>NW_026606143.1:38747511-39965014 GCF_029834395.1 Sorex fumeus
TAAATAGAAAACAAGGGGCCCTGTTTGTGCCCACTCAAGCTACAGACCCTGGGTGTGACGTCTTTCCGAGTGCTGGGCCCGCGGCACTACAGAGTTCACCTGCCTGGAGTTGATCCCTAGTGATGGGAGCTGAGAGAAAGAGCCCAGGACTCTGTAAGGAGCGCGTGCAAGAGACAGCTCAGTTACATGTACGATGACATGTGTTGCCGTGTTTCACCAACACTCAAGAGGAATGAAGAGGAAAGTGGATTAAATTAAAAAGGTGGGTGGAAGGTGATGTTGGTGGGCTCATGAGTGGTTTATGTGAAGTAGGGAGGAGAAAGACGGTCACTTTCTTCTGATCCGGCTCTGCCATCCAGGACCCAGGGTTATTGGGTTCTTGTCTTGCCTTGCAGGAAAAAAAAATTCAGGAGTAGACAGGCATTGAAATTACACAGGTTTTTTTTTCTTTTTGGGTCACACCTGGCAATGCACAGGGGTTCCTCCTGTCTCTGCACTCAGGAATCACCCCTGGCGGTGCTCAGGGGACCATATGGGATGCTGGGAATCGAACCTGGGTTGGCCGCGTGCAAGGCAAACGCCCTACCCGCTGTGCTATTGCTCCAGCCACAGAATTACACAGTTTTTATTTGGAGGTCTTGAAGGGAAGGAGGGAGAGAAAGTGGGAGAGAGTGGAGAGTAATGCTCTCAAGAGAGAACGCGGGCTTCTCCAAGGGCAGAGAGAGCCCCTACACAAACCCCAGCATTAGACAGGAAAACATGAAAGCACACATCTCAAGAGGGGAGAATCGGGCGACACATGTGCTCAGGCATGGCATGTGCTCAGTCATGTGGACTCAAGCAGCACATGGGTCTGGGCAGCACATGTGCCCTTCCTTTGTTTAAGGTGGCCTTTATAGGGTTTCTCCTACCTGCCACCACCTGGGGCTTCTACCTAGGTCAAAGTCCATTGCTAGGGAGGTTACCAAAGGGGTAGAATTGGGAGTGGTGATGGTCTTCTTTGAATTTCCTTTCCTGGACTTTTGTTCTTGATGGAGCTTCTGTGGAGGGGGATCCAGCCTCCTCAGGGTCT
This sequence comes from Sorex fumeus, assembly GCF_029834395.1. Taxonomy (NCBI): domain Eukaryota; kingdom Metazoa; phylum Chordata; class Mammalia; order Eulipotyphla; family Soricidae; genus Sorex; species Sorex fumeus. The sequence goes on from NW_026606143.1 coordinate 38,748,584, forward strand.
GTTACAGACTGGTACCAGTTCTCCATGAGGTCAGGGCTATTATTTCCCAGGAAATTTGCTGCCATTGCCTTGGGCTGGAGCGATAGCAGAGCGGGTAGGGAGACCCGGGTTCCATTCCTCTGCCCCTCTCAGAGAGCCTGGCAAGCTACTGAGAGTATCCTGCTAGCACGGCAGAGCCTGGCAAACTACCCGTGGTGTATTCGATATGCCAAACACAGTAACAAGTCTCACAATGGAGACATTACTGGGCCCGCTCGAGCAAATACAGTGTTACAGTGCCTTGGGAGGGGGCCTTCCCTGTCTGCCTGCCTTCCTACATCACAGGGACTAAGGAGATAGTATAGGGGGTAAGGTATTTGCCTTGCATGCAGCCGATCTAGGTTCAATTCTGGGAATCCCTGAGTCCACCAGAAGTGAGGCCTGAGCACAGAACCAAAAGTAAGCCTTGAGCATTGCCTGGTGTGACCCAAAAGACAAAGAAAAAGGGAGGAGAGCTAAGATAGGCATTGGCACTACCCTAGGAGTGTCACACTCTCATTCTTCTCCTTGGCAAGGGTCTGAACAGTGGGCACAGAAAAGGGAGGACCACGCAGCTTCTAGGCCAGGAGGCTGGCACAGAGGACGGGGAGAGCACACAGTTCTGAAAGGAACAGGCCGGCTGGATAGCACGTCCTGCTGTCTCTTGCTCTCAAATACCTTCAGTTCCTCAGATTTGTCTCAGTCATGGAATGACGAGAATGCAGAAGTCTAAGAAGCCTTTATTTCAAAATATCTTTGGGGCATTGGGGGTGTGGGGCGGAGGGAGGAGGCTTGGGCCACATGATCTGTCAGTGCCACAGGGGCTATCCCTGGCTTTGAGTTCAGGGCTACTCTTAGCAGAGCTGGTGGGTGACACAGTGTTGTGGATTGAAGTAGGGTTGGCCACATGTAAGGGAAGCGCTCGCCTGTGCTGTCTCTCCAACCTCAGAGCATCCCGTTATGGCATACCTAATCACAACAGCTTACATTTATCGCACGGTTATTTTGCTTATAGCTAAGATCATGTTGCAACCCAGATCGGGGCCTTTCTATGTATCAGGCACCAGGTGAAGTACAGTACCAACTCACTGAATTCTGCTAACAATCCTATTCTGCAGATAAGAAAAATGGATGCAGGGTGGGATGGGGGGATGGGGGGTGGGAGGGATACTGTGATCATTGGTGGTGGAGAATGGGCACCGGTGGTGGGATGGGTACTCGATCATTGTATAAATGAAACCCAAGCACGAAAACTTGTAAGTCTACAACTGTACCTAACGGTGTTTCAACTAATAAAAGTTTTTTTTAAATTTTTAATTTAATTTAATTTTTAATTTTTTTAAATAATTTATTTCTTTATTGAATCACTGTGGGAAAAGTTACAGAGCTTTCGGGTTTAGGTCTCAGTCATGTAAATATCAAACACATTTCCCTTTACCAATACTTATTTTTAACCGCGAGCCCCAATAGAACCCCACCTCCCACCCCTCCCAATTCCTGTGAGGCAGATGAGTTCTAGTTAATACTCTACTTTGACTAGATACATTGTTTCGATAGAAGATGCACCATTATTGTTTAGAGTTTACGACCCCCCCCCCCCAATCAGACATGCTGAAACAGCGTTGTGAAATGATTTGCTTTCTACAGCTGGGTTTAAGAATAAAATGATGTCGCGCGGCCGCAATAGCGGCTGCGCGGTTTTGGATTTCTGCTATTTTACTTATTAACCCTGGAAGTATTTCTATTAAAAGTTAGATAGTTAAGAGATTGGTTTCTGTGCTCTGGAGTCGTGGCCGTTCCGGAGAGCCGCTCGTGGGGGGCAGCTGGTGACCTCGGTTGGGCGTGGAGGACGGCCCAGAACGCCCCCCTTCCCATGAGGTCCCTGCTGCCCCCATCCCCGGCTCAAACCTGCTGTCGACAAGGCTCCCATGCGGCCGCCATCTTTCTTTCTAATAAAAGTTTTTTAAAAAGTAAAACAAAACATTTTGTATAACCAAAAAAAATGGATGTCTGGGGTCTTTAAATAATTTGCCCAAAGTCATAATGCTTGTCAGTAATTATGTCAAAATGAGGATGCAAATCACCTGACTTCAAGAGTCAACGCTGGTTAAATCTATAAGCATGCTGTATATGTCTGTGATCCTGACTCTCAAAAACTGTGTGTGTGTATTGTGTATGTTGGGAATACATAGAGGGAAGACTTTGAAAAACTAAGAAATAATTTATTTCAAGGATTCTCTTGATAAATAAGAAACACCTTGTAATTTATTTACCCCAATTAATTAATTTACTTGTTTTTTTTACTCTAGATAAGAGGTCAACAGCTTTTTATGCACAAACAACTAAATTAGCAGATATTGAAGACTTTGAAAGGTCCCAAAAGTGCCACAGTGGCAGAATAGAGTAGTTGTGACTGAAATGGGATGGTCTTCCAGGTACACGTAAGCATCAAGTGACAGAACTCAGTTGCCAGGGAGAAACTTCTAGACAGAGTTGCTCTAAAATGTGTTAGGATGGCATGTGTAACAAGCCGTGTATATAGCTTTTGAGCTTGAAGGTAAAAGCTTTAGGTTTTTTCTACCAAAGTAGATTTTTCTTCTTAAGTAGAAAGACCATATTTTATTATTAAAGGAAGACCTTGTATCCCTCCCTTCTCTGTTATTGACATCATTGTTGCAATATCTGGGACTTGCACTTGTAGCTGTGGTACATGGTGTCACACTCAGTGTTGTGGGGTAATTTGGAAGATGGAACTGGTGGCTTCGCACCTGCCAGTCAAGTACTCTGCCAATGACGCATATCCCTGTGTCCCAAGCAGAGCTACTTTGGGGGACAGATTTGTGCTAAACAGGAATTAATGCATGATATGCTTTCAATAACAGTATTGCAGACCACAGTGCCTAAGAGAGAGAAAGAGTGAAGAAAAATGTCTGCCACAGAGGCAGCTGAGGGCACAGTGGAAAGGGGGTATAGGAGCTGACGGGAGGGAAACTGGGAACATTGGTGGCAGGAAATGTGCACTGGTGAAGGGATGGGGGTTGGAATATTGTGACTGAAATTCAATCATGAACAACTTTGTAACTGTATATCTCACAGTGATTCAATTTAAACCATTGAATTTTTTTGAAGGCAAAGAAAAAAAAGGAAGCAATGCAGCAATTACATAATTGGGAGATTTTCAAACAATGTGACACAAGTGTTGGCAGCGAGAAACACTTCAGATTCATTGACTTGTTGATTTTGAATTCCTTTTCTGGTCCTTGTGCTCTCTGAAACCATTTACTGTTGCCAAAATATTCATTACCTCACATCCAAGTTAAGAAGCTGGGCTTTAGGTATTCTGTGTCTCTGAAGGTCATTTTGAATGGTTTGTGAAATCTATATAGAAAGGTCAGGAAAGGATAATTCTATAAATCTAAATGTGTATTTCATAAAATTTAGTTCCAGGCACTATTTCTTTCACCTTCTTAATATTCAGATCATATTGCATGTAATCCTATAAGAACCTCAGAAGATGCCCCAGTCCAACCTCCAATTATACAGATGAGAAATCTGAGGATTAGATTTCGTGAAGTAATCCCACGCCATTGGGAAAGTTAGTACAAAGACGAGAACCCTGGTCTCTTGACTTGGCGTTCTGTTCATATGATAAGTCTGTTTCCAAGCAGATCTTAAAGCATCCACTCTCTTCTCTTATTATTAAAGGCCTTTCTAATTCTGAGCAAACAGATTCTGTTTTGATTACTTCCAGTTTGATGAGAAACAGAATAGAAGGCTGGATTATATCAAATCACTTATGAAAGAAATGGAATAGAAGTTCTCCTAATGATAACATTGAATTTGCTTACTCTCTTCCTTTCCATTTCTTTACTTTTTAAACCCAGAGCCATCCACTAAAGTGCCTTGGCATGAGTTCAACTGCTTTCTCATTCTTTTTGTGTATAAATGGCCTGCCAGGTATCATTTCCTGCCCTTCCGTCAGTCACATGCTTTGAAGATCCTTATGGAATCTTGGAGAAGCATTGTGAATGAGAAAATGATCTCAGTCTCTGTTGGGTGCCCTCTAGTCTACTTGATCCATGTTGATTCCCATTGCCTTGATTGTCCAAAGAAAAGCTGGGGTGAGGCCAGTGGTTTCCAGTAAGGCCTGCTTTTGGCCCCAAATGCCAGTAGTGCCAGGGAGAAAATTCTGGCCTGGTGGGAAGAAGCCATAGAACTGAGTCTCAGTTTTGAATTGATGATCTGGGTAACCCTGGGCAAGTGACAAGATTCCCACGAACCCTGTTTTTCTCCTTCGAAAAATGGAAATAGTTGTACCTGCCGCCATTACTAGACTGTTATGGGAAGTGACTGAAAATGGAACATGAATTCAAGTGAGAGTTCCAGCCTGGTTACTATGTAGTGTTCAGTAAAACAGAGTCCCTGGTACTAATGGGGCTGACTTTCATGTATGCGGATTGTATCATGATATAATCATAAGAGAAAATAACATATCACTCTACTTTTCTACTCTTTGTTGATATTGTTGCAACGTCTGAGTTGCACACTTTTAGATGTGCTGCTTGTAAACCCCCAACAGTGCACCAGAGATTACACACTGTTGCATCATTGAGGGGTCCCAGACAGCAGAGCCATCATCGTGCTTTGTGCATGTGGGTGGCACTAAGGAAGGAACACATGGCCTCATGTTTGCAAGGCAGGAGAATTTAGCTAAATACCCATCCCCTGGACCCTATGTCTATTTCTTTATTAAAATTTTACAATCGTCCTATACAAAATGATCAACCCTCTTTTACAGCTGTGGGCATTGAAGATTAGAGAGAGGAATACTGAAGGCTTGTGAACCAAATCAAGATGGAGCAGAATTTCTATTCCAGTCTTTTCCCTTCAAAATCCTGCCTGGGCTCATTCTTCCCTCTGCCTCTAGCTTTGACCAATCGTCATTACTCTGGAAGTCTGGGACCTCATGTATCCATGATACACTGAGTCAGATATGAATCTTTTGCTCATAAGGAGAAACTTATGCTGATATATAAAAGCAGCCTGGCAGCAGGGGGTGGGTGACAATGTACCAGAATGGGGAGTGTGTGTTGCTAAGGGCTGTGAGGACCTGGGGTCCCAGCCAAATTGGCTGCATCCGTAAAGAACAGTCAAAGGAAGAACTTAAATCAAGTCTGACTTTACTTTCCTCTTGCACTGTCTCTGTCTCTGTTTCTGCATAAAAAGCCATCCCATTTCTCATTTTAAGCTTCTTAGGAAGTGCATGAAAAAGTGAATAGAATTGGAAATGTATGTGCATGTATTTTTTAAAGAAATTACTGAAATCAAGTTCTATTAGTATTCCCTGAGAACACATGAATATTTGAAGAACAGTGTGTGCATGTCATTTTGCAATTTTTGATGTGATGATAAAAATGATCAGCTTAAGGTCAAAGCTATCACTCCCTTAGCACCAGTTTTACTTTGAAAGAAGATATCAACAGGAACACCTCATTTGGCCATGAACTAAACTCCTTCTTCAGCAGTGAAACACTCCACGTGTTCCAAATATGACCATGGCTTAATCCTTTGCTGGGCTAATTCAAAGTTTCATTCACTCAAATACGTTTTCTTGGGTTTTGGCATTGTGATCAGCACTGATGGGAGACCGGGATACAGAACATATGCAGGAATGTGGGGAGAGACAAGTGATAATGATGACACTGTGTGCTAAACACAACAGTACGGGAGGTTGAGTGCTTGAAGGACGGGTGTACAAACCAGACATGAGCAGTGTGGGATTCTCAGGGGACAGGAAGTCTAAAATTAGATCTTAAGGGAGAGCAAGTTTTACTAGCAGAGAGTTTCACTGATGGCTTTATTCTTTTTTCCCCCCAGATCTCTTTTTTTTATTTACTTTCATGTTCCAGCAGACCTGGTCTGTCCAGGCACATACAAAGCAAGACAAAAATCTATTTCTTTGGGGTTTTGTTTGTTTTATCTTGGGGGACCACATCTGGGGGTGCTCAGGGCTTGCTACTGGTTCTGCTTTCAGGGATCACTCCTGGCAAACTTGTTGGACCATATGATATGGGTGGCTTTATTCTTTCTGAGAAGTAGAAGGACCACCATCATGGTGGCTGCCGGCAGGTTTGATTTGAGTGGAGACGGTCCCACCCATTTGTTTGTTTAATCTTTTTAAAATAAGGTTTAAGAATCTTGTTCAATGGTAAAATACACGTTTCACATGTCTGGGGTGTGATCCCTAGTGCCTCACCCCAAATTGAGTGGGAACTGGAGAGACATCTAGTACATGCTTGTTTTGCACGTGGCTGACCCCAGTTCAATCTTCAGCACCATATCTGGTTCCTTAAGCACCAATAGGAGTGATCCCTGAATACAGAGCCAGCAATAAGTCCTGGAACATCTGGGTGTTGTCCCCCCAAAGTATTTTGATGAACATTTAGCAGTTATATGGCTTAATAATATATACACACATTCACACACTGAAATGTCTTACATGTACCCCTGACCTTGTTAACCTTTTCTCTCTGTCCCTATTGAAGTAATCATATTTATAGGTTTGCTATATGGAACTTTATAAAAGCAAATACAAGGAAATTTGAATAATTATTCTCTTGTGTTTCCCTTTCTTACTTAAATGTAACTGTGGCAGAGGCAATATTATATGGTCACCCTTTCCTATCTTTGAAGAACACAGGAAGAACACAGGAAGACTATATTTCCCAGCCTCCTTTGCAGTTAGGTTGAGGCCATGTGGCTCAGTTTTGGCCATTAGGACATAGAGGTCATAATAACTTCCTAAGCAGTGTTTCCACTTTTTTTGTTATGACTTCAAAGACCTCATGTTTAAGATGCTGGCCTCAAGGTATCTGTGCCATCTGACCCACATTGAATTGTGTCATGAGCAAGAAAAAATATATATTAGTCTAAGCTGTTGTGATGTTATAGTTTATTACTGCACCTGCCATACCGATACCGAGGAAGATAGATATTGCTCTGTAACATCACTATTTTTATTAAAACAATATTTTATTTATAGGGTCATAGTATACTATTTTATATGTTTAATCATGGTTTAATGATTTTTCCCTTTATTATGGACATGGCTTGTTTCTAGTCTCTTGTCTTTAGCACAGATCACTGTGCATTTTTCATTATGTAAATATGAAAATTGAGATTAGGTCTTAACTGGTTGATGTGGAAAGTTGAAGAAAGATTTGACAAAGGAAACAAAAAGAGTTGCAACAGCTTTGGAAGTCCAATTGATTTCAAATACCAGAAATAGGTTGTGCAAACCGGAGACAATATGTAATTTCCCCCCCCAAATGCTACTCAGCCGTCTAGGTGTAGCTGGGGGAAAAGGCAGACAGTTGGATCCAGTCAGAATAGCTGTCCTGGGAACTAATTAGTGACCAGGCAAAGGGAATGAATGAAGACCCTGGCAGAAGAGTGATTGAAATGTTTGTTCAAATAATCCAAGTTGGAATGAGAAGAGTGTGATTAAAGGGAAGTGAATGACTGGTAGGGAAAGAATTAAGAGCCAAGGTCTGGAGTTTTTGTAAGGCAGAAAGAAAGATCAGAATACTGGGAGTGAGCAAGTGAGGGTTGGAATAAAAGATTTGGGTGTCAAAGTAAAGGTAAAGGTAAAGGCCCTCCCGTTGATCGTCGATTTGCTCGAGCGGGCCCAGTAACGTCTCCATTGGAGACTTTGTTGTTACTGTGTCTGGCATATCGAATACTCTCGGTAGCTTGCCGGGCTCTCCGAGAGGGGCGGAGGAATCGAACTCGGGTCGGCCATGTTGGCCGCGTGTAAGGCGAACGCCCTACCCGCTGTGCTATCACTCCAGCCCTAAAGGTAAAGGCCCTCCCGTTGATCGTCGATTTGCTCGAGCGGGCCCAGTAACGTCTCCATTGGAGACTTTGTTGTTACTGTGTCTGGCATATAGAATACTCTCGGTAGCTTGCCAGGCTCTCCGAGAGGGGTGGAGGAATCGAACTCGGGTCGGCCATGTTGGCCGCTTGTAAGGCGAACGCCCTACCGCTGTGCTATGGAGCGATTAAAGTTTCTGATTTCAGATATGATAACAGATAACAGATGGAGGCTAAGTCAGGAAATGACCATGTGGCCATTATAGGGTAGGATTGAAAATTAGTGTAGAGAGCAAGGAATTTCTCTGGATTGTCTATATACTTTCACTGAATGCTAAAAGGCTTCTGGGAATAATACAGGACTTAGCACGAAGAGTAAGATTATGAGCCAGAAATCAAAACATATAAGGACCTTTTAGAGTTTCTTAGCTTGAAGTTCATGAACACTAACTGATACTTGAATAGGTTTTTGGGAGCTACAAAAGTTCTGAAATTATGGTGGGACAGGTAGTTAGATGGTCTGATCACATGCTTTGTAGGCAGGGAGGCCTGCATTCAACCCTGAAACTGCATAGTCCCCTGAGTACGTGGAATAGCATAGCCACTAAGCACCACTACGTGTGGGCCCCCAATCAAACCAAAACTACCCCCCTCAAATTTTACATAAAATGCACAGATATATGCTTGCACAGTTTATCAGAACTAGGTACATGACTCTCCAACCTCTTTTCAAAATTTAATGATCACAAACTGCACACCATGCTGTGTAATAGAACTCTCTGCGATGATGAAAAATGTTCTATGCCTGTGCTGTTATTATGCCAGTATGGTAGCCACCATTCACATGAACCTCTTGGACCATGAACTATGGCTACTGTGACCAAGGAAATTCCCTTGGCATTGAATTAATTTAAATTTATGTTCAGACAGTGAAAGCTAAGGGACAGTGAAGCGCTACATAGTTACAGAAAAATACATATTTTATGTGTGTCAGCATCAAAGGACAATTTTGTCAAAAGTGTTATTACAGGTAACATCTCTTGAGACTCTTCTATTTCTATGTGCTCTCTTCAATTATATAAAACTTAGTTTCTTTGTCTGAGGACCTCCCACATTGCTGGTTAATTTCCCTTACTATTGTCTATTTATTCATATAACATGTACTTATATAAGGTTGTTTTAGATTAGTCTACCCAAACTAGCTAGATAGGATTTTAAAAATGTCCACAGGAGATCTTTTCCAACATGAGTCATTGTTATTTAGATATAAGGTCACTTGAATCCTTGTGGACATTGGAGAAAACTGTTATCATGACTAAAAGAATGTAGATAACGTAGATTAAAGGACATTTCCAGAACAAGCTTTTAAACTATCTTAAAGCAAGACATAGATTCAGAGGCAAGGTTTTAACATAGGATGCCATCCGATCTTTGTCATGTGAAGTCTCTCCCCTTTCCTTTCATGGCCTCTGGGCTCCTTTATCTCATTTACTAGTTCACAATTTATACCCATCTCCCAGTCCAAAACTGGCACTCATAAACATGACAGCTTCCCCAGTGGACATTATTAAGTTGATTTTTCCTTTTGTCAACCCTGCCAGTTCTGTTTTGATTGCTCATCCAGCCTAAGAAGAACACAAAGGGGTGAGGCATTTTCCTTGGGCCCCAACCATACAGTTCTGTTCTTTTTTAAAATTTTTCTTTTATTTTTATAAAGTTGTTCACAATAATTCATTACATTTAATATTCAAACGCCAATCCCACCACTATTGCACATTCCCACCACCATATTTCAAATCTTTCCACCCGTGCCCCTCAAAGCAGATCTGAAACAATTAATCTTGTATTGCTTGTTACGAATAATCTGCTAAAAATAGTGAGGAAAGTTTCCTTAGAGAAAAATGAGTGAAGATTGTTGTTTCTCATCCTGGAGTCATTATGCCGTTATATAAGAGTACTAACAAGTTTCTTAAACCCAATAAAATGTAGTGTGCTACTCTTGGTTTATCAGTAGTGTAGAGTATGAGAGGTCGAGGAATTCTAAAATTTAGAATGCAATTATAGAGCAAATTTCACTTACGGGTGAGGCCTATGCTGCTCTCCTCCAGGAGCTTTATTTCTGAGTCTCTGAATCATGGCTGTTGATGAGATTATATGGCACCAGGGGCAGTTTGTGGGTGTAACTGCCAAGCTACTGGTAAACTGGGAGATGGAGGAGGAGGCCCATACCTCCTCTGAGTGAGCTTGGAGATTTCAGTCACAGGTCTCGCATACCTGAATTTTTCTGCAGATTCACTCATAGGTGAGGCTCATCCGAACCTGTGGAGAGCAGCTGTGAGCATGGTAGTGATTGAGTTCTGGAGGTTTTCAGCTGCTGGGACTCTGTTGGGGTGGGAGGGAAACTCAGTGTCCCCCTCCCTCTGAGTTGCCCTGGCGAAGACAGCCTGGCATGGGATCTGGATGTGTTCTGTACATTTTTTTTTAAATTTCAGGTTTCCTACTAGTATCTTTCAACTAAAGAAATAAGCTTTAAGTTACTTTGTGACCCCCCCCCCATAATGTGGCCATAGGTCCTCAGGAATTAGTATTTAATGAAACTGCCTTAACCCGAATCTTTGAATATTAGGGTGTGATGGGGTGAGGGACTAGTGTTCTTCTGGAAGCTCTGTGTCTACTCTGAGCAATTATTTCCACTGACATCATCAGAAGCCATGCAGAGGGACTAGGTGAAAGAACCACCCTGAGGGATATAATACCACAGCCCCTATGCCTCAGTCTGAGCCTCTGGGTCTTGCACTAGGAGGCAGTTCTCGATTTTCTCTCTCATGACTTAATATCTAGTCATGTTGGTGTATGCTATGTTCCTCAAACACAGTCCACATTTTCTCACTTCTGTTTGCATCTCATGATGAGCCTTCATGCTTACATCCACTTTTTTGAATCCAGCAAATCTGGCAAAAGCCCATTTCAAAGATCATCTCCTCATTTCTTTCATGAGTGAGTTCTCATCCCTTTGTCTCTCGTATGTTATATCTTGTGCGAGGCTTAGATATTTGGTGTGTTTGGTGCCAAGGATGAAATCTGGGGCCTTGTACACAGGAAGCACATACCCTACCAGAGAGCTATATCTCCAGTTCTTGATTATTTTTTTAAAATTTAGAGTCCAGTCAACAGTGTTAAGTCCCCTATTCTATCCCTGTTTTGAGAAATTATGCCTCATTTGAAAAAGGCACCTGCTGTACTATCTAGCCAGCCCCTTCTACAAACTGTGTTAGGTAAAGGTAAAGGCCCTCCCGTTGATCATCGATTTGCTCGAGCGGGCCCAGTAACGTCTCCATTGGAGACTTTGTTGTTACTGTGTTTCGCATATCGAATACGTCAGGGGTAGCTTACCAGGCTCTGCCGTGCGGGCAAGATACTCTTGGTAGCTTGCCGGGCTCTCCGAGAGGGGCGGAGGAATCGAACTCGGGTCGGCCATGTTGGCTGCGTGCAAGGCAAACACCCTACTGCTGTGCTATCGCTCCAGCCCTTCTACAAACATTATGAAAATATAAATGATTAGCAAACTCTTTGTTCTGAGGGCCTAGATTCATGGCAAAAGGGTCATTCTTTGGACCTGTCCATGTCTATTCGATTGCAATGTCCATGCTGGGATGATAATAAGCCTGGAATAGCTGAACACATTCACTTTTGTCATTAACTTGGGGACATCCTGTTTCCTAAAATATATAGGAAACAAACCACTTTCAACTGCTTGTGTCAGTAAAGACCTTGACTCAGCATGACAGGAAGAAGAGCCCCCTGGGAATCAAGCCATCCAGTGGAGAAGATAGCAGCAACGTCTGTTCTCTTGACAGATGTACACTTCTGATTGTCATCCTCAGTTACACACTAACATGCATGTTTTCTTGGCAGTTTCTTTGGGAAGTGTAATTGGGAAGCATATGTGTGTTTTGCACCTGCTGGCAATGTTTATTTTGAATTAAGATATGTTACTTCATTTTTCTTGACAATGTCAAGTTCGTATGTTTTTGTTTTGCTTTGCTTTCCGTCAGGCATTACACAAATGGAAATGTTGGCTTTTTCCTTTAATAACTATTTGGTATTGTTGAATTTAGACATCATACTAGTTTGTTCTCCTGACATCAAGGATTTCAGAAGATTGAAATGATTTGGGGATTGAAAATGGCATTGTATTTGGTAAGTGTCAGCTTCTTCTTTGTAGCTGTTTGAAGAAGCTTTTTAAAACACTTGCTTTGAGTGTTCCCACCTGCCCAGCCTTCTACTTCCTATTACAGCCTTAGCACGATTGATGATCTTCCCTGACTTAAACTGCATGAACTCAGCATTCCTAGTTGCTAAGAGAAATAACTGCAGGGAGAAAAGTAAAAGGCTTTAAATTGACAGTTGGGGAACTTGGACAGATCTGAAAGTTTCAGCTTGGATAGACTGTCAGAATAATAAGCCTTCTGATATTCACTGTTATGATACCTGACTCAAAAGAAGAAAGTGCTCATTTTTGTAAGAAGAAAGCACACTTGGCTAAAACAAAGTAAAATTGTTGGTTCCTAATTGTGAAAACAAGTTTGCCCCATACTGGTTTTCAAAGAGAAAAATGGGATATTAGAATTTGAGAAACTATAGAAAGTAAAACATTATTCAACAGAGCCTTTGTTAATGACTAAAAGTCTCAAAGTTTCTGCACATGTTATAGGCAGATGTGATGGTGATCTTTGTTTTATACTTTAGTTTTTAAGAAAGGTAGAGATAAGAGTTTCCAATAAAACAAAGGAGTTTTTTTTGTACTCGCAGTATAATAAAGAGATTATCTCCCTCTGAGACAGACATGTCTATTTCTACTCATTGTAAAAGAGTTAGGTTCCCTAATCTGTAGGTTCTTCATTATGATAGAAAAACCACTGGAGATGCAGCATCTACCTTGACAACTCTGTATTTGGGAAGTTGGAAGGTTCTGACAGGAGCAGAAAAGTTCTGAAAATAATAATGTCTTTATCACCTACACAGGAGACGTGTGTCTTTGCAAGCATTCATAGACCTGTGACTGGTTAACTCATGAACTTGCTACCAGGGTCAGATCTTAGTTCCTTCACAGTTCTTCATCCTAACCATCTTCCACCCACCTCCCTGAGTTTCAATGCAATGTGTTTCTTGTGAGTGGAAGTGTAGTTTTTGTTCGAGTTACATCACAGAATGCTAGAGTCAAGATGAAGGATATTGTTGTCTCTTTTCAAGGTTCAACCACTCTGAATGGCTGAAAGTGAGGTAGAATGACAGAAATAGAAGTTAAGACAATAAATATAGATTCATTTCAAATATCTGAATATTTGAGAGAGGTTGCTAAGCTCATATGCTTTGAATTGAGACAAATTCAGGGTCAATATCTGACTCCAGGGCCCAGAAGAGATAGAAAAGGGGTTAAGTTGCTTGCCTAGCACAGAGCTGACCCAGGTTTGAACCTTATATGGTCCCCAGAGCACTAAAGGAGTGATTCCTGAGCTCAGAGCCAGGAGTAAGCTGTGAGCTACTCCAGGAAGGAAGGAAGGACCAGAGGAAGGGAGGGAGGGAGGAAAGGAGGGGGGAGGGAATGAGGGAAGTTCTGACCCCATAAGAGCAGTATCATTAGGGTTCTTAAGCTCTTTGTGTGTCTGGTTCTAGGAAAACAATAGACTACCACTGAGCTTTATGGAAAGGACTTCACACTTGAAGTTGGAAAAATTTGTCAAAGACCTAGATAGTATTTAGGCTTTTGGGGTCCTATGAGCTATCATACTTACTCAGTTCTATAAGCACAGCATGAAAGTAGTTGTGGATAGCATATGAGTGAACGGATTTGGTTGTGGTACAGCAAAGCTTTACAAAAATAAACTGTGTGCCAGATTTGACCCTTGGACCATAGATTGCCAGTCTCTGATGTAATAGTTTGGTTGATTCACTGCCAAGATCTAATAAAGGGGCTTCTTTATATGAGGCATTACTGCCTATATATATTTTTATTACTGCCTATATTTGTTGATGCAAATAGTCCTCATGAGATATCTGGCTTCCTCACTTCACAGAGAAGAAACTGAGGCTCAGGGAAGAACAGCACTTTGCTGAGTTCTGTTGGTTGCAAGTAAAAATCAATTTAAACTCCAACCTTTGAACTTGAAGTCAATTATTGTTATCAACTCTTTGTGTTACCTTTGAATAAATACCTACTTTTCTAACAGCTTTGAACACAAATCCATTTTTTTTCTGAAGGAAAATTCTTGTCTGTAGATGTATTTGCAAGTGTGAAGCAAGATTCAGATTATGTAAAACATTGACCATAATTCCTAAAGAGATTTTAGTTCCAGAATCATATGTACTTTCTGTTGTTTGATCTCCACTACCAATCTGAATACACTGTAGAACATTTCCATTAAGAGAAAGTAAAAGATTCACCTTCAAAAGCTAGTGATGAATAGTGAAAGGTAGGAAAGGTAGGCTTCCTATTTGTTACGTCGTAGATAGGTGTGTTATCACTTGGAGGGGTTCAATGTGACATATAAATCCAGAGTCTATCTGAAGAAAATATTCACTTTCCTTATGGATTCAAACGAGATAGGACTGGCTATGGAAAAATTCTGGAAGTAATTTATTAATCTTTATTATTGCTATCTGGAAAGCTTGTTATAGGGTGAACATCAGTGAATGACAATTGAGTTACAAAGTGCCATTAGAACTAAAAATGGAAAGGATTGGGCAAAGCCATCCACATCTTGAGGCTGTCACAGGAATATAGAATCACAGATTATTTAAAGCGTTTTACATTTTGTAAAATGGGCTGGAGCGATAGCACAGCGGTAGGGCGTTTGCCTTGCACGCAGCCAACATGGCCAACCCGAGTTCGATTCCTCCGCCCCTCTCGGAGAGCCCGGCAAGCTACCGAGAGTATCTCGCCTACACGGCAGAGCCTGGCAAGCTCCCTGTGACGTATTTGATATGCCAGACACAGTAACAACAACATCTCCAATGGAGACGTTACTGGGCCCGCTCGAGCAAATCGATGAACAACAGGAGGGCCTTTTTTTACATTTTGTACTTCACAATTTTTCTACAGCAACTATGGATAGACTCTATAATCAGACGAAAGCAAGTAGTGTCATAGAAATTATTCATATAGAGTTTGTAATGGGAAAGGAAATGATTTTGTCATACTGTTAAGGACAAAAAGTTACGGAGTGAAAAATATTCCCTATTTTGTGTGAAAGAAGTAGACACTTCACAAAGAAAAAGAGAAGATGGAATGGTAATTGTGGCATTCATAGAAAAATATTAATAGAGGTATTAGAACGTGCGTACTTTTTAATCTCTATTCTATTGCCAGATCCAGTCACGGTCCACAGTCATGGTCCTCCCGTTGTTCATCGATTTGCTCCAGTGGGCCCAGTAACGTCTCCATTGGAGACTTTGTTGTTACTGTGTTTGGCATATCAAATACATCACGGGTAGCTTGCCAGGCTCTGCCGTGTGGGCGAGATACTCTCGGTAGCTTGCCGGGCTCTCCGAGAGGGGCAGAGGAATCGAACTCGGGTTGGCCATGTTGGCCGCTTGTAAGGCAAACGCCCTACCGCTGTGCTATCGCTCCAGCCCTGCCAGATCCAGACTTTACATTAAAAGGTCTATGATGGGCTGGGAGGTAACTCCAGTGCACATGCCTAATATGCGTGAGGTACTGGGTTTGTTCCCTAGCACTGCATTTCTCTACACCTACCCCCCCCCACCCCAATAGCACTGCTTCCAAGAACCACTGGCAGGGACCCTGGTGATCTTTTAGAACAGCAGGGAATTATCCCTCTTGAAATGTTTATTCTAAATTTTAAAAATAAATTTACAAAATTCAGTGTTATCTAAAAAGCAAAACCATAGATGAATAACTGATTTCACTTTGAGTATCAACTATCTTGCTTCTGCTCTGTTCATTGAGCAACTTCTGCTTCTGTCTCAACACTAAATGTAGGCAAGTGGTGTCTAAGCCAGTACCATGGTGCCCTGAGAGGGGTGGTAGGGCCATGTGTGCACACCTATGCATGGGTATTACTGCACATATATGCATGCATGCACCCATGCATGGGTCATTAAGATGGAGGGAGAGCTGTTCTTAGTTCTAGAATCAGTGTTTCTACTTTTTCTACCCAAGAGGCAGTGCCGCTTGCTGATCACTGGGCTTATAGTGTCTTTCAAGTCACTCCCTCCCTCCCCACAACAATTCCGCTCTGCTAATGAAGGTCATCGCCCAAGTGCTCCATCTGTGGTGCTTCCTGGCTATGCTGTAGTCCATGCCTCAAAAGCCCCTTCAGTTGACTGCCAAAGTCCAATCTCTCTAGATTCTTGACTCATGAGGTGTCCCACCATAGGAACTAGCTCTGTCCTCAACCTCAGCTTGCTGGCCAGGGGCTTTATTTATTGCCCGATTTCACGGAAATAGCCTGGATTTACAGTAAAAGACTTTCCTGCCCTAGATTCCCAGCCACTCTGTCCCCAAGTCTGGCAGGAACCAGTGTCTTTTGTAGGGCCATTTGTACTGTCAGCTTGAATTGTGACTATGGTTTGCCAATCCTCCCCCCAGCCCCCGGTCCTGAATGAGCCTTGCCTGTTAACTGCTCTGATCTCTATCAGTCTGTCCCAAGTCTTCCCATGCCACTCTATTGCTATGCCAAAGTGGTAGCAGGTCTAGATGTCCAAAACTCGATGGTTGTCCCAGGGCAGACGAAACTGAAAGGGATGGAAAACCAGACGGTTCATAGGCCCAACAGATGTGACTGAAGGGCAGTTTTCCTCATCATTGACTCTAATTGGCCTCTGGGATCAGATCACTCGGTGGTCACTATCCTGAGTGTTGTGGATAGAGCAGTTCCCACACCTAACACTAGGTACCATAGCCATCATTCATGGTGACAAGGAACAATGTCCCCAGATATTGCCAAATGTCCTTAAAGGGCTGGAGCAAAAGCACAGCGGTAGGGCGTTTGCCTTGAAAGCAGCTGGCCTGGCTGAGCCAGGTTCAATTCCTCTGCCCCTCTTGGAGAGCCCAGCAAGGTACCGAGAGTATCTCGCCCACACGGTAAAGCCTGGCAAGCTAACCTTGATGTATTCGATATGCCAAACACAGTAACAACAAGTCTCACAATGGAGATGTTACTGGGCCCACTCAAGCAAATTGATGGACAACAGGAAGACAGTGCAATGTTACAGTCCCTAGAGGGCAAAAATCACTCCCCAGTTGAGATCTATTCTTTTTTTTTTTTTTTTTGCTTTTTGGGTCACACCCAGCGATGCACAGGGGTCACTCCTGGTTCTGCACTCAGGAATTACTCCTGGCGATGCTCAGAGGACCATATGAGATGCTGGGAATCGAACCTGGGTCGGCCAGGTGGAAGGCAAACACCCTACCAGCTGTGCTATCGCTCCAGCCCCTCATCTATTTTTATTGAGGAGCCCACACATGGTTTTTCCCTTTGGATTTGTGACTATGGTTGCTTTTAATCAAATTTCTTTCTCAAGCTCAGTGTTCTTGACATATTGGCCCTGATTATCCTTTATTATGGGTCTATTCTGAGTGTTGTCAGACATTTAGCATCATTCCTGGCCTTACCTGCTAGAGGCCAATTGCACCCCACTCCAGCCTCGGGACCAACAAATAAAAATATTACCAGAAGCTGCCAAGTGCCACTCAAAGAGCAAAACTGCTCCTAGGTAAGGCCTCCTTCAAGGGCAGTCCTCATTTCCACTCCTGATAGGGTGGGCAGAATGGGGAAATAAAGGACTGGGGGAAAAGCAGACATTGGTGAAGAATTTTTGGAGAAAGCCCATCTTGATTGTTTCTTTTATATGAAGAAATACCAAAGTAATAGGACTATATGCTTTTGTTTTAATTTATAAACTAAGAGTGTATACCAGTGGTTCTGAACTATCAATTTTGAGTGTATTTGTATTTGTGTCTAAGGCGTTTTTGCATATTTGAAGACTGTCTTGATTGTTACAACTAGGGGTTGGGTGCTACCAGTGTGTGGTGAGCTCCACCATACTCCACAAAAAATTATTCTGTAACATGGCCATAGTGCCACCAAAGAACAACCCTGCACTGTATGAAAGTGTGCTCGGATTTGGTTGAAATACTCACTGAACATTGCCATATGGGGAGTCCAGCTGCAAAGTGACCTTCACAAACAATGCCGTGACACTCATTTCAACTCTCAGCACTCACATGTTCTGTGCATATTTGCAAAGAGCTAGCTAATGTTTGCAAAGAGTTTGCAGGAGCCAGGAGGTTCCCCAGAGTGCCTACTTAATCATATACCCAGGTCATTAGAATTGCCCATAAGCACCATCTTAACTTCGTACAAAGTTGTTCCAGGGCATAACTGGTTGTAATTGAGGAAAAGGGGATAATTCAGAAGCATCTTGGTCTGTGGAGCTTCCTGTGACATGAAATCAGATTCATATCAGTTCAGAAACTATTTGTTTGCCCAGAAGTCTTTGTAATGCAAGCCACTATGCCCTGTGTTTTTCTTTTGTTTTAAATTTAATTTAATTTTTATTTTAATGTAGACAAAACTCCACAACAGTTGATACGATTCTAGAGTTGAAATTGATTAGATAACAAATCTCCAATATTCAATCAGTATATATAAAAAATCAGTTTTATTTATTTATTTTTAATTTTTATTAGTGAAACAACATGAGGTACAGTTGTAGACTTACACATTTTTGTGCTTGGGTTTCAGTTACACAATGATCCAATACCCATCCCTCCACCAGTGCCCATTCTCCACCACCACGGGTCCCAGTATCCCTCCCACCCACCCCCCATCCCCGCCATCCCATCCTGCCTCCTCTGTGGCAGGAAATTCCCTTTTGTAAATCAGTTTTTATGTGAAAGTTGTTCTCTCTCATCACGGGGCTGTTAAGTCCTCATCTAAGAATTTACTAAGCTGTTTGTTGCTAGTTGGGCCTTCTGTGTTGTTGCTTTTGTTTGTTGAGTTTAGATGCTTTCTGTGTTACTCTCCCATCTAATTTGTTGTGCTCCTACTGGAACTTCAGCATTGAGGAATTAGGAGTATTGAGGACCGCAGTCACACAAACCAGTTCATGATCTATGGTCTGGGCTATTAGTGAAGTAGTGGAATTGAGCCATTTGCATGGCTGTAGTGGTGGCTTGTAGGTATAGCTGCTGAGACTTCAGCAGGGTAAAACTTTACCTGCCTGCCCTCAAGGGCACCCCAGTGTTTTCAGTCTCAGGGACCTGCATTTTAGCTGCTTGGCTTGAATAATCTCTCCTCAGAGATTTAGTTGTGAATCTGTAGAGTAAGGCCAGTGGGTGAGCCAACATGGTGGCAGCTGTGGGAGGTGTGCGTGGCTGCCAGGGCTGCTGGAAGTACATGGGGAGGGGGAGGCTGCCCACCCCCACTCCAAGAAGCTCCAGAACTCTCGGCTTGTATGCCCTGTGTTTTTCTTTCCATGTTAAATGAGTTGACTTTCAATTTCATCTGCATCAATTTCATCAGAGGCACGGTCAGGAACCCAAAATGAGGGCTGGAGCAATAGCACAGTGGGTAGGGCATTTGCCTTGCATGCAGCCAACCCCGGTTCGATTCCCAGCATCCTATATAGTCCCCCGAGCACCACCAGGAGGAATTCGTGAGCACAGAGCTAGGAGTAACCCCTGTGCATAGCCAACTGGGTGTGATTCAAAATGAAAAAAAAAAAACCAAAATGATTCAACAAAAAAGCAGTATGGAGAGGAAATCAGTGGTTCTCAGCTCTGCTGTACATGAGAATCATCCCACGGATGACTGAACCACCCCAAAGCCTAAGACCATGGCCCCCACAGCCATTAAACCAGGAGCTCTGAGTTAAGACTGCCCAGCAGGGTTGAAGACTGGCCGAGTAAATGAGTGCAATCTGAAAAAGACCAGAGTTAAGATCAAAGAGAGGCCCTGACCCATGGCAAAATCCTGCGACCCCCATACTGTGTTCCCTCCTTCCCACCCCCAACTCCAGCAAGCCTCTGTCGCTTCTCAAGTCCTCAATTTTCCTTTTGTTTTTATGTCAGTCTTCTTTTTATTGAGTCATCATTGTGACATGCAAAGTTATTCATGACTGTATTTCAGTCATACAATGTTCCAACACCACTCCCTTCACTACTGTCTGCTTTTCTCCACTAATGTTCCCAGTTTCCCTCTGACCCCCTTCCTGCCTCAGTGACAGGTGATTCCTCCATCCTCACTTTCCTTCAGGTACTGTGATTACCATACAGTACAGTTGTCATTGTCAATGTCCTCCCATTATTCATCGATTTGCTCGGGCGGGCCCAGTAACATCTCCATTGTGAGACTTGGTTGTTACTGTGTTTGACTTATCGAATACGTAGGGGTAGCTTGCCAGGCTCTGCCGTGCAGGCGAGATACTCTCAGTAGCTTGCTGGGCTCTCCGAGAGGGATGGAGGAATCGAACTCGGGTTGGCCATGTTGGCTACATGCAAGGCAAATGCCCTACCCGCTGTGCTATCGCTCCAGCCCATAGAGTACAGATACTGATAGAATATCATGCATATCACTTCCCACCATTCAGCTTCTCCTCCTCCTCCAGAATGACCCCTTCCATCCACCATTGTCTTAGTGTTCCTTTCCTTGTCTTATCCTCTCTCCACAGACCCATCCAAGATTCCTATCAAGGACCAGCTCTCTTGTTCGTTGTTTCTATTGAATTTGGGTATTTGTTTTTCCCCTATTATCTTCTTTATCTCCCGAATATGAGAGAGATCATTCTGTGTTTGTCCCTTCACTCAGCATATTTTTTAGCATATTTTGTTTTAAAAACATTTGTTTTCCAGTCTTCATGTCCTTTGTTTTTTTGCCTAGTGGTTAGCTCTATATCTGTGGGATACATTGCAAAGGCTTTCTCTCAGTGTCACTTGTCCTTTTGCTTTTACATTATCTTTTTCTATGGAAAAAAACTTTAATACAGCCAAATCTATCCATCTTTTCTCATATTGCATCTGAATTTTCAGGTGTACTTAGAAAGCCTTTTTATCTAGTCTATAACTTTTTTTTTAAATTGATACTCACTAGGTCTAGGGCATTAGATGAAATGTTAAAAAGAAATTCAAACTGTTTAGTTCTTACACTGAAAAGTATGGTTCTTAGCTTATTTTCCCTCAATTCAGAAGAATAAATTTTTATCATTTGAAGTTAGACTGCATATGACCTTCACCAGAACTCCAGTGAACTAATTATTTTATTTATTTATTTTTTATTAGTGAGACATCATGAGGTACAGTTGTAGACTTACAAATTTTTGTGCTTGGGTTTCAGTTATACAATGATCAAGTACCCATCCCTCCACCAGTGCCCATTCTCCACCACCACGGATCCCAGTATCCCTCCTGCCCCCCATCCCCCACCATCCCACCCTGCCTCTGTGGCAGGGCATTCCCTTTTGTTCTCTCTCTCTTATTGGGTGTTGTGGTTTGCAAAAGAGGCAATGGGTGACAATCATGTTTGGTCTATAGTCTACTTTCAGCATGCTTCTCCCATCCTGGGAGGATCCTCCCAACACCTTTATTTGGTGTTCCCTTCTCTATCTGAGCTCCCTTTTCCCCTAGCATGTGTGGTTGGCCTCCAAACCATGGAGTAAAATTCCTGGTACTAATCTCAGCTATTCTTGGGTGTTAGTCTCCTATTTTGGTGAACTAGTTATTTTTAACCAGAAACCAATGGGCAGCATCAAAAAATGGGAGGTGAGAGAGGAGAGTAGTTAATATGTTGACTCCTGAAATCAAAATCTTCTAGGTTTAGTCCTGCAACCAAATAGATGTGCAAATGTAACCGATTCTCTGAACCTCGAGTCCAGAATCTGATAGTAATACTGCCTCATAAGATTGTGGTGATAAAAGGGTGCTGAAAAGTGCTTAGTACTGCTCTGAAGGAGAAGTTAAAGGAAGTCTCGCCCACCCACTTTTAGCCTCATAATGAAGTAGGATGTGGTAGTAGCCCTCTGTTTTTGTGTCTCTGTGGCCTCCTACCTTTCTTAGTACCCATCTTATTTTTGGGCCACCTAGACACTCAGGGCCCAGGCAAGGGCAGTCAGAAACTTTACTGGAGATTCTCCAAACAGGGTTTAAGAGAAGATACCCTCTTTCCTTCACAAGGCAGAGCTGGAGAAACGTGACTCTAAGAGAAGCCAGCAACCATGGTTTCTCTCTCATGGGACAAGTCAATCTAAAGAATCGAAGAGAATGAAACTAATATAGATGAGAGATTGAAAAAACTTTGGTGAAATTGGTGGGTCTTAGTTTTTGTCTGGTCTAAGATCTAGATGCATCTCTGACTTCATTATTGATTAGCATGAACCAATACATTCTCCTTTTGCCAAGGATTCCAAGACTTGGGTTCAGAAGGGTCAAAATATAATTATGTAAAAAAATATATAATATATATCACTGTCATTGTCCTCCCATTGTTCATCGATTAGCTTGAGCGGGCCCAGTAATGTCTCCATTGTGAGACTTCTGGTTACTGTTTTTGGCATATCAAATACATCATGGGTAGCTTGCCAGGCTTTGCCGTGCGGGCGAGATACTCTCGGTAGCTCGCCGGGCTCTCTGAGAGAGGGGTGGAGATATCGAACCTAGGTCAGCCGGGTAGGTCACGTGCAAGGCAAATGCCCTACCCGTTGTGCTATTGCTCCAGTCCAAAAAGTAAGTAGTTCAAGGAAAGGTAGTATTTCTACCTTGGTCTGTAAATACCTTAAGGTCATACAATCAAAACCTATGAACAACCAATCACAAATACTCAAGGACACTTTGAGCTATATAGCCAATCTACTAATTTCCTTCCTCAGTTTCCACATTCTCTCTACACCAGTCATCCCTTGATTCCAACCAATAAAGCATCTGTAACCATTTCCCGTTTGGCACTGCCCAAAATGATTATTTTCCTCAAAGAAACGCTCAAACATTTCAACATAAGGACAATATAGATGTTCAGCAAATGTATACCGGTTTTGTTAAGAGTTAAATATTAGAGGGGCCGAAGAGACAATCCAACAGGCTGAGTGCAGGTTTTGTTTGCCGGAAGCCTAGATTCAATCAATCCCCAGCATCCTATAGTCCTCTGATCACGACTGACAGCACCCCTCAGCACAGAGTCAGGAGCAGCCCCCATCACTGCTGGGTGTGATCCCAAAAAACAAATTTTTAAAAAGAAGAGTTAAACATTTTAAGACCTTAATACACCAAGGGCTGGAGTGATAGCACAGTGGTAGGGCATTTGCCTTGCGCGCAGCCAGCCCGGCCTAGCAGGGTTCGATTCCTCCACCCCTCTCAGAGAGCCTGGCAAGCTACCGAGAGTATTCAATATGCCAAAACACAGTAACAAGAAGTCTCACAATGGAGACGTTACTGGGCCCGCTCGAGCAAATCGATGAACAATGGGAGGACAGTGACAGTGACAATACACCAAGACGACAGGCAAGATAAAAAGTTTCAGATAAGCAATTACTAACTACCCAGCAGAAATCACAATGATTTTATATATATATATAATTATGTCAATACTCCAGCTATGACCGTTTTATTGGAGAATGAATTTAGCCCCAAAGAGGGTATCTAGTGAAATGTAATGTGTGACATTTGTGGGAGTTGGTGGTGAGAAACCACCTCCCCCACTTTCTTACCTCTTTACCTTCTATCAAAAGACGATTTGAACAACCTCAAATAATTGCTTTTGCTCAAACAAGTAAAAGAAACTTGTACAGTGATTTATAGTTCTTTGGAGCTCTTCTAAAATATTGCAGGGAAATAATAATACTGAGGGCAGTAATAGCAAACATTGAGATATTTACCTTGGTATTGTCTTTGAACTCTCATTGATTGTCATTTCCATCTCAAAATATTGATTATAGCTATGATTAAGTTTCCCTTGGAGATGACATTTGGATTAAGTCTAAGGTGACTGTCTGGGCCGATTGTTTCACAGCTCAGTTAACTCACCTGGTCCTAGGAAACCACATGGAGATATATAACTGATCTTTCCACAGAGTTAGGCCTCTGAACTTAATTTAAATTCTAGTCTTCATGAAACACTTCTAAGTATAGTCAGTGACTTTCATTTTCCTCTGTGAGAAATGAATGTTTTTTTTTTTTCTATTCTGGAAAAACAAATCAAGCCAAAGGATCTAGTGACAAGCCCCTATTGGTTTGTTGGGAAAGGACAAAAAAACAAAGGCTATGCTGGCTTGTGTGTGTTGTCACCAAGGGTCGGCCCTGTTCCCCAGAAATACCATTTGCAAGTGAACAGGACTGGTTTGATGAAGCCAACTCCCTGCTTGATCAGGATAATCCGTTCGCAACCATGTACAAGGAACTCACTACTCTCTGTGCCTTTCCCAAGTGTTTCACCAGCCACGGAATGCAACCTGGTTAACACAGCTGAAACCCCGATTTAGGAGGCGAAATGTTCCATCAATCTGTTTATCAGGGAGCTTGAACATGGCCTTTGGTGTTCAAACAGGAAAATCACAGCAGACAGCAGAGGGCGCCCTTCGCCCACCAATGCCCTGGAGCGCTTTCCACGGAAGAAGGAATTCTGAATTTGGGTTTGTTTTTCTCCCTTTTTTTTGGGGGGGGGGGGAGGGAATTGACAATGGACACACATTCCACTTTGAGTTAATATCTCATTGCCGTTTCACGGGCGCCCTCCGCCCTGTGGCCATATCCTTTTCTTTCTCATCAGGGTGACCTTTCATCTGGAGAAAGAATCAGAGAGGGGGGTTGGGGGTTGTCAGCAGATTTCACTGGGGCGACATGTGAGCAGAAAAAGGTCTGGGTGGGTTGGTTGGTTTGTCTGTCAAGCTTTCAGGACTCCAGAGGGAGGCTAAAGTCTGCTTCTCTGGAGGGCCCCAAATGTGTGTTTGGTATCTGTGTGGGGACCAGCCCCCGGTTCTCTCAGCCACCCCCAGGGAAAACAGACAGGATGCTAGAAATCCCAGAGCATCACCACGCCAGACTGCAATCTCTTTGTTTGGGGGTTGACACTGTGCCTCTGTCTCCATGTCACCATGAATGCCACACAGCACATTTTGGGGTCAGAAGGAAGGCCACTTGAGAAGCATCTAATTAAAGAATGGTGGATGCATGTAACTCTCCTCCCTTCTTGCTCCCCTCCCCGCATCCCTCCCCCCCAAGGAATAGCTGTCCCAGCAGCAGCTGGGGAATGTCTCGAGTCAGCAATAATGCTTGCAGGGAAGTGGGAGGAATGGTTACAGAAAATGGAAGATTCTTGGTCTTGTCCTAAGAGGCCATTACAAAAAAAAATTGATGTGAAAAATATCGATTTCTTGAATCAGTCTATTTTCAATATTTATTTAAGATAAACTGCATACTTCCTTTAGCCCATTCTTTTCATTTTTTTGGTGAGTTATTGTTTTGATCTGGACTTCTCAGTCTGCACTGTGGCCCCTCCAAAGAGGGTTCTGGGATTCCCAAATAAGGCAACAGGTTCCTGCCCATCCCTGCTTGTGATCAGAGGACTGGGCTCCGTGTCAGGGAACCAAGGAAACAGAAAACCCACAACCTTTTTTGGAAAAGCTCCTGCCTTTCTGCTTGGAGAAACGTGAGAATTGCTTGGGTGACTCATCTCCTCAAGGTTGAGAGGAGGATGGATTTTGGCATACATGTCTTTCAGCTTACAAGTTTCGCGGTGAATGTTGCCAGTCCAGTTGGGTGTGTCTCCCCCAACATTCATCTCGAATGCTCGCTTCAATGTGGAGAGTCAGCATGTGAGATTTGTCTTCTGAGAGCACCCCTCCCCTGGGCCGACCTAGTTGTCTCTGTGATGTCAACACCATCTGCTAAATTCACTGGGCATGTCAAAGTCCAAAGTGAGATTGCACTGTCCTTCAAAATGTTTTCCTAAAACAATACTAGCCTTTCCCCCAAACACTGTGTCTTCCAAAATACCCTTGCTCTAAGACCATCTATATACTGCGTGGCTGAGACGTAGATAGGGTCTTGGTAGAACTTCAGGGCAATTCAGATCTGGTTATCTGGGCTTTACGGTACAAGCAGATGGAAGTGAAAAGTAAAGGAAATTCCAGAACATATCAGGTGGTTTGGGGAAATCATAGCTAAAATTAATTCTGCATGGATTATTAACATGTGCTTGCCCCAAACGTCAACTCTTTCAAAAATCATATTTTTTACTTTGCTACCAAGAACCAATTATTCATTAAATAATACGAAGTGATGACCACATCTTTTCTTCCTCTATCCCTGTCCAGCATTTTTGCATCTGACTAGGTTAGAATATGCTTAAAGATAAACCCAATTGCCATTTCCTCAATTTCCATTTAATGTCCAGTACTTATAGATTATAGGTGCCCAAAGAATACTGATGGCAAAGTATAAATAGAAAATCTACCCCTCACTTTTTGCTCTAGGCAAAGGGAATATAAAACTTTATATTTCATCCTTTTCTTTACAAAAATCAGAAGGGGCTGGGAACCTTGCCGAAGAATTTGTTCCAGTGCAAAGAAAAGAAAAGCATCCAATTCAAGTCTCATGCTGAGTCTTTAAATAGCTAAAAGTAAAAATTGAGGGTACACAGTGGTGCTGTCTGAAGTGCTGCTTTTATCGGCTTAGTTTCCTAGGCATTAAACGCCCTTAGCAATGGTCCAAGGGCAGGACGATCAGAAAAGAAAACTGGTTTTCTACACAAAATAGAAAAACGTAACTATCAGAGGAGGCTGGAACAATAGTATAGTGGCTAAGGTCTTTGCCTTACATATGGCTGGCCTGGATTTGATCCCTGGTACCCCATATGGTCCCTTGAGCACGCTAGTAGTGGTCCCCAAGTATAGATGGTATGAAGCCCTTAGCACCACCCGGGGTGGTCAAAACAGAACAAAACAAATACTATCAGCTTCCATTTAAGTGGTGTAAATGGAGAACCAAAGCAGAGCCAACTTTTCTTTAAAGGACACCTCAGTCCCTGTATATATCTCAATCCTTGTCTCTCCAATGGAAGGTGTTTGCTGAGCATTTGAACACACAACACATGCATACACATCTACCAAAGGGAAAGTTATTCATGGGAAACCAGAAGGCTTCAGGAAGAAACAGGAGTTTTTTTTTTAATTTCAACCAGCAGGGGCCCTGCACTGTGTGTTCAGAGTAGTTCACATTATAATTTCTCTGTTCTGAGTTTTCAGGGAAATTAGGATTTCCTGAGGCCTCGCAAGGTGGAGAAAGGTCCCCAGGCAAGCACAACTGTCAAAGAGCTTACCTGCTATCTGTGCAGCGAGAGTTTTTCCTAAACGGAAATGCTAAGCATGGACTCCATCTCTAAGACAGCAACAAGGTTAAGATCAAGGTGAACAAAGTGTAAAATGTACAACTAAAGGACCCAACGGATGCTTTCAAGTGAAGGGGAAACCTGTAAGAACTGGGGACAAAATAAACGTGACACCTGAATCCTCCTGCTCACTTTTTAGGTGCATGGCATTGAAACACCTCAAAAGGAAGTCTGAACTAGAGGCAGGGGGAAGGGTGGGATGGCTGGGGCGTGGGGGAGGGGAAAGGAATACTGGGGACATTGATGGTGGAAATGTGGAGGGATGTACATGTGGAGGGATGGGTGTTCAATCATTGTATAACTGAAATTCAAACATGAAAGTTTTGTAACTGTAGCTCACAGTGATTCAATAAAAAAAAAGAAAGTCTGAACTAGGTGCTACAGCCGAATGTAGAACTCCCCAGCAAATGAAGGAGTCCAGTTGCCTAGGAAATGCTTCCTTCTCTGTTCCTGTCCATTGAAATGTAAGTCTTAGTCACACTTGTCAGATAATTTTAAAAATAGAAGTGCTGCAATGCATTGCAGGCTATTTGATGACAAGTTAAAACCATTAGACACTTGATCATTCCAACATGGATGGGAAAACCAACAAAGGTTTCTAGGCTGTGTGGCAAATGCAATTTTCCTTGCGTCTCCCTCTTTCCACAACAGTTCTTGTTCATCTAGTCCAAGAGCTAAGGGATAAAATCACTTGTAGGCTTAAAAGGAACCTTCTGGTGTGTTCCAGATTGTTCTATAATGAAGGTCAGCAAACTTTCTTGTAAAGGGTAAGTGCTTTAGGCTTTGCCTGCTTGCCGTCACCCACTCAACCACTCAGTCCTAAAGAAAACCCAAAACAAGAACCATGTCTGGGATGCACTGAAACTTATTGACGGTGGTAGGCAATGGGCCAAATGCCTCTGCCTGTGGTTTCCCACCCTTCTTTACATTTTGAACACAGTGAGTTTCATGTAGCACTGTAGCACTGTCCTCCCACTGTTCATCGATTTGCTCGAGCGGGCCCAGTAGCATCTCCATCGGGAGAATTGTTGTTACTGTGTTTGGCATATTGAATACGTCATGGGTAGCTTGCCAGGCTTTGCCTTGCGGGCGAGATACTCTCGGTAGCTTGCCGGGCTCTATGAGAAGGGCGGAGGAATCCAACCCGGCTCGGCTGGGCCAGCTGAGTACAAGGCAAATGCCCTGCCACTGTAAGCATACACATATGGCAAATGTCATCAAGCTAGAACCCACATCAGTGTTGCACACGAGAATGAGTTCTATGCTTCCATGAAGAAAAATGAACATTAGGGCTGGAGCAATAGCACAGCGGGTAGGGCATTTGCCTTGCACACAGCCAACACGGGTTCGGTTCCCAGCATCTCATATGGTCCCCTGAGCACTGCCAGGAGGAATTCCTGAGTGCATGAGCCAGGAGTAACCCCTGTGAATCGCCAAGTGTGACCCAAAAACCAAAAAAAAAAAAATAAAGATTAACATTTCCTTTTAAAATACATAGTGCCCCACGGTGCTTCAATAAAATTAAAAAAATACATAGTGCCCTAGATTCTCTTTCTGTTGATTCGTTTTTGAGCTTCTATCTATACCAGTAAAAGGCGCTGAATGCCGAGCAGGCCCGCCTTCTGCATGTCAAGGAGATCAGGCAGATTGATGAGTGGAAGTGGGTGTACAATAGTATCTATGAAACCCCGGAGTCCACAGAGGAAGAAATGGAGGCCTACAGAATGAAACACCAGAGGCCAGACGACCCTGTGGCCTCCTTCTTAGGATAGTAGAGGCTAGTCACAGACATCACCCCAGATACACATATCTTCTTGCCAAAGATGAGAAATGGGAACATTCATGTCTGCTCTTCATGCTGCCTGACTTAAATAATAAAACTTCCAGAGGCTGCATAGTAAATTCATTTCTTTCCACAGTGACAATGGGCTTTGCATGCGGGCTTTTCTCGCAGTGGACCTGGGTTTGATTCCTCCGTCCCTTTCGGAGAGCCCAGCAAGCTACCAAGAGTATCCCACCCACACGGCAGAGCCTGGCAAGCTCCCTGTGGTATATTCGATATGCTGAAAACAGCAACAACAAGTCTCACAATGGAGACGTTACTTGCGCCTGCTCAAGTAAATTGATGAACAATGGGACAACAGTTCTGCAGTGCATCTACACCAGAGTGGATATTAATCCTGCGACTTGTAACAGTCATCCCAAACACAGTGCATGGCCTGAGAAGATTCCTTTGTCCCATCTTAACATAGCACCTCTGCCACCAGAGAGTCACCTTATCCCGGGACTTCACAGGTGGTTACTGATCTTACTTGATACCTGTGTCAGCATGGAAGAGGGTGGGAGTATGAGCATCGTCTTGCTCCTTTAAGGCACATTACTTCTTCCTTTGTTTCCATGACTAGAATCTAACCATTTGGCCAAGGGTAGTAGCTCTCAAGAAATATAGATTTTTAGTTTTTATTTTGGGTGACTACAAATCAAATCAAGATGGCATTTTGTTGTGGTGGGAAAAAGAGTAACAGATGTTGAAAACCAAGCAGCCATCTGACCTTTAATTTACAGGGGAATATGGTGCTCCAATAGCCTTTACAAGTCAGTTATTGGGGGTGTTCATAGTGTCAGTGAGAAATGAAGAGTTATATAAAAATGGCCACTGGTAAGATTTTAGATGCAAGACATTAGAAAAGATGAATAGTGCCCTCCCTGTATTTATTCCTCTATCTGTAATTGCACTACATGTGTAATATACTATTACTAAAATTTGATATCATTTAGAGCCAGGGATATAGCTCAGTAGTGAAGTACAGACATTGCATGTTTGAGACCCCCAGATTTTAGTACCATATTCACAAATAAAATAATATTGATATCCTTCAAAATGGACTGGAAGGATAGCACAGCAGGTAGGGCATTTACCTTTCATGTGGCCGACCCAGGTTCGATTCCTCCATCCCTCTTGGAGAGCCTGGCAAGCTACTGAGAGTATCCTGCCCGCATGGCAGAGCCTGGCAAGCTCCCCAGGGCATATTCAATATACCAAAAGCAGTAACAACAAGTCTCACAATGGAGACGTTACTGGTGCCCACTCGAGCAAATCGATGAAAAATGGGAGGACAGTGCTACCGTGCTATCTTTCAAAATGCAACAGAGTCTGTTTGAATGGGAGTATGGGTGGGGGGATATTGGACAGTTGGGTGTCTACCCACTCTCATGAATTTCCAAGTCAAGACGAGAGCATTACCCCAATCTCCTAGGGTGAGTACTGGCCTCCTTATGATTGAACTGAACTGTCAGTACTGCAAAGAAGCAGATCGAATTCTGGAAGTGCAGTTTGTGTTTCAGCAGCACTGGAGGCCCATCTTAGTGAAGCCAGTACTATGATGGCATAACACTATCAGGATACCACTTTCTTCATTCGTTTTGGGATTAATTCTGTCCTTGAATCTTCTCTGAGAAGGCTTTTGATACCCTTGCCTCCTCTCAAAAAGATAAGCACCAGTGCCCCTTCTGTCAACTCCAAAAGTCTTTTAGACATGTGCCTGCCTCTCGGTATTGAGGAGTATTCTCTCTGAGAATATTCTCAACTGAGAATCTGTCTCCACTTAAAAAGCGACTTGAATGATCACTCTCTTCCTTTAATTTTGCGTTTATGGAGATAATGCTGGTTTGCAATGCTTCATATGCCTTTAAAGTAGTTTCAACTGTCTTCCAATTTATATTACTGCATCACATCCACCACCAAAATTCCGATATCCCTCTATCACAGTCTCCCTTTGATCCATTTTTCCCTCCCCTCTGGTAGCCTAACTTCTACAGTCACAATGCAAGATTTTGTTTTGGTTTGCCCTTGTCTCTTTCTTGCTTTTTTTCTTTATATCCCACATGTGAGTGAGATCATCCAGTATTTGTCTTTCTCCTAATTTATTTCACTTAACGTGACCCCTTTCAGTTCAACCCATGTTGTCTCAAAAGCAAGATTCCATATTCTCTTATGGTTGAGTAGCATTCCATTGTGTGTATATAATACATCTACTTTATCCACTCATTTGTTCTTAGGCATTTGGGTTGTTTCCAAATCTTGGCAGATGAGGGGACACCTGTTTTTTTTTAATCCAAAAGTAGAGAGAAAAGACTTTAAGGGTATTTCGTGCAAAGTAACTACTGAGACATGCTCTAAAGATTTTGGCTTTGGGTAATACTCCAATTTTTCCTAGGCAATCTTTAAAACATCACATTATTCATCCAAGATTTTTGGGATAGAGCTTTATCAATCAGCAGGCTCATAAGGGAGTTATTTTAATGATGGAAGGGAATTCTGCAATAGTCTCATTCTCCATCTGGACACAGATTTTGCTTGAGTGTCAGCCACAGTGAAGGTACTGTCCTTTATTCGGAGTTGTAGGTATCAGGGAGCTCTTTGTCACAGTGCTGGCATCCCTTTGATTTTTGGTCCTTGTCCACAGAAGATTGGTAAATGAATCTTCCCTCACCCGTAATTTAAATGGCTAATGAGTAGTGAAAGTATCTGCCATTCAAGTTTGTTGCAAAAAGGCAATGAGAATTATTTCTAAGTAAAATACTTGATAATAGGTAATATAACATGGTTCAAGGCTCAAGAGATCATGGAACAAAAAACACAGTTTTATAGCTGACTAATTAAACAACCTGGGGTTGTGTTAGTATAGTTATGTCTTTGTGAGCATAAACAATGTTAAAGTAAGATTTGTTTCTGAGCTGGTTTTTATAAAAACCAGCTCCCGGAAGAAAACAGCGCAGCATCTCCTGCCCCCGCGCCTGGCTGTCCTCGCTGGGGCCCGTTGGAGGGGAGCGGGTTGAGCTTCCCTCCCCGCCCCTACCAGGGCTCCGGCAGCCGAAGACCTCCAGGACCAGCCACCACCATGCTGAGACCACTCTCTGCATACATGAAGGTACTGGCAGAGGGACAAAGCCACGCGGGTTCCGGGGCCGAGATCTCCAAGCCTACTCAGATTGGGGCTGAGCATCCTCCACCCAGATCCTCCAAATTCCAGTAGGCGGGGGTCACACCCACCAACTGGCCCCCTGGCGCCGTGTAATACCATCAACGGCCAAGATCAGAGACTATAAAAACCATCTTATTATGACATCTTATTATCTCATTTCTACTTTGGACAAACTGGCAGAGTCTGGCAAACTCCCCGTGGCATATCCAATATGCCAAATGCCAGTAACAATGATGGGTCTCATTCTCCTAAAGAGCCCTGAATATAATCTCAGGGCTAGGATGAAAGAGACATTACTGGGGCCTGCTCGAGGCAATCGACAAATAGCAGGATGATTTGTGATTGTGATTGTGATTGTTTCTGAGGTTAGCCTGCCAAGTTTCTTTGAGATGATTATACATTTACTTGCTGAAGAACTAGAAACACAGACCTATTGATTGCTTATTAGAAAGATATTGACATCAGCAGATAAAGCATTAGAACTGACAAGATCTAGATGTTTCCTACCATCTCTTCCTTCACATCCTCCTTCTTCCTTTGGAGCTTATCATCTACAGACATTCTGAATTTCCAGCAATCAAAGCTAAATATCTAAACGGTGACCTATAATTCTCGGGGTCCTGACCCTTAGCACCAGAATTATTCTGTTGGGCCAGGGTTGAGGTCATGTGAACACCCATTCAGTATTTAATTGCCTATGTGCCTCAAGACAAGAAGAACCAGGTACTGAAATGATGCTACAGCAAGTAGGGCATTCATCTGGCAGAAGGACAAACTAGGTTCGATCCCCAGCATCTCATATGGTTCCCTGAACCCACCAGGAATGATTCCTGAGGGCAGAGCCAATAGTGAGCCCTTAGTATCACCAGGTATGGCTCCCAAACAAAATAGAATGACAAGAAGAACCTAAGAAGACTACCTGGTGAGCTAAGAGGTTGTCCTCAACAAATCGGATGGTCATCACCTCCCATGTGAGTCTTGATATATGGATATAAATTTAGGCTACCAACTCCCAGAGAGAGGATGCTGGGAAGTTAAGTGATCTATCACCACTCTTGCCTTGCTATACAGTTTCCAGAAGATGAATTGTCCCAAGGTTCTGGCACTCAAGTAAGTTGTCCACTTGGATGATTCCCTAGCATGTCAATCTGATCTCTGCTCTCAAACTTCCTGACACTGGTTCAGCCACATGTACAAGTTATTACAGACGCAGTAACTGCAAGGTCTTTCTTTGGGATTTATTTCATTATAAGAAGCAGAGGGCAAGGAGGAGGAGCAAGAAAACCCTGCACATTGACAAACCCTAGTTTCTTTGGCAAAGAGGAGGCTCTCCTTTTTATGTATGCATTTCTGGTTTCAGGTCTCTCAGTCAATTACCAATATAACTTTACATAATTAAATTCTAAAACATAAATGCTCTATTTTAAGTGAAAGTCAAGATAACTCATACATGTTTATTGCCTTTCTTCAGAAGATTATATCTTTAATTTCTCTGTTCTTTATTTAGCAGTTTAGAATACAAACATTAATTCTTTCACAGTTTCTGTAGATCAGAAAGTTGAGTATAGAGTGGGGTTGGAGTCTCCAGTCACAGTATCTCACAGGCTTCAGGTAAGGTGTGTGCCAGGCTGTAGTTGGCTTGCTGGGGGCGTGGGCTGGATTGTCTTCCAAGCTTATACAAGTGCCATTGGCAGTGCTGAGATCCTCATAGGCTATTGGGCTAAGGGCCTTGGTTGTTGACTGGAGTTTTCCTTCAGTATCTTACTTACTATGTGGGTTGGGAGGGTCTCTCCACAGGGCAGCCCACAAGACAGTCAGCTTTTACAGAGTAAATGAGTAAAAGAGGAAGGGAGAGAAGGAAAGATGGAAGTCAGCATCTTTTTGTAACTTAGCAGTATCATCTCATCACAATTTTTATCCTCTCAGAAGCTACTTAGGACCAGCTGAGCCTTTAGGAGAAGCGAGTACACCAATGCACACACCAAAAGCTCATTCTAGAAGCTGTGTACCACTAGTGGGGTGGAGTTTTGTTTTTTAGAGTTTGTTTAGCTTTTCAGAACAGTTTTGTGATCATAATAAAATTAAGAGGAAAGGTTTCCAATAATTCCCTACATATTTTTTCTTATAACAATTGTTTTTAATGAGAAAGTTTCTACAGCCAAGGAAACACTGTCCCTGATCACTCACAGGGCCTTCTACAGTAATTCTGAAATCAAAATTTAAGAAGACCAATTGTTCACTTTGAGAAACTCTTCAGTTATCGTTCAGTGCCACTGGACTATTCAACCTTAAGGCATTTACCTCTCCACTACTCTACCCCAACAGTCATTAAAATAATTTAATAATAGTGCATAGAAATCCTTTGTATTCCCCAGTGTTGAAGAGCACGAACATGCCATTAAATGACTAAAATCAGAGAACATAAGAGGAGGGGGAAAGAGGTTACAATGATGTTATTTTAAGAAACTGAACATGAGTGAGAATACAGGGAAGTAACCCCATGCCTATAATCCTCCGAGTTCTGGTTTTTCTGTTAAGGTATTGATTTTAAAGAATTTACTGCCCATGGTGGCCTGAAGGTTTATGTTGATGAAAGGAAGGATCCTAAGGTGGAGGTTCCCTGTTTACTAGGGTGATACTTGGGCTGAAGCTGGCCTGCTCAGGTTGACTTTGAGCACAGTTCTTTTAGCCTGTACATCAGCCAACTCTCAGCTATGTAGCACGGTAGCACTGTCCTCCCATTGTTCATTGATTTGCTCAAGTGGGCCCAGTAACATTGTGAGATTTGTTGTTACTGTGTTTGGCATATCAAATACGTCACTGGTAGCTTGCCAGGCTCTGCTGTGCGAGTCAGATACTCTTGGTAGCTTGCTAGGCTCTCTCCAAGAGGGGCGGAGGAATCAAACCCAGGTCGGCTGGGTCGGCCGCATGCAAGGCAAATGCCTTACCTGCTGTGCTATTGCTTCGGCCTGTCAGCTTTGTACCAATTGTAAATTTTATAAAATGTAGAAGATGGGGGTCTTGGTTAGGACTGGGCTGTATTTCAACCTTTGAGGGAACTCTGGAGCATAGGTACTGAAAAAAAGAGGGACTGGGAATTGTATTTTGCCTCCTAAGAAGTGAAGACATAAATTTACATTTGAGAGCATTGATCCCTTTGTCTTTAGAGAACTGTTGTACTGTGAACCTTTTAGTTTTTCAAATCTGAAGCAAATGGAATCTTTTCTTTGGGGCAAAGACTAGAAAAGGATCAGGAGACTAGATTTTGCTGGGAACTGCAGAACTTCCCATTTGATAATACATGCAAGCTGTTTATTTAATCCCACGCATCTTTCAACCGGACTTCACAGTTATCCAGATTCTGATCGGATCTTTCCTCAGTAAATTCAACTGTGAGTTACTGTTTATTTGTAGGGGAGTCCTATATGTTCTTGTTCTCATAGCTGTCTACAAGAGACAGGGAGTTGAGGAACTGCAAATAGGTAGGAGTTATAGCTGACCTGGACCACTGCCATTGCATAACTCTTCTGACCTTAACTTTCTTGATTGCTGAATCCTTCTGACCTTGACGAATGAATCATTTGACTAATTTCTTCTGATGTTTCTGAGGATCACGTTTCTGGAGAATAGTTGTATTTCATTATGGATAGGGTTGAATTTGGGGTGGGGGAACATCCAGTAGTGCTAGAAGGATTATGTGTTGCTGGGATCAAACCTGTTTTTCCCACGTGCAAAGCATTTGCCCTAGCCATTTGAGCCATTTTCTTGGCCCAGGGTTTAATTTTCGAACATAAAACAAAGACTGTGGAAGGGGACCTTGAAATTAGGGCATTTGTTCCCCTCTGTTTCAACCTTCAACTACGTAAATAGTTCCTTAAGGTCCTCTGTCACTTGCTCCCTGAGGCAGGGACTCTGCTCTGCATATCACTGTATCCCCACAAT
Source organism: Sorex fumeus (assembly GCF_029834395.1). NCBI lineage: Eukaryota > Metazoa > Chordata > Mammalia > Eulipotyphla > Soricidae > Sorex > Sorex fumeus. The sequence continues at coordinate 38,784,798 of NW_026606143.1, forward strand.
GAGTGTGATGCCTAACAGTCTCCCTCCAAGCAATAAGTATCAATGTATTAAATGAGTGAGATGCTACAAGTGTGGACCAGAGCTCAGTTAGTGATAAAGCATTCTTGAAAAAATTATGTCTAAGTCATGGCTTCTTTCTTATTCACCTTATGTTTAAGACACAAGATTTGAAAGATATATTTCTTTTTCTTTCAGGTGCTGTGAATTTCAGGTCTGTTAATGATAAGTTCATGCATGCATACATGTTCCAATACCATTCCCTCTACCTGTGTTCCCCCTCCAGTCTAACCCCACTCCTCTCCCTCACTATGGAGGTAAAGCAAGTTCTATAGTGAGATCACTGTATCATTGTATCACTGTCACCCCATTGTTCATCGATTTACTCGAGTGGGCTCCAGTAATGTCTCCATTCGTCCCAGCCCTGAGATTTTTAGCAGCCCCTCCTTATTCATCTTTCCCAAAGACACTCCCTATTGGAGGCTCTTTCAGGGTCAGGGGAATGAGACCTGTTCTTGTTACTGTTTTTGGCATCTGGAATACACCACAAGGAGCTTGCCAGGTTGTGCCATGCCTATAATGAAATCTTGTATCTCTATAGTGAGATACAAGATTTTATAGGAAAAACACAAACCTCAAATGGATCAACTTAACTTTGCAACTTTTAGTTGACTACTTTTAACATTCAGGTCTGATTTAGGGTGTTTTCTGTAGCTGGTTGGCAACTGGTTGGCTTTGCTTTCCAGTGCAGGGGGGCATGCTTTGGAAAGGGGCTATCCTGAGTTGCTGAAGCAAATATGAAAGCCAGTTCAGTTTTCAAATCATCTTTTCTTTGCTTCACAAAAGACTTTGCATTTAATGCTGGATCCTGAAACAAAAGTTTGCACAGGGGTCAATTGTCCCTCCACCCAAAACCATTTCCTTCTAGAAGTGGGCAGATTGTCAGAGTCCCAGAGGGAGGCTGGATCCCTGCAGAAGCCACTTGGAAGGTAGTTATTCTGAAAGAACACGGTGTCTGTTTTAAGGCTGGCTTTTTTCTAGGAGTCTTTCTTTTAATGAGAAAAGCCTTGCTAAATATTGCATCTCAATGGAACCCCAGTGTTGAAACCCCACTTAAACTATTTTTTAAAAGGCAGTGAACTCTCCTACCTTTGCTCAACTTTCCTGGGGTTCACTGCAGAGGGTGGGTCTTTTGAGTCCCAGGAGACTTCTCACATTCTGTTGTTAAACAGCTGTTTCCAGAGGCCTGTTATCCTCACACCCACACAAGCCTGAAAATAGCAGCATGTCCCTCCCCAACCAGCCTGTGCTTTCAAAGAGTTGCACGGTTCTGCCTCCCAGCTTCCAGGCTCTTTCATTTTCCTTCTTGGTAAACAAGGAATCAGGCAATTCTGTTTAGTTGACGACAAATTATTTTCAAAACACTTTAACCATGGTGAGCAATAGAATATCGAAATGCGAAGGATGTAAATTAGAGAAACAACCAATTTTGGATGCCTGCTCTTTGAGAAAGTGTTGGCTGTTGTGTCAGAAAGGAACTTGCTGGCATTCATTGATCTTTAAGGCTGTATAGGAGATAGCAGGACTTAACTCGTGAAGAGAAGACTCATCAGAGAATCTCTGTTGCAGAGGCAGGTTTTGCTTTTGAACATTTCTGCTTTCAAGCCATGCTAGTTTCCAGGGCCTTGTTGAAACCAAGGTGATTTCCAAAATATAAAACAACGCATCCAAAAGCCAAGGACTCAGTGGCATTTGCACCTACGCAGAGTAGTGTCATAAGCACTTCAATCTCCTTCCAGAAATATTTTTTTCATCCCTCAAAGAAAACTCTGGAGCCACTAAGAAGTCACTCCCCATTTTTTCCCTCCAGCCTCCACTACGTTTTTGCTTTCTTCTTTAGTGCAGTCATCCACTCTGGATTGAATATAAAAATGGAATAGACTATGCACTCTTTTATGTCTGGCTTCTTTTACTTAGCACTCTGTAAACAAACTTCATCTACACTGTAGCCTGTGTCAGAATTTTATTCCCTTTGATGACTGAATAAAATTCCCCACACAAACGCACATTTTGTTTAGCAAGTTATCCTTTTATAAACACCTGTGTTGTTTCTACCTTTTGAATATTGTGGATACTGCTGCTACAAACATTGATATATAACCACTTGTCTGAGTCTCTGTTTTCCATTCTCTTTGCCATATACCTTGGAGTGGAATACTGGTTTTTTTTTTTTTTTTTGCTAATTCTGTTTGAGGATTTACCAAACTCTCTTCTTTTTATTTTTTTAAACCATTTTAATTGAGGTACCAGCACTTCTCTATAGCACCTGCACCCTTTTGCATTCCCGGAAGAGAACAGCACAGAGTCTCCTGCCCCTGCACCTGGCTATCCTCGCTGGGGCCCCTTGGAGGGGAGCGGGTTGAGTTTCCCTCCCCACCCTGACCAGAGCTCTGGCAGCCGAAGACCTCCAGAACCAGCCACCATCATGCTGAGACCACTCTCCGCACACATGAAGGTACCGGCAGAGGAACAAAGGCATGCGGGTCCCGGGCCTGAGATCTCTAAGCCTACTCAGATCGGGGCTGAGCATCCTCCACCCAGATCCTCTAAATTCCAGTAGGCGGGGGTCACACCCACCAACTGGCCCCCTGGTGCCGTGAAATCCCATCAATGGCCAAGACTCAGAGACTATAAAACCAGCTCCCGGAAGCGCACGGCCGCATTTGCGGCCACGCGACATCTTATTATCTCATTCCTACTTTGGACAAACTGTCAGGCTACCGAATGTAACCTGCCCACACGGCAGAGTCTGGCAAACTCCCCGTGGCGTACCCAATATGTCAAATACCAGTAACAATGATGTGTCTCATTCTCCTAACTCTGAAAGAGCCTTGAGTATGGCACTTTTTAAAAAAAATCTCAGGGCTAGGACGAAGGAGACGTTACTGGGGTCTGCTTGAGGCAATCGACGAATAACAGGATGGTCGTGATTGTGATCGTGGACCATTGACATTTTTGTTTGTTTGCTTCGGTTTTGAGGCCACAACCAGGTGTGATCAGGGCTTACTCCTGGCTCTGAGCTCAAGTGTCACTCCTGGCAGACTCAGGAGACTATATGGATGCTGGGAATTGAACCCAGGTATGCCATGTGCAAGGCAAATGTCTTACTGTACTATCTCTCTGGCCCCTGGACACTGAAACATTATCAGATGTATGATTTGCAAGTATTTTCTTTCCTTCTGTTGATTGTCTTTTTACTTCTTGATAAGATATTTTCATGCACCAAAGTCCTTACTTTTTGATTAGGTTCAGTCTTACTAATCCTATCTTATACAAAGGCATGGGGATATGGATTGAGGAGAACTAGACTTTCTAAGCCTAACTGATCATCTATTTCATTTTCAGCGTATCATTGGAGTTTGCTTTCCTTGGTGGCAAAATCTCATTCATAGTATTTATTTGAACACCAATTTTATTTCAAACTACCATGTTTTTGTACTTAATAAAAGATTATCTTACATTAGAAAAATCTACAGTTAAAAATATAAATCTTCTTGAGTCTGGAGCAATAGCACAGCAGGTAGGTCGTTTGCTTTGCACACGGCCAACCCGGGTTCAATTCCCAGCATCCCATATGATCCCCTGAGCACCACCAGGAGTGACTCCTGAGTGCAAAGCCAGAAGTAACCCCGGAGCATCACCGGGTATCACCCAAAAAGCAATATATATATATATATATATATATGTATATATACACACACACATGCACACATAAATCTTCTTGACTAGAATACCATTAGGACCTAGGTTTCATGGTACTTTCAATAGAAGTGAGTATCAGTTGACAACACCAAACTTTTGCCTCCAGTGCAGACTTCCTGTCTGGACTTCATACCCTAACTGCCTATTCAACATATCCTCATGGGTAACTAATAAACATTTCAAATCTAGACAATCTAGAACAGACCTTTGTTTTCTACCTTTACACGATGAGCTTCTTTGTTTTCTACATATCATTCAATGACAGCCTCATTCTTCAACTAACTTACTCTCGAAGTAATTAGCTCAAAGTATTGGCTCATCCTTGTCTTTTCATTTTCTAATGTTCTATACCCAGATCTCTTGAGGTGTTCTCTATCAATGTCCCTCTGCCTGGAATACTGACCCCCTATATAGTCATGGAGCTCACCACTCACTGTCTTCAGGTTTTTGTTGAAAATTTCCCTTTATCTAAGGGTCTACTTGATTTCCTCTGTAAGAGGAAAACCCCCTTTCCCTCCAGTTCCTACCCGTAGCCTCTTCTTCCAGCTCAACCTGTCATTCTCATCCTGCTTTTTCTAATTTCATCATTGTGCTTCACACCTGGCTGTTTTTACATCAACCATAGTGGATTTTTATTATTTGTCATTATTTCTTCAAGCAGACACACGCACACAAAGTGAGGCTCAATTGAATGGCAAGAGAATAATTCTTCCCTTCATGCACATAGGGTAACTTTCCTCCTTTCATCAACATGAAAACTAAAGGGGCTAGAGGCGTAATTGTTTCTCTTTCATGGGACCTTTAAGGTCAGCACTTCAACGCTCTTTCTGAATTACCAAGTTCATTAATTCTTAAACAGAAGTGTCTCCATTCATGTGATGTGGTTCATTGTGTGCCTAATCCACTCATTAGGGATTCCCAAGCATGCATTCATACAATAGGCCACACCACTTTGCAGAAACCATTATGGATTTCCATATGGAGCCCCAGAGGATTAAAGTCAAGCCTTGGCGCTTATGAGGGGTGCCCCAGCCTTGTGATCTGTCAGGCCTGGGTCAGTTTGGTGATTAATGATCTCATTTTGCAAGATTCTAAGAACAGGGATCATATTAAATGGCTGATACTGTTCAACACCAAAGTAGCAACTCTTTCTGCTTCCTCTTTTTTAGAACACAAAGGGGATTCAAACAAGTGTTTTTCAGAAGTTGGGGCATTTATCTGATCCTTTTTAACTGGAGAGAAAGATCTGTCTGGCATTTAGGTTTGGGGTCATCCACATGTTTTGGTAGAGTGCTCAAAGGGGACCCTGGGAGAGAACTGGGTGCACTATTCACATTTATTGGTTAGGGAACCATGACCCATGACCCTACTAGCTTGCTGGGTGTCTCCCAAAGGTAAATACTAGATGAACTTGCAGAAGAACTCAAGGTTAGGAGTAACCTTAAGGCCTTGCCGTTGTATCTGGGGGAACTGAAGCATAGCAGGTTGTGACCTCTTTCTAATGGTCCCATGGCTATTTGAGTGGTTTTTAGGGAGGAGCAGGTACAGGATCCCAGACTTCCTAACTCCCAAATCAACCTTCCCGCCATCTAGACTCTGAACTTCTGAGGCCTTTATCTTTAGGCACATTGATTCTGCCCTTTGATTCATCATGGTACTTCTCTCATTGAGAGTTCAAATTGACTACAAATGAGTGAAATTGACTACAAATGAGTGAAAACATTTTTTATCTGTGTCCATAGCCTGACAAAATCTGTTTGTTGGCATTTTCTATGAGCGATTCCTCACCTTCCTTCACTTTCATAAAAATGTTGGTGTGCAAATGTCCAATGAGTACAGATTCCTGGGACCCAATTTTGCAAAGGTGGTTGGTAGTTTTGCAAAATTAAGCTGTGCCAAGTTTCTGAGAGTATAGTCCCAGGACCAGCAGACCCAGAAGCATCACCTGGTCTCCCCCATCCAACCTGAATCAGAATGTGAGGTGGGATGAGGTGCCTGTGTTTAGTGAACATTCCACTGCACACTCAAGAATGCCTACTGCACACTTCTCCTGAAGATACACCTGGACAACTGGAGCTTTGTAGGAATCCCCTCCTGTGCACACACAGGGGGACTTGGAGCCAATGGCTGATTGGTCAATTTACATAAGCCCATTGTTTCAAGATGGGACAATGCTGTTTATGTTACCCATGGAATTAGATGGCCAGGAACTCTACTTCTTCTACAACCTCACCCTTGACTTCCTCACAATCATGCCTTCCTCATCCCCTTACAGATTTCTTCTGCCAGCAGTCCCCAATAAATTACACACCTAGGGACCCCCACATCAGGCCTTGCTTCTGGGGAGCCTAACATCAAGCCTATTAGCAACTTCACCTCAAAGACATTTTTTATGGATGGACAGGTGAGGCTGGCATACCAGAAGAATATGATCAGCCAGTTACTATAGCCAGATTTCGGCATTACCTGCATTTCTGCACTACTTAAGAGCCTGGACCTGCAATTGCCACACTCCATGTATAACTTTGAGGTTTTCCTGACTAGATGGTAATTTGGTCTCATACAGATTGTTTTTAGTTGAGAGAAACTGGGTGCTAGCTGATTCGTCATTAAGTAGCTAGCTGATTGGTCGCTAAGTAGCCAGAATTGTTAGTATGAGATGTACTTTGATTTTATTATTGCTGGAAATAATTCTAAGTTCCATGTGGTCATTAGAATCATTGCACTTTTTGTCATTTCCTCCCAGGAGGAATAGCTGGAATGTCCAGAAATGTCAACTTTTATGTGGGAAAGAGTCAAAACATATCCAACTCTGAGCTCCATAGGTGCCTAGAAAACTCCTCACTTCCAAACCTAAAATCCCAAGGCTTTCCTTGAGATGGAAGCACACCATCTTGAGCAGAAATCAGTCAGTGAAGAGATTATTTCCAAATGCGCAGCCCTCTTCCCAAATTCGGGCATTTTTGGTTTCCCCAGAACCCCAAATACATGGATGCAAATTTTATTTGGGAGTTTGTGAAACCTGAACTGCATCCCAAATTTACCTCTATGGTGGTCTTTTGCCAGTACCTTATATAAGTCCTTTCCCTCTTCCAACTTAACTGGGCACTGGAGTCAGGAAACAATTTTGTGTTGCAAGCATTGAACCATCACAGCTCCCATCTAAAAGAATTACTAAAAGGTCTCCGTCCCTGATAGTGAATCAAACAAAACAATATTGAAATGAATTTCTTCTAGGTATACTGAGGCTGACAGAGGTATGCAGCTATCCTCTTGAAACTTTATGGAACTGTAAACTAATTGTAAACAAATAACATCTCTCTAATACAGACAGAATCTATTCTCATGGGAATCCAGTGTAAGAACTCATATGCACTGTTAGAATGTTCTTTTTAACAAACCTGAAAGTCTCACGTTGCAAATAAAACTGCTTTTCACTTAGGCCTGGAAGAACTGTCTGATACTCCTGACTCAAAAACATTATGAGAAAAAGTCAAAGCTCTGTTGATATTTATTTATTTATTTATTTTTTGGTTTTGGGGTCATACCGGACAGTGCTAAGGGATCACTCCTGGCAGTCTCAGGGGACCATCTGGGGTCCCGAGGGATCAAACCTGGATCAACCACCTGCAAGGGAAGTGCCCTACCCACTGTTCTATTTCTCCAGACCCTCAAATCTCTGTTGAGAGAAGTGTTTTCACAGAAATTGATTTTATGCATAAAGTCAGATGGCTATTCATCTCTAGACAATCCTCTCTTGCTTTTTAGCAGGCCACTGGAGAGTTGAAGATTTTGATTACATTGTGGAAGGAACCCTTGAAAAATTGCCTTTGCTGGAAAGGACAGTGGTACTCCATCTTCTTAGCTTCAAATGGAGGGACCTCTTAACAACATCCCTAGCACTTAAGCAACCACATTGACCATAGAGGTGATGTGTCCATGTGAAGACCTCGTGGGGATGTTTTTTTTAGTTCTGCATGCTAGGAGAAACTTGACTTCTTCAGAATTACTGGCAGGTTTTATTTCTTATACAACATGAGTCACACGCTTGACTATATTTTCCCTTTTGAGTGGGCCCTCAGAAAGCCTAATGCCACATTTTTGGGGCACATTATTGAAACAGAATCTGCACATTTATGTTTCTATTTTCCTTTGTTTCTGTCTTTGTGCACTTTTGCATGTCCTGAGTTTTAGTGTTTTTGTCTATTCCTTCTTGAGAAATCTAGGGAACTATTTACAGTATCAAGACATGGAGTAAGTTAGAAAATATACATTGTAAAAATTCTTAATCTTCAAAAAATTTATAAAGCCACCCCTGCTGTATTTAATTAAAAAATAGCAAAAAATTCATGTAGCAGTCTACAGTCTACATTCTACATTAGGGTTCACAATGACAGTTAAAATGTCCACTCTCGTCATAAGCTGTGGGAGTACCCAGATACGGGATCACCAAGAAAGGCAAGATAGTATTTGAATGAGCAGTACAAGAATCTGTTTTTTAATATTGCAGGGGCCTGGGGATGTTGCTCAGTGGTGGAGCACCTACCTAGCATGCACAAGGCTGTGAGTTTGATCCCTGGAACTGCCCCACCTTGCTAAGTGTGATCCTCTGTGGCACAAGTGTGTAGGCTCCAACAGGCATTGTATCCATGCGCGTGACATCGCAACGACAACCACAACAAATAAAATAGAAGGGGGAAAAACATTACAAACCATGATGCAATGAGGTAATAGAATGGAGGATAGAGGGAGTGGTAGGGAGGAAAATTCCCATGAGACCTTGCAGTATAGATCTCCTAGCAGTCATGTAAACAAAACCTGTAGCACATAAGCAACCTTTTGTAATGATTTGCGATCCCAAACAATGTGTCTCTGTATTGGAGGATATTTATGAGAGGTGTCTCGGTGCAGGATGTATTTTCCTCTTCATATGGCAATGACTTTAGAATGAGTATTTGAGGAACCAAAGTCAAAGGGAACAATTCTAGTGGTGCGGGGAAGAATGGCAAGAGGAAGTTTACAGAATAGCTTGTACATTCCAGTGACCATGAACATCTTCCTTAATTCTTTTCATTTCTTTGTTTTTGGGAAAGTACCCAGGAATCAGAATAGCAGAAAAAGTCCAAAAAGTACAAACAAGTATGGGACTTAACAAAAATATCAAGTATGTAATAGTTCCTATATGGAATCTAACCATAATTATAAAATCTTAACTTTTAAAAAACCTCACGTTCCCAACGGCACAGAAAGTTTTAGGGCATAAATGAGCTTTAGGTCATTGTGACAGCATTGGGAGATATTGTGAAAATTTTTGAGATTTCCTCAAATCTTGTTTGTAAGTTTCAATACAGCATCTCCGCCCACCCCACCACCTTTTGCAGGTCACTGAAAATACTGCTAAAGGTAAATCGAAAGACTAGAAACCATAATTAATAGTATTGTAAACCACAAAATATCTATAAAGACTGCTTCTGCCATGCCCATTTCCCTTACATCTCTTTAATTTCTCTTTTGCCTTATACCTCGTTCTTGTCCATGACCTTGAAAATCCCTGAACCCAAACCTGCCCTCCGTGCTTCAATCGGATACCTAGTCCTCTTCAGAGAGGTGGGCCTGATTATTCTGTCTCATGTTTTGGCTCTTTCGAGGCAGAAAACTCTAAGTTCACAAGAGGGAAATCTGAAAACCAACTGAAGTCAGAACAAGAATCCCTTAAACTGCTCAGGAATTGTTGGAGGTGGTACAAAGTAGCAGGAAATGGGAGCAGGTTTATTTGTTAAACATATGTTGAGGTTGCAGTTAGACCCTCGACCGAGTGCACAAGTTCCTTACTACAAGGATGTTTTATCAGTATGGTTGGACGGTGAAAGAATGACTCCACACAGTCAAAGGTGGTGGAACTAGAAACAGTATGATGATATGGGAGTCTAAATACTGCTGAGTAGTACTCAAGTTATTTCTCATCAGTATTTCAGATTTCTACCTCTAGTATTTCTAGTCAGTACTATACCACCATCACCACCCCAACTCTGACAGGACTTGGAATATTCTGAAAATTTCTTGTAGCTTGGTTGATTTCTGCCTACAATCTTAGCATGTCTCATGAAGCAAAAAAAAAAAACCCTTCTAGAATACATGCATTATGCATTAGTTATCTATTGCCACACAAACTGCTGTATACTGCATAATAGATCACCCCAAAACTCCTAGCCAATAATCCAATTACACACTATTGTTCGTGAGTCTATAGACTCACTGGGTGGTTCTTTATTTTTGTTGTCCTCTGTATCCACTTGTGGTCAGATGTAGGTTAAGTTGATATTGACTGGGCTTTTTCATAGTCTGGGGGTTGGCTGGATATAATTTCTCATTGGCTACCATGGGCATTTTCTAATCTCTTTCTGAAACCTGCAAGACTTTGGAACTACCACAGTCACTTTTACCACATTCATTGGCTAAAACAAGTTGCACGGCCAGATTCAAGGGATAGGGAATAGATACTGCCCATTTACAGAGAGGTTCTGCAAATTCACAGGCCAGAGAGTGAGAATAGGTGAGAAGGGTGAAGAATTGGATTTATTATTAGAAATTATTTTATTCATTATAAAAAATCTACCAGAGTAAGTGCTACATCTTTTTATAATTTCAAGATGTGGCATGCATTAACCTTAAGAGGACTAATCCAGTAAAATCGAAGGGGATGAGAGAGTCTCCCTACAATCCCCAAGGACATTTAAATTTTTTCAACCAGTAGCAAAGGTAGAAATTAATACTTGTATTGAAATAAAGTGCCAGTCTCTGAATTTTTCCATATGATGAATTACATGACTAATGTCTCCATCTGTACTTCAAACACACAAGCATATGGTTTATGGAGATATGAAAGGCAGACAGGGACTTCTGACAGGAAATGCATCCTGTATGTAAACTGCAGCTGGTGAGAGAAGACAGTCAGCATTAGAGCAGGGAATGGAATCATTCATCCAGTAACATAACTAGGGTGACAGCTGTGGCTTTCTCTCTGACGCAATCTCACAGACGAGGCCAGACTCGGAGCCATAATCAAATAGACGAGAGAGTGGACAGTTTATTAAGAACGTGCTCTCCAACACTAGGATAGGGGCAAAGTGCTTTCTCATTTTCCCTGACTTAGCAACTCTAGTCTAGAAATTTTCACCCTTATAGGAAAAAACAAAAAACCACCTCCTAAAAAACAAACCCAGAAAAAGTCTATTTTAGGAAATTTAGCAAGTGCGCAGACTCCTTTCGGGACATCTGTGCCAAACTTTCCTTTTCACAGCTGAGTTATTGGCCAGATTTTCCCAGGACTTCTGCTTTCATTGTGAGAAGACATGTTTCTGGGAGATGACTCCCAAGACACAAAAGTTAGAAATGACCTCTCCTTTCCACCTGTATAAAGTAAGCTAGTCTGGGTCTTGGAATTTTAGGACGGTGGGCATCCTGGAACATTTCCTCACATCTCTAGGACTTAAACTCATCTGTGAAATGGGAGAATGTGTTAGTCATGTGATGCTGTGTAACAAAGCACTGACAGAATTTGATTGATGAACACAATAAGCACTATTTTTACAGTATCTGTGGACCAGAAATCAGGGTGCAGTTTAGTTGAGTGGTAGTGATTTGGGGTCTTTCATTGTTCTACGTTTCAGATGTCAGCCAGGCTGCAGTCATCTGAAGGCTTAACTAGGGCAAGCGGATCTCTTTCCATCATGGTTCCCTTCACATGGTTGTTAGCCGAAGACGTCAGTTCCTCTTCCCACAGACCCTCCACACCACAGGGCATCTTGATATTGTGGCTTATGGCTTCCCCCAGAGACAATAACAAAAGAGGAAAGGAGGGAAAGGAGTAAGAGAGAGATGGAGGTGTGGGGTTGCTACAGCACTGCCCTAGCACTGTCGTCCCATTGTTCATGGATTTGCTCGAGTGGGCACCAGTAATGTCTCCACTGTGAGACTCATTGTTACTGTTTTTGGCATATCGAATACCCCACGGGGAGCTTGCCATGCTCTGCCATGTGGGCGGGATACTCTCGGTACCTTGCCAGGCTCTCTGAGAAGGATGGAGAAATTGAACCGGGATCAGCCACATGCAAGGCAAACACCCTACCCACCGTGCTATCGCTCCGCCTGGGGGCGGGGAGCTATAATATCTTTAAAACTCAATCTCTGAAGTGGCATATCATGATTTTCCCTGTGTTCTGTTGGTCACAGGGAAAACACTGGTGCAGTGTCAGAGGGAACTATACTTGGTTGGTAATACCACAAGGCTTTAGGAACCATCAGGGCCATCTTGGAGACTGTTGCTATCACAGGGAATTAGAATGATAACTTGAAGTTCCCTTAACTAAGTGGGTCTATGTATCATGGAGTGGAGGACATAACCACACATCATATACCACTAACACTCTAGATATAAACATCATCTTTAGTGGGGGACAACTTCAGAAAGAGAACAAACAGATTTAATATATCCTACCCACCTTGACTGGAGCGATAGCACAGCGGGTAGGGCGTTCGCCTTACAAGCCTCCAACATGGCCGACCCGAGTTCGATTCCTCCGCCCCTCTCGGAGAGCCCGGCAAGCTACCGAGAGTATTCGATATGCCAGACACAGCAACAACAAAGTCTCCAATGGAGACGTTACTGGGCCCGCTCGAGCAAATCGACGATCAACGGGAGGGCCTTTACCTTTTACCTTACCCACCTTGAACTGTCACCATTTCACAGGAAGTTGTGCATAGCAGAATTGCACTTGGGAAAAAGACCCATAGAATGGAAACCCAAGGTGCTACATATAGAGGAAAGTGAAGCGCTTTCTGTAACAAGTGACTAAGATCCTTCAGAATTTGATTTTTAAATGGTAAGGAAATGTGTAATACTTCCGTTCTTTATGCACAATTACATGATTTAAAAAATTTAAAAGTGTGGCTTTTTGGTAAGTGATTTATTAGCAGAATTTGATTTCAATGATGTGGGAACTACTTATAGTCTTTTTCCCATTTAGGGTGAATAATCATACATTTCACTTCAGAAATATTAATGTGTTTGATTATAGGGTGCCTCCCCTGCCTCTGCTGAGAGAATAATAGACACTATATATACTGTATTGCCTTTCTAAAATTAAAAAAAGTAAAATTCAGAAGAATAAATCTATGTGTGTGCGATTTTGCAGTTAACCCCAAACAGTCACATTCTGTAAAATATCCCAGAGCAGAAAATGCACCCTATTACTTGCAGGCTACATTTTCTACCTCACTAAAATATTATTCCTGAAAAACTAGAATTGCAAATGGGAATCCATAAATCTCAGGCCCACTGTCTGTCCCTCATCCAAATTTTTTGGGGGTCAGATATATTTGGAAATTCAAATGTACATCTTCAAAACAATAGTAATAGTAAAAATAGTGGGTTACATGTGATAAAATGGCATGGAACCTGGCCTGTCTTCTATTATAGCATGCCATTAACAAAATTATTTAACCTGTTTAAGATCATATTTTTCATCTTTAAAATGAGAATTATAATATTTACTTGGGACCTGGGTCCTACGAAAACAGGATAAGAATGCTACTCGGGTCTCCCAAAGAGGAATCAAAAGAGCTATGCTTGGAGCATCACGTTTCACTCAAATGAGAGAAAGAATTCGGAGTTCCGACAACCGTTGATGATCAAGAATCAGGGACGCTGTCTCATTTGCCAAGGTGTCAAAAATCAGATGGGCTGGTCACGTAATGAGATTTAAAGACGACCACTGGACTAGAGCTGTTACCGACTGGATTCCACGGGATGTCAAAAGACCGCGTGGCCTCCCACCTACCAGATGGTCAGACTTCTTCATCAAGATCTTGAACAATCGGTTTGAGGCTCTTCGTGTTCCTAAAATGAACAGACGCCACTGGGCTACACTAGCACGGGACAGGGACAAATGGAGACGTTACTGGCGCCCGCTCGAGCAAATCAATGATTATCGGGAAATCAAGTGATCAAGGGATCAATATTTACTTGACTGGGTAGGGAAGGGGTATGGAACTCAATGAGAGGAGGCAGCTTTGAGTTAAGTGTTAAATAATATTAATGATAGTGCTTTTGTTGTCCTCTGCCATCTTCTTAATTTAAAGCACTCTCAATACTCTCAATTGAATCTTGACTCCAAGCAAATCCCTGTACACCAGACCCATTTTTATTTGACTAACTTTTTTTTAATTTAATGATTCACTATAGGGTACAGTTACAGACTTATGAACTTTCATGCTTGTGTTTCAGTCATTCAATGATTGAGTACCCATCCCTTCACCAGTGCCCATTTTCTACCACCAATGATCCCACCACCCCATGCCATTCCCCCCCACACCCCACCTCTGACTCCATCATTCTTGTTTGCTTCAGGTATACTATATGGCTACATACTCCCAGACAATATGTACCTGATTATAGAGGATGATAAGGCAAATCATCACATTTCCAGGTAGTCTTGATAATGACCTTTTCCTTATCAGTTTGACATCAGTTTCTCTAAAGTTTTCTACATTTTTGACACAGTGCATGATTTATATCAGACAAAGCATGATGAAAAGAAAATGAGTATTTCTTAAATAAAATAGACCTGTCATTTTTCATTAAATTAAAAGTACAAGGTAACTGGTGCCCACGTCCTATTTTCTTAAATGATGCCAAGTGCATTTTGGTTGTTAGATTCCAAGCTAGAGACTAGAATTTCAAATAGCTTCCTGGAAAGCAAGGTTCAAATTTGTAAATTATATGTGCCTGGAGAGATAGTACAGCAGGAAGGGCACTTGCCTTGCACCTGGGCAACCTGGATTTGATCCTGGGCACCCCATATGGTCCCTTGAGTCCTCCCAAGCGTGATCCCTGAGCACAGAGTCAGAAATAAGTCCTGAGCATTGCTAGATGAGGTCCAAAACCCACCAGCCAACCAAACAAAAAACAAAAGTAAAGTTGTGAGCTGTAATTATTGCAGATGTTTAATCCACCTGATTAAACTAGTTTCCTCCTTTCTTGATAGTGGGCTATGTAGCCAGAACCCTATTTAGCTTCAAGCTACCAGCTAATCATGTTTTTGTTTATGCATTTTATGGTGATAGTTTAATAATATAAAAGGATATCATCTGTAAGATGTGCTTAAAACAACTTTACAATTAAGAAACTGTTTTTCAACCCATAGGTGGTCCGCTTGTCTCCAGAATTTGAATTATTTCCATCACATTTATGAGAATCAAGCTAATTAGCTCCTTTCCCATTTTCTTCATTTTGTTTTTCTCTATTCATTATTAATCCCTAAAGAGGTGTGATTATATGTAGAGTTGAAAGTGGTCCTCTGAGGAATTATTTTATTGCACTGGAAAGCAAAGGACCTCAATGAGCATCACTCATTGAGCATCCATGAATATGCAGCATATCATATTTTACAGCTTACAATCCAATATTCATTGAGCTTGTTGCTCTTGTGAACTTTCTTGTGTGTGCATGCATGTGTGTGTGTGTGTTTAATCAGAACAGGCATGCCCCAGAATGCATGGACTGTTCACGCTGTGGTAATGTATTCAGTATAGGTGACTCCTCTCCCCTTGAGAGGAGTCATTTCCTGTCCCCTTGAATCTCGAATCTCATTTGGTTTTGTCACTGGCTTGATCAAGAAAACATAGTCAAATTTCAGAGGATAACTTCCAATGCTGGGCATTAACAGATGTACAGCTTTAGGGGTTAGAGAGATAGTACAAGGGTCAGAGCACTTGTGTTGCACACACACTTGTGTTGCATGCTGACTTTGGGAGCAGAGTGTTTGAGTCTGAAATTTATCCCAGTATTCCCATTACTTACCTTACTCCCCATGCTTGTGACTGTGAACAGGCTTTTTTTATTTTCTCTGTGTCTCTGTTTCTTTACCTGTGAAATGGACTAATACACTACCTTATTGCCCTGAAATCTACATATAGTAGAACAAAGCATTATTTTGTGTGCCACTAAGAAAAATGGTGCTTCTAGTTGTAAGATGTACTTGACTATAAGACATAATCTCATTTCAGGGAAGTTAAATGTGAAGGAATTGATGAAATGTACTGATAGTACTTGCATAGCAATCACCCATAAATGTCAGTGATGCCCTTTTAAAATGACAAAGAACTTTATGCATACATTAGACCAATGTCAGCTTCTGGACTTTGATGTTGTATACTAAAATTACATATGGTATAAACATTGAAGAAAACTGGATAAGAGTACACAGAACCTCTTTACACTACCTTAACAACATCCTGAAGATCTATATTAGTGGATAAAATTGTAGAACATTGGCTAATGGAATTTTCATGACAATTTTTTAATAAATGTCAGATTTTCTCTTTGGAACTGGATAGTTGTAAGCTCCTTGACATTTCCCCCTTGAGAGGAGTCATTTTCCCTCCCCTTGAATCTCGAATCTCATTTGGTCTTGTCACTGGCTTGATCAAGAAAACATAGCCAAATTTCAGAGGATAGCTTCCAATGCTGGGCATTAACAGATGTACAGCTTCAGGGGTTGGAGAGATAGTACAGGGGTCAGAGCACTTGTGTTGCACACAGCTGACCAAAGTTCAATCCCTGGCATCCCATATGTTCTTCAAGCACGTACAAAAGTGACCCCTGAGCACAGAGCCAGGAGTGAACTCTGAACTCTGCCATATGTAACCCAAAGATGAAATGAGGAAAGTAGGGAGGGAGGGAGGGAGGAAAGGAAGGGAGGGAGGGAGGGAGGAAGAGATTGGAAATAAAGAAAAGAAAAAAGAAGAAAAGAAAGAAAGAAAGAAAAAGAGAGAAGAAAAAAGGAAAGAAAGAAGGAAAAAAGGAAAATGAAAGGTCTAGGGCACTTTAGTAGTAGTATTGGTGCAGTAACTTTTGTTCAAGACCATAAACTCTGCACTATTATAACCATGTTACCTAAACTACAGTAAATTTTTTTAATGAATTGTTTCTAAATATGCCTACCTTTGGTTGTACATATTGAATATACTTGATTGTATCTTTATGTGTGCTGCATCTGTCAATAAATTAACTATTGGAGATATTTTGTGATTACCTATTAATTGAACAATAATAGCTAATTATACAATATTAGATATTAAGAAACCTTTTCCTTTTGATCTTTTTGTGTCACACCTGGTGATGCTCAGGAGTTACTCCTGTCCCTGTACTCAGGAGTTACTCCTGATGGTGCTTTGGGGCCATTTGGGATGCCAGGGATTGAACCCTGTTTGACTGCATGCAAGGCAAATACCCTACCCACTATACTGTCACTCTGACAGTTATAAAGAAATCTTAATGGAGTAAGGTGGCCTTGCTTGAGTAAATTGTCACTGAGACTGAGTCTTGATGACCAAAGGAGGGTGTGGAAACAGCATGAGAAAAGCCTAGAAGGAGTGAATAACCGAAGATGGTGCTTGTCTTTGAGGGAGCCCAGGAGCCATTGGAGGACTTTGAGCAGAGATATGATGAAGTCTTTCTTTGTTGGGGGAACCATGTTACCTGCTCCAGGAAGAATCTGCAGGAGCTGGAGTGATAGCACGTGGGTAGGGCACTGTTTGCCTTGCACGCGGTCTACCTGGGTTCTATTCCCAGCATCCCATATGGTCCCCTGAGTATTGTCAAGGGTAATTCCTGAGTGCACGAGCCAGGAGCATCACCAGGTGTGACCCAAAAAGAAAACAAAATCTGCAGAGGACCAAAATCAGTAGCAGGGAGACCTATGAGAAGATTATAACATTATTCTATTAAGTAAATCGGGACTGGAACTACGCTGGCCCAGTGAAGCAGTGAATGGTTGGATTTAGGATGTATTTGTTTCCCTGCTGATTTCCTTAATAACCCAAGTAGAGGAAGTAAAGAGAATACTATCAGGAGTGATGCTGAGATAAAACCTGGAAGGCATTTTCCCAGGATAATGCAGCTATTGTCCTAGTGCAAACTTATAGTGGACTTTAGAATAAAAGTCAGTTGGCTTAGTTTAAAGCTATTATTTTGTCTTCATCTAGGACTTGTTTTCAATGACACTTAAACTGAAGAATAAAGAATATTTATATTCCAAATGAAGTGACAAGTCATGGCATTATGATAAAGGTCACAGAAAGGATTTCATATTCATTAGTCAAATAAATTTATATCACATCTGGCAAAATGCTAAGTCACTATTAAGTGCTTAATATCTACTGCTGACAAAATGCTAATTAATTATTTAATGTATTTTAAAACATAAGTGTACCATGAAACATGTTTTTTTTTTAAACGTAGGAGCATTGCTAATTATTCAGCTACTGATTAGGCTGGTTGAATTGGGCATGAATTACACCTTACTTTTTTTTCTTTTTTATAAATTTATTTATTGAATCACTGTGAGAGCAGTTAAAAGATTTCGGGTTTAAGTCTCAGTCATACAATGATGAAACACCCATCCTTTCACCAGTGCCCATTTTCTACCACCAAAAGCCCCAGTATAACCCCCATCCCACACCCTCCCCCTACCTGTGGGACAGATGATTTCCACATTACTCTCTCTCTACTTTGATTACATTCAATATTTCGACACCAGAATGATCATTATTATTTGGGATTTTACCCCAACACTCAGATCTGCCAAAAAGGCAACCGTAGACAATTTGTTTTCTATTGCTGGTTATGAATAACATATGGTGTCACACGGCCGCAGTACTGGCCATGCGTGATTTTGGAATTCTGAAATTTTAACAATTAAATCTGGAGGGATTTCTGCCTAAACCTGCTAGGTTCCGAGATTTGTTCCTGAGTTTCTGGGATTGTGGCCATTAAGCAGCTTGATCAGGAGCCAGAGAGGCCATTTGTGGGCGGTGACCTGGGGTCTTGTTGGAGCAGGGAGGAAAGGGCCAGCTCCATCCCCACCATGAGGCCCCTTGTGTCTCTTCACTGGGGGCCCAAACCTGACTGTCCAATGGCCTCTGGAGAATGACGGCCACCGAGCTGCCAAGGGGGAACAGGTGGAGGGACAGCACTCTTTCCTCCCTGGGGTGGCCCGGTGCCAGTAACCTACTGCGAGGACCAGCTGCATTTCTGCCAAAAGCCACTGAGTTCTGAGATTTGTTTCTGAGTCTCTGGGATCATGGCCATTAAGCAGTTTTATCAGGAACCAGAGAGGCCTTGCCTCCAATTACATAGCTGAGCTGGAGGTGGTTTGTGGGTGTGTCTCCTACATACCTAACTTTCAGCCATTTACTTTCTTGGTAAAATTGGTCCCAAGTTTTTGGGGTCTGGCCAAAGGCACAGCAGCAATTTTGGGGTATCTAGAAGTCTGAAGGTACCATCAGGCAGCTGATGCACTCGCCTCACAGGTACAGATTGACCCGCTGTCGGCACCATACCCCCAAATCATGTTATTTATAAAGCAAAGTTTCCAAAATACCTATGAATGTCTCTCAGTTGTTTTCCTCTGGGTTGTATCCTAGATTCTCCAATGTTCAATTGTATGTACTAAAATTTTCTCATTTTGCCTATTTTTTTGTCTATAAGTAGTTTCTTAAGAAGTCTAAAAATTTTAAACATATTATTCTCTATTAGGAAGGGAAAAAATAAGGAAAGAAAGCAGATAGAGGGAGTATGGTGCTGCCAGCATGTTAATCTGTACCTGTGAGGCAAGTGCATCAGCAGCCTGATGGCACCGTCAGACTTTCAGATACCCCAAAATTACTGCTGTGCCTTTGGCCAGACCCCAAAAACTTGGGGCAAAGTTTACCAAGAAAGTAAACATCTGAAAGTTAGGTATGTGGGAGACACACCCACAAACCACCTCCAGCTCAGCTATATAATTGGAGGCATGGCCTCTCTGGTTCCTGATCGAACTGCTTAACGGCCATGATCCCAGAGACTCGGAAATGAATCTCGGAACCCAAAGGCTTTTGGCAGAAATGCGTCCTAAATGGCCACTCAATGCCTCTAGTGCAAACTACAACACCCAAAAGGAAAGAGAACAAAAAGGAATGCCCTGCCTCAGAGGCAGGGTGGGGTGGGGGGTGTGATGGGGGTGGTGGGAGGGATACTGGGATCATTGGTGGTGGAGAATGGACACTGGTAGAGGGATGGGTACTCAATCATTGTATGACTGAAATGCAGGCATGAAATTTTGTAAGTCTGTAACTGTACCCCATGGTTATGTACTAATAAAAAATTTAAAAATTAAAAAAGAAATTACTGAAAAAAAAAAAAAAGAAATGTGTCCTGTTCCTGCAGTAGGTTACTGGCGCTGGGCCACTCCAGGTGGGAATAGGTTTCATGCCTTGGCCTGTTCCCCCCGTCGGCCCGGTGACCGCTATCCTCCAGAGGCCACTGGATAGTCAGGTTTGGGTCTGCAGTGATGAGACACGTGGAGCCTCAACAGATGGGGGTGGAACCGGCCCTTTCCTTCCCACCCCAATGAGACCCCGAGTCGCCGCCTACAAATGGCCTCTCTGGCTCCTGATCAAGCTGATTAATGGTCATGATCCCAGAGACTCAGAAGCAAATCTCAAAACCCAGCAGCTTTTGGTAGAAATGCATCTGGACTGCATACAAGGTGGCCACCGCCTCAGAGCTTATTGGAAAGCCAGGTATGAGCCAGCGGTGACGGGGCAACTGCAGTCACATGGGAAGGGGGGTGGTACCGGCTCATTCTTCACGCCCTACCAAGGTCACGAGTTGCCCCCCCCCCAGCGCCTCTCTGGCACAGCCATGACACCAGACTCACAGAAACCAATCTCATAATTATCTGGCTCTTTGCAGAAATCCAAAATCGCGGCTGCGTGACATTATATGATTCTCATAACCAGATATAGAAAACAAGGTATTTCACAATGCCTTTTCAGCAATTCTGATCATGGGGGGGGATTCTAAACAATAATGGTGCATCTTTTGTCAAAATAATGAATGTAATCAATGTAGAGAAGAGTTAAGTAGAAATCATCTGCCTCACAGGCATTGGGAGGGGTGGGACGGGGAGTATATTGGGGTTCTTGGTGGTGAAGGATGATTACTGGTGAGGGGAAAGGTGTTTGATCATTGTATGACTGAGACTTAAACCTGAAAGCTTAGTAACTTTTGCCACAGTGATTCAATAAATAAATATAAAAAGAAAAATAAATAAAATTATATATAAAAAACAGGAGCTGCAAAGAAAGGTCAGTGGGCTGGAACTCTTGCTTTGCTTACAAGGAGCCCAGGTGTAATCCCTGACACCACATGATCCCCCTTAGTACTGTGGGGAGCAACCACAGCCTGGTGTTACCCAACCCTCCCTGCCAGAGAATTGCTGAAGACATTCTTTCTATTTAGAAACCTGGATTGCCAAGAGCTCATGTCATATGGTGATGAATGGATGTCCCCAGACAAAAGGTTAACCAGAACATAATAAAAGTAGAAGGAATATTTTTCTTTATGACAGTTCATGTTACTTCTAAGTGGCTTGTTGCTGTAATGTGAAATAATATTCAACTATCATTATCCTTTCTCCAAAAAAAAGAAAGCAGGTAGAATAGAAGAAAATAAGATAGGGAGGGAAAAATGAATAAAACTTAAAACCTTTCTGAAGCAAAGTAGCTTTTATTGCAACTTATAAAAGATGTGAGGGGGAAGATAAAGAAAGAAGAAGTAGTGTTCAGAGAGAGCAAATAAACAGAGACAAGCAAACAACATATTGTGTTGAACAAAGAACACGGGTTTGAAGTGCAAGCCTCAGGGAATTTCTGACTCACCAATAAGAATCTCTGAATCTTTCAGACCCCTCAGACTTATAGTTACGCCTGAAAGTCCCAGTGTAGAAAATTCTAATGTATGCTCAGGTCTGCAGTTTCTTTGGATGGAATGTGCCTAAACAAGTCATTGCTGATGGTTAGAGACAGTCCTGTAGATCTCAGGAAAAGGGCATGTGTGTGTTTTGGGGGGTAGGGGTGGCTGTTAGCATTTAACTCATTATCAGGAGATGCTCAGGGATTCCTCATAGCCTAGGTGCCAAAGGGAAACCGAAATGATAGTCCTACTTGTGTGTTGAAGTCATTTGGGCCTTGTCAGCTAGCTGTGTCTGCTCCCTCTCGTGTCATGGAAAGCAGGTTTACCCTCCTCTTCACGTGACAGAATTGCCATCTGCTCTAAGTGGCAGCCATCTTATTGGCATTGGAAAAGTGGCCTCTTATTATACTCATGGCCCTAAGCTGAACAGGAATTTCCCTTTCTGAGACAAAGCTCAGACTTCCTTGTGCACTGGGGTGCACTTCTCACCCCACTGTGGAACTGAAGGAAAATAATCTTTTAGGTTCTCTGACTCTCGAATGTCTTACTTTCTCCACCTCCCAACATTTTAATTTTTGTAATTATCAGATCAAAATGAGCCTAATGGGACCCCCTGTGAACACCTAAAAAATAGTGGTATTTAGTTCTCAAAAGTTATTTTTGAAAGCCATCATTTTTAGGCGAAGCTTTCCTTTATGAGGAAAATCTGTAGGTTAAGGTTTCTCACTGTGGCTCTCTTAACATTTGGGGCAGTTTAATTCTCCCAGCAGGAATTAATCTGTGCATTGTGGTATTGGAGCAGCATTGCACCTCTATGCATTAGACACCAATAAACCCGCTTTTGTGACACCCCATTGTGACAGCATAAAATGTCTCTGGACTTTGCCAGGTGCGGGGAGTGGGGTTGTGGATGTGGAGGACACACTCTCTCCAGATGAAAACCACTGTGACAGTTACAGATACACTAATACATACAAATGGACTGGGAACCCTTTTAACCTGTCACCCTGGACAATGAGGTGAAGGATGTGGTCGCAAGCAGAAATTGTGCATTTTGTAATTTTCAAACCTGGAGTGTTTTTATAAGCCACTACTATTGCTGTCATTACAAAACAAAAAGCAAACCCTCCAAGAAACTTAAAATAAGCTATAGTTCTTTCGCTGAAGCTAAGATTTCTAAGCAAAAACAACTGTTTAAACACCTGAGAAAATAGATAAGAGTCTCATCTGAGACTTGGAATTTGGAATTGCTCATTTTTTACAAGTAATTAAATTTGCCTGCAGAATCATCTCTTTTGCCTTGGTAATTCTCAAGGCTGCTGAAATACCACATTTGCAAAAGAACACCCACGTTCTAACCTCTCCAGTCTTCCCTTCCACTCAGGCTCACCCACACAGACTGCTTGTGGAAGCTGATAGCTAAGGCTTGGCTGGGGACAGGGTAGGGCCCAGGTGAGTGTTGCTGGCAGTTCCAGGGCTGCAGCCCCCTGACTGTCCTTCTGCTAACTGCAGCAAGCAAATGGCCACCACAGTAGCAAGCTTGATGGTCTGGCTGAAGGTACACATGGCTTGTCTTCCTCAGGACACACTGTCCTGCCTTTCTTCCTCTACCAATGAAAATCATTGTGTTTGATATTTTAAATAAAATTTTCTAGGCCCCTCTAAATACACTGTTGGTCCAATTCTTCACAATTCACAGAACACTTTTAAAGTCAGTTATCTATTACAGTTCTAGTTCAAATTATGGTACTTTGATAAACTGACCCATGGATGTAGTGAAACTATATTTGGGGGGAAGGGAGGCTTCACCCACACCTCAAGGTGCTCAAGAGCTACTCCTGGTGCTGTGTTTGGGGGTCATACCTGGTTGTGTTCAGGGGAACCTCTGTGATGTCAAGATTCAAAGGAGGGTCAGGCACATGCAATGCATGTGTTTTCAGCCCTGTCTCATGTTTCTGGCCCCCAATGGTAATTTTTATAAAATAAAAGATCTAGTTTATCCGCTTTCTTTTTACTATTGTCAGGGAAATAACAACATTGGGTAACTAGGATTAGAACATATCATGAAAAGTTTAGGAACATCTTTCCTTATTGTGATTTTGGAGGGCCAGTACTATACTTGATAGTGCTCAATGTCATTGAGTTGCATGGTCCGGGGATAGGAAATAACTAATAGCACAAGAAGCAAGTCCACCAAAGATACCCCCTACCAACTCATCTGCTCTCAAGCTGTATGTGAACTTTTGCTTTCTACTTGCAGAGTGGTTTGGACTTCCTCGTTGTGGACTAATTAGGATTTGTCCATTACACTTACGTTTCACAGTTTTTATTTCTAAAACACTTACTCAAGCCCACTTCTGATTCAGGCCAAGTTATGAATGAAAACATCATCTAGCAAAGTGACCACCCACCCGACTGACATAAGACTCCAGGGCTGGGCCTCAGGTTCAGTTACCTATGAGGTTCCCCTCATTGTGATGTGCATCCCAGGTCCTGTCACCAAAACTTAAAGGATTACTGGAATAAATGACTCATTTTTCATTAAAGCATCTTTTTTAAAACAGACATAAACAGAAATGGATGAACATTTCAGTCTTACGCTTCTTACCAACAAACAAAATACACATGCCAAGGAACCCCAAACTAAAAATAGGGAAAATCTTATCAAACTCATTAAAAATGGCAGCATTAATAATGAACAGGGTGGTTAACTCTTAGCTAATGACTAAATTATATCAAAACAGATGCAAATTATCTAATGACACAACCTTCCCAAAATGGTTGGGAGCAAAGTGTTCCTAGGGCCTCTTGTTATTCAGGCTGGAAATGACCATAAAGTGGGCCACGACGATACTGGCCTGTGTACCAATGATCCTAACCAGCCTCAGAGAACTGCCTTCCATCAGCGGGAAGATCTTGATCCAGGCACCAGACTTGCGACGGATCTCACTGATGTTGGCCCCGTGGAGGCCAATGACACCACCGATTAAACTGTTGTGAATGATGAGCTCGTGCACGAACTGCACTGGTGGTTCACTAGCACCCGTGCTCCAGGGGCTGGCCCAGCTCTGCAGCACGATGTGGGCTGGCTGCACCACAGGCCTGTAGAGTGGAAACATGGCGGGCAGCCTGCAGCTGGGACCAGGCTGTGGTGGGGGCCGCTGTGGTAGGTCAGGCAGGGAGTGCGCGTTGCTCCCGGGCTGGTGTTGGCCTCTGGCATAGGGATCCTTCCCAGCCTGCGGGCAGCCCCTTGTGTAGGAGTCCTCCCCGGCATAGGGGTAGCCCCTGGTGTAGGCGCCCTCCCCAGCATGGGAGTGGCTCCTGGTGTAGGGGCAGCTCCTGGTGTAGGGGCCCTCCCCTGCAAATGGGGGGGCCCTGGCATAGAGGTCCTCCCCAGCGAAGGTGCAGCCCCTGGTATAGGAGCCCTCCCTGGTATAGGGGTTGCCCCTGGTATAGGGGTCTTCCCCGACCTGGGGGCGGTACCTGGTGCAGGGTTCCTCCCTGGCCGGGGATCGGCTCCTGCTGCAGGGAACCTCCCTAGCCTGGGGGACGCCTCTGGTGCAGGGGTTTTCCCCATCCTGGGGGTCACCCCTGGTGTAGGTATCCTCTCCAGTGGAGGGCAAGGGCCTGGCATAGGGGTCGCCCCTGGCATAGAGGCGACGCCCTGTGTAGGTAGAGCCTTGGGCGACCTGGTTGTGGCCATCTGCGTGGAGAGCCGGGCCCAGTGAGGGCTGGTAGGCAAGGGTCCAGTCTCGCTCCTGCAGGGTCCCGACAAGCGTCTCCAGCAAGTTCTGGCAGATCAGCTTCACGCAATCGCTCACGCAGTGTGGCTGTCCAGTCATGGTGATAGAAAGCTCGCTGTTGCGGAAAAACAAATTGCCCGACACATTCACCTGGGTCCTGGTGCGAGAGCAGATGTTCCTGACTCTGGAGCCACCCTCTCTGAGCAAAGCGATACAGTGCGAGGCCGGCACCCTCAGCAGCAGAGTGACGAAGGGCTGCGGGCCCTCGATGAGGGACAGTGTGCTGCAGATGTCCTCCTGCAGCATGTCAACGATCATGGTCAAGGCCCTGAAGATCACGTTGCTGCTGCCGCTCAGCTTGAGGCTGCGCTCGGGCCAGTTATCCACGGACATACTGACCTGCGCTCCGCTCACTACCTGGAGGCGCCTCACAAACTCCCTCTCCTGGCCCACGTGTCTCCAGCTGCCTTGGCTGGGCATGGTCAGCCGTAGGGTGAGGCTGATATGGACTCTGGCTGCTCTGTTTCCTCGCAGGCCAACATCCATGGTGACTGGCTCAGTGTTCACGGGAGTCTCGCAGGGGCAGTCAGCAATGGCTGGCAGAGGGGGGCGCAGTACAAACCCCAACTGCAGAAGTCCAGGCAAGCGAGGGCTGTGGGACAGAGCAGGTCCAGCTGCCCACTGAAGATGGCTACTCTGGCCTTCGTAACTGTCAGTTAGCGGCTGGGGTCAGAGGTGGTAGGTGCGTGGTGATGTCGTCACAGGCAATCATGGACGCCAGTGCACTCATGATGCGCATGTGCACAAGCATTGCGACCGTTACTCAGCTCCATCATGTGGCTCGAAATGTCGCGAGAAGTGGGGGCGTGTGAAAGAGAGCTAGGCAGGACAGCGGGGGCACCACTTCCGCTTCCGGGACAGCCTCGTTCTCGCTCAAAGCCTCGAATGGACCTAGGCATCGACCATATGCCCTGATTTCATTGCCATTCTGTTTCCAGATACTGGCTTCGATGTTCTTCACACCATTGTTTTCGTAAAGACATGTTTTTCTTCCATTGAATAATTGGGTTTGGAAGATCCAGAATCCTCTCTTGCCCCGTTTGTGGTCATTTGTCTGTCACTCTTGGAAGAAAGCGAAAAGACACGTGCTCTTAGGAAATAAAATGTCATAGTCACAGTGCGCGGGGGGGGGGGGGGGGGGAACGGGGGGCATAGGATGTGAATTTTCTTTTCAGAGCCTAAAGAGAGAGGATCATTCCTTTCCTTTCCACTAGAGTACATCTTTACAACCATCTATTTGAGTTGCCTCCTACTGATCCTTAAAAGACGCTTCCTGGGCCAGCAGGGAGAGTATTGGTCTTGCATGCTACCAAACCTGGTTCGATTCCCAGCATCCCATATGGTCTTTGAGCACTGCCAGAAGTAATTCCTGAATGCAAAGCCAGGAGTAAATTCTGAGCATCGCCAAGTATGAGCCAAAAAGCAGATAAATAAATAACAATGGCTAGGTTTGGTCAAAACAAATAAATAAATAAATAAGTAGATTTTAAAGAGACACGTTGAAAAAGTTGGTTTATACATGATACTAACACCCCTTTCTCAGGGTCACTCACCCCAGGACACATTGGCTTAAGCAACACCAGGCCAAGTGGTGCTCAACAGACCAGCCAAGATTCCATTTCAGTGTTTGAGCTGACTAACCAGTTGAGCTTGGTTTGAAATCACCCACAAGAATTATCTGTGAGTTATTTGGCACTGAGTCAACCTTTTTCACATAGAGTGCAATCTGAACTCTGCAGCCTCAGTGCTACTTGAGTGTCAGAAGTGCAGAATAGGCCCCATTCTTGAGCCCTACATCAGACCTCCTGAATCAGGATCTGAACTTCAGGGGTATGTGTGTGTACATTCAAGTTTGGAAAATTGTGCATTAAGCAGACTTTTGCATAAGTGCACTAGGTTGGGTTCTTTGTAAAACAAAGGCAAAAATAAAGCTGAGAACGTAGTCTGAGAGGTACCAGATTGAGCAGTGAGGTGCTGTGTCAGGAGCTATATATATCCCCAAATGAGTATTCATCAGATTTCATACCTTTCTTTTAGTCCTAGGAGTTACTATGAAACTACTGGAACCATGATCATGAATCTGGTTTTCAATCTAAAGTAGACAAATTCTGGCTAAACAAAAGGTTGAATTTCATGGTCATAATGCAGAGAATGATAACCACTATGGATGTGTTTTCCCTTTGCATTTTGAAGAGGCTGACTACACTCAATGCCAGATGAAGGGCCGTGGATCCTACTTCTACTCAAGAAGTGGGGGACAGGGGAAATAAATTGTCTGAGCCACATCCATTAAGTGCTCTAAGCAGTGAGTTCCAGTAAGTTGGGATCAATATAGAGCTTTGCTCTGCATTGAGTCAGTTTCTTTTTTGGTAAGAGAAAATGCTGGAGTGGGCCAAGCACTGCATTACTATGCTATCACAATGGCATCACCAAATACAGAAGCACATGGTGAAATCTGAATGTGATCCTAGCATAATTGGTTTGTGAAAGATGGTGTGAGTGTACATAAAACCACACCCAATTGATACTTGCTCAAAGAACAATAATAATGGCTACCATTTACGAAATGTTTAGTGGGCCTAAGGGCTGTTTTAAGCACTTTTCATATTGCCACTTGCTTCCTTTCATCATCTCTTTGAATTAGGTGTTATTATGGTCCGACTGTACATTCAGTCAACATTCAGGTCTGAATAACTTAGCTGACAAGAAGCAGATAGCCAAGGAGTGGAAAGCAGAGACAACCTAAATTGGGGGGAGGGGGAAATAAATTGGCTTATTTATTGAAAATTAATAAATTGGAAATAAATTGGTTGAACATAACTTCCTGAGAAAGCCATGCCATCATAGCTTGGAAGCCATATAAACTCAAGCAAACAGAATTCAGTGGCTAGTGATCGAACAGGATTGCAGAGGACAAATTAAACTGAGCATCTCTCTCTTAGTTTTCTACTTAATTTTTCAGCCATTCTGGCTCTTCTTACAGGTCTTGTCCTTTGTCCTCTCACTTGGATATTTTCAAAGCCTTTCTTCTACAAGGTGCTTTTTAAAAATAAATAAAATTAAGTCACAATTGACTTAATTAATGAACCTGACATGGTGGGAACAACTCCGCTGTGAATAGCTTGGATCTTTTCTTGGAGGTTGTCATTTCATTATATTTTATTTTTAATTTAATTTATTTTTGCTTTTTGGATCACACCTGGTGATGCACATGGGTTACTCCTGGCTCTGCACTCAGGAGTTACTCCTGGCGGTGCTTAGGGGACCATATGGGATGCTGGGAATCGAACCCGGGTCGGCCGCATGCAAGGCAAAGGCCCTACCCGCTGTGCTATCTCTCCAGCCCCTTGGTAGGGCATTTGCCTTGTGTGCAGCCATCCCAGCCGAGCCGGGTTCGATTCCTCCGCCCCTCTTGGAGAGCCTGGCAAGCTACTGAGAGTATTCAATATGCCAAACACAGTAACAAGAAGTCTCACAATGGAGGCGTTACTGTGCCCGCTTGAGCAAATCAAGCAAGAAAAGAAAATTTTATTTTTATAAATTTGTTACAATATTTTGTTACATTTAACATTCCAACACCAATCCCATCACCATTAAACCTACTCACCACCATGTTTTGAATATTTTCACCCCAAACCCTTTCCCCAAAGCAGGACCTAAATTATTTTCTATTGCTTGTTATGAATAATCCACTAAAAATGATCCAAAATTTTTCCTTAGAGAAAAGTGTGTAAAGATTTTATTTCTCACCCTAGAGCCAGTAAGCCTTTATATAAAAGATTCACTGTCACTGTCACTGTCCTCCTGTGTTTATCGATTTGCTCAAGTGGGCCCAGTAACATTGTGAGACTTGTTGTTACTGTGTTTGGCATATCAAATATGTCATGGGAAGCTTGCCAGGTTTTGCCGTGCGGGCAAGATACTCTCAGTAGCTTGCCAGGCTCTCCAAAAGGGGCAGAGGAATCAAAGGCAGAGGAATCGAACTTGGGTCAGCAGGGTTGGCTGCGTGCAAGGCAAACACCCTACCCACTGTGCTATCACTCCAGCCCTGATATCGCTCCAGCCCATGTAGGAGATTACCAAAATATAAAAGGTTGTGTGGACACATTTGTGGTTGCATGCTTCAAGAATTCTAAAATTTTAAATAAAGTTATACAGGTGAGGTTAATTTAATTTTTTTAATTGGATGGTGACTTGGCATCTGGAGGCACCACTGTGGCATGTTGTTCTGTGTTGCTATCTTCTGAGAAATTTATTTGTGAGTCTTTGGATCATGACTGTTAATGAGTTTAGGTGGCACTAGAGGCAGTTCCTGAGAGTGACTGCCAGGCTACCAGAAGCACAGGGAGATGGGAGAGGTTGCCCATTCTTCATTCTCAACTTTGTGCAAGTCTGGGGATTTCAGTCACAAAGTCCCATATACCTGAGTTTTTCAGCAGAGTCTCTCAAGGATGAGGCTGTCCGAGCCTGTGGAGAGTAGGCGTGATCATGGAGATGCTTGAGTTCTGGAGGTTTTCAGCTGCTGGGGCTCAGATGGTGTGGGGAAGGGAACTCACCTGCTCATCTCTGGGTTTCTCCTAATGATACAGCCTGGCCCAGGGTCTGGAGGCATCTCTATGGTGTATCATTCTGTGCTTCTCTCTTCCGAGAGCTTTACTTGTGTGTCTCTGGATCATGGCTGTTAATGAGTGTGTCTAGAGCCATAAAAAGAAATAATCTATACTTCTGCCTATTAGAACATATAACTAGCCCCTAATATAGGCTTCTTGGGTAGTGAATTACTACAGCAAAAATGTTGACAACCAGATATAGCCTAGTGTTTTGTTTCTCAGCCTTTTCCACCTGTGAGAGATAATAATTTGTCGTGACCTTTGTGATTTCCACATTCCTGGTATTAATTCCTCTAGGGATCCTATCCCCTTGAGGGTAATCTTGATGTTGCCTTGAGTGTGAGTGGTATCTGTGGCTTATTTCTATGCAACAGGATCTGACAAAGGAGGCAGGATTTAGGTGAGCACCTATGTGATGGTGTGACAGAAAATTCCATGTGTCTTACTAAGAGACTCTCTGATGCTGATTTGGACAAAGCCAGCTACCATATCATGTGCTGCCATATGGAGAGGAGCTGATGGCAGCATCCAGCCAACAAGCTCACAAGGAACAGAGGTCTATGGACCTGCAAAGTAATCCTGCCAACAGCTCTGTGAGTGTGCAAACAAAGTCGTCTCCAATGGAACCTTCAGATGAGCTCTGCATTTCACTTCCACAGATTTGTTCTTTATTTATTGTAGGAATCTCAACCACCCTTCTTGTTAAGGTGACCCTTTCCCACTCCTTAGCATTTGGTTTAATCATATGATCCATTGCTTCTTTCCCCCTATCTGTATTACCAGAGATAATATATGTTTATATATACTAGCTGACTAAAATCCAACTTTTGTCACCTTAAATAACACCACAGAAAATGCAGGGCTTTAGTGAACAGCCTGGAATGGATGGATCTTAGTATTCATTGGACACCTTCCAATTAAAAGAAGTTCTTGAATTCAGTAAAAAGTTGATTGTAGAAATATGCCACAGATACATTTTAAGACAGGAAAACAGTCTCCTAAAGGCAATATAATCCAAAAGGATTTCTCCTACTTTCAGTAGTGATTTATATTGATCATAGAAGCTTTGTTTGTCACATGCAAGTTTAGGGGCATATGTGGCATAGGTAGGTGTAACCATAACTTCAGGAGTCTCCAACACCACATGTTCACCCCCAGCCGCACAAAGAATCCACAGAAGCTATGAAATTAAACTTTTCTTTAGCATGATAAGTTTTCAGCCTGTATTTTTCCACAACCTGTCTTTATAAGTGGATTGGACCATGATGGGCCTAGAAAGCACTAAGTAAATGACCATGGAGTCTTATTCATCTTCCAATTATAATTTTTACTAAACTGCACCAGTCATGGTACTTATAGAAAATGTTCGTGCTTCATCTTGTTGTAATTTCTTTCCAATCAAGAAATGAACCAGTTTTGGCAGAGATGTTGATAACCCACTATGTTACTTCTTTTTCTTCCTTGATCAATAAGTAATTAGCATGGAGTCTCTGTTTTGATAGAATCTATAGTATTACAGTCTGTTCAGGTCAATTTGACTTTTCAGTGGGTGATGAGTGAGTTTCAAACCATTTTCTTACAGAATATTCCAATTCCACCGGAATTAAATAGAATATTTTCAGAACAAATTAGACAGTAATTTTCAAGACTCACCCTTCACACAAGGAGGAAAGCAAATCTGTTGTAATTACATAGAAAACAAATACATGAAATGAGTTTTTATTTTGCAGTAACTCTTCCTTCTGAAGTGAGGAATACTGTTCAGTAGTTATATGTGAATTAGAGTGCTATTTTCATGGCACAGTCAGGCTCTCTAATGTACTAGGAATGGGGATAAGATCTAGCATATCTGTGCTGATTTCCTTACAGTATTACTCCCTAGGGACATACCACCTTGGATCTTCAGGGCCTTATGCAAGCTTTTCTCCTGCCGGTTGCAGGGTTGTGCATGGAGCCTGCCCTGCACCTGGGATCTGTAAATTCTATAAAAGCAGGGACCAAATCTATTTTTGTATTCTTTTCTTTTTGGTGCTGTAGGAGGTGTACCAAGATAGAACCTAGGGCCTCCTACTGTGAAGTATGTGCTCCACCACCGAACTCCACCCCAGGCCACCTTTTGCTCTTTTCATCAGCAAACAGTAGATGCTGACACTTGCCACATGAATTAATGAATGAATGTTGACTTCAGGGGTAGAGTTTTGTACTGGACCAGGAACTCGATTCAGAAACCAAAGGAAAAACTAGAGGAGATAGAATGGGAATGAAAGGAACAGGAAAGTGTTATAGAAAGTCCTTAAGGGGAAGACGGGAGAAAGGTGGAGTTTCTGCATGAGAGGTACTAATGGAATCAGGGAAGAACCAAGGTAACCATCTGAGTTATTGATCAACAAACTGAGATCCTGAGAGAATGTGATCTGGGGAGCTACTTGATAGGATTACTTCTAGGTGGATTGAGGCAATGATCTGAGGCCTTTGGGAGCTCCCAGAGAGGTAGTTTCAGCTTGAGTTATACAACTTTGTTCCTTTGCCAGCTGATGAGGCCTTTCTGCATTGGGGACTCACATTTCTGGTCCTTGGGGAGGCCACTAAGGGAAATATAAAGGTGAGAGAGTCGATTTGACTTGGACTATTTGTAGGTGTGTTGTTATCTCATTTTAGTTTACACCCGGAAGTACTCAGGGTCTACCTCTGACTCAGTGCTCAGAGACTGAGTTAGGTGTGTCTAGGGCCATGTGGTGCCTGGGATTGAACCAGTACTCCCACATGCAAAACATGTACTCTAGTCCTTTGAGCAGTCTCTTTGGCTCTCAAGTTAAATTTCTAAGATATTCAACAAACATTAAAGATTGTCTTCTGGACCAGTGCATGAGAATTGTGAGTAACAAAGATAGATAAATGAATTAGTACTACCTTTATAATTTTTATCTCAGTCCAGGAAAAGAAAAACTATGGAATATGCATTAAAACAACAAATCCATATACATATATGTGTATATATATGTGCAACACAAATGTTTGTGACAGAGGTTAGTGTTAAATCCCTTTCAAGATCTTTCAAAGTTCAAAGGAAGGACGGGGTGGTCCTTCAGTGAAGTGAGGTAGAGTCAAGTTTTCACATCTATTGTGACATTCCAGTGAGCTGAAGCCAGTTGAATGAACCGCCCAGTGTTAACACAGGGAAGTCCCCTAAACTTCCAGCCTGTTTTATAAAGTGGAAGTGAAAATTCACCCTAACCACACTGGGTGCTCCTGCTCCCCTTCTCTCCCCAGCAGGGCCCCCAACTAGGGTTCAGTTTATAATGCATTTTCCTGAAAACTTTGGACAATGGCAGTGTGTTCATGTAGCGTAGTCCGTCTAGCATGTGTGTGAGTATGCATGTAAGTCTAAGTGCTTGCATGTGTGTTTGTATAGTTGCTGTCACGGTCCAGGACAGCATTCAGTTTAAAATTCAGCCATTTTATTAAGGCCTTGCTTAAGATCAACATAGCTTTGTCATTCCAAAATTGTTCCTCTTTCCTCCATTAAACTCTCTTCCCTTCTTTTAATCATAAAGCATCCCTCACATAACCTGGGGACACAGAGTGGCCTGTTAGAGACAAAAATCACCTGATAAAGGTCTGGAGAATCTACAAATTCCACATGATGGAACTATTCCTTTACCTCTTAGTTTAGGGGAATGAGACCTTTGGGAGTTCAGTCCTTCCTTTGAACTTTGAAAGATCTTGAAAGGGATTTAACACTAACCTCTGTCACAAACATTTGTGTTGCACATATATATACACATATATGTATATGGATTTGTTGTTTTAATGCATATTCCATAGTTTTTCTTTTCCTTAAATCTTAAGGTTCCCATGTAAAACATTAGCATAAATGAGCAAACCTTACCTATTCTTGGTTTGAGTGAGCGCCTGCCCATGTGACAACCTTTGACTTCTAAAGAAGATCCTGAAGCCTGCATTTGTATCAAACACTTCCTAATCTTTTAGCGTTAGCTTAAAAGCTATTCATAATGGTCTTGTACAAAAACCGAACCTTTGGCCATCTTTTTATGGAATCATAGTGATAGTTTGAGATTTCTGGTTCTTTATCCTTTTTATTTTCATCACTAGCTGATTTCTAGGAACTCTAATAGGTGAACTTTGAGAGTTGCCCAGTTTTAGAACCATCTGGTAAGCATTTTTGCTTAGCTTATTCATGTGTGGGGAGGGAAGGGATGAGTTAAAAAATGCCCCCCAACAACGCTCATTTGGAATAGTTTGTCTTAGAACAGCTATTTTCAAGTGACTCCCATAGCAAACTTTAGTTAGCAAGCAAAATCTGAAATTCATACATGATTATCTAATCTGACTCTCTTGTTAGGAAATAATGAGGTAATTGAGGAAATAGCAGGCTTGATTTTATATGAGACAACTACTCATGATTGCAGTGATTTCATTTTAGGTATATACAGATTTTTATGTCTAGTAGCTCCTTTCCTCTCTGGCTTCAAAGATTACCCCCTCACCAGTGAAGTTAATACTTGACTTTTTCTCTCTAAGAGAAAATGAAGACTATTATCTTAGATTTCTCTGGATGAAGGCATTGTGCCAGTGTTACTTAGTTTCCTAAATTTCTAGCTTTCTTCCATAGTAAACTATGTAATAAAATTGTGGGTGTATTTGTATATGTTCAGTAGAGATGAAAGATATCAGAATGTTACCACAAAATATGACTTAGGAATTCACAAGTTGTCCCCCCCAAATATGCTAAGAATATTGATTATCTCAAGCTATAGAAACTTGGAAAATAGCAAATTCAGGAAGAGGGTTTCTCTGAAGCCTCCTCTGCCTAATGACAGAAGATTCCTCAAATAGAAGTCAGTTTTCATCAATTCCCTCCCTTGACTTTAATCAGCCAGGAGAAATGAATTCTTGTCACAGAAGAAGAGAGAAATTGACACCATAAACAGTCAAACTTTGACTCAAACTATATCCAAACTCCCATTTGTCTTTTAAGTTTACCCTAAATCATTTTCACTCCTATAAGAAATCTATACTTCTTTCCTTCCCCTACATAGGCCCTCCCGTTGATCATCGATTTGCTCGAGCGGGCCCAGTAACGTCTCCATTGGAGACTTTGTTGTTACTGTGTTTGGCATATCGAATACGTCACGGGGAGCCTGCTGCCAGGCTCTGCCGTGCGGGCGAGATACTCTCGGTAGCTTGCCGGGCTCTCTGAGAGGGGCGGAGGAATCGAACTCGGGTTGGTCATGTTGGCTGCATGCAAGGCAGACGCCCTACCCGCTGTGCTATCGCTCCAGCCCTGGTATTTAATTCCAAATTCTAAGCTACCTGAGGCAGTTACTCATTTACACTGTATATATATCTCCTACATCCATATAAGGAATATGCATGTATTAATAACAAACCCATTTGTTTTTCTCTTGTTAATCTGTCTTTTATTATAGGGGGTCTCATTCCTAGAACTCAGAAAATTATTTTTCCTCCTTTACAGGAAGCACATACAAAGGCAGGAAAAGATAACAGAATGTAGGATTGGGGCCAAGGGAGAGCAAGAGATAGACGTGGGGAGAGAGAGAACAGAGAGAAGTACATAACGATTGGAGTTGGGGGGGTGTGGTCATTTAAAAGAAGTTTAAGTGATTTTGGCTTTGTCTTGTGGGGGAAAGAAGTAGCAGCAGCATTTTTCCTTCGGTGTACAAACTTCCAGTAGCATTTTTGGTCCCATTAAGCTAGCGTGTTTGGCTCTTTTAATTTTAGTAGTCTTATAATTTTAGATCCAGTTCTTTTTTTTTTCCCTTTATTTTATTTTATTTTTTTTAAAGTTGTAGATTTACAATTTTTTGTGCTTTGGTTTCAATTATACAATGATCAGATACCCATCCCTCCACCAGTGCCCATTTTCCACCACCATGGATAATATCCCTCCCACCCCCATCCCCCCATCCCCCCGTCTCTGTGGCAGGGCAATCCCCTGTGTTCTCTCTCTCCTTTTGGGTGTTGTGGTCTGCAAAAGAGGCATTGAGTGGCAAACATGTTCAGTCCATAGTCTACTTTCGACATGCATCTCCCCTCCTGGGATAGATCCAGTTCTTGAACTAAGATCTTTTGTGTATCTTCTCAAGACATGTTTTTTAAAACATGTCTTCTAATCCTTAAGAGTGCTCATTTTTGAAGGTATAATTAGTGATGTTCTATTAATATTTGATAACCAACTATCCAGAAAAAACACTACTAGCAAAATAAACCTATTTGGTATTTACCAGTGACCATTGTGTGAACACCCACACCATGGCAAATTGCAAAGTACCAATGCAATGTGAATGCTGAGTTGTATTTGACTCTCATGGTGGGTAGGTCTTGCACACCACTTGGTATAGTCAAAAGAACACTAAATAGGATTATAGATTTGGCTTAGTCTCATCTATAAAAAGTGCACCCCAAAATTACATGGCCTAAAATGAAAGTAACAAAAGAAAAACTCTAAAACAACCTGGAAAATTAAAAGATATATACAGCTATAAGAGATTATTATCATGACCATCTTTGGAGAACCAAAGATTGCTCAATATTCAAATGTATGTGAGAAAGAGAGAGAAAAAGAGAGCTGAATTGCAATAGCTAGGGTGTTTTATTAAAGTGCTTTGCATCTCCTGCTCATAAAAGATTCAAACTATATGGAAAGTGCCAGCAGCCCATTTGGCCATACGTTCAGAACAAAGAACTCAGTGCTATTTTTATATGAGTTCTACCTTGGCCTGGAACTAGCTTGCCCTGTAATCACTGATCCTAAGGAAGCATGAATTTGTTCTGGGCAGCATTTCTGCTTTAAACATCTCCAAGGCAACCCCTAAAATGCAGTGTCACTTCCAATGCGTACCAAATCTGACGCTGTTACATTTTTTGTGTAATTTGAACTAATCAATATTTAACACAATTTTGTAAACCATAGCAAAGAGAAATTCTTCTTCATTGGGACATTCTTCCTATAGTTATCTTTTTAGAATATAGAAATATAATGGGAATAATTATAACAGTACAGAAGATATCAATGTGGCGTTCATCTGATATGACACCATGATTTGTTATCTTCTCCTGCTAGTCTCTGCCATCTTTTAAATTTATGGTAGAATCTACCTTCCAGGATGGGAAAGGTCTATTTCCCAGCTTCCCTTGCATCTGGAATGAGGGAGGTGGGGGACATGAGTAACTTCAGGTGCAACTGAAGGACTTCCTCTTTCTATGCTTAAAAAAGGTAAATTTTCAGGGTTGTTAGCACTGAGTGATTATTTTTGCTCTGTTTCTCTGATTTTTTTCAGGGGCAGGAGTCCAAATATTTTGGAAACCTTTGGTCATGTCACCCAATTCTGGCCAATCAGACAAAGGGGGACACCTAGGGATTCTGGGATAAATTTCCTTCCTTTTATTAGGATACTTGTACTTGGAATTGGAACTGAAACAATATTCAAAAGATCATGGTTGGGAACCAAAGGATCCACAAAGATGGAATTGGGTGGAAAACAGAGAATGAGTGTGTGAGTCATTGCTGTCTGCTGTCACTTAGCTTCTGGAATAACCATACTTGGAGTGTCCTGTCTCTAGATCTATGCTTTTGTTAAATTTACTGGTGAATCCCTATTAAGTCATTTTTAGTTGAGTGTTTGATTTCTGTCCCTGAAAATATCCCAGTTGACATGAATTCGTTCTTTGATGACCATAATAAGAATTAGTCCTAAATTAGTCATAATCCTATGTTCTCTTTTCAAGACCCCTGCTGCCAAAAGTCAAAAGTAATCTGTCACATTTGGGATAGCTCCTTGGGAACTATCCCAAATGCTGTGTACTTTGATAGTTATGAGCACAAATCCAGGAGCCAGATGTGGGCAGATGTTACCTTTGGCAAATTACTTGCATTCTCTTATTTTCTTCTCTTGTGAACAAGGGTGATGATACTATTGTATCTGATTTGTAGGGTTTTGTATTACATGAGCCAGTCCATAAAATCCACTTAAAACAGTATCTGGCACTCAGTAAGCATTGTGGGTGGGAGCCATTTCACTGATTTCCATTCATTGTGCTCTGTGCTATTTTTGAGGTTAGGTAGATTTTTTCATTATGCACTGTTCTTCCATGTCTCAATGGTCATTTCTATTGCTCATGAAAATAACTCAATGTTCTCAAAGAGCACATTTCTAGAAGCCAGAGGATGTAACTTCACTTAAATAATTGAGGTGTGGGTGTACCACAAGCACCTCAATTATTTTCTCAGTACCTTGGTTTCTTTCTTTGGAAAAGAAGGCTAAGGTCTTTGTGTCTTTGTTTCAGTCCTCCCCTGAAAAGACCTGAAGAAAATGCCAGCTGTCTATTTGCAGGGGGCGTGATGCAAGAAAACTCCCATAAGGGAGTAGAAAAGAAGCACAGAAGGGCAGGAAAGGCAGAGTGGGGGTAAGGGGGCAGACCCCCTTGCCCTCTGGGTTCTTCTACTCTGGAAGTAATAAAATTAACATCAGGGATATTGAAGAAAATACAGGGGAGGTCAGGGAAAGGGAGATGGACAGGGA
This sequence comes from Sorex fumeus, assembly GCF_029834395.1. Taxonomy (NCBI): domain Eukaryota; kingdom Metazoa; phylum Chordata; class Mammalia; order Eulipotyphla; family Soricidae; genus Sorex; species Sorex fumeus. The sequence continues at coordinate 38,823,331 of NW_026606143.1, forward strand.
GAGAGGGAAGAGAGAACACTTAGAAAAGTTACCAGGAGACCAAAATATCACCAGGAAAAAAGGAGGGCATTGTATCTTTTTTCTCCATTCTTGCCTTTTGAGAGAGAAGAGTGTACTCAGGAGACCCACGGTAGGGTTAAATAACAGAAAATTCATTACAAAAAGAAAGGATCACGATCACGATCACAATCATCCTGTTGTTCGTCAATTGCCTCAAGCAGGCCCCAGTAACATCTCCATCGTCCTAGCCCTGAGATTTTAAAAAGTGCCACATTCAAGGCTCTTTCAGGGTTAGGAGAATGAGACCCATCATTGTTACTGGTATTTGGCATATTGGGTACGCCACAGGGAGTTTGCCAGACTCTGTGGTGTGGGCAGGTAACATTCAGTAACCTGCCAGGTTGTCCAAAGTAAGAATGAGATAATAAGATGTCACTTCCGGGAGCTGGGTTTTATAGTCTCTGGGCCTTGGTCTTTGATGGGATTACACGGCGCTAGGGGTCAGATGGTGGATGTGACCCCTGTCTACTGGAAGATGGAGGATCTGGGTGGAGGATGCTCAGCCCCGATCCGAGCAGGCTTGAAAGGAAAGGGTAGTATATTCTGATATGGGCAAAGGAGGTGTGTATGTATGGGGGTGCCCTTTCTTGAGGACACCCAGGTCTTTGGCTACCCTGTCAATGATCTGGACTGGACCCACACACCACACCAGACCATGTCACAGAACCAGAATTTGTGGAGTAGACAGGGAGTAAAGTACAATTTAAAAATATGATTTGGAGTGGAAGTTAGGGGAGAGAGAGACAGAAAGAGACAAAGAGAGAAGTAGCCCCCAACCAAAGGAAGCCTTCTCCTGGAGGAGGATATGGATGATTCCACAGGGGTGGAGGAGCAAGATGATGCATCCAGAGCTGGGGTGTGAGGGAGCTCCAGGTAGGGTCCCTGGAGCCACTTAGTGGAACTTATGTTTTATTTTTTTATTTTATAAAGTAGTTCATAATATTTGATTATATCTTTTATTAAAATACCAATTCCACCACCATTACAGCTTCCCACTAGCATGTTTCAGATGTTTCCATTTCAAACCCTGATCCCTACCCCAAAGCAGAACCCAAATAATATATTTTGTATTGCTTCTTATGAAAAACCGCTGAAAATGCTACAAAAAAGTATCCTTAGAGGAAAGAGTGTGAAGATTTCACCCTTGTATTTCATCCAGGGGCCATTAAGCCCTTCTATAAGAGATCACTAACATGTTGTTAAAGGTTGAGCCTTTTTTCTTTCATATATATATATAATACACACTTATATATCTGTAAAAAATATTTTCTTTGAAGATTAGTAGCCTCATACTTCGAATTCCATCAAATGTGGTGCGGTACTCTTGGAGTATGGATAGGGTATGTGGTATGAAGTGTCTCGTGGCCTCAAACGTGGTCACGTGGTCCAGGAATAGGTTCACTCATGGGTGAGGCTCGGCCTGAGTGTGTGGAGAGTGGCCATGAGTATGGTAGCACTTGAGTTCTGGAGGTTTTTGGTTGATGGGACTGGGTTCCTTGGGGTGGGGAAGGGTCTCACCCACCCCCCTCTGGGGCATCCCAAGTGAAACAGTCTGGCACAGGGTCTGGTGGCATGGTTATGGTGTCATGTTATGCTCCCTTTCAGGAGAGAAGGATGTGTGATATGGATGGTGGCCAATGACGACATTATCTTGCGCCAGCCAGGAGTGGTTTATGGATGTGACTGCTGAGTTGCTGGAGACAAGGGAATATGGGCAAATGATCTCCATTCCTGGTCCCATTGAACCCAGAGTTCTCAGTCACGAAATCTCGCATTCCGGGTTTTCTGAGGGTTCACTCATGGTTAAGGCTTGGCCCCAGCATGTGGAGAGTGATTGTTAGCAGAGTGGCAGTTGAGTTCTAGAGGTTTTTGGCTGCCCAGAACTGGGTACCTTGGGGCATGGCAGGGTCTTACCCGCATAGAGGGACTGATTTTGTAGGGCTGGAGTGATAGCACAGTGGTAGGGCATTTGCCTTGCGCACAGCCAGCCTGTCTGAGCCCGGTTCGATTCCTCCGCCCCTCTCGGAGAGCCTGGCAAGCTACCGAGAGCATCTCCCCTGCACGGCAAAGCCTGGCAAGCTACCCATGATGTATCCAATATACCAAACACAGTAACAACAAGTCTCAAAATGGAGACGTTACTGGGCCCACTTGAGCAAATCGATGAACAATGGGAGGACAGTGTTTGTTTCTTTGTTTTGTTTTTTTCTCCAAAAGGCCTCAGCATTGCTGGGGAGTTGTGAAGGGAAGTGGACTTTGCTATTTGTGGGTTTCTTTGATCCCTTTGGTTTTATCAGGCTCATTCCTGCCCAACAGTAACCTCCCGTCAGGGCCTCCAGCTGGCTGTAAGGGACTCCTTTTTTCAGAATAGATTCATCTCTTCAAACATTTCTTCGTTGTTTTATGACTTTTTGTCTCTGTGAAATTTCCTGCCCAGAGTTCTCCCTTTCCTGGATGCCTGCCTCAATTCCAGGCGCTTAGGCAAAGTGAGAGTCGGGAAAGGGAGGTTCTGTCACAGCCTTTATTCCCAATTTTGAGAGTTCCTATCATTTTCCAGCTGCTGAATTGCTTCCCCGATGGGGCAAGTCCCATTCCATTGTCAGGTAGCTTTACCTGACGCTGATCCTGGGGCCCTCTCAAGGCACTGGACTGCACAGGAGATTTTGGGGGGGGGCATTCTTGAACTTTGAGTTGTACCCCAGGACACTCTGTTTGGATCTCTAGCCATATCCTCTAGGTTCCTCCCCATACCTCCTCAAGGATGATGAACCTGCTTGCTCAGGATGCTACGCCAGAGGGAGTCACTCACTTCCGGGTTAAAGTCACCTAAACTTGTCCCCCAAGAAAAGATATGGGGCAGGGGAGGTCAGTTGTGGGAGGTACCAGGAGAGGCAAAGCAAGCAATGTTATGAATGTGGTACAGACCAGACTGAACCTCTGACCTTCTCCACTGGTGGGTGTTAAAGAGATTTAGTCTCCTGTGGGAAGCCTCTTACAAAGAGAGATTTCCCTTTATATGCAGTAATGTCTCTAACAAAAGAACACCCTCTGGAGTTTTTAGTTCCTTCATTATGAAGGGTCTGAAAAAAGATACAGAATGGGGTGGGGGTGTACAAATCTTTTTCCATGACAGCCGGAAAAAAAAATAAGGGTGCTAGAACAGAACAAACCAGTTTTCACTGTGAGCCATAGGTCGGTTACCCCACCCATAACCCAGTGTGTAGCATCAGGATTTTCAGGGGTCTGCCCACATGAGGTGACCTTCTTGGACTCTTTAAACTCTCTCTGGCACCAGGGGCAGGATCCTGGGGTGGGTTTTTTTTTGATGAGGGGATTCCTGCAGTGGGCATCCCAGCAGGATCAGTGCCCCAAACAAATTGGCACGAATAGAGAAATAGGAAGAGCTGGCAGCACAGAGCAATATGGGAAGTCAGAGGGGGGGTTTCTTCTAGGCTGATGTGCTTAATTCAGCTCAGTAAATATGTTTCTTAGAGGCTGTGGTGATAAATAAAGCTGTTCTGCCCAGGAAGGATGCAGCCAGCAGCAGGATGAAGATTCTCGATCAGAGAGCGCCAGTGGGCAGCCGTCACTGGGCCCTTTATCCCCAGGGTTCATCTTATCACTAGCTGGCAGATGCTGAGAGTAGCTTCCTTGGGCATACAAAGCAGGCAGGCTGCTCTCATTGGAGGATGGCTATGTGGGGGTGCAGGGCAAAATCCCCACCTCTTCTGGGTTCTTGGGCTGGTCGAGTCATCAAAACAGCCTCAGATGGGTTAGCAAAGGAAAAATTCGTTTACTAAGCAGGCCAGGAAAATGACAATGAAGCTGCAAGCCCCAAGCACCTCACAGGGGAAAAGGGGGAGAAATCCTTAGTTAATGGGTGGGAGCGGGGTGGTGACTGAGGCACCAAGGAGAGAGAAAGGAGAGATTGAATGTGACAAGCATTGGTGGCCTCTATTCTTAGAGTGGAGGTGAGCCTCTCAGGGGACTTATTTACGGATCCAGCTCCTTGTGGGTGTTTCCTCCAACTCTGCTACATTCTTCTAGGTAAAGGGGAAGGGCTGGAGAATGACACCTCTCCCCTGGGTTAGGGAAACGCAAAAGGACCCACATAAGGCCAAGAGCTTCTTCTCAGCCTCCAAGGTATTTATTGTTCTTCGCTTAAAATAAATTGGTATTCCAGAGGGGGCCCAAGACTGGTTTGGAGATCCCTGGGGTGTTCTGGTTGGGGTACTTTCAACTAGCAGACAAGGTGATAGAAGAACCAATATAAAGAAACCACCTTTTGCGCATTTATGTAAAGGCACATGTCAGCCCTTACAGAAGAAGGTAAGAGGAATAAGAACTCTTTCTCTGTGCCTTTAACCATTGGGGGGATGCACAACAAAGCCATCAAGGAAGTAAGGCAGTGGGATAGAGACTGGGCAGAGCAACCTATGGATGTAAAATTTGTGGACTGGGCCAGAGTGATAGTATAGCAGGTAGGATGTTTGCCTTGCATGCAGCCAACCCAGGTTCAATCCTCAGCATTCCATATGGTCTCCCAAGCACCACCAGGAGGAATTCCTGAATAAAGAGCTAGGAGTATTCCCTGAACATTGCCAGCTGTGCCCAAAAACCAAAGTTAAAGAAGAACTGTGAATATAGAATTTTCTTCTATCATTGTGATTTTAACCCCGTGAATGGTATTACTTCAAAAAATAAATAAAATTTAGTGAGCAAAAGGGAATGCGCTGCCACAGAGACTGGGGGGGGGATGGGGTGTGGGGGTGGGAAGGATACTAGGATCATTGGTGGTGGAGAATGAGCACTGGTGGAGGGATGGGTACTCGATCATTGTATAACTGAAACCCAAGCATGGAAGTTTGTAAGTCTACAACTTTACATCATGGCATTTCACTAAAAAAGGTAAAATTCAAGCAAAGAAGTGTGTCCAAAGTTCACAAACACCCTGTTTGAGGAAAAGAGAATTATGACTCTAGGGAAATTCTGCCCTTCACATATTGATTATTAATTGTCCATCCTGTCCTAAAACTTTGGTTCTGGCGTGAATCATGAATTGCTGCTATTTTTAAATCTTTGTTTTCTATCCCCTACAGAGTTTAACAAAACTCTATACTTAGCAGGCCTCCAGTTATCTAATGACCAAATGAATGATTTAATTAAAGAATAATTTCAAGAATCTTTCTGCTGCAGGGTTGAGAGATAATAGGGGTGAGGGGAAGGTGCTTGTCTTGAATGCAGCCAACTTTGCTTCACCAAAGGACATATGGTCCCAATCCCTTCTTCCCTGCCAAAAAGAATCTTTCAGCTTCAATGGTGCATTTCCACTTAAGAGATTTAAAGTAAATTTTATTATTAAAAAAATCACCTTACTTGCAAGCATTATACAACGACTACATTTTCAACATTTACTATGAATGGAACTGAGTCTCTACCAAGCACCTGATTAAAACTCAATATCTTATCTTAAATCAGACTTTTATTTCATTCGTGGCCCATGTAGCAGGTTGAGGCAGTTGGTAAAGTGATTCTAGTCTGTCCTTAGGAATGCTGTATATCTAAATGCAAGCCTGCAATCTCCTTGAATACAAATATCCACTTCAGGGAGAATGCATTTACAACCTATCAATAATCCAACAAAAGGTTTGTAGTCAGAATGTATAATTTCTCCAACTCAACAAAAGAGGACAAAAGAAAAACCTTAAGTAGACGAAGGGTCATGGATGTAGCTCAAATGGTAGAGCACATGGCTGGCATGGCAAGGCTCTGGATTTAGCCTTGGCACCTCAAGGCCCCATGAGCACTGCAGGGGAGGGCCCTGGTGGCCTCTAAGCACAGTGGGGCCCAAGCACTGCACTTCTGAGTAAAGGATCACCCAGTGTGGCTCCACACCACTTCCATCTGCCACTCTGCTCTAGGACCACTACAAAATAAATAAAAGGACAAAAACATCCTCAGGGGGACTCGGGGTCATCATGCTTCATATAGCAGTGCCAATGGACTTTGTGGTGCCTGGCATGAAGTACAGAGTCTTGCCACCTGAGCTCTCTCTGACCCTGGACCTTACTGCTTGATGAACCTGTGAAAGGTGTAACACATACAATAACCATATGACTCTTATATAAGTAAAGTAAGTAAAGTAAAGGCCCTCCCGTTGATCATCGATTTGCTCGAGCGGGCCCAGTAACGTCTCCATTGGAGACTTTGGTGTTACTGCGTCTGGCATATCGAATACTCTCGGTAGCTTGCTGGGCTCTCCGAGAGGGGCGGAGGAATCGAACTCGGGTCGGCCATGTTGGCTGCGTGCAAGGCAGACGCCCTACCCATTGTGCTAGGGCGTTCGCCTTACAAGCGGCCAACCTGGCCGACCCGAGTTCGATTCCTCCGCCCCTCTCGGAGAGCCCGGCAAGCTACTGAGAGTATTCGATATGCCAAACACAGTAACAACAAAGTCTCCAATGGAGATGTTACTGGGCCCGCTCGAGCAAATGACTCTTATATAGAGATTATGATATCATGTATAATTTAATATTAGTCTTGATCACTTGATCATTTGACATCCCGTTACTCATCGATTTGCTCAAGTGGGCGCCAGTAACGTCTCCATTCATCCCTGTTGCATGCTAGTGTAGCCCAATGGTGTCTGCTTGTTCCAGGAACACAAAGAGCCTCAAACCGATCATTTAGGGTCTCGAAGAAGAAGTCTGACCATCTCGTATGTGGGTGACCACGCGATCTTTTGACATCCTGTGGAATCCAGTGGGTAATGGCTCTAGTCCAGCAGCCATCTCCAAATCTCATTACGTGTCCAGCCCACCTGATTTTTGACACCTTGGCAAAGGAGACAGTGTCCCTGATTCTTGATCGTCAATGGTGGTCGGAACTCCAGATTCTTTCTCTCATTTGAGTGAAGCGTGATACTCCAGGCATAGCTCTTTTGATTCCTCTTTGGGAGACCTGAATAGCATTCTCATTCTGTTTTTGTAGGGCCCAGGTCTCTGAGGCGTATGTTAATGCAGGAAGAACAGTGGAATTGAAGAGATGTGCCCAGAGCTGGAGGTTCTTTGTCCTCTTAGCTATTTCTTTGATGCTCTTGAAGGCATTCCAAGCTGCTCTCTTCCTCCTGCGTAACTCAGGTGCAAGGTCATTAATCATGTTGACTTCTCAACCTAGGTACACATAACTTTTGCATTCGGAGATGTTCATTCCATTGAGAGCTAATGGAGCATCAGGAACGAGACTGTTTCTCATAAACATTGTATTTGTGAGATTCAGCTGTAGTCTGACCTTTTCATACTCACGGTTGAAGTCGGCCAGCATTTGTGTCACTTGGCTAATGTTTGGTGTTATTAGAACGATGTCATCAGCAAAGTGGAGGTGGTGTAGTTGCCGACCATCTATCTTCACTCCCATTCCTTCCCATTCCAGTCGTCACATAATGTTCTTGAGAGTGGCACTGAAGAGTTTCAGTGAAATGGTACCACCCTGCTGAACCCCTCTCTTGACATGGATGATCACTTCTTTGTAGAATGGTGAGATCCTGGTAGTGAATCCATTAATACAGCTCACAGAGGATCCTGATGTATTGAGTTTGAACACCCTGTTTGGCTAGGGCTTTAAAGACTGCTTCAGTCTAAACAGAATTGAATGCCTTCTTTAAATCAATGAACATTAGACAGAGCAGCATCTTGAACTCCTGAGAAACTTCAATGAGCTTGGTTATCGTGTGGATATGGTCAATTGTGCTGAATCCTTTTTAGAACCTGGTCTGCTTGTATGGTTGTCCTTCATTTAGTGTTCTGCCAATCCTATTCAGGATGACTCAAATGAACAGCTTGTAGACGACAGACAACAGACAGATTGGGCAATAGTTGCCAATGTCGTGGATGTCTCCCTTCTTGTACAACAGAATGGTCCTTCTGGTTTTCCATTGGGATGGAACCTTGCATTCAGACAGGTAGTGTGTGAAGAGCCGAGCCAGTGTATTAACAAGTACAGGGCAGGTTATTCAGGTGTTCGGGTCTGACCTTGACTGGGCTGGGTGTTGTTCTCTTCTTTACTGATGAAATGGCATGTTGGATTTCGGAAGGGAGAACATTGGGAATGACATATCTATCCTGAGGAATTTGGTGTGTGGGCAGGTGGATGTCACTATCAAAGAGTTCCGAATAGAAGTCATGGATAATCTTCTCCATTGTCCTTCTGGAATATGTTATAGATCCATCAGGACATCAGAGGGCAGTCATCTTGGTCTTGTAGTTGGCGAAGGACAGGCTGGCGTTGCGAATGCTTTTCCCTGCTTTTACACTGGACCAAGAACAAGAAAACATTTTGGAAGTAAAATTCTGTCCCACATCCCAGGAACAGATGAATATTCTAAAATCACATTTCCTTTTCTGATTTCAAGGGGACTTTAATAATGGGAAGGACAGAATCACCTTACTTGGAGCATTTCAAGTCTGTGTACAAAGTCTTGGACAGTCATATTTAAAATATTCTTGTTTGTTTTTGCACCATAAATCATATGCTAGGGATTACTCCCGGCTTTGTGTGCAGAGTTCACTCCTGGTAGGGCTCAGGGGACCATATGGAGTGCTGGGGATCAAAACCAGGTTAGGTGTGTGCAAGACAAGTGCTTAATTTGCTGTACTATCTCTTTGACCAGAGTCCCACTTTTTACATTTACATTTTTAATTAAAACAGTATGATTTACAAACTTGGTCATAACAGTTTTTTCATGCATACAATCAGATGAAGGGAATTAAGAAAATTTAAAAGGAAAAATCTAAATAGGCCTATAAAATATCATGATTTATCCTCAGAAAGGGAGTATTGGCTTTATATTAGAAAATATTGTATTATAGATATTACTTAAGTGCCTACATTAATAAGTAATAGATCGCAATAAAAACCTGTGTGGATGAAAAGAAATGGATAATACCTAGAACATTCAATGTAAATTAAACCATAATTCATTATTGAAAGTGTATAAAATACCTTAGCAAGTTAAGAGTGAACATGTTTTTCTGAACCTAGTGGAGGTCACCCATAAGCACCATGAGTCAGTGCCATCCTCAGTGCCACATGTTGGGAAGTTTGTTATGTCCTTCAAAGAAGGTCCATTAATGCTCCTTGTAAAATTTTTCTTAAGGCTATGAACTCATTAGGCTGTTGCCTGTCCCTGAAGCTCTGAATCATTAATTCAAATATGAACGATAATCTGTTGGATAGAGTGTTCTTGATGATGTATTTATTTTGTTAAAATTTTATACTGTATCTCTCCATTCTCGTCTGGCTTGAAGGATTTAGTCTGATCGATTTACCATGAGTCTTATGGGCTGTTTTCGCATCTTCCAATATTCTTTCTCAATCTTTGGATTTTTGTTATTTTGAGTACCATGTACCTTGCAGTTTTCTTAGTTGAGTCTATTTTTACCGGGACCCTTTGGGCCTCTTAGATCATGATGCCTGTATTCTTCAGCTCTGTTAAATTCCTAATGATGATTTATTTAATCGTTGTTCATCACATTTGCCTTCCTGTTCTTCAGGGACTCCAGTGATTCTTATATTGTTTCTCTTGAACTCATCACATACTTCTCTGATAGGTGGTTTATTTCCTATCTTGTTTTATAGAAGTTTCTTCCATCTCATCTCGGAGCTCTTTGATCTTTTGCTCAGCTGCTGGGTAATCTGCTGTTCAGATTTCTGTTGAGTTTTTTATATCACCTACCATATGTTTTGGTCATTTCTGATGGCAGGAATTTTCTCATTACAGCTCTTATACCTTTTTGTGCTTTTCCAACCTGTACCATTGTTTCTTGACTTCATTTTGGAAGTAAAATTCTGCCCCACAATCCGGGAATAGATGAATATTCTAAAATCACATTTCTTTTTTTTTTTTAAAGGTTACAAAGCTTTCAGGTTTATGTCTCAGTCATGCAAATATCAAACACATTTCCCTTTACCAATACTTATTTTTTACCATGAAGAACCCCAATAAAACCCCACCCCCCACCCCTCCCCGTCCCTGTGAGGCAGATGAATTCTAGTTAACACTCTATCTGCTTTGATTGGATTCATTGTTTCAATAAAAGATTCACCACTATTATTTAGAGTTTACCCCCCCCCAAATCAGACATGCTGAAAAAGCATTGTGAAGTGATTTGCTTTCTACAGCTGGGTTCAAGAATTAAATGTTGGTTTTGGATTTCTGCTATTTTACCTATTGACCCTGGAAGTATTTCTACTGAAAGTCAGATAGTTAAGAAATTGGTTTCTGTGTTCTGGAGTCGTGGCCGTGCTGGAGAGCCGCTCGTGGGGGGCAACCGGTGGCCTCGGTAGGGCGTGAAGGGCGGAGCGAAACGCCCCCCTTCCCATGAGGTTTTAGTCGCCCCCACACCCCCGGCTCATACCTGCTGTCCACAAGGCTCCCATGTGGCCACCATCTTTCTTTCCAGAGAGGAGAGGGCGAATGGGGCAACACCCTTTCCCCTCCGGCAGACTTGATGGGCTGGATCAACGCATAGTCCATTCACTTTTCTGCTCCAAGCTGCTGGGTTCTGCATTAAGCCCTTGTGCTTCTGGGGCCATGGCCGTGCTGGAGAGCCGCTCGCGGGGGGCGACTGGTGACCTCGGTAGGGCGTGAAGGACGGACCGGAACGCCCCCCGACCCATGAGGTTTTAGTCGCCCCCACACCCCCGGCTCATACCTGCTGTCCACAAGGCTCCCATGTGGCCGCCATCTTTCTTTCCAGAGAGGAGAGGGCGAATGGGGCAACACCCTTTCCCCTCCGGCAGACTTGATGGGCTGGATCAACGCATAGTCCATTCACTTTTCTGCTCCAAGCTGCTGGGTTCTGCGTTAAGTCCTTGTGCTTCTGGGGCTGTGGCCGTGCTGGAGAGCCGCTCGCGGGGGGCGACTGGTGACCTCGGTAGGGCGTGAAGGACGGACCGGAACGCCCCCCGACCCATGAGGTTTTAGTCGCCCCCACACCCCCGGCTCATACCTGCTGTCCACAAGGCTCCCATGTGGCCGCCATCTTTCTTTCCAGAGAGGAGAGGGCGAATGGGGCAACACCCTTTCCCCTCCGGCAGACTTGATGGCCTGGATCAATGCATAGTCCGTTCACTTTTCTGCTCCAAGCTGCTGGGTTCTGCATTAAGTCCTTGTGCTTCTGGGGCCGTGGCTGTGCTGGAGAGCCGCTCGTGGGGGGCAACTGGTGACCTCGGTAGGGCGTGAAGGACGGACCGGAACGCCCCCCTTCCCATGAGGTTTTAGTCGCCCCCACACCGCCGGCTCATACCTGCTGTCCACAAGGCTCCCACGTGGCCGCCATCTTTCTTTCCAGAGGGAGGAGGGCGGAAGGGAGCAACACCCTTTCCCCTCTGGGCAGAAATGATTGCCTGGATCAACGCATAGTCCTTTCACTTTTCTGCTCCAAGCTGCTGGGTTCTGCATTAAGCCCTTCTGCTTCTGGGGCCGTGGCTGTGCTGGAGAGTCGCTCGTGGGGGGCAACTGGTGACCTCGGTAGGGCGTGAAGGACGGACCGGAACGCCCCCCTTCCCATGAGGTTTTAGTCGCCCCCACACTCCCGGCTCATACCTGCTGTCCACAGGGCTCCCATGTGGCCGCCATCTTTCTTTCCAGAGAGGAGAGGGCGAATGGGGCAACACCCTTTCCCCTCCGGCAGACTTGATGGCCTGGATCAACGCATAGTCCGTTCACTTTTCTGCTCCAAGCTGCTGGGTTCTGCATTAAGTCCTTGTGCTTCTGGGGCCGTGGCTGTGCTGGAGCGCCGCTTGTGGGGGGCGACTGGTGACCTCGGTAGGGCGTGAAGGACGGACCGGAACGCCCCCCGACCCATGAGGTTTTAGTCGCCCCCACACCCCCGGCTCATACCTGCTGTCCACAAGGCTCCCATGTGGCCGCCATCTTTCTTTCCAGAGGGAGGAGGGCGGAAGGGAGCAACATCCTTTCCCCTCTGGGCAGAAATGATTGCCTGGATTAACGCATAGTCCTTTCACTTTTCTGCTCCAAGCTGCTGGGTTCTGCATTAAACCCTTGTGCTTCTGGGGCTGTGGCCGTGCTGGAGAGCCGCTCGTGGGGGGCAACTGGTGACCTCGGTAGGGCGTGAAGGACGGACCGGAACGCCCCCCTTCCCATGAGGTTTTAGTCGTCCCCACACCCCCGGCTCATACCTGCTGTCCACAAGGCTCCCATGCGGCCGCCATCCTTCTTTCCAGAGAAGAGAGGGCGAATGGGGCAACACCCTTTCCCCTCCGGCAGACTTGATGGCCTGGATTAACGCATAGTCCTTTCACTTTTCTGCTCCAAGCTGCTGGGTTCTGCATTAAGTCCTTGTGCTTCTGGGGCTGTGGCTGTGCTGGGGAGCCGCTCGTGGGGGGCAACTGTTGACCTCGGTAGGGTGTGAAGGACGGACTGGAACGCCCCCCTTCTCGTGAGGTTTTAGTCGCCCCCCACACCCCCGGCTCATACCTGCTGTCCACAAGGCTCCCATGCGGCCGCCATCCTTCTTTCCAGAGAAGAGAGGGCGAATGGGGCAACACCCTTTCCCCTCTGGGCAGAAATGATGGCCTGGGTTAACTCATCGTCCGTTCACTTTTCTGCTCTAAGCTGCTGGGTTCTGCATTAAGTCCTTGTGTTTCTGGGGCTGTGGCCATGCTCCAAACTTAACTCTGACTTTCAGGGAGAAAGATTGGGTGGTTTACTTCTCATTGATCACTTTGTATACAGAGAGATGTCGCGCGGCCGCGTAAGCGGCTGCGCGGTTTTGAGAAAAAGTCCTCGTTCCCGCATACTCGAGCTGTGTTTGTAGAGGCTTCTGGTCACCGGGGTTCCATCTGGGGGAGGTGGGATGCGGCACCTACTCCATCTGGAACTTGCGGGTGATCTCGGCTCTTTTTGGAACCTGTTTTTTCTTTTTTTTTTCCTCCGGGATCCCGCACCCTCCATGTGTTCCTTCTCTTATCCTAAAATCACATTTCTTGAACAACCTCACAGTAATGTTACCAAAGTCTATTGTCTGAGGATTTTCTGAGCTGGTTGGTGCTGGCTGAGCCTTCTGTGATATTGTTTTCACTTATTGAGCTTGCAGGGATTTTACATGACTTCCCCTTCAGGTTTGCTCTGCTCGTACTCTGTTGTAAGTAGTGTGAAAATTGGAGGGGATGTCGACTTGTTGAGGTTCCAGAACTGTGGAGCTGGGCCCATTTATGTGACATAGGAGATCAGTTGTGTAAGTTGCTGGGAAATCAGCCCCCTCTCATGTCCTATTCTGAAAAGGTCTCGGAGTTTTCAGTCCGGAGATCGATCTACCTGGAAGGTGTGACAGCTTGTTGAGCTTCTGCCAGAGTCACATTTTAACAATTTTTTTAAAGACCAAAGAGTTTCTATCAAGATCAATTTTTCTCTTTCCACAATCAATAGTATTAAATTGCAACATCACACCTGATTATTAATTTCACTTTTATGTAATAGAAAATTAAACAGAATGATTTTTGACTATTTATTTTTCTACTCCACCCGCAGTGCTGGGTGGAATGATAGTACATTGGTAGGGTGTTTGCTTTCCACGCAGCCAGCTGGGCTGAGCCGGGTTCAATTCCGCGGCCCCTCTTGGAGAACCCAGCAAGCTACTGAGAGTATCTCCTCCGCATGGCAAAGCCTGGCAAGCTACCCATGATGTATTTGATATGCCAAACACAGTAACAAGTCTCAAAATGGAGACGTTACTGGGCCCGCTTGAGCAAAAATCAATGACCAAAGGGAGGACAGTGTGTTTTATTTATTGTTCTGCTATCCGACTTCCACATTTAACACTAGATGTGGGAGAGGGGAACCCCATTCCAGTTTCTTTAAGAAATGTCATATTATTTTGCTAAAATACTCACAGGCTGGACTTTGAAATATTTATTACCAGTACAGACATTTCCTCTTTGTAACTCTCCAAGTGATTGTTCTAATTATCAAATTAGAGTCATTCCCACGTTCTACATTCACTATTCTCTAATTTGTAAGGCAAAGTAACTCTGTTATTGTGGCTCCTGAAAGTTTCAGTAAACCATATTACTTGATGCAATTTTAGAAATCAACTTTCTGTTCCGGGATATGTGACAGAGTGTGTTGCTGAGGGTTCTCAGCGATTCTGAGAAGAGCCGTGAGGCCACTGAGAAGGATCTGGGTACTGTTGCAATTTCACACCTCGGTGTGGGATAAAAAGATAGCACTTATCAATCAGACACATAATTTTCATGAAGTTACCAAGTAGTGGTCTTACCAAATGTCCTGCATTGCTGAGCAATGCCACTACATTTCCAGAATTGTGTTGGTAGGTGATTCAGTTGCTGTGTGAGTGTCAGAGGGTGCAGTGATACAAAACTAGCTGGTGTGGCCTGCCACAGCCCTTGGAGAGATGGTAGAATGTAGTAGGACCACTGTCACATATGTGGTCTGTTATGGTCTAAAATGTCTAATCAACACATGGCTAGACTTCAAATTGGGAGTAAATTTTCTCACCACATAAGTTTTCACCACACACACACATACACACACACACATGGGTGATTAGTTGAGGTGGTAGGTATAGTTATTACTTTGATTGTGGTTATGGAGGAGGAAAACTTTTCCTTTTCTCCTTCTAAGTTATTGATTGATAACATAGACTTACTGACTTGCGACAAAGACAGGTGAACAGGAGAAAAATAATTTTAATTTTATGCTTATGAAAAAAATTAATGTAAGTGGAGCAAGGAAAGCCTCTTCAACAAATGGTGCTGGCATAACTGGACAACCACATGCAAAAAAATGGGCTTAGACCTCGACCTAACACCATGCACAAAAGTCAGATCAAAATGGATTAAAATCTCAACATCAGGCCAAAATCCATAAGGTACATTGAAGACAAGGTCGGTAAAACCCTCCACAATATTGAGGCTAACGGTATCCTCAAAGACGACACTCCAATGACCAATCAAGTGGAAACAGAGATAAACAAATGGGACTGTCTTAAATTAAGAAGCTTCTGCACTTCAAAAGATACAGTGACCAGAATACAAAGACAATCTATAGAATGGGAAAGGATATTCACTCAATACCCATCTGATAAGGGGTTGATATCAAGGATATACAAAGCACTGGTTGAACTCCACAAGAAGAAAACATCCAACCCCATCAAAAAATGGGGTGATGAAATGAACAGAAACTTTCTCAAAGAAGAAATACAAATGGCTAAAAGAGAAAATGCTCTACGTCACTAATCATCAGGGAGATGCAGGGAGATGCAGATCAAAACAACAATGAGATATCATTTCACACCACAATGACTGGCCCACATCCGAAAGAACAAAAGCAACCTGTGTTGGTGCGGATGTGGCGAGAAAGGGACTCTCCTTCACTGCCGGTGGAAATGCCGACTGGTTCAGCCCTTTTGGAAAACAGTATGGACAATTCTCAAAAAATTAGAAATTGAGCTCCCATTTGATCCAGCAATAGCACTCCTGGGAATATATCCCGGAGAGGCAAAAAAATGTATAGTCAAAATGACATCTGCACTTCTATGTTCATTGCTGCATTGTTCACCAATAGCCAAAATCTGGAAAAAATCTGAGTGTCTGAGAACAGATGACTGGTTAAAGAAACTTTGGTATATCTACACAATGGAGTACTATGCAGCTGTTAGAAAAGATGAAGTCATGAAATTTACATACAAGTGGTACTACATGGAAAGTATCATGCTAAGTGAAATGAGTCAGAAAGACAGGGACAGACATAGAAAGTTTGCATTCATCTGGGGAATATAAAGTAACAAAATAGGAGACTAACATCTAAGAAGAATAGTCGAGATAAATACCAGGAGGTTCACTCCATGCCGTGAAGTCCAGCTGCACATGCTAGGGGAAAAGGAAGCTCAGATAGAGGAGTGAACACCAAATAATGGGTCTCGGGAATATCCTCCCAAGATGGGAGATGCATTGTGAAAGTAGACTATAGACCAAACATGATTGCCACTCAATGCCTTTTTTACAAACCTCCGCACTGAAAAGGAGAGAGTGAACAAAAGGGAATGCCCTGCCACAGAGGCAGGGTGGGACGGGGGGTGGGGAATGGGGAGTGGGAGGGATACTGGGATCCGCGATGGTGGAGAATGGGCACCGGTGGAGGGATGGGTATTCAATCATTGTATAACTGAAACCCAATCACAAAAATTTGTAAGTCTACAATTGTGCCTCATGGTGTTTCACTAATAAAAATTTTTTTAAAAAAGAAAAAAATTTAATGTAAAGCCACAATTTTTTTATGTAAAGCCACAAATATACAAGTCTCAAAGAGCCAGGCCATTGAGGCTTCTGTGCCAAGCGGAGCTAAGGAGAAGGGCACTGGGGTGTGGATATTTAAAGCTGAAGAAGATCCTGTCTGTGCAGATGGGAAGGCCACCCCCTCGGCCCCTGCCCTTTCTTTCCATTTCTGAAAAGCCTTCCTCACAATGACCATGCTGTCTGGCCTACAGCCCTGTGCTGTTGGCCCTTTGTTGCAGGAGTACAGTCCTTTCTTTGAAGGCAACAGGAAATGGGTCTATTGAAGAGGATCCCGAGCATGATTTCAGAAGAATGCCCTGTGGAGGCTGACTTTGAAGTCGGGACTGTTCTAAAGGCGCACAGTGGCCTGCTATTCGCTGTGTATGATGAAGAAGGTGCTAGAAGCATGAACTCCTGCTGGACAGCCACCCGTTCAGGTAAAGTGGAGCCCAGGGCAGCCCCCGTACAGTGGGACCGGGGTCATGTGAGAGCCTGTCTCAGTGGGGCTAATCCCCCATCCCTGATACCTCCTCCTAAATTCTTGTTACTGTCCCATTCCCAGCTTGAGGTCCGACAGCAGCTTTGCAGGGGCACAAGTGGGTGCTGCAGTCAGGAACCCCTTCTTATAGGAGTGGCTCCTGGTTTTCCACCAGCCTCTTCTGTCAGTCTGTCTTTTCCTTTCCTTTTATTATATGAAGGTAGCATGTTTGTGGGCAGTCAGAGAAGAATCCGTGCAAGCTCACAGATGTTCCTCTGCCTTTAGAAGGGGAGAGGAAGAATAGGAGAAATTGGGCTAGCACCTAAGCACATGGTGGTGTGCTCTGGGCCAGAGGGAACTGCACTGGTTCCTGGATGCGGTGCTCAGATGCAGATGAGCTGGTCAAATGCTGTGGGATCGGGACACAGACTCTGAGGCATGTTGATATGGGATGTGGGCTTAGAGATACAAGGGCCTTGGGAAGACAAACAACCTCACCTAAAGAGCTAATGAACTATTGCTGCAAAAAAAGAAAGAACTATCTGCTCATGGGCCGAGGAGGAATCTTCCAGGTCCTGCACCCTACCCTTAGCAGCATGGACCTAGCTGGAACCTGGGCAAACCCGGTCTTCAGAGCTATCCCATCCAGGATGCGGACTTCCCTGGGAAGTCCATTCTTGTACTAAGAGGCAAGAAAGGGGCCAACACACTCTCCCGGGTGTTTCTAGTTCCTCCCTGGTTGCAGTTAAGGGAAAGGTGCCAACTGGGTCAAGCACTTCCTAGTTCAAGGAGGCCCATAAGCAGGGTATTGGCTCAGAGAAGGAAGTGACTGCCCAGAAAAGAGTCCCAGGGCCCATGAGCCCAACTGGCACTCACCATGTACAGCAACACAATAGCAGTACCCCTCTATAGAGCAGAGTAGCCAGTAGAAGTAGCAAGAGCCCACTGAAAAAACAACTGGCCTGGACCATGCAAGTGTCTGTGAGCTACAGAGCAATCACCTGCCCCTGGAGAGCAACTTCAAGGGCAAAGCAACCTGTCCTCTCTGCTTGGCTTTCCTACTCTGTGTTTCTACCTTCTGCCTCATTGCATTCCTCTTGTACCGTCATCTGGTCCAGGTAAGCACAGACTCTGGGCCTCCCAGAGAGCTGGAAGAGAAATCAAAGCCAGCTCTGGGACGTGGCTTCTTCTCTGCTAAAACAGAGTCGTCAACCACAGGTCCATGGACCAGGGCCAGCCTGCAGGTAGAGAAAGGTAAAAGACCATCTTGGTTCTTACTGCTGCTTTGTGGAGTAGTGGGCAGGACCGGCAGGTGGCATGTGTAATTAGGTAGAGGGGCACCATTTGATGAGATGATATGCCCAACAGGAATTTCACCTCATGCTCTTTAGATTTTGTGTATGTGCCCTGCTGGAAATGGAACCCAGAACTTTGCACATTTGAGACATGCATTCTACTTCATAGCCCCATGCCTTGCTCCCCCATTTTTTAAAAATTAAATCACCAAGAGATAGAGCATTACAAAGCTGTTCATGGTTGCATTTCAGTCATACAGTATACAGTATTCCAACATCCATCACTCAGCCAGTGTAATTTCCCATCACCAGTGTCTCCAGTTTCCTCCCTGCCTCTTCAAGTCACCCTCTATCCCCTCCTGCCTCAATGGCAGGCACTCTATTCTCTCTCTTTTTCTTTCTCTCTCTCATTTTAGACATTATGGTTTGTGATACAGATGCTGAAAGGTTATCATGTATATTTGCTTCCTTTCAACACTCAGTTTTAGTCCAGAGTGATCATTTCTAACTAGTATTGTCATAATGGTCCCTCCTCTATCTTAATTACCCTCCATACCCCACACCCTGTGGTAATTCCCAACTACTGACCAGCCTTCCTGGCCAGTTTTCCCTGGCCTTGGATATTAGTTTTATACTGTTATTTTCGATATATATCCCACAAATAAATGCAGTCATTCTGTATCTGTCCCTCTCCTTCTGACTCATTTTATTCAGCATGATACTCTCCAAGTCCATCTATTTATAGGCAAATTTCACTCCCTCATTTTTCCTAACAGTTGTGTAATATTCCATTGTATAAATGTACCATGGTTTCTTTATCCATTTATCTGTCTCAACGACTCAGGTTGTTTCCAGATTCTGGCCATGGTGCTGGAATGAACATAGAAATGAAGATGGTATTTCTGCTGTGTGATTTTGGACCCCCAGGGTATATTCCCAGAAGTGGTATTGCTGGATCAAATAATGGCTCGATTTTTAGTTTCATGAGGAATGTCCATACTGTTTCCCAAAAAGACTGGACCAGTCGGCATTTGCACCAGCAATGAATGAGAGAGACCCCCCATTTTTTAAATTTTTTTTTTTTATTTTTAGTGAAACACCATGAGGTACAGTTGTAGATTTACAATTTTTTGTGCTTGGGTTTCGATTATACAATGATCAAATACCCATCCCTCCACCAGTGCCCATTTTCCACCACCATGGATAATATCCCTCCCACCCCCATCCCTCCCATCTCACCCTGCCTCTGTGGCAGGGCAATCCCTTGTATTCTTTCTCTCCTTTTGAGTGTTGTGGTCTGCAAAAGAGACTTTGAGTGGCAAACATGTTCATTCCATAGTCTACTTTAACATGCATCTCCCCTCCTGGGAGGATCCTCCAAACACCCTTTATTTGGTGCTCCCTTCTCTATCTGAGCTGCCCTTTCTCCTAGAATGCCTGGCTGGCCTCTAAGCTATGGAGTAATCCTACTGGTGTTGATCTCAGCTATTCTTGGGTATTAATCTCATATTTTGTTTCTTTATATTCCCCAGATGAATGCAATCTTTCTATGTCTATCCCTCTCTTTCTGACTCATTTCTCTTAGCATGATACTTTCCATGTTGTACCACTTGTATATAAATCTCATGACTTCATCTTTTCTAACAGCTACATAGTACTCCATTGTGTAGATGTACCAAAGTTTCTTTAACCAGTCACCTGTTCTTGGGCATTCAGGTTTCTTCCAGGTTCTGGCTATTGTAAAGAGTGCTGCAAAGAAAAAACAAGTGCAGATATCGCTTTGACTGTACATTTTTGCCTCTCTGGGATATATTCCCAGGAGTGGTATTGCTGGGTCAAATGGGAGCTCAATTTCTCATTTTTTGAGAATCGTCCATACTGTTTTCCAGAAAGGCTGAACCAGTCGACATTCCCACCAACAGTGAAACGGTGTCCCTTTCTCGCCACATCCACGCCAGCATCAGTTGCTTTTGTTCTTTTGGATGTGGGCCAGTCTCTGAGGTGTGAGATGGTATCTCATTGTGGTTTTGATCTGCATCTCCCTGATAATTAATGATGTAGAACATTTTCTCATGTGCTTTTTTGCCATTTGGATTTCTTCTTTGAGAAAGTTTCTGTTCATTTCATTGCCCCATTTTTGATGGGGTTGGATGTTTTCTTCTTGTGGAGTTCAACCAGTATTTTGTATATCCTTGATATCAACCCCTTGTCAGATGCGAGTTTGGTGAATATCCTTTCCCATTCTGTAGACTGTCTTTGTATTTTGGTCACTGTTTCTTTTGAGGTGCAGAAGCTTCGTAGTTTAAGATAGTCCAATTTATCTATCTCTGTTTTCACTTGCTTGGCCAGTGGCGTGGCATCTTTGAAGATACCATTAGCTTCAATGTCATGGAGGGTTTTGCCAACTTTGTCTTCAATGTACCTTATGGTTTCTGGTCTGATGTTGAGGTTTTTAATCCATTTTGATCTTACTTTTGTACATGGTGTTAGGCAGAGTTCTGAGCCCACTTTTTTGCATGTAGCCGTACAGTGATGCCAGCACAATTTGTTAAAGTGACTTTCCTTACTCAACTTCACATTACTTGCACCTTTATCAAAGATTAGATGATCATATGATTGAGGGGAGATGTCAGTGTATTAAACCCTGTTCCATTAGACCCCCCATTTTTAACAAGTTGTTTATCCCCTTTTCTTGGCTTTCTTGGGATAATTCATGAAGCAAAACCCAAATAATGAAACAAGGGCAAGAATTCAGAGAGCATGAAAGCACTAAAATCACACAAATGTCTTCACCAGAACCATCCTGGGTTGTGTGTGTGTATGCGTGCATGCATGTGTGTATGTGTGTGTGTGTTTGTATGTGTGTATACGGAGTCTAGTACAGGTTGGTGCAGCTATCTGGATGCTGCGGGTGGAGGTAGGGTGAGTGAAGATACTGATGAGCAATTAAAGTAATTTTTGACATAACTGTCTCAGGCAGCTTCATGTAGTTGAGGGGATACCTTTGAATTCATGAACTACTGAATTTATTAATTTTCCTACATACAGAATTCGATAGCACAGCGGTAGGGCGTTTGCCTTGCATGCAACCAACATGGCCTACCCGAGTTGGATTCCTCCTCCCCTCTCAGAGAGCCCAGCAAGCTACTGAGAGTATCTCGTCACACAGCAAAGCCTGGCAAGCTACCCGTGACATATTCGATATGCCAAACACAGTAACAAGTCTCACAATGTTACTGGGCCCGCTCGAGCAAAATTGATGAACAACGGGAGGACAGTGACAGTGACAGTGACAGAATTCCTCATGCAGCTCACTTTACAAGGAGCAGGAGGTGTGGTAGAGGCACTGCATAATACTGGCTAGTAGGGATGTAGAGATAACTCAATGGATTGAGCACATGTGAGCAGTCTGGTTTCGATCCCCAGCACCACATGGTCCCCTGAACATTGCTGGAGTGAGCCCTGATCATCGAGCCAGGAGTGGCCACTGAGTACCATGACCCCTAACAAGAGAGAAAGAGAGAGAGAAATACAAAGATAGAGCAAGAAAGAGAGAGAGAGAGCGAGAATAAATATCAAGTATCAAGCAGAAGTAATGTTTAAGAAAGAAAGTTCTAGGGTTTTGCCTTAAAAATCCGAGGGGAAATCCTGAGTGAACAGTATGGGGATTAAACGGAATTGAGTCTTTTTTTTCAGGGAGACTCAGATATGAAATTGGCTTTGGCTTCTCTGGCCAAGAGTCAGGTAACAGCCCTATGCAGCCTGCAAGGCAGAAGGGGAGGCAGCATCAGCCTCAGAAAAGCACTTGTCAAGCAGGCTGGAAGACAGGCCTCCCCAAGACATGGGAGCAGGTCTCCCTCACATCGCAGATCAGGCTTCTGAAGATGTATCTGTGTGGCAAGTGAAGCCTTGCAGGCTGAGGTCAGGCAAAGCCTCATCAGGCCTTTCAGCACCCCTTAACTCCCTAAGAATCAAGGCTGGGGAGACTTAGCCAGAGTTAGAGCTTCTACTAGAAATCACCAGACTCTCCAGAAAACCGACTTCCATGGCAGGAAAGGGTCTCATTACAGAGCATGTGGTGTTCCAAAAGGAGAGAGAGAGAGAGTGAGAGAGAGAGAGAGAGAGAAAGAGAGAGAGAGAGAAATGGAATGTGTCTGCTACAGAGACAGGGTGGGTTGGGGGTGGTGGAAGGAACACTGGGAACATTGGTGGTGGAGAATGGGCACTGGTAGAGGGATGGGTACTCGAACATTCTTTGACTGAAACATAATCATGAAAGTTTTTAAGTCTGTAACTATATCTCATGGTGATTCATTAAAATAAGTAAATAAATAGCACTGCACTGCACTGTCCTCCCATTGTTCATTGATTTTGCTCAATCGGGCACCAGTAACATCTCCATTGTGAGACTTGTTACTGTTTTTGGCATATCTAATACACCACAGGGAGCTTGCCAGACTTTGCCGTGCGGGCGAGATACTCTCAGTAGCTTGCTGGGCTCTCCAAGAGGGACAGAGGAATCGAACCTGGGTCGGCCACGTGCAAGGCAAGCACCCTACCTGCTGTGCTATCACTCCAGTCCAAATAAATAAATAATGGGAGGCATAGCTTTCCTCAACTTCAGACTGTATTATAAAACTGTAGTAAATAAAACAATGTGGTAATGAAAAAAAGGAAAAAAACATGTGGTGTTTGTAAAATAAATCACTATCTCCCTGTGGTGTGAGTTCCTCTTCTTCCTTGAAGCCCTGGACCCCTCTCCCATTCCCTAGCTCAAGACACAGCCCTTTAGTTCACCTCACTGGCTTGGAATCCATAATAATATAGATTCACCCTATGTAATAATTGTATTTGTGTGTTGGTCCTACTCTGTCTCCTCAGTTGATTGCTCAACCACCCCGTGAAGAGCCCAGAGAGTTAGAGGAAATGTCCTCCCCTACCTGACAGAGCAGAACCCCAAACTACAGCCTGTTCTCCTGCAAACCACAATGAAGCCTCACTTGTGAGATATGAGCATCCACTGAGCCCTGATCCCACGGGCCATCAGCCCAGCCACTGTTCACATGCTTAGAGTTGCCAAGGGCTCTGTCTGTGCAATCAATACGTTGAAGAACAGTGGCCCGAAGAACAGACAGGATGAAAGATGGTTGCAACCCCTTTACAGTCCTGGCTACTCACACTGTCCATTTTGCCACTGTCTCCCTGTTGTCTCTTTTTCTTAGCTCAGACACATATTATAGTGGATGCTTACCTGGCATTGCCATGTGTGGAGGGAATTTCCAGTAAGGTTGTCATGAATTTCAACTTTGGGTCACTGAAGCAGCAAAGACCTCAGCAAGATAGAGTGGAGGAGAGGGTATTCCTGCTATCTTCTGAGTTTGCTAGGGCTTACTTGAACAACCAAACTTGAATAAGGTCAATAGGAGAAAGGAACGTGAACTGTATGCTTGGAGCACTGGCATGGGTGTATATTCTAAAATGGATGGGGCGGGGCTGGAGCGATAGCGCAGCAGGTAGGGGATTTACCTTGCACGCGACTGACCCGGGTTCGATTCCCAGCATCCCATATGGTTCCTGGAGCATCACCAGGAGTAATTCCTGAGTGTATGAGCCAGGAGTAACCCCTGTGTCTCACCGAGTGCAACCCAAAAAGAAAAAAAAAATTTAAAAAATAAAATAAAATGGATGGGGCAAAAGTAAAAAAAAAATTGAGAGAAATTTATCCTGTAGAGAGAGAGCAAGAAGGAAAGTGCCTCCCATAGAAGGAGGCTGGGGGCTTAGGGGTTTGGGGATGGTGGTAGGGAAACGGGGGACATTGCTGGTAGGAAATGTACACTGGTGGAGGGATGGGTGCTAGATTATTGTATAACTTAAATCCAATTATGAACAGCTTTGTAATGGTCTATCTCATACATCACAATCACAACCATCGTGTTGTTCGTTGATTGCCTTGAGCAGGCCCCAGTAACGTCACCTTCATCCTAGCCCTGAGATTTTTTTTAAAGTGCCATATCAAAGCTCATTCAAGGTTAGGAGAATATGCCAAATACCAGTAACAATGATGGGTCTCATCTCATAGATATCCAATCAAAAAAATTTTTTAAATAGTAATGTGGAGTTCATGCTCAATTCAATCAGCTTAATCAATGACTGAAAAAATAGCAGTACTCCTACATTGAAAAAAATTATCCTGAGCTAAGGAATGACTTCACAGAGTTGAGGACTCATGGTTAAAAAACAAAACCCAACTGCTCTGAAACTACGTGCTTGCCCTAGAGACAGGCTTCTATGATTTATGTAAAGGGGAATTCTGGGGACCTGGCACTTCCTAATTTTCATATGTATAGGTAGTTACAGGAGGGTAGTAATTTGTCTTGGAGTCGCAAGAGTCTCTATTGATCTTAGCTTCAAATAATCCAGATACCCAAGTGACAGGTCTTGAAAGACCTGTTCTGGACCTCTTGGGGACTCCTCGCCTCTGTTAAGTAACAAATGCCCTTATAGGAGCCTCAGTTTCTGCAGCATTTTCTTGAGAAGAGTCCATGATAGATATTGAATATAAAGCACCCAGCACAGGGCCTGGTTCCAAATAAAGGTGGGTCAGTAGGAGCTCAGATCTGCTCTTGACCTGAATGGGACCGTCCATGTCTGTCCTAGATGGGTGCAATATTCTGGGAAAGAAAATACTATGTAAATGAGATCTGATGAACAGCATCCCCATAGATTCAAAATGAGTAGGCTTCAGTAGATTTAGATGTCTTTTTGCCCCACTTCCCTTCTCTTTTTGTTGTTGTGGTGATGACAAGGAGTCATACACATTTATTCGTGATGCTCATCAAGGGTCACTTACTTTTATTTGTAGTTTGTACACTGGACTGATGTGCACCTTTGTCATGGCACCACAGATCCCAAATGGCAGTACCACTGGGATCACCCTCAGCGAACTGGGTGGTGTTGGGAACTGAACCCAGGCTTCGTACCTGAAAAGTAGGCACTCTATCCTGAACTATGCTGGAATTCCATGGTTCTTGTACTGAAGCTCAGCTCAGGTGTCCCTCTGAAGGATGATAGTAGGTCAATGCTAGCACTTTATAATATTGTATATTTACCACAGAAAGTCACCTTCAACCTATGTGATTGAATAAGATGTTTCAGTCATAGCAGGGCAATGAATACTCCAATGTTTAAATTTTTGTCCCAGATCAGCCCTGTGTCTGTTCAGAGTCTTAAATGTTCCCTCTTTATTTATATCAGTCTCAAATATATGTCCTGAAAGGTTTCCCAGAGTTCTCATGCATCCCGTATTAGTTATCAGTTGTAGGCTGAATTATTTTGTCTCCAGTGGCATTAGCTAAACATTCCCCAAACTCCCATTTTAAATCCAATGTTAAAAAAGGGGATAAATCTAGGGCTAGAGAGACTTCAGGCTGCTTAAAAGCTTTAATTCACTTTTGGGTTATAAATAACAGCAGCAAGGCTTATTAAAAGCAACAATGGACAAATGAGAGAAATGGTTGAAATCCAGATTTTATTTTCCTATGCTTTTCTCAACACAGTGAAACAAAGAACTGGTGTTCTTGCCTGTGGCTTCCCGCGCCATCTCTGTGTAGCATACAGAGACCAAGGCTCATAGGCCCATTTTCCACTTTTCTAGGAATTCTGGTTTAAATGGCTTTTACAGCCAAAGACCAGAAGCAGAGAGACAAGGAAAAGGGTAGTGCCCCCAACTGTGGGTCCACATGATTCTAACATTATTTACTTCTTCGCTGTAAAATAATTACTTTATTAAAGCAGCACTTCCAATTTAATATTGTTAGTCTATGATTTTCAAGTCCCTAGGTGCTCCCCACTAGGTACATAATCCTGTGGATTTAATTCATTTTTCTTCTAATTGGCAGTGTTGGTTTTCTAAAGCTAAGGGAACAAAAGCTGAGGAAAGAGGCTGGTAACATTCCAATTAAATACATTCTAATAATTTGAAAACCAGCTTTTAAAACATTAAGACATACAAGATTGTGAACAGGAACTGTACTCTTTTGTTTGTCTAGTTCCCCAGCAATAATTATATAAGGAACAGCATTAAATGCAGTGACAAGCAATTCGGTTGCATTTTAGTCAGTAACCCTTGGCGTCTAGGACCGAGAGAAGAAAGGCATTAAGAGATCACCTTATGCTGCCTTGAGGCAGGTCATGGTCTGAATCATCTAGAACAGATGTCCTTTCCCTCCTAAATTATGGGGTGGGGTGAGGGGGGGAACACAGCTTAAATAGATGAGCAAGAGGTTTCAAACAGGAATTTGACTCAATTTCCACTTATCCCTCACTTTTGTCTCACTTCCCCAAAGGGCCCTCATTTATCATATTATCCACCCAAATTCGAGAGAGAAAAGAGGAACATGGCAAGTCAAAGGTCAAGCTTTCTTTTGCTAAAAATGAAATCCCTGCTGTATTTAGTGTAGTTTGACATCAGACACTTTACTGCCAGCTTCAGTTACAATGTTTCTCATGTTTATAATGCTAGGATGAGTCTAACATGGCTGATCACATATAATAATATCCAACCTTTGTGATTAACAGTAACTATACTAGTTACTAATAATATTCTTAAAATATTAATATTTAAATTTTACCATGCTTTTCTACGTACACAGTTTGCCTCTGCAAGCCCACGTTTCCTAAGAAATGAAATTTCAGGAAGTTGAATGACAGTAAAAATCGCTCAGCTAGAAAATGTCAGTACCCTCATCCAGGGATCAGCATCAACAAACTGCTCTCCTTGGATCAAATCACTTGTTTATGTATTACTCTCCATCTGAAAACACTTTTAACATGATTAAATGGTTTTTTATTGGAAATAGAAAGAATAATCTATGACAGATAAAAAGTACATGAAATTTAATCTCCATGTCCATAAAGTTTCATTGGAACATGGCATGACCATCGTTCACATATTATGTACATCAGCTTTTGTGCTGCAATGGTAAAATTGAGTATCTATGATAGAGACCATATGGCTCTCAAAGCCTGAGATATTTAGTCTGGTCCCTTGCAGAAAATATTGACTCCTTCTATACTCCAGTCTTAAAATTATACTCTTGGGGGACTGGAGCAATAGCACAGCATATAGGCTGTTTGTCTTCCACGCGGCCAACCCGGGTTCGATTCCCAGCATCCCATATGGTCCCCTGAGCACCGCCAGGAGTAATTCCTGAGTGCAGAGCCAGGAGTAACCCCTGAGCATTGGTGGGTGTGACCCAAAAAGCAAAAAAATTATACTCTTGAATATCTTTTACTGGATGCAAACATGAAAATCAATAAAAATATCATTCACTGGATGACAAAACAATCATCCTGCGATCTTGAAAGCAAAAGGTTGTGAGTTCAATTCCCAGTGCTGCTGCATGCACCGAGTGTGATCATGGCAGTCCTGTTGTTTAAGCCTGACTGTTCTGTGATTCCTGGAGCTGCAGGAAATTTCTGGCTGCTCCACAGCTAGGCAAGTGTGTGACCCCCCTCCCCCCAGTCATCACAACAACAAAAGTAAGAGAAGAGGAAAAAAATTTTTGGAGGAAAAGATCCATCATTCAAACTTGTCATTGACTTTACCACATTGTCAATTATGTAGTCAAACCCATGAGATGACTTTACTAAAATGGTCATAATCTTTTCTAAAGAAGAGAGTATGGGTTAAACAATTAGTACTGTTACTGTGTTCCCAAATATCATGGAAGTATTTAATTATTTAGAGCCTTTAAAAAAGGGAATATATCATTACTAAATCATCAATATTTCATGAAGCATTATGGGATTTTTAATATGCAAATCTGTCTACTGCAATAGTTGAAACTTCATTGAGTGTTATTTTATGGGGATAATTAAGTATGTCTATTTCAATACATTAGTTTTGGAAATTTTTCCCAAGCTTAACCCTCACCCTGCCTTTTGCAATCTTCAACTGATTGCTTCTGAGCTGCCCAAGGCTGTCATTCTCAGAAAGACATTATCTAACCATATACCACTGCAGTGACACACGGCATTTGCAGAAAATACCACAGGAAAATGGCTTTTAAGAACCGAAAGTGAATACTTGCAGTCCCAGAATGTCTTCCCTTTCACCAACACCTCAGGTAGAAACTTCTAGATCATTAGCACGAATCATCATGGTCTGTGTCATTGGGGAATATGGATGACATATCAGCACCATGCAGAGGACCTGAGTGTGGCGAAGTGGAGACTTCCAGAGATGTCATAGTCTGGAAATGGCAAAATTACCTTTAAAAAGCAGAGGTTTTTCATTTTGATGAAGTCCAGTGTATTACTCTCTCCTTTGGGGGGGGGGGGGTGTTTAGGCTTTATGTGCCCCTTCTCGCAGAAGTATATCTACCTCAAGACTGTGCAGATAGTCTTCTGTGTTTATTTTTACATTTTGGTTTGTGATACATTTTGGAATGCTGCTTTGCATGTGATGTAACACAGGAGTCAAAATTCCTTTTAAAAAAATACATAGGGGCTGGAGCAACAGCACAGCCGGTAGGACGTTTGCCTTGCACGCGGCCAACCCGGGTTCAATTTCCAGCATCCTATATGGTCCCCTGAGCACTGCCAGGAGTAATTCCTGTGTGCATAAGCCAGGAGTAACCCCTGTTCATCGCCAGGTGTGACCCCAAAAGCAAAAAATAGATAAATAAAAATAAAAAAATACATAGTTGTTCTAGTGTCATTTATCGAAGAGGCATATTGTGTTTTTTTTTCTTTTGCTTTTTGGGTCACACCTGGCAATACACAGGGGTTACTCCTGGCTCTGCACTCAGGAAGGAGTTACTCCTGGTGGTGCTCAGGGGACCACATGAGATGCTCGGAATGGAACCCGGGTCGGCCGTGTGCAAGGCAAACGCCCTACCTGCTGTGCTATCTCTCCAGCCCTGCATATTGTGTTTTTATTCCTATCATTTTAATGAATATCAAAACTTGAAAAGGCCAAGCCTTTTGCCCTATGTAATTTGACTATCCAAATGACCCCAAACCATGTGTTCTCTTTGTCACAGATTTTTCCATATTGGTTGTAAATGTGACAGTCATCAACAGTTCCTATGTTGGTTCCTTTCTCCTAAGTTATAAGAAAGGCATAGCATTCTGCTATCTCACCGGTACCCTTCTTTCTCACATGTGGCATTTTCAATTCTACCATCACCACTCTCTATGACCATGATTATCTTTCAAAATGTATAATGTATTCAATATTATTCAATGATGCTGAGAGAAAGAGAGAAAGCACAAGCCCCAAAGACTCACTATTGTTCAAGAAAATAAGCATCTTTTTGTGAAAGAAAAGGTTGACAGGCAGTAATTGACATAAAAATTTTCCCACAGAGGTCATGTTAATTCAAGTAGGTATCTAGGAGACTCAAGGGCTTAGATGACGATGAGGGAAAGTGGAATTCTGAAGATTTCCAGATTTACAGACTATGTATAAGATGCCTGTGCCCACCCTCATTTGAAAAGCCCTGCATTAAAAGTATAGTTTGTCACATAAAAAGGTCACTTGGTACCAACTCAATAATGAGAAATGCTGGCAAGGACCTTGAATTATTTGACTGTACTTGGTTATAAAATAGTTGATCAGATTGTAAGACTATGTTTGAGTTACATTTTTTGAGTTATATTTTAAGACAACTTATACATAGACAAAGTTTAATGGTGTTCATGGAGAAGTTAAAGCTCACTAAACATATTACATTGGACATTATCTGAGTGTAGTATATTTGAGAGGAGAAAAGAGACAAGAATAAACCAAGCAATAGAAATGAAAGATGGGAAGACTTGGGGAGGAATGTGAATAAATGTTGCAGTCAATTCATTCTTTTTTTAATTTTTGAAATATTTTTTAAAGTTGTTCACAATAATTTATTACATTTAATAT
The DNA here is from genome assembly GCF_029834395.1 of Sorex fumeus. Taxonomy (NCBI): domain Eukaryota; kingdom Metazoa; phylum Chordata; class Mammalia; order Eulipotyphla; family Soricidae; genus Sorex; species Sorex fumeus. The sequence goes on from NW_026606143.1 coordinate 38,853,401, forward strand.
TCAAACACTAATCCCACCACCATTACACCCTCCAACCACCATATTTTGAATGTTTCCACCCAAAACCTGCCCCCATAGAAGAACCTAATCAAATTAATTTGTATTGCTTGTTATGAATAACCTGCTAAAATGATCCAAAAATGTTTCCTTAGAGAAAAGCATGTGAAGATAGTTGTACTTCACCATAGAGGGATTAAGTAATCTCTATAAGAGATTACTAACTTTTTGTTAAAGGTTGAGTCTTGTGTGTGTGTGTGTGTGTATTTTCCCCCTGGGGATTGGTGGCCTACTACTTTAAACCTCATCATATGTGGTGTGCTACTCTTGGTACATCAGTGATGTAAGGTATGAGGGACCTACTTTGAGTATGAGTGACTTCCAAGTTACCGGAAACACAGGGAAATGGGGACAGGTCACCCAATTCTGACTCCATGTGAACGGGGAAATTTCAGTCACAAGTCCTGCATACCTGGGTTTTTCTTCAGATTCACTTATGGATGAGGCTCGTCTGAACCTGTGAGGAATGGCCATGAAGATGACAGCAACTGAATTCTGTAATCAGCCCATTCTTAAGTGAACTCAGTCACTAGTTACCTGAACAGAAATACCTGTAGCACTTTAGTGAAGGGGGCGGCACCATTAGGTACCCAAAGTTGCTAAAGGAGCAAGATATACAAGAAGGCAGTATAACTGGATCACCTATAGCTGTCCTCATGGTCTCAACAGCTCAGGAGGATGATATCTTCCCACTGATGCTAAACAATCACTTCTTATGTGTCTGGGGCAAACCTACAAGCATCATCAGATGGAACCTCAGCCTTGGGCAATAGACTTACTTATGGCTTCCTTATGAATCCTTGTAGGAGCCTCATCCCTTACTACAACTCTGTCCTAACTTGAGTCACATATGCAAGCCACACCTCCATGGAAAAGGTAAAAAGAAATGGGTAGAATTAAGTTTCATTTTATATTTTACCTAACTCAGTATATCCAGATTGTTATCATTTCCATGTACAATCACCATAACTAATATTAAAGGGTTATTTTACATTCGTCCTTTTCATACAAAGTGTTCAAAAAGCTGACATGCAGAAGGAAAGGGATCGAGGATTAGACATAAAAAAAAAACTGCTCTCAAATGTAGTAGCTAGAGGCAGCAGAACCAGAGAGTTGGTCCACACAACTTAGCTTTTCAGGATTAAGATAGATGGTGGGGTGATGGTAGCACTGTAGCACTGTCCTCCTGTTGTTCATTGATTTGCTCGAATGGGCACCAGTAATGTCTCCATTGTGAGACTTGTTACTGTTTTTGGCATATAGAGTACTCCACGGGGAGCTTTCCAGGCTCTGCTGTGCAGGCAGGATACTCTTGATAGCTTGTCGGGCTCTCTGAGAGGGATGGAGGAATCAAACCTAGGTTGGCCGTGTGCAAGGCAAATGCCCTACCCACTGTGCTATCACTCCAGCCCACACATTTGGAAACTTAGTAGAGGGAAGTGGCTTCCCTGTTGATGATGTGGTATTGAAATTGTATATGCATGAAACTATCATTAACAGTATTGTAAATCACAGTACCTCAGTAGAAATTTTTTTATAATCTGATATACAACTCACACACCAGCCTTGCTCCACTGAATCTCAACTAAATCTCCCATTTTAGCGTGCCAAGCAGCTAAACTTTATGGAATCACTAGTACCCCCGGCTGAAAACTCTGAAGTACCCACAGGAAGTGGGCAATCCAAATACCCACCCAGCTGAAGCTTTGTCAGCAGCACCTTCACCTTACTCCTACAGCTGTGCTCAACTCCACTGCTTCATGAATATTTTCTGCAGAGATGCCAACGTGCAAATAATTTAAGGTATGCAGTGCTCAGGCTGAGAACTCTGGTGGGTTTTTTTCAGAGTCAGGGTGGATAGACTCCCCTCAACCCCCCATGCTTCCAGAAACCCTGACACACATGCCCACCTCCCATAGTCACCACCATGTAGACTCTTTGGCCCACACCATAGATCCTGAAGTCTCTAGAATGTGTGGGCACATATGTGGCTGCGCAACACCTCCTAAAGCAACAAATGGCTAAATAAATCCTTAGTCAAGCACTTAAACCTGAGATCATATAAAAGAATGTTTACATAAATTTATTTTTATATCTATTGATTTTAGTATCACAGCTTTGATATCTAATCCACTTTCATTCTAGAATTGTATCAACATTTGTGGCTTTTTCCTATATTAAAATTAATAAAATAATAAATCCGACATGGACTTTATACAAAGAGCCTTCTTAATTTGTTCTGGTCCTATTTCCAGTACTCAAAGGTGATAATGGGTCAATGGTCCTATTATTCTATTATTTTAGCTACACCAACAATAAATCACAGAGGACACTAAAGCCCAAAGATCAAGACTTTCAGAATTGAAAGATAGAATTCCCCAAAATGTTTGGATAAGTTTTTAAAAAGTTGTCCAGAATAGGAATTTTCCAGTATGTGTCCAGAATTAAGGTTAATATGAATTAAGGTTAATGGAGGTCCTGTGGCCCTCAGAAGAAAGTCTCACTGTTACCTTAGAGACCAAAGAGGCAGAGATTATCTGAATTTATTAAATTCCAAAATTGTCTAATACTTCAAATGTATTTAAGTTTATCTCCACAGATAATTCTTGTTGAGGGAAGTCAGAGATAGCTGTATGGCAGGACAAACATCTAGAGATAAATTATTTATCATATGAGTCACCCTCTTCACATCATGTGAAGTCTCTTTCGTCTCACCATGATACCCTACCCCATTCCTTAGCATGATATATAAATCTGAAATATGTTCTGTTTCCTCTAGAATGTGCAGGCACTGGGCTTGAGCGATTGTTTAGCATTTCAGGCATTTGCATCACATGCAACTAACTCAAGTTAAATCCCTGGAACCATATATGGTCCCTGGAGCACCACCCTGAGTATAGAGCCGCAGAGCCAGCAGAGTCAGGTTTGACCCAAAAACTAAAATAAGAAAAAAAGAAAATAGAATGAATGTATAGGCATGAACATTCTCCATATGAATGAATTTAAATTTGATCTTTTTCTCCAACCCAACTGTCTGATATTCATTGATTTGCTTCACCACCCAGGAACACATAGGGGTGAAGGGATTATCTCCAGTTCCCTGACAGAACCTAACAAAGTTATCAACAAGACTCATCATATTCATCCTTCAACTAAAAAGGCAATATCTTGGTCCCAGTAATATCTTTTATAAGATCACATAGACCAGGGAGGCCAAGTTTTGTACCCTTTATCTTTTTCAGTGGAGTTGTCCAGGCCAGATTTGCTTGGTATAAATTGCTTCCCAAAGGTAGCATTTGTATCTTGTCATACACCTGAATAATTAACATTATTATGTAAGGCATTATATCAGGTTTATATACTATTAGCCTTGGTAGGTGTTATCAGTAAATTCTTATGTTCTTAACTATAAATGCCATTCATTATGGTGTGACCAAGTGATTAATTTGATTGTGCTTGCCAGTCAGAATTCAATAAGATTTCACCTTTTAGCTATGTTCCATAATGAACTTGTTATTTTTCATGCAGTGAGAGCCAGCCTAGTCAAGAATTCTAGGGCTCTGGTGAAAATGCTCCAGGGATGGAGACAGACTTTCAAGTCTTATCTCAGGAAGACAAAAGCCATTTCATTGTTTAAAAGCTTTCCATTTTCCTCTTGGTTTCCCTGGTTACACTCAATATTTTGGGTTAATGGATGAGAAGACTGGAGGCTCTTGCTAATATGCTGACCTTTTCAATCAATAAGTTTAGCTCCAGGCTTTCGTACAGCTAACTCTCTTACATATTCCTCAGCATCCTTTATATAGAAAATGTCTGACTGTATTTATTAGGTTAGAACCTTTTGTATCTCGTCAATATCCCTACCATCCACACCAGCCTGGAAGGCAGGGTTACATGAAATAATTATTTTAACCTTTGTGGGCTTGAAATTTTACTATAATTTCCAAATCTCCTTACATTCCAAATATCTCTCTATTCTCATAAGGCTACTTATGGAGAATTATTTTTTAGGGGAATGTGGTCTGTGTGATATACCTATTCTTAGACAAGCAAGATTTTTCATTATAGTCAAGATTGATTGACCTGTCCATGTAGCAAATAGACTAGTGTAGGATAAAGCCTTATAAATTAATGACTAGCATGGATTTCCCCTTCACTCCATCTTTTTATTTCAGTGCTTGAAATCATGAGAGCTAATAGTATAGTTTATCATGATGGAAGCAGATTTTACACTCCTAAGTTTTAAACCTTGACTTGCATCATAAAATGGAGCAATGTGATTCATAATGATTTTAATGGAAATTAACCATTTTGTTCTGGTAAAAAAAAGTGCATGGATTTGGAAACAATGGGTATAGGTCTTTCTTAGTTCTACTGTTTATAGGTTGGGAAGTCCTGAATGAGCTATTTAAATTCAGAAACCATTTGCTTAATCCCTTTAACAAAAATGTCAATATCTATTAATTATAACTTATTTTTAAGACTGCATGGAGTGCTTGAAAAGCATATCTTTATAGTATCTTAAAGAAAGTAAATGGGATGTGCCTTTAAATATCTGCAAATGGATTGATTATAATAGAAGGTGGAAAAAACGGAAGGTGCAGTAGTCATTATAAAAACATTTATAAGTGGGGACCATTGGGTACTAAAGTTTGACCAATAGAATGGTGTCTACTTAGAAATATATGTGTACTACGCATGTTTATTAGATTCTTGTGTCTGGTTTCCAAGCAATCTATAAGATCTGAGTAAAATGAGGGAAGTTATGATCCTATAGAGACTTGAGATGATTTAGAAATCACTGGAAATGTTTTCATAATGCAAGGGAAATAGCAGGAAAGTTCAAGGGCTGGAGTTCTGCTTTGCATATAGGAGGTCTGGGCGTGATCCCTTACACCACATAGTCCTCCAAGCATTTTCAGGAGCAACTCCTAAGCACAGAGCCAGGAGTAGACCCTGAGTACCAATAGATGTAACCCAAAGCCAAAAAAATTTAAAAGTGCAGGTAGGATTTCTAGAAATAGAACTCAATAGTATTCAAAACATATGACTTTTGTCTTTACCAGTCTGGAAAGTGTGTAAACACACAAAAAACGATGGGCAAAGGGGATGGCAGCAGCCTATCTCTCCTGCCGCCCGCGTTCGGTAGTCTCAGGCCATTTCCCCACTCCAGGGAGGTCGATGGCAATGGTCAGGTGGAGGAAGGAAACGAGGGCCAGGCTGGTTGGTCTTAGCAGAAGTTTATTACATGGAAGAAGCGTATGTCATAGAGACCCCAGGATCTCTCAAGCACATGTTCCCCATTCTCTCAGCTTCTGTCCCCGGCCCCATCTTCCCAGGTTCTCTAAGGCACTGTCCCCCAGAGAGCCCTGAAATCTCCCTTATATAGATCATAGTACCTCTAAAGGGTGTAATATAGTGATATCATCAAAAGGAGTTACAAAAAGAACATTGAGGCGGCAAAACATACATTGTTTCTTTACATCTGCAGGCCTGTAATCTTGGCCTCACCTTTTACAAGCTACAAGCACTTGGATTAGCACATCAAAGACCAGTCTGCTAGAGCTTGGAATCTACATCTCAAAGATTAGCCTGCCTGGATCCAGGCATCTACATCCCCAAGATCAGGCCTGGTTTAGCACCTGGGATCTGCATATCCAAGAACAGCTAGGTTCCTGTGAGATAAGGGAAGCTGCCTTTTACAATATACTGAATTTACTGAAGAAGTTTGAAGGGGAGAAATGTTCAGTCTCATCCAAGCTAGTCAAGACACATGGAAAAGCAGTTTCTAGGGCAGACTCTCACTTAGCAGATCGACTCACCCTAGAACAGAATTCCCTGGGTGTGTTTCTCCTTTCTTTGTCCGACCAACATATAAGCATACATAATATAAATCATTTTGTATGGACACAGTAAGAAATACTTTAAGCTTATAGAATTGCTCTCCTAGGGCCATCTTGATCTCAGACTGCAGTGCTCAGGCCAGATATCTTTCCTATCCCTAGCAGCAGGATCCTAGTCTCGTCATTACTTTTAGATCATGACAGCATTTGCCTATGATCAAACTCTTAACCTATAGTTAAGAATCGTGGCACCTTGGCCTGTCCCATCTCAATGCCAGGGTAGCACACAACTTACCGGCTTGCCCTGGTTCCATCCAGTCCCACGTCAGGACCCTGCTTTTGGGGTGCTAGGAAGTGAGGGCAACTGAGGCTTAAGTTGAGAAAGCAGATGCCCGGGAGTTAATAATATTCAAAGTCAATCAACTCCTAAGTTATAAAGCATAAATTAATTGTCTTCCTGTATCTATACAAAAAGGACATTGCATTAAACTATTCAAAAGACATAAGGAGAGGAGAAAAGCAATATTAACTTACAGTACAAGTTCAGTGTCCTAGAAGGACACTTACAAATTGTTTAGGGAAGAGAGCACAGAGAAGTAGTTACAGACAAACAAATTAATGGGAGTGACTTGGGAGCACTGTGATGGGTGCAACCTGATAAACCTAGGATCCTTGTACTCCAACAGAAAGGTACCCAGGCAGGTCTTTTACAGGCAGTATTTCGATGGAGGAATAATCAATATTTCACACCACCAAAAGAGTTTCTTTTTTTTTCTAAGTTTTATTTCATTAAAGCACTATGAGCTACAAAGTTACTCTTAGTTAGGTTTTTGATGTCCAAAAGAGTTTCGTAAATACTTTGGGTAGAGCATAGAAGTTACTGGTCTTATAGAAATCGGGAGTACAAAATAGTTTTATTTTTCAGTTCTTAGTTGGATTGAGGGCTGGAGCGATAGCACAGCGGTAGGGTGTTTGCCTTGCACACAGTTGGCCCGACTGAGCCAGGTTCAATTCTTCCACCCCTCTCGGAAAGCCCGGCAAGCTATCGAGAGTATCTCGCCCGCACGGCAAAGCCTGGCAAGTTCCCCGTGACATATTTGTTATGCCAAACACAGTAACAAGTCTCACAATGTTACTGGACCCACTCGAGCAAATCAATGAACAACGGGAGGATAGTGACCGTCACAGTTGGATTGAAAGAGGTTGAGCCTTTTTCATTTCTGGTTGAATATTATGATAACTTCACATTCATATTGGCTTATGGTTTTTGGAGGGATTTTTATCTGGTGGTGATCAGATGTTGTGTGAAATATCAGCAAGTATGAGATCATTATGGTCTCCTCACTCCACCAACTAATGCATGAATCAGAGCATTGTAGTAAAAGTGAAGGCATCGTGGCCACCAACACTGCCCCCTGAAGTTGTTCTCAGCAACTGTCACAATCCAGTGCTGCCCCATGCATCTGTACTAACAGTTTTCAGGAGTCATGTGTTCCTTTCTAGACCTAAATATGAAATTACCTGTGCCTATAGTAACTATGTGCTCTCAACACTACTTTTGTAGTGGATTAGAGGGTATCAGGTGTGTAGACTTCATGCACTACCAGATGAGAGTTTGCTTCTCTTTCTGTGGACTTGTTTAATCATTTATTATTGTGTGTGTGTATGTGTGTGTGTAGCAAAGGATGTTTGCTTATGGATGTAGATGCTAAACAGGTCCTTGGACAGTTAACCTAAGTTACAAGGCACAAATTAGTGGTTACCTTGTTACTGGTGGGAGAAGAGGGTCCCCAGTAGACGTTGGCCTGCTTGGTGACTCGTGAAATATTTCAGGTCAACTGACTCTTGGGTGTCTTCTGAAATGTTGGCTCACAATTATATTGCTGTTGACTAATGTAAAGTGGGGAGTGAGGGAGATGGAAGCCTTGAAAGCGGGAATGCTACCACATTCCTTCCTTCACCTACCTCAGTCACCTCAGGGTAAAGTGCCTGGGGTGGGGTGAAGGACAGGACTGGTAAAACACCTAATGTGCCATGGACACGTGTGTCCCAATAGCACCACTAGGCAGCCATGACACTGCACCTGAGATCTATTTATTTGATATTTACAAAAAGGGTGTGAGTTCCCACCACCTTGAGGAGCTGTGAAACTCAGGCTGGAGTAAGGAATTTGCTATTTTCTTTTTAAAATCTTTTTTAATCACTGTGAGATAGACCCTTAAAAATTGTTCATGATTAGGGTTCAGTCATACAGTGTCCCAACACCCATCCATCCAACAGTATACAATTCCCAGCACCAGTGTCCCTTCCATCACCACCCCCACCCCCCAAGTGCCCCTATGGCAGGCACTTTTCTTCTCTCTCTCTCTCTCTCTCTCTCTCTCTCTCTCTCTTCTCTCTCTCTCTCTCCCTTTTGGGCATTGTGGTTTGCAATACAGATACTGAAAAGTTATCAAGAATATCCCTATATCCCTTTACCTACTTTTTTTGCTGAGAAGTTTGTCTTGTCTTTTTTCAATTTTTTAAATATATTTTATTTTCATAAATTAGTTCACAATAGTTCATTGCAGATAATAGTCACATACCAATACCACCACTGAGCACCTTCCCACCACAATAAGAGGGAAGTGTGTGAAGTTTGTTGTATTTCATTCTGGAAACATTTAAGATCATATATAAGAGAATATGGCAAGTATATTAAAACCAGTCAAATGTGTGCTACTTTTGATGTGTAAGTGGGCTAGAGTATAAGAGGTCCAGGAAATTCAGCATTGTTCTCTTCCAGGAGCTTCAGTTTATAGTCTCTGCATTTTGGCCATTGATGAGATTACATGGTGCCAGGGACAGTTTGTGGGTGTGACTGCCAAGATACTGGAAAACTGGGGAGGTGGGGGAGGAGACCCAGTCCCGATCCGAGCAGGCTTGGAGATCTCAGTCATGGGGCCCACATACCTGTTTATTTTACAGGTTCCCACTTGGGTGGGGCTCGTTTGAGCATTTGGAAGGTGGCCTTGAGCATGGCAGTGGTTGAGTTCTAGAGGTTTTTGACTGCTGGGGTTCTGCTTGGGACGGGGAGGGAAACTCAACCTGCCCCCCTTCAAGGCCCCAGTGAAGACAGCCTGGCATGGGGTCAGGAGATTCTGCCCCTTTACCTACTTTAACACTCAGTTCTTGTTCAATGTGATCATTTCGAGATATTATTGTTGTACTGTTCCCTTCTCTATCTTTCTTGCCCTTCACCCCACACACTTGTAATTGATTCTAATCATTGACCAGTCCTCCTAGTCCCTGTTTTCCTTGGCTGTGGATATCAGTTTTCTAACATATATGCATATATTATATATACCATATGTATATGTATGTATATATATATCACAAATTAATGCACTCCTTCTGACTAATTTTTAACTGGGACAAATTTTTAACTGAGAGGCAATAAAAAGAGAAAGGGATAAGTGATCCAGTTCTTAGTTTTATCTTTTTTTTAAAATTTTTTTAATTTAATCATTTTTTTATTAGTGAAACACCATGAGGTACATTTATAGACTTATAAATTTTTGTGCTTGGGTTTCAGTTATACAATGATCAAGTACCCATCCCTCCATCAGTGCCCATCCTCCCCCACCACGGGTCCTAGCATCCCTTCCACCCCCCATCCCCCCGCCCCCCGTCCCACCCTGCCACTGTGGCAGGGCATTCCCCCTTGTTCTCTCTCTCTTCTTTTGGGTACTGTGTTTTTCCAGAGAGGCATTGAGTGGCAATCATGTTTGGTCTATAGACTACTTTTAGCATGTCTCTCCCACCCTGGGAGGGTCTTCACAACACCCTTTATTTGGTGCTCTCTTCTCTATCTGAGCTTCCTTTTCACCTAGAACATGTGGCTGGCCTTCAAGTCATGGAGCAAAATTCCTGGTACTAATCTCAGCCATTCCTGGGTGTTAGTCTCCCATTTTGTTGCTTTATGTTCCCCAGATGAATGCAATCTTTCTGTGTCTATCCCGCTCTTTCTGACTCATTTCGCTTAACTTGATACTTTCCATGTAGTACCACTTGTATGTAAATTTCATAACTTCATCTTTTCTAACAGCTACATAGTACTCCATTGTGTAAATGTACCAAAGTTTCTTTAACCAGTCATCTGTTCTCGGGCACTCAGGTTTTTTCCAGATTCTGGCTATTGTAAAGAGTGCTGCAATGAACAAACAATTGCAGATGTCACTTCGACTATACCTTTTTGCCTCTCTGGGATATATTCCCAGGAGTGCTATAGCTGGGTCAAATGGGAGATCAAATTCTAATTTTTTGAGAATCGTCCATACTGTTTTCCAAAAGGGTTGGACCAGCCTGCATTCCCACCAGCAGTGAAGGAGGGTCCCTTTCTCGCCACATCCGCGCCAGCACCTGTTGCTTTTGTTCTTGTGGATGTGAAGACAGAAATCCTGAGCTGTGTTAAACTGGTGGAACAATCTGTTTTAGGAGGGAAATTAAGTAGTATCATGAATAAGCTCCCAGAGAGGAAATTTGCTTGATAAAAAATAATATAACCTGAGTGCTCAAGAACAGATGAATGGATAAAGAAACTACGGCACATCTACACGATGGAATACTACTCAGCTGTTAGGAAAAATGAAGTCATGAAATTTGCCTATAAATAGATGACATGGAGAGTATCATGCTGAGTGGAATTTGCTATTTTCACGAAAGGAAATGTCCTTCCTGACCTTTGTCCAGTTTCCCAGGTTTTTCATCTATCCTCACAAAAAATAATTCCAGGAGAGATGAATACTGAAGATAAAATTATTTAGGAAATCTGAGGAAAGAGAAAGAGGGAGGAACACTTTCAGATGAATATGGGCTTTTTCCAGAGAGAAGGGCGTCAAGTACACATCCCAAGCAGAGATGCGAATCACTAAGATGAAGACTGTGCCTTCCAAGCTGGAGATTTTTGACTGCTGGGGTTCAACCTTCAGCATGGGAGGTATACCCAGAGTACACATCCCAAGAGGAAATGTGGGAAAATCCCCAAGATGGAGATTGCGTACCGCTTGCCTCTGCAATGTTCCTTTTCTAAGGATTTTCTCACACTATTCACAGTGTTGCCCCCAAAAGTTTGTTGCTAGGGTGCTGACAAGCAGGAAAGTTTGGAATTGCTGATGGTCTCCTTTGACAATCTGTTTTTCTCTCTCTTTTTTAATTTTATTGAATTGCAGTGAGATAGTTACAAGCTTTCATGTTTGGGTTACAATCACACAATGATCAAACACCCATCCCTCCACCAGTGCACATTCCCCACCACCAATATCCCCGGTATACCCCCCCTTTCCCACCCTCCCCCTGCATCCATGGCAGACAATATTCCCCATACTCTCTCTCTCTACTTTTGGGCATTATGATTTGCAATACAGACACTGAGAGGTTGTCATGTTTGGTCCTTTATCTACTTCCTGTATACATCTCCCATCCCAACCGATTCCTCCAGCCATCATTTTCTTAGTGACCCCTTCTCTTTTCCAGGTGCCTTCTTCCCTTTGCTGATGAGGCAAGCTTCCAGCTATGGAGCAATCTTCTTGTCCCATGTATCTACTATCCTTAGGAGTCAGCCTCATGTTATGTTATTTTATACTCCGCAAATGAGTGCCGTCCTTTTATGTCTGTCTCTCTTTCTGACTCATTTTACTTCACATGATACTCTCCATGTCTATCCATTTATAAGCAAAGTTCATGACTTCATCTCTCCTGACAGCTGCATAGTATTCACATTATAATCTCAACCTTTGTTTCTGCTGGAATTTTTCTTCTTTGGGAGTTCTTCTCTGGGGTGGCACTTTTGCATCTAAATAGATTTTTGGGCATCTCTTATTGGTTCCTGTAACTCTAAGGCATGGCTGTATGTCTTTGGGGGTTCTTTGTGGGTTTTCTTTTGATTTCCTTTTTGGGCCATTCCTGGTGATGCTCAGGGGTTACTCCTGGCTCTGCACTAGGGAATTACTACTGGAAGTGCTCAGGGGACCATATGGGATGCTGGGGATCAAATCTTGCTAGCTAGATGGTGTCTAATAGAATGTAAGAGGCCAGTAAAAATTGTCTCTGTGATCTCATAAGATAGGCTTTTTTTTTTAAATTAGGCTGCTCATGCCCTCTGTCATGTCCTTAAAAAGCCACACATCTATATAGACCAGATTAATCCTTTAATTTCTTTGAATATACTCTGAGGAATAGGCAGTGTTTCCATTTACAGATTTGTGAGATGTATCTTCCTACATAACAAATATTTCTTTCATAACAATTTATAAAAATTGGTAACTCATGGGATCTAGTAAGGATTATGCACGTTTCTGCCTATTTTAAAAGCCTAAATGAAGGGAGAGACTTTCATTTCCTAATATTTCTTTTTAAAATTTAGGTCCTCTTGGGAGCAAGAAAAACTTATGGCACTTACCTTACACACAGCCAAGCCTGGTTCTATCCCCGGCACCCCATATGGTCCCCTGAGTCTTTCAGGAGTGATGCCTGAGTGTAGAGCCAGGAGTCAGCCCAAATCCAAACCAAAAAATAAACAAAACACCCCAAAAACAAAAAAAGAGGGGTCTATTTTTGCCATTTCTACGTGGGGACTTTGTTTCACATTCATCCTCACAGAGGCTTAAAATATTTAGAAGGTAAAATGTTTCTGTCAGGCAATAAAGGATAGAGATTGTATAAACAGGTATTTCATCAATAAGTTTCTCACTTCCCTGAAAACTGCATCATTTTTGTGTGCATGTTCTTAATTGTAAACATTCATTTGAGACAAGATAACCACATCCACTGAAGAAGGAAGTTGAAATCAGTGAACTCCCATAGGTGACTTCCATGAGGCAGAGAGAAGAGAGACACTCACTTTCTCCTGATCCACTGCTGCCATCCTAGCTGGGAAAGCTAGGATTAATAAATTCTATGATGATTTCTTCATGGCATAGAACATGAATCTTGCCCATCCAACTAGGTAGCTATCAAGCCAAACCTGATGTCTACTTTTCCTTTGTTTTTTTTCTTTTTGGGTCACACCCGGCAATGCACAGGGGTTACTCTGGCTCATGCACTCAGGAATTACTCCTGGCAGTGCTTGGGGGACCATATGGGATGCTGGGAATCAAATCCGGGTTGGCTGCGTGCAAGGCAAATGCCCTACCCACTGTACTATTGCTCCAGTCCCCTACTTTTCCTTCTTGGCATAGGACTTAATTCCCACCACCCAATTTCCTGGGGAGCTGTGAACTCAGCTGGAACAAGGAATTGCTCTTTGCAGGAAAAGAAAGCCAGGTCTTACCCAGGGCTTGTGGGTCCTTGTCTTTTTCACAGAAAATTATTTCAGGAGGAGAGTAACAGTTAAGTAAAAACAGATTTTATTTGGAGGCTTTCTGGGGAAAGGGAAGGAAGGAGAGAAAGAGAGAGAAAGGGAGAGAAAGAAAGATGTTCAAGGGAGAATGCGGGCTTCTCCAAAGGTGGAGAGAGCCCCAGTACACATCTCAAGAGGGGAGATACAGGCGACAAATGTGCTCAGACACTACATGTGCTTGGACATGTGGGCCCGTGCAGCACATGGACTTGAGCAGTATATGCATGTGCTTCCTTTATTCAAGTTGGCCTTTATAGGGTTTCTTCAAGCTGCCCCTTGTGGGGCTTTCTACCTAGATAAGAGTCTGTTTATAGGGTGGTTGCCAATGGGGTAGAGTTGGGATATTGGGATAGTCTTCTTTGAAACTCCATTTCTTGACTTTTGTTCCTGCTGGAGCTTCTCTTGGAGGGTAGGTTTAGTCTTCTGTGGTCTGTGCTAGCTCCAGAGAAATGTCTTAGATTCCGATTCCTGTATCAATAAGGTATGTCCAGACAGCCATAGGACTAGCTGGTTATTACTTTCCAAGAATTCCATTGCCATAGGGTCCCCTCCCGGTTTAGTTGCCTACATCAAAATCAACCACTGAATTTGGTCTAGCCAAGACTTCTGCCACAAGTTCTTAAATATGAGTATTTTATCACCAAATATAGAAGTTGATTGCGGGTATTTTATGATGATTTTCACCACATGGATATAATTGCACTTTGGGGGGAATTTTTGTGAGTGGAGGGTCATACCTGGCAATGCTCAGGGGTTACTTCTGGTTCTGTACTCAGGAATCACTCCTGGCGGTGCTCAGGGGACCATGTGTGATGCCAGGGATCAAATCCGGTCCAACCATGTGCAAGGCAAATAAATGTCCTGCCCGCTGAATTATGGCTCCAGCCCCTATAATTTCACTTTTAACAAGTTGGTTACTATGTACCCTGTTTTTTTTTTGTAAACAGGTTTGGAGAAAAGAAACCATCCACCATGTTATTTTTACCAATCAAAATCATAGGGTTGAGACCAAAATGAAACTTTCTGAGCAAATTAGTTGTAACAATTGCTCTGTTATTTATGAAATATGAGTGAGCTTCTGAGAAATAAGCTCTCTACTTGATGGACCGTGTATTTTACTGGCACTTTCTTAAGGCTGCAGTTCTGAAAGCAAATCAATCACTGAAAGAAGTACCCTGAAATAGGGAACAAATTGTGCATTAGAAGACTCTGGAATTATGAATTCCAGTTTACAATGGAAACGTATAATTCAGAAACATGCTTATTGGGAGGACAGACAATGAATGAAGTCATAGGAAGGAAGGGCAGAGATGGGAGAATCATTAACAAAGAGCTTCTGAGTCCTCTGTTGAACAACACTGAGCTCTTTCATGAATCAATTTTTACATTGTCTTAATCTTCCAATGGGTGGAGGGGCTGCCTGTGGGCGCTTTGGGAAAATTACAAAATTTGAACTTGTTTTAGCAAAGTTCTTATTCCCTCTTGTTCTTCATTCGTTATTCCTGGCCATTCTCCTCCACATACTCATTAAAAACAGTGAAATTTCTTTCTAGTCCGTGCCATTTCACCCCCTGTATCTTTTACAGTGACTTCCCATCACTCATGGAACATTTTTGTTCCTTGATCATGGGCTCCATCTCTTTCCCAAGCATGTCATCTTCCTGAGTGACTTCACCAGTGTGAAGAATGTACTGCCTCAGAGACCACCATCTGATATCCTCTTTTCTTCCAACTTCCTTCTTTCAGAGAAACTACCTCAACCCCCATTCTCAGTCTTTATGCAGCATTTGTCATTGTCTCAGTCTTAAACTTATTTATAGATTATTTGATTTTCAGGATTCTACCATAGACTATAAAGGAAACTTCATGGAAGAGGGGACACTCATTTTATCTTTTCTCTAATACCCATCACAATACCTGGCATGGGTTATGGTCAAATACCTGTTGATCGAAGGAATCAGTCCCTTATCACAAAGCATAATGCTAATAAAAATATGCATGAAAACAGAATATAAGGAGAATGAAAAATAATTTAAAGTTTACGATACTATTGGGAGTTTTTCTTCTCAATATTTCAGAGCCTTTAGTATATGACCAGACTTGTGTATCATGATCACTGAGGTTTGGCAGGCACAGAATTGATATGAGGTATTGTAAAAAATAAAGTAATTGATGAGCCATCCAGGCATGGGCCCTGTGGTAGTTTTATATTTTTAATTAATTAAATACTAGTGCCAAGTATTGACCCCCATTTATTGGATATGCAAGGCAGACACTTTACCAGTGAGTCACATCCCCAGCCTCTTTGGCAATTTTAAGGTATATCTGCAAAGTCTTTGAAACTATTTTCTTCAAAGGATGGAGACTAATTATTCTCCTCTTCACTGATACTCAAGTGATAATTGAATGATACTAATAAAAGAATATGGCATAAGTGATGAGACTTATGAGAATAGATATTTTCAACAGCCTGGCAGCTTCCTCCGTGCTCTGTCTCTCAAATCTTAGCTGCCATGTCATCCACTCAGAACGAGGAACTGAGCTGTCTGCCATCAAACATGAGAATGAGTTGCCTCGAAAATAATCTGTCAGCCACAGTTGAGCCTTTTGATGATGGTAGCCCCACCCAGTACCTTGATTGCAAACTCATGGCAGACCCTTAGCAAAAAATACCTGAATTTGTGGCTCCTGAAAACTGAACTAATGAGTATTGATTATTTTGGTCCACAACATTTGTGGATAAATTATTACAAAGTGATAACTGATACAGGTCCTCACAGGGTCATTATTTAGGTCCAGTAGACATATTTCTGGGACTGGGAACTTTTCTCCTCTTTTTCACCTGTCCAACAGTATGTTTTCATACAAGTAAAAGGCTCCTGGTATTGGTGGGTGTGATATATGACTCTACTTCTCATGCTGAGTTTTCAGACCTTTTAGAGCTTTTGCTTGAAGTGTTTTTCTATATGTGAGAGGGGTACCACTTGAATAATGTGTTTCTAGTGATATAAAGGCCCTTAAGAATTGATTAATGCTAGAATAGTTCAACTCAATAAAACGCTGCATTTAATTCTGCAACAAACCTATGATGTAGGTACTAACTGATAAATTTCAAAGATGAAGAAATTGAAATTTAGGGATGTTTTCAATTTTAGGTAACTCACAGTCACAGTCACGGTCATCCCGTTGTTCATCGATTTGCTCTAGGGGGCCCAGTAATGCCTCCATCATGAGACTTGTTGTTACTGTGTTTGGCATATTGAATACGTCACGGGGAGCTTTCCAGGTTTTGCTGTGTGGGTGAGATACACTCAGTAGCTGGCCGGGCTCTCTGAGAGGGGCAGAGGAATCAAACTTGGGTTGGCCATGTTGGCTGCATGCAAGGCAAATGCCCTACCACTGTGCTATCGCTCCGGCAGCACATATACTAAAATTGGAATGATACAGAGAAGATTAGCATGGCCCCTGTGCAAGGATGACACGGAAAAGTAGGTAACTCAATTTAAAAAAATTAAATTTAGAAATGAGAATAAAAGAGGAATATTAAAAATCTTGAGGGGTATTCATCATAAATATCCAGTGACTTCTGCATTATAGAAAAGACCAAGAAAGTGAGTCAGTAACTTGGGAACACTAATTGAGGGAAGTTGACTTGGTGGTGGGATTGGATTATCTGCCTAAAATTCAACTATCAAGAATGTTGTAAATCATGATTCTTCAATAAAAGATTTGTAAAGGTTGAGAACAGACACAAATGGTCCAGGTTATAAGGAGCAAGGTATTTTCCTTGCTCCCAAATGAGACCTTTTCAAGGGCTACTTCATGAAAGGCCATTTGAATGCCTAATCAAGTTGACATGGTTCCCAGCTCCTAATTCCCTTGAGGCCTTAAAAATCCAGCCAGCTAGTGCATAAACAATGGGTCTACACATAATAACTTTCCTTTGAACTTCTGCCTCGTTTGAAGGAAGCAAACTGAGATCTTGAAGGGCAAAAGTGACTGCTCTTCATGTTTTCAAAGATACTGGGAGCTGGTGAATGTAAAGGGCTGTTTGTAGCTCTACATTGTGTGTCAGGAATCTAACAGACACCATCTGGGAAGTTACATGACATGATGGAACCTGATACTAGGGTAACAGACACACCAGACATGCTGGTCTGTTCTTAGTACCTCAGCCAAAGAGCCTTCATGGTCTTCGTGGTCTTCAAAAACGAAAGCAACAGGGATCTGAAGCCAAACATATCTTTGCTGCTCTCTTAGTCCTGTTTCTGCTGCTAACTGCCTCTGTTCCTTCACACTGAAACTTAGTCTCTATCCACAAGTGTATTTTCTTAGATCTTTTTGAGTTCTGACAATTTATGATTCCATGATTCCTCTACTAAGTTCTGAGAAGCTTCAATTCCATGAAGTAAAGGGATTTTACTGGCTTTATTTGGAGAGGTCAAGGCACAAAGAAAATCATCCAATACCTCTCAGGGTTCTCCAGAGGCTAGACAAATAATCTAGCAGATTGGTAAAAAGAAGAGTAAAAAAGAATTTACTAATAGCATACACACTCCTGTAACATGAGAGTTGTCCAGCAAAAATGAGTAACTCAGTCACCTTGCTGGTTCAGAGAGCATCTATAAGGAATAGACCTTGTTAGAGCACATGACATCCAGATGTCAGTTGAGAGATTCTGAAAGAAGGCACAGTAAAACAGAGGTATGAAGGTTGGAGTTTTAACTCTTCTGCTGAAAAGAGGTAATGATTAGGTCTTCCAGTGAAACCCCTTACAGGAGAGGTTTTATGTAAATATATATTTCACAGGCAATATCTATTCTGTCTTCAGGGCCACTGCAATGAAATTAAACGTTGGTCAAGAGACTTATTTGGATTAGGCAATTTTTTTCATTCCTTTGCAGGGCTGAAGTGATAGCACAGCAGTAGGGCATTCGCCTTACAAGCGGCCAACATGGCCGACCCGAGTTCGATTCCTCCGCCCCTCTCGGAGAGCCCGGCAAGCTACCGAGAGTATTCGATATGCCAGACACAGTAACAACAAAGTCTCCAATGGAGACGTTACTGGGCCCGCTCGAGCAAATCGACGATCAACGGGAGGGCCTTTACCTTTACCTTTACCTTTATACTTTCACATATGAAGTGTTTTCTTTGGTAAATATCTACAAGTTTTCTCCATTAACGTTGCGTTTGTAGATATAAACCATTAAATTGTGATGAATTTAATGGTTTTGGGCTGGAGATATGGCACAGTGGTAGGGTGTTTGCCTTGCACGCAGCCAACATGTCTGACCCGAGTTCAATTCCTCCGCCCCTCTCAGAGAGCCTGGCAAGCTACCGAGATGTATCTCGCCCGCACGGCAGAGCCTGGCAAGCTACCTGTGATGTATTCGATATGCCAAACAAAATAACAACAAAAGTCTCCAATGGAGACATTACTGGGCCCGCTCGAGCAAATTGATGAACAACGGGAGGACAGTGACAGTGAAGCAATAGAATTAACTTTATTTTTCTTTGCCCTTCCTGAAAATTAGAAAGGGAAATGATGTATGGCTTTTTATGAATGATTCCCAACAGGTAATATTATGGAAGATCTTATAATCATTTAGGAAAAAAGAGATGTTCATATTTAAGGAAAATGCAGTAATTCTGAGTAGATATTTTTCAAGTAATTTCTTTCTACCAATAGTTTGAGTACTCCCAATGTATTGAATGTATTTAGTGTACTAAATACATTTGAATACTGCCAATGTATTGACTTATTTAGTGAGTCAATACAGATACGGGGAATATTTTACTTCATTATTTTCTCTCTGATACATTTCCTCAAAGTTAAAAAACACTTAGTAAAATGAGTAAATACGGCTCTCCTCCAGAAATTTCTAATGTATATTTTCATTTTATACTATAGTCCTAGTAAAATGACAGAAATACTGAGCTTTGTTTCTCTTACAACTTAAAATGCACAATTGCACAAAAAAAGAAAAATCTAAAATAAGCACAGTGTTGTCCACTTGAACTTCCTATGATGGTGTATTACTTTATATGGTGAAATACTTTATATCTTTCTAATATAGTAGTCCATAGCACATGTGACTGTTGAGTACTTGAAATGTAGCTAATATCACTGTATCACTGTATCACTGTCACCCCATTGTTCATCGATTTACTCAAGAGGGCACCAGTAAAATCTCTATTCCTCCCAGTCCTGAGACTTTAGCCACCTCTCCTTACTCATCTTTCCCAATGATTGGAGGCTCTTTCAAGGTCAGGGGAATGAGACCTGTTATCATTACTGTTTTTAGCATATTGAATATGCCACGGAAAGCTTGCCAGGCTCTGCCCATGTGGGCGGGAAAATCTTGGTAGCTTGCTGTGCTCTCTGAGATATATATATATATATATATATATATATATATATATATTTGTTGCCTACTGTCTGAACCCCATGAAATATGGTGTGGTAATTATGGAAAATGGGTAGGAAGTGTCTTATGATGTGTCTGGAAAGTGGCCTGAAGCATGGCAGTGGTTGGGTTGTGGAGGTCGGCTGCTGGGGCTGGGTCCTTTGGGGCAGGAAGTGCTCTCACCCGCCCCCCTCTGGGGCACCCCAAGTGAAAACAGCCTGGCGCAGAGTCCGGTGGCATGGTTATGGGAGCCTCATTTTATGCTCCCTTCCAGGAGAAGCAGGCATGAGAACTCACAGCTGAACTCACGTAGCTAACATACCCAGAGAATTTTTTATTTAATTTCAGTTAATATACATTTACATTTAGATAGTGATATTGGCACAAAAGTGGATTTTTGCGAGCTGGTGGGTCCTTGAGAATTGTATGAAAGATTTGCATACAAAACCTGGAAGGTTAAGAAGTTAGAGTTTGTTATATAGTTTAAAGTATATGGGTACTACCAATATATTGAAGAAGGGAATATCAGTGTTTTTTGTTGCTCAATTATTTATGAGTCAATACAGGTACAGGGAATATTTTACTTCATTATTTTCTCTCTGGTACATTTCCTCAAAGTAAAAAAAACACTTAGTAAAATGAGTAAATACGGCTTTCCTCCAGAAATTTTTAATGCATATTTTCATTTTATGGCAAGCTACCTGTGGTATATTCAATATGTCAAAAACAGAAACAACAAGTCTCACAATGGAGACATTACTGGTGCCCGCTGGAGCAAATCGATAAACAATGGGAGGACAGTGCTACGGTGCTACAGTCCAATACAGTCCTAGTAAAAATGACAGAAATGCTGAGCTTTGTTCCTCCCCAGTGTCTAGATCTCTCCTTTTACCTGTGTATGAAGTCACTCATTCTGTCTTATGATGTCTGACCCAGTGTCCAACTTCCTAAACCCTGTCCCTCGCCATCTTCTTGCCTCCAGTGTACAATGGCCTGGCCTAATCCCAGTGCCGTTTTCTGCAGTGCCTCAATGAAATTTTCATCGTCTCAATGAAATTTTGTTGCTGGGTGTCTTTTGTACGGTATCCCAATGGTTTCCTGACATCTCAGCTTTCCTTAGTCTCTGAACACAGCCATGTGTGCATAGGTGAGATCCCCGTGTTCTATACCTGTCACTGGGTCTCTTTCAACTGTAACCCAGCAATTCCTGTCATCTGCCCTGTTCTTCTTCATCTCCAGCCACTGCTGTGTGGATATGCGTGAGATTCCTGGGCTAAGCACCTTGTCACAGCCTGGGCATTGAAACCCTGCCTGAATCTGCTGCTTGTTCAGGTCTCTGAGCCTTCCCTGCATTCTGCCATCTGTCTGGGTATGCAAGCCCTACCTGGTCCTGCAGTCCACCCGGTGTAGGTGAGTGTATGGAGAGAGAGAAAGGCTGACTGGAGGCTTCTTTTTATCCATTGTCTGCTAACTACAGCGATCTCCTTACCTGATTGGATTGGATATCTTTTTTTTTCTTTTTCTTTTTTTTTCCTTTTTTTATTAGTGAAACACCATGAGGGGTTGATTGGATATCTTTTAACGGGCGAGATTTAAATGGACCAACTAAATTCACCTGGCACTCCACTCTCCCGGGCTCGAGCGATAGCACAGTGGGTAAGGCATTTGCCTTGTACACGGCTGAACCAGGTTCGATTCCTCCCCCCCTCCCAGAGAGCCGGGCAAGCTACCGAGAGTATCTTGCCTGCATGGCAAAGCCTGGCAAGCTACCTGTGACAATTCAATATGCCAAAAACAGTAACAACAAGTCTCACAATTTGTTGTGAGATGTTACTGGTGCCCACTCAAGTAAATCGATGAACAACGGGAGGACAGTAAGAGTGACTCCACTCTCCCACTCCCACTGTATCAGCCATATTTATCTAGAACTTATTATATTGCCTAGCACTGGTCTAAAAATTAGCCTTTGCTACTTAGACATGTTGTTTCTAATTTATGTTATTGGTTTTGAGCCATGTCCATTGGTGTTCAGGACTTAACTCCTGGTTCTGTGCCCAGGGATCACTAATGACAGTGCTCAAGAAACATTATGCAGTGCTGGGGATCAAACCAGGATCAACTGCATGCAAGGCAAACGTCTTCATTTGTATACTCTCTCCAGCCCCTTTATGTATATTTGAAGCATTTACTGAATTCAGACACTTCCTTTGGTAACTTTGTGACATTATCCTTTCTGAGTCTCATGATAGTAACTATTGCAGATGGAAACAGATGGAAATGGGATGGATGGACCTAGCTCATTTCTGTTTCTCAAAATCGAGGATTATATGCAAAATGAATTACTCTAAATTTCCCAGTTGTGGCTCAGTAATGTCTAAGGCACCCCCCTCTCTCCCTCTTGTGTGATAACCAAAATCAGAAAATAAAATAACATAAATACTTCCTAGGGGTGTACTTTCTTTGCAAAATCAGTGATTTAAGAGTCATTTTGATTATTCACCAATTTTTTCCTTTTATGGTGATTATATTACTTACCACTGCATTTGAAACCCGCCTTTCCTCTACCACAGAAGAAACTCATTGCATATGGAAAGTTGAATAGAGTTTTTCCCTTAAAAATTACCAAAACTCTGGGGGCCATAGAAAAATGATTAAAACTTTACATAGCGGACAAGATTCTTGCCTTGCACATATCCAACCTAGGTTCAATACTCAGCCACACTTATGGTTCCCCAAGCCCCACCAGGATAAATCTCAAAGCACGGAGTCAAGAGTAAGTCCTGAGCATAGCCAGGTATGGCCCCAAATTTATTTTAATTGCCAAAATGTATCCTCAATGTTGCCATGAAAGATATGAATGGCGAATCTTTTCACTATTCCACTATATTGGCTATGTATGTGGTCCCTGGAAATGTGTATTATTTTTCTGTGCATACTAGATATTTCTAATGATTTTGGCACAAAATAATTGTATTCATTCAAGTTTTGGGGCCACACATGGTAGTGTTGGGGGTCTACTCCTGGTGCAGTGCTCAGGGGTCATGCTTGGTGGTAATCAGGAGACCACATGGTACAGGGGATGGAACTCAGATCTCCTGCATACAAAGCATGTTCTCAAACCTATTAAGCTATCTCTCTGGCCCAAGCAATGCTATTCAAAAGAATTTCACTGTCACTGTCCTTCCTTTGTTCATCAATTTGCTCGAGCGGGCCCAGTAACGTCTCCATTGGAGACTTTGTTGTTACTGTGTTTGGCATATCGAATACATCACGGGTAGCTTGCCAGGCTCTGCAGTGCGAGCGAGATACTCTCGGTAGCTTGCCGGGCTCTCCGAGAGGGGCGGAGAAATCGAACTCAGGTCGGCTATGTTGGCTGCGTGCAAGGCAAATGCCCTACTGCTGTGCTATTGCTCCAGCCCTTGAAAGAATTTAAGGGGCAGAAAACCATGCTAGGAAATGGTATGTTGGTAGCTGCTATGTAGATTTTATGTGCCTTGCACCCTGATGCCAACTTTTAAGTACTTTGAAAGCTTCTCAATTTTCTCACAATAGCTAAAATTATAGGCCTCTTTCTATCTGACTCTCACTCTTTCTAATTTCATCTTTTTCATTGAATCACCTTGAAACACAGTTACAAAGCTTTCATGTTTGAGTTTCAGTCATACAATGATCAAACACCCATCCCTTCATCAGTGCACATTCTCCACCATCAATGTCCCCAGTGTCCCCCCCTTTCCAACCCTCCCCTGGCTCTATGGCAGACAATTTCCCCCATACTTACTCTCTACTTTTGTTCACTATGGTTTGCAATATGGATACCGAGAGGCTCTCATGTTTGGTCCCTTATCTACTTTCAGCACACATCTCCCATCCTGAATGATTCGTCCAATCATCATTGACTTAGTGATCCCCTATCTATTCCAGCTGCCTTCTCCCCAGCTCATGAGACAGGTTTCCAACTATGGGGCAATATTCTTGGCCCTTGTGTCTACTGTCCTTGGGTGTCATCTAACTTCATCCTAAATTCCTCATGCTCTCATACAGCAGGTCTTTATAATGCCTGCCAGACGCATCTCTGTGTTATTGCCCATATAACTGAGACTTGGATTGTCCTGTGATTCAGACACACAAATAAGCAGATTTTAGACCATGCAGTAAAAGGGTAGCTGGCGTTCCCAGTTGCTGCTTTCTCTCCCCCATCTCACACATACTGCAACCTCAATTTCGCTTAATAAAGATAAAATGTTTATATTAATAAAGATGCAAATGTATTAATATATTACAATTAATCAGGCAGTGAAAATAATTAATGATTGCTTATACATAGTGATAAATCTTTATGCCATTACCAATTGCCATAGCATAAATAACCTCATGTTGTCTGATTGCAAACTATCAACTAATATCACTGAACATGGAGGGAGATGTAGAAAAGAACACCACGTGATACCTCCACTGTACAGATCCAACAGAGATAAAAAATATCAAAGACATAGGTAACAGAAACACCTTGAAGTGACTTTTATTGCATAAGAGTTACAAAGGGCATTCCTTTATACTTCCCACCCAATTTCCCCCAATTTTAGCATTTTAATAACCACGGTATGTTTATCAAAACTGAATAATGTTGGTATAACCCATATCTTTTTGTGAGAGGGCTGTGATGTGATACATCTAACACAAAGGTAATTAAGCACAATGCGTACTCCATGTAATTTATATGATGACTTTTAAGGAAGTATCATGACTCACTCCTTCCGGCTCTAGTTACATGAAAAAATATAGTGGATGGGGGCGAAGAGATTTAAGGGTTTTTAAGCACTTGCTTGCAGGTGGCAGCACAAAGCTAAGAGTAAGTCCTGAGCATTGCAGGTGTGGATCAAACCCGCAAAACAACCCCCCCCCCCCAATAGAGTTTAGTCAAAATCTACACCTATGGGATTCTATTGCTCTGGTGGATTTCATTTACACTGTTTCTTTTGGGTCAGCAACAAGAATTTTAAAACTTTGAGAATAGGGCAAGATATATAGCTGAGTGGTAGAGCACTTGGCTTGGTATGTGAAGGCCTGGATTCCATCTCTGGTGCTCACACACACACACACACACACACACACACACACACACACACACGATTTACAAAAAGCTTTTGAAAATAGAAAAAACTGTAACCCTACAAGAGTTGTTAAAAAGAAAATAATATGAACAAGTTTGAAATTTTAAAAGATTATTATGAACCCAGCCACGGCCATGCTCAAGGACACTCTCCACATGCTTGGACGAGCCTCATGCATAAAAGAACTGGCAGAGGAACCCAGGTATGCGGGACTGGAGCTGAGATCTCCAAGCCTGGTCGGATCGGGACTGGACCTCCTCCACCCAGATCCCCCATTTTCCAGTGGCTTGGCAGTGTTACGCCCACAAATTTCCCCCAGTGCCATGTAATCCCATCAACAGCCAAATCCAGAGACTATAAAACAAAACTCTCTCTTCTAGTCTAGCTCACTGATGTACCTAAAGCATCACACATGTGTTTGGATTTTAACATACTTGCTTGTATTCTCTTATATACACTCTCCGTCCCTCTCGGAGAGCCCAGCAAGCTACCGAGAGTATCCTGCCTGCACAGTAGAGCCTGGCAAGCTTCCGGTGGCGTATTCAATATGCGAAAAACAGTAACAATAATGGGTCTCATTCCCCTGATCCTGAAAGAGCCTCTAATACGGTACCATTGGGAAGGATGAGTAAAGAGAGGCTGCTAAAATCTCAGGGCTGGGACGAATGGAGACATTACTGGCGTCTGCTCGAGCAAATCAATGAACAACGGGATGACAGTGATACAGTGTGATTATGAAAGCAATAAAAGAATGTATCAGAATAAAGGGGATGGCTGGAAAAAATTTAGTTCAGCAGACACAGGTCTACAGGAAGTCTGAATTAAAGCAACAGTAATGGTGATGGAGAAGCCAGGATGATTTCAAGAGATACAAAGGAAATTTAAACTGTAAGACTTGGTAGCTGATGGTCAGCAGAAGTTCGGTTCTTGACTTAAAGGGAACAGCAGCACAAAGAACGGGGAGCAGGTGTCAAGTTCAGCTTCTGACACGTTTTGTGAACTTGTGGAATCACTAAGAAGCATAAGTGTATCAAATTCAAGCTCAGACAAATATTTTTCCCCACAGTTTATACTATAAGATCTCTTTGTTGGGTTGAATTTCTTTTTCTTGAATTTCTTTTTGTTTTGGGGCCACACCTGGCTATGCTCAGGGTTTACACCTGGCTCTGCTCTCAGGGATCACTGCTGAAGGTGTTCAGCAAGTCATATATGACTGTAAGGGTGGATCCCAGGATGCTGCATGCACAGTAAGCACCTTACCTGCTGGACTATCTCTCGGACCAGGGTTGAATTTCGTACACAAAAGCTCCTTATCTTTAGAGAGCAAATAGAGATCCAAGAGATAGGCCAATTGGGTTCTATGAAGGTTTAATTTCTCTCCCTCTCCTCTCGTTTACTCTGAAAACAAATAAGTATCAAAAGGAGTAGAAATACCCTACATCCTTTCCTCCTGCTTGTCTCATAAAGGACACGGTTGGGCTGAGCAGTGTTTTCATCCCTCATGGAACTCCAAGATGGACGCCATCTGTGAAGTGTCTCGATGCTAGCCTGAACTTACTTGGAATGTTAAGCCACTCACTTGAGTCTAATCTGATGCATGACGTAACACTCAGCTTTCTGAATTAATCATCCCAGCTGTTAGACCCTCTGCTCTGTGTGGGGGGTTCAAGCCTTTCCATCTGTTCCTGGGGACTCCCCACTTATTGCTTCTCTGCTTGAGCCTCCAGCCATGACAGATGGCTCTTTCTCAGTATTACAGATCATTTTTCTCTGATCAGTGTCTCAGCCTCAATTTGAGCTGGACATTTTAAATGACCTCCTCACTTGCATCACCTTAGGCGTCTTCAAAAATGCAATTTGAATTCTGTATGCATATAGACATATGTATATAATAACCAGAATGTATATGTATACAAAACTTCATTCTTCTTAAGTTTCACAATGGATTCAGCCTCATAAAGAATATTTCTATAATACTCAAAGTTGAATTGGTTACCCTACACAACAATTTTGGCTTAAAAATGACGGGGATGCTGACAAGTTGGGGATCACCCACCACATTTACAAGTATTAGAAACCACGAAACTTAAAATTTACTAGTCCCAATTGTCTATTCCGTATTCTACTGCTTTG
Organism: Sorex fumeus; assembly: GCF_029834395.1. Lineage (NCBI taxonomy): Eukaryota > Metazoa > Chordata > Mammalia > Eulipotyphla > Soricidae > Sorex > Sorex fumeus. The sequence goes on from NW_026606143.1 coordinate 38,880,333, forward strand.
GCTGGTCAAGTTGCGTGATTTTTGATTCTGAGAACCCTTCTGTAATTACAGCATTCAAGTTCCAACAATGTGGAACTTCTCAGTAGTGGTTGAGAAATCCTCTCAGCAGAGTCTAGGCATCACAGCTATAGTCCCAAGCCAGGGAAGATACTTGTCAACAAACCGTAGAACAAGTTTCTAAATTAAGTTTTACCACACCATCTCTCATTCATCTTTTAGGACTGAAAAGGTAGAATTTAAAGAAATGCTTCATTTTCTTGAAAAAAATTTCACCAATAGTACGTTCTTTTTACTTAGTTTTTTGGGCTACATCTGTTGGTGCTCAGGGCTTACTCCTTGCTCTGTGCTCAGGGATCATTCCTGGCAGGCTCAGTGATAATATGACATTCCATGGATCAAAACCAGGTTTTCTATGTGCAAGGTAAGTGTCCTACCCACTGTACTCTCTGGCCCCCAATATTATTTTATTTATTATGTTATGTTAGCACTGGTTATACTTTTTTCTAATGGTAGTAGCAGTAGTTATTTTAGGCCTAATATCTAAAATATTCTCTTCTATATTCTTTTTGATTGTTTGGGTCACACCAGGTAATGCTCAGGGTGTACTCCTGGCTTTGCACTCAAAAATTACTCCTTGCAGGGCTCAGGGAACCATATGTGATTCCAGAGATTGAACCCAGGTCAGCCACATTCAAGGCAAGAGCCCTCCCCACTGTATTATCACTTTGACCCATCTTCTATATTCTAAAGTAGCCTTTATTTATCATATTGTTATTAAAATATTCCATTAAGGTGGTTCTTAACCACAGTAGATTTTGCCTTCAGGGGACATCTGAAAATGTCTGAAAAGTTTGGTTTTGATAATTTGAAATATGGGTCTGGGGCAAAGCTACCCTTAACTTGTGGTAGAGGACAAGGATGCTGCCAAATGTCCTATGGTGAGTACACAGATTAGCTTCCTCTTGCCCTGTCCCCTTCATCCCCTATCCTGCTAAAGTAAAAAAAAAATCCTGGTCCTAAACATCAGTAGCACTGAGACAGAGAAGCCCAGACCTACTGGATTATCATGAATAGGTACCTCTGCCATGCAAATGAACTCCCGTATTCCTTTGAAAGAAGAGCCCAAGAATTTGGAATTCAGGAGTCAGGCCACTAGTGAAGTTTCTAGTTCTAAGTAAAGAATAGACAATTGAATACTAATATTTTTGTGTGAGAGGATGGTATCATGGTTATATTTTTTCAAGAGATCTTTTCTTTTAGAATAAGTGCTTAGCTATTTATGAATAAAGCAATAAAATTCCCAGAAAGTGTTTCATAATACTCTTGGGAAAGAATGAGAATGAAATTAGTCATGAGTTATTGAAAGTTTTTTTTTAACATGACAAATACATGAAGGTGTATATAGGTTCAGAGAAATGGTCCAGTAGAGCTGGACTAAGTGATGACCAAGAGAGAAGAGGGGCTGGAACCATAGTACTGTGGGTAGGACATTTTCTTCGCATAGGGCCGACCTGGGTTAGATCCTCTGTATCCCATAGGATTCCCCAAGCCCAAGTGCAGAGCCAGGAATAAGTCCTGAACTCTGCCAGGTGTGGCCCAAACACCAAAAAAAGGAAACAGTGTAAGAAGCAAATTGTCAAGGATATCAGCATTCAACAGGATGTAGATTTCAGAATTTCAAATCATTACTGTCAACTCAAGGTTTGAATGTTGAGCATAATGAAAAAAATTACTTCCCACCCTCTCATTTGCCAGATCTGGAAGATTTTTAAAAAATGAATGAAGATAATTCTAAACTGAATTGCCATTATTTCGCTACATAATAATTGCTACGTTACAAATTACTGTACCCTATTTTTAAGTGGTACTGGTACAATTTTTAAAGTTTCACATAACAATCAAATCCCATTTTCTTTTTTTTTGTGAAGCAAGAGAGTTTTTATTGAAACTTATTTAGAAAGATGTGAGGCGAGAGAAAGAGAGAAGTACATGTTTAAGAGAGAACACAAAATTCTCCATAGTGGAAATAGGCAAGCAAAAACCAAAGAAACAGGCAAGCAAGATATGTGTTCAAGGGAGAACATAGGCTTAAAGAGCAAGATATATGCAGCCCATTTCTTTTCAAAAGAGCCAGGAGTTAAACTCTGACCACTACTGGTGGGGACTACCCTAAGACAGAGCACAAAAACATTAATTTGAAGAGATGTATATGCATACATAAGTTCAATAAAGTACTATGTATGATAGCCAGGATATGGAAGCAAACCAAATATCCAGTTATAAGTTAATAGACAGATATATATATATCCCAAATGACACAATGGAGTACTATGCAGGTGTAAAAAAGATATCTTCAAGTTTGTTGCCACTTGGATAGAACTAGAGGACATCATGTCAAGTAAAATAAATCAGAAGGATAATAACAAATATAATATCATCTCACTAATCTGTGAGAAAATAAGGGATTAGCAAATATTGAATGATGGTGAATCCTTGACCTTTGATGGAAAAACTGAGATTACCAAACCCTTGGGAGAGTAAGAGAAGTAGCAAAGGAACAGGTTGACTAGAAAAGACATAAGGACAATAGTCGAGACTCCTAGGCACTTTAGTGGAAATGCAGTAATTTATATTTTCCACTAGAATTTATTTTTGATACATTCATTAGCACAATGAAAACAATACTGGATATATTTTATCCATTTTAATATTTGAACTTATTAAGAACTTCAAGTTTATTTTAATTTTAAGTAACCGACATTCTAAAATCTTGACCTTACAAAACTGTTATCTGGTCAGTATTATCAAAGATTTTATAACAACATTTTGATTGATGTCACTTTCTTACGCCCCCTCAAAATAACAAGTTCCATAGAACAGTAATGTTTCTTTTCCCATTAGGTCATGGGTGGGTGAAACTTTCAAGCTGCAATCACTTTTTCCAAATAGTTTTACTCAGTTTTGCTCCTAATTAATTGACAGTATTATGTAGCAACCAAATAAATAGTCTCCTAAAGAAATTATCTTCTCGCTGGCTATTCTACAAAATTCTGCTGACTCATTTGCAGTTGGGTTTGAAGACTTTTTCAGGCCCATAGTGCCAAAGAAGACTGACTATATCTCAGCAACATTCCTATCTCTGGACTCAACTAAGCAGAAAGAGTTCATAAGACACTTTGCTTTGGGTTTTTAGTAGCTGGCAGGTGAAGGAGGATTATCAACGCATTGGAGAATTGCTTCTAGTAAATGCTCGAGGCCCTCCCGTTGATCGTCGATTTGCTCGAGCGGGCCCAATAACGTCTCCATTGGAGACTTTGTTGTTACTGTGTCTGGCATATCGAATACTCTCGGTAGCTTGCCGGGCTCTCCGAGAGGGGCGGAGGAATCGAACTCGGGTCGGCCATGTTGGCCGCGTGCAATAGCAATAGCACAGCGGTAGGGCGTTTGCCTTGCATGCGGCCAACATGGCCGACCCGAGTTCGATTCCTCCGCCCCTCTCGGAGAGCCCGGCAAGCTACCGAGAGTATCTCGCCCGCATGGCAGAGCCTGGCAAGCTCCCCGTGACGTATTCGATATGCCAGACACAGTAACAACAAATTCTCCAATGGAGACGTTACTGGGCCCGCTCGAGCTTCTAGTAAATATAGCCTACAAATTCAAGACTTCCTTGATGTATTTATTAATTGCCTTCCTTTAAATGTGCATCAAATAAGTTTATGCTCAAGTTACTTAACCAGAGAAAGTGAATTGGGGCAGTTTTGGTTGTCTATACCTCACTGGGTATTTCTTTTGTATTATTTCTATAGATGATATTATTTACCAGGATGAAATAAATAAGGATGTTATTCAACAGTGAAAGCATGGTTCTAGATAATTCCTAGAATCCAACCAACAACAGTAGATACATCAGTAGTAGCAACAATGCCAAAATATCTGAAATTACATATATACACAAAGAATCCAAATGATAACAATTAGATACAACTCAATTTTAGAACTTTCCAATGAAATCTTGCTAATTTGAGACTGGTACGCAAATGTCTCCCATTGAATTCAATGCAAGTCCATCTCTTTCTCCTATTTATTCTAGACATGGTTGTTTTGACTGAGATGGGGCCAATTTGTGCCATGACTTGGGCTTTCATTCATATCTGTCTCTTTTTGGAATGGCCTATATGTGTGTACAAATAAAATCATGCCTACTAGAGTAAGTCAAAGTCAGTTTTTAACTTGTCACCAATGGCATTTCCCTGTTTCCTTTATTGCAAATTATATCCTTTAGAAGTGCTTTTCAACAGTTCAGTGCTGGAGTTTTACTCAGAGTGCCTGGAGCTAGAGCTAGGAAGTCATTCGATCAAGGCCTCTTTGTTAATGGGGGACACATGGAATAAGCATGTTTAGCCTGAGCTTGCTACCCGTGATGTATTGGATATGCCAAACACAGTAAAAACAAGTCTCACAATGGAGATATTACTGGGCCCGGTTGAGCAAATTGATGAACAATGGGAGGACAGTACAGTGCAGTGCAGCCTGAGCTCCGGTATGACTACCTACTTCTCTTAGAGTAAATAGCTTCAGTTTCCTTATCTGTAATACGAAGGTTTAGAATGCCTAAGTCCTTAAGTTACTTTGAAGGGCCAGAGCCATAGTACAGTGAATAGGGTGATTGCCTTGCCTGCGGCCCACCTGGATTGCATTCCCAGCACCTCACATTGTCCACCTAGCCTGCCAAGAGTGATCTGTGAGTGCAGAGTCAGGAGTAAGCCCTGGGCACTGTCAGGTGTGGATCAAAAAAACAGAAACCAAAAAATTACTTTGAACGTTTGCATTCTGATGGTATATTTATTTCAGACTATTTACCAGGAGCAATAACACAGGGGTAGGGCGTTTGCCTTGCGCACAGCCAGCCCGGCCAAGCCGGGTTCGATTCCTCCACCCCTCTCAAAGAGCCTGGCAAGCTACCCAGATTATCCCTCCCACCGCACAGCAGAGCCTGGAAAGCTACCTGTGACGTATTCAATATGCCAAACACAGTAACAACAAGTCTGAAAATGGAGACGTTACTGGGCCCACTCGAGCAAATCGATGAACAATGGGAGGACAGACATTTTACCAGGAATAAGTTCTATTAAAATGAAAAATAAGATAAGATATAGCTATCACTTTTAGAATACTTTATATATCATTGGGGGAATGTTACTATTTTCAAAAGTAGCACTGGATGCTGGACCAAAAGCACAGTGGGTAAGCCCTGCACATGGCCAATCAGGTTTGATCCCTGGCATCCCATATGGTCCTCTGAGCACCTCCAGGAATAATTACTGAGTGTAGAGCCAGGAGTAACCTATGAGCAATGCTAGGTGTCTCCCAGAATTAAGAAAAGTTAAAAAAAAACAGTAGTTTTGCTTCCTTCTTCACCCTGGCGACTGGCCCGCATCTTATCCTGAGATGTGTACTCATGACTTTTTCCCTCTTTGGAGAAGTCTGTGTTCTATCTTAAGTATCTCTCTCTGTATCTCTCCCAACAGTTCCCTAAGTAAATGTCCTTAAATAAAACTAGTCACTTTACTAAGAAAAAGTAGCTAGGCAAGTTTTATGATATCTGTTCTCAAACCTCAAACCCAGGCTGGAGCGATAGCACAGCGGGTAGGGCGTTTGCCTTGCATGTGGTCAACCTGGGTTTGATTCCTCCATCCCTCTCGGAGAGCTCAGCAAGTTACCGAGAGTATCCTGCCCGCATGGCAGAGTCTGGCAAGCTCCCCGTGGCATATTCAATCTGCCAAAAACAGTAACAAGAAGTCTCACAATGGAGACATTACTGCTTGAACAAATCAATGAACAACAGGAGAACAGTGCTACTACTACTACAGTTCTCAAACCTGATGGGGTGTTCATTGAGGCTGCTCTTTGGTGGGGAATATAAGACACTTATTAAGTGGTGAATATTAATCACTTATTTTATTTATGGGGCATATATATTAAACTAAACTGTCCTCCCGTTGTTCATCAATTTGCTCGAGCGGGCCCAGTAACATCTCCATTGTGAAACTTCTTGTAACTGTGTTTGGCATATTGAATACTCTCGGTAGCTTGCCAGACTCTCTGAGAGGGGCGGAGGAATTGAACCTGGCTCAGCCGGGCTGGCTGCGTGCAAGGCAAACGCCCTACTGCTGTGCTATCACTCCAGCCCCCACGGGTGGGGAATATATTCAGAGAAATATCGTAAGGACTTGTACTGTGTCCATTCTAACAGAAATGAATTCATTCCCAGTGTTGGGTTTGAAAGACAAGCACAAGAGAAGGGGTTTCAAACTCTAAAGGTTTCAAAGGATGCACAGGTATATATGACTAATGACATACAATGCGGTACAAGCCCTAGGGAGATTTATAAACTGTGAGATTTTATTTGTTGGTAAAGTTGAGTTTCAGTTTACTAGATCAGGAAAAGTTTCCAAAGAGGTAAATATTGAGATAGATCTGGACTTCTGGGAACAAAATATTCCAATAAAAATCAGTATAATAATTTTATAGCTCCCATATATATGGTTGTGTGGAACTTAGTAGTCTATAGTAAAAAAAAAATACAATTCTGTTGTTCAGCCAGATTTAATAGCCAACGCATTGTTAGTCAGATCTCCAAGGAAGTAGAAGCCCTGTGTTCAAAATGGGAATTTTGAGTTCAAAAGAACAAAGTAGAACTTGAAAAATCCAGAGGAAAGCAATTAGCATTAACGTTACTGGGCTCACTCGAGCAAATTGATGAACAATAGGAGGACCGTGACCGTGACCAAAAATAAGGACAGTTTGGGAGTGTGACTGAGCAGTAGAGCACTCTGCCTTACACACGTGAAGGCTTGGGCTTAATCCCTGACACAGCAAAAAAGAAGGGGGAAGAAGGATAGTGGAATTCTAGAAAAATGTAAATGAGGAAAAGAATACTTAGGGAAAAATTAGGCTTTAAATATGCAAATTGCTACTATAAGGGTAGTAACTGACAATTGTTCTCTGGGTGCATCCAGAACAAGAAAAGTGGGAGTAAGCAAAAAAACGGGAGCAGTTGGGATTAAAAACAGATGTGCAGACAAATTCCCGATAAGATCAGTGAGATACTGGGTAGTTAAAAACTGAGATTAGTTGTGTATATGTTTAAGATATAATTTACATTGGGTTCAAAGACAGAGGTAGAGAAGGCAACTTATTATTGTTTCATTATTCAAGGTTATTCCTGTCTACATCTACCAAGAAATCACAAGCAAGAGCAGAATTTATATGATTAGGTATCATAGGCACTTTGTATATACTCAGAGGATGGAGAATATGGAGAGAGAGAGGCTTTTTCTGCGCTAAACTGTTGGAGGGCAGAAAATATTGCACAAAGTTTTTTTTAAATTTTTTCCCCACCACCCGGTTTCTTGGGGAGCAATGGACTCAGGTTGGAACAAGGAATTGCACTTCGTAAGAAAGGAAAGTCAGTCCTAGGCCTTACCCCGGGTTTACTGGGTTTTTGCCTTGCTTGCCTTGCAGAAAAGAATTTCAGGAGTAGACAAGCAGTGAAATAAAACAGCTTTGGGGCTGGAGCGATAGTACAGCGGGTAGGGCATTTGCTTTGCACGCGGCCGACCAGCGTTCGGTTCCCAGCATCCCATAAGGTCCCCCGAGCACTGCCAGGAGTAATTCCTGAGTGCAAAAGCCAGGAGTAACCTCTGTGCAATCACCAGGTATGACCCAAAAAGAAAAAAAAAGTAAAACAACTTTTATTTGGAGGGTTTTAGGAAGGGGAAGGAGAGAGAAAAAGTGAGAGAAAGTAATGTGCTCAGGAGAGAGAACTCAGACTTCTCCAAAGGCGGAGAGAGCCCCTACACATACCTCAGTATTAGATATGAAAGCATGAAAGTCCACATCTCAAGAGGGAGATGCGGGCAGCATATGTGCTTGGCCACGTGGGTACAAGCAGCACATGGGCTCAGGCAGCATATATGCCATTGTGAAAGTTTAGAAAAACTCTCAGCCAGTTGGCTGGTTGGAGTGATAGCACAGTGGTAGAGCATTTGCCTTGTGCACAGATGGCCCGGCTGAGCCAGGTTCGATTCCTCTACCCCTCTCCAAGATCCTGGCAAGCTACGGAGATTATCTTGCAAAGCCTGGCAAGCTACCTGTGACGTATTCGATATGCCAAACACAGTAACAACAAGTCTCAGGATGAAAACGTTACTGGGGCCCACTCGAGCGAATTGATGAACAATGGGAGGACAGTGACAGTGACAGTTGGCAATGATGAAATTTCGTTGACTGTGGTCCACAAAGTAGAGACTGAGCATGGAATTACATCATAAGATGCAAGATCTGGAAGGAAGGTATTTCGTGTTTCCCCAAGTATTTCTGAGAAACAATCAGACTCAAAAAAAAAAAAAAACCAGGGAATCCTGTGGTTATATAATGTTCCTAGAATGCTTAGTTGAAAAATCAAAACATTCATTTATTGCAGGCATCCCTAAAGGCTTGATTCTTCTAGAAGGACAAAAATAATAAAGTAGCAAGGGAAAATGAATGATCTAGACAACCCCTCCTAATCATTTAACAGTAGAATCCGAAGTTCAGAAGGGTTAAGCGATGTCCCTGATGTTATGTATAGATAGTAATAGGTTGATATGTGGAAATAAGTCTCTCAATTCTCTAGAGGATACCTTTTTGGAGACCGTATTGTGTATAGCTGGGGCTGGAGCGATAGCACAGCTGTACGGCGTTTGCCTTGCACGCAGCCAACATGGCGACCCGAGTTCGATTCCTCTGCCCCTCTCGGCTACCGAGAGTATCTCGCCCGCACGGCAGAGCCTGGCAAGCTACCTGTTGATGTATTCGATATGCCAAACACAGTAACAACAAAGTCTCCAATGGAGACGTTACTGGGCCCGCTCGAGCAAATCGATGAACAACAGGAGGACAGTGACAGTGATCGTGTATAGCTATATTCCCATTCTAGCTACTTGCCACACCCAATATACATTTTGTACCTTTTTTTAAGAATAGAGACTTAATTTAATTTTTGACAGCTGATATTGAATAGTAAAAAGATTTAGAATTGCATAATTTATGCTTTATAAAAAATTATTCAAAAGTGTTTTGAGTCTGCTTTATTTTTTTTCAAAGTTTGTAATATTTGTTCTGGAAGAAACTGATTCCTGCTGTCTATGGCTTGGGTTGCAGCGGCAGCAAATTCTGCTCGTATATTTTAGTGTTTTTATACTGAGATGAATAGGCTATTTGAAGTGAAGGGAGGACTGGTAGTTCCTGTTGGAATAAAAGGATCATAAATCCCTTCATGGCAAAGTGTGAACACAGTTAGACAATGCACCGAAGGCAGTTTTTATTTTGTAATTACTGTCTTTGTTCGAAAGTCTTGCCAATGCTGATTGAAAAGCTCCCCCGAACAAAATAGTGAAAGAATATGGCTCTCTCATTAGCCTAAACTGTATTTGAATCATCCCTACCTTTTGTGACATTTTGGTTTTCTTTTTAAACAAAGAGTTAATGTGTTTTTAATTTGTGTATTTAAATTCAAGGGGAATGGGAAAGTATCATTATCTTCCATCTTCCCAATCTTACCTGATGAGGGCTTTCTTTTTTTAAAAGCTCCTATTATTGAATCACTGTGAGATAGACCCTTACAAAGCTGTTCATGATTAGGTTTCAGTCAGACAGTGTTCCAACACCCATCTCAAATGAGGGCCTTCTAAATGAGACCAACGGCCTTTACTATTTGCAAGCTTTACTTTTTTTTTAAATTTATTTTTTTTTTATAATTTATTTCTTTATTGAATCACTGTGGGAAAAGTTACAGAGCTTTCGGGTTTAGGTCTCAGTCATGTAAATATCAAACACATTTCCCTTTACCAATACTTATTTTTAACCGCGAACCCCAATAGAACCCCACCTCCCACCCCTCCCAATTCCTGTGAGGCAGATGAGTTCTAGTTAATACTCTATCTACTTTGACTAGATACATTGTTTCGATAGAAGATGCACAATTATTGTTTAGAGTTTACGACCCCACCCCCGAATCAGACATGCTGAAACAGCTTTGTGAAATGATTTGCTTTCTACAGCTGGGTTTAAGAATAAAATGATGTCGGTTTTGGATTTCTGCTGTTTCACTTATTAACCCTGGAAGTATTTCTATTAAAAGTTAGATAGTTAAGAGATTGGTATTTGCAAGCTTTACTTTTATAGCTGTCTCATGGGTGGGCAAAAGTCAGCGAGTAAGTCAAATGGCTAGAGATCTCCTGAAGACTAGAGAAATTTGCAGAGCATTTACAAAATCTCCATATGAAAAGCAAAGACATGTACACACAATGACTGGATCAGCAATTTTTTCCCGGGACATTTAAATTTCTATCACTATATATTTTTTTATAAACATAGGCATTTTTGGCCCTTGCAAGCAACTTCTTCAGGAAAGAAGTTGATGCTGACATAGAAGGGGGTCAATGCTGAGAGGGTGGGAAGAGGGAGAAACTAGAAACTACTACTCTTATCACGTAGGACTGCAGGTAAAGAAGCCGGAGAGATAGTACAGTGGATAGGGCATTTGCTTTGCACGCGGCCGACCCAGGTTCAATCCCCGGCACCCCATATGGTCCCCCTAGAAACTGCCAGGAGTAATTCCTGAGTGCAGAATCAGGAGTAACCCCTGAGCTTTGCTGGGTATGGCCCCCCAAAAAGAAAAAATAAGACTGCAGGTAAATTAAAGCTATTTCTGGCTTGTTTGAAACTTCCTGATTAAATTCAAAGAATATTTATGAAACATTTTCTGTATGCCCAAAGTCACTCTGGATTGCTTTTTAAATTTTGTCTGTGATTTAATTGGGCAATGTTTTACTAATTTTATGCCTCTGGTTGATCTGGAAATATTGGAAGATGAAGCTATTAAGTGAAAGGACACCCAATTCAACTACTGCTACTCAAATGCCTACTTAATATGGCAGTTATAGAGGTGAAAGATGAATGGTCACAGCTCCTCCACTAAGGGAATGTAAACATTAATCTAGAGAAGCCCATGTAAATGAGGTTGGAAGGCTAGAGAGATTGCGTACACTCTGAAGTCAGCAAACTGTAGTACCCTGCATGGCTTTCACCGGTGGAAGAGTCCTGCAGAAACTATCTAGGGGGTAGACTATCTGTTTTTGTTTTCCAATAAACAGTATTGGTGGAATAATCCATGGCTTTTGTTTAATGCATTCAATGGTGATAATGAAGCAATATTGGTGGCGTTTGTCATCCAAGTATTTATTATCTAAATACCAATCGAGAGCAATAGTCCACATAGAATTTAAAAATAGACTCATGAACTGACCACTTAATTAAATTAGTTTGTTCTCTATCAGCTGTCTCTCCTTATTTGACAATAAAGCACAGCTCTGCTTACTGTATGTGTCTTTGCTAGCCAGTATTTGAAAATGAAGATCTAAGGGAAAAGCCAGTAAACTCAGTTAACTGTAATTGACACCTACTTTATGGCAGTCACTACTGGTAGAAGATAAATAAGTCACATTCTGTCCATTAAAGAGTCCATTATCTAGAGAAGTAGCCCAATAGGTAAGTAACTGTGTCAGAGATATAGATGTTGTAGAAACTACTGGTGCTAATAGTTCTTGGACTGAAATAACAAAACTTATTAACATGAAGAAATTCACAACACTGTGGCTGCCAGAGAATGGTCTAGCAAAGCCAAAATAGTTGACATGGGAAAGAGAGAAAATTAATAAGGTTTCCATGGAATATTCTGGGTGCATGTAAACACACTGTACACAATGGTAGCCATGTAGAGGATGTGTCTTGTATTCACATCTTAACAGCAGCAATCCCATCCTCCTCTTGGACTGAAAAGTAGAATTATAGGCCACTCCAAAATATTCCTCTTTGGTGAAAGGATTATTCTGAACTGATTCCTTTTAAAATAAAGGAGACAAAGTAGAAAATCTAAAAACATTGGAATTTACTCTTTTGAAAGGGAACTTTGCATGTCTAGATGAGTGTTTCTCTGTTTCTCAGGAAGAGAAAATTTATCATGGGAGAAGGTAGATCACTTAATCACTTAATCACTTAATCCCCGTTATTCATCGATTTACTTGAGCGGGTGCCAGTAACGTCTCCATTCATCCCGGTTGCGTGCTAGCGTAGCCCAATGGTATCTGTTCGTTTTAGGAACATGCAGAGCCTCAAACCGATCATTCAGGGTCTTGACGAAGAAGTCTGACCATCTTGTAGGTGGGCGTCCACGTGATCTTTTGATGTCCCGTGGAATCCAATCAGTAATGGCTCTAGTCCAGCGGTTGTCTATAAACCTCATTACGTGTCCAGCCCATCTGATTTTTGATGTCTTGGCAAATGAAAAAGCATCCCTGATTCTTGAGCGTTGACGAAGATCAGAACTCCGGATTCTATCTCTCATTTGAGTGAATCGTGATATTCCAAGCATAGCTCTTTCGATTCCTCTTTGAGAGACCCGAATAGCGTTCTCATCCTGTTTTCGTAGGGTCCAGGTCTCTGAGGCATATGTTAATGCAGGAAGAACAGTGGAATCAAAGAGATGTGCTCGTAGCTGGAGGTTCTTTGTCCTTTTAGTTATTTCTTCAACGTTCTTGAAGGCATTCCAAGCCGCTCTCTTCCTCCTGCGCAACTCAGGTGCCAGGTCATTCATCATGTTGATTTCTCAACCTAGGTATATATAACTGTTGCATTCGGAGATGGTGGTTCCGTTGAGAGCGAATGGAGCGTCAGGAACAAGGCTGTTTCTCATAAACATTGTCTTTGTAAGATTCAGCTGTAGTCCGACCTTTCCACATTCACGGTTAAAGTCGTTCAGTATTTGTGCCGCTTGGCTGATGTTTGGTGTTATTAGAACAATGTCATCAGCAAAGCAAAGAGAAGGTAGATATGTATGTAATATGTATGTAGATAAGTCTATATGACAACACTAACCTTGTTTACTATGTTTTACCTGATCACGTCCCAGAATGGATTCCCCCAAATCTTTCTTTAGTTGTTAGCTAAAGATGGTAATCTGTGTCATTTTGAGTTTTATTCATTTTCCTGAGTATCGTCCATATATAAACAAACTTTATACAGGTTAGTAAACTTCTGTTTATTTTTCTCTCCTTATACTTTTGTTTATGTGTGTCTATTCACTGCCAAGAATCTAAAAGACTAGCATAAAATTACTTGTTGCCTGTCAGAAGATGAATTGAAATTTGAATATCAAAGGTTGTTGAGAGGTCTTTGGGGAAAAAACTGGTGAACTCTTAAAACGTTTTTGGGAAAATGTCTTCGTTATGAATGGGTCTGAAAATCAACTTTGACTAGACTACACAAAACCATCATATTTTTGCAGGAAAGTGGGCTGGAGGTAGGGTGTTTGCCTTGCATGCAGCTGACCCGGTTGGCCCAGGTTTGATCCTCCACCCATCTCGGAGAGCCTGGCAAGCTATTGAGAATATCTCACCCACACGGCAAAGCCCTGCAAGCTATCGTGATGTATTCGATATACCAAACACAGGAAAAGCAAGTCTCACAATGGAGACGTTACTGGGCCCGCTCAAGCAAATTGATGAACAACGGGAGGACAGTGCTACAGAGGGTTAAAAATCACTATCTCCAAACTAAATCAGCCCCAAGGCATGAAGGCCTTTGAGATGCAGAAACCCACCTGAGAAGCCTAGAAACCCATTGAGAAGCATAAGTGTCAGCCCCAGAGAAAGCTGAGACCCCTAAAAGAAGACCACCACCAACAGGAACAAAGGCTGTGATAAGAATGTCAAAGAAGACCATCAACAATTTCCCCTGGACAGTACCTTAGCAAAAAACTTTTGGTGCCACCCCTATAAAAGGTTTGGGAAAGCATGATCAAAGTAACTTTGCAGGGACAAGTGGCATACGGTCTCTATCTTGAGGCTTCACTGCATCTCTGCTTGGAATGTATACTCCCCCTCTGGAGAAGTCCATGTTCCTCTAAACGTGTTCCTTCTTTCCCCTCATATTTTCCAACTAAACTTATCTTACTTCCTATTTGTTTCCTTCCTGATTTTATTTTTTCCGAAAGGGCAGATGACAAACTTGGGAACCTGAACAGAGATCATCACTGACTTTTCCTTTCCTACAAAGAGCAAATTCCTCCCTCTACCCCAAGTTCCACAGATCGCCAAGACACTGGGTGGTGGTAACTCATTTCTGTGTCGTGAAGATCAAATAAAACCTCACACACAGTCTGATGACTGCCTGATGAGAACTAATGATATGAAGGCGTCCATATTGAGTATCTGCTCATGGCAGAATTTACCAGTTCTGACCCTCCTAGGCACTTTTTTGGGTGACGAAGATGAGTGAAGCACTGCCTCTCTCAAGTTTACCATCCCTCACACTCCCATTTCACATAAGTCACCACAATACAATCTTTCCAGGGCAATTGTATTTAAAAAATCAATATAAATCATTGCTGCTCATTTTATTTATTTATTTATTTTAATTAATTAATTTATTTTGAATACCCATCCCTCCATCAGTAACCATTTCCCACCTCCGCGGATCCCAGTATCCCTCCCACCCCTCACCCCCCACCCCAACCCACCCTATCTCTGTGGCAGGGAATTCCCTTTTGTTCTCTCTCTCCTATTGGCTGTTGTGGTTTGTATAATAGTTAAGCCTGATTTTCAGGGAGAAACTTTGGATGATTTACTTTCCATTGATCATTTTGTATATAGGGAGATGTCACACGGTCGCGCGGTTTGGAGTAAAAGTTCTGGTTCCCGCATACTCTTGCTGCTCATTTTAAGAAACAACCTATGGCAATTACATCCTGACTTATTTTAATTTTACAGGTTTTATTATTTTTATTTCTGTTTTAATGGAATCACCATGAGATACATTTACAAAGTTTTCATGATTGGTTTTCAGTCATACAATGTTCCAACCCCCATCCTTCCACTATACATCTCCCACCACCAATATTCCCCATATCCTTCCTGCCACTCCCCCCTCAACCAGCCTCTATGCTCTCTATGCTCTATGGCAGGCACTTTCCTTTTTATCTCTCTCTCTCTCTTTTCTTTTGGGCATTACGGTCTGCAATAAAGACACTGAGAGGCCATCATGTTTGGTCCTTTAGTCACTTTCAGCACACATCTCCCATCCAAAGCAATCCCTTCCAACCATCATTGTGATAATAGACCCATCTCTATCCCAGTTTCCCTCTTCCTCAGACTTTGAGGCAGGTTTCTAACAGTGAACCATTCATACTGGTCCTTGTTTCTACTGTTTCTACTGTTGGGTGTTAGTTTCATACTATTTTATATAACACAAATGAGTGTAGTCATTTTGTCTGTCCTTCTCCTCTGACTTATTTCACTCAGCATGATAATTCTCCATGTTACCCATTTAGAAGCAAATTTCATTATTTCATTTTAATAGCTGTATAGTATTCCATAGTGTATATGTGCCACAGTTTCTTTAACCAATATACTGTTCTTGAACACTTGAGTTGTTTCCAGATTCTGGCTATTGTGAACAGTGCTGCAATGAACATACAAGTGCTGATGTCATTTCTGCTGGGGTTTTTTCACCCTGGGGGTATATTCCCAGAAGTGGTATTGATGGGTCATATGAAAGCTCAATTTCTGGTTTTCTGAGGAATGTCCATATTGTTTTTGAAAAAAGGAGGACAAGTCTGCATTCCCACCAACAATAAATAACAGTCTCTTTCTCCCTGCATCTGTGCCAGCTCTGGTTAGCTCTTATTCTTTTTGATGAGTCCCAGTCTCTGTAGTGTAAGGTGATATCTCATTGTTGTTTTGATTTGCATCTCCCCGATGATCAGCGATCTAGAGCATTTTTGTGCCTTTTTTGCCATTTGTATTTCTTCTTTGTGAAAGTTTCTGTTCATTTCTTGTCCCCATTTTTGGATGTGGTAGAAGGATTTTTTTCTTATAAAGTTATACCAGTCCTTTATATATCTTGTATATCAACCCCATTCTCTGAATGGAGATGCACCCCCTTCTCACAGATCGGAAGTATTAACATTGTTAAAATGTCAATAGTCCCCAAAGCATTGTATAGATTTAATGTGGACACCCATGACATTTTTCAAAGAAATATACAAAGCACTCCTGAAATTCATATGGAACAATAAACCCCCATGAATATCTAAAGCAATCCTTAGTTTTGTTGAAATATAAACTAAATAAAAAATGATATTATTCTGCCTTTTAAGTGATTTCTTAGGAGATAGGTATGGTGACTATACACCCTGAATCATGGACATGAATAGGATAATGTTTCATCAACAACTTTCAAGATGCCACAAAGCCTGATGAAACCAAATCCTGTGACCATGATAAATGCTAACTGATTCCTTCATGAACTTGTAGCACATCGGCATTTCCTTGTGTCTAGCTTTGGGGGAGGGAATCAAATAATTTTTTGAATCAAATAATTTTATTGGGAGTCTTCAGGGGAAGATTGAAATCCAACATCCTTGGCTGACTGAGATCTTCACAGCAGTACAGCCAGTTTCTTAGACACCTTGACTTTGGGTGACATAAGTTAGTGATCTGAGAGGAGAATAGCACTGCACTGTCCTCCCATTGTTCATCTATTTGCTTGAACAGGCCCAGTAACATTGTGAGACTTGTTACTGTGTTTGGCATATTGAATACGTCACTGGTAGTCTGCCAGGCTTTGCCTTGCAGGCGAGATACTCTAGGTAGTTTGCCAGGCTCTCCAAGAGGGGCAGAGGAATCAAACCTGGGCTGACTGGGTCGGCCGCATGCAAGGCAAACCCCTTACCCGCTGTGCTATCGCTCCAGCCCGAGAGGGGAGTATCAAAGGCTATTACTTCAATGATAGGTTTAGTCTGAATAATCACTCAGTGCTGGTGCTCTGTTCTTCACAATGAAGTGGAGGTATACTGACTCCAGTGACCATGATGAAAGCAGGTGCTGTTTTACCCAGGTTCTATAGGAGCTACTTAGAGCTCTGATTTGGAAAGACCAAACCAATAATGTCATATAGTTCTTTTGCAAGCCTTTATTTCCCCATCTTGTGACGTATTCGATATGCCAAACACAGTAACAGCAAAGTCTCACAATGGAGACGTTACTGGGCCCGCTCGAGAAAATCGATGAACAACGGGAGGACAGTGCTAATATTTCCCCGTCTTATCCTTTCCTGTTGCCAATGCTCTGGATGTCCTATTCCAAGTACTCTGAGGCTATTGAAGATGATGGTGCTAATGCATATTTATTCCTTAGCTTCAGTACTTCCAGCTTCCAGTGGGCCTCTTAGTGCAGAAGTCCTCGTACAAAACAACTAAACTATCATCCAAAAAAGTATGGAAAACCTGTATAACTCAAGTCTTTTGGATTAATGGAAATATGATTCATAGCACCCAGCCAAAATTCTGAAAATCACCAAAATCATCCACCTCTTCAGTGTCACTGGATGATAGCTCTCAGGCACTGCACCCCCTCCCAGCCTTCCAAACTCTTCCCTGAAACTTCCTGGCTCTCCTGTTTCAGTTTTTGCCTCTCACAGCTTCCTTTTACCTCTAACATCAAATTGCCTTTCCTTTCCTTCCTCTGTTCCCCTTCTTCTTGCCTTTTCCAACAAAACCCCAGAAAATGATGGGTACATTATAAAGTGGGTAATAACAGTAATGGCTGTGATGGTTCATTTATCTTCACAGTGCGATACTGTACTCTGAATATTTGGTTCCTGTAAGAATTATTTAAAGATGGGGCTGGAGCGGCAGCACAGCAGGGAGGGCGTTTGCCTTGCATACGGCCGACCCGGGGTTCGACCCCCAGCATCCCATATGGTCCCCTGAGCACCACCAGGAGTAATTCCTGAGTGCATGAGCCAGGAGTAACCCCTGTCCATCGCCAGGTGCGACCCAAAAAGAAATAAAAAAAGAAATTATTTAATGAAATTCTGCCACTGCCTTGAGCAAAAGTCCTCCTGAACTTATTTTTCACATGATGATGTAGCACTGTCCTCCCATTGTTCGTCAATTTGCTCGAGCCAGTCCAGTAACAACTCCATTGTGAGACTTATTGTTACTGTGTTTGGCATATGAATATGTCACAGGTGGCTTGCCAGACTTTGCCGTGGGGACAAGATACACTCAGTAGCTTGCTGGGCTCTCCAAGAGGGGCGGGGGAATCGAACCCGGATCGGCCAGGCTGGC
The DNA here is from genome assembly GCF_029834395.1 of Sorex fumeus. Taxonomy (NCBI): domain Eukaryota; kingdom Metazoa; phylum Chordata; class Mammalia; order Eulipotyphla; family Soricidae; genus Sorex; species Sorex fumeus. The sequence goes on from NW_026606143.1 coordinate 38,898,565, forward strand.
TGTGTGCAAGGCAAATGCCCTACCTGCCGTGCTGTCATTCCAGCCCCACATAATGATGGAAGTTTCTAATTTTTTGCACAGCTTTTCTGTAAATATGTTTGGTGCTGAAAGTTATAAGCTCTCTGTGGTGTGGTCTCCGTATAACTCTCTCAAGTCACACACAGTTCTAGCACTGTAGTGGGGAAACAGTCATCCATAATTTTCAGCACACTGAATGAGGTGACCATGCTTCAGTAAAACTTGACTTGTAAAAATGGGTTCATGAGCTCAGCTCAGCTGCAGTTATGCAACTGATCATCATGGGGAGCTTGATAAACTCCCAGTGTCCAAGCCCATAGGCCAGACCAATTAAATCAGGATCACTGGAAGTGAGACCCTGGACATCAGTATCTTAAACTTCTCAAGTCCAGCAAAGCAACTAAGGTTAGGAATGCCGAAAAAGCTCTCCAGGAGCAAGCCAGGGGAAACAATCAGATCTGTATCTCTACCTGAAGCATCTGGTCCTCTGTGCACAGGAGAGAAAAACCTACCATCCCCAAATATGTCTCTTTAGCAAAAGGATTATTTCTAAGAAGAGTCACTGAAAGTTTAACAAGAGACATTTACCGATAGAAAGGGAAATCCCCCTCTCTAGGGGTCTCTTCCTCATTGTAGCCAAAAATCAAATCTGTAACTCTTATTTGTGGAGGAGGCCAAACTTCCTTGTTTTCTCAGTCTTTCCTGGTCTGTTTCCTCCCAGACACCCCTCCGAGGTTCATGAAGGTTTTGACTGAAGCCACGTGGACCAGTTACTCAGCTTTAATGCATCTCTCTCACGTGTTCAAGTATCTTTCGTATTACCATAAAACTTCTTTTTGGAATTTTTCTCTTATCAATCTGATGCTTATCTGGTGACCTACCTAAAGTAATGCAGAGGGATGGAGGAGTTTTCCTGTGCCCAAACAAGTGTCTTCCCAGATGTGCACGAAGAATGACTCCTCACACCTTGGGGTGGCCCACTGGGGGGTTCCTGTGAGCAACCTTGTTCTTTTTAGCCCAGTGTGCCCTAAATGTGGCATTTTCTTTTTTTTAAAAAAAATTTTTAATGAAACACCATGAGATACAATTACAGACTTACACACTTTCATGATTATGTTTCAGTCATACAATGGTCGAGAATGTGACATTTTCACATGTATATTTTGATATAAAATGTTAGGAGGCCCAAAAATGATAGTTAAATGTTCAACCCATTGAAATTCCTTGAACAAAGATAAGTGGAGCATGTTTTAAATAAAGCTGAATGTAACTATTCACTCTTCCAAACTGAGAAGTATCAATGCATTCTACTGACACTTTTTCTTGGTCTTATGTGCTACATTTAAAACTGTGATTTTAACAAGATTGTCTCTCTCCAGTGATATAAAAGGAAATTTTATTTGCTGCAAGTAAATCTGAAATTTATTCCTGCATGTTTCCCTCCTCTGCCGCAAAGTCCCACGTCATACTCCTAACGATTTTACTCAAAACAGTATTTTCTTTTTTTTCTTTTTTTTCCTTTATTTTATTTTATTTTTTTTTAAAGTTGTAGATTTACAATTTTTTGTGCTTTGGTTTCAATCATACAATGATCAGATACCCATCCCTCCACCAGTGCCCATTTTCCACCACCATGGATAATATCCCTCCCACCCCCATCCCCCCATCCCCCCTGTCTCTGTGGCAGGGCAATCCCCTGTGTTCTCTCTCTCCGTTTGGGTGTTGTGGTCTGCAAAAGAGGCATTGAGTGGCAAACATGTTCAGTCCATAGTCTACTTTCGACATGCATCTCCCCTCCTGGGAGGATCCTCCAAACATCCTTTATTTGGTGCTCCCTTCTCTATCTGAACTGCCCTTTCCTCTAGGATACCCGGCTGGCCTCTAAGTTATGGAGTAATCCTCCTGGTGCTGATCTCAGCTATTCTTGAGTATTAATCTCATACTTTGTTACTTTATATCCCCCAGATGAATGCAATCTTTCTATGTCTATCCCTCTCTTTCTGACTCATTTCGCTTAGCATGATACTTTCCATATTGTACCACTTGTATGTAAATTTCATGACTTCATCTTTTCTAACAGCTACATAGTACTCCATTGTGTAGATGTACCAAAGTTTCTTTAACCAGTCATCTGTTCTTGGGCATTCAGGTTTCTTCCAGTTTCTGGCTATTGTAAAGAGTGCTGCAATGAACAAATAAGTGCAGATGTCACTTCGACTATACATTTTTGCCTCTCTGGGATATATTCCCAGGAGTGGTATTGCTGGGTCAAATGGGAGCTCAATTTCTAATTTTTTGAGAATCGTCCATACTGCAAAACAGTATTTTCTAGTGACAAACTCTCCGTAGGTACGATACCATTGTATCTTATTGACATTAAGCTTGCAACTGAAGATCAGTTAGGAGGCAGATCAGTTGATCGTCCCTTCCCAGGGGAGCCTTTGCTGACCTAAAACAAAATGCAATCAGTTATTTCACCAACAAAATAGGCTTACTCAGAAACAGCAAGAAAAAAGACACTTAGGTAAATGCAGTCTCATGACAATCTCATGTACCTTTCTCCCTGATCAAAGCCCTTACATTTCCTTTGGAGTGCCTGCTGGGTAAAAAGGCTCCTTGTCACCTTTTGCAAGGATGGGGAAGCAACATCACTTCCGGTTAGACATGCAAAGCATATTGGGTCATGTAGTTTGTTTATAGCACACATGTCTGCTCTTGTCTCCTGATCTCATTTAAATAGAGTTTCTGTATTTCCATTTTTACACTCTTGACTGTTGTATACTTTTAGTGTCTACAGAGTATTGAACTAACAAAAAATTACTTCAGTCAGATTTCGGATATAGCAAGAACACTGTCCAGTAGTACCAGCATTAGGAAGGAACAAAGAGACAGTCAGTTCCCATGCAAATCTCAGTTTTCCTCTTCTTGGTTCATGGAGCACCTGTTGGCTCAAGAACTTTGCAAAGCCTGTTCATTACCTTATGTGTGTCTCAACTGACACTCACCACAGACTCTCCCTAGCTGCCACAGAACTGATTCCAAAATGATGATGAGTTTACTGCAGTGGGTCAAAACTGCTAGGGAGCCTTAAGAAAAAGAGAATACATAGGTCTTTTGGACATCTCTGAAGGGTATTTGGGGGAATTTCTCATGAGGACAGCGATGCAAGGTGGTCTTCTCAAAATTTTCAGTTCTACGGCAGCTTTAAGCGGGACATAAGAACATGTGCTATTTATTTGGAGAGCTGGCCGGGCCTCAAAGCTGTGTTGGCAAAGAAATTCATTTTATCTTGAGTAAATATTATTGGCACACAAGATGAGAGAAGATCTGTTGGAGATTGGAAAGGGAGGTAAAGACTTTCCACTTATAGTGTCTCCCACCACTGCCCTTGGTATTGCTATTGGGTCCTTGGTAGTCCCAACCTGGGTGATATTTTGTAGGCCTAGAATCTGGCTGTGTACTTCGCAGGGACTATCTTTCCCCTAAATTAAGAACTAGTAATGAGAGGAGGGAAAATGTATGCCAGTTTCAGAAGTTTTTTTTCTCTGATTTTTCTAAAGACCCACTTACTGTTCTTTGCTTCCTTAAGATTCCCTCCTTGCTCCTAACATTTGCCTTCATCACAAAGCATTTCCACAACTGCCGCAGATCTCAGTAATTGGCCCTTTTCAGACTTTCAAGTTTATTTCTGAAATAAAAATAAAAAATAAAGTGCTTAGAGGAGAATAGAAGAATCTGGCTTTTGTGTTCCATAAAACACCCGAATTTGGAAACCAATGACCTTCCATTTTTTCTGGCATGTCACATTGCCTTTAGTTGCTTCTTATTTGGTTTTCTTTATATAATAGAAGAAAAAGACTCTTTATATAAATTTGGAAGATACAGATATATAAAATGAAAAAAATTTTAAATGACGTAATCCTCAGACTCTGAACTGAACACCAATAAATAACATTTGGTCTTCGTCATTTTGATTGTTGATCTATGAATTTTTATCTTGGCTCAGAGTAGCCCAAAACTTATCATTATCATTATTATTTATTTGGGGGCCACATATGGCTGTTCTCGGGGCTTACTCTTTGCTCTACACTCAGGGATCACTCCTGGTGGTGCTCAGGGGACAATAATAAGTGCCAGGGATTGAATGCCAGTTGGCTGCATGCAAGGCAAGTGCCTTACATGTTGTACTCTCTCTCAAGCTCCAAAGTACAAAGTTTAATATGAATAATTTTCATGTTATTATTTTTATTGAAGTCATTTTCATATTGAGCAACTTTATTGAGGCATTTGGCATGAAATAGCCACATATATTTAAAGGGTACATTCTGGTGCTGGAGAGAGATTATAGCAGGTAAGGTGCTTGTGTTGCACACATTTGATCCAGATTTGATCCCCAGAATCCCAGATGACCTGAGTGCAGAGCCAGGAGTAAACTCTGAGGATCTCTGGGTGTAGCCCAAACATCAAAAAATTAGGGATATATTCTCTTAGATTTTAGCATGTGAAACCATGTATATAATCAGGATAATGAACATCCCTTTCTATGGTCTCAAAGTTTCCTTGTGACTCTTTGTAATCCCACACCCCCACCTTTTCTGTAGCTCTTCCTATGTAGCCAGTGGTCTGTCTTTTATCACAATTGTTTACATTTTCTAGAACTTTCCATAAATCAAAGCACAAACTATACATTACTTTTGTATTGGTTCTTTCGCACAGCCTACTTATTTTGAATTACATGTAGTTTGTATTGATCTTTTTTATTGCTGAGTAGAAGTACTCTTGTTATTTATCCCCTCACATGCTAATGGACATTTGGATTGCCTCCAAATATTTGTGACTATAACAAAGAAATCTTCTAAGGGTTTTCATGTACAAGTCTTTATATTATAGATCATGCTTCTTCTTCCTTGGGTCCAAGATTCCATTGTGTGAATATACCATAGTCAATTATACACTATATTTGTTGTACATGCCCACTCTTTGAGTTCCCTGAAGACACAATTCCTGTGCAGGTAATCTGAGAAGTGAAACAGAGGAGAAGGGATGGAGAAAGTGAGCCAGAGAAAGAAGTAAAACCAAAAAGGATTTTTTTACGAGCTATTGATGACTGTGGGAAGCTGGGATTCAATCCAGTGAATTCCTTCTTAGGAATCATATAACTGAATAGTACTTGAGAATGTCTCACTGGAGGAAGAAGAAGCTAGTACATTCATTCTCCATTTCTTTCTTCCATTGGTGGAAGATGGTTCCTTAGGAGCATAAACTATGACACAATTCTCTTTCTCTGCTATGTTTGGCCTAAGTGGAATAACCTTTTGTGGCATCCAGAAGTCCTGAATCAGCAACATTTTGAACCCCAGAAGTTAGCATAGAATGAAAGGATGGTATCTGTCAATCACAAGCATACCAAGAACTAGGAGATTGAGCAGGCTGGAAGGAAGCATTTGCATGACTACTTCAACAGTTGTGTCGTGCAACATCAGCTTCCTTGCCACTTGGACTTTTGTATAAACCCAATTGTTTCTTTTAAATAAGTTTGTAGACGTGCGGTGGCTAGATCCAATTGGATATGAATTTGATTATTTTTGATCCTTTTCATCACATTACCCCTACTTTACCTTCTCAAAAGCATCTGATTCTCGATCCTCCCAGGATGGGAGAAGCATGCTGAAAGTAGACTATAGACCAAACATGATTGTCACCCATTGCCTCTTTTGCAAACCACAACACCCAATAAGAGAGAGAGAAAAAAAGGGAATGCCCTGCCACAGAGGCAGGGTAGGATGGGGGGATGGGGGGTGGGAGAGATACTGGGATCCATGGTGGTGGGAAATGGGCACTGGTGGAGCAATGGGTATTTGATCATTGTATCATTGAAACCCAAGCACAAAAATTTGTAAGTCTACAACTGTACCTCATGATGTCTCACTAATAAAAATAAAAAAAATAAAAAAGCATCTGATTCTCTGCTTCTTTACCAATATTGAGCATTTCGTTAAACAGATAAACAGAAATTTGTCAAAAATGTCAAAATAGTTTACCATTTGATGTCCAACTTAATTAAAAGCCCTGTAAATCAAAAGGCTTTTATTCATCAGACATTAAGTTCATATGTGAGGAAATTTAAAGGAAGTACAGATTTGTCCATAGCAATAGGACTTTGGACCTTCAAAGAGTAGCCTGTGGATAGATTGTGACACCAAAGCTCTTGACTGTCTTTCCCAGTCGAACCCTTCCAGTGTAACCTCCCCAGGTAGCCAGCTGCCCCTCTGCTGTTCAGTAATGGATTCTGGCAGTGTCGTCCTCAGTCTTGGCCATCACTGTATCACTGTATCACTGACATCCCACTGTTCATCGATTTACTCAAGCAGACACCAGTAATGTCTCCATTCGTCCCAGCCCTGAGATTTTAGCAACCTCTCGTTACTCGCCTTTCCCAACGAAACTGCTATATTAGAGGCTCTTTCAGGGTCAGGGGAATTATACCCATTATTGTTACTGTTTTTGGCATATCAAATACGCCACGGGAAGCTTGCCAGACTACATGGCAGTCTTTGCCATAACTAGCTTAATGTTGGGGTTCTGATAGTCTCTTAATCTGAACTCTGTCCTCTATATTTCTGAAATAGACCTTACTTGTTCTTATAAGTAAGGGCTTCTGTCTTACCTGAAAACTTGTCTTGATTAGAGTCTACAATGCAGTGACAACATAGGGGGCACTGGAATGAACTCCCAGAATTCAGGTCAAGCTCTGGCTATAGACTTTATTATGTCTGGTGTGGTTCAAGAGGCTGCTTCAAGACCCTAAACCTTTTTTTGAGATTTTTATTAGTGAAACTCTATGAGGTACAGTCGTAGATTTACAAATTTTTGTGCTTGGATTTCAGTTATACAATGATCGAATACCCATCCCTCCACCAGTGCCCATTCTCCACCACCACGAGTCCCAGTATCCCTCCCACCCCCCGTCCCCCCATCCCACCCTGCCTCTGTGGCAGGGCATTCCCCCTGTTATCTCTCTTTTGAAGACCCTAAATCTTAATTAAGACACACGGAATATAATTCTTTTAGTAGAGAGGGATTTTTGCTGCCATTTTATTTTATTAACGAAGCATGATTGCATATCCCAGTCCATGCCATGGTTTTGTCTCAGAGCTTCTGGACTCTTCTCAGTTCTGGCTTTCTCCTGTTGGGTTGGTACTGCCTGTGGTCTGGACACTTGGCTTTCCCCTCTCCTGACAGCTGTGCTACAGCAGGTGGTGTCAGCTAGCCACATCACCCAGCTGTCTACACTGACACTTGATCATTGGAAGCTCTTCATTTCCTTTCTTGTGCACATTTTGCCCTCTGTCAGCTTTCCACCCAGTACTTGTTTACAAATCTGTAAGCAGCCATTCCCTTGACACACATGCTTGGCTTCCCAGGGCTGACCTCAATCATTCCAGCCTCAGCATTTCCAGGTGGCCATATTTCAGGACTTCATTTGACTTGCTACTTGGTTTCAGGGAAAGGAGATGATGCTGTGAGTTGAGATAGCTCATGGGCAGAGAATAGAAATTGGATCAAGTAGGAAAGTCTCCCAAGAGACTAGACAATACTGTTGTTTAACGGAACTGACACTTCTGCTATTAGAGACTGACCCCATAGAGATCCATAATACTTCCTTTTCCAAATAATCTCTACTCAACAGTAATTGAACATTTTCAAATATACTCTTTTTATCATCATACAAATTATAAAGACAATTCAGCAGAGCATTATGTGGGATTATAAGAGAAGCCAAAACTCTTCACAAGACCTGCCTCCCAAAATATGGCACTGCTGTGAGGAAAGACTACGCAAATGAAGAGATACAGAGAAAGGGAAAAAGTGTCTTCCTTAATAAAGAATCATCACCAAGAAAAGCATTCAGAAAAAAGAAAACTATACAAAAACTAATGGCCAATTAGAAACGATAATGTAAGTTACAGGGGTGGGCAACCCCTAACATTTAAAATACATAGAATTGGGGGCTGGAGCGATAGCACAGTGGGTAGGGCATTTGTCTTGCATGCAGCCAACCCAGGTTCGATTCCCAGCATCCCATATGGTCTCCCAAGCACCGCCAGGAATAATTCCTGAGTGCAGAGTCAGGAGGAACCCCTGTGCATCACCAAGTGTGACCCATAAAGCAATAAATAAATAAATAAATATACATAGAATTATTCAATAAATAAGAACAAACATGCCTCTAAAATAATAGAGGAGCTCAAAATTAAGAATGAGAAATTTACAGATACCATAATGAAGAATCTCCAGGTCAATAAAATAAGTATCATAAATAGTGGTCAGGGAGATAGTACAGTAGGTAGGACATTTGATTTGCCTGCAGTAAACCCAGGTTTGATAACTGTCATCTCATATGGCCTCCCGAGACTTCCAAGATTGATCCCTGATCACAGAGCCAAGGATATAGAAATAGCACTGTCCTCCTGTTGTTCACTGATTTGCTCGAGCAGGTGCCATAACGTCTTCATTGTGAGACTTGTTTTTGGCATACATCACGGGTAGCTTGCCAGGCTCTGCCGAGCAAGCGGGATATTCTTGGTAGCTTGCTGAGCTCTCCGAGAGGGGTGGAAGAATTGAACCCGGGTCAAGCACATGCAAGGCAAATGCCCTACCGGCTGTGCTATTGCTTCAGCCCATAGAAATATATTTCCTAAAATATATTTAACAATGAAAATGTTTTATCTGACTTAATATTCTCCAAACAGACTTACTCTATAATTCTTTTGGTTTTGCATTATTATTATAAGTAGGCTTTTAGTCCAATACTTTTATAAAGTATAAAACCACATTTGAAATACTATAGAAGTATTAAATTACGATGTTGTAAGAGTTTACTCTCAAGTTCTATACTTATGGGTCCCGAAGTATCAGTCTATGGGTGAAATCTTAGATTCATGGATGGAAGGCTAGTTGAAAGTACTTCTTGAAAGTAACATAAATCTTTTAAAAATATGCTTGTCTTGTACTTCAGTAGTATGTTTATAGAACGCTGTCTTAAACATATGCTGGTTTAAGATAAAATAAACAGCTGGAAATATATATTAAAAGAGGAAGTGCTGATTTTAGAACGGTCATATTTTAGGCTACACCTGACGATGCTCAGGGGATATTCTTAGCTCTGAACTCAGGAATTACTCCTGGTGTACTTAGGGGACCAAATGGGATGCCAGGGATCAAACTGGAGTCAGCCGCATGCACAACAAATGCCCTAACTCCTGTACTATCACTCCAGCCCATAGAATGTCATATCATTGAGTAGTATATAGTTGTGAAAAGAATAAGCAAAAATTCAATATATTAAAATTTAAAATATGGGCTTATTTTATTCAAATGCGCAAATGTTTGAAAAGCCCAGGACATAAGTATAAAAATACATCTATTTATATATGCGGTTATACAGAAACTTATGATTGCCTCCCTCCAAATGATTTATGGTGTTCACCTCTAGTGATAGAATTTGTGGGCATTTGGATCTCATATTTTCTGATAAGTATTTCTGTTTAAAATTATTTTTAGTCTATCAGATGGAGTCAGGCTAATGTAACTGCTAAAATTTCCACTACTCCTGCATAAAGCACGGAGGAAAAGCCAAGTACCTGCTCAAGGCTTGTGAGAGAGCATAAGCATCTAGACCTGTGGTCACTAAAAAGAAGCACCCCGAATCCCATAGGACTCCCCAGAATCAACACAAGACAGATCTTTTTCTGTCTCTGCTCTGTATCAGGACCTGTGAGAAAAAGATCAGAGTATAAGACGTGTTTTCATAATCTCTTGACTTCACTAGTTATCTAGAAAATTTAGAAACATATAAATGAAATAATTTAATCAGCACCATGCATGAGTGGATAAAGATCCAAGACAAGAGGTAAGATGACACAAGAAACAGATGGGAACAGGGCTCTCTCTATACCACTTTCTAGTTAATACAATTCTTGGGCAGATTAGGAATACATACTGAAAATTGGAAAGTAAAACGTATTATTTGGAGATGCCTTGTGGCCATATTTATTTCAGTTAAGTAAAAACTGACTGGTAAAATTAGCCAAAACTCTTCCCAAGAGCAAGAAACCAGATGAAACCATGATTTTGGGGGATAAAATTGATGCAACTTGAGGAGGTTATACTGAGTGAAATAAGCCATAATGGTGAAGATACTAGATGTTTTTGTTCATATGTTGAATTATAGTATAAATAATATAAATTATGAAAGTAAAAAACAAAACTAACTCCTAATCTCAGTGGATATTGAGAGAAAGAGGCAGTGGGATAAATTAGTTCTTTTAGATAAATAGCACTAGAACTTTGGTGGTGGGTATGTGAGTTGCATGCATATAAAGAACCATACATTTATATATTTGAAATTATAGAGTATTGTAAATCAATGATAAATCAATTTTTGAAAGACCAGTTAAAGATAAATGCATAAGAGTAAGTAGCTTTCCTGCTTCCCCTGAAGTTACTAATCAATAGGTAAAAGATCTGTTGAGTAAACAATATTCCACCTCAAAATATAAACTCAATTTTTAAAATAAATCTATGTGAGGAAAGCTATAAAGTTTACAAAGGGGGGTTAGAGAAAAATGTAAATAATTATTAGCTAGCTCAAGGAATAGAATGAAAAGACTGAATACTATATGTTAGAATAGTATAGATTATTACAGATATATTTTTTCCAAATTAGCATATTGATTTAACACAACTTATAAAATTAATAGAGCCTTTCTGCTAGGTAGGAAAGCATATATATTTTTTAATTATGGCAGTTGTTTCTGGTTGAATATTTCATTTATAGAGTCATGTTCCTTCATTGTTTGACTATGTGGGTATGTACACAAAGAGATTTTTTAAAACAAGAGAAATAAAAACATAGTGACACAGAAATTTATAAATGGAAACAGGTGATTATGGAGAAACAATTCTAATAAATATGAGATGGTAATATGTGAAATAGCACAGCGGGTAGGGCGTTCGCCTTACAAGTGGCCAACATGGCCGACCCGAGTTCGATTCCTCCACCCCTCTCGGAGAGCCCGGCAAGCTACCGAGAGTATTCGATATGCCAGACACAGTAACAACAAAGTCTCCAATGGAGACGTTACTGGGCCCGCTTGAGCAAATCGACGATCAACGGGAGGGCCTTTACCTTTACCTTACCTTAATCTGTGAAATAGGAAGCCTCAGAAACCAATGGTCAAAACAGTATTCATCACTGAGTTAAAAAGGTGAACTTCTGGGGGAAAGTGATACATTGACATTTCACATAGGCAAAGAACAAAATGCCTTTGAGTTTTGCAAAAAGTAGGGCCAGGGATGCAACTCAGTGGTAAAGAACATGCTTCACATGTGTGAGGCTCTGTGTTCCATCCCCACCAGAGCAAAAAAAAAATTACAAAAAGGTAATGAGGAAAATATTGACAGCTAAATGTTAGAATGGGGAAGGACCCTTTTAGCAGAGAGAGAAGTTAAAAGGAGCATAATGACTCTTGTTAATTTTATTAAAATATATAATTTTTGTTCAAAATTTTATACACATAAATGCCCTGAGAGTTTATATCCATATATACGAAAATTTATAATTTTATGATTTTAATGTCATACTTTATAATAAGAACTCTTAGGTAGGGTTTATCTCAGGAATGAATACTAATCAATTGTGATAAAAGCTTCTAACAGACCAGAAATGCAGGAGAACTTCCTTTATCTGAGACGGTACATCATTTATCATCCTTTTAGCAGATATACTACTTCATTGGAGACTTTAGAGCCATTTACACTTATATCAGGATTGAAAGAACAAACTCATTGGCCAATACTGTATTGAAGGTTGTAAATAAGTTAAATAAATGTGGCTTAAGAATTTTTTAAAGGAGCTAAAATATTCTTATTTGTAAACAATATGATTGTTTCCATAGAAAGTTCAAGAGAATCTAAAAGCAAACTTAAATGACTGATAAGATTTGGCAATGTACTGCATGCAAAATCAACACGGTAACATTTTTAGCATTCCTCTGCACAAAAATAACTGTTTAGAAAATGCTTCAAAGTAAAGATCTCATTTATCACAGCAACAAAACTACAGAATACCTAAGATTAAATTTATACAGGATCTACAAAAAGTTGTGGAGAAAATTGCAGAACAGTAATGAATGATATGAGAGAATCTGAGTTTATGCAGAGATACAAGGTTCATGGAAGAAAAGACTATATCAGGAAGATAATACTTGTTCACAAAATTAATCTATAAGGGCAGTGGTTTTCAAAAAAATCTCACGAGGCTTTTCTATAAAGCTTGGCAAGATCACCCTGAAATTTGTATAGAAAAGGAGTCAAGAGGTTGGAGCAATAGTACAGTGGACAAGGTCCTTGCTTTGCATGTGGCCTTCCTGGGTTTGATTCCTGGCATACCCATATGGTCCCCCTGAGCACCACCAGGAAGTGACTCCTGAGTGCAGAGCCTGTAGTAACCCCTTCCCATTACCAGGTGTAGCCCCCAAACAAAACCAAAACAAAAAAGAAAAGAAAAAAGGAAAAGCAAAGAAGGAAAAGACAAAAAGTCAGAACAGTTATGATTGTCCAGAAAAGACATAATTAATAGGACGTCTATCTAGGTATCTAGATAGCTTCATATCCTACTGGAACACACATACACAAATTTACTATGAGGAATATGTTCACATGATTATGGAGATTGAGTAATCCCATGATCTGGAGACCCAGGAAAGCTTGTGGTGTAATTCCAGTAAACTAAATCCCAGTGCAAGGACAGAAGATCAATGTAGCAAACAGATAAGCAGGAAGAGAACAAAATACCTTTTCCTCTGGTTTGTTTTACTCAGGCCTTCCATGCATTAGGTGATGCTGACCCACTTTGGGGAGCACAATCTACTGAGTCTCCCAAAACCAAATGCTAATCTCATCTAGAAAACAACCTTCAGACATACCCCCAAAAATTTACTCTGGGCACTGTAGGTCTCTGGGCTGGAGCGATAGCACAGCGGTAAGGAGTTTGCCTTGCACGCAGCCAACATGGCGGACCCGAGTTCGATTCCTTCGCCCCTCTCGGAGAGCCCGGCAAGCTACCGAGAGTATCTCGCCCGCACAGCAGGGCCTGGCAAGCTCCCCGTGACGTATTCGATATGCCAGACACAGTAACAACAAAGTCTCCAATGGAGACGTTACTGGGCCCGCTCGAGCAAACTGTAGGTCTCTGTCAAATAGACATAAAATAACCATCACAATAGTTAAGACAAGGACAGAGGACTTACCCTACCAAATATTAAGACATATTGAAAAGATATAGTAAATAAAATATAGTAATGTAAACTGCATGTTTTGCATGTAGAGTTAGACAAAACAGAACAAAATTTATATAGAGACTCAATGAAGTCTTATAGAAACCTTGATAAATCAGTCCAGACTAGTACAAATGACTCAACAAATGTGTCTGGGAAAATTGGGCATTCGTCTTGAAAGAAAATTTCATCACTACCTTTATACCTCACAAAAACTAATTCCAGACAAACAATCTAAGTGTCAAAAGACACCATGAAGACTCTTGACAGGAAATAAAGGCTAATTTCTTTATAAAATTAATTCTATAAGTACAAGGAAAAAAAACATTATTTAAAAAGACACAAATGTAACTATACTACAATTAGAACCTTAAAAACAGCAAAAATGACCTTAACTATAATTTCAAAGATAAGCTATAGAGGAGAATATATTTGCAATCCAGAAAATCAATGCATGCGAGGATGTAAAATAGGTAAAATATTTTTTGCAATTCATCAAGAAAAAGACAAGTATCCAGAAATAGGCAAAATATATCAAGAAGCCAATTCACAGAAGAGGAAACTTGAATGTCAAAAAGGCAGAGGAGGATGGGGGGAGTTGCTGTCTGTAGCTACGGGGGGTGGGGGGGTGGGAGTAGGATGCAAACAAAGCAAAGCTATGTATCTCAGAGCAAACATATTTGCAAAAATGAAAAAAAGAGGTATTCCAAGCTATGCTTGCTTGGAATATCACGTTTCACTCAATGAGAGAAAGAATCCGGAGTTCCGACATCCGTCAACGATCAAGAATCAGGGACGCTGTCTCATTTGCCAAGGTGTCAAAAATCAGATGGGCTGGTCACGTAATGAGATTTAAAGATGACCGCTGGACTAGAGCTGTTAGTGACTAGATTCTACGGGATGTCAAAAGACCACGTGGCCGCCCACCTACCAGATGGTCAGACTTCTTCGTCAAGATCATGAACGATCAGTTTGAGGCTCTTCATGTTCCCGGAACGAACAGATGCCATTGGGCTACACTAGCACGCGACAGGGACAAATGGAGACGTTACTGGCGCCCGCTCGAGCAAATCGACGACTAACGGGAAGTTAAGTTATTTTTTTTTTGCAGGAGTAAAAACGGGGTTTATTTAGACCAGCATGCTGGGGCTCCGCAGCATACCCCAAAAACGGGCAGTGGCTGAGAGCCCCAAGCTTCTTCAAAAGGGGTCTTATATAGGCTCTCATCAACCGTTACAACAAAACCTGCGCATTCCAAGGATCATAGATTCAAAAGTCAGCAGTTACATACATCGATTGTCAGTGGCACAAGCAAGGTTATAGCCGGAATTATTAAGCCTTTAGTGATTTTTAAGTGAAAAAAAGAGGAATTTTCAGTGAAAGTGCCGAAGTTAACTGAAAGATCGAGCTGAAATGGAATTTCTCACTCTGTGTTTGTAGGTCTATAACTTAGCTTAATTATGGCCTGTACATAAAGAATCACACACTAGTTTGTTGAAGCATTACTGGTAAGTGAAAGAGGGAAACAGCTTAATTGTACGTCAACAGAATATGGTAGTTAATTGTCCTGTATTTGGTAGTGGAGCATCATAGACCAGTTTAAACTCTAGCAACATAGGTCACTGTCACTGTCCTCCCGTTGTTCATCGATTTGCTCGAGCGGACCCAGTAACGTCTCCATTGGAGACTTTGTTGTTACTGTGTTCGGCATATCGGATACATCATGGGTAGCTTGCCAGGCTCTGCCATGCGGGCGAGATACCCTCGGTAGCTTGCCGGGCTCTCCGAGAGGGGCGGAGGAATCGAACCCGGCTCAGCCAGGCTGGCTGCAAGCAAGGCAAACGCCCTACAGCTGTGCTATCGCTCCAGCCCAGCAACATAGGTAACATTCATCAAAACAACTTAGGGGAAAGTAAGCTCGAAGTCACACTCTTGCGGTACCATTTTCAAAACCATGGTCCTAACTATGGATACTATAGTGGTCTAGCATAAGCCACCTAAAAGATGCCTAGCCTAATTCCCATGTCTAAAATACCTGACAGTCTAAGACCAACCTTGGTGACAGAATCAGCTATATCCAGGGGACACTGAAGGCCCCACTGTCACTCAGTTCTACTACTCAATTCCTAGAATTGGCCGATTCACTCTCTGGAACATTCTCAAATCAGTTTATCTACATCTTATTCTTCTCATGATTGGCTCAGAATTTTTTTTTACAACAAGCCATGTATTTATTTATTTGACGAACTGTGATCTATAATATAGTGGTGGGGTTTCATACATAGAATGTTCCGACCCCACACCCTCTACCAAGAATCTCCTATCTCACAGCATCCAGCTTCCGGTCTAAAAACCATGAACCAATTTTCAGCTTATGCTGCCTTTGGCCATTCTTTACTCCTCTGCTGTTTCTTTATATCCAGTATGAGATCATCCTGTGTCCATCCCCCTACTCCTAACTTCCCTCAGCGTGATACTCTCCAGATTCATCTACATAGCAGCAAGTTGCATTATTTCACCTTTTCTTTTACTTTAAACACTGTCGTTTACACCGTGGTTTGTAATATAGTTGTTACAGACATTCAATGTTCCGATACCACTCACTCTCAACACCAGAATGACCTTCCTTCCACAATTGTCTCCATTTTCCCAATAATCTCCGAAGCCTGCCCCCTTAGCAGAAACAAAATAATTTATTTTCTATTGCTTGTTACAACTAATTGGCTAATGAAATTATCAAAAAAATTAATTCAGTAAAAGAAAATTTGTGAAAATTGTCATGGACGTAATAACCCCATGGAGGGATAAGACAATATTTCATCTTTTCTTCTAGTCAAGTAGTATTTATACCACAATTTCTTTATGTTGCTGTTTTGGCCACACCCATTGGTGCCCAAGCAACCATATTGGTGGTGGTGGGGGGCTGTACATCAAACTCAGATTAGCTGGGTGCAGTGCAAATGCCCTACCCAGAGTACCATCCAGACCAAACGGCCCATAACCTACTTACCTTCCTTTTTCCTTCCTTCCTTTCTTCCTTCCTTCCTTCCTTCCTTCCTTCCTTCCTTCCTTCCTTCCTTCCTTTCCTTCGTTCCTTCTTTTTTTCTTTCTTTCTCCCTTCCTTTCTTCTTTCCTTCTTTCATTTTTTTTCTTTTAGTTTAATCCTGGCTCTGTGCTCAGGCATCACTTCTGGCAGGTCTCAAGGGATCATATGGGGTGCTGGGGATTAAACCTGGGTCAGCCACAAGGCAAGCACCCTACCTAATGCATCATGGCTCTGTTCCCACCAACAGTTTCTTTATCCAGCCTTCTGTTCTTTGATACTTTTGTTGTTTCCAGATTTGGGCTATTGTGAATTGTGCTGCAATGAACATAGGAGCACAATATTTTTCCTGGGATAGGGGTTTTGGGC
Organism: Sorex fumeus; assembly: GCF_029834395.1. NCBI lineage: Eukaryota > Metazoa > Chordata > Mammalia > Eulipotyphla > Soricidae > Sorex > Sorex fumeus. Next base: position 38,915,335 of record NW_026606143.1, read on the forward strand.
CCTTGGTTAGATGCCAAGAAGTGAACTTGCTAGATTATATGAAAGCTCAATTCCTAGGTTTTTGAGAAATATCCATATTGTCTTCCCAAAATGTTGAACTAGTCAACACTCCCACCAACAGTGGATGAGGGTTCTTTTTGCCCCATATCCACACCAACACTTGTTTTTTCCTTTATGATGTGTGCCAGTCTTAGTGGTGTGATGCGATATCTCATTATTGTTTTGATTTGCATTTCCCTGTTGATAAATTATGCAGAGCGTTTTCTCATTTACCTATTAGCCATAGAACATTTTATATAAACTTAGTCCCTTCCTAGAATTGGCTATAGATCTCCTGATCAACCACCTCCCCATATCATCTAATCCATAGAAAGCAGAAACTTTCTTCCTAAGCTGCACAGAGAGACGCAGTGAAAGACTCCCCAAGACTGTACTCAGGAGATCTCTTTCTGGAATCACTACTCTGTCCATCTGAGTAACATACATTCTTACTAACCTTATTTTGCTTTTGCCTAAAATTTTTCTCTCTTCAGGCAAATTCTTTTACAATCCCACCACTTGGAACCAGCAGGCTCAATTTTGCACTCCTCTCCTTTCAGACATGTGGGCATATGGTAATGCAGAGAATACATGAAAAATTGACATTGAGTAGGGGTACAGCAATATGTCTCTACACCCTAGAGGAAGGGGACAAGTCAGAAAGATTGTTTGGATGACGTCAAAATACTTACATTAAATGATGCAGATCCATTTGATTGTTCAGAATATGAATATCGGTCAGATTGCTCTGTATCAATGTATTTCTGAAGTATTTTATAATTAATTGGAAACATGTTGTCCACGTTTTATAAAGTTCTTTCAGTTGGTAGAAAGTTCATAACAAGACTCTTATTTCCCCTATAACATTTCTGTTATCTTTGCTCCTAAACAACTTCTTAACTTCTTAATTGAGATATGGAGAACTGTTATTTTACTGAGTTTATATGAGTAAAAATAAAAATATCTTTAGAAAACTTTTATCTTCTTATTTATCACAATATAAACTATGGTGAAAAAACATTCATGTTTACTGTGCAAACACAGTTTCAAATATGTAGTTTGTAAGTCTGTACCAGACAGAAATTTTGAAGCCACCACTTCATGAAGTCTCCCAAACACCAAAAGAACATAAGTGACTAGAAACTTTGGGAGTTTCCCTCTTCTATAAAAGGCCAGAATTATAACTGAAAAACTAGGAGTCCAACAGTGTATGAAACAAAGCAATTTCTTCTGTTCTGTGTATGTTGTGAGCATAAAACATCTTGGACATAGTTAATGCGTAGCTTCCATCTGGCATTTTTCATATTATGTAAAATTGTTATGTCAGCAACAGATGGTAGAACTAAGTGTTAGGAGATTTTACTTATGCCCAATTATCAGTTTTACAAATCTGAACATTAAACAGTTCACAGGTCTGTGGAAATGCATAAGGTGCTAGATTTTTTACCAATCAACTGCCTAGCAAAGTGTCAAGTTTCTTATGTTTCTCTTTTCCCCCTTGCTAACAAATCTTGATTTTGTTCTGATATCCTCCTCTGAGTTTGTGAGCTGACTCCTCCAGAACTGATCTGGCAAACTCCAGGAAACATGTCCTCAGCAAATTCAAGAACTTAGAATATTAGTGTGAGTGATGTATATCTCCATTCTCTTTCTCTTACCTAGTGGGACTAAGGAAGATGCTAGACCTTATTTCTTCCAGTAATTTTTGATGAAACCTTGCCTCAAGGATGATGCTAAGAACAGTAGAAAAGATAATTACAGAGCCCGAGTCATTTACACCATTGCACTGCTAATGGTTCATCAGCTGCCTTACCTCTAGACATAACGTTTTGTCAGATAAAAGATTCTTTACTGAAGTATCTGAGAGTTTAATTTTCTTTCAACTAGAGTCCAAAGAATCCTGACAGGAGAGAAAGAAACCCTAGTATTCATTAATTTGAAAACCTCAATATAGAAGTAATGAACTATGATGAAAAGGAACCATAGTCATGGGTGAAGAGCTTTTGATTTCCTACTTCCTGATTTGGAGATCACATTGTTCACAAGGCAGAAGCTCTGAGTCCCAGACTCGGACAGCACGCTGATTTAAAGTTCTGCCATCTGTCTAGCAATTTAAACAATACTTCGATATAAAGATCTTCATAAGTATAAGTATCAACAATGTGAGGTGAGTTTTATAGGCATTCTTTTAAAACTGAAGTTCAGGGGAGTGCAATGACATTATCTAGGACAAAAATGTTATAAACCAATCCCTTAAGTTTAGGGCCAATGAACTTTTATGCTGAGTCCTCATGAATTTTCAAAATATTACATGTGAATGAAGGTTTATTAAAGAAATGTTACCTACATGACAGAATATGGCTTGTAATTTTTGGGTTGCTTTTGTTTGGGGGGAATCACCCAGCTGTACTCAGGGCTTACCCCTGGCTCTGAACTCAGGGGTCACTCTGGGTGGTACTTGGGGACCATGTATGGTGTCAGCGATTAAACCTGGCTTGGACATATGCAAGACAATACTTTATCCACTGAACTATCTCTCTGGGACCCTCCTTTGACATCTGGCTATGTTCATACGGCTTTTCAAATACACCTGCAAATACTGGCAAGTACACTGATAGATTTTGGAGCAGCATGCTATTTTATTTAATAGCATGAACTAGGCTTGTAAATTTCAAATCCAGCTATGACAATTACATTTTTAGGTTAGGCAAATTACTTAATGTGCTGCACCTTAATTTCTTATCTATTAAGTAGATGACAAGAATAGTATTTCATAGGGAGACTACAAAGATAAAATGAGTTAATGTTTGTAATACTATTGGGACATTGCTTAGTAGATGAGGTCATATGTGTTTATTAAAGAAAATACTTTTATGTCTTTGTAGGGTCCCCTTTTCTGGATGCTTGTCTTCCACTTAGTCAATCTTTGTCTTATTCCTATGACTTTTTGTTTTGGGAGGACTATGCAGTGTCAGGGATCAAACCCTAGACTCTGCATGCAAAGCATGTGCTTTAGTCCTTTGAGCTATCTTTTTGGTCCTCTGAGGACCACTGAAAATAGCTTTGGTGAAGCATAATTGATATGCAGGAAACTACACATTTAAATTTTGATGTATACAAACATTCAGCATTATAGTACCACAATCAAAAGAATGAATATGGTCATTTAGATATCATCAGATATTTAGAGGAAACTTCTACAACCTTGGCACCATTGACAGTGAGGGTTGGACTCTTCCTTGTGGTGTAAGCTGTCATGTGCATTGTAGGATAATTACAGCAGCAATTCTGATCTCCATACTAAATACTAGTATCACTCTGGCTGGCTGCCCCCCAGTGGCATGTCAACTAAAAGTGTCTCCAGACATTGTCCAATGTTGCCTGGGGGGAGCAAAAATCACACCTGGTTGAGAATCAGTGATTTGGAAGAAAATGGTTATGAATGAACATGATCATCACATTATGCCTATGTTTCTGCATTGAACTTGGAGATACTGTTTTTCCAGGTGTTTCTTCTAAAGCCTTTATTTGGATGTCTGCATCAGAAAGAGGAAACGGAAAGAATGCTTTTAAAGCTCTCTTAGTCTCTTACATCCTTCCCTCTCACTCACACCTGCTACGGTTCTTTCCCCTCCCCCATCATTATTCATAAATAAGTATTGTCCTGGAAGAAAAGTGCCTGTCACAGAGGCAAGCTGGTGTGTGTGTGTGTGGGGGGGGGGGGGGGACAGGAGGAAACTGGGGACATTGGTGGTGGGAAATGTACACTGGTGAAGGGATGGGTATTGGAACATCATATGACTGAAACTCAACCATGAACAACCTTGTAACTGTGTATCTCGTGCTGATTCAACAAAAATTGTCTTATTGAACTGATTTCACTCTTGAATTTCTTTTCTTACTGCACTAACTCAAAAGATGCATTTTCCATAATAATAAAAACTTGGGGTTTTTTTTGACAGTTTATACTACCTAAACTTCATTTAATAAAGAATTCCAAAGACTTTCATCTTATGATGCATCACATTTGTTCTAAAGTTACATTTAATTTTTGTTCAAGAAAAAGACTGCTGGGCAGAAGCTCCCAAACTTTCTGTTTGCTTAAGGATTTTTGGTAGCTTGGGGGAAAAGCAGAAACTCTCCATGAGCCTTGGCCTAAGTCCACCAGGGATGTAGAAGCTTAATTAATGTTTGTCAAACACTTTTAAGATGAAAAACACCATTAGCTCAAACCACTGCTATGAAAAGTGTTATTTTCAAAACCTTACCAACACATTAGCATCTGTCCTAACTAGTCCTGAGGAAGAGAAAAAAAAGACTAGGACCACCACATGGTGACAAGGAGTGAAGAAGGTGCTGTTCAGGACTCCTGGCGCCAGGGAAGGGAGGCACTTGAGATAATGATAGATTTGCTAGTTTACATGCTGAATATTGTCCCTCTACCCAGAGCAGCCTCTAGGAAGTGATTATTTATGTAAGTGAATAAGTGAAAAGCTCTTATTTGTTTTATGTGGCAGAATTCCTGAAATAGTAAATCAACATAACTTCAAACCCAGACTGACAACCAGGAGACATAATTTGCCAGCTGACAAGGATACATCTACTAAAAGACTTATATAATAAAGTCCCCAGAAATTTTGAAAATATAGAACCTAGCAGACATCCTTTTGGGGCATGGCTTTGTTCTGAAGTCATAAGAGGGTAGGGAGTGGGCATCTATTGTACTGACATGGATTGTGGCAGATGTGGCATGGTTTCGAGGAACTTGAGAAATGATAAAACTGAAGGCAAATTGAAGCTGAACGAAGGTGGCCCTTCCTGAAATGATATAGTTTGGTAAAGCAGACTATGACCACAACTTCTGGTCCTCACTTCAACTTTTGAAGACTGGCATCACTGGATGGGACACAATATATGTGGGAAAGTGCTGAGCCTGGGAGGCCAAGACCAGTATAATGGAATTTTGCCTGTTATCTGTACCAGTAAAATGGTACAGATACTAGGAGTTGCTGGATACCTCATCCAAGACTTCCACAAACCTCTGGTGCTTTGCTCCTCAATTCTTCTCCAAACTAATTCCATCCATGGGAGAAGTTGTCCCCAGATAGTCACTCCCTTGTATCAGGACTTGTCTCAAATACTTTTAAATGTCAGGGTCCTTAACTAATAATATTATTGAAGACAGAACACATACAAGAGTCCTACTTTCTGCACTATATTACTTCAGTTACCTCTTAAATGTAATATCTTAACTTTTAATATTTTAAGAGGAAGATTATAAATATGTGTCATGAATTTAAGCTCAGTATTCTGCTTGAAGTCCTACTATCCTTTCCTGGTAGTTAATGACTATGGCTTTTAAAAAGCAGGTGATATATTAATTTACCATAGGATTCAGCACCATGCTCACTGTAATGTATCCCCAGCCTCTCCAAATAATGCTTTAAAAATATTGACTTACCAACAAAAATGACTATGAAATAATATTAAAGGGAGAGGAAAAGCTATGCAACATAAACTCAATTCAATTTATATCTAAAAATGTGTTGCAAAATACATTAAATGTTTATCTCTGAGAATGGAATAATGACCCATCTTTATGTTCCTCTGTAGATATTTTATAACTTGTAACTTTCTATATTGCTTGTATTTGAGTTACTGATAAACAGGAAAGGGAAAAACGGTTGTTCCCAAGTAAGGGTTTGCTGCCAGATGAGCATAAAAGCCAATCCATTATGTTATAGGCCTTTGATAAAAGAAAGGGTATCATTTCAAGGTTGACAAAGAAGTACATACTACAAAGCAAGGCTGGAATTAATTTTTCCCTGGTTTTAGAACTGAAGTTTTTATGGGGTTAGGAGATAAGATAACTATGAGAAAGCATTTGCTTGACCAAGACAGGTTGGCTCCATCTTCAGTGCAGATATACCTAAATGGAGTAAAGCTACAAGGGGTCTGGGCTGTAATGCTTCAGGGAATACACATTGTATTCCAATGCAGTCCACTTAGAAAACTCTGAGAGCTCTTGGTACCATAGCTGCAGAGTTTTTTAGTTATGGATAAGGTCATCCAAAAAAAAAAAAAACATCCTATGGTAAGTTTATAAGTTCTGAAAGACAGCTTGCGGAAAGAACTATTTCTGTTTAAATCCACTTTGGGAAATTATGTTCTGCAATTTCAGTTTGGGAGGCTGATGTTTCCCTGTCTTCAAGGTATCACTGCTATCTTGACTGCTTTGTTTGATGAGAACAAGGTTACCTGGCAGCATAATTATCTAAGAGCACATCTGTAAACTGCATCTGTGGTTTCGAAGCCCAACAGATACTGGTTCTCATTCCTCCACTTCAACTTAGTAGGTACCCTATTTTGGAAATACCTTTTGAGATTACTAATTTTCACTTGTGGAACTTGGATGTCAGGCATACAATTTTGTAAAATCTCAGTAGCTAGCTGGAGCGATAGCACAGTGGTAGGGCGTTTGCCTTGCACGCAGGCCAACATGGCCAACCCGAGTTCGATTCCTCCGCCCCTCTCAGAGAGCCCGGCAAGCTACTGAGAGTATCTCGCCCGCACGGCAGAGCCTGGCAAGCTCCCCGTGACGTATTCGATATGCCAGACACAGTAACAACAAAGTCTCCAATGGAGATGTTACCTGGGCCCGCTCGAGCAAATCGATGAACAACAGGAGGGCTTTTACCTTTACCTTTACCAGTAGCTAGCAAGCCTCCAAAGTGATACTGTGAATCCCTTATCTGTATGCTTGATAGGCTGGATTTCAAGACTAACTTCCTGATCCTCGTGGAAACAATTTTCCAGAGAGAAACAATTTATTTGGAATACAAAACTCAATAAAGAGAGGGATGGGGGTGTGTGGGAAAATAGTTCAAAGGGATGGAATGCACGTTTTGTATGTATAAGGCCCCAGGTAGTTTCCCTGAGATGACATGGCTGCCTGAGCATTGATGTAGCCCTGGTGGCTCCCACATACTGTTGGGGAGGCCTCTATCTAAAAACCAATTAAAAACAACACAAGCATAATGAGATTTAAGAAAAAAGAATAATGAGATAATTCAGATCCTGGTCTCACCATGGAGACAGATGGAAAGTGGTGGCTAATTTCTCAGCATTTTCTACCTCAGCAATATTAATACTTAGAAACAGATATTTGTAGATGATTCTTAGGTTGTGGCAAAGTTTCATGCACATTCTAGGATGTTTATCAGTATCTTTGACCTCTATCCATAAGATATGAGTGGCATATAGGAATTTATCCTCAAGAATACTATGAGGAGGCTCCAGTGATAGATCAGGGACCAGGGACCCATGTCTTGCATTTCAAGGCCTGAGGTTGATCCCTATCACCACATCCCTCCCCACCAGCACTGCAATGTATGGCCCTAGAAGTCCCCGGTGCCACTGGACCCGAGCTTTGAACTGCCTAACCTGGTTGGCCATCTGTTGGCCAGGAGCGTTCCTGGTTCTCCCTGATACTCTTTCAGAGGTCATCCTTGGCACACACAGAGAATACTATGGGAAACATGTGAAAGAAAATTTTCTTCTACTTTGGGCAGAAGAAGGGGAAAAGCAATCATTTTAAAACAAGACCAGAAGCTATATTTGTTTATTTTTGCTTTGTTTCCCTTGCTGCTGTGTTTGGGTCCACAAACATACTCCAAGTTCTTTATTAAAGAGCTTCTCAGTCAATGTGGGGCTGGAGCGATAGCACAGCGGTAGGGGGTTTGCCTTGCACGCAGCCAACATGGCCAACCCGAGTTCGATTCCTCCGCCCCTCTCAGAGAGCCCGGCAAGCTACCGAGAATCTCTCGCCCGCACGGCAGAGCCTGGCAAGCTTCCCGTGATGTATTCGATATGCCAAACACAGTAACAACAAAGTCTCCAATGGAGACATTACTGGGCCCGCTCGAGCAAATCGATGATCAACGGGAGGGCCTCAGTCAATGTTAGAAACTCTGTATTAAGCCCCTAACAAATATTAACCTATGTGTGTTCATCACAATAAAACTACTTGTAATTATAGCACTGTTGGTGAATTCTATGGTTCATTCCTGAGAATTACAAAAATGAAAAAGGATTTTGTGAATCCCTAAATTTATGGCTAGTAAGAAGTACAGGAAGCCTGGGAAGTCTATTTGTGATTGGCACCTGAAGTAAGGTCGATCTTGTGGATGACTGAGTACTTTATTTAAGAGGAGGGAATTTAGTATCCCAAGTGGAATTGAATCAGAACATGCTCTAATGGAAAAAGTGAATAACATGTAAGAAGATATGAGTAATCTAATGTAAGCATAGAGATTAAAACTAAGACTCAGAAGGAAATGCTAGAAATAAAAAAAGACATTATAACAGAAATGAAGAATGCCTTTGAGAGCTCAGCTGTAGGTTGGAAAAGGCTAAGGAAAGAATCAGTGAGCTTGATGGTATGCCAAGAGAAATTTCCCAAGCTGATGTTGAAAGTTAAAAAACAGAATACCACAAACTGGGGGCAATTATAAACGTTGTAACACACACAAAATAGGAATCCCATAAAGAAAAGAAACAAAGCAGTATTTGAATTAATAACATCTCAGAATTGTCTAACGTTAATGATACCAAGTCACAGATTCAGGAAACTCAGAAACATATGCATGTGTGTGTATCACAATGAAAGAAAGAGAAAAGAGAAAGAAAAGAACATCTTTAAAGAAACCAAAATGTGTGTGGGGTCACTGCTTACCTATAAAGGAATAAGGATAACAGTTACATCAGGAGGAGCTAGAGAGAGTTCAGCAGGTAAGACACTTGCCTTGCCCGTGACAGACCTGGGTTTGATACCTTGCATCTCATATAGTCCCAAGAGCACCTCTAGGAGTGATTCCTGAGTGCAGAGCCAGTAGTAACCCCTGAGCATCACTCGGTATGGCCCAAAAACAACTCTCCAAAAGAAAGAATTACATCAGGCTTTTCATCAAAAATATGCAAGCAACAAGAGAATAAAGTAAAATGTTTAAAGAGTTAGAAGTGGGGGAACTTAAAATTATATATTAGCAAAATTATCTTTTCAATATGAAAGGAAGAAAGGGACTTTCCAGAAAATCCTGATCGAATTTGTTCTCAATAGACCTGCCTTGCAATAAATATTCAAAATCGCTCTTCAGAGAGGTGATATATGTCAGAAACTCAGATTTCACATGAAAGAAGAATGCTAGAAAATACATTAAGGTAAAAAATTAGCAGCAATTGTAATATTTATGCCCTGATTTGTCTGTCAGTATGCAAGATATTACAGTTAAGAGTTTCTATTGGGGTAACTGTTTCAATTGAGGATTCTGTTAATCACTATGGAATCTTTAAATGAGGATGAATGAGAATGTAATAAATTATCATTTGAAATAATTTCACAAAATAAATGAAAACCTTAGCCCTTACCAAAAAAAAAAAAAGAAAGAAAATACATTAAGGTAAAATTAAGTCTTCCATTTTTATTGTAAATTGATCACATATATAACTGCTCAAAGTAACAATAATAGTAACCATACATGGGTTGACAATAGTTTATGGAAAAATGATATGAAATACAGCAAGGGTTTTGCGGTCACACTGATTCATTGATGTATACATTTCAGGAGTGCTGTTCACACCATCCCCATCTCTCTCTCTCTCTTTCCCTCTCTCTCTCTCTCTCACACACACACACAAACGTACATACACACACACACACACATGCACATAAAGGATAGAAAGAAGGAACTGGAACTGGTAATATTCTGTACTTGTGAAATTGTTTAATGTTCTTGGAAAGTGGACTTAAATTTTCTGTAAAGGTTTATTACAAACTCTCAGGCAAGCACTAAAATTTTTTGTTGATGAAATATAATTGATATGATGAGTAAAAACTGAATTAACATAAAATACCCAATACCAGAGAAGAAAATATAAAGAAAAGATTAAAAGAAAAGAAATAATGGCTGAAGAGATAGTATCAGATTCCTACGGTGCTTTCCTTGCATGTACTCCACTCCAGTTTAATCCATGGGCCTGCAGATGGTCCTGTGAACACTGCCAGAAGTGACCTCTGAGCACAGAGAGAAGAGTGGCCCCTGATCACCACTGAATGTGGTTCATATCATGCCCCCCCCTTCAAAAAATGTACCAAAGAGCAAGAGGGGTATTACAGCGGGCAGAGCACCTGTCTTGCAAGCCCCTCCAGTAGAGAACCCTGAGAGCAGAGCCAGGAGTAAGCCTTGAGTACTGCCAGGTGTAAACCAAAAACAAAATTTAAAAAAAAAAACTAAACAAACATATAAAATTAATATAGTTTAATTTGCAACTAAAATAATATAGTTTAAATGTGATAGATTATTTCAAAAATCACTTTAAATGTAAATGGTTTAAGTATAACACTAGGCAGAGATTGTAAGAGTGTATTAAATAAGACTCACAACATATACTTAAATTCCCTTTAAATATAAAGGAAGATTAAAAGTAAACAGATGAAGAAAGATAAGATATGCTATGTTAATACGAATCCAAAGAAAGTAAGAGTAGCAATATCTCTTTTTTTCCCAAATTTTATTTTATTATTATTTTTTTAATTTTTAGGGTAGCAATCTCCCTTTCAGACAAATCAAACTTAAGAAAATTATCAGGGATAAAGATAATGTTAAAGTGGTCAAAATGACCTAACAGTCCTAAACATGTATGACTTAAGAACAGAGAATCAAAATGTGTGAAGGAAAAGTGCTATTAACCACAAGGATAAATATATAAATATACTTGGAGATCTCAACACTGCTCTATCAGTAATTGACAGATCTAGGACACAGTTAAGGAAAAAACTAAGCACCACAAATCAACTGCATCGAATTGGCATTTATAAAATAATTCATCCAACAGAGCAGAATACAAATTCTTTTCAAGCTCACTTATAGTGTTCCCCAAGATAGGCCAAGTAGGGAGGGCAAGATTTGCCACCTCAAAATATCTCTTTGATTAAAGGATTATTTTAGACTATTTATTTTAAGGGAAGTAGCAAATATAGGAAAACTGGGTGAATGTTATCCTTTTTAAAATAGACATATGTATAAAAAATATTTTCATTTGTAAGGGTGTTTTTGAAAAGGGGGCATTTTCAAATCTCTTTTAATTCTTTTTAGTGGAGAAGGCAATTACTTAAATCTAACAATCACATCCTTGTTAAATGTGCCTTTCTTGGAAATCATCCACCGTATGCCCATCCCCCAATCCTTTTACTCTAGAAGAAAATATTATTTAAGGTGTTGGATTTGGCCATTTGGGCAGGTTACTAAGTTTTCCAGGATCTCTCCCAGGTATACCGGATATATATACATGTTATTAAACTTTTGTTTACCTTGTGTTAATATATTTTATTATAGGAGTATCTTAGCCAAGATCCACAGCAGGCTAAAGGTAAAAATATTTGTCTTCCCTCACAACTATGTTCTGGGTCTTAAAATAAACCTTAGGAGAAAAATAACTAAACAGAAATTGTACACTATCCACTAGATAGTAGATAATAATGATCATAATGAAGTTTAAGCAGGCAGTCAGGGAGTCGGTTGGTGGGTGGGTGGAGGCCTTAGCAATTAATTTCAAGAAGTAGATGAGCTTTTTACCAACTTAGGCTGGTGGCAGGACAGACTAAAGGCAACAGCTAACGACTAAAAACTAAAGACACCAGCTAAAAGCCTAAGGCCAGAACCCATCAGGAGATCATTCAGCACAAACAAAGGTCCTGATTAAGACCCCTGAAGGAAGATCACCAAAGTACAAAGTCCTCTTCCTAGACACTGTTCTAGTAAGGACTCTGTGTTTAATCTACACAGAGTGTCACTGTCACTGTCCTCCCATTGTTCATTGATTTGCTCAAGTGGGCCCAGTAACGTCTCCATTGGAGAAGTGAACCCTATGGAAACTAAGGACTTTAGTTACTGTTTCAATATTGTTTCATCAACTAACATATTACATGAATGTACGATATTAATAATTGGGAAACTATTGGGGGTTAGGTGCAAACAGAAACTCTGAACTATTGCCTCAATTTTCTGTAAACCTGAAAGTCAATTATGAAAATGAAATCATTTTCTTTTAAAAGCCTGTCCATTTCAGACATCTTCCAAACCTACGCCAAGTAACAGAAATCAAAGTAACCAGCATTTTCCCCTCCACCCTCTTTGTATTTTCTTTTTTGAGGGTATTATGATGGGAGTGACAGGAAGGAGCATCAAGCCATCTAGTTCATTTGATTGGTCATTTAAAATCTCACAGAAAAGGGATGGGCTAGGAGTTATAGAAAGAAGCAGCCAATTAGGCAACATTCTCTTCGACTTCACTCATACTCAGGAGACTAGGATGGCAAGGTTCTCACCCAAGCATACATGGCCGTGGCCAGAGAAGTGGAACTTAGAGGAGAGGGACTGCTGAGTCACTGGCCTCTGGTGTACAAGGGAATCAGCGTGGGGCCAGCATGAGTCTGGGACACAGACCATCAGCAGGTGCAGGACTAACTCATACTGCTGAACAATAAATTGACTCCAGGACTCTCTTAGGAATAAGTTAATTTTTATGATAACGGGGGTTGGGTGGTACAACTAGAGGTACTAACTCTTGTCTCTGTGCTCAGGAGTCACTCCCTGTGGAACATGGGGACCATGTGGTCAGAGAATCTTCCAGAAAAAACTATTTTTAAAAAAAATATGTATATATACACATATATTTTTAAAAATATTATACATAAACATTATATATATATATATATTCCATGGAGCATTTTGCTGTGACTATAAAATGAGAAATGTTATGAATTTTTGTGGGGAAGAAACAGAAGGACCCAAAAACTTAACTTATGTCCCTGAAGTAGCTCTTTGTTTGGTCCCTTGGTTAGGGGGGTCAGAACCACTGGTTAGAGTATTCACCCTCTTTTGTCCTGTGGCTTGGATGGGCATACAAGGGGCATGTATATATCTTAAGGGGGAAGAGATAAGTGGGTAAGAGATGAAAGAGAGATTAAAGGTTATTCTTGTATTTTCGAGGAGAGATCCTTTCCAGTAAGGCAATTGGAGGTAAGAACACAAAAGACCTTGAGGGCTGGAGTGATAGCAAGCGGGTAGGGCATTTACCTTGCACATGACTGACCCGGGTTCAATTCCCAGCATCCCATATGGTCCCCTGAGCACTGCCAGGAGTACTTCCTGAGTGCAAATCCAGGAGTAACCCCTGAGCATCACCGGGAGTGACCCAAAAAGTAATAAATAAATAAATAAATAAATAAATAAAAAGACTGACCAGGGGCTGGAGTGATAGCACAGTGGGTATGGTGTTTGCCTTGCACGCGGTCAACCTGGGTTCAATTCCCAGCATCCCATATGGTCCCCCAAGCTCGGCCAGGAGTAGTTCCTGAGTGCATGAGCCAGGAGTACTCCCTGTGCATCGCTGAGCATGACCCAAAAAGCAAAAAAAAAAAAACCCTTGACCAGAACCTAAGTACCTAAAGCCAAATTATTGCATGCTTTAAAAGGTGTGGCTGATTTTATTTTAAATTTTAACTGGTGTTTTTATCCCTCCACGGGACTACATTTTTTTAAACAAAGAGGCACGTCCCTGAAATGAAGTATGGTTTTCTCTCCACCTTTATAATTACAGTAACAGATTGTCTTTTATATAAAAGTGGCAGTTATTTTGCAAAGGCTCAGTAAGAATTGGGCAGGAACTTCTAACTTTTAGATTTAATTAAAGCAAGCTAGCTTTTCCCAATGATCTAATCTTCTCTTTTGCTAATGACCTTGTGCTATCCTCTTTCTGGATACAAAAAAAAGCATCCATTTTGTTAACTTTTTGCAGCATCTTTTAACTTGCTAGATTGGGATGTGCCTGTGAATCGTTTCATAAAGCCAATTAATTTTATTTTGAGAAGGTGGGTTTTTAGACCACACTGGGCAGTGCTAAGTTCTTAGAAGCAAGGCTTCTACCACTGTATTCATGGGTTCCTCCTTTGCTGTGTGCTTAGGACCATAAGGAGTGGCAGGGATCAAACCAGGATCAGCTGCATGCAAGGAAATTCGCTAAACCCTGTACTATCTCTGGAGCACCAAACTCAATTAACTTCAAAATGAACCTGATTGAGTTTTTGTTATTCAACAGAATAAAGTACCAACATTTGCTCTTATAGATAAATATTTTTAAATAGGTTTGTACCTAAACCCACATCATAACAATGGAGGCTTTAATAGCACTGTCCTCCTGTTGTTCATCGATTTGCTGGAGTGGGCACCTGTAACGTCTCAGACTTGTTGTTACTGTTTTTGGCATACTGAATACGTCACGGGTAGCTTGCCAGGCTTTGTCGTGTGGGCGAGATACTCTCAGTAGCTTGCTGGGCTCTCCAAGAGGGGTGGAGGAACCAAACCTGGGTGGGCTGCGTGCAAGGCAAAAGCCCTACCTGCTGTGCTATTGCTTCAGCCCAATGGAGGCTTTATGAATAAATAGGGCATTTGCCTTGTGCATAGCCAGCCCGGCTGAGGCAGGTTCAATTCCTCTGCCCCTCTTGGAGAGGCCGGCAAACTACCTAGAGTATCTCACCCACACGCCAAAGCCTCGCAAGCTCCCCGTGAGGTATTTGATATGCCAAACACAGTAACAACAAGTCTCAAAATGGAGACGTTACTGGGCCCGCTCAAGCAAATCGATGAACAACAGGAGGACAGTGCTACTTCCTTCTCATAAACTTTCAAATGAATAGTTTGATGCTCTTCGTGTTCCTGGAATGAGCAGATGCCATTGGGATATACTAGGTTGCACCCGGGATGAATGGAGATGTTACTGGTGCCCGCTTGAGCAGATTGATGAGCAACGGGATAACAAGTGCTACAAGTGAAACTTTCTTGTAGTGGGAGTTCCAAAACTCCTAAAAGCATGAACGTTCCCTCTAATTTTATGGCATAGAGGAAGGATTGGAAAATTTGCAAATAGTAAATATATTTATCTGTGAGTTTCAAAAAAATGCATGGTGCCTGAAAAGGGACCAAAGTGTTGAGTGGTGGAGAAACATTCCCCTGAATGGCCCATGGCAACGGACAAATGATGGATCCAGAAAAGGAGAAACAGGGCCTGGGCCCCAGATTGGTTAGTAGTCAGTTTATTTCTCTCTTCTCCCCAGTGTACTACAATCCCTTCTCTTACAGCACAATCGTCGTCATAGTTTTGGTCGTCATCCCAGTTATCATAGTTTCATCATCCTCATCTCCTCGTAGACCTCAAAGTCCTCTACTCTGTTATCTCCATCCTCATCTAGTCACAGTCTTATAGTCCTCTATCTCCAGTCATCATCATCATCTAGTTCTCCTTCTAGTCCTCACAGACCCTCTAGTCCTCAAAGACCTCAAGGACCTCAAAGTCCCAAAGTCTCTTCTTTCCCCTTACAGCACAGTTATATAGCAATCGTGAAGGGCGGTGTACACATAGGTGGGGTTGAGCATGGTCATAACAACACACAGAGGTGAAGCCACGCCTTCAGGGGAAGTTCTAGGAGACTAACTGAAGGACAAAATCTCATCTGAGGATTCAGCACTCCAGATTACTAGGAGATCTGCTCAAATGTGGGATTTCATCCAGGGTGTATTGCTTTTTCCTTTCCTCAGCTAGTAATCCATTTAAACAATCATAGTAAATTTACTTCTTATTAGGGCTGGAGCGATAGCACAGCGGGTAGGGTGTTCGCCTTACAAGCGGCCAACATGGCCGACCCGAGTTCGATTCCTCCGCCCCTCTCGGAGAGCCCGGCAAGCTACCGAGAGTATTCGATATGCCAGACACAGTAACAACAAAGTCTCCAATGGAGATGTTACTGGGCCCGCTCGAGCAAATCGACGATCAACGGGAGGGCCTTTACCTTTACCTTTACCTTTACTTCTTATAATATTTCTAGTCATTTTGTATGATCACAGTAAGAGATATATTAAGCTTAAAGGGTGGCTCTTCCTGGGGACATCTTACTATATATTCCAGACGACAGTCCTCAGGTCAGATTAGTCTTTCCTAACCCCAGCAGGGTCCTTATTGGGTCACGACAGAGTTTGTTCCATGACCATGCTCTTAACTTATAATACTTATAGCGCTTAGCTTGTCTCCTTTCAATGCCAGGATAGATTATAGCTTGCCCTTGTTCCATCAGGTCCCTTTGTCGGGACCCTGTTTTTGGAGTTTTAGGAACTCAGGGCAACTGAGGCTTAAGTCAAGTAAATATGAATGCCCAGAAGAAAATATTTTTTTGGATTCATTTAACTCCCATGTTACAAAGCATAACATGAGCTGTCTTCCTGTGTCTATACAAAAAGGATATTGCTAAGTAAACCATGCAAATGACATAAAAGAGAGATATAAGCAATATAGGATTATTAGTGCTTGATGGAATTGAATGTGCCTCAGGGGCACTGTTGTGGGGGTAACTCAATAAAGCTAAGCTCCCTGCTGGAGGAGGAAGGACAACCCAATGTTATCCAACATTTATATTTGCAGGTGTCCATTGTATTAAATTCTGCTACCATATCATGAAAACAACATAGATGGTGTATAAACAAATGGGAATGGCATGTTCTAATATTACTTTATTTACAAAACGAGCTAAGAGGTATTATGGGCCATAGTTTGGTAAACCCTGCGATAGGGAAATACCAACCATGTAACTTATAATATTGGGCTTAAGAGTCAAAAGACACAGTTTTAAGCCTCTGATAAGCAAACTACATAGCAAAACTTAATGCTTACAAATAAAAATGTGCCCTTCCTTACAGGATTTCATGGGGTATTTGCGCAAATGCTAAGTGAGCTGTAAGATAGCCACGAAATATGGAACATGAAGTGGAAAGTTAATATAACCTTGATGTTTATCAAGCTTAGCCCATAGTAGTCCCAACTCTGAGTTCTAGTACTTGCCACCGATATCCATTTGCAATCATCTGAGCTTTTATACCTAAAGACTTCCTCTTGGATACTATCTCGGGGCTAAGTTGTCATTCAGTGACTGACCAGAATTGGAATAAAAATAATTCATAGGACTTGCTTCTCAATAGGAAGAACTCAGAGGCTAGTTCTATAATATTCCTCACAGTTTCTCCACAGGATTTAGCCTTAGCTGTCCTCAACTGTGTATCGCATTCTTACTTTGGACAACCTGGCAGGCTACCAAATGTAACCTGCCCACACGGCAGAGTCTGGCAAACTCCCCGTGGTGTACCCAATATGCCAAATACCAGTAACAATGATGGGTCTCATTCTCCTAACCCTGAAAGAGCCTTGAATATGGCACTTTTTAAAAAAAATCTCAGGGCTAGGATGAAGGAGACGTTACTGGGGCCTGCTCGAGGCAATCGACGAACAACAGGATGGTTGTGATCTTGATCGTGATCGTCCTCAATTGTTACTTTCTCTATGATGCCATTATTAGTTTCTGTCCCTTCCCTATTTCACTAGTCCTACGCATGCTTCTGAGATCACCTCCTAAGCAAATTGCTTTACTCAGACTTGCTTTTTGGAGTAACCCAGGCTACAGTAGCTGTCAGAGAATCTTGCAGAAAAAAACTTAAATATATATATATATATATATATTTCCATGGTGTATATTGCTGAGACTCAGATAGATGGTAATGAAAATTGTGACTATAAAATGAGAAGATAGATGTATGAGTCCTGGGAAAAGATAAAGCACTCCACAAATATAAGGTGAGAGCATTAATATTATGGTTGTCATTAGAGTCTGAGCCAGGAAATTGCTCTATAAAACACTGCCAGCTCACAGTTACCTAGAATGGTAGAGGCAAGTAGCAGTATGAATAACATAAAATAGTAGATCATTAAAAAATTAGTAACACATGTCTTCCAAGAACATTATGTGAATTTTAAGCTGGTTTTTTCATGTTTTGTTATAAATTCTTTCAAAATTATACTTTATAGAATAACATAACATTAATATATAAAAACAAAAAATGTTTTATCAGATTTGTTTTAGATTTCTTTGTAAAAATAAGCAAAAAAATTACAGATAAATTGAACTTTTTCTTTTGTAATCTTAACCTGTCTTAGTTTCCTTCCTCCTTTTTTTCCCATGGAAACTATACTCACTAAATTGGTATGAATTCTTCATGAAATCAAACCATGAATTCTCCATATTCATGATTTTATACTTTTACTCCATATTTATATTTCCATAAACAATAAGCATTATAGGGTTTTGGGATTTTAAGATTTTCAAATAGTAGTACACTATGTAACACTTCTACTACTTTTCTTGTTCATGCAACCAAACTGATACATATTAGTTGAATATATTCATGGAAGAAACACTCTTTTTAATCTACGAGGAATTTTTTATTTGCTTGGGGGACACATTCAGTGGTGCTCAGGGCTTACTCCTGGCTCTGTACTCAGACACCAGTCCTGGTGGATCTTGGGAGACCATACGAGGTGCCAAGGATTGAACCTGGATCTGTCATGTGTAAGATATGTCTACCATATGATCCAGCAATCCCACTGTGGTATCCATCTAAAGAATGTGAAAACATTAATAAAATATTATATCTACCTCAGTGTTTATTGAATAATTATTTTTAATAGTTAAAAACAAAAACAACAGAAGTTCCCATTAATAAATCCAGGATAAAGAAGATATGATATATTTTTACAGTGGAATACTTCTTTGTTCTAAAACTAATTTTCCCCCATTAGAATAAAAATGGAAAGAGATTCAGGGAATTATGTAATATGAAATAAGTCAGATAGAAAAGGTAAATACTGTATGGTTTCAACCATGAGTAATATTAAGGATACAAAATTGATAGACCAAAAAAATAAAAAGACAAACCAGTGGACATTAATAATAGGACCAAGGTTACCAAAGAGAAGGGGTGAGTGAGATGTGGAGGGGTGGTAGGGAGGGAATAGCAACTTCATGCCAGTTTAAAAAAAGCGAGAGAGAATGGAAAGAATGATTTTTTTTAAAAAAATGGAGTGAAAGTACTTGCCTTGCATACATCTTACCCTGGTTCAATTCCCTAACATATATGGTCCCCCAAGTACTGCAAGCAGTGACCTCTGAGCACAGAGCCCAGAGTAGCCCCTGAGCACCACAGGGCATGGCCCAGCAACTCCCAATATAAAAAAAGAAGAGGATGAGGTCATTAATAAAATAAGCAATAGTTGATGCAATGTCACCTTACATTCAAAACCACATTGTATATGTGCATGTGTGTGCTGTTTATCATTATCTTACTAGTACTAACCAGAAAACTCCAGATTGATTACTTGAAAATTCCACGTTTGGCAGAAGTCCAAACCAGCAAATAGGCTATGTTTTAAAACTTGCTGGGAACAAAGAAATAAATGCATTTTATTTAGTGCTGTGTGTGTGTATGTTGGTGGGGGGTGTTCAGCCACTATTGGTGGTGCTCAAGGGCTACTCCTAGCTCTATATCCAGGAGTCACCGCTAGTGGCGCTCTGGGGGCCACATGCAGTTACCAGAGTCAAATCAGGGTCAGCTGCATACTACAAAAGTGCCTTTAACTTGCACAGAGGGTAGGGCGTTTGCCTTGCATGCAGCCGACCCCGGTTCGATTCCTCCTTCCCTCTTGGAGAGCCCGGCAAGCTCCCGAGAGTATCCCGCGCACATGGCAGAGCCTGGCAAGCTCCCTGTGGTGTATTTGATATGCCAAAAAGAGGAACAAGTCTCACAATGGAGATGTTACTGGTGCCCGCTCGAGCAAATTGATGAACAACAGGATGACAGTGCTACAGTATCTCTCCAGCTCCAACAATTTCATTTTAGGCCTGTTGCTTTTCTTTAGTCTTTATTCTTTCCCTTCACTTCCCTCCCCATGTTTTTCTTCCCTTTGCTTCTCCCCTCCCTGTTCCTGCCCTTCTATCATCCTCTTCCTTTATTCCCTTCTAATCACCTTTCCCCTACCTTCCTTCCCCCCACTCCATGTTCTTTCCTCACCCCTTCCTTTCATTTCTCCCTCCCTTCCATTTTTCCATTTGTTCCACCTTCCCCCCAACTTTTTTTTAAATTTTTATTTTATTTCTTGGGGTCACACCCGGCGATGCACCTGGGTTACTCCTGGCTCTGTGCTCAGGAGTTACTCCTGGTGGTGCTCAGGGGACCATATGGGATGCTGGGAATCGAACCTGGGTCGACTGCGTGCAAGGCAAACGCCCTACCCGTGGTGCTATTGCTCCAGCCCCCATCTCTCCCCTTTTTACCAAGCTCTTCCCCTTCAATTTTCTCCTCCCTTCACTTTTTTCCTTTCCCTTCCTGTCCCTTTTTCCTTGCCTCTCCTCTTTTATCCTCTACTTTCCTTAATCCTCCCTTCCCTTCCTACTCCCTTTTCCCTTTTTCTCTCTTCTTCTTTTCCCCCTTCCCTTCCTTATTTCCATGCCTCTCCTTCCTTTTATCCCTCTCCTCCTTCTCTTTCCCTTTCCTTCACTGCCCCTTCCGACTTTTCCTCTCCTTCCCTTTTCAACTTCCTGTTGCATCTACTGTCCAATTCCTTATTCGGGGCTTCCCCTTTTCCTTTCTTTCCCCTTTATCTGCACTCTTTCTCTTCCCTTCTCTTTTCCACTCCCCCTTTCCTGAGTGCCAGAATGATAGTATAGCAGGCAGGGTGCTTGCCTTGTACCTGGCTACCCAGCCGGCCAGGGTTTGATTCCTAGCACCCCTGAACCTGCCGGGAGTAAGCCCTGAGCACTGCCGGATGTGGCCCCGAACAAAAACAAAAGCCCTTTGTTTCTATAAAGAGATCACTGCCTTCTTCCAAATGCAGCAACATGGAAAGGAAAGAGCATAGAAAGAGTGTCTATTTTTCCCTTCTAAATTATTAAGCATAAAGTAATTTTCTTTTGAAAAGTTTTTGAGCTCTCTTCAAATTTTGCTTTCTGTTGTCTTTATACCTGTAGAGCCTTCGCATACAAAGTGTAAAATAATGAAATATCATAGAATTTCAATTAATAATGAGAAAACATTCACATCTGTTAGGTTTAAAGAGAAAAAATTGCAACTATCATATGCTGGAAAAGCTCTAGAGAAATGGTAACTCACCATGTTAATGCATGTTACCTGATGTTTTTGGTAAATCATTTTGGATGACATTTAAAAACATCAAGTATCATAACCTGTTTTGATTCAGTAAGTTCTCTATTTTTAATTTACATCATAGAATTATCATACCTTTCCAGTGTGTGTATCAAGTCTAGATGTAAAATAAATTTATTAATGCATTTATTCATTAGGCCTCCTACCTAGCCTTTAGGGGGTCGAGTGGGATCACTCTCAGGTGCTACTAGGTCCAGTTGTGCAAACAGGGTGGTTCCGAGCTTAGGCCATCAATGCAGCACTCCCTAGGGCCCAGAGGGATGTGAAATTCCAGGGTCACATTAGTAGAGTTTGGTTGCCACCAAGTCTACACTGCATGGAACTACAGAGGACACGCTGTGACAGAGCCCAAACTCAAGGCCACATGCATGCCAGGTGTTCCAGCCCTTTGAGTGATTTCCCTGGCCCCTAATAATAATTTTAAAGGGAAAGATCAATGCTTTCATCTTTTTTTTTCTTTTTGAGTCACACCCGGCGATGCACAGGGGTTACTCATGGCTCTGCACACAGGAATTACTCCTGGCGTGGCTGGGGGACCATATAGGATGCCTCGAATTGAACCCGGGTCAGCTGTGTGCAAGGCAAATGCCCTACCCACGGTACTATCACTCCAGCCCCAATGATTTTATCTTTAATACCCAAATGTATCCTGATATAAGTGTATCTTGGAGCTGAAAAAATATGGACATTGAAAAAGAGGAAAACATATTATGAAGACACTGTAGTAATTTATACACAACATTGATGTCTAATCACTGTCACTGTCTTCCCGTTGTTCATTAATTTGCTTGAACGGGCCCAGTAACTTCTCCATTGTAACAATTGTTACTGTGTTTGGCATATCGATTATGTCACGGATAGCTTGCCAGGCTTTGCCATGCTGGCGAGATAATCTCCGTAGCTTGCCGGGCTCTCTGAGAGGGGCGGAGGAATCGAACTCGGGTTGACTGGTCGGCCGTGTGCAAGCCAAACGCCCTACCCATTGTGCTATTGCTCCAGCCCCAATTCTTTTATCTTTATACTCAAATGTATCCTGATATAAGTGTATCTTGGAGCTGAAAAAATACGGATATTGAAATAGAGGAAAACTCATATTGTGATGACACTGTAGTAATTTATACAACATTGATGTCTAATAGACATTTTAAAATAAAGTATGTATTATATTAATACAATGGACAGCAACATGTTTATTACATTTTTGATAAAATGTAAAGTCAAGGAAAGTGCTTCCAAAATAATGTTAATGCATAAAATATATAATTGCCAAACTTAGAATTGACATGTGCCTATGACTAAAAGCTTGATGAAATATTTTTAAAGTGAGGATCATGGTGCTGAGCTAATAGAATCAGCTATATATTTCAAAATGTCCTTCATTTGTTTTGTAAGCACTTTAATCACAAAAATTCCTATCTTGATAGGCAACCTTTTCCTGTATTTTTCCTCAAAACAAGTTTTCTCCCCTTCTGAACAGCAGGTAATTTAGATATTTGCTGGGCAGTCAGAAAAAGGCCAGGTTTCGATTTTCGGTAATGGCATGTAATGTGTTTACACAATCGGTTGCCTTCAGTTTCAGGTGTAAAGAATAAAGTTAAGCAACTATTGAGGGCTAGAACTAATAAAGCAATCACTCTGGTCTCTGCAAGAAAAATATTTGCATTTCAAGGCCAAAAGCACCAACCCCCTCCTATTTGAAAAGTCTCTCCCATTAGCCCACTAAAATTGGTTTCTGCCCCTAACTAAAGCAAGAAAATGACTTGCACATTATATTAATGCTATCTTAACCCCACATTTGGAAAACGTGCCTAAAGCATTTTCTTTGGAAATGATTTCAGATGTACAGGAAACGTGAAAGAATAATGCAGTGAACTCCCAGATAACCTTGTCCCAGCTACACCAGCTTTCAATTGTTGACCTTTCTCTCTCCACTTCACACTCCCCATGGCTACTGCTGAGTCTGTGTTTACTGTGATGGTCCTGAGAGACCAAAAGGTGCAGGTGCTGCAGCCCAGCTCCCACTTGCCAATCAAACCCTTTGACTCAATGACCCAGACTGTTGAGTGTTTCCCAGGAACCAAGATATTCTGTAAAGACAGCCAGAGCACAATTTGCAAATTTAGCAAATAGAAGAGTGCTCCGTAGCAACTCCGGTTACTCTGATACAGTTCGAGTGCAAATGTTACCACATGAATGATTTTGTAATGGACCAAGTAGCTTACTAAAGGATTTTTGTGTGTGTTTTGTTTTTGGACTTCACTTGGCGGTGCTCAGGGCTTATTCCTGGTTCTGCACTCAGGGATAGCTCCTGGCGGGGCTCAGTGGACCATATGGGAGGCCGGATATCTAAGACAAGCCAGCTGCTTGCATGACAAGTGCCCTATTCGCTGTACTATCTCTCCAGGCCACTTTTAAAAATATTTTTTTAAAGAAACAAAATGGAGTATATCTAGTAAATGGAGCAAATGTGGTTTCAATGATCTGAAACCGCATTTCTCATCACCATGGACTTCCTAAATTCATTTTTCAACTTGCCACTGGGGCTTGTACCAGAGTAAGACACTGCCCAAATCTAGATTCTTGGGTAACTCAACTCCAGACACCCACAGGAAGGATCCCTTCCCAGCACAGAGTGGAAGTGGCCCTCACTCTGCTGGTTGTAACTCCCAATCTAAAAACAATAATAAAAGTCTCTAGGTTTTGCTGAATCTCTCGTCTTTTGGGTCTATTTCTGGGCTCTCCCACAGGGTAGACTCCGAGGACCATGTAGGTACATGAGAATTATTTTTTTCTGATTTTTCACTTAGGGACTGGATAGGAACTGAGTTATAAACGATGGAGTCCTCCCCTTTAAAATGTTATCTAAGCCGTTTTGCCTAAGATCTTGTACTCTGGACAATCTATCCCTGCTGTAGCACTTGGTACCTTCAAGAGAGAACTACAGGGAATGCCCTGACACAGAGGTGGGATGGGATGGGGGGGTGGAGGGGTGGGAGGGGTACTGGGATCATTAGTGGTGGCGAATGGGCACTGGTGGAGGGATGGGTACTCGATCATTGTAGAACTGAAACCCAAGCACAAAAACTTGTAATGTCCACAACTGTACCTCATGGTGTACCTCACTAATAAAAATTTTAAAAAAAAGCAAAATAGAAAATACTAGTTCCTTTCCAGGTGTTCGTTAGTTTGCTTTAACTACAGTAAAGTTTTCTTGTTGGGAAATGAAACTTTTCCCTTATATCAAAAACTTAGCCTCAGGGCCGGAGCTATATATAATACTGCGGGTAGGGCTAGGGCGTTTGCCTGGCACTTGGTCGACCCGGATTCGATCCCCAGCATCCCACACGGTCTCCCGAGCACCGGCAGGAGTAATTCCTGAGTGCAGGCCCAGGATAACCTATGCGAATTGACAGGTGTGGTTCATTTCTAAATTTCAGGCTGCTACTACATAGTTCTTGGGTCGGATAAAGGCCTTTAGACTTGGAATTCCCATCTTTTTGTTTGTTTTTGTTTGGGAGCCATCAACCCCGGGAATACTCAGAGGTTATTCTTGGCACTGCACTCAGGAATCACTCCTGGGCAGTTCTCGGGGGACCCTCTGGGATCCTGGAATCGAAACTGGGTCAGGCACGTGTCAGGCAAACGCACCCCCACCTCCACTGGATTATCTCTCCAGCCCCTGAATTCCAATCCTCCAAGTATGGACCCCTCTGGTAAAACTCTGGAGTGCCCCATCGGCTCTAAACATAATGAGCAACTCTCCTTCCCTTCCTTCAACAGATCCATCCTATCCAAACACGTGAGACTCGGGGAGACGTTGCCAAGAAAATGCCAGAGATCCAAGCGGGGTTGGCTGTGTGCACTTTACCTACTATATTACTTCTCCTTCCCAGCTTTAATTTTTTTTCTTTTTGGGGGCCACACTCAGCAGTGCTCAGGGGTTACTCCTGGCTTTGCACTGAGGAATTACTCCTGGCGGTGCTTGGGGGACCTTATGGGATGCTGGGAATCAAACCCCGGTCAGCCGGGTGCAAGGCAAACACCCTACCCGCTCTGCTATTGCTCCACCACCATCCTCAGCTTTAATTTTTTAAGTCATTTCTTCAGCTCCAGAACATCCCATCGCTTCGAAGTGATGACGTCAAGACGAGGAGATGGGTTTGCGCAGGCGCACAAAGGTTACCTTAAGCATTCAGTGCCCCGCCCTTCACTTGTGAGGTTCACGGATGTCCCTCGAGGTGCACAGGAGCTTGCAGAATCCGGACTGCATGGGGACTTGGAATCTGTTGTGTCTGGAGTGTGGTACGTGTCAGCTACTCAGCTGTAGCCATGGCACTTTGCCATTTCGTGCAAATAGTTGTGTTCTCTGTAACCAGTGCTCCCAGCATTCCAGGTTTTGTCCAAAGCTCTGAATTGCGCTGAAGGTCGCCTTTAATTGGGAGAGTTCCTCAGCCGAGCTGATTTTAGGCTAGTGATACAGTTGCTGATACGGGGCAGTTGTAGTCTGACTTGTTTGGGAGTGTCTGGTTTATTTTTTTTATTGGTCTGATTAAAATCTGCTTACGACTTTGGGGGAAGAGAGAATTTCCAAATATTGATGATGATGATGATACTGATCGTTCTCAGCTGACACCGGTTTGGCAGTTATTTGGGTACAGAGACTGCGAGGTTTCTCCATTTTAAAGGGATGTTTATGCCATTTGTAATTAACTTGAACACGGAGGATTGCAGATTCCTCCTCACTGTGCTGGGGGCTACTCCTGGTTCTGCGCCGGGGGGGGGGGGGGGGGGCATTTGTGGTACCCGGGATTGAGCAAGATCTGTGGCAGGCTAAGACAAGCGCCTTATCTCCCACACTAATTAGCTGTTGGATTGCTTTCTGAAAGAAGTTTGCAGGTGACATTAATGTGCCAGTAAGGAGTATTTTCCAAATAGTGACCAATTATGGAATGGTATTTTTATTGGGGTAAGCACTTTATTTACCTTATTTTTAAAAATACACTATAAATCGTTAATATTTAACATAAATCTGTGCTAGAAGATACAAAATACAAATACTAAAAAATTAAAGCTCAGGGGTTGGAGCGATAGCACAGCAGGGAGGGCATTTGCCTTCCATGCGACCGACCCGGGTTCGATTCCCAGAATCCCATAGGGTCCTGGGTTCATTCCCAGCACCATGAAAATGTTAATTTAATTCAAATAAAAACTTGCAGGGCCAGGGAACTAACACAGAGTTTGGCTCCCAGCACCCCATAGGTTCTTGAATCAGGTGGGTCCCTCACACCCCCAAGCTGGTCCTCAGTAGGCAGGGCCAGAGAGTTACTGCATCTTTGAACCCAAGCACTGAACTTTCAGCTGAGTTGACCAAGTTTGGCTGGCAGTGGCTCTCAGATCATCTGAGCACTGCTTAGGAGGTTTCACCACCTATACATAAAAACTTCCTTTGCAAGGAGGCAGGGGGAATGTTGGAAAGAGGGGGTATTTGGGGAAATTGGTGGTGAAGAATGTGCACTGGTGGAGGGATGGGTGTTTGATCATTGTATGATTGAAACTCAAACATGAAAGTTTTGTAAATGTAGCTCAAGGTGATTTGGTAAAATAAATAAATAAATAACCTTCCTTTGCATCCAGGAAGATAACCTCAAGGTTTGCATGTAGGAATCCTGGATTCAGTCATGGCACCAACACAGCAGCTCCCGACCAGAGCCAAGAACAGCCCCTAGCATATTTGGTATGGCCCAATAACCAAAACGAGAGGGGAAAAAAAGCCAAACCAAAAGAGTTTCTGATGAATGGGCAACAGTCTGGTGGACAGCAGCTAAATGGTAATTCTGATAACTCAGTTTCTTCCATTTTGTCCATTTTTCCTTGGGGTAACAGGGTTTCTTCCATTTTGTGGCTCTCGTTTTCAACATGTGGCTTCCAGGATTGGAGGTTAATACAAAGTAATATGGAAGATGTTGCTTGGAGGATGTGAAATAGTCCGTGCCCAGAGCCACCAATTTTATTTCTGACTGAATAATATTGGCAAGAGGCCATCACATGACTACACCTAAAAGTTGAGATAGTTAATAAGTGTGGGTACCCAATAGAAAGATGTGAGGGATTTCTTCAACAGCTAGGCTTTTTATGTGAAGAAAGTCTGGGGTTTTTTTTTTCCTTGTGCTCTGTGTATATATTTTTTTCATTTTTTAAATTAAAAACTGTGATGTACGAAGTTGGGGCTAGAGTGACAGTACAGCGGTAGGGCATTTGCCTTGCATGCCGTCAACATGGCCGAACCCGAGTTCGATTCCTCCGCCCCTCTCGGAGAGCCCGGCAAGCTACTGAGAGTATCTCGCCCGCACGGCAGAGCCTGGCAAGCTCCCCGTGACATATTCGATATGCCAAACACAGCAACAATTGTCACAATGGAGACATTACTGGGCCCGCTGGGGCAAATCAATGAACAATGGGAGGACAGTGATGTACAAAGTTATTGAGAATTGAGACTTAGACATAATATTTCAATCCCACCACCAATGTCAACTTCCCTCCTCCAATGTTCCCAGTTTTCCTCCCCACCCCAAACCTTGTCTGATCCCCACTTGTCAACTTGATAGGTACTTTACAAAGTTCCAGTGGTTGCAGTTCAGATCCAATGTTTTCATCTTTGTCGAGTATATATTTTGGATGTATGGCTCTACCTCTCACCCAGGTCACCAATATAACTGAAGCCCTGAAGCCTGTTCACCATTTATTTCCCATTATCTTCTATCACCCCTTGATTATTTTCCTTCTCTGTTTTTCTCCTCTCCTTGACTGGAGTCAAGGGTAATCTAGGCATCCCTCTTTTTTTCCCATTAGTGAAACACCATGAGGTACAGTTATAGACTTACGAATTTTTGTGCTTGGGTTTCAGTTATACAATGATCAAATACCCATCCCTCCACAGTACATTTCCTCATCCAGTTCTGTCATTGTCACTGTCCTCCCATTGTTCATCGATTTGCTCGAGCGGGCCCAGTAACGTCTCCATTGTGACACTTGTTATTGTGTTTGGCATATCGAATATGTCATGGGGAGCTTTCCAGGCTTTGCCATGCAGGCGAGATATTCTAGGTAGCCAGGCTCTCCGAGAGGGGTGGAGGATCGAACTTGGGTCGGCCATGTTGGCCACTTGCAAGGCAAACACCCTACCCACTGTGCTATTGCTCCATTTGAGATCATCATGTGTTTGTCTTTCTTCTGGCTTCACTCAGCATATCTTCCAGTTCCAACCACGTTGCAGCAAATTGTATGATTTATCATTCCTTGCAGCTGCATAGTATTCCATTGTGTATGTGTACCGCATCTCATAATCTGACACCTAGGTTGATTCCATATCTTAGCTCTTGTACTGAGTGGAGCAATGAATAATGGTGTGTATGTGTCCTTTCTAAAGAATATTTTTTTATGTTCTGGGGGTGGATGCCCAAAAGTGGAATTGTTGGGTCATATGGCAGTTCAAAGAAAGTCTGATCTTCTCCATCTCCTCTAACAATCCTGCAAGTCTATAAGGAAGAGTTATGTTCATAATAATGAAAACCCATGTTACAAAAGACATACCTTACAAAAGTAATGCCAGGTGCTTACTAACGCTTGAAGCCAAGGGTTTGAAAACATGATGGTTTGTCAAGCAAATCATGAGTCGGATAAAAGTCAAAGTACTTTTGTGTGAGATTTGCATCCAACTCAAATTTTGCTGTCATTATAACATGTAGAACTGTCACTTTAATTCACACCTAGAAAATCAGAGGAGTTGATTTGCAGTGGATACTAAGATATGCTAAGGCATATATAACATTCCTGTTTAATTCTTGTCGAAGGCAATCTAAGCAAGTCAGATGGAGGAAGTAAACGTGCTTGTTATTGAATGACTTAGAAAGGTCACAAGATCAGACAGCAGAGACCATGTAGGGATGGAGTTGTGCGATTAAACCGAAAAGTAAAAACCTAAAAGTACCTGGCTAGCCTTGGGAAAGAATCAATCCGAAGCTTTTGGGAAAAAAATGTAGATTCCAAAGATTGGCGGGGTTAAAAAAGAAGGGTCTCAGAAAACAGGCTTTTAGTATGAGCTAAGTGTGCCTTGGTTTCCAGCATATCCTTTTTTAGTACTGCAAACACCTCTCTGTTTATGATGAATGAGATCAGGAAATCTCAGGAACTGAACATAAATGAAAGGAAGCGTTTGGAAAGTCATCTTGTTTCCTTTGTAGTGCCCATTTCAGATGTCTTTGTGTGAGGTGAGTTAATGAAGCAGCTTTTCCTGAAAGAGGAAGCCTGATAACAACCACCTCTACTGAGCATTCAGCTAGGATAGAGCACTCTGCTGGCCACTGGTGCATACATTACCTCCAGGTGGTGATAGCTTTTCAGCAGAACGAACTGGCTAATTTTGTTTCTTTGAATTTTTTTCTGAGTATGCTAAATGAATACACTGTGTCAAACCACATGGAAAATAGTAGTTTGGGTGAGATAGATCCTCCTTCATTAGGAAGTGATCTGGGTAGCTTGCAAAAGATGACTATATTTAGAAATATAAAAATTAAACTTAACTGGTGAAAATTTGAAAAGGTTAATGTTTTAAGTAGTTTTGCCCCATTTCCAAAATTGTTTTTAAAAATGTTTTAGGGGGGCTGGAGTGATAGTACAGCGTGTAGGGCTTCTGCCTTGCATGCGGCTGACCTAGATTCGATCTCTGGCATCCCATATGGTCCCCCAGCACCGCCAGGAGTAATTCCTGAGTGCAGAGCTAGGAGGAACCCCTGAGCATCGCTGGGTGTGACCCAAAAAGCAAAAACAATATGTTTTAAGGATTGAGAAACATTTTGAAGAAAATTATCTAACCCTAGCTCATTTGTATCTAGAGTCTTCAGTTTGCTGAGGAGAAAACAGTAGCCCTCAAACATTGGAATCACTTGGGGAATTAAAAAAATACTGAACGTAGGGGATGGAGTGATAGTATAGTGGCTAAGGGACTTGCCTTGCATGTGGCCAACCCAGGTTTCATTCCCCAACATCTCATATAGTCCCCCAAGCTCATCAGGAATAATCCCTGAGTGCAGAGCCAGGAGTCAGCCCTTGAACAGCACCAGATGTGACCCTCAAACCAAACACAAAAGACTGCTGGGGACTGGAGAGGTAGAACAGCCAGTAGGACATTTACCTTGCACGTGGCCAACCTGTGTCCAATTCCTGGCTTCCATATCATTCTCTGAGCCCACCAACAGTGATCTTTGAGCACTGAGCCAGGAGTAAGCCCTGAGAACCGCCAGCGGATGTGCCTCTGATGTCTGGGGTTATGTGTGGGTACACAACAACAGCAACAACAAAAGAATGCTGGTGTCTGGCTCTCCTTACCAGATTCTGATATAATGGACCCTGAATGTACAGCCAAGACTGAGACCCTTTGCAGATAGACACAGATGCAGGAAGACGCAGGAAGTGTCTGGAGCATGGGGAAGGAGAGGATTTGTTGGCCTGGGAGCAATAGGTTGTGAAGACTTTGAGCTAAGAATTCTAAGACTTGAAGGATAGTAGTTTCCCAAGCACACAAATCAGGGAAGTCATTTTGGAAAATGGTATGTGTGAAGATTCCAAGAGGGGAGAGCATGACATTTTCCGAATGCTATTCTTGAATATTGCTGGCGTGTAACATGTAATGGGAGTGGGTGGAAAGGATGAGTAAGAAGATTCTGTTTAGCCCATGCTAATAAGGTTAGGTTTTACTTCATAGGCATTGGTGATGTCTTGACAATTCTTGAGTAAAACAAGAGGAGACCATTTGTCTAAATATAGCCCCCCCCCCCACTATCAGAAAGTAAAGCATTTCTTGGAAACCTTTAGTAAGACAAAATGACATAAATGAACAGTTACCATTACTTTATATGAAAAGTGTTTATTACTCTCAGACCTAAAAACTAACCTAATCAAATTTTACAAAATAGTACATAAAAGGGCTGGAGCGATAGCATAGCTGGTAGGGCATTTGCCTTGTACACGGCCGACCTGGGTTCAATTCCTCCGTCCCTCTCAGAGAGCCCGGCAAGCTACCAAGAGTATCCCGTCTGCACCTCAGAGCCTGGCAAGCTCCCCATGGCGTATTTGATATGCCCAAAACAGTAACAGCAAGTCTCACAATGGAGACGTTACTGGTGCCCGCTTGAGCAAATCGGTGAACAACGGGATGACAGTGCTACAGTACATAAAAGATAAAGTTTTACATATATATATAGAGAGAGAGTATGTTTCTGTTTTTACTGTATATGATATATAGCAAAATTTGAAATGTAGTGATAAATACACAGCCTGTATAAAGTAGTGCCTGGGAAAGGAGCTTTGCTCGGCCACTCTGGCTGTTTCAGGACATTGGAATCTAGAATAGCTACTGTAAACCGCTTGCTGAATGTAGTTTTGTCTTTTGTTATAAAAGTGAAACTCCTGAGCCAGAAAGATAGTATAGTGGGTAAGGTGCTTCGCATATGGCTGACCCAGGTTTGTCAATCCCAGGTACCTCGCATGATCCCTGAGCACTGATGGCTGAGCACAGAGCCATGAGTAAGCCTCGAGCACTACGAGATGTGGCCCAACACCCCTAGCCCAAGTGAAAATTGTCTCCAGATTTCTTTTGGTTAGTGAAAACATGTTGTAATATGGGTTGCTTATTATGTGGATTTTTAAAAGGATCACTGCCACTGTCACTGTCCTCCTGTTGTTCATCCATTTGCTTGAGCGGGCCCAGTAATGTCTCCATTGTGAAACTTGTTGTTACTGTGTTTGGCAAATCGTAATACACCACAGGGAGCTTGCCAGGCTGTGTGGGCAAGATACACTGGGTAGCTTGCTGGGCTCTCCGAGAGGGGCGGAAAAATCGAACCCAGATCGGCCTGGTCACCCGCGTGCAAGGCAAATACCCTACTGCTGCTATGTTAAAAGGATACCTGTAATTAAATCTTACTTCCATATAATATCACGTTTTACTCTTAAGCGAAGGAAACTTCTTTAAAGAATGGAGAATGTGCACTGGTGGAGGGATGGGTGTTCTGTCATTGTATGACTGAAACTCAAATATGAAAGCTTGGTAAATGTATCTTATGGTGGTTCAATAAAATATATAGAAAATAATGAAGAAACTACAGTGAGTAATTTTCTGCATTGATTAAGTTTTCTTGGTTGAAAATGTACGTTATATGAGCACAATATATTCCAGAGCTTTGTGGAATGCATAGAGTGTAGACTATAATGGAGGAGAAGGACATTATGCCAGTAAGCCCTAAACACAACATATGGGGGAAATAGAAGGGAAAAAAACGTGTCTCGTTTTTTGACAGAACTGTTAAAATGTCTACCTTGAAGTCAGGCAATTCACCAGGTGACTCTTGACAGGTTTCTTAATCCTTGGTTTCATGGGAGGACTATTTTAAAGTGTTTGATCGTGATTCTGTATGTTTGTTGGCTGATGAGTTTTAAAGACCTGACTTTGATGTTTACCATTAAACAAACAAAACCTATGATCCATGAAGCCCCTGCTTCAATGGAGGTAGACAATAGCACTGTAGTACTGTCCTCCAATTGTTCAAGGGAGCACCAGTAACGTCTCCACTGTGAGACTTGTTACTGTTTTTGGCTAATTGAATACACCATGGGGAGCTTGCTAGGCTCTGCCATGTGGGCGGGATACTCTCGGTAGCTTGCCGAGCTCTCCGAGAGGGACAGAGGAATCGAACCTGGGTCGGCTGTGTGAAAGGCAAATGCCCTACCTGCTGTGCTACCGCTCCAGCCTAAAGTAGACAATGGGGAGAACAATGAAGGATGGTCTTACCTGAAAGGAGGATTCATGCACTATGACTGTCACTTTCATAGAAGAATGGAGAACAGGTTTGAAGATATCTTTGCTTTCTATATTGGCATATATGGAATATATGGCACCTCTTGCCCGTTTTTTAAAGCTGAACTGTGAAGATAATTACACACATACCCCCATTTCTAAATGGGGCCAAAGAAAATTATTAGAGCGGTTCATCTCTGTCACTTCTCTGGCTAGTACATGAGGTCCCTTTTTATTCCAGCAAATAAATGTGTTGTATATCTGCTAGGATACAATGAAGTTAATAACTTAGATGGTACCTTTTTTCTGTCACTTTATCATCTTTAAAAATAAGATATAGCTCTCCTAATTTTTTCTCTATGCCTGGAATTTTCAAACTTGAATAAATACAAGGAAAAACATATTTAAATATGGAGTGAGTAGGAAGATTAGTGCATAATCAGAAATGTGGCTTTTCCCAGAACCCTGTTGGACCATCTTTGTTCCCTTCAGTGATAGGACATTGACATACATTAACCTAGCATATAAAATGTTACTCTGCATTTGAATATTTTTCAAAGACTATTCCTGTCTGCTGGAGACTAATCTCTCCCATACAACTACAAATCCATATTCAGTTATAGTACAAGCTAGATCTAAATCTTAAGGTTGCTATTTATTAGGGATTTCAAATATTTGGAAATATGACATTGACAGAGAACTATTTTTTCCCCTTCCTTTAACCTTAAACTCTTGTTTCTGACCATGAATTTGTTTGACAGTGTTCAGACCCTGATATGCATTTGTATGTGTATTTAAAGAAGGTAGAATTTGTGAGAAAAATGAACATGTTGAAGTTATTACTATCCACATTAAATTTTAAGTCTCAAGAATATTTCAGAGAGAACAGAGAAAATTATCAGTGTTCTTGAGCACAATTGTTTGTCTTTTCTAAGCTATCCCTCTTTCTAATACCTTGGAATTTTCATAAGGTACCGTTGAACCTACATTTAATGGACAGATTAAATGAAGTCAGACTTTGAGACCATTTCACCTTTCTTTATCATGAAGATAAATGAAATGTTCTTCTCGTGCCTGAGTAATATGATGTTTGATATATATTTTATACTTAGTAGAATTTATTCCTTTTGGCTGCATGTTCCTATGGACTTGTAGCTCTCAACTTTCTTCCTAAAAGACATAATTTTACATTGTCCCCAGAAATAAAGTTGTTTTACTATTTTCCAGGATTAAACATCTCATTTACTGATTGGTTTCGCCAGCAGACAATGAAGGAACACGCAAGATTTGGGGACTAGAAAGATGATAGGGTCTGGAGACCAGAGACAAGTCTTACTTTCATACTTTCATAGACACATGTACAATTGGGGTTGTTTCTGAATGTGTTGCTCTCTCTCTCTTTCTCTCTCTCTCCTCTCTCTCTCTCTCCCTTCCTCCCTCCCTCCCTCCTTCCCTCTCCCCCCAGCCTTTCCCTACCCTCCCATACCTACAGACAGCACCAGATTTCATAGGTTATTTCCAACTCAAAATGGCTGTTACCTATACTTCTGACAACTGACTATAAATCACAGGTTGCGCAGTTCCTCCTTGAACTGTATTGATTTGCTAGAATGGCTCACAGAACTCAGACCCACACCTTTTACTTACTAGACCACTGGTTTATTAAAAAATATATACACACATATATACATATACACACATATATACATATATATACACATATACATATATTAACGGGTGCAAATCAGTAGTCAATAAAGAGATGATACAGGAAGAATTCCCAGACAAGAGTTTTTGTTCCCTCCTTAAGTTTGGGTCTGGCATAGTGATACATGAAAGTATTCTTGGTGGATTTAATGAGGTTTCATGGCATAGTCAAGATTAGTGAAAGCATTCACCATTGGTGATTCAGTCAACTTCTTTTCCTTTTCCCTCCCTGGAAATTGGGGCAAGACTGAAACTTCAACCCCTTGATTCCCTGTTGGCTTACCTGGCATTTAGCATCCCACATTCCAGGGTGCCTTCCAAAAGTCACCTTTATTAACATAAACCCAATGATGATAAAATGGACTTATTCTGAATAACAAGATACTCATTTCACCATTATGGATCTGCAGTGATTTTAGAAACTGAGGATAAGAAAGCAAATATTATGACAATATATGGCTGGCTCCGTTGCTTTAATAACTCAGGAAATTTTAAGAGCTTGTGGGGTTGTTAGCCAGAAACTATACATGAAGAGCATCTATATAGGAAAATATTGTCACCTAAATGACATATATGTATTTGTGTTTCTTCATTATAATATTTCAATATAGTAATAATAGACAACAAAATTTTTGAAAAGACAAGTCAAAATGCATGTTCTAAAAGTTAATATAACCACTGTGCTTGAAACCACTTGTAGTTTTAGCAATATCTGGGCAAAGAGTTGACATCTGTGAAGCCCTTTTAAAATGGAGCTAGCCAGGGAACCATCACAGAGAAATTGTATAGCTCTGTCAATTGGACCAAAGATTGTCTGATTGTGCCAGAAGCGACCAAGAAGCAAACAATTATTTGATGTTTATGAACTTCCATCTAGGGAATAGAATCCGTTTCCTTTCTACGACATCAGTAAATGTTTATAGCCAAGTCTAGTTTGAGCCCGTTAACATGACTCAACTCCTCCCTTCCTTCTGCTTGCCTGCTTTTCTTTTCTATTATATTTTAGGTTTTTACAGTAATGTTATGTTTATGGTATTAATGTACAAAAGTATTCCACACCATTGCCACGTGTCCCTATGTCACCTCTAGTCTGATTTCTTTCTCCCCTCTGCCTGCTCCCCCCATTATATGTTAATTGATTTTGTAATCCAAGACCAAGGGTTTGTTATTGTTGGGTATCGTCTAGTCCCTTGTTTGAGCTCTATATATTCCATATATGAAAGAGATTATCTGGGTTTGATCTTCAAGTCCATGTTTTCTCTTGAACACATATCTTGCTTGCTTGTCTTCATATTTCTTTGCCTTTTTCTACTTTGGAAAAGCCTGTGTTCTCTCTAGAATATTTACTTCTCCCTTTGTCTCTCCTCACATATTTCTAAATATGTTTCAACAAAAACGATCTTGTTTTGTGGAATGGGGGATGGGGGGTGGGAGGGATACTAGGATTGGTGGGGGTGGAGAATGGGCACATGTGGTGGGATGGGTACTCGATCATTATATAACTGAAACCCAAGCACAACTTGTAAGTCTACAACTGTACCTCATGGTGTTTCACTAATAAAACAAAAGGTAAAAGGTAAAGGTAAAGGCCCTCCCGTTGATCGTCGATTTGCTCGAGCGGGCCCAGTAACGTCTCCATTGGAGACTTTGTTGTTACTGTGTTTGGCATATCGAATACTCTCGGTAGCTTGCCGGGCTCTCCGAGAGGGGCGGAGGAATTGAACTCGGGTAGGCCATGTTGGCCACTTGTAAGGCGAACGCCCTACCGTTGTGCTATCGCTCCAGCCCATAATAAACAAAAAACAACAAAAAATAAATGTTAACAAAGCTAAAAAAAAACTATCTTGTTTCAACAAAGTTTTATAAAAAGAAAAGTATTACTTGTTCTTTTGACTTATTTTGCTGAAATTGATCCCCTTCTGTTTCGGTCATATTTCTGTGGAATGTGTCATTTCATCATTTCTTACAGCCATGTTGTATTGCATTGTATATATTTATACCACAATTTCTTTATCCATTCATCTGTTGTTGGACATTTTGGTTGTTTTTGTATCCTGGCTATTGTGCTAAGCACTGCAAAGAACAAAGGAATGCATATATCCTTTAGAACTAATCTTTTTGTATTTATAATGGATGCCAAGAAATGAGATTGCTGTTTGTAAGGGTCTATCAAAGTAATTCAATTAAAAAATTTAAAGAAATAGGATTGCTGGGTTTTATGGAAGGTGTAGTCTTACTTTTTTTTGAGACTCTACATACTGCCTTCCATAGAGACTCAGTTTCTGTTCTTTAACCATTTCTTTACCTTCCTCTTTTCATCCCATCAAACCCCCCTCATTTTGACCCTCTTCTGAGAATTTTCTTGATTTCTACATGAATTACAATTATTGTGTTCCAAATAAATGCCCTTAATTGTATTCCAAATAAATGCCCTTAGTCTTTTAATTGCCCCCTGGTTTTGGTGTTTTTTTTTTTTTTTTAGGATAATACCTATAACTTTGCCACTAACAGCAATCAGATATTTTCTTATCATGGTACCTTTGTTGCAGATACCTCAAAATTTGATTTATACTCATTGCTGGGCTGGAGCGATAGCATAGCAGGTAGGGCGTTTGCCTTGCGCGCAGCCGGCCAGGCCGAGCCAAGTTCAATTCCTCCGCCCCACTAGGAGAGCCCAGCAAGCTACCGAGAGTATCTTGCCCACACGGCAAAGCCTGGCAAGCTACCCGTGGCATATTCAATATGCCAAACACAGTAACAAGTCTCACGATGGAGACATTACTGGACCCGCTCGAGCAAATCAATGAACAACAGGAGGACAGTGCTACAGTGCCACTCATTGCTACTTTGAAAGTACAATTTTTATTAGACCACAGACAACTGTTGTAATGTTCTCTTTTTGTAGTGAAGGGAGGTGTTTGGACCATATCTAGCAGTGCTCAGGGATCACTATTAGCATTGTTCAGGGGACTATATGTATTGCTGGGGACCAAATCAGGTTTGGCCACCTACAAGGCAAAGATTTTAACCTCTGCATAATCTCTCTGGCCTTGTAATGCTTTATTAAAAAACACATATTGGTATATTGAAATATTTGATAACTGGATTTTAGTTTGTTTATTTTTTAAGTTTGTTTTTAGTTTGTTTTTAGTTTGTTTATTTTTTAAGGTAGATAAGATATGTGTCTTAAATTATACAACTGCTCAAAACTCCCATGATTTTAAGTATCTGCTAAAGTTATGAAGAGTAATCAGTGAGTGAGATTTAAAGGGCCTACTTTTAAATTGTTTATTATATAAGTGAGTAAAACTCTAAACATTGGGGCTGGAGCTATAGTCCAGAGGGGAGGGCATTTGCCTTTCATGCAGCCGACCTGGGTTCAATCCCTGGCATTCCATATGGTCCCCCGAGCACCACCAGTAATAATTCCTGAGTATAGAGTCAAGAGTAACCCCTGACCATCATAGGATATGATGCAAAAAGCGAAAACAAAAAACTCAAAAAAATTATTTTGTCAATATAAGGTTGGTTTATATCAACTTTTTCTAAAACCATTTCCATTTAATTTAAGCCCAGAAGAGGCAAACAATCAGTTGAATTATAGGAACATGGCCCTAAAATGAACCAGGTTCTGATATTTTTTTTATCTATTATAATGTTATATATTATATGCCACCTAGGAATTCCTGTTGCTTTAGTCCTATAAAGTTTTCTTCGGCTACATATTGGCACCGATTTGGAAGTCTGGAATGGAGAGTGATTCTTCCTGTTTATATGGCTCTGTGCCCATCAAATCTTCTAAGGCCACTCAGCCCCAACGCCAGCAGGAGCCAGACTTCACTACTTCACTTTCTTATCATAACGCATACTTCTGGAGTCAAACATTCTTTGTCTCTTGAAATCTTATAATTTGGCAGTATCCTGTTTAAAGTTTGCAGGAAATATTCAAGTAATTTTAAAAATTGAATTGTACTTAAGAAAAAAATGTGCAAGTTATATGTGGAAGTCTGATGAATTTTTTCAAGCTGAATATAGTTGTGTAAATAGCACCCATATGGAGAAACTGATTATCCACCTCTCAGAGTTCTCTTGTGACCCCTCCCCGTCATTCAGTCCCCCCCCCCAAGGGTTACCACAAGGCTGACTCAAAACAGCACAGATTAGTTTTAACTAGTCTTTTCAAACTTTTTGGAAATGAAATCATAAAATACTGTGTTTCTGGTTTTCTTTATTCAATACTCTGAGATTCAGGTTACTGGAAAATTTTAAACTCTAAAGTTCAATTCATGTTTATCTTTTTTTGAGGGTTAGTTTATGGTATGGGATGAAGAACAAAATGTTTCCTTTTGAAAAGTTGACTCTCAGGGGACCTTACGATCTAGTCTTCATAATTTATATAGCACTGTTTTAAAAGAAAAAACCACAAAACTTGTTCTGTGTTTTCTTTTTCTTAGAAATAGAGCTCTGGTTGGTATTCTGTTTCCTGTGAAGAGGAACTACCTGTTCTACCTGTGAGGATAGTTAGGTAGTTAGGGTTGTTAGGTTGTTAGGGTAGTTTTTAAAAAGTTTAATTAATGACAGGTAGCACATGATGATTACTATAATCATATCCAAGCACAAAATAAAATGTAATGCAATATATATTTGATTCCAGAGTTGAAAACGTATGTAAATGACAATAGCCATTTTATTATGTTGTTTGAAATGGTTTCGGTTTCCTTATTTACATAGGTTAAAATTATATAGCAATCACAAACTGGCTTTTACCGATTTATTTTATTGTCATTCTGTTTTCCATTTCTTATTTTTTAATTGTTTTAATTGAATCACCATAAGATACAGAGTTACAACACTGATCATGATTGGGTTTCAGTCATACAGTGTTCCAACATCCATCCCTTCACCAGAGTACATTTTCCACCACCAATGTCCCCAGCTTCCCTCCAGCCGCACTGCCCCAGACTGTCTCTATGGAACTTTCTCTCTCTCCCTACCTCCCTCCCTCCTTCCCTCTCTCCCTCCCTATCTCCCTCTCTCCCTCTCCCTCTCTCTTCCTCCCTTTTTCTCTTTTCCTCCCTCCTCCATCTCTCTCCCTCTCCCCATCCCCTTTGCGGCATTATGGTTTGCAACACAATACAAATACTGAGAGGTTATCATGTTTGTTCCTTTACCTGATTTCAGCACATCATTCTTATCCAGAGTGATCATTTCCAACTATCTTTGTTATGGTGGTCCCTTCTCTATTCCAACTGCCTTCTCCCCCAACACTTGAGGCAGGCGTCTAACTGTGGACCAATCCTCCTGGCCCTTGTTTCTACTGCCCTTGGGCATTGGTCTCATATATTATGTTTTTTTTATATACCACAAATGAGTCTAATAATTCTATGTGTATCCCTCTACATTTGACACATTTCACTCAGCATGATATTCTCTGTGCCCATCAATTTATAAGAAAATTTCATAACTTCACTTTTCCCAATAGCTGCATCGCATTCTGCATTGTAGACATACCATAGTTTCTTTAATCAGTCATCTTTTCTCGGGTACTCGGGTTATTTCTAGATTCTGACTATTGTGAATAGTGCTCTATTTGCCATTCCTTTAAGTTTTGTGGGAGCAAGCAATATAAAGTAAACTTGTTTTGTGCCTAAGGAGGCAGTTTAGGGTTAGGAGGGAAACTAGGGACATTGGTGAAGGGAAGGTCATACTGGAAGTTGGAACACTAATTACCTGAAACAACTGTATGATGAACAACTTTGTAAATCACAGTGTATATATAATATAAATAAAAATTTTAAAAGAGTTAGGGTAATGGGATCGTAGAGATAGCACAGTAAGTAGGGCATTTGCATAGTATGCAGCTAACCTGGGTTCGATTCTGAGCAGCCCATATGGTCCTCCTAGCACCACATGGAGTGATTCCTGAGCATAGATCCAGGAGTAAACACAGAGCATCACTAGGTATGGCCCCCAAATGGAAAAATATGAACTATGGTTGAATAAATAAAACTGTGGGCTTAGGTCTGTTGGAAGTCTTGCAGAGAAATTGTATTTAAACTCTTGAAAGCAATTATGCTTAGAAGTTACACTTTACTGTCAGTCCAAGTCACCCAAGAACATCATATATGAACATTTAAAGTAAACCAGGATGTGTTCAATATATTTCTTATTTAAAATTCTTTTTCACTGATGCGTTTCTGTGTTAAAACAGATGAAAAGAGGACACTGTAATGGGAAGAATGCTGAATAGTAGATAAAAGATACATTTTTGGTTCTGAACAGAGCTTCATACAGCTTATTTTACTAATTCTCTGAGCTTCTGTTGCCCTCATTTTTCAAGATTTGTATAAAGATCAGAATGAGACTAAATATAAGAGAGGTCACAAATTCTGTGTCAGTCAATTGCAGGTGCTCCCCACATCACGACACACTTTTGTATCACAGTTTCATTATTTATAAATTTTATTCCTTCTCTTTGTCTACCCCTTCTTCCCCATAAATTCCTTTTCTGCTCTGTTGCCCATTTTCCTTTGCTACGTATCCTTCAAAACCATTTATTTTTATTGCTGCTTTGAAAGAACATCCTGATTTTAGAAAGTGCTTTTTTGTTCATAAGAAAATCTTTCATGGGTTGAGGGATGCTTGAAGTACACCCAGCAGTGCTTGGTGCTTACTCTTGGCTCTGTGCTCAGGGATAACACATGCTTGTACTCAGGGAACCATATGTGATGCCAGGAATTGAATCAGGATCCAATGCATGCAAGGCAAGGACCTGTACTGTCTCTCCACACAGCCTCCCACAAAACTTTATGTTTGGGTTAAAGTTATCCTGTTATCTTTTAATTTACTGAAGGGGAACATATTTTTTTAAATTTTTGTTAGTGAAACACCATGAGGTACACTTTTAGCTTACAAATTTTTGTGCTTGGGTTTCAATTATACAATGATCAAGTACCCATCCCTCCACCAGTGCCCATTTTCCACCACCACAAATCCCAGTATCCCTCCCACCCCCCAACCCTCATCCCATCCTGCCTCTGTGGCAGGGCATTCCCTTTTGTTCTCTCTCTCCTTTTGGGTGCTGTGGTTTGCAAAAGAGGCCTTGAGTGGCAATCATGTTCGGTCTATAGTTTACTTTCAGCATGCTTCTCCCATCCTGGGAGGATCCTCCCAACACCCTTTATTTGGTGCTTGCTCCCTTCTCTATCTGAGCTACCTTTTCCCCTAGCATGTGTGGTGGCCTCCAGGCCATGGAGTAAACCTCCTGGTACTTATCTTGGCTAAGGGGAACATTTTTTAAGAAATAGATTGTTATGGGCCAGGAGAAAGCTCAATGGGATAGGGCACATGTCTTGCACGGGGGAGCTCTATGTTCAGTATCCTGTAGTGTGTGGATCCCTGAACACTGCAGGGAGTGGCCCTGGAGAACTTCTGGATGTAACCCCAAACCAAAAGGAAATAGATTTACATTGGTAGATGCTAAAAGTTGATGTCTAAGTTTTCAGAAGCATCTTATCCTGTCAAGTGTGGCAAATACAACAAGGTGATTCATCTCTATTATGTGTGACTTGTGTCATCTTAGTTTAAAAAGCCACTCTTCTACTCACAGAACTATGGTTTAATCTTAATTTTAGGTATGAGAACGTTCACATAGTGAAAAATGTATTCCTAGCCCATTGAAATATTGAGTTGAATGGTCTCAATTGGTGAGGTGCATGAAGATGGTCTTTGAAGGTATAGGAAATTTTTCAGAACTCCAAGATTCCAGGAGGGAAGTGAGGAGACTAGGGATATTTCCTAAAAAGTATCACAAGGCAGTCGAAGACCCTACATATTACTTGAATGGTTTTGTGAAATTATGTATTAACATACCAACATAATATAAATCACCTGGTTAGCAGAAAAACACAATCTCTTAAATACATAAAGTTAGTTTCTAAACAACCCATGTCTGTGTGAAGAAAGAAACTGGTAGAATGAGATCAGGAAAAGATTCTCAAAAG
Source organism: Sorex fumeus (assembly GCF_029834395.1). Classification (NCBI taxonomy): domain Eukaryota; kingdom Metazoa; phylum Chordata; class Mammalia; order Eulipotyphla; family Soricidae; genus Sorex; species Sorex fumeus. Next base: position 38,958,090 of record NW_026606143.1, read on the forward strand.
CCTCAAGTGAGTCAGCCAAGATGCAGTAAATTCAGATATTTTACTCAGCTTCAAGCCAGATCTTGGTGGTTTATTATTTCTACATTACAAAGAGTGAGGTAAAATGCACATGAACATCTATATGAAAATAATATTAAGGATTAATTGAAGTATGTAAGGTCTAGCAAGGCCTTGATCCTTGCTTTTCTAACCAAGGCAGAACTGGAAATGACCTACATACCAATAATTTATTTTCCTTATTTTCTTGAATTATAAGTGAACTCTATAAGAGCAACTTGTTTTTAGAGGAAAGAAAAGTTCAAGAGAATGATACAAGTGGTTTGCATTTCAATTACCTCTATAAATGATGAAAAGCAATTCTTTGGGACTGCAGAATTTATAAAAGAAAACAAGTATGTGGGTGCTTTGGTGGAAATACCAGGGATTTGAGATGTTTAAGTTCTAATGTGGCCTTATTAGGAATAGAAGACTATTTTATTCATGCTACTTTAGAATGTGACCTTAGAAACAGGATCATTACAGAACTCATTAGTTAACATAAAGCCATACTAAATTTTTTCAACATAATAATAGCAAACAATTTAACAGAACATTAAAAGTATTATGCACCATGACCAAGTGGGGTTTATTCTTGGAATGTAAGAGTAGTTTCAACATGGAAATTGATCAGCATACAATAGCATATTAATAGAATGAAGGGTAAAACCTCCACAGTCATCTTGATTGATGCAGATAAAACATTTGATTCAATACAACACCCTTTCATGATAAAAAAAAATTCAACATAGTATGAATAGAAAGAAACTACCTCCGCATAATAAGGCCATGCATTACATTTACTCGATTTGCTCGAGCGGGCCCAGTAACGTCTCCATTGGAGACTTTGTTGTTACTGTGTTTGGCATATCGAATACGTCATGGGGAGCTTGCCAGGCTCTGCCGTGCGGGCAAGATACTCTCGGTAGCTTGCTGGGCTCTCCGAGAGGGGTGGAGGAATCGAACTCGGGTTGGCCATGTTGGCTGTGTGCAAAGCAAACACCCTACCGCTATGCTATCGCTCCAGCCCCACATTTACATTTACATTTATGAAAATTCTATAGCTAATATTATATGCAATAGAGAAAGACTAAGCTTTTTCTATTAGATTGAGAACAAACTAAGGATGCATGACCTTAGCCTATTTATTTGACATAACATAGAAAAGTCCAACCAGAGTGATTTATAGATTCACACTGGCATGTCCCAACAATGGCTTACACTAGATATGGCTTAAGTAACACAAATTGCAGCACCAGTATCAATGTGTTAAGAAAAAGTACTAAAAGACATTCATTCACATTGGGAAGGAAGATATAAAGTCTTCTTTGTTTGCAGATGACATTGGATTTATATGGGAAAAGTCTAAAGATTACATACGCAAAAATCTTATAACACTAAACAATTCAGTGCAGATGCAGAATTCAACATTAACACACTAAAATCAATTGTATATACAATGTTCAAAAGAATAATGTCGAATACTTATACTATATAAATGATTAACCCAGAATGGTAAAGACCTATACTTGGTATCCAAAACTATAAATCCTTCAGGAGGTAAATATAAAGAAAGATCTTCATGACTAGAAATTATAGTGATTTTTAAAAATCTGCTGCAAAATCAATAATAAGTAGGACTACATCAAATTCCTCACTTGTGGAAATAAAAATAACATGATATGAGACTAACACCAAAGACAGTAAAGACAAGGGCCAGGAAAATTGCTCCATGGTTGGAAGCCTGCCTCATGAGCTGGGGGAGAAGACAGGTAGGATTTAGAAGGGACACTAAGTCAATGATGACTGGAGGGATCACATGGGATGGGAGATGTTTGCCGAAAGTAGATAAAGGACCAAACATGATGGCCTCTTAGTATCTGTATTGCAAACCATATTTCCCAAAAGGAGAGAGAGAGTAAGAGGGAAATTGTCTGCCATAGAGGCAGTGGGTGGGGTGAGGTGGAGAGATGCTAGGGACATTGGTGGTGGAAAATGTGCCCTGGTGGAGGGATGGGTATTCAATCATTGTATGACTGAAACTCAATCATGAAAACTATATAACTGTATCTCATGATAAGTCAATGAGAAAAAGAAAAAAAAGAAATTTCAGAAAACTTGTGCATCATAGTTTCCAATCACTGTCACTGTCACTGTCCTCCCGTTGTTCATCGATTAGCTCGAGCGGGCCCAGTAACGTCTCCATTGGAGACTTTGTTGTTACAGCGTTTGGCATGTCGAATACATCACGGGTAGCTTGCCAGGCTCTGCCGTGCGGGCGAGATACTCTCAGTAGCATGCCGGGCTCTCTGAGAGGGGCCAAGAAATCGAACTCGGGTCGGCCATGTTGGCTGCGTGCAAGGCAAACGCCCTACCACTGTGCTATCACTCCAGCCCAGTTCCCAATCAACAAAGTGAAATGGTTTTTGTGCATCATAGGATCCAATCAGCAGAACAAAAAGGGATGTGAGAAAATATTTTCAAATAGTGTATCTGATAGTGGTTAACATGTCAAGAACTCCTACTACTTAATAACAAAAACAAATAACTTGCTTAAAAATGACTGAAGGATTTGTTTATTTTCCAAAGAAGACTAACAAAGACTAACCTTTTGTGCTTTTGAATTTCTTATCCAAAGAAATGGTGAGATAATAAATGTCTGCTGATTCAAACCTTTAATGTTTTGGATAGTTTATTACATAGCAATAGAAACCTGTCAGATAGTGCATCTACATTGTAATAGAATGAGGACATTTAGCCATAGCTACAGGGAACCATCCCTGAGTGTCAGCTCAGTTTGTTATTTTACGTTTATGAGGATAAGAAATACTTAATTGTTTGAAAGTGTTTTTTTAAATGCACAAGACTATGGTGTTATTTTTTAATAGTGTTGAAAATGGCATAATCAAATATCAAACTAGACTCTGCAGAGCATTAAATGGGGTCATAACAGAGTATGACCAATGATGCTCAAGGTACCAAAAAATTGTAAGCTATTTTGAATAATTGAAAAATTTTGGCCTCATATGCCCTATCAGTATCTTTATATTCTAGATGTTCAGATTATATGCTACATTCCTAACTGGCATTGCATGCTCCAGATCACAGAACATTGCCTTCCCATTATGATTTGGGAACATTTTATTTTATTACAGTTAACAATTTTCAGGAATGACAGCTGCTGAATAATTATCGGAAACTTGCTCTAATGTTCTGCCATAAAATTTTACATGATTCCAAATCTAAATTTGATGAAATTGTAACCCCATTGCTTGAGGCTGTTTGACCCATGATAAAGATCAAAAGAAAATCTAAATATTTCATAATATTTCCTTTGGAATCCTTGATTGCCTATAGCAATAGACAGAGGGAATATTTGTAATTGTGACTTACCTATTAAATTATTTAAAAAATTTTGTTTTCCCAAATTATTTTTAAAATGTAGACTTATAGATCTTCTCTAAAATGAAAGGTTGGCTGGGGCTGGAGTGAGATAGTACAACAGATAAGGCACTTGTCCTGCACATGGCTGACTTGAGTTTGATCCTTGGCATCACATATGGTCCTTCAAACACCACCAGGAATGATTCCTAAGTGCAGAGCCAGAAGCAACCCCTGAGCATCTCTGAAAGTGGCGCAAAAACAAAAGAAAAAAAGGGAAAAATTGGAGTAGATGACAATTTTTAGGAGTTCACCACCTTTAGATGAATGTGTATATAAGAAGACACTCATGGGGCTAACATGTGGAATCTTAAGACTTATCTGGATGCCATCTAATTGCTGAGTGTGTGGCATTCTGGGAGGTTCCAGGTTTCTCCTAAATTGTCAGAATGGGAAGTAGATTGAATCTAAGAAATTGGTAATCCTATGGGAGAAGCATGCTGAAAGTAGACTATAGACCAAACACGATTGCCACTCAATGTTTCTTTTGCAAACCACAACACCCAAACGAGAGAGAGAACAGAGGGGAATACCCTGCCACAGAGGCAGGGTGGTATGGGGGGGATGGGGGGTGGGAGGGATACTGGGACCCATGGTGGTAGGAAATGGGCACTGGTGGAGGGATGGATATTTGATCATTATATAATTGAAACCCAAGCCCAAAAATGTGTAAGTCTGCAACTGTACCTCATGATGTCTCACTATTAAAAAATTTAAAAAAAAAGAAATTGGTAATCCTGCTAAGGAGGAAATCAATGATAGTAATAATCTGGAGTCCCAGCTACTTATACTTCCACAACTAAATGGTTGGTTTTTCTGAGCAAACCTGCAAAGGTATCCTTGGATAGAAACCATAGTTTTTCCCCAATCTATATAAAGCGTCACTGATACAGTAGGGGTGTCAGGCTGGAGAGATACTTTAGCTGGCTGGAACACATGCTTTGCATGCAGGAGGCCTAGCTCCAGTCTTTGGCCTCACAATGGTCCCCTAAGTACCATCCTAATCAACTGTCAAGTACCAAGTCAGGAGTGTCCCCTAGACATCACCAGTATGCTGCCCCCCACCCAAACAAAATGAAATGAAAATAGCAGTTTGCCACAGGACAACGGGGACTAGATTTTTAAAAGGAGCCCCCTAAAGGCATTTTGTAGTTTCCTGTGAGGGGACAGTGAATTCTAGAAATTTGGAAGGGATGTTTCCAGGCCCCCTATAACTGATATTCAGATTTTTCTTTTTAACATCAGAACCTTGGTGGGGAGTGCCCAGAAGAATGTTGGTTCCAGAGGATAGGGAAAAGGAAAGAAAGAGTAGAGGGTAGGAGGGAAGAGACAGATGAGAAGCAATGAGGGAGGGCGGGGGCAGCTCAGGGGAATCCAGGTACACAGGTGGTGATAAGGAATGATAGAGTCAGATATGAAAATCAGACTCAACAACAATGAAAATCAAAAGACCCAAACTTTTTTATTTTTTTTTTATTTTTATTAGTGAGACACCCTGAGGTACAGTTGTAGACTTACAAATTTTTGTGCTTGGGTTTCATTTATACAATGTTCCAGTACCCATCCCTCAACCAGTGCCCATTCTCCATCACTTACATTTTTAAAAAAAATTTTGTTAGTAAAACACCATGAGGTACAGGTGTAGATTTACAAATTTTTGTGCTTGGCAAAATGACTCAGAAAGAAAGAGATAGACATAGAAAGACTGCATTCATCTTGGGAACATAAAGTAACAAAATAGGAGACTAACACCCAAGAATGGCCGAGATTAATGCCAGAAATTTTACTCCATGGCTTGGAGGCCAACCACACATGCTAGGGGAAAAGGGAGCTCAGATAGAGAAGGGAGCACCAAATAAAGGTGTTGGGTGGATCCTCCCAGGATGGGAGAAGCATGTGGAAAGTAGACTATAGACTAAACATGATTGTCACCCATTGCCTCTTTTGCAAACCACAACACCCAATAAGAGAGAGAGAACAAAAGGGAATGCCCTGCCACAGAGGCAGGGTGGGATGGGGGTGATGGGGGTGGGAGGGATACTGGGATCTGTGGTGGTGGGAAATGGGCACTGGTGGAGGGATGGGTATTTGATCATTGTATATTTGAAACCCAAGCACAAAATTGTGTAAGTCTGCAACTGTACCTCATGATGTCTTACTATAAAAAATAATAATAAAAGCAAACTTATTTTAGAAACCTAAAAAGAAAAAATTTTGTGCTTGGGTTTCAATTGTACAATGACCAAACACCCATCCCTCCACCAGTTCCCATTTTCCACCACCATGGGTCTCAGTATCCTTCCCACCCCCCATCCCCCCATCCCACCCTGCCTCTGTGGCAGGGCATTCCCTTTTGTTCTCTCTCTCCTTTTGGAGACCCAAACTTTTTTTTTATTATTAGTGAAACACCATGAGCTACAGTTGTAGATTTACAATTTTTTGTGCTTGGGTTTCGATTATACAATGATCAAATACCCATCCCTCCACCAGTGCCCATTTTCCACCACCATGGATAATATACCTCCCACCCCCACCCTTCCCATCCCACCCTGGATCTGTGGCAGGGCAATCTCTTGTGTTCTCTCTCTCCTTTTGGGTGTTGTGGAGACCCAAACTTTTAACAACCCAATTTAGGTACCTGACAAGGGGGCAGACTGGGAGTGGGGATAATGATTCAGCTTCATGATAATAATGCATGTAGTGAAAGTACATTGAGAAATTTATTCCATTTCTTATTCCTGGCTGTTTCTAAAGCAGTTCTGACTGGTAATCTTTTTTTCCTCATAGCCCGGCTCTCAGGGAGTAGCATGCCACGTGTCCTCTTCAGACAAACCCAGGAAGTAATTATAACTCTGTCACTTGTGAGTAATTAGGCTGGGCTGTATTTCGTCAGAACATCCACATTTATCATATCCAGAGGATATGCACACTTGTGTGGCAGAACAGCTGACACACCTGTGAATAAGCCTTTTCCTCATCTGCAGCCCATTGGAGGGGACTGTTAATGGGGGGTGGGGTGGACTTAGACGCCTTGGATCACAATCCAAAAAAAGACTAAAGAATATTCTCTTGCAAGTTTCTTAAGTTTCCCAGCTGGGGTCTCTGCCTATTGTTTATGTTAAAGCTCCTGAAAGCATTTCCGTTTCAAGCTTTTGACCTTTCAGTTGAATCCTAGACTTCCCATGAAAGAAACGGGTCCAGGAGCCTTAGACTGGCGGTGACTCACCATTCTAGTTTCCTGGGACTCAATACCAAAACCGGCAAGTCCCAGGCAAACAAAAGTGAGCTGCTAATTGCAGATGGATGGTTATGCTCCAGTAGGATTCCAGTACAAGCTTCTTCAGTAGCCTTCTTGGTTGCCCAGAGTCAATATCCTTGTGTAACAATAGTTTTAGCAGGGTTGTTGTTATATAATAAGTGTAAGCAGTTCTGTTTTTCTGCAAATATAAACTTTACATATATAGTAACCTTATATATATAGTAAACTTTACATATATATATATACATGTATATATATATGTATGTGTATGTGCATATGCACACATACATATATTTGTATGGACCAACAAATCACACACATCATTTGTTTTTCACATTTGTAAAGGACTTAGATAAAAATATTATGTAATAGAAACTGTCTGTAGCCTGCCTCTCAACATATTTACTATCTGCCTCTTTACAGAAGCGTTTGCTGCTCTCCTAAAATATATTTAACTGTAGAAAAAACTCTTGTAGCCAAAAGAAGAAGCCCATTTTTCCTACTAGGATGAAATTTGCATCTTAATTACAAATTGCCCCAGATTTATTTTATGAACGCGGTATTGTTTTGCCATACAGTGCTTTATGAGAAATGGAAGGTATTAATTTATATTTTTCCTAAATTCATAATGATGACTCATGGTTATTTTTTCTCTCTGAATTAAACCGCATTATAAAAATTGCAGAGCCAAGCCCCTTTATTTGAGATGAGTAAACCGGTCTAGGGACACAAAGGAACTTGCCAAAGCTCATCCACAGCTAATTGGGCAAAGACCCAGACTGGAGAACAGCAGAGGAGCCCATTTTTCTCTGCTCTGTACTCGGCTGCCATGCGGCTGTTCCTTGGTACCCAGGGATAGCTCATCAATCAGGATGAGTGATTTGATTTTTTTTTGAAAGATTGCCTTTATTTTGGGGGGGAGGGTCACACCCGACGATGCACAGGGGTTACTCCTGGCTCTGCGCTCAGGAATTACCCCTGGTGGTGCTCAGGGGACCATATGGGTTGCTGGGAATCAAACCCAGGTCAGCTGCGTGCAGGGCAAATGCCCTACCCGCTGTGCTATTGCTCCAGCCCCAAGTGATTTGATTTTTAAAATGAGCCACTGCTAAGTGTGTTTCCGGGGCCGACTCCCCGTCCCACTGTAGCTAGCTAGTAGAAACCTCCCTACTCTGCTATTGGGGCCGGATTTTTCCCAGTTTTCTTACTAGTTTAGTTGCCTCTGACAGTTGTGCTTTGGACTTGTTTCTAGGCTACCTGCTCACTGTGGTGGCATAGCAGCACTTTAGAATCCCTTGGTGTGTATCTGTGTTTTTATTTTAATACAACCTTGGATATTCTGATTCAACCAGTTTGGCGTGTGTTTGTTTTAATTTTTAATACAGTCTTAGATATTCTGATTCAAGCATCTTGGAGTGTTATTTTTTAAATTTTTAATACAGTTTTAGATATTCTGATTTAAGTGGGACCAAAAATGAGTATTTTTAGGCTTGATTCTAACGTGAAGTGCAATTTTAGAATATATGACACTGTTTTACAGAAAATAAAACTATTTTTACAGATATTGAAATGTCTTCACCGTGCATCATAACTGGTTTTGGAAGTGTCTTAGATCTGACCGGTTGATTTTTAAATACTGGAGTAATGTAAATTATGAATATGTAAGGAGGGGATGGAGAGCTAAAACAGATAGTAAGACACTTGCCATGCATGTGGCCAACCTTGTTTGGATCCCTAGCATGGCACCATCAGGAGTGATCCATGAGGGCCGCTAGGTTGAGCCCAAAAACTTATTTAAAAGATTTTTGAGGGACAGAGAGACAGTAGAGTGGGTAAGGCACTTGCCTTGCATGTAGTAGACTACAGTTCAATATTTGGGAGCATTCCTGAATACCCCAGGAGTGATCCCTGAGCATAGAAAGGGAGTAAATCCTGAGTATAGCTGTGTGGCTTCCAGACACAAAACAAAAAAAACTGTATACAGCGTATGATAATTAAAGATTACATCAATTTAATTTGGTCTACGGGCTGGAGCGATAGCACAGAGGGTAGGGCGTTTGCCTTGCACGCAGCCAACATGGCCGACCCGAGTTCGATTCCTCTGCCCCTCTCGGAGAGCCCGGCAAGCTACTGAGAGTATTCGATATGCCAGACACAGTAACAATAAAGTCTCCAATGGAGACGTTACTGGGCCCGCTCGAGCAAATCGATGATCAACGGGAGGGCCTTTACCTTTTACCTTAATTTGGTCTATATCCAATGTTTCTTTTTCTATTTATTTATTTTTTTTTTGTTTTTGTTGGATGCCACACCCAGCAATGCTCAGGGGTTATTCCTGGCTCTGCACTCAGGAATCCCTCCAGGTGGTACTCAGGGGACTATATGGAACGCTGGGGATAAAATCCGGATCTGCTGCATGCAAGGGAAGTGCCTTGCCCACTGTACTATCTCTCTGGCCATGTTTCTCTTTTTAAAGCCCATTTTAATAATTTGCTATTTTTCCTAGCAACTGAAATCTAATTTACCCCGTGAAAAATGTAGTTTTCTAAATTGAATACCAATAGATATAATAACTAGTGATCAATAGCCCTTAGTGATATGGATCTTGAGTTGTTTGATCAATATGCTGGTTGAACAGAACATTTGGAATCTAAGGAAAACAGTATGTTTTCTATACATTTATATTTAATCATATGCGTGTGTCATATATAAGTGTATATATTTGTACATATATACACACACATATATATAGGACTAGAAATACTCTGATTTAATTCTAAACTTAATATTTTTGATCCAGGAAAACATTAAATAACATAAACCTATTATACTATGTGATTTAGAAAAATTATTAGTGAAACACCTTGAGGTACAGTTGTAGACTTACAAATTATTGTACTTGGGTTTCAATTATACAATAATTGAGTACCCATCCCTCCACCAGTGCCCATTTTCCACCACCACTGATTCCAGTACCCCTCCCACCCTCCTTCCCCCACCCCAACCCACCCTGCCTCTGTGGCAGGGCATTCCCTTTTGTTCTCTTTCTCCTTTTCAGTGCTGTGATGTTCAGAAGAGGCATTAAGTGTCAATCATGTTTGGTCTATAGTCTACTTTCAACATGCATCTCCCATTCTGGGAGGATCCTCCCAACATCCTTTACTTGGTGCTCCCTCCTCTATCTGAGCTGCCTTTTCCCCTAGCATGTGCGGCTGGCCTCCAAGCCATGGAGTGAACCTCCTAGTACTTATCTCGGCTATTCTTGGGCGTTAGTCTCCTATTTTGTTACTTTATGTTCCCCAGACGAATGCAATCTTTCTATGTCTATCCCTCTCTTTCTGACTCATTTTGCATAGCATGATACTTTCCATGTAGTCCCACTTGTATGTAAATTTCATGACTTCATCTTTTCTAACAGCTACATAGTACTCCACTGTGTAGATGTACCAAAGTTTCTTTAACCAGTCATCTGTTCTCGGGCACTCTGGTTTTTTCCAGATTCTGGCTATTGTAAACCATGCTGCAATGAATAACCATGTGATTTTTAACTGCACTGCATTTATGTGCACTCATATACACATATATTTGAACAATGTATATTGTATCACATTGTTTCATGTTGCCAAATGTTATATATACATTTTGAAGCAAAAAGCAAGAATTCTTCAAGTTTTATGCCATTTGAAGTATATTTTAAGACTCAATTGAGCATGAAGTGAAAGACATGTTGACTATATAAAAGTCAAATTATAGCACATAGGAAAAATTTCACCCCTCTCTCAATATACAATTTTCCCAAGTTTTAACACCCCCAAGTTAGATCAGCACTTTACAATAATACAGACAGCTATGATAAATTGTAATTAGGCCCTGTAATTAGGCCCTGTTTTTTTCTAAATAAAGCTAATGTGAAGACGTAAGTCTCTCAAGGTGCTCACTTAACAATAACAACTTGACTTGATAAGAATTTTCTAAAGATATTCACAAAGAAGGCTCTAAGGCAGTTTTTCAGCCTGGCAATATTGACCCTTTAAGCCAAATAAGTCATTATTGGGAATGGGTGAGTAGGGGTTGTCCTGAGTCCCCAAAGATGTTCAGCATAATTCCCTGGCTTCTACTTACTAGAGACCAATAGCTCACACACCCTTTATTTGTAACAAGCAAAATTTTATTCAGGAATTACCTAACATCTAGAGGGGGTAAGTGCCCCTGGTTGAACACTACTGCTATATAATGGAACTCACTTAGGATAATAAGAATAGAAGGTTACTTTTTCACAAAAGCACTGTACTGTACTGTCCTCCTGTTATTCATCGATTTGCTCGAGTGGGTCTAATAACATCTCCATTTTGAGACTTGTTGTTACTGTGTTTGGCATATTGACTATGTCACGGGTAGCTTGCCGGGCTCTCCGAGAGGGGCGAGGAATCGAACCCGGCTCGGCCAGACTGGCTGCGTGCAAGACAAATGCCCTACCACTTCAGTATAAAATAATAAGATGACAAAGAGGTGTGACATTAACAGTGATTCAGTCTCTATAGTGGTTGTAGTAACTAGTCCCTGACTTCTTGTCATCATAAATTTTGATTTCCAATAACACATTCAGATGGGGGGGGTGGGATGGAGGGAGAAGGAGGGGAAGGTGAGTTCCTTTGAGTCTCAGTTGAAGTTAAAATTGAAAGCTTATCTTCATTTTAGCCAGAGAGAGGCTTTGATTGGGATGTGGCTCTTACTTGTAGATCCACATCATCAGGGACCCTGTGTATGGAGGGGGATGGGCAGGGGAGTACAGATCAAGTAGCAGGGGTGGTGGTGCATGCAAGAAAATATGTCAGCCTCTGTCTATCATTGCAGCCCTGGCCCGATGATCATATTTTCTGCTTCTGTAAGCACCAATGAAACAAGGCTGTGGAGCCCTATCTTTTGTTGCATGCAGCATTTCCCACCACTGCACTACCTCTGATATGCAAATGAAAATCCCCGGGTTTTGTGCGACTGAAAAGGCTTTCAAGCACAATCAGTGGGTCAGATTGACAATTCCAACTTCTGTACTGCCACTCAGCCTTGCTGTGTGAGAGGCTTCTCTTTCCAAGAGTCCTTCCTCACACCTTTCCTATGAGTGTGTATGTGCTCAAGAAAGGACAATTAACCATCTGGCTGTTTGTCTCAAGGAATGGACCAAACATAATGAACCTGTACCTCGGAAGTTTCCAAGTGGCACATGATTGGCCCGTCCACCATGAGGCGAAGCCACTATGCTAGTGACTTGAATTTGAAAATGACGCAGTGGCACCAGTTTTGAGCAAACGTTTGGCGCCAGCAACCCATGCAAGGCCTCATAATGCCTGCTTGTTCATGTAAATCTACCCAGTGTAACTGCCAAGGTTTAAAAATACTTTAAGTAGATGTTCAGAATCAAAGGTTATAGAATTATGAAACGCAAAGTGACAAACATATCTTCTTTTCTCTTGTGTGGTCCAGTTATTTGCTCAGACTGTCTTCAGTATTCATGGGATTGAAATGAAAGAATTCGGGCAAGGACAATTTCCTTTAGAATCATCTCTATTTTCAAGAACTATTTGATGTCTGTTATGTCTTTATGCAGGCCAACAAATACCAACTTTTTTTCCATCCAAGTAAAGTCGTGCTCATAAGCCTTGACCCATTTCTCATTCCAAATTCTAAAAGTTCCTACTAAAGCTGTTAACTGTTGCAATGAAATACTGTCATTCTCCTTGAAAACCTGGATTATCTCTTGCCTGAGGTTTATTTATTTAATTGTTATTGTAGTGCCAGACTCTGTAATAGGTCATGAAGATACAGAGAAGACTAAAATACTGTTTCAGAACCCAGGAAAAACATTCACACTGAGGAGAGGGTACATGAGACATTGTGATGAATACATGATAAAAATGCACGTGGTACTGCAGGAACACAAAGGAGGTAGAAAACAATCCAGGGGGTGTCAAGGAAGACTTCCTGGAGGAAGTTATATTACTGAGTCAAAGTCAAGTACCATAAAGTAAGGCAAAAAGATATTAAATGAAGTACTGAGCAGTGGACCTATCTGTTTATCAGGAGAAGTTAAATATTGAAATAGTCCTGAAATTTCTGTGGCAAATGTAACAGTGAAGTTGTGGGTTTTTTTCATTGCATCATATTGAATGCAGGTTGGAAGAAAGTGGCAGGAAGTGGAAGTGCTATATTCCGTGCAGTCTTTCAGAGACCAGACTCCTTCCACCTTCTAAATTTGAATCCCTCTACTGAATTTCTATCTTTCTCTTTCCCAGGTGGGTTAGTCCTAGGAATGTCCTTAATACAAAAGATCTGATTCTTGCTGTGATGGAGCTACTCTCGTGGACAAACAAATCTGTTGAAAAAAAAAAAACTACTGAGCAAACATAAGAGAAACATAGCTTATTTAAATGGAGAGAAAAACTCTCTGGAGAGGTAACATTCAACCCAACATATAATGAAAAGGGGGAGCTAAGTAAGAATATTATGGGGGGTGTGGGAGGACATTATAGTCAAATAAAAGTGTTAAATCAAGCTCTTTAATTGGGAATAAGCTAGCTGGATTCAAGTAAGCTAGCTGTGTGGGGAATAAGTCCAGCCTTTCTGAGTATAGAGAGCAAATGGCTGAAAAGGCAGATAACATCTCAGAGGTGCACAGAGCTGTCCTTTCCGGGACATTGTGGATTAAGAAAGCTGGATTGGGACCAGAGTGATAGTACAATGGGTAGGGCATTTGCCTTGCAAGTGGCCAATCCGGGTTTGATTCTCGTCATCCCATATAATTCTCCATGCATCAAGAGTAATTCCTGTGTACAGAGCCAGGAATAGCCTCCTGAGCATCGCCGGGTATGACCCAAAAAAGCCAAAAAAGTCTTTAAGAAAGCTGGATTGGGGCTGGGCTGAGGGATATGGCTCAAGTAATAAAGCGTATATCTAGCAAGAGCAAGATCCTAGGTATGCTCCCAGTTCTGCATGGCACCCAAGCTCTGCCAGGATAGCCCTTGTGACACCTAAGCATTGCCACCCTGGCTCTGTGAGTCCCCAAGCACCACACTGCCCAGGGGAGCCAAGCACCACACTATCAGATCTCCAAGTTATCAATAGCTATTACCTTTGAGCAAGGAACTCTATGATATAATTTAAGTTTTTAGAAACCAATTTGTAGAAGCAGAGAAAACCTGTTAGGAGTCCCTTGTATAGTTCAGCTAACAAATAGTGGTGACACTTGGGTTTAGGTGATATTAATGGAGCAATGGAGAAAAAATATGTAAGAGAGAAGAAAATAGAAAGATTTTTCAGGCATAGAGAAAGGAAATATTTCAATTTTATTTAATCTTTACATTTCCCAACCTTAGCAGACTATTTAAAAAACAATCTCCAAATGAAACTTATTTGGTTAAATCAATATATATATATATATATATATATATATATAATCACCTACAATATCCCTGCAATGCACTTTTGCATAAAATTTATTCAGCAGAGATGCAGAATCAGTGAAATGGCCAATAGTTGGTGGATTCTGTAGTAAACTCCCTAAAATGAAGTCATTTTCGAGATGGAGACATCTGAAGCCAAGAAAATTGATTTGTGGCTTCAAGTACAAAGATCTGATTGGTACAGCAGACAACCTACTCTAGAGAGTGAATCAAAAATATGCCAAGCAAAGAAAACAAAAGCAGAACTAAATGGCCCCCTGTCAAACAAAAAAAGCTTCTGTGCTGGGAAATGGGGGCTAAAATCAAGACACTATGCTGGATAGGGGAAATATTTGCTCATAATACATTGGACAAAGGGCTAATATATAAAGCCATCACAAAGCTCAACAATAACAAAAAGAAACCTATCAGCAAATGGGGAAAGGAGCTGAACATGCATATATTCTTAAAAATAAAACAAGATATTCAGATGGTCATTGAGGTCTGTGAAATAAGTCTTAACATCACTGATTATCAAGAGATGCTATCAGCTTCTTGGACGTGTGGGTTTGAATTCTATGCCAAGTATGTAATTAACTAGTTCAATTGTTATTCCTCTTGAGATGTGTGTACCTACATTGTGCTAGCCTTTGGTGAATGCAAAGAGAAATAAAGCCACTAGGCATAAGGAGACAGCAGCAAGGAATGGTCTAGCCTCATACATCAGCAGCATGGAGGGTAGCGGAATCATGGTCAGGGCAGTGGTTCTCGTGTTTATTGAAGTCACTGTGGAAACTCATCTGAAATTTCAAGGCCCTAGACCTCCCCTCAGCCATGCAGATGAGAAACTCAGAGGGGAGGTGCGACCTAGTCCAGGCATTGGTGCTTTTGTAAAGCTTTCAGGAGATTCAGAGTTGAGAACAGAGTTGAGAACCTCTAGCATAGAGAATGCCGTCTTCTGTGTCCTATTCCTAACTCCCATCCTTCGAGACTAACCCCGGAAGTGCCTATTTTCTGTCTCCTACAGTTTTTCACTAAAACTTGGTTCCTTTCTTGCCTGCTTTGTACTTCATCTGTTTATCACTGGTGGCTCCTGATCTGGTCAGATGAAGGCAGTTTATGGTTTTGTCTATCAGGTGGAAGGGGATTATAGAGGGCTTCTCTGGTAAACCACACAATAGTGTTTCCTGCCTCCCAAGGGAAACCCAAGTTAAAAATGGTTAACAGGAAAGCTAGTTGAAGGAGATAATCAACAATTATTAGTGGCTGTATTCATATTACACGGGATTATTCAGTAGCAAAAGGCCAGCCTTATATGAAGTCTGTTTAGTTTAATGAAACAGAAAAGAACCATTGGTTATGGTTTTTTTTTTACAGGGTGGAAAAACCTATATTCGGATGTGCAGCCGGAGTTGAGAACTGCTAGCATAGAGGATGCTGTTTTCCGTATCCTACTCCTAACTACCCCCCCATCAATTCTACCCCCCCGGAAGTGCCTATTTTCTGTTTCAGACAGTTTTTTCACTAAAATTTGGTTCCCTTCTTCCCTGCTGAGGGTAGGTGCCCTTGCCCATCTATAGAAATGCTGATGGCAAAGATGTTTCAACAAAAGAAAAACTAATTTCGTTGTCTTTTCAAGAGATCAAAACATATTGCCTGCATCATCCTTTATTTTCCAAGAGACCACAAAGAAAACATAACCTCATTTGCCAAACGCTGGGAGTTTTGTAGGGCGGGCACAGAGACTTTTGTTTCCTGCAGATGCTCTGTTCCTTCTGTGGCACCAGGTTCTCATGACCTTCTAGAACTCACCCTTCCAGTACACATGGCTTTGGTTTTCTGTTGGCTTGTTCTTTCCTACGGCATGATCTGCTGCAGGATATGTATATTTTCAGCCCAGGTTGTGCTTACTTGATTGCCAGGAGCACCAAGGCACTTGACACTATTTATTTATTTATTTATTTTTGCTTTTTGGGTCACACCCAGCGATGCTCAGGGGTTACTCCTGGCTCTGCACTGAGGAATTACTCCTGGCGGTACTCAGGGGACTATATGGGATGCTGAGGATCGAACCAAGGTCGGCCACATGCAAGGCAAACACCCTACCCGCTGTACTATCGCTCCGGCCCCACTACTTATTTTGTGGCCTTTTCCCTGGCAACTGTTCCCACCTCATTCCCACAGAGGGGATCCATTAACTTGGAGGGTTCTTTCAGCTGGTAACAGTGGCCTTGACTCTCACTGTGATAGTACTTTTGCACAGTGTTTTTGAACCATTGGCTGGGGCGGACCTAATAACATCCCTGGTCTCACCACTAGGTACTGGTAATTCAGAGCCCTCCTCTGTGGAGGCCACTGGAAACATCTGCAACATTGCCAGTGGGGGCAAAATCACCCCCTCGTTCATAACAGAAATTCCACCCGGGAACAGCTGAAGGGCTTGGAGTATGTGTGCTGGGGAGGGAAGAGGCAAGTGATTGCTGTAGTGAGATGCTCCTTGGGATGCTGTGGTGAAGTTGTGGAGAAAAGAAATATGAAGAGATTCTAGATCAGTGAAATTCATGGCACTAAGCAAGAGGTGATGGAATATTAGCAGTGGGGATGAAAGGAAGGGATGGATTGGAGAAATGTTTGAGAGAGTCAGAGCCAGCTGATGGCTTGAGAAGTGGGCGGGTGTGTGGAAAATGTCACTAGTCAACATGGCTTCTGGGTGACTGACTCTCAGTGTTCTGCACTGAGACATTGGGTATCACTGTATCACCGTCATCCCGTTGTTCATCAATTTACTTGAGTGGGCACCAGTAACGTCTCCGTTCGTCCCAGCCCTGAGTTTTTTTTATTAGTGAAACACCATGAGATACAGTTGTGCTTGGGTTTTGATTATACAATGATCAAATACCCATCCCTCCACCAGTGCCCATTTTCCACCACCATGGATCCCAGTATCCCTACCACGCTCATCCCCCCATCCCACCCTGCCTCTGTGGCAGGGCATTTCCTTTTGTTCTCTCTCCTTTTGGGTGTTGTGTTCCACAAAAGAGGCATTGAGTGGCAATCATGTTCGGTCCATAGTCTACTTTCAGCATGCATCTCCCATCCTGGGAGGATCCTCCAAACACCCTTTTTTGGTGCTCCCTTCTCTATCTGAGCTGCCCTTTCCCCTAGAATGCCCGGCTGGCCTCTAAGCCATGGAGTAATCCTCCTGGTACTGATCTCGCCAGCCCTAAGATTTTAGCAGCCTCTCCTTACTCATC
The DNA here is from genome assembly GCF_029834395.1 of Sorex fumeus. Taxonomy (NCBI): domain Eukaryota; kingdom Metazoa; phylum Chordata; class Mammalia; order Eulipotyphla; family Soricidae; genus Sorex; species Sorex fumeus. The sequence goes on from NW_026606143.1 coordinate 38,975,516, forward strand.
TTTCCCAACACTGCCATACTGGACGCTCTTTCAGGGTCAGGGGAATGAGACCTATTATTGTTACTGTTTTTGGCATATCAAATATGCCACGGGGAGCTTGACAGACTCTGCCCACCCACCCCCACCGCGAGATATTAGGTACTGGAGCAGAACTGGGTGGAGGGGAGGGTGGAAAGGAGACCAGCCTCGAGCAAGTTAGGCTTGGGTTCCCAAGAGGCAGTCCAACAGAGAGAGCGAGCAGAAAACTGATTTCAGCGTCTTTTCACTCCGAGGAGTGGGAGAAGCAGGTTTGGTCCGAATAGACGTTGTATTTGAAGCTATGGGGAGCCAAGTGTAGGTGGAAAAGAATTGAGAGCTCCTTGCTCTTGGCAGGTCTGTCATTTCAACCTACTTTCTGTGCTTCCCGATTCCCACCAAGAGATTAATGGCAGCAAATTTAAAGTGGGAAGAGGTTAATGGAGCCTTCCAGTGGTCATATTTAGCATCCAGCCCTATTACAGTTGTCTTCCAAATTAATTTTACTTTGTTATATGACTGCCAAGGGGACAGACTAAGAGGAAGGTGGTAGGGAATCTAGGGTCACTGATAGAGGGAAGGGGGCACTGATGGTGTGATTGGTGTTGGAACATTGTTTGCCTGAAACAACTCTCTTATGAATAACTATGTAAATCACAGTGTCTTAATAAATTTTTAAATCCTGTCACTGTTACTGTCCTCCCATTGTTCATCGATTTGCTCGAGTGGGCCCAGTAATGTCTCCATTGAGACAATTGTTACTGTGTTTGGCATATCGAATACGTCATGGGGAGCTTGCCAGGCTTTAAATCCTAAGAAAATAAAATGCAAAAAATACCACACAAAGAATTCATTTTACCCATGGCCACACACATTTTGTTGGAAACCCCTAAATGGAGGCCGACGCAGCAAAGAAGATTGCCGTGTTCAGAAGCCGTGGTATGCGTGCAGAGTAAATGAAATAGTGCTCAATGCTTCTATTTCTGAAGGTGGAGAACTGTGCCCCATGTTTTAAAATGTCTCTTCAAAACGTGGTAGTTTCAAAAGTTAAACATCCCAACAACCTCAGACTCTTCCCCAAAAGAAGCAGCCTCAGTCTCCCAATCTGCTGAGTCTACACCCTAACTGTATTTTTTGGACAACTCTGTAAGACACACAAAAAAACCTTAGTGATAGAGCCAGGGAAGTAAGTGTTTATTTTTATTCATGACTTCAAAAAAATACACCATCAAAAACAGAAATACTCTTCCTTTGATCATGGTGCAAATACAACGTACCCAGTTCACTTTAACTCTTATGATGAAAGAAATTCAGATCAGGAAATTCAGACTTTGTGACAAATGTGGAAATGGTGGAGTCAGATGGAACCCAGATTATTGGATTGACTCCTGAACATAAACTTCATCCAGGGACCCCGGTCAGAGAATTTAACATGGGGCAACACAAAATAAGGACCATCAGAGCATGGTGGTACCAGCAGACCCCATGGAGGTAAAGGACAGTGGAGTGCTCTGGCCAGTATATATCTCCTAAGTGACCCTGATGTTCTGGACTCCAGGATTAAAATCCTGTTTGATGAAAGCAAACAGATTGGTGCCTAGGGGCCGACTGTCAACTTTGCTCCCAACTGGTTTTCCATGGGCCCTCTTTTCCGTGGGACTCTGTCACCACTTGTCAGATAAAACATGGAATTTATTTCCAGAAGAAGTCAACTGAAAGGAAGGGAGAAGCCAGATTGTCATCTCCTTCGAGCATTTGTAGACAGACAGCTTTTAAATAGAAGTGGAGACGTGGGATTCTGAAAGCTGCACGGGAACAGGGCGTCCTGGTCAGAGATTCCTCTCAAAAGAGAAACTCCTGTTCTGTCTCTTGAAGGGCTCTCGGGGGAGGGTGGTGTTCAGGAAAAGGCTGGTTTCTTCCTTACGTGTGAAATTGTAATGTCACGTCAGCCGAGCCACCGGCCTCCAGACTGATTGGCTACTTCATTGCCGTGGAATACAGAGTCCAAGAAGCAAGTGGTGCATGTGCCTTTGGGCTGGGAACTGAGACTATCCAGCAGTATATCTCGATCTTAGAACCATCCTTCAGAGATTCAGATAATTGGTCCAGGCTGTGGCCTGGCCATGGGATTAAGAGCTCCCTGATGACTGCAGTGTGCAGCCCCAGGCTGGGAATCATTGATCCAGAGGGATGGCAGTCCCTTTGCAGCAACCACAGGAGGCATGGGGCTCTGATCTTGCCATTGCTTCAGTGGGTCGAGTTCAATGACAGAGGAACTAGTTCTTTTTCCTAATAAACTGTTCAGGTATAAACCCAAACTTTCCCTGAGCAGTAGCGGGAATTGTACGGGTTTTTACTTTGTGATTTGCCTCTCTGTGTTGTCTCCATATTTGCTTTCGAAGGGAGAACTAGTGATTTCACCGCTCTCTGCTTCAGTGTTATTATTATAAAGCTAGGCCCTGTGTTCAGTGATGGGAACTCTGGTTAGTAGCTCGTGTTGTTCTTGAGGTGCTACTGATAGTTAATGAACCCATGGGGTGCCGCTGAGATAGCATTCCAGAAACTGTTAAAAAAAATAACAAGAGCGAGTGTATGAACCGTTATGATGCATGCATTCTGGCATGGCCGTGTTGGACTCTGGCAGGGACCCTCACCCCTGAGTTAGGGTAACTCCAGCCGTTCTTCATAGAAAGGGTTCTGGTATAATTTAATATGACAGATATAGAATATGTGAACACTGTCACTGTCCTCCCGTTGTTCATCGATGTGCTCAAGCGGGCCCAGTAACGTCTCCATTGGAGACTTTGTTGTTACTGTGTTTGGCATATCGAATACATCACAGGGAGCTTGCCAGGCTCTGCTGTGCGGGCGAGATACTCTCGGTAGCTTGCCGGGCTCTCTGAGAGGGGCAGAGGAATCGAACTCGGATTGGCCATGTTGGCTGCGTGCAAGGCAAACGCCCTACCGTTGTGCTATCGCTCCAGCCCATGTGAACACACTCCAAGTATATAAAGGAAGGTGTTGTTATCTTTACTAGTCTTCTACGTGTCTGCACATATCCCATATCCCTACGTATATAAATAAAAAGGCCCTCCCGTTGATCATCGATTTGCTCGAGCGGGCCCAGTAACGTCTCCATTGGAGACTTTGTTGTTACTATGTTTGGCATATCGAATACATCACGGGTAGCTTGCCAGGCTCTGCCATGCGGGCGAGATACTCTCGGTAGCCTGCCGGGCTCTCCGAGAGGGGCGGAGGAATCGAACTCGGGTCGGCCATGTTGGCTGCGTGTAAGGCAAACGCCCTACTGCTGTGCTTTCGCTCCATATCCCTATGTAACTTTAACATTGGTTGCTCTGGGATTTTCTAAGACCATTTTCTGCATATTATATATAGTTCATCACTCATCAACCTTTCATGCATATACCATTCTCAGTGTTCCAATGAAGATGCAAATTCTGTAGATCTGGATGGGACCCGGGATTCTACATTATTTCTAATTTTTTTAGTTTCAGTACCTCAGATGATACTGAGGCTCATGATTCATGGACGGCCTACATGTCTAGTGAACATTATTAATCCTCAGAATATTTATTTTGTATATTTTGGGGGGTATCTAATTTGTGACTCAAACATAAACATGTCAGATGGGTGTGGTGTTGGAATTATATCTATGAGAAAACATTATCAATAGTAATGTAAAGGGTAAAGGTAAAGGCCCTCCCGTTGTTCATCAATTTGCTCGAGCGGGCCCAGTAACGTATCCATTGGATCAATAGTAATGTAAACCTAACAATTAAAAATGAAAGCATGTATTCAATGTTACCTCAAAAATTATAAGAAATGGGAGCCAGAGTGATAGCACAGTGGGTAGGGCATTTGCAAATGCCCTTGCACGCGACTGACCCAGATTCGATCCCCGGCATCCCTTATGGTCCCCTGAGCACTGCCAGGAGTAATTCCTGAGTGCAAAGCCAGGAGTAACCCCTGAGCATTGCCGGGTGTGACCCCAAAAAGGAAAAAAATTATAAGGAACATCAAATTAAAAGATTTAGGGACACTCGTCATCACCCTCAGCCTGTCTTGCTGCCTGCATGTTCTGCTGCCATCTCACAGAAAGGCTTCCATTACCCAGTCTTCTGCCAGATTCTACAGCACTGGCTCCTCATCTCTCTTGTCCTTATGCCAGAAATGTCAACTTTGATGCAGATGCCCAGGCCTTAAAGCATCAAGGTATTGCTGTAACTGTGACTCTGGGGCCAAAGGGAAGGATAGAGATTAGTGAGTAGGGTTGGGGAATTCTCAAAGTAACCAAAGGTGGTGTAACTGCTACTTGCTCTATTGACTTAAATATAAGTATCGAAATCATGGTGCCAAACTTGTTAAAAAGTCATTGCCAATAGCAAATGATGAGGCTGGGGATGGTACCATTACTGCTACCGTACTGGCACAATCCATTGCCAAGGAGGGCTTTTAAATGATTAGCAAATGTGCTAATTCAGAGGAATTCAGAAGAGGTGTGATGCTGTAATTACTGAACTTAAGAAACAGTCTCAACCTGTGACAACTCTTCAAGAAATTGCCCGGGTTGCTACAGTTTCTTCAAATGGCGACAAAGAAATTGGCAGTATCATTTCTGAAGCAATGAAAAAGGTTTGAAGAAAGTGTATGATCACAGCAAAGGAAGGAAAAACTCTGAATGATGAATTAAACATTATTGAAGGCTTGAAATTTGACTGAGGATATATTTATCCATGGGCAGGGTGTTTGCCTTGCACGTGGTCAACCCGGGTTTGATTCCTCCATCCCTCTCGGAGAGCCTGGCAAGCTTCTGAGAGTATCCCGCCCGCATGGCAGAGCTTGACAAGCTCCCTGTGGCATATTCGATATGCCAAAAACAATAGCAAGTCTCACAGTGGAGATGTTACTGGTGCCCACTAGAACAAATCGATGAACAACGGGATCACAGTGAAAGTGACAGTGACTTTATTATTACCTCTAATGGTCTGAAGTGTGAATTCTAACAGATGCCTACGTTCTATGGAGTAAAAAAGAAAATTTCTAGTATCCATTCCATTGTACCTGCTCTTGAATTGACAAATGCTGACTTTGAGCCCTTGATCATAATTGCTCAAGATCTTGATAGACAGCCTCTCTGTAGACTTGCTTTAAATAGACTTATGGGTTGGAGCAATAGTACAGCACATAGGGCATTTGCTGTGCACGCAGTCAACCCAGGTGCAATCCCTGGCATCCCATATTGTCCCCTGAGTTCTGTCAGGAGTTATCCCTGTGCACAGAGCCAGGAGTAAGCCCTGAGCACCGTTTTGGTGTATCCCCAAAATAAAAGAAATAGGCTTAAAAGTTGATATTCAAGTCATAGCAGTCAAGGCTCCAGATTTGGGTGACAATAGAAATAACCAGCTTGTAAACAGGGTGATTGCTACTGGTAGTGTTGTATTTGAAGCAGAGGGATTGATTCTAAATCAAATCTTGAAGATGTTCAGCCACATGACAGGGAAAATTGGAGAGGCCACTGTAACTAAAGATACTGCAGTGCTCTTGAATGAAAAAAATCACGAGTCAAATTGAGAGACGTACTCAATTAATCACCAATCAATTAGATGTCACAAGTGGTGAGTGTGAAGAAGAAAAACTGAATGAAAGCCTGGCAAAACTTTCAGATGGAATGGTTGCACTGTTGAAGTGAGCAAAAAGGAAGAGTTACAGATGCCTTCAGTGCTACACAGCGGCTGCTGAAGAAGGTATTGTTCTGGGAAGGGGTTATGTGATTCACTGCATTCCAGCTTCAGAGTCATCCGCTTCAGCTAATGAAGATCAGAAAACTGACATAGAAATGATGAAAAGAACACACAAGATTCCAGCATGACTATTTCTAAGAATGCAGGTGTTGACGTATCATTGAGGTTTAGAAATTTTTGTAGAGTTTTCCGGAAGTTGATTATTTTGTGAGTAGCACTGTAGCACTGTCCTCCCATGGTTCATCGATTTGCTTGAGTGGGCCCAGTAATGTCTCCACTGTGAGACTTGTTACTGTGTTTGCCATATTGAATACATCTCGGATAGCTTGCCAGGCTTTGCCGTGTGGGCGAGATACTCTTGGTAGCTTGCCAGGCTCTCTGAGAGGGGCGGAGGAATCGAACTCGGGTCAGCTGGGTTGGCCTCGTGCAAGGCAAACACCCTACCCGCTGTGCTATTGCTCCAGTTGTTTTGTGAGTATGGTGAAAAAAAGGAATCACTGATCCAACGAAGGTTTTAAGATCTACTTTATTGGATGCTTTGGATGTGTGATCTCTCTGTTTACTACAACAAAAGTTTTGTTATAGAAATTTTAAAGAAAATCTTGCAATGGATTTAATGGAAAATGATAAAGGAAGTGGCATGTTCTAATTCTTAGAACAGGACGTCACTGTTATTACTGAACTGTGAGAAGAAGCTCAAGGTATACATGCATAATAACTTCAGAGCAGTCAGTTGAAGAAAATAACAGGAAAAGGCTGGCTGGCTGGTGGTTTTTTAAAAGTGTATCACAACTTTGCTCACGTGTTTATAATAATGTTAATGGTTATTATTTTGATGTACAATTACTATACCTCACCATCACCAAAGTAAGATTGGCTGATGATTAAGAAAATCACCATAATCATCAGTTTACTGGTTTCAGTTGACAACATATAATGGTTTACTGCTGTAAGTGTTCATGCACATTGATCATTAATTTTGCATTTTTGAATAAAGGGAAATTTATACATTCAAAGTAAATAAAACACTTAAGAAAAAGCCTGGAGTAAAAACCACTTTTAAAAATATAAATATATGCACCATATATTACTTTTACAACTTTAAATCAAGCTTTAAAAATATGCAAATTGCAGGCTGGAGATACAGTCCCCAGGTTAAGGATCTTGCTTTGAATGCAGCCGAGTTCATTAGATCTCAGCCCTGCATATATCCCCCTGAGAACTGTGAGGAGTGACCCCTGAGCACAGAGCCAGGAGTTAGCCAGGTGCCGCTCCCACCCCAAAGAAAAAGTTTTGTAGATTGGGACCTGGGGGCAGCATAGTGACAAAAAGCATGTACCTTGTAAGCATGAGACAATGGATTTGATCCCCAAGCCCACCTGCATGTGTCAAGCACAGTCCCAGAAGTTATGTGATTTGGGACCCCTAGTGCCTCAATGGGCTGGAGCAATAGCATAGCGGAGATGAAGCGATAGCAAAATGGGTAGGGTGTTTGCCTTGCATGTGGCTGACCCGGGTTCGATTCCACTGTCCCTCTTGGAGAGCCCAGCAAGCTACTGAGAGTATCCCACCCACATGGCAGAGCCTGACAAGCTCCCTATGGCATATTCTATATGCCAAAAACAGTAACAATAAGTCTCACAATGGAAACCTTACTGGTGCCCGCTCGAGCAAATCGATGAACAGCGGGAGGACAGTGCTACAGAGCAGTGCAGTGCCACAACAGTGCTCTTCTGCTAAGTGTGCGAGCAGTACAGCTAAATTATACACACCTTCCACGAACAAGGAGCAAAACCAGGTCTGTATACAACCAGTGAGCGTATGTGTGAATATAATTAAAGTTTGGCTGGAGCGATAGCACAGTGGTAGGGTGTTTGCCTTGCACACAGCCAACATGGCCGACCCGAGTTCGATTCCTCCGCCCTTCTCGGAGAGCTCGGCAAGCTACCGAGAGTATCTCACCCGCAGGGCAGAGCCTGGCAAGCTCCCCGTGACGTATTCGATATGCCAAAAACAGTAACAACAAAATCTCCAATGGAGACGATATACGCTATGCCAAACACAGTAACTACAAAATCTCCAATGGAGACGTTACTGGGCCCGCTCGAGCAAATCGATGATCAACGGGAGGGCCTTTACTTTTACTTTTAAGCCCCTTTCCCTCATCCTTCTCGACTTTGACCGTGAGTGTGGAAAGGTAGGACTACAGCTGAATCTTACGAAGACAATGTTTATGAGAAACAGCCTCATTCCTGATGCCCCATTCGCTCTCAATGAAACGACCATCTCCGAATGCAACAGCTGTGTGTACCTAGGTCGAGAGGTCAACATAACAAATGACCTGGCACCCGAGCTGCGCAGGAGGAAGAGAGCGGCTTGGAACACCTTCAAGAACGTCTAAGAAATAGCTAAGAGGAGGAAGAACCTCCGGCTCTGGGCACATCTCTTTGATTCCACTGTTCTTCCTGCATTAACATATGCCTCAGAGACCTGGGCCCTACGCAAACAGGATGAGAACGCTATTCAGGTCTCCCAAAGAAGAATAGAAAGAGCTATGCTTGGAATATCATGTTTCACTCAAATGAGAGAAAGAATCCGGAGTTCTGACATCTGTCAACGATCAAGAATCAGGGACGCTGTCTCATTTGCCAAGGTGTCAAAAATCAGATGGGCTGGTCACGTAATGAGATTTAAAGATGACCGCTGGACTAGAGCTGTGACTGACTGGATCCCACAGGATGTCAAAAGACCACGTGGCAGCCCACCTATCAGATGGTCAGACTTCTTCGTGAAGATCATGAACGATCGGTTTGAGGTTCTTCATGTTCCCAGAGCGAACAGATGCCATTGGGCTACACTAGCATGCGACAGGGACAAATGGAGACATTACTGGCGCCCGCTCGAGCAAATCGACGACTAACGGGAAGTTATGTGATTAAGTGATTATGCCCCTTTCCCAGAAATCACCATAGCCAATTAAGAGTGTGATCACTGGTGAACACCACAACCCAACATGCAAACACTACAGCCAAGCGTGTGTGTGGTTCTGGTTCATCACAACTACAGCAGCAAAGGGAAGTGAGGGGAATATTTCACAAATTGCCTGTTTTTACTGCTCATAGGGTTCTTCATACACCTTCTATTCAGATCTCTTCCATAGCAACATCCACCTCCCCACATACCAAATTCCGCAGGATGGATATGTTGTTCTCCCTTCCAAAATCCTACACGCCATTTCATTGGTAAAGAAGTGTACAGCATCTGGTTCAAACAAGGTCAGACCCGAACACCTGAAGAACCTGCCACCAGTACTTGTTAATACACTGGCTCAGCTCTTCACACACTACCTGTCTGAATGCAAGGTTCCGTCCCAATGGAAAACCAGCAGGACCATTCTGTTGTACAAGAAGGGAGGTATCCACAACATCAGTAACTATCACCCAACCTTCCTTCTGTCTGTTCATTCGAGTCATCCTGAATAGAGTAGGCAGATAACCATGTGAGCAAGCCGGGTTCTGAAAAGGATTCAGCACGATCGACCATATCCACATGGTGACCAAGCTCATTGAGGTTTTGCACGAGTTCAAGATGCCACTCTGTCTAATGTTCATCGATTTAAAGAAGGCCTTTGATTCTGTTGAGACAGAAGCAGTCAACGAAGCCCTAGCCAAACAGGGCATTCAAGCTCAGTACATCAGGATCCTCCACATGCTGTATTACAGATTCACCCCAGGATCTCACCATTCTACAAGGAAGTGATCATCAACGTCAAGAGAGGGATTCAGCAGGGTGATACCATTTCACCGAAACTCTTCAGTGCCACCCTTGAAAATGTCATGTGATGACTGGAATGGGAAGAAATGGGAGTGAAGATAGACGGTCAGCAACTACACCACCTCCGCTTTGCTGATGACATCATTCTAATAATACCAAACATTAGCCAAGCAGCACAAATACTGGCCAACTTTGACCATGAATGTGGAAAGGTTGGACTTCAGCTGAATATCACCAAGACAATGTTCATGAAGAATGAACTATTCCCTGATGTTTCATTTGCTTTCAACAGAACAAACATCTTCGAACGCAGCAGCTATGTGTACCTGGGTCAAGAACTCAACATGAGGAAAGACTTGGCGCCAGAAATGCACAGGAGGAAGAGAACGGCGTGGAGCGCCTTCAAGAGTGTTGAAGAAGTTGTTAAGAGAGCGAAAAACCTCCAGCTCTGGGCATATCTCTTCGACTCTACTGTTCTTCCTGCACTAACATATGCCTCAGAGACCTGGGCCCTACAAAAACAGGACAAGGACGCCATTCAGGTATCCCAAAGAGGAATCGAAAGAGCTATGCTTGGAGTATCACACTTCACTCAAGTGAAAGAAGGAATTTGGAGTTCTGACCTCCATCAACAATCAAGATTCAGGGATACTGTCTTTTTTGCCAAGGCGTCAAAAATCAGATGGGCCAGACAAGTAATGCGATTTAGAGATGACCATTGGACTAGAGCTGTTACCCACTGTATTCCATGGGACGTCAAAAGGACACGTGGCTGCCCACCTATGAGATGGTCAGACTTCTTTGTCAAAACCCTGAACAAACGGTTTGAAACCCTTCATGTTCCTGGAGCGAGCAGATGCCATTGGGCTACACTAGCATATGACAGGGATGAATGGAGACGTTACTGGCGCCCGCTCGAGCAAATTGACGATCAACGGGATGACGAGTGATACAAGTGATAGGGTCTTTCTATAACCTCAATTTATGGGGAAGAAAATGATGAACTGAAAAGATAAAAGACATAAGAGTTTCCTTCTCTACTGTGAAGAAAATGGCTTTGTTTTGATCTGAAGCACTATCACTTTTATTCTTTGAATCCTTTGTGTTCCTTGAACCCTAGATCTTTTTCTTTCCAATATCCCTGACCTATTGTACAATAGAGACTTCACCGAACATTCGTATCAGTACTCCTTGCTTTTCTGTTTATTTCTTTCCACCCCTGTTAGACAGATTATAAAAACTCTGTTTTTTTTTTTGCTTTCTGGATAGAAATGATAAATTTCCTGTTTAAGCACCACAAGTAGCTTCTATTACTTATAATTAGCCTTAACTTCTCTGTGTGATGGTCAGTCACTCTCACTACTTCGAGGGCCCCTTCCTCCCATTAGGAATTGAAGTTCAAATTGAAATATTTTATCTTCACAGTTTTGTGTTACCATATTTGATGACATGATATTATGCCACTAAGCTAATTGCAGAATGTATGTGTGCTGTCTATTATGGTTAGACAAATTACTCCCGTGGAGCACATAAACAACACTTATCTCACAATTTCTGTGTGTCAGGAATTTGGGAGTGGCTTTTCTGGGACCTCTGACTCAGGGTCTGTCACAGGCCGCGAACAATGTATTGGCTGAAAGTGAGTTTTTCAAGACTCGATTGGAAAGTCATTCAGTTCCTTGCGGGCTGTTGAGCATTGACCTCTCTCTATTCTTTGTCTTCTGTGTCTCACCATAGAGCAGCTCACTAAATGGCACGTTGCTTCATCAGAGAGAGCAAGAGCAAGAGAAACTTTAAATAGCAATACTTGGAACTTACTCTTAGAAGTGATGGGCTATCACCTCTGCCATATTCTATTTGGCAGGAATGAGTTCCTAGGTCTGACGCTCATTCAGGGATACGGAAATACGGCAAATAGAGATCATGGGGCCATTTGGGAAGCAGCCAACCATGGTACAGTGTTATAACATGAGATGAAGAAATTAATGTAACTTTCAATAACAAAGTGTTTGGAGAGCATTGCTCTTTGCCCGTTTATTCTCAAACATCAGTATCATACCAAAGGTAAAGGTAAAGGTAAAGGTAAAGGTAAAGGCCCTCCCGTTGATCATCAATTTGCTCGAGCGGGCCCAGTAACGTCTCCATTGGAGACTTTGTTGTTACTGTGTTTGGCATATCGAATATGATTGCGGGCAAGATACTCTCGGTAGCTTGCCGGGCTCTCCGAGAGGGGCAGAGGAATCGAACTCAGGTCGGCCATGTTGGCTGCGTGCAAGGCAAACGCCCTACTATGCATAATGTAATGAGTCTAGGAAAATGTTGGCAATGTCTACTGTATTCTGGATTATTTTTAAAACTATGGTAGAGTTATATCAGGGTAGCCAATGAAATCATAGAATAAAAAATATTTTTTTGAAATTTTTATATATTTTATTTTCATAAAGTAGTTCACGATAGTTCATTACAGATAATATTCAAACACCAATCCTACCACCGAGCACAATCGCACCACAATAAGAAGGAAGTGTATGAAGGTTTTTGTATTTCGTTCTGAAGCCATTTAAGCCCGTATATAAGAGAATGCAAGCAAATATATTCAGACCTAACAAGTGTGTGCTTCTTTTGGTACATAAGTGGGCTAGAGTATAAGAGGTTCAGGAAATTCTGTGTTACTCTCTTCCAGGAGCTTTAGTTTGTAGTCTCTGGGTCTTGGCCATTGATGAGATTACATGGCACAGGGTGGGGCAGTTTGTGGTTGTGACTGCCAAGCTACTGCAAAACTGGGGAGCTGGGGGGAGGAGGCCCAGTCCCAATCCGATCAGGCTTGGAGATGTCAGTCACAGGGTTCTGCATACCTGGGTTTTTATGCTGGTTCCCTCTTGGGTGAGGCTTGTCTGAGCGTGTGGAGAATGGCCTTGAGCAAGGCTGTGGCTGAGTTCTGGAGGTTTTCAGCTACCAGGGTTCTGCTTGGGACGGGGAGAGAAACTCAACCCACCCACCTCTGAGGTGCTCTGGTGAAGACAGCCTGGTGTGGGCATTTAGCATCCATAAAAGTCTTTTAAATAGCTAATGAATGATTTTAGGTATACAAAATAAAACCAGGATAATGTTTTGACTGAAAGTTTAATTTTTCCAAAGGTTTTTGATTGGAATGCTTTTATGTTTTTGTTTCCTTTTTGAACTATATTGTAGGGATCAGAATATGAAATCCCTCAGATATCACTTTACCATAAGAATTATTTGGAGCTGGGAGCTACAATGATACTACAGCAGGTATGGTGCTTGCCTTGTGTGCAGCTGACCTGGGTTCGATCCCCAGCACTCATATAGTCGCCAGAGCCCCCATCAGGAGTGATGCAGAGCCCTGAGCAAGTCCAGGTATGGTCCTTAAACAATAGTTAATAAAATAATTTCTTGGAGCTAGAGAAAATTGACAAACAGCTGATGCCCGAAATCATGCCTGCCCTCCTCTCCACTGTCTTAAAATAAAGGACATAAAATTGCATTTGTAAAAGTGTCTCCCTCTCGTACCAGGATGAGATGGTTAATTCTTGGGCCAGGACAACTCTACGATTAGCAACCCAGAGACAGCAATAAGAAGAATCTTAAAGATAAACTTTCCCAAATGACCCTTACCTTCTTGTAGTTTCACATATTTACCTTCCCACAGTTGTCACCTCTAAAAACTTGACCTCTTTTTATCTTGTCACCTGTCTGTAAATTTACTGGATTTTTTGTTGTTGTTGAAATAATACAAAAGTCCCACATTCTCGTCTGCCCCTTTGAGTTGCTGTACAGACCCTCTGTTTCTACTGAACTCCTGTTTATTAATTCTGCTTCTGTTTTCCCTTGTGACTCTGCCTTCTGTTCATTAAACTTCGAGGGCCAAGGCTGTACAAGCTAGCAGGGTAGAGGAGAAGTTTCTCATTTTCCTCTACTAGTAGAAAGATTTGAGACTGTCAGTGGTTTATTTAAGAAGACTTCTTAGGAGCCCATTGTGAAACATGTCTAAACATAGAGGTGGATCATTGGAAGGAAGAAGGAAGACTAGGAGAAATCATGACTAAATGCAGTATTGAGGCTTGGGTTGGGCCCTAATCAGTAGAAGTCATAATGGAAAGTTTGGTGAAATCCAAATATCTGGCCTTGGGTAATGCTTATGCCCTAGTGTCAGTTTCTTCTTTTTTGACGTGGATGATGTTATCCATGGAGAAACTTGGTGATGGGGTAAAAAATAAACACAAAGAGAAAATTTGGGGAAATTTTATGCTGTGAACAAACTTTTAAAAAGTGCACAAGACCATAGTTTTAATTTTGTTTTGATTTTAAGAGGATGTGATTCTAAGACCACTTCTGTTTCCTTCCCTGTCCAGATGCCATCTCTTAGGTCAAGACTGTGAGTCAAGCAGTTTTCAAGAGCCCCATATGGTTGGTTCCCACATTCTTCGTAGCTCAGAATAGTTTGAAGCAGATGTTTCTGTGGAACCATTTTGGGACAGAGCCCATTTCCATGTTGAGATACTCACACCCACCCTCATGTGTATTTGTTAATTCTTCCAAATACATCCCTTTCGATTGTAGCAATAGTGTTCTAATCACAAATGTATGAAGGTTCAGTGGCATCACAAGCATGTTCACTATTATCAGGAAGTATTGGCCAGACCCCTGGATGAAGAAAGATGTCGGCTTCAGTTCTTGGCACTTTCAGTGTGAATGCAGCCATGTAAGCAAGTGTCCTGCTGTCTTCAAGCAGGATTTCCTCCCTTTATTCCAGATGGCTACTACTGGAACATTTATCACTATAGGGGAAGGTACAGATGCATTTGCAAACTCATGCTACAGAACCTATAATTAACTCCTCCTCCATGTGGCTGCTAGATTTTCAAACAATGTGTTCAACATTGGATGTACATGATGTGATATTTTCCTGAAACTAGAGAGAGGCCAAGCATAATTTTTCTTGGATTAAATCTGGTTTGCAAATAATTATTGAAGGTTTTCCCTGAGGTGCTTTCTAAAATAATATGAGGAAGTCTAGTTGAGGTTGTTTTGAACATGTAGTCACTTTGCAGAATGATAAGGGAAATGTTTAGGAATCATTTTTTCTTTTCCTTTTTATTTTTTTCCAGTGAGGGAATAGAACCCAGTGTCTTATGAATGGAAGGCATGAAATCAACCAGTGTCACATCTTTTGATGTTTTATGCAGAGTGTCTTTGCACTCTTCACAAAAGATGTTTTTGAAATCAAATATCTGATTGTCATTCAAAATCTTGCCTGTTTTAAAATCAATTGTTTTTAACCAATATTAGAATATTACTAAAGAAAATGAAGTGTACCTGTCAGCTAAATAAAAAAGGACCGACTATAAATAAGATTAATAAATCTTGCTTCAAATGTAGTCACCGTGTGAGACAATTATTAGAATATTTCAAATGATAAAAAAAAAATAGAATGAGCTTATTTCCCTTTTTTAGTTTCTGATCTTACACTGTGGATGGCATTCTCATTCTTGCTAACATGTCTCTGTCGGGCAAACCAGCCTTCATGTGTTACAGTGCTTGGCATGCAAAGGTTAACTTTCATTGTAGAACTTTATGATATGTACATGTGCCAGACATTATGGGATGTAGTTTTTGTGTGATCAATAAGTTACAAGACTGAGGTCCATGATTTCCCTATGATGGTCCAGAACCCTCTCCTCAGAGCTGTTTCAGCATTTGACATCGTAAATCCAAGAGATAAAAGAACACAAACTGTCTCACCACGAATACTTACAATAAAGAATTATTGGCATTTTAAATTATATGATATCTCTAGCACTATGATCCCAAGTTTCTCAATCTCAGTGCTATTGATGTTTGGAGACAGACAATTTGTTATTGTGGGGGACTGACCTGTGTATTAAAAGATATTCAATAGCTTCCCTGATGCCACTAACTAGATGCCATTTACCCCACTCCCCCAGGTTAGAGAAAACAAACTGACTTCAGGCATTGGAACTCCCTGTGAATCAGAAAAACTCATCCACACCTCTGCCCTTTCCCTAACCCCACCAGCCGAACATACATACCTTCAAGAAGCACTGTTGGAGAGACTACATGGCTGCTTCTCCCGGAAGGGAGCATAAAATGAGGCCCCCATAGCCATGCCACTGACTCTGCACCAGGTTGTTTTCACACGGGGCGCCCCAGAGGGGGGCAGGTGAGATCCTGCCCTGCTCAAGGGACCCAGCCCTGGAAGCCAACCTCCATAATGCAACTGCCAACCTCCATAACCCAACTGTCACTCCAGGCCGCTCTCCACACACTCAGGCCGAGCCTCACATATGAGTGAACATATTCCTGGACACATCATAAGACATTCCTTACTTATTCTCCATAATTACCACACCATATTTGATGGGGTTCAGACGGTAGGCAACAAATCATAGTGGAAGTATATATATATATATATATATATATATATATATATATGCATATATACATATTTTGAGATATATATACCAAAGCTCATATCACCCAAAATTTAACAACATGTTAGTGATATCCTGTAGAATGTCTTAATGGCTCCTGCCAAAATAGAACAATTTTCACACTGTTTCCTATAAGAAAATTTTGTAAGCATGTTCAGCAGTTCTTCATAACAGACAATACAAAATATATTCTTTCGGTTGGGGCTTGGGATAGGAACATCCTGAATTGGGTGGTGGGAAGGTGTAATGGTGGTGGGATTGGTGTTTGAATATTAAATGTAATCAAATAGGGGCTGGAGCATTAGCACAGCAGGTAGGGCATTTGCCTTGCACACAGCCAACCTAGGTTTGATTTCCAGCATCCCTTATGGTACCCCGAGCACCGCTAGGAGTAATTCCTGAGTGCATGAACCAGGCATAACTCCTGTGCATCGCCAGGTGTGACCCAAAAAGCAAAAAAAAAATGTAATAAAATATTGTGAACTAACTTATAAAATAGAAAGATAAATATAAAAAAGAAGCACTGTTGGAGTCAGCAAGACAGGAATAGAGCTAAGGGAGAGACAAAAAATTGAATCCAAAGAGTGATGCTTTATGTTTAAAGGCTTTAAAAAGCCCACAGATTGACTAGAGCATGTGCTTGAGTTCAGTATTTGGCACTGCATGGCCCCATGAGTATCACCAGGGTGGCCCTAGCAGCACTCAGCGCTGCCAGGCCAGAGTGGTACCACATCACTGAATCAGAATACTGAACTGCCAGGCCTCACTGGGTGTAGCCTCCAGCACTCCGAGTTCTGCTGGGAGACCCCAAAAATAAAAAAATAATAAAATGCCTATATGTTGCAGTCTCTTAATTCTCTGGCAGTTTTGTAAACAATGTTACCTCAGTAAAAATCATTTTAGAATATATGAACAGCATGCTGCAAATGCAGACAATTAGGGACCTGACATGGAACTCTGCAGAGATATGGCCACATACTTCTCCCGGCACCTAGGTGACAGTAAGGTAGCCCTGGAGAAGGCTGGCAGGATTCAGTCTGTTGGTATAAACCAACCCACCAGAGAAATGTATCTGGGAATAGTAAATGAACCATCTTAACCTAATGAGCCCAGCCAAGGCAGAAGACAGTACAAAGAAGACAGAACTGGGTAGGCACTGGTTTAAGAGTTAACTTTTTTTAAAAATGTGGGCAAAATTTATATAGTGTAAAATTCACCATTCTGACTGCTTCAGAGGGTAGGATTCAAGGGCTTTAGTATATTTTAATTGTTGTACATTCACCATGTCTAATTCTAGAGCATTTTCAAACATTATTATTTCATTGAATCACCGTGAGAAGCACAGTTAAATTACAGTTGTTCATGATTGGGTTTCAGTCATACAATGTTACACACCCATCCAGGTTCACCAGTGTTCATTTCCCACCACTGGTGTCCCCAGTTTAAGATACTTTTCTTCTGTCTGTCTGTCTATCTATCTATCTATCTATCTCTATCTCCAGAGCATTTTAATCTCAAAAGAAACCCATACTCATTGAACACCTACCAACTTTTCCCTGTTCCCCAAGACTGAAGAACCATTCATTCACTTTTTTCCCTGGCTATGCATTGGCTTGTTTTGGACATTTTATATAATTGGAATTACACAGTATGTGGTTTGTATCTAACTTCTTTCACTTAGTATAGTCTTTAATAAAATCTTTTCAAGATGTATTCATATTGTGGCATGCATTGGGACCTCATCCCTTATGATTGCCAAATAATATCCCATTATGTGGATAAATGACTTGAGCCATCCATTACCTAGTGAATGTTTGGATCATTTCCACCTTTTAACTATCTATTGCCAGTAGGGCTGCTATGAGTATTGTTTACTGGGTTTTGTTTAAACACCTGTTTTCAGTACTTTTGAGTATATATCTAGGGGTGGAATTATTGAATTATGAAGTGTAAGCAATTTTAAATCTGAAAATCAAAGTTATTTTTTTTCTGTGATTATTGACTATCACCAGATTTAAAATCAATGTCAGTGATTGCTTTTTAAATGCCCTAGAATAAACCTTTGATTATTGTATGACCAAGACTTAAACCTGAAAGCTTTGTAACTGTTCTCATGGTGATTCGATAAATAATTTTTTTTAAAAAAAGAACAAAACGAAAATTTATGATGCATTAAAATGAAAAAAACTTGTTAATTTTGGATTGCAGTTAGTCTTGAGAAATCTCTGGATGGGTCTCAAAATTAAAAACCTCTAAAAATAGTTATGAATTTCTGTGCATACGTGTATAAATTCTGTGTATTGAGTTGCTAGGGGGAAAGCTAATAATTGTCAGTAAAATCTCAAATATTGCAGAGACCTAGGTACCTCTGCATTAGAAATATCATCCAGAGACCATAGAGATAGTACAGCAGGCAGACCAATTGCTCTGCATGCGACCAATCCACGTTCACTCCTCAGCACCCACTTTGGTGCCTGAGTACCACCAGAAGTGATTCCTGAGTATGGAACGAGAAGTAAGCCCCGAGCACCAGGGAGAAACAAGTGTATATAAACTGTTATTTTATTTATTAATGAAGCCATCATAAAAGTGAAATAAAATATTTTTAAAAATCCTGATTTTTGTCTTGGGAGTGATGTGACATTTGATATGGATCAGCATGTCTGAGCTTCCCCACCGTAAAGCAGGAATGGCAAAACCTATCAGGTTGCTTTATCAGAAACCGAAGATGAATTCACAGCTGTAGGCATTGCCAAGAGAACTCAACACACATTAGGTGTTTGGGATAGAAAGGCCGCTGTGGGGAGCAGAGGGTGTGCTGTCAACTCATGCTCAGAATGTTTGAAAGTTCTTTGCTCTATGGAAGGTCTGCCTCATCTTCAGTAAGAAAGACCAAGCGCATAACAAACCCTTTGAATGCTGCAACCAAAAAAAAAGATATCTAAAAAGAGAAACTGAATCTATTGTCCTTAGGAATTTCTAAATAATCCCTGGAAATATATATCTTTTAGGAAGGAATGTATATAATTACGTTAATAAAGCTAAATCCCCAACCGCTGGCCCTAGGGGCTGCTGATTGCTTTCTTTCAGCCCTTCTCCCACTCCTAGGTTTTGTTTCCAGATCACCTGAGTTAAATGAGAGATGGCTACTCAGTACACCATCATCCTTTCAACAAATCAGGAGCTGCACCATGATCTGGGCGTTCTTACTTTCTGCTTCTATGAGCCCATTGGATTTCTTCCCAGGGGAGTCCCATCATGCAGTTCTTCCACCGTCTTTGCTTTCCTAGCTAAATTCCTACATCTGTCTCCTAAATGGTCCTCTGCATTCACTGTTCTAACCATCCAACAGCATTGATTCTCAACACTGCTACCCGGCTGATCTTTTTATACTGTCAAATCTGATTAAGCCTCTCTTCTAGAGACATTTCAGTGGCACCTCTTTGTTCTTTGCCTAAGAGACAAAAAAATGCTAGTATATTAATATTCTAGTCCATACTTTCCACATTGGCTTTATCTCCGACCATTCTTTCCCCCCATTCAGAACTGCTTCCTGTTTTCTGAACACACAAGCGCCCGTCTCTCTCCCTCTCTAACCAGCAGCCCCATCCGGGTTCACACCTATGGATCCTTGAAGTGATTTTTGTTTGTTTTGTTGCTTTTTGGGTCACACCCGGCGATACACAGGGGTTCCTCCTGGCTCATGCCTTCAGGAATTACTCCTGGTGGTGTTTGGGGGGACCATATGGGAATGCTGGGAATTGAACCTGGGTCAACTGCGTGCAAGGGCTCTACCCTCTCTTCTATTGCTCCAGCCCCAATTCTTGAAGTTTTGAGGCAAATTTGTATCCTGGGAAACATTTTATCTTAATCATTCACCCACAAATTAACTGAACTGCCCCTACTATGATTATCATGGCACTTAACCACAGTTACACATTTACAACAATGTAATTATTGGATTAGTTGGTCTCTCCCAGGAGAAGAGAAATTCCGGGAGGGTCAGGAATTTATACTGCTGGTGCTTGACAGTGTTTATGCACATGTGATTCCTGAATAAAGGAATGATTATTTCAATGCTAAATATGTACAATTACAAGATAAAATTTACCTAATATGGAAGAATATATTTTTATTTGTTTATTTTTATTAGTGAGAGAGACACCACTAGGTACAGTTGTAGACTTAGAAATTTTTGTGCTTGGGTTTCAATTATACAATGATCAAATACCCATCCCTCCACCAGTGCCCATTTCCTACCACCACGGATCCCAGAATCCCTCCCACCCTCCATTCCCCCCATCCCATCCTGCCTCTGTGGCAGTGCGAATATATTTGAGAGACTTATATCAGTGCCTCTCAAAAAATATCTTGAAGTTCCCAAAATCTTTTCAGGGGTTCTGTGAAGGGATTCTTATAAACGTATTTTGTTAAGTCAAACTCATTCTCGTATCTTGGAGATGGTATTTCTCTTTTTTTAGTGTTAGTATTACAAAGCTATTGGGAGTAAAACTGCTGACTCCTAAACGTGACTCAAAGAGGGGTCACCAAAATATATTAGTGGTGCTTTTGCTCTTCATCACTGGACACTTGCAGTAAAATAATGCTGGTAAATTATTAATTATACTCAATTTTATCATATAGAATTCTATGTGAGATTATAAAAGTTGCTCCATGACTTGGAGGCCAGCCACACTTGCTAGGGGAAAAGGAAGCTCAGATAGAGAAGAGAGCACCAAATAAAGGGTGTTGGGAGGATCCTCCCAGAGTGGGAGAGGCATGCTGAAAGTAGACTATAGACCAAACATGACCACGACGACCACGACCATCCTGTTGTTCGTCGATTGCCTCGAGCAGGCCCCAGTAACGTCTCCTTCATCCTAACCCTGAGATTATATTCAAGGCTCTTTAGGAGAATGAGACCCATCATTGTTACTGGTATTTGGCATATTGGTTACACCACGGGGAGTTTGCCAGACTGCCGTGTGGGCAGGTTACATTTGCTAGCCTGCCAGTTTGTCCAAAGTAAAAATGAGATTCGCGGCCCCGCGCTTCTGGGATCTGGGTTTTGTAGTCTCTGGGTCTTGGCCGTTGATGGGATTACACAGCACCAGGGGGCCAGTTGGTGGGTGTGACCCCTGCCTACTGGAATATGGAGGATCTGGGTGGAGGATGCTCAGCCCTGATCTGAGCAGGCTTGGAGATCTCAGCCCTGGAACCCGCATGCTTTTGTTCCTCTGCCGGTACCTTCATGCGTGTGGAGAGTGGTCTCAGCATGGTGGTGACTGGTTCTGAAGGTCTTCGGCTGCCGGAGCCCTGGTCGGGGCAGGTAGAGAAACTCAACCCGTTCCTCTCCAAGGGGCCCCAGCGAGGACAGCCCGGCGCGGGGGCAGGAGGCTCTGAGCTGTTCTCTTCCGGGATCTGGGTTTTATAGTCTCTGGGTCTTGGCCGTTGATGGGATTACACAGCGCCAGGGGGCCAGTTGGTGGGTGTGACCCCTGCCTACTGGAATATGGAGGATCTGGGTGGAGGATGCTCAGCCCTGATCCGAGCAGACTTGGAGATCTCAGCCCCGGAACCCGCATGCCTTTGTTCCTCTGCCAGTACCTTCATGCGTGTAGAGAGTGGTCTCAGCATGGTGGTGACTGGTTCTGAAGGTCTTCAGCTGCCAGAGCCCTGGTTGGGGCGGGGAGGGAAACTCAACCCGCTCCCCTCCAAGGGGCCCCGGCAAGGACAGCCAGGCGTGGGGGCAGAGACCAAACATGATTGCCACTCAGTGCCTCTCTTGCAAACCACAGGACCCAAAAGGATAAAGAGGGAACAAAAGGGAATGCCCTGCCACAGAGGCAGGGTGGGATGGGGGGAATGGGGGGTGGGAGGGATGCTGGGACCCGTGGTGGTGGAGGATGGGCACTGGTGGAGGAACGGGTACTTGATCATTGTGTAACTGAAACCCAAGCACAAAAATTTGTAAGTCTATAACTCTACCTCATGGTGTTTCACTAAAAAAAGAAGTATGTCTAAATCACTTGGACTACAGGCTACTTAATGTTCATTTATTGTCTCAAGATCTCAGTGATTGAAATGCCAATGTTTTAGTTTCCAGTTACATTGGCTTCTCTTTTCACGTAACACCATTTTTTTTACCAGAAAGGACTGTTGGAAATCAGTGATTTTTCACTAGACTTAGGCCAACATTTCTGAAAAAATAAGTAAGATGAGCCTGTTACTTTAAGAAAAAACAATGGACAGTTATTGTTATCAGGAATAAAATGTGAGGTTTTTTTTAGCAACTACAATTTTAGAAAACTTGAATATGCCCCCATGACCTTGGCAGCTTCACAACACATTAACACTTCAGTAAAGAGATCTGTGTTTTTGTCAATGGGCTTGATATTTAAGATACTTTGTAAGGACCGTCTGCCCAATACATTTGATCTGTATTTTCCCTTTATGACTAACACATGTTGTTACAAAATTGTGCATAGGCAAAATAGCCATGTAAGGTGCAAGATAAACTGGTGGGTCTAAAAGAAATCCATTAAAGTTCATTTTATTATTTCAAAACTCATGATGCATCTTTTCTTTTTGGGGGGGGGTCACGCCCAGCGATGCTCAGGGGTTGCTCCTGGCTCTGTACTCAGGAATTACTCCTGGCGGTGCTGTGGCGACCATATGGAATGCCAGGAATCAAACCTGGATTAGCCCCATGCAAGGCAAATGCCCTATACTCGGTACTATAGCTCCAGCCTCCAATATCTTTTCTTTAAGAAGTTACTCCTGTGTTAGTTTAGCATAGTACCAAAGAAAAATATCTAACACTGTCTTTAAAAGAGCTATTCATATATTCCTCCTATTGAGCGATAGCACAGCAGGTAGGGCGTTTGCCTTGCACAACACCAACCTGGCTGACCCTGGTTTGATTCCTCCGCCTCTCTCAGAGAGCTTGGCAAGCTACGGAGAGTTATCTCGCCCACACAGCAAAGCCTGGCAAGCTACCCGTGATGTATTCGATATGCCAAGCACAGTAACAACAAGTCTCACAATGGAGATGTTACTGGGCCTGCTCGAGCAAATTGATGAACAAGGGGAGGACAGTGCTACAGTGCTATTTACAAATGCATATCTTTCTGTGACTGGGTTTTTTCCATATTCTTCAAAAAAAATAATGTTTCACTGAAATACATTGTGTATAAAAGCAAATGTAAGAATTCAATACTTACCTTTAAAGATTATTCTAGTTTAGTTGACATGGTTGCAATAATGATGTTGAGGTACAAAGTTACTGAATCTTCACTTCCACCAAAGTGCCCAAGATCCTCCACCTCTGTCCTTATGTCACTTCTAGTCTTCTTCTTCTTTCCTATCTTTCCTGCCCGCACCCACTTTTTGCAAAAGCCACGGGATCATCCTCATTTGAAATTGTTTATTCCCTGTTTTGATTATTGTATGCCACAAATGAGTGATATTATCTTGCATTTGTTCTTCTCCCTCTGACTCTTAATATAATCTCTGCTTCCATTCAAGTGGCAACAAATTTGAAGATTGAGACAGACAGACAAAGGTCAGAAGTGCCAATCCTACTGGCTTTATTGTGGTAAATTACCACAAAGATTTTATTTTTCTTATAGCTATATAGTCTTCCATGGTATAATTTATATATGTGTATATATATTCTTTTTTTTGCTTTTGGGTCACACCCGGCGATGCACAGGAGTTACTCCCAGTTCATGCACTCAGGAATTACTCCCGGTGGTGCTTTGGGGACCATATGGGATGCTGGGAATCGAACCTAGGTCGGCTGCTTGCAGGGCAGACGCCCTTCCCACTGTGCTATTGCTCCAGCCCTGATATATATATAGAAACAACGCAAATGTCCAGTGGCAGATGATATATAATTTTTTATCCATTCATCTGCCACTGGACATTTGCATTGTTTCTATATCTTAGCTATGGTGCTTAATGCTACAATGAACATGGATGTGCATACATCTTTTCAAATCAATGTCTTGTGTTATTTGGATAGATGCCAAGAAAAGGTATCATGGTAAAAAGTATCATGAAAATGATAGTCTTTGTTTTAAAAGAAATCTCCATAGTGTTTTTCATAAGGTAAGCTACTTATTTTAGGGCAGATGTTTAAGAGGTTGCCAAAATGTACAGCAATGCTGTTTTTCTCAAGTTTATTTTTAATTTTAGAAAATGGTTATATCCTTGGTCCTGATTCTTAGTACTTTGAGGCTGGAGGCCAGAGCCATAGTACAATGGGTAGGGTGTTTGCCTTGTTCACACTCCATCCTGGCTTCATCTCCAGCACCCCATTTAATCCCCTGAACCCCACCAGGAGTGATTGCTGAGCACAGAGCCAGGAGTAATCCCTGAGCACCACTTGGGTGATCTCCCTAATAAAAGCAATAATAAAAAAGACTTTGAACCTAAAATATTTGGGAACTTCTGACTTACGTTGGGAATAAGTATTTATGTTTTGAAATTGCTGATAGTGTATGAAGACTATGGAGTCACTAGCTTAAGTTGAGAAGGAAGATACAACTCAAAAGCAAAGAAGCAGTCTAATTTTAAAATCTAATAGGATTGGGACATATAGCTAAAAGTCCTAGAGCACATTCTTTGCATGCAGGTTGCTGAATTTGATCCCTGGCACCTCATGGGCCCTGAAGCATCACTGGAAGTGACCCAAGAGAACCCTAAACTCCTCAGGCATGGACCAAAAACAAATAAAAGATTGGTCATAGCAGCTTTCTAGATATTTTTTTCAAAGACATAAGAGCATTAAAAGGTGCTGGGGTTGGAGCAATAGTACAGTATGTGGGGTGCTTGTCTTACATGTGGCCAACCTGGGTTTGATCTCTAGTACTCCACATGGTTCCCTTGACCACCTCCAGGAATGATTCCTGCATGCAGAGCCAAGAGTAAGCCCTAAGAACCACCAGATATAGCCCCAAATCGCCTGACCCTTCAAAAAAAGATAATCTATGTTACTAATCAACATGAAAATCAACTCCGTAATAAAACATCACCTTAAACAATGTAGAAGGCCAGAAAGATAGTACAAGAGTTAAGGAACTTGTCTTGCAAGCCTTAACCAGATTTATCTCTGGCACCACATATGGTCCTCCGAACATGGCTAGGAATGATCACCTGAGCACAAAGCTAGGCCATGATAATTGCCAGGTGTGACAGGAAAAAAAATGACTTATCAAAACTATGAGAGAAACATGAGAAAAAAATAACTGGTGCTAGTGTGGATGTGGAGAAAAGGCTTTATATACTATTGGAATTACATACTATTTTCCGTAGTACCTACACCAATTATATAATTATATAGTTACATGTATATAATTATATCGAGCTGGGTTTAATTCCTCTGCCCCTCTCAGAGAGCCCAGCAAGCTACTGAGAGTGTCTCGTCCACACGGCAAAGCCTGGCAAGCTACCCATGACGTATTCAATGTGCCAAACACAGTAACAACAAGCCTCACAATGGAGACATTATTGGGCCCGCTCGAGCAAATCAATGAACAATGGGAGGACAGTGCTACAGTGCTACATAGTTACATAATTATATTTATATTATCATATAATCATATTTATATAATTATATATTTTATATAATTGGTATGGCTACTATGGAAAATAGTATGGGAGTACGTTAAAAATTTAAAAAAAGCTGTATGATATAGTAACCCCACTTCTGGTTCTATATCCAAGTAAAATGAAATTAGGATTTCAAAGAGCTATTTTCACTTTCATGTTCACTGAAGTACTTTTCACCTAGTCAAGACATAGAACCTGCCTATTTAATTATCAACACATAAGTAAATAAAATATAGTATTTTTATATCCAATGGAATATTCAGCTGTGAAAAGAAGGAAATCCTGCCATTTGCAATAATATTAATGTGGACCTTGAGGGCGTTATGTTTGAGTTATCAAATATGTCAAACAGAAAAAGATGAGTAGTCTGTGATCTCACTTGTGAAATCCAAAAAGCCAATGACACTGAAACAGAGTAGATTGGTGGCTTCCATTGACTGGGAGGTGAAGGAAATGGGGAAACGGTGATCAAAGGATACAGATGTCCACTTAGTAGAGTTTAAGTTTTGGGAATATAATGTGCAGTGTAGTGACTACAGCTAATAACACTGTGTTGTTCATTTGAGTTTTTTCTTGCTTTTATTTGCCCATATACAACAGTACTAAGGGCCTTATTCCTGGCTCTGGGCTCAAGTTTCACTCCCGGTGGGCTTGGGGGAATATATGGGGTGCTGGGAATCAAATCCGGGTTGAACATAAGCAGGGCAAGCACCCTACTTGCTGTATTATCATTCCAGCCCTGTATTGTACATTTGAAAATGGCAAGAGTCTGATTAAAGTTTCCCATCACACACAAAACTGATCAATAGGTGAGATAATGGATGTAGCTAACCTTATTGTGGTACTTGTTTTGCATACCTTACACTTTTATAATATTATGTGTCAATTATATCAATGAAGCTGAAAAAGGACTAAAGAAACCTTTAGCAATGGGAAAGCTTATTTTTTACTAATAACTCTATATAGTAAACTATCTGATTGCATAACTTGAAAATGTTGAGAGTAGCTGCTAATTCTGACCTATATACCCTTTGTGAAGATATAATAGTGCCCAGATACTTACTTTCAAGTAACATGATGGGAAGAAAAAAGTCTAAAGAAAATGATAACTCTGTGATTCCTTTGAATTAGTTACAAATAATTACCAATCAAAACTTAAAAATTTTCAATCTTGAAAAAGTAATCTTAATTCTGGGTCGGGCTGGAGTGATAGTACAGCGGTAGGGCATTTGTCTTGTACGCAGCTGGCCGGGTTCAATTCCTCCGCCCCTCTCGGAGAGCCTGGCAAGCTACCGAGAGTATCTCGTCCACATAGCAAAACCTGGCAAGCTATCCGTGATGTATTTGATATGCCAAACACAATAACAAGTCTCACAATGGAGACGTTACTGGGCCCACTCAAGCAAATCGATGAACAATGGGAGGACAATGCTACAGTGCTAATTCTGGGTCATGGATACTATTCTTTGTTACATTCTTTGAAATATTTCATGACAAGTTTTTAAAAAGAAACAAAGCACACTGTATTTTTGTTGTGTATTTTGCAAAATGGGCTGGAGCGATAGCATAGTGGATAGGACGTTTACTTGCATGCAGCCGACCTGGATGTGATTCCTCCATCCCAGAAAGCTACCAAGAGTATCCCGCCCGCACAGCAGAGCCTGGCAAGCTCCCCATGAAGTATTCGATATGCCAAAAACAGTAACAAGATTCACAATGGAGACGTTACTGGTGCCCACTTGAGCAAATCGATGAACAAGGGGAGGACAGTGCTACAGTGCTACATTTTACAAAATGATGTTTCCTATCTGTTGCTGTATGAAAAAAAATTACAAATAGTTCTCAACAGTATTGTATCCTCTAGTAAACAAATCCAATTGCTCTAAATGTTTTTCTATATTTAGCATTGTCTCTTATTCTAAGGACATTTGATTGTGGTTTTAAGTGTGTATTTCTCTGATATTGAATACTTGATTTTTGCTATTGATCATGTATTATTAGATATATTTCTTATGTTGTGTCTAAATTTTACTTATTTTTTTGGACTTATTTAGCTTAGTGCTTTACATGGTCTTTAGAGATTATCAAACATATGGACTATTTCATCGTGTTATTCCTTAATGGTGGCTTTGATAAGGAACACTATAAAATTATTATTTTACTTAAAGTTAATAGACAATGTTTTTAAAGTAAGTTTTAGGTATAAATAAAATTTTATTCTAGAAAAAAAAAAAAAAAAAGAAACAAAGCACACTGGTAAACTGGGCAGAGTGATAGTTAAAGTGAAAATGATAAAGATTCCCAAACAATATAATTTTAGTAAAATGTAGTTTTTGCCCACATGCTTTTTATAAATTTTCCCCCAAACTATAATCTTATGGATTTTATCTCCTCTGCTTTCTTCCTGCCAGTTCTTGGATTCATTTCTGCATTTACATGGGGAAGCGAACCTGAGAAATTAAATTCTCACCTCTCTATGCAGAATCCCTTCCAGGAAATTCATGACAGAGTTCTCGAAGCTGTAAAGCTAGGACTCCCTCCTAGTACAGAACTGTTTTCACTAATGACTATTAGTTTAAGGATTGACAATTGAAGGAAGTCTGCTTGATTCAGGGGCAAAGATCAAGTTTCCTAGCTATGTTGGCAGAAAAGACAATTGTCCCAGAATATATACCCTCTAATTTAGATATATGTTTTGGTTTCTGAGACCTTCCACTGGTTCCACTCAATAGAAGTGATCAGAGGTATTTGTGGCTGATGTAGATGATGGCGGCTGAAAAAAACACAATTTATTAACTCTTAACTGAGTTTGCTGTCCCAAGTATTTTCTTACTGAGTTTTTTTCATTATGCAGGTTTTATTTTAGGTGAGATTAAATATCAAAGCATGCCATTCCCTGAGTTTTGACAAAGACATACTGCATCACCTAATCTGAATTTCAGTGGGATTGTATTATTACTTCTACTCTAGAAGGCTTTGCACTTCCCCTTCTCTTCCAACCAAAAGTTATCACCCTCTCCTCTTTAGACACAATTACTGATTTTCCAATCTTGTTTAATTTTGAAGCTTCCAAAATTAAGGAGGCAAAAGGAAAAATTTTTAAGAGTCCTTATTCAGTAAATGAATTGGGTTTTTTTTTTTTTTTGCATTTTATCCAGAAAGGCTCTGCCTGATTTTGAACTTGAGGCTAGATTCTCTCTCAGAAGTAAACTTTTAATTGAGGTCCAGCTGTAATCTACCTTCCAAGTTGTGACTATTTTCATGAATCCAACTCTGACGTTATATCCAGGAATTGTCAATTCTTACAGGCCAGGGAGGGAAAATATAGCTAAGTAAGTAAATCAAGACTCAAAGTTTAAATTCTACTTCATCCTTGGAACTCATCATTTTCAAGTCTATATTTTATATCAAGAGTCTCAGACAGGAGAGCTAAATTTTAAGCCTATTCCCAGTCAAGATGGCTATGACCTTGGATAAATTACTCTCCATCCCCAAACTTCTTCCAACTGTAAAGTAGATGTCATTTTCTTGATCTCCACTGTAATGTGTAGTGTAAATCTTGTAGCTTCATTAGCTTCAGGGGAAGAAAGAAAAAGTGGCTTTGCCGCATAATGTCAAACAAAATCACAAGCCCTTGAATCCCAATAAGAGGTGTTGAAGAGCAAGTTCGGTGACAAAATCTGCCTTAAACTTATGGGGCACTTCATGGGAGATAAAAAAAATTTCCATAATTTTATTCAGTGTGAAATAAATATGGTTATTGTATATTTCCTGTCAGATTCGTTTTCAGATGTCATTATTCATAAATATGCAAAAAAAAGGCAATGCTTGCCTTCACAATTCGCTGAAGTCATTCTGTATTGTTTAGTTCATAAGAATGTTCAGGAAGGATTCATTTTTATTTGGTTCATGCAGTAAAATAGTTACAAATGGTTATGACTCCCAAATAGTACTTTGTTCCCAAAGAATCACACACCAGAACATTGAGGGGGCTGACTTCTGGGACGGGAACTCAGCTGTGCCATTTGTTCTAACAGCATCCAGTCTTCCTGTGAGCAAATCATTCTCTGCTGCCCAGAGAGTCTAGCTTCTTTCCCTGTCGGAAGCTTTATGCCCTGCTTGGCCTTTGCTTCTATCCCTTCTCTTCCGTATTCCTTTCCTGCCCATCAGAATTCAAGTAGAGCCTCCACTTTTTGCTTTCTAAGGTAGAGAAATCCTCTCTGGACTATCTCTCTTGGTGTATGCTTGGTAGGGGAAAAGTTCTGTGGGAAGGCCAACTTTGCTGCATTTGGTGCCTCCCAGTGCTCTGCAGACTGTGGTAGTTGTGGGTAGCATCACAGCCAGATTCTGCAGAGAATTAGGACTACACTATTCCACGGCCTGATCTAGGGTTCAAAATCACCTTTCTTTGAGTTTCTTTGACTGGAACTGGTAACTGGGGACTTTCTCTCAGCCTTAAACACAAGTTTGGGGAGCCTTATAAACTCCAACTTATGCTCCCACAGGATGAGGTGGGCTTGCTAATGCTGGTGGTCCCTAGCCCCCAATTTAAAGAGCACATTCTTGGGCCCAAAGAGATGGTACAGTGGATAGGGCATTTGCCTTGTACACAGACGACCTGGGTTTGATCCCCGACATCCCATATGGTCCCCCAAGCACTGCCAGGAGTAATTCCTGAGTGCAGAACCAGGAGTAACCCCTGAGCATCACTGGGTGTGGCCCAAAAAGCAATATATGAATAAATAAATAGCATATTCTGTGACCAGACACAGGGGACATGATTGACTTTTAAACATCTTTAGACATTCTCGTGAAATTTGGTGACATTGGAGTCACGGTCACGGTCCTCCCGTTGTTCATCGATTTGCTCGAGCGGGCCCAGTAACGTCTCCATCATGAGACTTCTTGTTACTGTGTTTTGGCATATCGAATACATCACGAGTAGCTTGCCAGGCTCTGCCGTGCGGGCGAGATACTCTTGGTAGCTTGCTGGGCTCTCTGAGAGGGGCGGAGGAATCGAACTAGGGTCGGCCATGTTGGCCACTTGTAAGGCAAACGCCCTACCACTGTGCTATCACTCCAGCCCGACATTGGATTATTGTATGTAATATGGAATGAATCTTGGCCTCAGATAGGTCAGGAAAGCTCCTGTTGTTACATGGCCACTGAGAATCAGAGCTATGATCTGGGCTCAGGGCTGTGTAGTTTCCTGGCACATGAGGAGCGTGACTGAAATGCAGCTTTTGAGCACATGATCCAGTCTAGTGGCATCAGCATTACCTGGGACCATCTTAGAAATACAACCTTCAGGGTGTGGAGCGATAGCACAGCAGGTTGGGCATTCGCCTTGCACATGACCAAACTGGGTTCAATTCCCAAGCATCCCATAGGGTCGCTGAGCACTACCAGGAGTAATTCCTGAGTCCAGAGCAGGAGTAACCCTTGTGCATCACCCGGTATGACCCAAAAAGAAAAAAAAATACAACCTGGGGGCTGGAGAGATAGCACAGCAGGTAGGACGTTTTCCTTGCACACAGCCAACCCGGGTTCGATTCCCAGCATCCCATATTGTCCCCTGAGAACCGCCAGGAGTAACTCCTGAGTGTAAAGCCAGGAGTAACCCCTGTGCATTGCTGGGTGTGACCCAAAAAGCAAAAAATAAATAAAATGAGAGTCTTCCTTTGAACGTGGATAACAGCTTTAAAAAGAAAAAGAAAGAAAACAAATACAACCTTCAGACACCAGTTCCGAGCCACTCAATCAAACCCTGGGGATCCCCCCAGGCTCCTGCGCCCACCCCCCTACACACAGTCTGTAGTCCAACAGGAAGTCCTCTGAGGTGATCTTCTATATGTGCAACTTTGAGGACCACTGAGTTAGAACACTACTCCTCAGACATGCCCATGCACCTGAATTGCCCGGGAAGCCTGTTACTGCAGATTTTGCTTCTGCAAGTCCAGACTCAGGCATGAAGCTGTACATTTCCCACAACCTTCCAGATGCTGTTGATGCTGTTGGCCCAAGACCACAGAAAGCAACAGAGCTGGATGATCTTTCACTCCAGTTGAAAGACTGTTGAGTTGTTTGTGGGTTTTATTTCTCACAAGCAGATGGGGCTAGAAGAAAGAAACAGAGAACACATTTCTGAATTTAACTGCAGAGCTGGTTGAAACTAGAAGAGTTTTTGATCTGTAAACATTTGAGGATAAATAATAATCCAGTAAACCATCCAAAGACAAGATCATTTCTTCAAATAGAAAATTTTCCTGTTGGGTTTAGCACTGCCCTTACAGGATGAAGATATTTTTCCTGCCAAGAGTCTCTTTCTTGGGATTCATAGCCTTGCTCCATGTTATCTCTGTCAAGGATCCCACCAGTTTTATCTTTTCTATGAAATAGCACTTCCAACAAGATCATTTTCTGCAAATGAAATTGTCCCTGGGCCTCAAAGAATGTCCTTGAGCTCCAAGTTGAAGTTCATTTCTCATTTCAACACTGGGAAGCAATAGACTCGCCGTATGTCACTTGCTGTGTGGTTCCCAGGTCTGCTAACAAACATTCTCCACTTGGAGTGACCTGGTTTGCCGTGTTCTCTTCAATGCCATAAAACCTAGTGAGAAATTTTGTGGTCTAGTTATGTTCTCCATAGTCTCTAGTTTGGAATATTTTTTTAGAGAGCCCGAAGTAGCCGGGGGTTGCTTAATGTATTAGCATTGCAGCAAAATAAAGCAGTTGATGTTCTCACCAGCCTATGTTTTGTGCTGACTTTATTTGAAAAAAAAAAAGTCTCATTTAATTATTATTTTTATTTACATTTCAAAGTTCATAAATTTGATCATACATCTGCCTAGCATTGAAAGAAAAATATTTACTTCCTTTAAAGTCATTCTAGTAAGATTGTCATTGATTGGAATAGGTTTTTGATAAAAAAAAATTAATAATAATAAACAAGGCAAGGATGTTAGAATTGGAGATTTATCTCCAGTGCTGTAAAAGCAGATTTAAAGCTCCAAATCTGGTAGTTCTGTACAAAGTCTTATATATTCTAGTTTTGCAATAGTACTATAATAGTATTCGTATAATTTCTAAAACCTTAAATTTGCTTCTATGAAATATTTTCTAGAAATCCACGTGAGATCAGCAATTTACTCACCGACTGGGTTTTTCTGTGTCCTACTTCCATTTGTTATGATATTTCCAGTTATATAATCTTTCCCTAGAGAAAGAGGAATAATGTGGTGAATTAAACATGTCAGATAAATGGATGTGAATCTTTCTCTTAATATAAATACTTAATATAAAATTCTCTCCAGGATGCATCCTTATATTTCCCAAATTAGATTACAGAAACCTCTTTTTTAAATCAGTGTAGTGCTTTGTGTTTAACTAGAATCTGCTGCCTTCTCTCCATTATCTGAATGTCAGCAGTTCTGGTAATGAAAAAATCTGTGTCTCTTTGAAGTGCCAAACTGTGGTAGATGTTAGAAAAGGAGAAGCCAGCGAAGAAGTGTCCCCCTGTTTGCCCTCTGAATTAAACAGTGCGCTGCAAGCGAATTTTAACACTGATTTATTCCTTGTGGAATAGAAACGAGAATGCCGCAGCTCTTCTGAAATTCTTTCTGCATTGTCTCACAGCAGTTTGGAAGCCGAAGGCTCGATCTGCTTCTATCAGAGAGCAAGTGATGGAGATTTACTCCACAGACACCACCAAGAGCTATTCCTTCCCCTTCTCTCTTTGACAAAAAAAAAAATACCGAATTGTTTGCAATTTATTGGATCCGTTTGATGTGAATTGCTATTTTAGTCATAGAAGGTAATTCTAAGTCTCAAAGTGGAAGAACATATATTTCTGATTTTTGAAGCTGAAATAAATGTTTCATGTTGAACTGCTGCATGAAACCATGAAAAATGTATGTGTCTTGCCTCTAGTGCATCTCAATCGCAGATTTCCCTGTGATCTGCAGTGACGGTTGCCATAACAACAGAGCAATCCAGGGGCCACAGTTGTGCATGAGGGAAGCAGGCAGCGAGGTAGTCTTGCTCACTGTCATCTAATTAATTCACTCCACACCTCAAGTATCTAGATTTTGGTACTTCCGATTGCTGATCGTCTGCTTTAACTTGAGATGTAGGGCTTTTACTTTCAGTAATTCCCACAATATTGGAGCAGAAGAAAATAAGCAAAGTGTTCATGTGTCAGATCCTTTTAACTGCTTCAAAAAAAATCCAGACTAAATGATTCAATAGAGCTGAAGCTAACAGGATAAATTAAGGAAGGGGAAATCCATATAGTTTGGAATTAAACAAGATTACATATAATCCTAGAAATTATAAAATATTGCTTTGGGATAAAATATTTTACACATGGTTCAGAATCATAAATATTACTCTCTTTTCAGCAAATTTTCTGATGCCGTTTAGTATGCTAGTACATCAATGTGGGAACTTGGTTTATTTATTATTCCTAATGAGTAGTAATGAAAATGTATATTTACAACCAGCTTATAATGGGCAATGAATAAAATAGAAATCATAACACTATAATTTTCCTAAGAAATTTTCAAAGCAATTGATTTGAGAAAGATAGTGGAGAACCTTTTCTAGTCTTATTTTGAGCTTCAAAACAAGCCATGAAAATGATGCCTTGCACACAATGCTTCATATTTTTGGCATTGTGCAGTGACTCACTATTGAAGTCTGAAAAAAAAAGCCAATGGACAAGATCCATTTCTCTATAATAATCATAGCTGCATCTGGGAGTGGCACCCTTGTCTCAGGTACTTGAATGTTAAATCCCAACCTTGTAACAACCTTTAAAGTAACTATCATTCTCTGTTTCATAAATGTCGGATAACTAATATGAAATCACATATCAACATCACAAGTATTTGTCTCCTTTGCTCTCATTATACGTTTATGGAATTCAGTTGCTAGCTGCCTGAACACAGGTCCCGGATTTCTTTTCTTTACCTTTCTTTGCCAAAAACGTAGCTCAGATCCTGTGCTATGGGAGGTACAGTGTGGTCAGGATATAAAATCTATCCTGGTATTTTCCAGCAGTAATGTTGTGCAGTTGAGCTGTGTTATTTATCTATGGTTGGAAAACAGATTATTCTCAAACTGAGTGGTTCAAGGCAATCATTTTTATTCTCTTACAGTTTCTGTGGGTTAGGAATTTGGGAGCAGCTTACCAGGGTAATTTTAACTCAGAGTCCCTAGTAAGGTTTTAGCTGGGACGGCAGCAGAGCTAGAGTCATTTAGAGGCCAACTGGAGTAGTGAATCTTATTCCAGTTGGCAGGAAGTCTGTGTTTCTATATGTGCTTGTCCATAGGGCCGAACAGTTCAAGCATGGCAGCTAACTTCCTTGAGAAAGAGCGAAGGCAAGAAGGCCGTGTGTTTTGGGGAACGTAAGGTCTTAAAAATCACACTAAAAAGGTGTTGGAATTACATGCATGGGCAACCTAACAATAACAGTATTGTAAGTCACAGAACCATAATCAATAAAATACTTGAAAAATGAATAAATGTTACACCCCATCAGGATAGACAAAATCTGTTTGTTAGAAGCTAGACATTGAAATACAACCCGTACCCTAGGGAATGGAATTTAAACTCGACCTTTCAAAGGCAGCCATACCAAAAAAACTTACGGGCATGTTTTCAAACCACCAGAGAAGAAGACATTGGATTTCAGAATATACTGAAGCTCTGGAAATTCAAGAACATAGAAAATTACAATCCAATTTAATTTACTAAAATGAGCCCCAAATATACCTATAATCAGTCTGCCTACATTAAATGTGATGAGTAGCGTTGTTAGGAAAATTGTTTGTATCATTCAAAGACTTCAAGTCCTGGTAATATTATAATATGTCTGAATAATATTGAAATGCCTATTCAGATACTGTCTCCAAAGTACAATTACAGTAGCATAGCACTTTCTAAAAGGAGGGGGTCATCATGAGTACCATTATTCATAAGGACTCAAGATAAAGACAAATATTCAAAACAAAAATAATATGAAGATAATTGATATTTGTTGATATCTCCTTTGTATTTTCCAGCTCTGCAGAGAAATTGTGTTTTGTCCTTCATCATTCTTAAGCTTACGGCATCCTCGGCATCTGCTGTGTATTTTACCAATCATAAAACACACTCATTTTATCTTTGAAATTGTCCAAAGCCACATGTAAGAGGAAAGGAATTGGACATTTGAAAAACTAATTAAAATCATTATACCATTCCCTAATGAAAAGATAAAAAGTAAGCAGAGAGATAAAAATAATACCCCCAAACAGAAGATAAAGAATGATGGAAATTGCATCTTATATTCCGAGATCAAACCTTAGAAGCTCTTTTTATTTGCAAATGGGAAAATGGAACCTGATTAAAATATTTTTCAGCCTGATAGAGACTTGTTACTGTTGTTAATACTTCCCTATAGAAATGGCAGTAGCGGAGGCAGAATTGACACCCTATCCTCTTGACATTTGGCTTAAAAAGTGGAAAGTTTGCAAGCATTACTGAACCACGTTACAGCTTTTGTTGTTTTGGGTTTTGTTTTGCCACACCCAGCGGTGTGCTCAATTTTACTTCTGGTTCTGTGCTCAGGAGTCACTCCTGGTGATTTCGGGGACCATTGGTGGTGCTGGGAATCGAACCTGGGTCAGGTGCAAGCAAGGCAAGTGCTCTACCCTTGTATTATTATCCCACGCCCTACCCTTTTATTGTTTTAAGACCTCAGATTCCTGGGAGTCACCATGAAAAAAAAATGTTCCATGAGTAGCAGCTGGTCCAGGTAAAATGAAGAAGCACACGGAGACTTAAAATGGACCTGCAACCTAGAACTGAGCCAGTAGGTTACTCAGAGCCAACCGAACATAATTGACCTGCAGAGCTGTACATGAAAAAATATTAGTTGCTCCAAGCTCCTCATAAATGGGTTATTTTAATGCAGCAATAACTAACACTCAATTAAAACACAGGTCTTTAACCTACAGTTCATGAATCTCTATAGGGAGAAATGGATGTGTCCATCTTGGGAAGTCTCCATGAGTATTTTTACCACAAACATTTTCATAAAATTGGATGATTATTAGAATTCAGTAACTAGTCTTCATTGTTGTATTAGTCACTGTCACTGTCGTTGTACTAGTAACAGCAAGAAATTGAAAATTTAATACTGCATGGTTGGAAGTAGTAATAAAACAAATTGCTTATTCCTGTCACATTATATGTACAAATAAGAGGAGATTATAATCGTGTTATGCAAGATATTTGAAATGAAAAACAGGTGACTTGGGATAACAAGAAGGAAATAACATAGGCATAGCTTTCGTCTAGAGCCAACCTAGATCTTTACTCCTGGATTGGATGGGGGTTGGAATTTGGGCTACACCCAGCAGTGATGGGAACTGCTCCCAGTGTGGCACTTGAGCGTGACACTTGTGGTGGTGCTACATTAGAGCACTGAGGCTCTAATTTGTAAAGCATTTTGAACTTGTAAAGAACCTTGTAAAGCCCTTTGAACTTTCCATCCCTTAGATTTTGATGAAGACTTATAGAGAAGAAGTAAGCACGGCGCTAAAACCATTTCTAGCTGATGTCATAATAGTACAGAAATTGAAAAAAAAAACACAGTAGGAAGCAAGGTGAATAGCAGATGAAGAAAAGAGAAAGAAGACAGATTTCTATTCAGACTCTAAGATCAGTCATTGTGTCTAGGACTATATCCTTTGGCTATTGAAAGTTGATTTTAACCCGGTTTCACTGTCCTCATTTCCAAAGCATTTTAAAATTATGTCTTTCTGAGTTCTGAGTTCTCTATGGTATTTCGTAACAGATCTGTGAAACCCCATTGTTTGTGCAGCAGTAACTATAACACTCTGACTCCATAGGATTGAAATTATTTTTAGAATGCTGAAAATTCCCCTGGTGCAAGAGAGATAACAGTGATCATAATATTTTGAAAAGGAAGTGTTTGGTTGGGTTATGTGTAAGAGAAAGACACGCACATGCCCACACACAGCAGAAAGGATTCATCAAGAAACGGGAGGATACAGGTTAAGTTTTTCCCAGTATCAATCTAGGGAGTCTTTATACTTCTTAATAGCTGTAGAGTCTTTTTTGGGACACTGATGAAAGATCTAGAAATGGTTAATAAATCTAGATCCATTTTCTTTTATGATGCGACTTAAACAGGAAAGCTAATCTTATCCAAATGGCAAGCATCATTATTCAAAAGAATAAAGTGCTTTAAAACAACTTTCTGATGGTTTATGCTTTGTTTGAACTCTAGTTTTCATAATAAGTGGAAACTTTTATCTTTATAGTAGTGTAGAAATAATTTTATTTCCTTTAAAGGCCTCTCTGTTCTTGGCAAAGTGTTGGATTTGGTGATGTAGTCAAATAAAAAACTCTTTGTCAGCTTGAAAAGTAAAATAATTGCTTCATTTGGAAAAAATAACTTCACTAAAATGTTTGTTTACAATGGCTTTAAACTATGATTCTAGTAGAGTTGTTTTAATAGAAAATGTTGGAGCAGTGAGTGAAAGACATGACATGTGTATTATTAAAATATGCATGTGTAGTTTGCTTTTCAAGCCGGTGTTCTCCCTTGAACACATATCTCATCTGGTTGTCTCTATGGTTTTTTTTTACTGGATTATTTCCTCTCTGGAGAAGCCTGTATTTTCTCAAAATGTGTATTTCTCCCTCTCCCTCCCCTCACATCTTTCCAATGAGTTTCAATAAAAGCTACCTTGTACAAAGATATACATATGTGAAAACATAGATTGATTCAGCAGTTGAGACCAGAGAAGTTTCTTATATGTATTATCCAACTACCTAGTCTTTCCCACCTTAGGTAGATTAATCTAGAAGCAGATTTAAGAAACCCAGGCATACCTGGGTGCCTTTCAAGACAGTGTGTTTACATGGATGTATGGTTCTATAAAATTTACAAAAATGGGTTGGAAAGATAAATAGGCGTAAATCTCACACA
This sequence comes from Sorex fumeus, assembly GCF_029834395.1. NCBI lineage: Eukaryota > Metazoa > Chordata > Mammalia > Eulipotyphla > Soricidae > Sorex > Sorex fumeus. The sequence continues at coordinate 39,014,159 of NW_026606143.1, forward strand.
CACAGCTGACCTGGTTTGATTCCCCCAACACCACGTTGAGTTCTCTGAGAACCCCGGGAGTGATCCCTGAACACTGAGCCAAGAGGAAGCCCTGAACACTATTAGGTGTGGCCGACCCAAAAACAAATATTTGTAAAAAAAATCCTTTTTTTTAGCCACAATTAAGATGTCTCTAATACTATTCCCTTCCTTATTTGGGGCAACATTGAAGATGCCCATAACATTTTTGAAATCTGAATAAGTTGAAGTAGAACCAGGGAGAGTTTGGGCTTAGTGGAATATGATTGTGGTTGTCCTCTATTTGTTTTTAATTTTATTTTAGGCACTGTGGTTTACAACGCTGTTATTGGTAAGGTTTCATACATAAAACATCCCAACACACACTGCCCACCATTTTCTGTGTCCCCCTCCTTACTACCATGCTAGACTTCCTCCTGAAGGTCAACTGCAGGTTCTCTTGTCTTCAGACATTTATTATGCCCCCTACTATGTTTCTTTATAACCTGTACAGGAGATAATTCTGTGTCTGTCCCTCCCCTCTGACTGACTTCACACAGCATGATCTAGTCCGGATCCAACCGTGTAGCAGCAGAGTGCATGATTTTATCTTTTCTTATGGCCAAGTAGTATTCCATTTCTTTATCCAATCATCTGTTCTTGGACACTTGGGTTGTTCCCATATTTGGGCTCTTGTTAATGATACTGCAATGAACATAGGAGTGCAAGTGTCTTTTCTGAATAGAGGTTTGGGGCTCTTGGGGGGAGGTTCCAAGAAACGGAACTGCTGGGTCTTTTGGAAGCTCACTAGTTTTTTGAAAAATGTCCATTTTGTTACCCAAAAGGTCCTGATGAGAAGATTTTCCCACAAGCAGTGAATGAGCATATCTCTTTCTCCACACCCACATCAGCATTGGTTGTTTTTGTAATGTGTACCAGTCTCACTGGTGTGAGATGATATTTCGTTGTTTTTTAAATTTATATTTCTCTGATAATAAATGATGCAAAGCATTTTTATCTCTCATTTTTTTTTCTGTTTTTCTTTTTTTATTGAATCACCATGAGCTACAGTTACAAAACTTTCATCTTTGAGTTTCAGACATACGATGATCAAACACCCATCCCTCCACCAGTGTACATTTTCCACCACCAATGTCCTTAGTGTATCTCCACTCCCATCCCATTCCTCCTCTTGCCTCTATGGCAGACAATTTCCCTCTTATTCTCTCTACTCATGGGTACAATGGTTTGCAAGACAGATAATGAGTGGTATGTCTACACAATGGAATACTATGCAGCTGCTGGGAAAGATGAAGTCATGAAATTTGCTTATAAGTGAATGGTCATGGAGAGTACCATGCTAAGTGAAATGAGTCAGAAAGAGAGGGACAGACACAGAATGACTGCACTCATTTGTGGAATACAAAATACCATAATGAGACTAACACTCAAGGATGATAGAGATAAGGGCCAGGAAGATTGTTCCACAGCTGGAAGCCTGCCTCATGAGCTGGGAGAGAAGGCAGCTTGGATAGAGAAGGGATAACTAAGTCAATGATGGTTCAGGATGGGAGATGTGTACTGAAAATAGATAAAGGACCAAGCATTTTTCCATATACCCTTTCACTACCTGTTTGTCTTTGAGGAAGTTTCTGTGTCATTTTTTGATGGGCTTGGTTTTTTTCCTTATAAAGCTCTACCTGTGCCTGACATATCTTGAACATTAACCCTTTTTCAGACGAGTGGTGGGCAAATATTTTCTCCCAATCTGTGAGTTGTCTTTGTCCTTGTCATTGTTTCTTTTGTATTGTGTAAGCTTCTTGGTTTGATTGTGTTTAAATTATGACTAGCCATCCTGGTGCATGAATGATTTTTCAGGAATATTTTTACTGTTTTACTGGGATTAACCACTTGGAATCATGATAGGACCAGAGATGAAAAAATATAAGTGCATGCTATTGTGCCAAGAAGCACCAGAAGTATGGCGTAATGGAGGAGATAAAAGGTTTAAAATACAGAAATACAGAAGCTACTCTGTGGAAAATCTTCATCACAAGATCTGTAAAATTTTAAGTAGAAGATTTACTTCATAATAATCCTACATCAAAATGGAAGTTCTCTCCTATCGAGTTTTGATAGGTCAGTACACACACTTATAAACTTAGTATGTAGTGAGATCATATGAAATAAATTCTAGAATTGAAATATATAAAATTTATTTCATATGATCTCACTACATACTAAGGGATAGAGCTCAGTTTTCCCTCTCCTTCCTGTCAAACTAAATCTGAGTGCAGACTCAACACTCAGGTCTGAGGAATTGCTTCTCTCCAGTGAATTTAGAAAACTTTTGTTTTAACTACTCACTTAAGGCTGGTCTCCCCTTACCTAGGAATTCATATACCAGCTGCTAAAACAATCAATGTTTCTCTATATGTCTACGTAGTAAAATAGGATAGAATACTGTTCTTTTACCACTGGTGTAATAATAATGGATTGATAGTGTCCTGTCTGGGAAACATCACTAAGATTCACTGAATGGGATTTTTACTTTATTAATTCAATTTCAAACTTAATTTTAGTATTTCATCATACAGACCCATTAAAGGGAATTTGGAAAATTCATAGAAGCCTAAAAGAAAATATACTCAACTTGTACTATTCGTTGTTCACATTTTTGTGAATTTTCTCCAAGACTCTTATATGTATTGTATGAAGTTTTTTCCTTTGTTTTTTAGTTTTACGTTGTATATCAAGACCCCTCTACTGCTTTGTGAACGTAGGCCCTACACAATTTTCTGTTATCACTTAGACCTCACATGTTTCATTTAAAGTTTTTATGATAAACCCTCAAGTACATAATCCATGTAGACCTACTATATTAGTTTTCTTTTTCTGCTGTAACAAATTACTGCAAATTTAGCAGCTTAAAACAACTCAGATTTTTAATCTGATAATTCTGGAGGTCAAACGTTTCAACATGGATCTCAGCTGGGCTAAAATCCAAGTGTTGGCAAAGTTGTATAACTCTGGAGGCTTAAAGAGACCATTTCCTTGCTTTTCCTGTTTGCAATGGCTACCTGCATTCGTTTACTTGCAATCTCGCTGTTCATTTCCTAAGTCAGCAACCTTACTTCTCTTTCTGCCTTTCTTTTCAATTTTTAAGGACCTCTGTGAATAAGTCAATAGTCTCCCTGATTAACAATCTTAATTCCAACTGTAATCTTAAATCTCTCTGTATCTTTTAGTTACAGATTCCAGGAATAAACATATACTTATCTTTGGACCGTCATTATTCTTCCTACAATATTTTTCTGTCTCTTAGGAATAGACTTTCAGGTCTTTTCTCATTTATTTTACCATGTTATATAGTATTGTAATAAATATCCTTTTTCAGTCTACTTTTCTGCTCATTTGGTAAACCAATCTTTCCTAGCTCCTTTTCTTTAAAAGGGAGAAATTGTAAAGTTAGAGGTGTAACTAAGTAGATATACTGGGTGCTACTGACAGCAAGCTCTGTGATTGAACAACAAAAATTCTGGGATTCTAGTAGTTACCCCACAGGAATTTACTGACTGAGCATCTCAGTGAACCTTTGCAGATGTACTATGTGACTCTTCTGTTGACAACCTTGGAAAGTAACTGTTTTCTGGGCATTATCAAAGGATCAAAGATGATGCTAACTGTGGGGACTCTGTGTTACTAGTGGCCACAACGATATCATGATTCTGATAAAAATTGATGCAGTAATTGAAAGTAACTCAGATTGCTTAGCCTTATTATGCCAGGCATCTTAAATGATGCAGCTTATCTAGGTGGAAAAGAAAAACTTGCTACAAGCACTTTAAAGTTCTGTCACTGTTATTTTGAACCATGATTTACCAGCCCTGCAGACCCCTGTGTGCACTGCAATGGAAGCAAGGCAGTCCATGGACTCTGCCCTCACTACTTCATCCTCCAGGAATGTTCTCCCCCGGACACGCAATTGGCTCCCTTCTCCTCCTTCAGTTCTTTGCTCAAACATCTCTCCAAACATCACCTCTGTCAACCCAAATAAATCACTCCTGTGAAGCAATTTAAAGAGAATTTTATTAAAGGAATAATTCAGAGCCAAGTTGGAATGTACATCCAGGAAGATAGCCTTGAGATTCTCTGAAATCGGGTTTTGGTTTGTATACCTTTGGGAAAACACGCCACATGCTAGGTGAATTAATCATCCAACAGGAGGCCAGAGAGATGGTACATGGCTTAAGGCCCTTGCCTTATTGTGACACCTGCCACCACATGGTTCCTCAGCACCACCAGGAGCACAGAACTAGAAGTAGCCCCCTAACCACCAAGATGTGTGACCCATGCCCTGCCCCAGATCATCCAACAGTGCTGATATCTAGTTATTTTCTCACAGTTTTTGGTTAGAAATAAGTGGGTGGGGAGAGAATGAGCACATAGTATACCTTAAATTCACAAACTCCCAAAAGAAGAGGGGGCAGGGAAAGAGGTGGGGGAAGAGAGAAAGAGAAAAAAAGTACCTGCCATAGAGGCAGGTGGGGGATTGGGAGGGTCGGGAGGGGAACTGGAGATATTGGTGGTAGGAAATGTACACTGGTGAAGGGACGGATGTTGGAACACTGTATGACTGAAACCAAATAATGAGCAACATTTTAAACTGTGTATCTCACTGTTATTCAATTTTTTAAAAAATGATAAACTTCTTGGCCATATCAAATTTATGTGTGAGAATCAAGGCCTCTATTATCATCTCTTTATCCCAGAGACAACTTTAGATACACTGGCTTAAGCATTCCATCATTGTTGGAATGGGTGTGGGTTCTGATAAACTACATAGTTAGTGGCTTTGTTTAGCTGACTTCTGGCCTCGACAGTATTTTAGCACCCAAAGAAGCTTGATTTTCTGCTCATTTCTGTTTTTCAACTCTGTGGGCCAACCTTGATAATATGGCATTCTCTGCTGCACCCCCACATTCCATGACCTTCATGTTTTCTTTTTTGTTGTCTTCCTATATTACCATTGCGGTGTAACTTTCATGAGGGCAGGGATATATGTTTATTTTATTTGCTATTTATGTCCAGTGCCTAGAGTGAATAGATTGGATTCAGTAGTATTGTTAAGAGATAGAATCGATTTAATATTGGCCAATTGTTTTTATTCATTGATTGTAAAAAAAAAACAGTTTCACAAAGTCCATTTTAGTAGTAGGTTTTCCCATTAACGCATACTCCATACTCTTCAAGCTGTGATTTGGATAGCAACAGAGCTGGCAGGCAAACACAGAAGAGCATCCATATTTCTAAAGTCTAAATTGAGAAAACAAATGCCTAATCTGACTCTTTCCTCTAGTCTGAGTTTGAAAAGGAAACTATAGGCATAGCACCAGGAAAGTTTTATAGTTCCCACTTGTTGAATTTTGAGAAAGAGCTAAGAAAGCATAAATGAGAGCTTGGATCATGATTAATTCAGGTGTATATATTCAGGCCAGAAAAGTTGTCCTTGTGGCCATTAATTTAGAACTGTTGTTATCATTAAGCACTCTTGGCTTGATGTTGGAAAGCAGGAAATAAAGGGAATTAATATTTGGTCTGTAAATTGAGTAGAACTCAATGGAGATAGAGAACTGATTTAATGCAGCTCTTCATATAGTTGAAGTCGGGGAAGTCTGTGTTAGAGATCAAAACCATGTTGTGTCCATTAACTTTATTCATCTTCATGAACTTTACATGAACTAGTTTTAATTGTCATTTATACAAAAGCAATGTGGACTTTAGCATCTTTCCCAGCTCAGATATGCTGTTACTTTACACTTGCACAGTTGTAACTCGTCTAATTTTATTTCCCCTGCTCAGAAAAATAAAACAGCTGCTAGTTCCAGCTTCCTGGCTCTTCTCTCAGCTTCACCTTCCTTCCTGTCCCTCTACTCCAGGCCTATGTTATTTCTGTTAAAACAAGTTTTCTAAACATCAAGATAGATAAAGATCTTATGACCATCATTCTTCTATACTCCTTAAAGATACATATTTTTGGTCTTGGATCCTGTATCCCTAACAATGAAACTGTGCCAAGAATCTATTTCAAAAGTAAAGCCAAGATATATTTCTGTCCAGCAATCAGCAGATAAACAGCTTTTTGGTTTAATCTGAAAGAGAATGAGCAAATGGATGGATTTGATATCTGGTTTAGTTTTTCACTAATATGATCCCTTTCCTCTGCACTAATGCTCTTCTGTGACTTATTTGTGTGTCTCTCTGTGTGTTTATGTATGTGGCTCTGACTCTGACTTTGTAGATAAAGCTACTTCCCCGACACATGAGGCATTTAGCTCTTATGAAGCTTATTCCTGGTGCTTTCAAATGAGGTCTATTTCACTGCATGCAGATCTTAAAATCCTAGCTCATTAAGAGTCACACTTCCATACTGGATTAAGATGGGAGTAGCTACATAAGGTCAACTTGAGTTCAGCACCAACTCAGGACATTCAAGTTGGGCTTGGTAGGGAAGAGTGTCCAGTTACAAGAGAGTGCTAGAAATAAATAGGAATCTATGTGTTTGGCGCTTTAAGTGGAGAACAGAATATGGAACTGGAAATCATAATCACCACCATTCAGTTCAAAGATGCCAGATTCAAGTCTGTTTCAGCAGTTCCAGGGACTGGTCCCTGATGGGAGCAGGAATGATCCATAAAACAGCTAGCTAATATTTGAGTTTGAAGATAGAATTTAATAGATTCAACTTCAGATATTTGGAAAATAGATTAGCTTTGAGGAAGGCTGAGTGAAAATAACTACTTCAAAAATACCGAGAATACATGAGAAAAGGGGACTTTGGGAATTGAGAGCCACACATTACTGATGAATTGTTAGAAATACTAGAATTTTTTTATGTTGACAGCAAGGAAAGAATGACTTTAAATTTAGGGCCTACAGCACTCTCTCTCTATGTCTCTCTCTGTCTCTGTCGCTCTCTGTGTCTCCCCCACCACTCCCCTTCTCTCCCCCTCTCTGGGTTCCTAGTCTGTGGGAAAAGCTGTGATGGAAGACAAGGGTGGTTTGCACAATTAAAGGATGCCAGGAAATAAAAGTTATTCATACAGATTCTGAGACAAAGAACTAAGTGGGGCATCTTTCCAGTCAATATAGGCTACAGAGAGACGTAGGAACTATGAAAGCTATGATGAATAAACTATAGTGAGTAAGCAACATAAAGTAGACAAAGAATTAACTTTCTGTCCTCAAGTTAGCCTGACTCATGTTGGCCTCTCATTAAGAAGCAACAAATCTCAGTTATTAACATTTTCCTGGAAGATGAACACTTTCCCCAAATTCTTTTAAGTTATCCAAAACTCCCTGAGAAAGAAAAATGATATACAGCCATGGACTCTATCCTGATGATTCAGAATGTTCAGTAAAAATATTTTCAGATATCAGAGCGTCTAGTGGCACTGCAATTTTATCTTGGTCCTACTGGACTTCAACTTTTATGTATAGAAAAAGTTACAGGAGTTGACCAGTGATTGGCGGTCTTTAAGAGACTGTGCTTCCTCAGCTAATTTATTGTAAGAAATAGGTTGAGTTTATTATGAAGTTGTACATGGAATGGCACTGGACCGGAGACATTCTCAGGAAAGAACAGCTTTAGTAATGTCCCCAGATGTATAAAGGGATGTATAACAACTGTAGAAATTGATAACAAAAAGAGCCGCTGTGCGATTTTTTTGTGGGGGGATGGAACCACTGTTCTAAAGAGAGAGTTAAGACCACAACTGGGCATCTGGAGCCTAAAGAGCTACTCCTGGCTCTGCTTAGGGGTCAGTCATGTTGGTATTTAGGGGATCTCCAAGTATAAGATTTAGAACCCAGGATTGGGCATGGACTAGATATATCTCATCTCCTATGCTGTCTCTCTGGCCCAAGAACCCTTTTTTTAATCTGCATGATTGACTTAGTCATTTAGTTGGCATTTAGTTGGCATTTAGCATTTAGTTGGTACAAATGCTCTTGCATAGTATCATGGATACTATTGGCAGTTTCCTGCAGCTGGCCATCTTGGTACCTACAACACTAAAGTTCAGTACTGCTCAATACCCCTCTACAACTAACAGTTCAAATTCACCCGACTTCATTTGTTTCTGGGAAGACACTGATACAATAAAAGGTTTGAATTCTTTTCATACTCTCATGCTCTGTAGCACTGTCCTCCCATTGTTCATCTACTTGCTCAAGCAGGTTCAGTAACGTCTCCATTGTGAAACTTGTTGTTACTGTGTTTGGCATATTGAATACGTCACGCGTAGCTTTCCAGGCTTTGCTGTGTGAGCTAGATCCTCTTGGTAGCTTGCCGGGCTCTCCAAGAGGAACGGAGGAATCGAACTATGGTCTGCTGGTTTGGCTGAGTGCAAGGCAAATGCCCTACCTCTGTGCTATCGTTCCCATGCCCTACCACCTTACAAATTCTACCCTATGACTTGGTTGTTCCACTAATGGAAGCTATAAGTAACAGAATTGGTGGCCTTGTCTTAAAATGAATGTCAAAATATGGCACCAAGCATAAATAGCACCTTAAGAAAAATACTTTTAAAAGGAAAGCAAAAGAAAACTCTAATGGCATGCTTTAACTGTCCCAGGTAAACAAGGGTTAATGTTTCATTTCTTCCTGTTATCCTTTAATTTTGGATTAGTTGTTTGTCACATAATCTCAGTGGTCTGATGGATTCAAGAATTTGGGGGTGGGGGTTGGAGCCACACCTAGTGGTGCTTGTCTGAGTTCAGGACCAACCCCTGGCAGTGCTTGATGGATTTCAACTGGTTGGCAGCATGCAAGACAAACAAACATCTTACCTCCTTTATCTTTTGAACTCTTGAGAAAATTTTGATCTTGCATTTTCTCTGTCTTTTTGGTGTGAAAGGGTGAGATTGTTCCTCTTTCTAGCGTTCTTCATCTCTGAGAGGAAACAGGAGGCCCTTCTATAAGGAAACTAATGAAAATGTAATTATTTCTCTATCAATCTTTGTCTCTGGATAGCCAAGTTATGGGATATGGGAGGATCGGTCACTCCATCTTGGCATCAATAGGTCTGACATAGGACAAAACACGTAGTAGGTGCTCAGGGAAAGTGCTTGCTACTTTCTGTTGCCTTTTCACTTTAACTACACTTGAACAATGTAGGTTCGAACTGCACAAGTTCATGTATATGTGTTTTGGTTATTTTCTGTTTTCAATTAATTATAGCTACTCTTCTGTATCAGCAGATTCCACATTTAAACATTCAACCAACAGTGTATATAGATTGTTGGATGAGAACCCTGAAATAAGAGAAATAAGAAGGAACTATAAGGAAGGCATTGTCGGGGGCTTAGGGCGGTGAGGCATGACATCTGAAATCAGCCTTCTGCAGATAGCAAGGAGACTGTAGTTAAGTTTTTGCAGAGTCAGTATCGAGATTTTCTACTGCTCAGGGGAACTGCTCCTAATCCGTGCATTGTTCAAAGATCAACAATATAATTCTTTTCTCCTTTGTCTTCCCTGGGTCAAATTTGCCTGCAAGCTAGTTCGAAATGTCAGTTTTCTGACCCCACTCCAACCTGAGATTCTGAGGATGGGATTGAGAAATCTGTGTTTTATTTATTTTATTTCATTTGCTTTTTGGGTCACACCTGGCGATGCACAGGGGTTACTCCTGGCTCTGCACTCAGGAGTGACTCCTGGCGATGCTCAGGGGACCATATGGGATGCTGGGAATCAAACCCTGGTCAGCCGCGTGCAAGGCAAACGCCCTACCCACTGTGCTATCCAGCCCCAAGAAATCTGTGTTTTAGTAAACCCTCTTAAGGAGATCTACTTGAGGACCTCCAGCCTTAAATATGAGCCGTGACACAGCTTCCTTCTGCTCTTTCAGGAAAGAAGCCTCGTTAGTGAGGAGCCTGTCCCCAGTGAGGTTTTAGGCTGTTACCCCAATTTCCCCCCGGGGCCACTCCTTAGACTTTCTTAGTTGCTTTCTACTTGCCTTTTCTGTTTTTCAAACTTTGAGTAGACTTGAGACTCAAAACCTTGACAAGCATCCCTGCCTCTTACTTGAAACAGACATCATATTCTGAGCAAACTGCAAAGAAATGGACGGGTTTTTCATATCTAACCCTGTGGTTTTCCATCTTGACTCTAGAGAGTGCTGAACAAAAATAAAATTTTAAAATCAGACCAATTAAATCAGAATCCCTTGAGGGGGTGGCTCTTTGTTGTTGTTGTTTTAAATTCCTCAGGTAAGGAATCCCAGGAGCCTGCTATTTGGTAGAGATTCAACCCTCTGGCTTTGACTTGGTAGAGAGACTCTTCCCTGATATTCTCTATAAAATGCACGTAACCCTGATGTTCATGGTCTTTTTGATTAGGCAGTTCTTTCTGAATACCTTCCACCCCAAACCATGTGTGTCCCGTGAGCATGTGCCAGTGTAAGTTCACAAGGGTGGGTGCAGTGGTTCTGAGCACACAGATATGGAGCTACCTGCTGTCTAATGTCCAGCCCTGGGTATACCAGATGATGCTCTATCAGCCCTCTTAGAGAATATCTTCCAACACTTTGTCTTTGACTTTCACAGCAAAGAAAATGCATGTGCTGTATAACCGTTCATGTCCCTGGAATCCCTGTCATAGAGAGGTGGGGGAAAGTTCCGACAAGTCAATTTTCTGGAGACGAAGTTTTCCCTTTTAATAAATCTCAAGCATTTTGCCTTTGTAAGCCAGTCAACTTTGGACATGGGTGAACCGGGTCATTGTTTCTGCTAAACTTTTCAGTGTAAATGCAGCTCCCTTGATGAAAGCAGACTTGCAACCCTTTGCAGAGTTACCATTAGTGAGTTTGCCAGCACCTTCCCCTAATATTTAGTGCTCAGTTGGTACATACAAAGAGGAACCTGTGACAAGGGCCTAGACCACTAGGAACTCCACCCATCTTCTGTAAAAGCTTCAGGTCATTGCCCTACTCTCACTTCACCATCAAAACTCTCTGAGGCCTTTGAAGTTAGGACTCAGCCTCCTCTCCCATGACCCCAGGTTGATCCACCCACCAATAATGCCATATAATAGCATCATCTGATCCCATCCTAGAGGGCAGCATGACCCTTCACCACTTCTAGTTTCTTTGTCTGGTCTAAAGATTAACTTGACAGAAGAGAGTTTAAGAGAAGAAAATCAAATTTAATTCCATACTTATGGGAGTCCAATTAAAAGAGGAAACTTGAATAAGACAACAAAGAAGGAACTTATATACCTTTTAGACAAAAACATGTTGCAAAGTGGCAAGACAAAAGTATCCTAGAGGAAAGGTATCCTAGAGGAAAGGGTATCCTCTAGGGTATCCTAGAGGAAAGGGCAGTTCAGATAGAGAAGGGAGCACCAAATAAAGGATGTTTGGAGGATCCTCCCAGGAGGGGAGATGCATGTCGAAAGTAGACTATGGACTGAACATGTTTGCCACTCAATGCCTCTTTTGCAGACCACAACACCCAAAAGGAGAGAGAGAACACAGGGGATTGCCCTGCCACAGAGACAGGGGGGATGGGGGGATGGGGGTGGGAGGGATATTATCCATGGTGGTGGAAAATGGGCACTGGTGGAGGGATGGGTATCTGATCATTGTATAATTGAAACCAAAGCACAAAAAATTGTAAATCTACAACTTTAAAAAAAATAAAATAAAATAAAGGGAAAAAAAAGTGGTTCAAACTAGGAATAGTAAAATGGTGAAGTAACAAAATTTGCTTATACAGCCTATTGACTCTAAATTCCCTCTCCCTGGTGATAAGGAAGAGTGCATTAGACCCTCCTGGGGTAAGAGAACAACTTTCAGAGGGAACATTTAGTTCCTGCTTACAGGGAGAAAAAAGAGGACCAAAGTATTTTTCTTGTACTGTTTTTCCTCAAGTACATTTTTTAATTGTAGCACTGAAATATACAGAGTTGTTCCTAATACAGTTGATCCAGTTGTTTCAGAAATAGTGGCCCAACACCAATCCCACAATCCGTGTGACCATCGCTCCACCAATTTAACCAGTTTCCCTCATGCCGCCTAAGCTTGCCTCTTTAGCAGACATATAACAAACTTCATATTGTTTACTACCACAAAATGGCAAATGGAGTGATCAGAAAATAGATCGGTAATGTCAGTTTGTGATGATTAATTGTTAAAACTTACAGTGGTGTTCCTAAAGTCATTGTCCAAGGATTTGCTGATCTCACTGGTGCTGTTTGAGCTTTCTGTGTTGCTGTTTTTTTTTTTCTCATTGAGCTTTGTGGCCTCTACACAACTTTCCCACCAAATTTGCTGTGCTACAATTGAGTTTGAGGGCTGGAGAGATAGCACAGTGGTAGGGCGTTTGCATGCAATGAGCACAAACTATTGCTTGCATGCAACCAACATGGCCGACCCAAGTTCAATTCCTCCGCCCCTCTCGGAGAGCCCGGCAAGCTACCGAGAGTATCTTGCCCGCACAGCAGAGCCTGGCAAGCTACCCATGATGTATTCAATATGCCAAACACAGTAACAACAAAAGTCTCCAATGGAGACATTACTGGGCCCGCTCGAGCAAATCGATGAACAACGGGAGGACAGTGACAGTGACAGTGACAATTGAGCTTAAATAATGTGAAATTGGGGGGAGATGTCATGTGGCTAATGTATGTGGCTGCTTGCTCTAGGAGCTATGAAGCCAGGCCATTTAAATGGCAGAGGGAGGCTGCCTTAGCAATAGCTCAGTTGGGGGGGGGGGGCATTTGCCTTGCATGTGGCTGACCCACGTTCACGTTCGATCCCCAGCATCCTGTATAGTCTCCTGAGCACTGCCAGGAGTTATTCCTGAGTGAGTCCAGAGCCAAGAGTAATCCCCAGGCATGGCTGTATATGACCCCCCCCCCAAAAAAAACATTAATGGTGGAGGAAGTCAGGTGTGCCTGGCTCAAGGGAAGGGAAATCTGTCTGCCACCATTCCAAAAAGCTTATTTTTATTTTGTTTTGGGACCACAGTTGTTGCTTATGATTAACTTATTTTGTCCTGTGTGTAACCCCTTCTCTCTCACTAGACTATATATTCTTTTTGATCTATTTCTTACTCTTTAAAAGTAGTAAAGTGTTATGTATGAAACACTCTTGGCAATAGTACTGTAAACCACAGTGTCAAAAGTTGTAAAAAATGAGCACCTATCATAGAAGCAGGCTGGCAGGTAGCAAGGCAATAGTGGCCACTGGTGGCAGGAAGTGGACACTGGTGAAGGAACTGGTGTTGAAACATTGTATGCCTGAAAACCAATCATGAATAACTTTGTAATTCACAGTGACTAAATAAAAAATTAATTAAAAGATTTAAAAATAGATCCAGAACCTCAAAGTACCTGAAAATAGCAAATGCTTAATTAGTATTTATTGATTTTATTTTTAATCAGTGGGCTGGAGCAATAGCACAGTGGGTAGAGCATTTGCCTTGCACGTGGCTGACCCAGGTTCAATTCCTCTGTCCCTCTCAGAGAGCCGGTAAGCTAACAAGAGTATCCCGCCCGCATGGCAGAGCTGGGCAAGCTCCCCATGGCGTATTCGATATGCCAAAAACAGTAACAACAAGTCTCACAATGAAGACTTTACTGGTGCCTGCTCGAGCAAATCGATGAACAATTGGAGGACAGTGCTGCAGTGCTACAGTGATTTTATTTTAATACATGTTCATATGGTCTTTGTTGAGAGTTTGTAGAGTGATGGGGAAATAAACCCAATCTTGAAGACAAGTAAGGAGTATCCAAGGAAACCACAAAGGTGGAAAAGGCCATTAAAACAAATGAGGTTATGAACTGCAAAGGCAGAGTCATTTATCCTGGTTTAAGGTAGCAGACAATGCCGAGGGTATTCTATTTTGTCTCCTGTCCAGTGGGAATAGAATGTGAGCTACAAAGGCAAGCCACATGTAGAAATGCGAAATTTCTAGTAGTCAAAAAATATCTAAAAAGAGGATATTGTCAAAAAAACAAAATAGAAAATCTTCTAAAAAGAAACTGGTGATAATTTAACTTTAAAACTCAATACTGGGGGCCGGAACAACAGTACAGTGGGTAGAGCATTTGCCTTGCATGCATCTGACCCAGATTCGATCCCCAGCATCCCATATGGTTCCCCGAGCACCGCCAGGAATATTTCCTGAGTGCAGAGCCAGGAGTAACCCCTGAGCATCGCTGGGTGTGACCCAAAAAGGAAAAAAAACACCTCAATCCTCAATACTTTGAACTCAATATTCATGCAACCTTATATAAGTAAAGGAAGTATTTGATATTGTTTGTTTACTTGTTTATATGACATCTTTGGTGTTTGTTGTCACTTTTACTACACATCTCAGTTCAGACTGGCCACATTTCGGGTGCTCTGTAGCTGTATGCTGACTATTGACTGTGATATTGGCTGGTGTGTAGTCTAGAGGCCGAGGTAAGAGATGGGAAAGAGAAGGCCAGAGGATTCTACTAGGCCTCAGGACAGTGGGAGGAAACAAACTCTCTTAAAGGGAAGAGGAGGGTCTGGAGCCCTAGCACAGCAGGTAGGCCATTTGCCTTGCATGTGGCCAACCTGAATTCGATTCCCAGCATCCCATATGGTCCCCTGAGCCGCGCCAGGAGTGCATGAGTCAGGAGTAACCCCTGTGCATCGCCGGTGTGACCCAAAATCAAAAAAAATTAAAGGCTAGAGGGGCACCCCTGAGAAGCACGGCCATCAACAAGGAACCTGGTGGTTCTCGGGGCATAGAACAGTTTAGTGGGGGTCAGGGTAAGCAGGGCTGCTTGCCTCAGTTCTGGGAGAGGCAGAACAGTTTTTCAACAAACATACCAGATAAATCTGCTATTCCACCTAGTGCAGAAATGTATTTTGCCAAGCACTTTTAGTGGGTGTGTTATGGGGTCAGAACTTTGAGGTCTCACAGATAAAGGAACAAACGAGCAATTTCTGAAGCACCATTAATCTTACCCTCCTGGCAGTGCTAAAGAAGAAAACAGACAAGTTCCTCCTCTTCAGTAAATATACCCTTTACAAATCTAATTAGAAACAGTCAGCGAGGGCCTTCCTGTAGTTGAACAAGTAGCATTTGAATGTCAGAGGCAGCACAAATGCAGGGGAGGTAGAGATGACCCTGCAGCTTTTCGGTGGAGGAAGAACATTTAGCTCTTTGAAGATGAGAATCTTCTGAAAAATGCAAAGGAGAAAAAAAGCCCAAGCTAATACCTACAAAAGGAAATGGCCATTTTTCAGGCAGATTTTCTCTAACCTCTACTGCAGAAAAAGTCATTGAAGCCAAGTAAGGAAAGCACCTTACATTTACACTGAGGTTCTTTGTATGCCTCTCTGTTTCTCTCTGGACACAGAGTCCTGGTGTGGGAGGAGAGTCAGAGAAAGCCAACAAAATAAAGCTCTCTGTTGAGATTTTCACAGGCTGAGGGGCTGGTCAGAAGACCTTTTTCTGGTGATAATGTATAAGTATTGTTTAGCCCCCTAGAATTCTAGCAGAACCTGCTCCATCCCTCACTTCTGCTTTCTGTCTTATTGTTCTTTTTAATGAAATAATAGCACTTCAAAATTTTTATTGACAGGGGACTGAAGGGCTAACACAGTGGGTAGCGTGTTTGCCTTGCACGCAGCTGACCCTGGTTCGATTCCCAGCTTCCCAGATGGTCCCCCGAGCACCGCCAGGAGTAATTCCTGAGTACAGTGCCAGGAGTAACCCCTGAGCATCACTGGGTGTGACCCAAAAAGCAAAAAAAGCAAAAAAAAATTTTTAATTGAGATTTTTGTGGTTTTCAATAATGCTTATTTTTTAGATTTATTTTTTAAAATTTTTTTATTAGTGAAACACCATGAGGTACAGTTATAGACTTATAAATTTTTGTGCTTGGGTTTCAGTTATACAATGATCAAGTACCCATCCCTCCACCAGTGCCCATCCTCCACCATAGATTTATTTTTTAGATTTATTTTAGGGAAATAATCTTTGACTAAGGCAAGATAAAAATCTACACAGGTGTGTCTTATTATGGAAAACCTTCATTCCACAATGCCAATAGCACTGTTCTTGGCCCTGAATCCATCTGCACTTCTAACTTCTAACTACAAAACAGCTGTGTTTTAAAAGTTGGCAAACTATGGAGTGATGGAATATTTTTAGCTAAGGTGACTTCTGAAAACTTTCAAAAAAATTTTTATCATTGAGATGATATGGTTTATAATAGTCTTAATATTTGCGCTTTAGGCTTGCAATGTTATTGCACTCTGCAATTATCACCAAAGTCCAATATCCCTCCACCACTGTCCCTATGTTCCTGCTCATCCACGCTCTCCTACCTAGTCTCCTCTTAGTAAAAACTCAGTTCTATTGGCAGCCTAATCTGTTTTCATTAGCCATTGCCTATCCCCTTGCTTGGAGATATTTTAAAATCAGATTTTTATTTAATTTATGTTTTCACCTGGCCACTTTAATAGTTCAAGTCGAAACAGAATTCTAAAACACTTCCTAAGGCTTGAGCCCTGAATGATTTAGATCAGCACTTGCAGACTCTTCCACCCACTGGCTATATTCTTGATAGACTCAACACTTCACAGCACATGAAATAATGGATCACAGTGCAAACGGCTGCCTGAATTCCACCACTGCGGTGAAAAAAGCCAAACATGACTTATATAATATCTTCCAAAAATGCAATGCCATTTTACGGCTACTTTCCATTTAAAAGATAGGTCCCAGGTTTTGTTTCTTGAAAATATTTGAGTTAGTTTCTATTATATTTCTGACTTTGGATTTATGTAGACACCAGATTCTCATTATGCCATCGTGAGGGCAAAAATCTCATGAAACGGGAGACCCAACCATAGAGACAATCCCCCATCTCTCTTAGAGAAATGTCAAGAAGAGGGGCCCGCGCAATAATGGAGTGGGTAAGGTGCTGGTCTTACATGTGGGTGACTCAGGTTCGATTCTTCAGAGCCACACATCGTCCTCCAAGCCTTTCCAGGAGTGATCCCTATGCATAGAAACAGGAGTAAGCACTGAAAATCTCTATACTTGGCCTTTAGTAGCAAACAAACCAACCAAAATCTCATGAGCAGAGACTGAGAGAGATGACACAAAAGGCTGAACACAGGCTTTGCATATGCGAGGCCTGAGCAAAACGTCCAGTGACAAAGAGTCTTGGAACACCCTTAGAGGACCCAGGTGCACGCAGTCAGGAGCAACCCCTGAGCACCGCAGAGTGCGGCTCTTCCTAGGACTTGATAAAGCAAGCTTTTCCTTACGATATTATAGGCCCAAATTATTTTCGTGGTTATGCTAAAGTCATTGTTATGATTCTTTAAAATATCTCTTAATTGAGGACAGAAGCATCTTTGTGGTTAAAGGTTTAAGAAAACATCATCTATCCACTGTCGGATCCCAAGTAATTAGGAGCTCCAGCTGTGCTGATGAGGGGTAGGAAATAGTGTGCCTTGACCCTGAGCAGTCCTCTAAGCTGGCTACGGGATTTATGTCAAACATCTGTGCTGATAAAGGTTGGGAGAAGGTTTGGCTTAAATAAATGCATGCATGCAAAGTGATTGAAAACACGTAATGACCTAAGCCAGAAAACAAGCAGACCAATTGACCTAGTAGGATTGATTTAAAAAAAAATACATGAAAAGATCGTCTTTTTTTTTTTTGGACTGGGAAAACAAAAAGACTCCTTTATATAAAGTAGCCTATTTCAGAACGATAACCCGAGTGCCAGCTGTTCAAATATTTCACTGTCCACACATTTCCCAAGCCAGTCCTGAGCTCTTTCATGGACGTTTCGGGGTCTCTGGTTTGATGGTAGATCTCCCAAGGTGCCCGATTTTCCAGGTTGCTTTGAGATCATTGCCACTTCAAGGTGTGTCGTTGTGGCCAATGTGTAGCCCGCTTGGCTATTCCTCTCGTATTTGGAGAACACTGCTGTCTTTTTCCAGCTTGTGCTTTGAGAAATGGTGTGCAGTCTAGGCACACCCCTGCAAGCTACTTCAGTGGTGCCCATTACAGCTGTCATCCCCCACACCCCTCAGCCTTCCTCCAGCGCTCCAGAGGGCAGCGGAGAGGCCACAAACGTTAGTTATATTGTTCAGATTCTTCTCCTAATTAACACTATGGAAAGCTTCTTCCTGGGCTCTGCTTTCTGAAGGGAAGTAAGTGTGCAGGTTGAGGAAACAATCCCTTCGTAAGAGGGTCCTGAGGAAACGATGAGAAGAGTGACACCAGCAACCTGCAGTTTCTCCATCCATCACAACTTCTTCTGCTGACTTGGCCTAACTCCATTTTCAAACGGATAATTGCCCAGATTTCCAAAAGAGGAATAAACATGGTACATATCGAAGGTTAGATCCAGTTCTTAACGGTGATAAAGGTATTTCAAGAAGCATTGAAGGAACTGTGTGTTTCGAGACAGGGACTGGAGAAAAATGTTTCAATGTGATAGCTACGTTTGATAGGAAACTGCTCAGTGTTCTACAGAATACAAAATGAAAACCTCTGGGGTTATCTTTTCTACCCTTCAGAAATTATTTGCTTCCCCACTAGACAGTGCACATATTAATATGGAGCTTCACAGAGTCTTGGGCTCTTACTGAACTAACAGAGAATAGCAAATTGAATTTGTGCCAGCCCACAATGTAGTCCCGGGGCAGACTTGTTACACAGAGTACTGCTAAGGACATTAAAGGGAGAGAGAGCCTGAACTCTTAGCCTTGTTTCCAAGATCTGATCGTTTTTCTTAGCACTTTCTTTATTTTTTCTTTTCTGCTCTATTTGGAATCATAGTCAAGATAGTAGGAAGATTATGCTGACAAATAGACTTCAGAAATGTGAAAGTTTTCCATACACAACAGAAAGATGAAAAACGTAGATGATTTAGGACTGAGCGTGGATAAAGCTAGGAAAGAAGAGAGAAAAAAAACCAAACATGGGTCTGGAGCAATAGCACAGTGGTTAGGGTGTTTGCCTTGCATGCAGCCGACCCGGGTTTGATTCCCAGCATACCATATGGTCTCCTGAGCACCGCTAGGAGTGAATCCTGAGTGCAGAGCCAGGAGTGACCCCTGTGCATTGCTGGATGTGACCCAAAAAGCAAAAATAAATAAATAAATAAAAGTACTTATTTAAAAAAACAACAACAACATTAAGTAACCAGCTTTAAAAAAAAATTAACTCTGGGCTTATTGTGGTCTCTCAAACTGACACACGGGCTTGGAAGCAGCTTATTAACTTCACTTAATAACACATTTGGCTAATAGAGAATGCACACACAAAATTTTTTTTCATAGAGTAGCATCTCTTGGTTCCTTCCATGCTAATTATGCAGTGCTGTCCGTGTTAATTTTTCATGGGCCAGGGATCAATTGGCAGGAAATAGAACAATAGAAACCGAAGTGAAAAGTTGAGGTTTGGAATGAAGCCCATGGGTTGGGATGGGGCGTGGGGGCAGCTGCTGGGAAGTAAGGAAAGGAGTGAGTCAGAGCTTGTGACTGCCCAGAAAAAAAATGTAATCTTGAATAGTTAGAGCCAGCGCTAAGGCAGTTCTCCGGAAGTGGCTGGAAGCCCCTGGTGTGCAAACAGGAGGCATGGGGAGAAATAAATTCAAGATGAGCGCTGTCAAGAGTTCGAGCCTCTCTCCTGTTGGGTGTTGTGGTTTGCAAAAGAGACATTGAGTGGCAATCATGTTTGGTCTATAGTCTACTTTCGGCATGCTTCTCCCATCCTGGGAGGATCCTCCCAACACCCTTTATTTGGTGCTCCCTTCTCTATCTGAGCTCGTGGCTAGCCTCCAAGCCATGGAGCAAAATTCCTGATACTGATCTCGGCCACTCTTGGGTGTTAGTCTCCTATTTTGTTACTTTATGTTCCCCCAGATGAATGCAATCTTTCTATGACTATCCCTCTCTTTCTGACTCATTTCGCTTAACATGATACTTTCCATGTAGTACCACTTGTATGTAGATTTCATGACTTCATATTTTCTAACATGGGGGGATGAGGGGTGGGAGGGATACTGGGATCCGTGGTGGTGGGAAATGGGCACTGGTGAAGGGATGGGTATTTGATCATTGTTTAATTGAAACCCAAGCACAAACATTTGTAAGTCTACAACTGTACCTCATGGCGTCTCACTAATAAAAATTAAACAAAAAAAAAGGTGGGAATAAAAAAAAAGAGTTCCGAGCTTAAAATACCAAACTGTGTTTTAAAATGGAGAGGGAAAGTGCCTCCAAAGCAGTGTCGTTACCAAGGGGGGGTGAGAAGACAGAGTAAGTGATTATTCTATCACTGAGGAGTATTCTATCACTGAAATGTTAAGAATTGCTGATGCATGATGATAGAAAGCCTACCTCAGGGCTGGAGCAGTAGCACAGCGGGTAGGGCATTTGCCTTGCAAAAGTCCAACCCAGGTTTGATTCCCAGCATCCCATATACCCCTGAGCACCGGCAGGGGTAATTCCTGAGTGCAGAGCCAGGAATATCACCAGGTGTGACCCAGAAAGGAAAAATAAGCCTACCTCAAACAGAGCAAACAGACTCTTGATTTGAGGAAGACACCATCACTTTCTCCTTACCAGCTGGGTGGAAGTACATTCCAGTGGGAAAAGGAAAGGCTCTCATCTGTTCCTGGCCTGGGGATGCTGGAGGATAATGAGAAGTGGGACATCTTCTGCAGTTGGGTGGTTGGGCTTTCTGAACTGGTTGCTACAGAAGCTGCTGGTCAGAGTTCTGTTGTTGTCTGTGTGTGGTCTCGCCATTTTAATCTGTATACCCTGTCTCTCAGTTGTTGGTAAACATTCTACTTTCATCTGTTTATGGCTTCCTAACACAGGACTCTTGGTATGTTATCTGACTACAGTTGTGTTAAATTGTACTGAATAGTGATAAAGGTGGGGAAAATACTATTTGCCCCATAGTCATGTGAAGGACACCCTAGCCACGGAGAGATTCAACTTTGAAACAGCATTGACAAGGGCTTTGGTGATGTATAGACTGTGCCAGGATATTTCTGGCTTATTCATAGTTTCTTGTACTGTTGATTTGTAGCTGCCCATAATTCTCAAACTTGTCTGCACATTTGCACATTGCTCTCTCAATCATGCTCAAATCAGAATTCTTGGTCATGGGTCCCAAGTATTCATTTCTTTTAGAGTCTCGGGTGATTGAAATATGAGGAGAGTTTGAGAGTGTATCCTATAATTCTTGTTACTCAAAGTGTACTCCCCCCAAACAGCTAGTAACATCTCATTGCCTGGGAGCTTCTTAGAATTTCAGATTCCTGGGCTGCACCCTTTCTGTGCCAAATCAGAATCTGCATTTTAAGTAAAGTCCAGATGATAAGTATCCACATTCAAATTTTGGAAGCAATGCTATACAGTTGGCTCAATGTGACCTCTCTGTGAGAAGAAGCAATAGTATTATTTCCAATTTTGTGGCCCAAAGAAGAGATCTTTTCTCCAGTCTCACTTATGTGCACATTGGTAGAGGCAGACATGCAGGCCTTCCCTTGAAAAAACTGAGCAATTTTTCAGCAGGGTTAGACTTTTTAAAGAAAATACCTAGTGTACTCATGGACTATGCAGTTGCTTATCAAAATTCTCAGAAATTTAAGGGTTAAATTTTTTTTAAAGGAAAGATCTCTAAGAAACCCATTTTGTCCTTTCCTAAGAAAATCTTTTGGCACTGTGTGTGACCCAAAAAGTCAAAATAAATAAATAAATAGTGTATTAAAAAAATGGGACCAAATTGATAGTACAGCAGGTAGGGTACAAGTACAGCCTTGCATGCGGCCTACCTGGATTTGATCCCCAGCATCCCATATGGTCCCCCTGAGTACTGCCAGGGGTGACTCCTGAGTGCAGAACCAGGAGTAACCCCTGAGCATCGCTGGGTGTGACCCAAAAGCCAAAATAAAATAAAATAAAAATAGAAAATCATTTGTGTTAAAGAGTCAAATATACATTTAGGTTGCCCAAACTTTTGAAGGCCTGTCAAAATAAACCAGTGTCCATAAAAAGACCTCTTAGTTCTTCAAGTTTAAAAAGGATTTTTCTAGAAGAAACATTACATTAAGCTCAATAATACTGGTGAAATACTTGTATTTGCTTCTCCATGTGTAGAATGGCTAGCATCCAGATGGGCTTATTTAGATATGAAGATGTGAGGTGAAAATGCATTGACAAAGATTTTAAACTGAATCAGAGAAGGTATGATGATTTCTTTAGAGACTGTACAGTATACATCTAAAAAATGAGTTAAATTGTTAAGGTACAGAATAAGGAAGTGATGCCAAATGCTAACTCAAATCCACAGGAAGAAATGAAGTGAATCAAAATAGCAAATATAGTCTCATCTAACAAATGATTTATATACGTGTTCTTTTCTCAGCTTCTATATACAACTTAAGATCAGGGTTTGGGCTTAATTTTAAAGTTAAGGGACATGGCTCAGCTGAAAAGTACATCCTTTGTGTGTGTGTGATGCTCTGGATTCAATTCCTGTTGCCACCAAAAATAAATAAAAATCTTACAATTATATGAACGGTAATTGTAATATTGTTTTCTAACATGTAGATAGTACAGATAACACTAATAATTTAAAACAGTGACAGGTAATGGCCTATAAGAATAATTTTTATTGAAATTAAGTTAGTGTATCTAAAGTATATTATAATAAGTGAAGATGAATTTTGTAACTCCTGGAGGAACCACTAAAGAAAAAACTCAAAAAAAAGAGAAAACAGTAAAAACATCATTAAAAAATCAAAGTGATACACTAGAAAATATCCACTGCATTTGAATATAGAATAAGATAAAGGAGCAAAAAATCTGAAACATATGGAAATGCATCTAAAGTATAAACAAATGAAACAAAATGGAATATGCAAAATCTAACCATAGGGATAATGACCGTAAATTTAAGTGGTTCAGACAACATAATTGAAATTCAGTGATTGTCAGACTAGATGAAGAAAACAAGATCAAACTGAAGACTGTCCACTGGATTCAAAACTTTAGATTCAAAATGGTGAGGTATATTAATATTGAAGGGTGGATGTGGAGTAGGTGAGCGCATTTGATCTGTTTGTATTACGCACGAGGTACAGTGGCTTTGAGTTACAGTATATCTCTTTTGTTATGAAAGGTATTGCCTTTTAATATCAGAACAAAGCTCCTCTAATAACTATTCTGGGAGATTCAAATATCTTCTTCTCCTTATCAGTTCAAAGAGGAGAGAAAAAGGATAAGGCTAGAAACTATCAAATTATAAATTTCAAAAGTTAATAACATAAGTCACCATGTATGATGGCGCGGGGCTGTTTTAAAGAATGATTTTTGCTCACAAATGAAGGATCCAGGGGAATGTTAGAGACTGGCCGAAAGGAAATAACAAGGACTTAAGTGTTTGTAACCTCTGAGAGGAAGAATGCAGAATGAAGATTTTCACTTTAGAGACAATACAGATATTAACTGATGGGGCAATATAAATATAATACATTTCCACTAGACCAAAACCATTTGCATCTCTAGCTGACAAGAACAGTTTAAAGTTTTTAACAGGTCATTGTTCTACAATGTCTGGGGTTCAATCAAGTAAGATGATCAAAATTGCCTATGTGAAGACACCCTTAGATTGATTTGTAGATAATGTTCTAGTATGGTCTTGAAAAGGCACACACACAAATCTTTCTGTGTCCCAAGTTAAGGAAACTTTCTTAACTTAAAGAAGTAGATTCAGCTGTGAAATACTTTTCATATAAAAGTACAGATACTACACTTGATCTTAGCCAAAAGGCCAAGAGCGATAGCACAATGGGTAGGGCATTTGCCTTGCACACAGCTGACAGGGCCGACCCATGTTCGATTCTTTCACCCCTCTCGGAGAGCCCGGTAAGCTACTGAGAGTATCTCACCCACACAGCAAAGCCTGGCAAGTTACCCGTGACGTATTTGATATGCCAAACACAGTAACAAATCTCGCAATGGAGACATTACTGGTGCCTGCTCGAGCAAACTGATGAACAACGGGAGGACAGTGCTACAGTGCTACATAAAAATTATTAATACAGATCATGTGGCTAATATTTACTGCTGTATCCTTTCCATGCACTCCACTGAGTACTTTACATCCTTTATTTTCCTCCTTACTGCCATGTTGAGAGAGGTGAAAAATTATTATTTCATTTGTTTAATTTTAGTTCACATAACTAGTAAAAGGTGAACAGGAATTTGTGGTTTCTTATTCCTTTGTATCTCACAAGAACAGTTTCTAAAGGACAGTCTGTGTTCACAATAATGCTTCAAACATTATAGTATATCCAAATATATGCTTTTGGTGAATAGAAAATTTGACCAATACAAGCAAAGAAAAGGGAAGTAATAAATAATTTTGGAAGGGTTTTTTTTCTCCTTTATGTTTCTGTACAATCTCTCTGTCTCTGTCTCTATCTCTCTCATTATCCAGACTCTTCCTCTCCCTCAAGCAAGGTTACCGAAAGGTCACATATGATTGTATCACTCAAAGATACTATAGAAGTTAGGACAAAGACAAAGTATCAGCATAAATCTTCACTCTATCAGTGGAAATGTACTGGACCTTGTCACAGGGGTTAATTTTAAAATTCCATCCTCTATTTCCCTTAGACATTTAAAAGAACTTCTTGTAAAACATTTCTTCCCTAGATCAGTTGAGGAAGTGAATGAGTATGAACTTAAAAATTTATTTTTACAGATGGGAGATCAGATAGGCTAAGTAAAACCAAGGTCATGGAGCAAACTCTTGGAAGAATGCAGAAGAGAGAGCCAACTCTCTCACTTGAAACAAAACTTTTTAACTACTGGGGGATTCCTCCAAAGTTGTTTTCTTCCATTTTGATTTCATTTTTTTAAGGGCAAATGAAAAAGACAGCTGATTAGAAATGGCAGTGGTGGAGAAAACATACTTGAGAAAAATGAATGTCTTGAACACGTCTGGTGGTGACAGTTTTCTTGATTTAAACAGTGACCGATTTTTGTATTTCCACTTGAGTGACCACATTCAGCAAGACATAATTGCTAAGCACCTGGCATGTGTCATAACTTCTTAGCTAAAAGCAAAGTTGTGGAAATCCTGAGCCCTTCTCTGATCATGTACTAGAGCAGAGTTGAAATGAGTACCCAAACTGATTCTTGAATGTCCTTTGCAGAAAACTCTCTGCAGCCGTAGGTCTCTTTGTGCTTAAGCAGCTTGAGTCTGTGCAGGTGTTCTACATGACCTGAATTGTCATTGTTGTCAAATTCAATCTTATCTGGAGGAGCATCTTAGAAATGACCCAGTGCACAATCTGATCGTTCCTTTCTGTGGTGCATATCACAGGAACACCTGGGTTTTGTCTGAATAGATAGCTCAGACTTAGGCCAAAGGCATGGTGATGGAGAGATGGCGTTGCCTCCCCCCTCCCCCAGCTCCTTATCTCGAGGATCAGAGGCCTGGTCTGCGTTTGGAAAAAGCATGACCTGCCAGCATGAGCATAAAGAATAAGATCAAGGGTGAAGATGGTAGTGAGGCAAATGAGACAAGATCCTCAAGCAGTCAGAAAAGATAGATTTGTGACCAGGGGATTTCTTTTTGTTTTCTGCTTGGGGGCCACACCCGGTGTTACTCACTCCTGGCTTTGCATTCGGGGATCAGTCCTGGGAGTCTCAGGAGGGCCATATTGGGTGCTGGAATCAAACCCTGATTGGTCATATGCGATGTAAGTGTCCTGCCCACTATACTATTGCTGTCACCCCTGAGACCAGGTGATTTCTGTTCTATTCCTTTTGTCGGGTCTAAGTGGCACAAATGCCAGCCAACTTCAACCGTGAGTGTGGAAAGGCCGGACTACAGCTGAATCTTACGAAGACAATGTTTATGAGAAACAGCCTCATTCCTGACACTCCATTCGCTCTCAATGAACGACCATCTCCGAATGCAACAGCTATGTGTACCTAGGTCAAGAAGTCAACATGACAAATGACCTGGCACCCGAGCTGCGCAGGAGGGAGAGAGCGGCTTGGAATGCCTTCAAGAGTGTTGAAGAAATAGCTAAGAGGACGAATAATCTTCAACTCCGGGCACATCTCTTTGATTCCACTGTTCTTCCTGCATTAACATACGCCTCAGAGACCGGGGCCCTACACAAACAGGATGAGAACGCTATCCAGGTCTTTCAAAGAGGAATTGAAAGAGCTATGCTTGGAACATCATCTTTCACTCAAATGAGAGGAAGAATCTGGAGTTCCGACCTCCATTGATGATCAAGAATCAGGGATGCTGTCTTGTTTGCCAAGGCATCGAAAATCAGATGGGCTGGACACATAATGTGATTTAGAGACGACCGCTGGACTAGAGCCATTACCAACTGGATTCCACAGGATGTCAAAAGACCACGTGGCCGCCCACCTACCAGATGGTCAGACTTCTTCATCAAGATCATGAATGATCGGTTTGAGGCTCTTTGTGTTCCTAGAGCGAACAGACGCCATTGGGCTACACTAGCACGCGACAGGGACAAATGGAGATGTTAATGGTGCCCGCTTGAGCAAATCGACGATTAACGGGAAGTCAAGTGATCAAGTGATCCTTTTGTTGGTATGGTGAGCCCCACTTCATTGTGGGATGGGACACACTGCACATAGGCAAGAATAGCAGAAGAGGGGAATGACTGGGGAGAGTCTTGAAGGATGGCTTTTATGGAAGTGTTTGTCTTACCAAGTCATCTTTTTTCTTTTTTCTTTTTTTTTATTTTTAGGTCACACCTGGCAATGCACAGGAGTTACTCCTGGCTTTGCACTCAGAAATTAGTCCTGGGGGTGCTTGGAGGACCATATGGGATGCTGAGAGTCGAACCCGGCTCAGCCGCGTGCAAGGCAAATGTCCTACTTGCTGTGCTATCACTCCAGCCCACCAAGTCATTTTTGGAAAAGGAAAAAAGTGAGATAGAGATCCTATTAGGGGGGCCTTCAGTTGTGCTCAAATACCCTGACTTCTCATCTAACTCTCTACTTAGTCTTTTTTTTTTTTCAGATGCACTTGAAGTTCCCCAATGCAGCAGTCTCCCCATAGCTACATGTTTATGTGCTTAGACCTTCAGGGTGACAGGAGGCACTGCCTGCCAACTGATACGGCTTTCGGGATTCCCAGAGGTTGCTGCTTGCCTGAAATACTCTGTTCTACTAAGTCATGCCTGTAATTCCGCCTTAGTGCTTTTTTAATTAAGATTTTAATCCTCTTTTGAAGCAAGAAGTCTTAGGAGAGTATAATGTTGTGATCTGCCATGAGTCATTTATCCCCGAGTTATTAAAGGGTTATCCAAGAGATGGTTTTCAGGGTTGGAAGAGGCACCAGGCACCTGAACTGATAAGGACATGAAGAATTCCTCAACTCGATAAGAGGAGCCTGGCAAGTGGGCTAAAATTTAAGGGAGCGCTTGCTCTCCGCATCAGGCCTGTCCAGGGCCTCTGAGAGTGGATGCTTCCTTAAATCTGGCACTGTGATGCCTGCCTCACCCTGCTCCTGACTCTCACTGGGAGCTCCAGCTGAAACCGTTCTGTGTCCAGTTGAGGCGTGGTCCATGCACACACAATCATGGTAACCACTTTAGGTTCAATGATAGGCTCTTGTCAGGTTTTCAGCAATTTCAAATGGCCTGATTTAATAATATTTACTCATTTGCTTACTGGCAGGCACTTTGCTCCCATAATTAGTCCTTCCTGCACTCTGCCAACGCATCTCCACTTTACAGTGAAGGAAAGTGATGCTCATCAAAGCTACAAAACTAGCCCAAGGTCATACAACTAGTAAGCACAGTGCCAGAATTTCAAAGTAGGCTGACCTAAGTCATACACGTAGGCTTATTCCTTGCTCTTAGCTTGCTGACTATCACTGCCAGCTTACAGTGTCATGTAAATCAAGGCCACCTAAGCAGAGGTTTACTCTTTGTTATTATGCGTGATGATCTGCAGTGACCCACTTTTTACAAATACCTTGGTGTGCTCTCTTAAGTGAAACATATTTAAGCATTAGCAAAAGACAGCATGGGCCAGGGAGCTAATAATAGCCCCCATGAATGACTAACCAGAGTTGAGAGAGGTTTTATAGGCAGGGCAGTGTGGATTTCTGTCTATAGAGAACTGCAATATCTTTTACTAGAAATGTTTGCTTCAAGGTCAGTGAGGATATCTAGTCATTCTCCATTTTCTGTGAGAAGGAAGGGTGCTTTGTATCCCACAGTTTCTGTAGGTAAAAAAGGGACTTTATCGATAAGCATAATCATTTTGAAATTCTGTGTTGAGCCCTCAAAATAGGTCTTGTTTTTGGAATCCAGCTTTAAGCATTTTGAGGGGAAGCTAAATAAATATTGGGCCGTACGTGGCACATATGCAAAATTGTTTTCATTGGAGTCCCTGCAAATTTTAGCTTATGGGAAAAGAAAATGTCATTTTCCTCCAGTGAAATTGGCTTTTGCCTTTTAGAACTAGGCATATTAACATACAGGTCAAGTTGCCAGACAGTGCAACTTTGCACGGTACCACCTGTTACATAATCAAAAGCCTGGTTGGCAAACGTTTTCTGTAGAGGGTCAGATAAACATTTTAGGTCTAGACCATTACTTAATTCCACTGGTGTAGCATGAAAGCAGCTATAGAAAATATGTGAATGAATGTGTCAGTGTTCTCATAAACTTTCATTTATACAAATGGTTTGGGAAGGAGACGGGACCAAATTTAACAATAAGACCTTATTTTGCCAACCCTTGATCCAGAGGTCACATTCAAGTATAATTGATACCTTTTTTTCTGTTCCTCTATTTTTAAAATTTTTGTTTGTCTTCTGGTTTTATTGTTTCTGCTTTTTTAATCATTAACTTAGTACTTATAAGATAAGGATTAGAGGAAAGGGCAGCTCAGATAGAGAAGGGAGCACCAAATAAAGGGTGTTTGGAGGATCCTCCCAGGAGGGGAGATGCATGTTGAAAGTAGACTATGGACTGAACATGTTTGCCACTCAATGCCTCTTTTGCAGACCACAACACCCAAAAGGAGAGAGAAAACACAAGGGATCGCCCTGCCACAGAGGCAGGGTGGGATGGGAGGGATATGGGTGGGAGGGATATTATCCATGGTGGTGGAAAATGGGCACTGGTGGAGGGATGGGTATTTGATCATTGTATAATCGAAACCCAAGCACAAAAAATTGTAAATCTACAACTGTACCTCATGGTGTTTCACTAATAAAAATTTTAAAAAATCCTTGATGATGCAAAGCTTCTTTGAGGGACGGAGATCCTTTGCCCAAGAGCATACACTTAGGAGGGCAGCTTCTTTTACTCTGCAGGAATAGATCATAGCAAGAGTCATTCTGTTTGGAACAAGTTCCAGGCTTCAGTTTGGTATTCAAAATAGGTCTTTTCAGCTCAGATAGAGAAGGGAACACCAAGTAAAGGGTGTTTGGAGGACCCGCTCGGGTTGGGTGATGCGTGCCGAAAGTAGACTATAGACTGAACACAGTGGCCACTCAATACCTCTATTGCAAACCACAATACCCCAAAGGAGAGAGAGAACAAAAGGGAATGCCCTGCCACATAAGTGGGGGGGATGAGGTGGGGGTGGTGGGAGGGATACTGGAATCATTGGTGGTGGAGAATGGGCACTGGTGAATGGATGGGTACTCAGTCATTGTATGACTGAAATGCAAACTTTAGTTTGTAAGTATGTAACTGTACCTCACGGTGATTCACTATTAATAATAATAATACAATAAAATTAAATAAATAAAACAAAATAGGTCTTGTTTTGGGGATCCATCTTTAAACATTTAGAGGGGAAGCTAAATTAATATTGGGCCATACATTTCATATATGCAATGCTGTTTTTATACATGAGAACCTCTGGTTTATGTCATATATATGCACATAAGTACCCTGCATGAGAAGTTGGTGCTGGGAACATTCATTATAAATCCATAAACCTACACCTACATATTGTCCTCATCCAAAGTCTTTAGGAAATAGACTCACCAATTGTGACTGCCTGCTCCAAATAAATGCTCCCAGTAACTGACTCCCCACCTCCTGTGTAACAGAAATTCACCTTCTCTTCACCTTGTACCCACTCTTCTAGAATACTTCTCTGTTCCTTTTCTAGTACAGAGTGAACACATGACCCAAACCAGACCTATTGGAATACCTCCTGTAAATTTTCAATCAGAATAGACTAAACTGGCATTAATGAATAGCAACAGGGAAAGTTGATGGTTTTTGATCTGGCCCCAATCACTCCTACATCCTCTCTCTGCTTTGAGCATGTGAGCTAATAGATGCCTTTTCTTTTTGGCTTATGTTATTTAAATCAGCTTCCTCTCTCATGCAATGACAATGCCCTGACAACATTGAGCAAGAGGAACCTGGCAAATATGATTGCCTGACACCTGCGAAGGATTATGCTCTGAATTTAGATGGTAAAATTCATTGTGGAACAGCCCTAATCTATCTACTTTTCTTTTGATTGATAGACCGTCATGAATATTTATCACGGGGCCTGGTGCTAAAAGAAAGCTTTTAGATACTATTTAAATTGATCTTAATTCAATTACGACAAAGGTTTTCCTTCTATTCTCATCTCCACATTGACTTAGAAAAAAAACGATTTGCATATTGTTTACATCTTTTCTGTTTAAAGAGCTAGAACAAATATCCTGGAGTTGGTACTGCGAGGTATGTTCAAGGAAAACCCAGGTAGTAGATGCTCTAGGCTTTGAGGACCGTATCATCCTGTCATAGCTACTCAACTCCTGCAGCCTTGGACAATGAGGAATAAATGTTGAGGGTATGTTTTGAAGAACATTTTTTTACACAAACAGGTGTGTAGACTGACTTGCCAACTCTAATCTGAACCAACCCAGCAGTGTTTTAATGCCAAGTGAGGAAAGACGTCTCTAGAATTGAGCTCCCTTCATCTCATGAGGCAAACACTGAAGAGGATTACAACACTGGCCCCTCGAGACACCAGGAAAGGAAAAGAGGAGCCATTGTTGTTTGGAATCAGATCTCTGTCTGCTGACCTTCTCACCTCCGTGGGAGCACATCTGTGTGCCCGGAAGGGACTGCAGGGCAGTAAGCCAAAGAGCACTGTCTGAATTAGAACTCCAACGTGGCTTGTACTGCTGAAGGCGAGGCCACTGAACTCTGTATTGATACTTATCTATGATATCAACCCACACATTACTCGCATATTTGTTCTGTGAAAGGAAGAAGAAGAGGATCACTGAGGCCTGGTGGGAATGAATAAGCAGATCCCAGCAGTGATTCTGAGCACCCTGAGTGGGCACCATTTTCCCTGGTTCAAGGGCTGCAAAGGTGAGAGACAACAGGGAACAGCCCTGCTCTGCTCAAATCTCGAAGTCTCTGAAATGGCTTGGAAGTATACTCGGAACTACTTTTGTGCTCAAAGCTAGAGACAGCTGGCTTCCCAGAAAACCCTGGGCTAGGAGCAGGTCCTCAAAGCAGTTCTCTGAAAGGGAAGAGATGACTCCCACTGGACTTGACTTGTTGGTAAGCCTTCCTTTCCCCTGACAGGGGTGACTCATGAGATATACTGGAGCCAAGACACCCTAGGGCTAGCTCCAAAAGAGAGGCTTGCGATAATTACTCCCCAGAGGCAGCAGAAACTTGCCTGAGAATTTAGTCTAGGGAACCAAAGGGCACGCTCTAGGAGTAGAAGCTGGAGGAAGGCCAAACCCTGAGGCTTCTGGGAAGGACACCTTAGGAACCAGTCTAGAATGGTAGCCAGACGTGGCAAAGCTATAATAAAACTTGAATCTTAAAAATTGTAGGCTGTGGAAAACCTAGTTAGAGCAATACACAAGAAGACCAGAATTGGGTGCAGGGGGCTGAAATTTCTTCTTCCAGTGAGGCCCAGTCATACAGTAGCTGATCTCCCAAGATGGAGGCAGCAGACTGGTTCTAAAAACTTCAATATGCTGGGTTGGAGCAATAGGACAGCAGGCAGCTGACCCAGGTTCGATCCCCGGCACGGCACGTGGTTCCCTGAGACTGCCAGGAGTGATCCCTGAGCACAGAGCCAGGAGCAAGTCCCAAGCACTTCTGGGTGTGGACCAAATCACCCCGCCAAACAAATCAGTATGCTTCAGAATCATGTGCAGAGGTTAAAAACTCCTTTAGTATTTCTGATTCAGGAAAAGATCAAGACAGATTGGGGTTTTATGCTTTAAAAGCCACCCCGGATGATCCTTAGTAATTGGTCCTTGAGTCCTACTTGTTTTTTGCTTTTTGGGTCACACCCAGCTATACTCAGGGGTCACTCCTGGCTCTGCACTCAGGAATTACTCCTGGCATTGCTTGGAGGACCCTATGGGATGATGGGGATCGAACCTGGGTCAACTGCGTGCAAAGCAAACACCCTACCCACTGTACTATCGCTCTGGCCCCATGAGCCCTACTTTTAAAGAGCCTAGACATTCAACCGTTTCTCAAAGATCCCAACTGTAACTGCCGCGATGGTGGGTAGATCACTGACAAGGACCTTTTGACTTTTTTTTTACATATTTAACTTTAAAAACATTTCTGTGATATTTCTAGGTGTTACCCTTCTCCGGGTACTTCCAGGTGGCCCTGGTGGCCCACAGCATGGCAGAGCCTCTGAGAAACAGCACATTCTCAGTCCCTTGCATAGATCTGCCCCACCAGTTGGCTGAGAATTGCCTCAGACCCCCTGAACACTACTTGAGTGATCCAAACAGACAGAAACAGTTTAAAAATATTAAAAAAATTTTAATCACCGTGAGTTACAGTTATAAAGTTATTCATCATTAAGTATCAGCCCTGCAATATTCCAGCACCAATCCCATCACCAGTGTTCACTTTCCTGCTCCAGTGTCCCCAGTTCCCCTGCCTGCCTCCAGAGCAAGACACTTTTCCCCTCCACCATTATCCTACTGTTCCATTCCCTAGTTTATCTCCCATTACTTTCAATCCAGTGGCAAACTTCCACTGATGGACAGTTCTCCTGCTCTTTGTTTGCATTGCCTTTTTTTTTTTTGCTTTTTGGGTCACACCCGGCAATGCACAGGGGTTACTCCTGGCTCTGCGCTCAGGAATTACCCCTAGCGGTACTCAGGGGACCATATGGGATGCTGGGAATCGAACCTGGGTCAGCCGCGTGCAAGGCAAACGCCCTACCCGTTGTGCTATTGCTCCAGCCCCTACATTGCCTTTTGAGCTTCATTATTCCTTTATGGCGTTTCTATTTGTCCCATATCAAAATAGATCATTCTCCGTCCTTCCTCTGACTATCTTCACTAAATATGATATGTTCCAGATCCATCCGTGTAGCAATCAAGTGCATAACTTTATCTTACAGAGTAGTATTCCTTTCTGTGTATGTACTGTATTCTTTATCCAGTCAACTTGGGCAATTGGGTTATTTCCAGATTTTTGGCTATTGTGAATAGTGCTGCAATGAGCACAGGAGTGCAGATGTCTTTTCTGGGTTGTGCTTCTGGATCCTTAGGGTTTATTTCAAAGAGCGGGGTTGCTTGGTCATATGGAAGCTCAATTGCTACTTTTTTTTTAGTAATGACCGTAGTGACTTCCAAAAACCCTGGGTAACTCAGTATTCCTACCAACAGTGAAGGAGGATCCCTTTTCCCATATCCTCACCAATGAAATCAGCCCAGAGACTACAAAAACTTTTTGACCATCACTTATTTGATAAAGGGTTAGTATCCAAAATATATAAAGCACTGGTAGAACTCTACAAGAAAAAAATCTGATACATCAAAAATTGAAGAGAAGAGATGAACAGAAACTTAAAAAAAATACTTATGGCCAAAAGGCAGATGAATATTACTAATCATCAGGGAAGAGCAAATCAAGACAACAATGAGATGCCACCTCACACTAGAAAGACTGGCACTGATAAAAAAGAAAAGAATAAAACCACTTTTGTGGCTGACAGAGGCAGCACAGTAGCTAAGATTTGCACAGGACGAACCTGAGTTCAGTTCTTGGCACTGCATATTGTCTCCTAAGACCTACCAAGTATTCAGTGTGGTCCCAACCCACAAAGTAACACTTTACAGGCAAAGGAACTGAGGTCTCCAGTCTATGATGTAAATCACCAAGCTGGTGATAGACAGCCAGTGTGTATTCCCTATGCTAATATATACATATATGTATATATATATATATATATATAAAGGCTCGAGCAATAGCACAATGGGTAGGGTGTTTCCCTTGCACGCAGATGACCAGGGTTCGATTTCTCCACCCCTCTTGGAGAGCCCAGCAAGCTACTGAGAGTATCTCGCCCACATGGCAAAACCTGGCAAGCTACCCGTGGCATATTTGATATGCCAAAAAACAATAACAAAATAACAACAAGTCTCACAATTTGTCGTGAGACGTTACTGGTACCTACTCGAGCAAATCGATGAACAATGGGGGACAGTGCTACAGTGCTATATATTATACATATATATGGACCAGAGACATAATATAAGAAATAAGGTACTTTCCTTGCTCACAGTCAACCCCAGTTTCATCCACAGCATACTATGGTACTCTGAGTACCAGGACTTATCCCTGAGCCCAGAGCTAGTAGTAAGTCCTGAACACCACTAGGTATGGCCTCCAAACCAAACATACATGTAAATCAACACCCTTTATCAATTTGTCGTTAGCTTATGCCTCTCTTTCCCAAAATAATTTTAAATAGGTAGTTTTATTATTGTTTTGGGGTCACATCTGACCCCAGTAATCAGGGATTACTCCTGATCTGACTGTGCTCAGGAATTACCTCTGGCAATGCTCAGGGGACTATATGGGATACTAGGGATTGAACCTGGGTCGGCCATGTTCCAGGCAAGTGTGCTGCCCACTGTACTGTCTCTCTAGCCCCTTAAACAGTTCTACAATGGTGAGTAGCTATAGCAGATTTTATTCGACAAAAAATAACTGCTGATGTATGTCTCACCTCCTCTAGAATCCTGCTGTTCTCCTACTGAAAGATGGAAACTGTGACTAGGGAGAGGACTCAGGGGCCTGGAGTATATTCTTTGCATGCTAGAGCCCCAATTTTGATCCCTGGAAGTACATGCTTCCCTGAGAACCGCCAGGTGTGGCACAAAACAAACCCCCCGCCAAGAGATGGAATCTCTGAGGCTCTGAAGATGGCTCAATGCCCCAAGGTTCTTGCCTATTACACACTATGTCATGAGTTCAAGCCCCTGTACCGCCTCATGTTCTAAGGTGATCGTGACAGTCCTGTTCTTTGTGATTCCCCAACAGAAAGGATGCCAAAGATGTGTCAGTGGCTTCAGAAGCTACCAGAATAAGTGTGAGGTCCTTAGCTTAATTCCGGTGCAGCATATACACCCAAGCTGGTGACGTTGCACCATGGTCTGGGGTCCTGGGGTCTCTGGCTAGAGAAAATATTCATGAACAAACAAATGAATGATTCTATCTCCCTTCCTGCTGCCTGACTTCCAAGGCCAAGTCCCAGCTTCTTCCCTGCTTATTTTATCAAGATGCTGACTCCTGGCACCCAGCCACTACGATGGCCACATAGAGAGCCAATAGGGAGGTGTTCCCACAGTAGCCGCAGCTGTTTGTGTCTTCTGTCTGACTGCCAGTGTGAACTTCCATGTATATGAGTGAGCAAACCTAATGATTTCAGCCTCTAGCCTTTGAGCTATGGTTTGCTGATGCCAAGTGGAACAGAATCCAGCTGTCCTGTTAGCCCTTCTTAAAGTGCATACTTATGAGGGAAAATAAATACACATGATGTTTTTAACCACCAAGTCTTGGAATGGTTTGGTTCATAGCACTAGGTAGCTAAAACACTTATAAATGCATGCCATTCACAGTTGTGAGAATTAGGTGAAAGGAAAATGAAATTAGAAAAGCAATAAGCTAAAAAAGTGTTTGAGGAGCAAACGCTTTGTTAGATTCTGAACTGCATGCTATTGTCTTGGCTTGAGCTTTCTGGCAAGGAGAAATATAATTTCAGGTAATGCTTCTCAAACTTAAATGTGTACGCAAGCACCCAGGGGTATTGTTAAGTTGCAATTTCTGATTTATGGGGTCTGGGATGAAGCAGTCTCTTTCTTTCTCTCTCTTTCTCTCTCTCTCTTTCTCTCTCTCTTTCTCTCTCTCTTTCTCTATCTCTCTCTCTCTCTGTGTATCTGACTCTCCCCACCCTCCCCTCCGAATCTTCCTCCTCCTTCTTTCTTCTCTCTCTCTTTTACCCTCTCCATCTTTTCCCCCTCTCTCCCTGCTTTCTCTCTCCCCTCACACTCCTCCTCTGCTCCTTCTCCTCTCTCCCTCTGCTCTTTCTCTCCTCTTTCTGTCTTTTCCTTCTCCCCATCTTGAAGGGAGCACATGCACTACTGAGCTATACCCTCAGCTAAGATTCTTTAAAAAAAATTAAACAGACTCTCAAGTGGTGTCACATTTGGTGTTCTCGGAACCACATTAAATATATGTCTGTGTGTGTGTGTGTATAAATATATATTATACTCCTATATAAAGAATCTTTCACAACATTCTTTCAACATGGAAAACTATTTTATAAAGCTCTTTCTTATCATGGTCCTTCAAAGTAAAAATAAAGACAAAAGGAAATTCACTAAATGTTTTCTACAGGGCTAAGCAACCAAGGCCAAGTATAAATCTTACTAATGTATAGGATTGCTTCAAGAGTATTAGAATATCTAAAGATGAACTTCATTTTTTTGGTTTTTTTTATGAACTTCATTTTAAAGGTGATTTTCCAACAATACTATTTCTTGCAAATATCCCTTTGATATGGCTTACATAACAGATTGTTCATGCTTGATATCCCTGATGTGAACACAGCACCAGGCATTTTCTGTTGCCAATTAAGGGATGATCCATATGTTTCCACCATCAAAAAGAAGGTAGAATTGAGGTCATTTTAGAAAATTTAAAATGTCAGTTCCAGACAGGTGATTGGATGACTATTCACACAGTCATCACATAAAAAAGACAAACCCAGCAGCATGTCCATAGAAAGGATCAATATTTTCCTCAGCAACTAGACTAGGGTTGTTCTAACCTCCAATCAGTGGATGGACATAACCTCAAAGACGAGCCACTTAGCATTCAGAGAAGACCATGAAGTAAGTGCAATCAGTCCTGTTAAGGGACATTTTATACTGAATTTGACCTTCAAAGTGATTAAAATATAAGGTTTGCATAAGGTTTTCTGTGTAACTTGGTCCTTAACCTGTTTCTCTTTATAGGAGCCTATGGCTGAGAAGTGACCCAGTGAAGATGCAAATTACTAAATACTTTTCTTTACACATTTCTACAAGTGTGAGGGTTTTAATAACTGTCAATTTAAAACAAACATTTATTTTTTGCCACACAACTGGTGTTCAAGAAATCTGGGGCTATTCTCAGTGACTATAGGACAACCTGGCCAGTGGTGCAATGTGGGATCCAAGCGTGTGGTGATGCTTGGGCCATGCCATGTGTGGGATTAGATTACCAGGCCCCCTAATGGTGCAGGGGGTTAGG
Organism: Sorex fumeus; assembly: GCF_029834395.1. Classification (NCBI taxonomy): domain Eukaryota; kingdom Metazoa; phylum Chordata; class Mammalia; order Eulipotyphla; family Soricidae; genus Sorex; species Sorex fumeus. The sequence continues at coordinate 39,051,798 of NW_026606143.1, forward strand.
TAGGGTTCCAGAGCTGCACCTAGAATGCTGATGCTCAGGAAAGATAGTGTGGTGCTAGGGATGGAACTTAGCTACATGCAAAGCAAGTGCTTTAACCCCTGCACCATTTCTCTGACTCATAACAACTGTCGTTTATAAACCTGTGTGTTTCTCATGAGGATGTACTGAATTGAAAGTCCCAGGCTTCTAATCCAAAGTAGGAAGTAGGTCAGGAATGAAAAAGGAATGGGACTGAGTTCTTAAATTGGAGAGTAAAGAGACTTTCACTTTCTAAAAAATCATGAACTATATGGTGTGAACCCAGTGAAATGTAGCATACCCAGAACATAGACTAGATATAGTCTATGTTTCAACTCTTCCTGATGAAATTGTTGAGATAGTAGTTCTAAATATTTGCCTCATGTATAGAAACTTTAAAAACTCATGAGGATAAGGGGAAGCCGATTGGCATAAAACGTGGTTGAAAACCTTGAAAATAATTTTAGAAAAACTTGAGAAATCTTTAGCACAATGAAATCATGTTGTTTATTATCCCCCAAAATGAGAAAAGTACACTGGTGGTTCAGGGAGAAATACAATTCTTTAAGAAAATACAAATTTCCTCTAAAAGTATTGGAATTTCTCAGGGAAAGGAAAACTGGCCAATGTCAAATATTTGTTTTTGGAATCATTCAAGGCTGGATGGACATCTCATAGAATTCTTGCATGGAGTAGGACTATGAGCTACATGACTTACAAGAAACTCCTGGAGCCTAGTTCTGGGATGTGTTAGTATTTTCAATCTGCCATTTGTCACCTGTCACATCCCTGGAGGAGAATTATTATATGGAGACAAATGTATCAGATGAAACTCTCTGTATGTAGTTAGAAAGTGTGAGCAGAAAGGGACACAAAGCATGATTCCTCCCCTTTTAAAAACGATATAGCCTCTCTCTTCTTAGCTCTGCTTACTGTTTCCACTCCTCTTGCCCATACTCTTCCACTGTCATGGGGAGGGAGTTTGTATTCTAACTTTTTTTTCTTTTTGGGTGACACCTGGTGATGCACAGGGGTTACTCCTGGCTCTGCACTCAGGAGTTACTCCTGGCGGTGCTCAAGGGACCATATGGGATGCTGGAAATCCAACCCGGGTTGGCCGCTTGCAAGGCAAATACCCTACCCGCTGTGCTATCTCTCCAGCCCCTGTATTCTAACTTTTTATTAAAATCAATCCTTCTCACTTAGGCCCCCTACAACTTCTCTTGTGGAGGAGGCTGGGACCTCCAATCTTGAGGCTGTCTGGGATAACAAGAACATTCATATTCTTTGGAAGTTAGGGTTCAGCTTTCTCCTGTTGTATGCCTTCTTTTCTTTTTAATTCACTTAAATCCTATCATTTATAATACTGTGAATCAGTTCCTCATAAACATTATTCCAACACCACACCCATCACCCATGTACCAAAGGTACCTAGAACCCTTTCCTCTCAACCCCCACCTCCTACCAACTCAACTGTGTGGGTTGGTTCTCTTGTTGTGTTCCTTTGGCCCTTTGTTGCTAATTTTCTGTGAATCTTTAAGTATCACACACTAGAAATCACTCTATAACTCTTTCTTTCTGACTGACTTCTCCCAGCCTGATAACCTTAGATCCATCCATGTTGCAGTAAATTGCATGGTTTTGTTTTTTATCTAGAGTTGTATAGTGTTCCATTGTACCACAACTTCTTGGTTTATTCATTCGTATTTGGGCATTCATATTGCTTCGATATCTTAGATGTTGTGTTACACACAACATAATTCTCAGCCCCTTTGTATGTACTGTTATCTTTAAAAGAGTTCTTTAATTTTTGTTTTGGTAGCATTTTGTGAATAGAGATGTGAATGTTCAGTTTATTGTGTTAAACTAAGAAGACTAGAGTATCAAGTGAGTTTTTATTTTAATGGAACTATTTTTATTTCTTAATTTGTTCTTTGTGTATATGTGAGTGTAACTGTAGTTGTCTCTATCTATAACAGCTATTTACTCTTTGTTATGTTTTTTTCACAGTCTATCTCATTTCACTTTCTGGTTTAATATTTTGTCCTGTCCTATTCAATAAATATTCATTATTTTTAAAAATTTTTATTAGTGAGACACCATGAGGTACAATTGTAGACTTACAAATTTCCCTCCAACAGTGCCCATTTCCCACTACCACAGATCCCAGTATCCCTCCCATTATTTTTATAATCTGAAAAATATTTTTTAAAAATGAATGCATCAGTAATATTTGTTACCTATAATTATTCAGAGAGGGGAAACAGCAGAAAAGAAAATAGGAGAAATGAGGGCCAGAAAGATAGTAGAGGGGTTAAGTTGCTTACTTTGCATACACCCAACCCGAGGACCTCATGATCTTCCAAATACCACTGAAAGAAACTCTGAGCACAGAGCCAGGAGTGATCCTGAGCACCACCAGGGGGTCCTAAAATCCTCTGTCCCTGCAAATGAAAGAAAATAAGAGATTAAATAGAAATTGTATCAATGTAAGCACTGGATTGTAAAGTGTTATGAAACAAAAGGCAAGTGATTTTTATAAACTCATTAGCAATTCACGGACATTAGATTAAGTCTACTTACCTAGGTCCTAGGGTTAAAAGCTGTAAGAAACTTAATACAGTAGAAGAAGACATATGGATCATGTATTGCAGTCAGGATTAATAAGTACCATGTGCAGACATGAGCAAAGCTTTGCTCAACATAGACACAGAATATTTGGTCTTAATGCTGGAGAGATAGTACAGCCAATAGGGTACCTGTCTTGCAACAAGCCAACCTGGATTTGGTTCTCAGCATTACATATAATCCCCCAAACCCTACCAAGAGTGATCCCTGAGCACAGACTGAACCAAAGCCAGGAGTAAGCCCTGAGCTCTGTCGGATGTAGCCCAACTATAAACAAATAAAAATAATATTAATGTACCTGAATCCCCTTGATAGTGTTAAGGAGTGATAGAGCTAAATATCCAACACTGAAATCATGAGACCCAATCTTTAAAGTAAAGTAAAGTAAAAGATGTCTGTCAAGATGACAGGCTGGGATAAGGGTAGGAGAGAGAACCCAGGTACACGGGGAGAGGGAAGTTGCCTTGAGATGGAACATTGTAAATGGAACATTGTAGATCAAAAATCCAATTATGAGTAACTTTGTGATTCAAAGTGCTTTAATGAAATAAAGTTTTGAAGGAGCAAAAAAAAAATAATATTACATTTCCTAGGTCAGGATAGGTTGGGGATGGGTTAAGTAGTCTTCAGAAAATGAGAGTTGCAGTGAATCTTATTATCCTGTTCCTTGGCCTTTTAGTGCTCCCTATTAATGTAATGGAAATAACAAGCCGGGTTCATTTATTCCTTTTTTTGTCTTATATTCTTAATTTAAAAAAATGAAAATGTGAATTTGAAAGCATACTTTCAGAGTAATGAGAGTTGGTTTAGAAAAAGATTTACTGCTCTGATACAACTTGAAACCCTATAATTTGCCCACAAGGAATTCAACTTATATCAATAGAAAAGAAGAGAGGACATTTGAGATTAAATAAAACACTTTCATTTTACATATTAGGCAAATGGACTTGGATAACAAAACAAAAAATATATTACAGTGTTTGTGGCTTTGGGGAAGAGAGTCAATTTGATATGCTTGTTTAGCCATAATAATACTGAGAATTGATGTTAATTCTTCCAAGACTCAGCATTGCTAGGACTCACTGGTAAATGTAACTTTCTGAGGAGATAATAAGTTTGCATAGTACAAAAGCAGGATTGTCTAATTGTTATGCAGTGGAAAACAACCTGACATTCTTGTCTGCCATTCTTCTTCCGACCTCCCACTGCCACTCCCAGGTAACTATTGTTCTTTGTTTCTTGTGCATTTATTTTAGAACTTAACCAAACAAATATGAATGCTGGTTCTTATTTCACCTTTTTTGTGTAAGAGTTGTTTCTTATTTATACTGTTCGGTCCAACAATATTAATAGCTCCTAGAATTCAAACTAATAGGACACATGAAGTGAAACATTTAATTTGACACTCACATTTATTTACATCCTCCCACAAATCTATTCAGATGACAAGAAAACATGAAAACAGTAAAACTTTACAAAGATGCATAGAATAGGTAAAATGAAACCAGTCAGCAAGAGATACCTTGATAGATTTTGTTATTTGCTCATAATTATTCATTTCCTGCCTGTACTTGCTCTAATTTCACATAGGTGGTAGAAATACTTCTCCACCCCATGTACTCTGCACACAGCCATTTGACTTGCTTTGGCCAGTGGAATGTGAACAAATAATACAGAAGACATGTCTGAGCAGAATCTTTAGAGCCCTTTCGTGGCTCAGTTCTTTCCATTGTACTTCTCTCCTTCACCAGAACAAAATTCTCCAGATGGTGCCTACTCTTAAGTCAGTCCTAGATTTCAAAAATACACGAAGCAAATCCCATCAGAGCCTGGCAGAGCAATAGAACGCATGAAACATAGGCCAAAATAAATGCTGTTTTAAGTCATTGAAATTTGGGGATAGTTTGTGGCTGTAGCAATAGTTCATGGATACAGAGTCCAACACTTTTATAAGTTGAATTAACAGGTATGTAGTAGTAATTGGAATAGACCAATGTCTCACAGATTTGCAGATGCAAATATGTATTTATACATATTCAATCCATAGATACTGGGATCTAGAGATCTAGCAGTATTAAATCTAACACAACAGAAAGGTACCTGACACCTCAAAGTGAAAGTCAGTTGGCATTAAATCCTACCTATACTCACAAAGTTTCTCATTTCATTTTCTGAGCGTTAGCTTAGTTACGAACTTGCAACCAAGGAACGTCTGCAAGGTGATAATAGGAGCCAGAACACACACAAAGGAAGTAACTTGTAAGAGACAAGGATAAATGAAGATGAAAACATGCTTAAATCATTAAAATGAAATTTTGACAATAGTACTGGACATTACACCTGAAACAAGATTAAAGATAACATTGTAAAAGGATCAGAAAAAAATTTTTTCCTAGCCCAAATCTCTAAAAAATCAGTGAAAGGTTTTCAAGAATAAGACAGCGTTTCTCCCAACGATACCATTTCATTGAACAAACACATGGAAAACCAGTTCTGTTATTTAGTGTCCCAGGAAGTTGTGCAACTTGGTGACCTAAAGGACAATAAAACAAAGAAATAAAAAATCTACGAAAAAGGCTAAGAAAAATCCGTTTAGCAGAAACACTGGAGAAAAATTATCAAGTAACACGGTCACGGTCACGGTCCATCCGTTGTTCATCGATTTGCTCGAGTGGGCCCAGTAACGTCTCCATCATAAGACTTGTTGTTACTGTGTTTGGCATATCGAATATGTCACGGGCAACTTGCCAGGTTCAAGTAACACATGAAATATAAATATAGTCTGAAACAAAAGGGTCCCCAGATTAAAATTCACTGAGTACACAAAAATACATATATTCATATATATGTACATATATATGTGAAATGTAAATTTTTCAATTTTATACCACTAGGCAAGCCAGGCAAGTCCAGCAAGCTACTGAGAGTATCTCGCCCGCATGACAAAGCCTGGCAAGCTCCCGTGATGTATTCGATATGCCAAAAACTGTAACAACAACTCTCACAATTGTTGTAAGACATTACTGGTGCCCACTCAAGCAAATCGATAAACAATGGGAGGACAGTGCTACGGTGCTACTACTAAGAATTATTTTTCAAAACAAAATCTTCCTGGTAGGAAGAACACATGTGAGTAGATGCTGTACAAAGAATTAGTGATGAGATTAATCTTATTCTTTTTTTTTTTTTACTTTTTATTAGTGAAACACCATGAGGTACAGTTGTAGACTTACAAATTTTTGTGCTTGGGTTTCAATTATACAATGATCGCGTACGCATCCCTCCACCAGTGCCCATTCTCCAACACCACTGATCCCAGTATCCCTCCCACCCCCCATCCCCCCCATCCCACCCTGCCTCTGTGGCAGGGCATTCCCTTTTGTTCTCTCTCTCCTTTTGGGTGCTGTGGTTTGCAAAAGAGGCCTTGAGTGGCAATCATGTTTGGTCTATAGTCTACTTTCAGCATGCATCTCCCATCTTGGGAGGATCCTCCCAACTACTCTTAATAGGGCATAGGATTCTAGAGCACTGTGTTATTTATTTGGGGGGGGGGAGGCACACCATTGGTTTTCAGACTTACTCATTGCTCTTGGCTCAATGATCATTCTGGGAAGGACTTGAGGGACCATATGGGGCACGCAGAATTGAACAAAAGTTCTCTGCATGCAAGGCAAGTACCATATTCTCACTTCAGCCCTTTAGAGCACTGTCTTAAAGCATTAAATAACGACTCTATAGTCAGTCCAAAGTATTAGCCAATTTGAGGGGTTAAAATAATATTTTTAGACAGAAAAATACACAGAAATTTATCTGCCATATAGTCTTTCTTAGAAAAACACTGGTGGGTGCACTCCACTGAAATAAGACACCCCATAAAAACTTTGCTGGCTATATTTTTCTGCACAATAAAATATACGAATATGTGGTCAGAAATCTAAAAAGGGAGGAACAAGGATGGCACTGTACTATTGACATCTGGGTCTTAGCTAAGATGGCACAAATGCAAGATGGCACAAACTCATATGACTGGAAACTGGAGTAGTGGGTGCTAGGACATCTATTGGCATGCTGATTCTTCATTCACATGTCAAGTACCTGGGCTGGCCTGCTCGCCACATGCTTGCATGGAATTGTCTACTGGAGGATCTGCATGTGCTCTTTCAGCAGTGGGCTCAGGGTGGCTATAACTCTTACATGGTAGCTCAGGACTCAACTATTCCTGATAAACAAAGCAGAGCTTCAAGACCTTTTCTGATATCTTCCAGAATCATTCATTCAATATCACTTATGCAATATTCTCTTGCTTGAACCAGATTAAAGACTTATTTGCGTATATTCAAGGGGAGGGGGCATAGAAAGCAAAAATATTCAAAGATTTGCAGCCATTTTTTTTTTGCTTTTTGGGTCACACCCGGCGATGCTCAGGGGTTACTCCTGGCTCTGCACTCAGGAGTCACTCCTGATGGTGCTCAGGGGACCATATGGGATGCTGAGAATTGAACCCGGGTTGGCTGCATGCAAGGCAAACACCCTACCTGCTGTGCTATTGCTCCAGCCCCTGCAGTCATTTTTAAAAACTACAACATAAGGAATTAGAGAGTTAGGATACTACACAAAAGGCGGAGGAAGTAATCATAGCATACTCTTACAGTGTAAGTCTAGAAAGCAAATATTTCATATTGAAACAGGAAGACTGGATTATAGGAAGGATGTACCCAAGGGGAAAACAAATATATATATGATATATCTTTTCACAGTGCCTATGTACAAATATTTAGAACAGTTAATGGCTATAACGAGTAGCAATAAGTATATAAAAACTAAACAAATGAAACATTATTGATGTTATCATTGAAGGGAAACACTCATTGTATGACTCAGCAGCAGATAATAAATATTTTACATATAATAAGAAATATTAAAATTGCAGAAGTTATAATACTACTATTTGGAAAATTGAGACCGTTAAAATGAAAACTACTGTCTTCATTTTTGAATGTCCCAACTCTGTTATAATAGATAGGATTAAACATTTCGTGGAAGGTAAACACAGAAGAAAAAAAAAAGAATTGAATATGGGTGCATCTAGTGAATAGAAAGTTAAAAGGTGGGGCAAGAAATTCTTGTTTTTCATAAACATATAGAACTATGACTTCAAAATGTTTCCATGATTTTTTTATTCTAAGAAATTCCATTAAAATAAAATTAAAATAGATATCGCTCCAGCGATAGCACAGCAGGTAGGGCGTTCGCCTTACAAGCGGCCACCATGGCCGACCCGAGTTCGATTCCTCCGCCCCTCTCGGAGAGCCCGGCAAGCTACCGAGAGTATTCGATATGCCAGACACAGTAACAACAAAAGTCTCCAATGGAGACGTTACTGGGCCCGCTCGAGCAAAATAGATATAATTGATCATCATAAACAGGAAAAAACAACTATAGCCATCATTATTTGGTTGTGAACAATAGATAAATGACTAAAATTCAACATTAACTTTCACAGCCAACTTTCCATCTTGTTATGCTAAAACCATCTCAAATTCTAGGTTTTCCTGAATGTATATTATTTCTTTTATAACTTTTTTTTATGAAATCATTGTGAGATAGGCCCTTACAAAGCTGTTCATGACTAGGTTTTAGTCATACAGTATTCCAAAGCCCATCCCTCTACCAGTGTACATTTCCCAGAACCAGTGTCCCCAGGTTCCCTCCCATCACCCCTCTATGGCAGGCACTTTTCTTCTCTCTCTCTCTCTCTTGCTCTCGCTCTCTCTCTCATCTTATTTCTTTAGAGTTTTTTGACTTTGCAGTATGCTGTTCTCTCTGAGGATAACTCTCTCTAATTTATCTTCTTTCTGGAAAATTCTACTCATCTATTATTTAACCCAAATGTTTCCCCTGGCTCCTCTGCAGAAGTGTGGAAACAGTCATTTATTTATCTTTCCTCTTGTGCCATAGTGTGTAAACTCTAATTATAGAATAGTTCACCTCCTGTTGTAAATACCTGCTGTGTGTCTAACCCCAGCACAACCTATGAACCCTGAGGAAGTAAATGTTTTATGTGTGTGTGTGTGTGTGTGTGTGTGCAGCCATATGTCTAGAATACCTAGCTAATACCAAGTGTTCAGTAATTAGTTGAATGAATGAGTGCACCAATCTATTATATCTTTTAACTCACTTTCATTGATCGACTTTCTTCTTTAATATTTCAATCAATTATTGGGACTGGAGAGATGCTACATCAGGTAGGGTGCTTGACTTGTATTGCATCTGGCACAGTTTGATTCCCAAATCCCATATGGTCCTCTGAACCCAAGGATAGCCCAGAATGATGGCTGAGCACAGAGCCAGGTGTAATCCCTGAACACCACTGGGCATAGCCCCCAAACAACAAACAAGATGTTCTACCAGATTTTAACTAATTATTTAATATTTATAGATGGATGCAATTTTGGGCTGGAGCGATAGCACAGCAGGTAGGGTGTTTGCCTTGCATGCGGCCGACAAAACTGACCCGAGTTCGATTCCTCCACCCCTCTCAGAGAGCTCGGCAAACTACCGAGAGTATCTCACCCGCAGAGCAAAGCCTGGCAAGCTACCCGTGATGTATTCGATATGCCAAACACAGTAACAAGTCTCACAGTGTTACTTGGGCCTGCTCGAGCAAATCGATGAACAACGGGAGGACAGTGACAGTGACAGTGACAGATGCAATTTCTATGGTCATACAAAAAAGTATTCAAGCTAGGCCAGTCATGAATTGATAATTTATTTGTGGTTGTATTACAGTTTCTATGGCTTTATAGACAAACTCTTGGGAGATGGGGGGTTATATAGCAGACAAAAGGTGCTTTTATCTAAGGTATTGTTGTTTAAAAATATTTATTTATGAATTATGAAAAAAATTTCTGTAAGCAAAATGGGAAGTCAAATCTCTTCTATTGCTCACTCCCGCAGAAGAAGTTTTCTAGGCTGGGCTAAAACTTTTTCCACTCTAAACCTGAGAAATTTTAAGCTATTCTTAAAAATATATATAAAATAGATATACAAATGAAGCATTTGTTAATAATAAACAATGAATTTATTTGAACAATGGAGAACAAGCAAGATTGTACTACTATACAAGAAGGGAGACATCCATGACATTGGCAACTATCGCCCAATCTGCCTATTGTCTGTCATCTACAAACTGTTCACTCAAATCATCCTGAATAGGATTAGCAGAACACTAGATGAAGGACAACCATGTGAACAAGCCAGGTTCCGAAAAGGGTTCAGTACCATTGACCATATGCACACAATTACTAAACTCATTGAGGTTTCTCAGGAGTTCAAGATGCCGCTCTGTCTAACGTTCATTGATTTAAAGAAGGCCTTTGATTCTGTTGAGACAGAAGCGGTCATAGAAGCCCTAGCCAATCAGGGCGTACAAACTCAATACATCAGGATCCTCCGTGAGCTCTATTACGGATTCACTACCAGGATCTCACCATTCTACAAAGAAGTAATCATCCATGTCAAGAGAGGGGTTCGGCAGGGTGATACCATTTCACCAAAACTCTTCAGTGCCACCCTCAAGAACATCATGCGACAACTGAAATGGGAAGAAATGGGAGTGAAGATAGATGGTTGGCAACTACACCACCTCCACTTTGCTGATGACATCGTTCTAATAACACCAAACATCAGCCAAGCAGCATAAATGCTGACCAACTTCAACCATGAGTTTGGAAAGGTCGGACTACAGCTAAATCTTACGAATACAATGTTTATGAGAAACAGCCTCATTCCTGACACCCCATTCACTCTCAACGGAACCACCATCTCTGAATGCAACAGTTATATATACCTAGGTCGAGAAATCAATATGATGAAGGACCTGGAACCTGAGTTACGCAGGAGGAAGAGAGCAGCTTGGAATGCCTTCAAGAGCGTTGAAGAAATAACTAAGAGGACAAAGAATCTCCAGCTACGAGCACATCTCTTCGAGTCCACTGTTCTTCCTGCATTAACATATGCCTCAGAGACCTGGGCCCTACGGAAACAGGATGAGAGCGCTATTCGGGTCTCTCAAAGAGGAATTGAAAGAACTATGCTTGGAATATCATGCTTCACTTAAATGAGAGATAGAATCCGGAGTTCTGATCTCCGTCAATGCTCAAGAATCAGGGACGCTGTCTCATTTGCCAAGGCATCAAAAATCAGATGGACTGAACATGTAATGAGGTTTACAGACAACCGCTGGACTAGAGCCATTACTGACTGGATTCCACGGGAGGTCAAAAGATCGCGTGGACGCCCACCTACAAGATGGTCAGACTTCTTCGTCAAGACCCTGAATGATCGGTTGGAGGCTCTGCATGTTCCTAGAACGAACAGATGCCTTTGGGCTATGCTAGCACGCAACAGGGATGAATGGAGACATTACTGGCACCCGCTCGAGTAAATCGATGAATAACGGGGGATCAAGTGATCAAGTGAATTTATTTGAAAACAAATTTTGTAACTCTTGCATTCAGTTCTGTGCCCCCCAATTTAATACTCTCTGGGCAGATTTCTGAGAGTTGCATGCTTAGAGTAGCATTTCTAAAAGGGAGTGTGAGGGACAGGCCCAAAATGGACCACCAGAATTAATTTAGCTTAGCTTAACAGGAACCCGCATTGCAAAATAACTGGTTTTTCTGCCCCTGAGCAAGGAATTCAGATACAGGTGCCCCGAGTTGCAAGTCACGAGAAGGGGGAGGGGGCGGTTAGACCAGATAACCAGATGTCTCTCACAAGACCCATGTCACAAGACCCAGGACTGCCCTAAAAACCAGGACGTTCCTAAGTACTGAAGCAAATGCTGATCTTTAAACTATAGGCTAAGAAGTGATGTACCCTTAATTGGATTGGTTAGGAAAGTATCTGTTATTACAAATCTATTGGCTATGAAATGCGCAGGCTCTACTGTGACGGTCGAGGAGGGCCTATGTAAGATCTCCTTTAAAGAAGCTCAGGGCCTTGCCTGACGGCTTGATCCTGGCTAGCCAGCTCAATAAACTACCTGCTTACTGATTGCATTCCTGCGTGGTCCTTGCTTGTGGTTAGAGATCCAGAGTCGTGCCCTAACAGGAGGTCATATGGCTACTCCAACAGGGCCAACAGGTGAAAATGCATTAGTGGAGGGCCATGGCAAAAGACTAAGGAACCAACTGGTAGGTGGGTTGAAACACAGCAAAGAAACAAGTTCAGAAGGAGGCAGTGGTAAGAAAAAGTTGAGAAGCCAAAGTAATAGCACAGCAGGCAGGGCGTTTTCCTTGCACACGGCCAACCCAGGTTCGATTCCCAGCATCCCTTATGGTCCCCCGAGCACCGCCAGGAGTAATTCCTGAGTGCAAAGCCAAGAGTAACCCCTGTCCATAGATGGGTGTGGCCCAAAAAGCAAAAAAAAAAAAAAATAAGTTGAAAACACTGCTGCAGAGAATTTCATACCATTCCCTTGAACTTAAGCTCACCTCAAATTCTCCTTCCCTCCTTTAGGAATGATTAACAATATCTTCAACCTTGTCTCTTCGCACACTTATCCAAGTATCAAAAGCTCATTAAAAGCTCAATTACGTCTATTATTTTTCCGCAAACAAAACCATTCCATACTATGCAAGCCCAGTGAGGATTTATATAGGGTAAAAAGGCAACTAGTCTTTACATTAATTCCTGTGCCTGTCAAAAGAAACCCCCTTCGTTATTCTCGATTTATTGCTCTTCCCTTTGAATCACCTACTCTTTGCTAGAAGGCCGTATTTCCTGATGCAGTCAGAGTGTAGCCAGATTTCTTACGGTCTAATTAACTGATTAGAAGAACCTTGCAGAGATGCAAGGGAGTGGGCATTGAAATACATAAACCACAAGCTATGTCATCCTGAATGTTTAAAGACAAGACATTTCTTTTGCCTTCCCAACACAAATAAGTAGGTTTTAAACTTACTATGACCTTGCCGCTCTTATCACAGTGTGGGCTGTACGAAAAATAATTGCCCAGATTTGACATTTGACATTGACCCTGGAGTTATGTGGAAATTCAGCTGGCTTGATGAATCTCCACATGAATTGTAAAAATATTCGTAGACTTCCCCTCTTTCATGCTGTGTGGCTGAGAGAGCTGGAGCAACATAGGATGAACGAAAGCTCTGCAGAGTCTTCACAGACAGCTGAGATTTGGGAGGAAGGAGAGAGATATCTGAACATTTCAGAGGGCAGAAATTTCTGTCTGAGCAGGAAGTCGAGGGGTTCACAAGTTTTCTTTGGAGGGTTATCTAGAACAGGCTCTGCTGAAATCCTTTCACATTCATCAAGAATGGATTCCTCATGAAGAACAGTTTCCTTTATAGGATTTCAGGGAGAATTGTGCCCCAGGAGAAGCCCAGATGCACCATGATACACACATAGGGTCAACACCTGATATTTTCTTTTCTCTTTTAAACAGGAAGAAATTGCAAACTGCTCCTGTGAGTTCCGGTGGGACAAGGAAGTCTGCCCACCTGAATTTAGCTGGTTGTTGATATCTCCCCATTATTGCCAGTGCCCCTTGTCGTTCTGTGTTGTCACTTTTATTTCAAGTAGAAGTGACACTCTCTGTAATTAGAAGGATGATGACGTCACAGAGGAAAGGCTCTGAGCTGCAAGCTTTGCACAAAGCCCCGGGCTGCAGCTGCAGCCTACGCTGTAATTTAAAACTTCAGTCCAAATTACAGGAGACCTTAATACAGCAACAAAGGGGCTTTCTTCTGTGAGGCACACCAGGAGTCAGTAGACAAGCCTTGGAATGTTCAGACTCTACCTTCCCTTGAGAGAAATTGAACTTAAATCTGAGAGGGTGGATGCTTCTGAAAAGGGGTTATATAAATGCTCCAAGCGAAACCAAGTAAGACATTTGTGTGATGCTGTGGACTTAAAGGAAGCAGCTTGTTTCTGAACCAAATTGGTAGAAGTAAACTGACTTCGCACAGCTAATTTCCTACCTAGACTCATTACAAGATCAAATTTTTAAAACCTTAAGGCTTACTAGTTGGTGTCCTATTTTCACATATAATGTCGTATTTGAGAGCAAAGAATGTTCACTCTACAGCCAACATGACCTTTATTTATTTTGCTTTTGGGGACGCACCCAACAGTGCTCAGGGCTTACTCCTGGCTCTTTGCTTAGGGATCATTCCTAGCAGTGCTCAGTGACACCAGTGACAAGGTTTGATTCCTGGCATCCCATATGGTCTTCTGAGCACTGCTAGGAATGATCCTAGCAGTGCGAAGGCAATCACCCTGCCTGCCTGAACTATCTCTCCAGCCCCAACATGGCCTTTTAAAAATATTTGTATTTTATTGAATCATCGTGAGATAGATCATTACAAAGTTGTTCATGATTGGGCTTCAGTTATATAATGTTCCAACACCCATCTCTCCACCAGTGTCATTTCCCAGCACCAGTGTCCCCACTTCCCCTACCACCCCTCCAAGTCACCACCCACCCCAGCCTACCTCTCTGGCAGGTACCTCTCTCTCTCTGTCATATTTTAAGCATTATGGTTTGCAATGCAGATGCTGAAAGGTTATCTTGTATATCCCTTTATCTACTTTCCACACTCAGTTCTTGCCCAGAGTGGTCTGTAGCACTGTAGCACTGTCCTCCCGTTGTTCATCAATTTGCTCGAGCGGGCACAGTAACGTCTCCATTGTGAGACTGGTTAATGTGTTTGGCATATCGCATACGTCACAGGGTAGCTTGCCAGGCTTTGCCGTGCAGGCAAGATGCTCTCGGTAGCTTGCTGGGGTCTCCGAGAGGGGCGGAGGAATCGAACCTGGGCCGACCGGGTTGGCCGTGTGCAAGGCAAATGCCCTACCGCTGTGCTATCGCTCCAGCCTTCCAGAGTGATCATTTCCAACTAATTCAGCATGGCCTTTTAACCCCCAGCCTGTACTGCTCTGTGCATCCCTCCTCTTCACTAAAGACTGACTCCCAAGCCAAGCTCCTCATAAGCATCCCTGCACCACATCCCTGTTGGCCTTTTGCCCACCCCATTTCTCATCTTCTTGTAGAAATCTACCATCTGTCCCAGTGTCTACCCTATAAACCTTAGTGTCCTCTTCCCATTTCCAATAAATGTGTCAAATTCTGCTGGAAACTGCTGCCTAAATTATTCCTGTTTTCTCTAAGCAGTCTCTTCAGCAACTTACCCTCTCTCCTTACACTGGTCAACTGGGTCCTAGGCACCTGTAACTCCAGTTATTGTTTCACAGGACACTTGGTTTCCTTAAACATGCCATTAATTATATAATTTTGCATTTAAATGGTACACTAACAAATCTAAACCGAGACTAAAAGGTTGCCTTACAAATCAAGTTTCCAAACATTTTTCCAGGAAGCACAAGAGAGGCAAAGCAGCTTAGAGATACGATTCTGAAATCTAAATCCTGATTGAGTTTCTGTCCTCCACAATTTCCATCTCTGGGTCCTGGCAAGTGACTTATCCTGTCTGTACCACAGCTTCCATGCTTCTAACAAAAATAACAAAAATGCTGATTAAATGTGCTCTCAAGGAAAACATCTAGAACTGCTCTTGCTTGGAAGTAAATATTTGATAAATGCTAGTGTTGAGTGGTAAATGCTGTTGCTGAGGCTGTTGTTATTAGTATATCACTTCTCTTATGTCTTACCACATATGCCTTATCATAGACATTCATAGTTATTAAGTCACAGTTGAACAAGAGAATAATGAGAATATTTCTACAAGAAATCTATATAATTTGGGGCTGGAGCGATAGCACAGTGATTAGGGCATTTGTCTTGCATGCAGCTGACCCGGATTTGATTCCCAGCATCCCATATGGTCCCCTGAGCACATCAGGAGTGATTCCTGAGGGCAAAGTCAGGAGTAACCCCTGTGCATCGCCAGGTATTACCCAAAAATAAAAAAAAAAACTATATAATTTGTGAGACTTCTAGGAGCCTGCAGTGCACATCTCAAAACCCTTCTCCTAATGTGGCTGGGTAACTTCCAGTGCTATGTGAATAAGACCAAATCTGAGGTTTTCATAAACTGAATATTTATTGTCTCTCCATAATACACCAGTCACTGTTCCAAGTCTCATTCAACAGTAACCTCCCTTATAATAACAGCAAAATCTCTAGCACATTTTTGAGCTAAAAACATAGATTTAAAATTTTAAATATTGTTTCAGTCTCTAAAACCAAACAGAATGAAACACAAATGTCACCAACCCAAGAGAAGTTTAAAACAAATTATAGTTTATGCTTCTCAGAGATTCCTGTAATCCCCACCGAAATGTTTCTACAACCCTACAGTGAATTTTCCAACACATGTTGGATAAGTTATTTTTTGTGATATAAATAGACTTCTTTGATTGGGTTTTTATATGAACTAGATTCATCATGAGCAAAGCACTTGCCTTGCATGTGACTGTCCTGGGTTTGATCCCTAACACCTTGTATCACATGTAATTCCATGAGAAACACTAGGAGTGATTCCTGAGTGTAGAGCCAGGAACGAGCCCTCAGCAAGCTGGATATTGCCCCCGCCAAACAAAAATAAATTACATTGGAATGCCACTAAAATCATCCTTCTCTTATTTTCACATTCTGTAGAGTCTAAGCTTATTATTACATGACCTTTTTTGTAGTTAAAATATACATATTTTAGCTTTAAGAGTATGGTAGAGTTAAAAATAATAAAGCACCATAGAGGAATTTTGTTAAGCACTTGCGAGATAAAAGAAAATCTCAAACTGATACATCTCTTTAAATCAATGATTAACATATCAAAACTGTTATTTTCTCAGAGCTAAAAGATAAGGTTTGGACTTGGGCCAGCAGTTCTTTGGATTCCAATGAGGTTTGTAACATGTTTTTAGATTCTTTAAGTCAAGCCCCTAAGGTTAATTTAGAAGCACTGAGCAAAGTGTGTGTTTGACATGGGTAGAAGTTTTCACATGGGTAAATTAAAAGAATACTGATGAAAAGAAAATATTTGAAAACCAAGCCTTGCATCACTATGGCTGAATCTAATAAGAAAATGTAATATTTATCTCCCCGTGGCAAACTCCCCGTGGCTTACCAAATATGCCAAATACCAGTAACAATGATGGGTCTCATTCTCCTAAAGAGCCTTGAATATAATCTCAGGGCTAGGATGAAAGAGACGTTACTGGGGCCTGCTCGAGGCAATCAACGAATAACAGGATGATGAATGAATGAATCTCAAGGCAATCGTAGTCACCAAAAGGATCAGAAAAAGGTTTAAGTCCAGGGGGTTGATCGGTCTTTGATTTGATCTGACCTTCAGTCCAGTGGGATCCCTTCAAAACCTCTAGGTTGAGGAAGAACAGAGAAGAGGCTAAGTGAAAGCAAACTTTCTGGAAAGCAGAATTAGAAATTTCAAAGGGATCATATTTGTCATTGTCAACCAAGTCTTCTAACAACATTTTTCCTTAGTGTTGTTGTTGTTGTTCACTGGTTATAAGGAAAATACAAGAATCCCTAAAATACAGAGAAAGAAAAGTTTGAACTTTAAAATGGTCGTCAGCCCAAATGTAGTTGATAATGAACTATCTGGCCTATTTTCTTTCTTCCTTTCTGCTCATCAGTCATCCATTCCATTTGTCCATCCATCCATCCTCATAACCATTTGTTATGGAAGGTTTCAGAGACAGGAAGTCCTTGCTTTGTTCAGACGAGACCAAAATGCTTGTAAAGGGATAGACATTTTACGGTGGACTCATCAGAAGGTTGGTTCATGCTGAAAAGTCAAAAAGTCAGGTGTAAATGCTGGTGTCATAATATGAAGAGGAGGAGTTTCCATTGGACATGCCCAGCTTTATATATCACATGTTCTGAAAATGTCCTCAAAATACTACTCAGGGTAGAGAATTTAATAGTATGATAGCTTCTGGATCACATCCGGTCAAGTTAGACTATAGTGACACAAGTGTGGCAAACAGGTCTGAACTACTTCGGGGGTGGCAATCTTTGGTTCATACTTATTGATTTCTGCATTTGCAAAGGAATTTGCAGTTTTTCAAATTTGCGCAAGTCACTAAAAAATGAATTGTTAGACATATTAGACATACTCCCTCCAATCCTCTACACTAAAATTCATTTGAAATTGATGTTACAATTTTAAAGATTTTGATTTGGGTCGTGACCTTAGGATCATGCCCATCTATCTGTCCATCCATCCATCCATCCATCCATTCATCTATCCATCCATCCATCATCCACAGAGAAATTTTACCCAGCTATGTAATCTACCATTATTTAGTTGTCCACTTTCATAGCTATAGACAGTTTGATTGGTACTAAATTTCTATTTTTTTAGTCTTAGCCTCTCATTTGATAACCTTTAATTTAGTGGGGTCTTCTGGCTTTACCAGGCATGGTAGCTTATGGAAATTTTTCCCTGTTAAAAAATTCCTTGCAATCAAGATGTTTGTATTTTGGGTTTCTTTTTTAAACTTAAACAAAACCAAAGTCACAGAGACCTAAAGAAGCTTACATTAAATATTATATTTTTTTCTGCTGACTATTTTGTTGTATGGCTCCCTCTGTTCATGCTCTCATATCCCTCTACATGTGAATATCTGATGACTCTTTGGTGCTCTGAGAGATTGGTTTAAGACAGGATTATAATCATCTTTGTCATAATTTCCACAGAAACATCTAGAATGGTGAGTAATTTATAATTTTAACAACTGTAAGTGATGGTGGTTAACACCTTGATAAAGAATATATTTTCCTTTTGAACAAAGATCTGTACGTTCATGAACTCATTTAGGACTCGTAGAAAGATGGTTTAGAATGAGTCAAGATACCTTGATTTCTCTCCCAAGTTTTTTCCCACCTACTACCTTTTACAAGCATTTAAATTCTCTGGACTTCAGTTTTCCTACATAAGAGAGGAACCAAGCCTTCGTGGACCAGATGCTTGCTAAGGTTATTAGAGCAACAGTTACATTGTGTTAGGAAGGTTTTGCGAACCCATATTGGATGGACATTGAGTCATTATTTTCTCAGCTACCAGTCAGCAGTGAACTTTACATGAGCATGTACTCAGGAGGAACTCAAGTATGTACTATTTAAGATGGGTGTGGGGAGTGTAGAGGGAGACTCAAGGGACCACTTTCCCCAAGCAAAGTTTCAAAGTCTCCTTATATTGTTCCTCTGTGTTCTCCTAATCTCCTGGGTCAGATCAGCTAAGTGAGTATACCTGTGTGCATAGATCGCTGTCACTGTCGCTGTCCTCCCAACATTGTGAGACTTGTTGTTACTGTGTTTGGCACATCGAATATGTCACGGGTAGATTGCCAGGCTTTGCTGTGGTGTGCATAGATAAGAAGGATAATTTATTACACACATATTTCATGGGGCAGTTGGCACCGTTGGTACTTCCTTGAATAGCCCCAGTTAGTCCTCTTAGAGAAGGAAATTAATTTATGCCAAATGCCTTTGTATGTTATTTCAGTTAATTTTTACAACCTACCTTCAAGCATGCCTTGTTTAAAAGAAGTGAAAAACAAGGATCAAAGTGATGAGTACCTTATTCAAAATGTGAATGCTCATCTGTCAAACCTTAGAGCTAGGTACATTTCACAGAACCCAATGTTATTTTAGTCTACTGAGACAGAAGAGAGAAAAGAACCAAAAAAGTAGAAAGGAAATGGAAGAAGGAAGGGCTGGAAGCAAACTTCTGTAGTGCCAGGTTGTGGAACCGGTCTTACAGATAGATAGTACACCAGAGGTGTAGACTGACAAGTTCATTTTCTGTGTTTCCTTGCCCTCATTTTGGGTTATCAGGTTTCCCAGAGCTTCTGGTCTTTTTATAACTCTTGCTGGTACCCTTTTCTCAGTGTTGTCACCAACGTTTCATGTCCCAGGATTATATCAATATCCTATAATAGGAGTTTCTTTTTCTCTGTACAACTATTTCAGTTAAATGGGAAGCAATCTGATTGATGTTTATTAGGGTATGGATGTCTACAGAGTTCTCCGGTTAAAAGAGGATACTTGGCATATGAAAATCTGACAAATGTTATTACATATGGAGTGATGGAATGAATACAGATAAAAAGAGATAAGGGGAGGTGAGGAGAGGTGAGGGGAGGGGAGGAGAGGAGCGGGGAGAAGAGGACTCCCTATTCAGGAGAGCAATTGTATACTAAACAGCAAACTTTGGGCCATAACAGTAGTGTAGCTGGTAGTGCCCTTGCCTAGCACGCAACTGACCCAGGTTTGATCCCTGGCATCCAGTATGGTCCCCCAAGCCCCCCTATGGAGATCCTTAATGATCCTGAATGATTCCTGAACACAGAGCCCAGAATTAGCCCTGAACACTGAAGTTCCACCAGGTATAACCCAAGATCCAAAAAAGGAGATTTATCCCAAGCTGAAACAGACCGATGAGCAGTGGTTCAAGCAGACACTCTACTTCATTGGAGCTTGGCTTGCAAGAGTCTCCTCCAAGAACTGCAGTTTTCCCCTCAGAGTACAGAATTCACAAAGACGGTGTGTTTCCTGCTTCTAAGGGCATGGGTTAGTGTTCGTGGCTCTGGTCGTAGGTATTTGGCCATCGCTTTGGGTCCCACCACATACTCATGGCTTGGAAGAGAAGGCAATTAGACTTCCTGTTTCCCACTCTAGTGTCTTAAGGAAAGGAAACAGCAGGTTCACCTGCAACTCACATGGAGGTGTTTTCTTTTTCTTTTTTTTTAATTTTTATTAGTGAAACACCATGTAGTACAGTTGTAGACTTACAAATTTTTGTGCTTGGGTTTCAATTATACAATGTTCGAGTACCCATCCCTCCACCAGTGCCCATTTTCCACCACCACTGATCCCAGTATCACTCCCACCCCCCATCCCACCTTGTCTCTGTGGTAGGGCATTCCCTTTTGTTCTCATGGAGGTGTTTTCTACCATACTTCACTGCAACTGGCATAACCAGCCTGCACAGATTAATTTCACAAATACTAGAGACTCAATTGCTTATATTTTTGCCTCTTGTTTGAAAGAGGCTTAGAATTTGTATTCTATTCCCACAAGACAGTGTGCAAGGCCATTAGGCAACCTCTGTGTTCAGCCCTTACACCCATAATGCACACAGTATACCTGGTCAGAGGAACAGTACAAGAATCTCTCTTTCCTTATTTTTAGTTAACTCCCTCTATACTTCAGGAGTTGAGAGTCACTTCTTATAGTGTCCTAAAAGTCCTTTTGGCTTTTTTCAAACATTCATCTTAGTGAAATATTTTTTTATTATACCCTTTTCTGAGAGAATCAACTAGAAGCCAGGCCCTCCTGGAATCGGCAGCAATGAGGCACCTCATTGTGTGGGGAGGGGAAGGATGGAAAAGATGGGGTTTTGCCACAGACAGACTTCTTATGGGCTGGACTGGAATAGCTGCCCTAGGTTGCAATTTTCGTAATCTCCATCTTGGGAGTGTGTGTAAAATACCAAGCAGTAAATAGTCTGGAGTTGACTTGTTTAGTTAAACTGAGGATTACTTACATTTATTTATTATCTTCGCTGAATTTTTGGACCCTCCTGTCCCCTCGAATGTGCTGAGGACTGGCCCCATTTCCTGTTGCCTCTTCAATCTCTCAATTTGAAGCACTCTTATTTCTCACTTTTTCAGCTCTAAGTAGCACAGTTAAAAGATACTGTAGCACTGTAGCACTGTCCTAGTGTTAATCATCAATTTGCTCAAGCAGGCACCAGTAACATCACCATTGTGAGACTTGTGGTTACTGTTTTTGGCATATCGAATACGTCACGGGTAGCTTGCCAGGCTCTGCCATGCAGATGGGATGCCGTTGGTAGCCATCAACAATATGTATATGCATGTGTATGGCTGTGTACTGATACAACTGTATTTATGAAATACTGAAATTTTAATTTCATGTCATATACATTTGTCATAGCACAGTTGTAGGACGTTTGCCTTGCACACAGCCAGCCTGGCCGAGCTGGGTTCAATTCCTCCGCCCTTCTCAGAGAGCCCGGCAAGCTACCAAGAGTATCTCACCCACATAGCAAAGCCTGGCAAGCTACCTGTGACGTATGTGATGTGCCAAACATGGTAACTACAAGTCTCACAATGGAGACGTTATTGGGCCCGCTCGAGCAAATCGATGAACAAGGGTACGACAGTGCTACAGTGCTATCCTTCTTATATTTTCTCCCTAATTATTTAAAAATATAAAGATTTTATTAAAAGATTGGGCTGGAGCGATAGCACAGTGAATGGGGCGTTTGCCTCGCACACGGCCAACCCGGGTTTGATACCTCCACCCCTCTCAGAGAGCCCGGCAAGCTACTGAGAGTATCCCGCCCGCATAGCAGAGCCTGGCAAGCTCCCCGTGGCATATTCGATATGCCAAAAGACAGTAACAACAAGTCTCACAATGGAGGCGTTACTGGTGCCCGCTCGAGCAAATGGATGAACAACGGGAGGACAGTGCTACAGTTAAAAGATTGAATTTCAAGGGTAAAATGTTCAAGTCCCAATCCCTTAACCACTGTCTACTACCCCCAACCAGTGTCCCCAGTTTTCTTCACTGTCCCCCTGCCTGCCTGTCACAGGCACGTTTTTCATTTTCTGTTTTCCTTTGGGCACTATGGTTTACAACACTATTGCTGAGAAGGTATTCATTGTAACTTTGCAATTATGGTGATTCAATAAATTAATTTTAAACAATAGAATTTTTAAGTATCACTTGGATCACTTGTCATCCCATTGTTCGTCGATTTGCTCAAGTGGGTCCAGTAATGTCTCCATTCATCTCTATCACATGCTAGTGTAGCCCAGTGGCATTACTGGGGACTCTTTTAGGGTGACGGGAATGAAACCTGTTATTGTTACTGTGTTTGGCATATTGAATACGTCACGGGGAGCTTGCCAGGCTCTGCAGTGCAGGTGGCATATGGGGTCTCCAAAAGGGAGAAACTGCATCGCTCTCTTCAGGAGCTTTTTTTTATAGTCTGTGACTCTTGGTCATTGATGAGATTACATGTGCTGGGGGCAGTTTGTGGGTGTGACTGCCAAGCTACTGGAAAACGGGGAATCTGGGTGGAGGGAGTCTAGTCCCTATTGAGCAGGCCTGGAGATCTCAGCCCCAGGTCCCACATACCTGGGTTCCTCTGCCCATTCCTTCATGCAGGGACCTCCAAGGGGCTCCGGTGAAGACAGTCTGGGGGTCTGGGTGTAGGAGGCCCAGTCCTGATCCGAGCAGGCCTGGAGATATCAGCCACGGGTCCCGCATACCTGGGTTCCTCTGTTGGTTCCCTCATGGGTGAGACTCATCCGAGCAAGTGGAGAGTGGCCTTGAGCATGGCTGTGGCTGGAGGTCTTTGGCTGGCAGAGTTCTGCTTGGGACGGGGAGGGAAACTCAAACTGCCCCCCTCCGAGGGGCCCTGATGAAAACAGCCTGGCGCGGAGGCAGGAGGTTTAATTAATAAATTAATTTTTAACAACAGAATTTTTTAAAATTTTTATTAGTGAAACACCATGAAGTACAGTTGTAGACTTACAAATTTTTGTGCTTGGGTTTCAATTATACAATGATCGAGTACCCATCCCTCCACCAGTACCCATTCTCCACCACCACTGATCCCAGTATCCCTCCCACCCCCTCTCCCCTATCCCACACTGCCTCTGTGGCAGGGTATTCCCTTTTGTTCTCTCTCTCCTTTTGGGTGTTGTGGTTTGCAAAAGAGGCATTGAGTGGCAATCATGTTCTGTCTATAGTCTACTTTCAGCATGCTTCTCCCATCCTGGGAGGATCCTCCCAACACCCTTTATTTGGTGCTCCCTTCTCTATCTGAGCTGCCTTTTCTTCTGGCATGTGTGGCTGGCCTCCAAGCCATGGAGTAAACTTCCTGGTACTTATCTCAGCTATTCTTGGGTGTTAGTCTCCTATTTTGTTACTTTATGTTCCCCAGATGAATGCAATCTTTCTATGTCTGTCCCACTCTTTCTGACTCATTTCACTTAGCATGATACTTTCCATCTAGTACCACTTGTATGTAGATTTCATGACTTCATCTTTTCTAATTGCTACATGGTACTCCATTGTATAGATGTACCAAAGTTTCTTTAACCAGTCAACTGTTCTCAGGTACTCAGGTTTTTTCCAGATTCTGGCTATTGTAAAGAGTGCTGCAATGAACAAACAAGTGCAGATGTCACTTTGACTATACTTTTTTGCCTCTCTGGGATATATCCCCAGGAGTGGTATTGCTGGGTCAAATGGGAGCTCAATTTCTAATTTTTTGAGAATCGTCCATAATGTTTTCAAAAAGGGTTGAACCAGTCTGCATTCCCACCAGCAGTGAAGGAGGGTCCCTTTCTCGCCACATCCACGCCAACACCGGTTGCTTTTAACCAACAGAATTTTTAAGTATAAGTAAAAACTAGTCCACTGTTTTTGGTAGGTTTATGAAAGCATACTGTAATATGAGCCTGGTCTGAAGGCTAGAGTTTATTGACCCCCTTGTCTAATCAATACTTCTCTCCACTTCCAGTCTTCCTGAGGTTTCAACCACCCTCAGGTTGGAATATGAATCTGTCCTATCCTTCATTCACCTACATAAATGACATAGTCTATTATGTAGGTGAATGAAGGACAGGACAGCTGTTTCTTCTACCTTCTTTAATTTTCTTAGGACACCAAAATTTTCCCAGACACTCAAGCTATTATTCTGAGATCACTTTAGTTCCCATTTGTCATCCATTCCTCATGTAAGACTAGCATCACAATCTGATTGAAGAATCACATGCAGTACTTAAAGCATCTGCCTTTCTCTGTTGCCCAAGACATTTCATATTTGCGGATTAATTTTTAGAAATCAAGATTTTCTGAAACTGGAGAGATAGTAGAGTGGGTAAGGTACTTGTCTTGCATGTGGCCAACCTAGGTTCGATCCCCAGCATCCCATACGGTCCCCTGAACATCACCAGGAATGATTCCTAAGTACAGAGGCAGGAGTAACCCCTGAGCATTGCCAGGTGACCCAAGAAATTTAAAAAAAGGAAAAGAAAGGAAGACTTTGCCCATAGAACTTCTGTCTCTGTGTATAAAGGTAAAGGTAAAGGCCCTCCCGTTGATCGTCGATTTGCTCGAGCAGGCCCAGTAACGTCTCCATTGGAGACTTTGTTGTTACTGTGTCTGGCATATCGAATACTCTCGGTAGCTTGCCGGGCTCTCCGAGAGGGGCGGAGGAATCGAACTCGGGTCGGCCATGTTGGCCGCTTGTAAGGCGAACGCCCTACCTGCTGTGCTATCGCTTACAAGCGGCCAACATGGCCGACCCGAGTTCAATTCCTCCGCCCCTCTCGGAGAGCCCGGCAAGCTACCGAGAGTATTCGATATGCCAGACACAGTAACAACAGAGTCTCTCTGTGTATATTTCCTGTATATATTGAACAGGAACTTCTGTTTTTTAAATGTAGATTCTCCTTTGGCATATTCTGGTTTCGTGCCTCCCTATTTCCCTACAAAGATCCTGTGTAAAACAAAATGGCCTGCCTTCAACATGTGAGAGGAGAGGGTTCCTACCTCTATACCTTTTGTTCTTCATCATCCCCTTCCCTGCCTTAAACACGTTTTCCTAAAGTCATAAACCTATCAAAAGTTCATGGGTAACCATGACAACATGCATACTGCTTCACACACAGTGGCTGGAGCGATAGCACAGCGGTAAGGCGTTTGCCTTGCACGCAGCCAACATGGCCGACCCGAGTTCGATTCCTCCGCCCCTCTCGGAGAGCCCGGCAAGCTACCGAGAGCATCTCGCCCGCACGGCAGAGCCTGGCAAGCTCCCCGTGACGTATTCGATATGCCAGACACAGTAACAACAAAGTCTCCAATGGAGATGTTACTGGGCCCGCTCGAGCAAATCGATGATCAACGGGAGGGCCTTAATAATTAATGACCACTCTTGGTAAAAACATAGACAAGTTAATGTGTCATATGTTCTTGTGGGGATGTAAAATGATACAGTTGCTTTGGAAAAACAATATGGTAGTTCCTCATAAGAGTATTTAGTTATCATATAAATCAGCAATTTCACTCCTAGAAACATATCATGAATAAATGAAAACATATGCTCACACAAAACCTTGTACATAAATGTTTATATCAGCATTATCCATAATAGCCCCAAAGTGGAAACAATGCAGATGTCCATGAACTTATCAGTGGATAGACAAAGTGGTCATGTAGTAGGTGACCCCATTTATATAAGATGTTCAAAATTGACACATTTATAGAACTAGAAATTAGGTAAGTTGCTGCCTAGGACTGGGGTGATATTGAAGGATTGGGAGAAATGAAGGGTAATTTTTAATGGGTATAGGGTTTCTCTTAGGGTTGATGAAAATGTTCTAAAGTTGATTGCAAAGGGGGCAGGGATATATCTCGGATAGAGTGCTTACTTTGCATGTGTGAGGCTCAGAGTTCTCTGTCTGTCACCACACACACACACACACACACACACACACACGTACAAATACATACACACATGCACATGCACACAAATACAGTTTATTTTATTTATTTTTTAACTTTTTAATTGAATCACTGTGAAACCCACGCAGAGCTGTTCATGTTTGTATTTCAGGCATATAATATTCCAGATCCATCCCTCCACCAGTGTACATTTCCCAGGACCAGTGTCCCCAGGTTCCCTCCCATCACTCCCTACCCCCATCCACTGCCTACCTCTATGGCAGGTGCTTTATCTCTCTCTCTCTCTCTCTCTCTCTCTCTCTCTCTCTCTCTCTCTCTCCCTCCCTCCCTCCCCCCTCCCCCTCCCTCCCCTCTGGGAGAACTATGGTTTGCAATATTAATACTGACATGTTATATCATTTACCTACTTTTAATCCCCAGATCTTGTCCAGCATGATCATTCCCAGCTATTATTGTCATACTGGTCTCTTTTCTGTCTTACCTACCCTTGGCCCCACACACACTTGTGATTAGTGCCAATCATTGATAAATCCTCCTAACCCCTGTTTTCCCTGGATATTGATATTATTCTTCTAATATATATGTATATATATACATATATACATATATATCTCGCGTGGACACCCACTTACAAGATGGTCAGACTTCTTAGTCAAGACCCTGAATGATCGGTTTGAGGCTCTTCATGTTCCTAGAACGAGCAGATGCCATTGGGCTACGTTAGCAAGCAACAGGGATGAATGGAGACATTACTGGCACCTGCTCGAGCAAATCAATGAGTAACGGGGTATCAAGTGATCAAGTGATATATATCACAAATAAAAGCAGCCATTTGACATCTGTCCCTCTCCTTCTGACTCATTTCACTCAGCATGATACTCTCCATGTCTATCCACTTATAGGCAAATTTCATTACTTCATTTTCCCGAAGAGCTACATAGTATTCCATTATATAGATGTGCCATAGTTTCTTTATCCATTTATCTGTTCTTGGGCACTCAGGTTGTTTCCAGATTCTGGCTCTGGTGCGTAGTGCTACAGTGAACATAGGAGTGCAGATGGTATTTCTGCTGTGTGTTTCTTGAGCCTCCAGGGTATATTCCCAGAAGTGGTATTGCTGGTTCAAATGGGAGCTCGATTTCTAGATTTTTTGAGAAACATCCACATTGTTTTCCAAAAAGTCTGGACCAGTACGCATTCCCACCAACAGTGAAGGAGAGTCCCTTTCTCCCCCAATTCGTGCCAACACTGGTTGCTTTTGTCCTTTTGCATGTGTGCCAGTCTCTGTGGTGTGAGATGATATATCATTGTTGCTTTTATCTGCATCTCCCTGATGATTAGTGATGTAAAGCATTTTCTCATATTTCTTTTGGCCATTTGGATTTCTTCTCTGAGAAAGTTTCTGTTCATTTTATCGCCACATTTTCTGATGGTACTGGATGCTTTTTTCTTGTGGAGTTCAACCAATGCCTTGTAGATCTTTGATGTTAACCCCTTATCAGAAAACTATTTGTATCCTGGTCCCTGTTTCTTTTGAGGTACAGAAGCTTCTTAGTTTAAGATAGTCCCATCTGTTTATCTCTGCTTCCCTTTGCTTGGTCAGTGGCATTTCATCTTTGAAGGTACCTTTAGCTTCAATATTGTGGAGAGTTTTTCCAACCTTTTCTTCAATGTACCTTATGGATTCTGATCTGATATTGAGGTCTGTAATTCATTTTGATCTGACTTTTGTGCATGGTGTTAGATAGAGGCCTGAACCCATTTTTTAGCATTTAGCTGTGCCAGTTTTGCCATTTGTTAAAGAGGCTTTAGTTGCTCCACTTCATATGTCTTGCTCCCTTATCAAAGATTAAATGGTCATATATTTGAGGGTGTGTGTAAGGATATTCAACCCTATTCCATTGGTCTGTCTTTATTCCAATACCATGCTGTTTTAATTATCACCATTTTGTAATACAGTTTGAAGTTGGGGAAGGTGATGCCTCCCATCTTTTCCGCCCCAAGAATTGCCTTAGCTATTCTTGGGGGCTTATTGTTCCATATGAATTTCAGGAGTGTTTGACCAATTTCTTTGAAAAATGTCATGGGTATCCTTATAGGGATCACATTGAATCTGTATAATGCTTTGGGGAGTATTGACATTTAATTATCCCAGTCCATGAGCAGAGGATGTGTTTCCATTTCCTCTTGTCCTCTTTTATTTCTTGAAGCAGCATTTTGTAGTTTTCTTTGTACAAGTCCTTTACCTCCTTAGTTAAGCTAATTCTGAGGTACTTGATTTTCTGAGGCATGACTGTGAATGAAAACTTTTTATTTTATCACTTTCTTATCTCTCATTATTTGCATATAGGAAAGCCATGGACTTTTGAGTATTGATTTGATAGCCTGCAACTTTATTACACAAGTCTACTGGAGCAATAGCACAGCAGTAGGAAATTTGCCTTGCATGCAGCCAGCCGGGCCGTGCCAGGTTCAATTCCTCTGCCCCTCTCGGAAAGACCGGCAAGCTACCAAGAATATCTCACCCGCGCGGCAAAGCATGGCAAATTACCCATGACGTATTCAATATATTCAATATATTTAATATATTCAATATGCCAAACTCAGTAACAAAAGTCTCAAAATAGAGGCGTTACTGGGCCTGCTCGAGCAAATCGATGAACAATGGGAGGACAGTGATAGTGACAGTGACTTGTTTCTAGGAGCTTTTTGGTAGAGGCTTCAGGGTTCTCTAAGTGTAGTATTTTGTCATCTGCAAATAGAGCTTGATTTCTTCCTTTCCTATCTGATAAATATAGTTTAATATTAAGATCTTGTTTGGAGGTTTGAGTAGGGGAGGGCAACTACTTGTCTGCACTCCTCTGACCAAAGAATAATCAGTCTTCATTCAGGGACCAAGCTCACAGCTTCAGGAGAGACACACATGGAGCAGTGAGTGAGGAAGGGGCCACCTTCCTAGCCACCCACATCAGCAGAATCAACCCTGGTGATCAATGGGGTAACACATGTCAAGTCAGATCACCCTCACATCCACAAAGTTTAGCATTGATTGTGTGGTGATGGTTGTGCACATCTCTTCTTAGAGTGAATATAGTATAACCATTGAATTCTACCCTTTTCAACAGGTGAGTAATATAGTGTATGAATTAAATCTCAGTAAGGGTTTTTGAGAAAAAGGCTTTGGCTATACCACATCATTGTGATATTTTATTTTATGGTGGGACAGAGGTGAGTGAGGTTTGGGGACCATACCCAATAGTGCTTAGGTACTACTCCCATCTCTGAGCTCAATGGTAAATCAGTGGTTCTAAGAAAACCATGTGGTGTCAGTGACTGAACCAATGTCAGCTACATGTAAAGCAAGTGCCGTAAGCCCCATACTATCTCTCAATAATATTTTAAAGTTTGGTTATTTTTAAAAGATCTTTATTTTGTAGCTGTATGATTGTCTGTTGCAGTCAAATGACATTGCATATACTGCCTTATATTTTTCTGCCTATATTTAAATTTTTCAATGTTTTAACTTCTTAATTTTTCATGTTTTAAATTCTCATACTTTTGCTTCCATATGTTTGTGTTCTTTTATTTAATTCAGAAAATAATTCCTAGTGGAGTGATTTAAATCAAATCATAGTTAGAGATGATAAGTTATGGAGTGTGGGTATGTCAAATTCAGTTCACCAACTTTACCATATCAATGTCAAATAATGGTACGGGAAAGAAAACAATCTTTGCTTTCACTTATGAGCTAATATGTCTCACTTTTAATATCGTGCATTCCTTGGGCATTGGTTAACTTGGTATGGCTGTCTTTCTGATCTATTGTAGAGTCTCTGGAATGTTTAGTTATGCTTATGTTGCAGTTTCCTTGTTCATAAAGCTGAAGCATGAAGGAACCATGTGTATTGTTTAACTGATTCATGACTTTAATAAGTATTAAGAATCTATCATGTGTGCAGCATTAGATCAAAGTCTGTTCAAGCAAATTCAATGGGAAGTGACCATGTGCATAGCTGAACATTTTTCACATACTGAGCACATAGCAGACTAAATTCTATCTACTAACAATTTTTTTATGAAAGTTTGTATTTGTCAGATGGTTTCTTAAAATATGTCAATTAATAGAATGTTAAAGTTTATATCATAGATCTATAAACTAATTCAATAAGAAATTGTGTATTATAAACCAGTAGAAATTAAGCTCATTTAGCATTTTCTATGGAGAACAGCCAATCATTCATCAATTATATACAATGCCATCAATTATATATAAATAAAATACCAGAGTTAATTTGGCCTAATAGTATTATAGGGTTCCAAAAGAATAGTCTATTTTAAAATACTCCTCATAGTAAAGACAGTGGTATGTTAAATTATTGTATGTTTTGACCTCAGGTGAGTGTCTTATTAAGAATGTTAAAAATCATTTGCCTCTTAATTGTCTCAGTTTGAATGATTTAATTCTCAGCAAATGAAAATGCATAGTCAAAGTCATAAGCAAAGCAGACATTTGAAAAGATAGATTTTGATAGACTCCCCAACAGCCTCATTTTAAACATTATTTTTCTCCTTGAGGACCTCTCAAGGCCTGGGAAATCTTGCTTGTGCTAGAGTTTCCACCTAGAGGTGTGAAGCCATGACTGTAGTTAGCAAAAAGAATGATCCACTTGCTTAGAATGTGCTTTCTTTGTATCTCTGTATCTCCCCTGCAATTATGATGATCCAGGATTAAAAACTAGAATCATAGATAATCATATAGCCTATAGCAGATTCGTTTTCTATAGCTGCTATAAAAAATGATCACAAATGTAGGGACTTAAAACAGCACAGATTTATTGAGTCCAAGAAATCCAAAGTGTGAAATGGCTTTTCACTGGGCTAAACAGTAAGAGGTCAGCATGGTTGGTTTCTTCTGGAGGGTCTAGGAAAGAGTCCATTTTATTGCCTTTTCTAATTTCTAGAGGCTACAGGCATTCTTTGGTTTGTTACATCTTCTGTTAAAGTATAGATCTTTCTGTCTCTGCTTCCTTCTTATAAGGACCTTTGTGATTAAATTGGACTCACCAGGATAATCCAAGATAATCTGTTCAACTGAAAATTCCTAATTTAATCAATCTACAAAATCTTTTTCATTATCTAAGGTAACTTGTTCACAGATTTCAGGGATTTAGGACATGGACATCAGGCCAGAGCAAGAGTATAACAGGTAGGGCATTTGCCATGTACCCCATATCGTCCACCAAGTCCTGCCAGGAGTAATTCCTGAGCACCAGAGCCAGAAGTAAGCCCTGAATACCACTGGGTGTGGTTCAAACACCACACAAAAGACATGGACATCTTTGAGGGTTGTTATTCTACCACAGAAGCTCCAAAAAGAGGAGGCCCCTTGAAATATTAGCAGCAATGGCACAGTCTTATAATTATATGTGCCTATAATAGTATATGCCTGTAATATTATTAGTTGGGAAGTAGCACTCTAGTCCCATCATTTCATGTCATCCTAAAATGATACCCATTTTACAGATGATAACTCTGAAAGCTCTAAGGGGCTCAATGACTTACCAAGAGTCCCAGGTTCTAATTTCAACCAGTCACCTTTCACTGCAGAGTTCATGATTGTAACCATTTGGGGGAAATTCTGTTTGACTTCTCACAGTTATTACAATCTTTTCATCTAGGATGATCAAAACTTCTTATCTTCATCCTACCTTCTGTCTAACTTCCTCGGAAAATCTGGTGCAGCCCCAGATCCCATTGCCAATTCAATGCCTAACAGTGCCATAGATAGATAAGAGTGACCCATACCTGTCTGCCTCCTTGGGGAGTGATGTCTGAAAATTGACATTTATTTTGAGGAGGCCAGAGTGATAGTACAGTGGGTAGAGCATTTGCCTTACACGTGGCTCACCTAAGTTTGATCTCTGGCATCCCATATCATCCCCCAAGCACCACTAGGAATAATTCCTGTGTGCAGAGACAGGAGTAACCCCTGGGCATCACTGGCTGTAATCCTGAAATCAAAAAAAAATTGACATTTATTTAATGTCACTAAATGTTAAGCATTTTCCTTGGAGTAACAGGTCCTGGCCCTTCACCAATTGCAACTCAAAGCAATTTGTGTATCATTGATGACCCTCTTAAGTAAGTACAATTAGAGTAGCAAAATTGGCTCCATGCTTATTGCTTAAAACAGGTAGTTATCCTTCACCGTAATTGCAGTAATGTTTAAATTCACAAGAAGAAAAGATATAGATGGTAAGACTTAGTCACTGTTTGTCCTCTATCCAAGCCAATATTCGTTGACTTTTATTTTATTCACTAATCTTAAGTAACAATAAGTAAAGGCTGTTTGTTATTTCTAAGGGAGAAACTGAGGTACACAATGGATTTTTTTTATTTTGGTAGAAGGGGATTGATTGCTATTTAGGTTTTTGTTTTAGTGTTTTTGAAAGAAACATGAACTAACACTAAGAGATGGAAGAGCCTAGAGCCTATGGCAGCCACATCTAGAAACTGGGACCCAGCCCTGCATAGTGTTCAGCTTGGATAAACTATGTTTATAAAGGGTCACTTATCCCACAACTGTGAAAGACCACTTGAGATCAAAAACCTTCCTGGGTTGTTTGGATTCTGCCTTAAAACCCTCCAAAAGGCTCAGTGCATCACTGTTCTGAGAGATTGGGCGCATAAGATCACTTGGGTCAATCGAGTGTTTTTTAAAGGTAGAAAAGACTTGGGCATATAGCCATATTAAGGCAGCAGAGTCAGGAAGGAGGAAGCAATAAAAGATAGCAGAGAAATAATAATGCCAGATGGAAATAACCCAACTACCAGGAAAACAAATCATCCACAGAAAGAGGTACATCCATACAAACAAAATACAACATAGTTAGAGAAAATAGCAAGAAGTAATGAAAGTGCAATGCAGTCATATGGCACATTAATGAGCTCAACAGTCTGGACAAATTTCTATTCAGTATGCTGAGGGAAAAGGCCAGATCAAGAGTACAGTGTGTACATGAACTTCTAGAAAGAGCAAACTAATTTATAGTGAAATAAAGTAGAGCAGCAGTTGCCCACGGTTAGAAGAAGAGTGAAAGGTATGAAGAGCAGAAGGCATAAAAAGATTCTAGGGGTCATAAAGATCTTGTGTATCTTGATGGTGGCAGTGATTTCCTGGCATCAAAACTCAAGAAAATGCACACATTGGGTGTTGTGTCTTATATATGTCATTGTAATTCAATAAAACAAAGACCCAAAGAGGAAAACTCATTGCATTGGATCCTGTGGATTAGATTGAAAAGGAACCCCTCTTTCACTGAGAAGGAAGGGAAGGAGGCCAAGATTGACATGGTTATAGATCTATTCATAGATAAGAAGTGCAGAGAGAAGTGGGTGGTTCGCTACCATTTTTCTGAATGCCTCATGAAAGCTCCCAGCGTTGCTGTTCCCAGTAGGTAGAATGCCCTTTTAATCCACACATTCATGTCAGTCATCATGAGGTCAGTTTACGGCGGAAGCCTGGAGACTCCCACCGTCACCTCTTAACCAACAGGGCATAATATCCAGCTGAAATATTTGCAGGGTCTAACCTGCTCTCTGCTCCTGTGTCTCTAAATTCAGCCCACCTTCTGCTTGGTATTCCTGTCACTTAGAGCCTCCGCAGAGAATTGACTGCTGTATTCTGTGTGCCGTTTTCTTTGATTTCTTCCTGTGCCCCTTTAATCACTGGCAAGCTCCGGGAGCCCTAAGAAGATGCAAGTAAAGGCTCAGTCAGAAAGCTGCAGGCTGGGAGGAAGGCCTGAGCGATAGATATCTGCAAGCTCCTCAGTGGTTATCAACGCTTTCATTGAACCGCTTACTGAGGCTATTAGACAGTAGCTTGTGATAATGAAGACAGAACCATAGCAACCAGATTTAAAAAAAAACGCAAAAGAAAAAAGAAAAACAGCACAGGCGTCTAGAAATGGCGCATGTCTCAGAAGAGATATTAGCATTTCACAGCTTCCATTCCTTTTTGTGTTTGTTTCCTTTTGCAGCTTCTGGGGCTTCACTGTGTTTTCTTTACACACCACCAAAGGAAGGAAATTTTGATTTACCACAGTTGGGTGCCTGGGTACGTGGGTCCAAGACTGGAATTCTTCAAGTAATAGAAATATTAGATTGAACTTGTTTTTCTCAGTCATTAAAAATAATCATCCTCAGAACATGTTTTCTTAGCTGCTGTCTAAATCTGGTACCTTTTTATATTAACAATAATCTTTTTTATCCTTCTGAAAAAAAAACACAGGAAGTTGTGTTAAGTGGAAAAACCGAAAAAACTTCCCCTCTGATCACAGGCTAGATAACTGAAAATTCTTCACGGGTGCGGGGGTTGGGAGGTGGGGGGAATGGGGAGGATGAATGAGCATCTGTGTCAGCTGATGACTGGGCAGGAGCCTCACACTAGCGTTGAGAAGATGAGTTGAGCCATGCACTTCCATGATAACAAATTAGACTTTTTCAAAAATATGATGATGTGAGTAGTTGGATAGTACAGCAGGTGAGACGATTGCCTCGCATATGACCAGCCCAGGCTTGATCCCTGGAACCACATATGGTACCTGGAGCCACCAGGATCCCTGAGTGAAGAGCCAGTAGTAAGCTCTGAACATTGCCACGTGTGGTACAAAAACAAAAACGGACTCCCCCCCAAAAAGAATAATCTCACATCTCAATAAAAGTAATTGAGATGTGAGATTCTCAAGAGAAAACAAATATATGACTGCCTGTAGAGGCAAGCATCACAAGAAAGTGCCCATTTGGGACTACTCCCCTGGAGAAATAGGAGCCTGCTATCCCTTACCAGCCACCAAAACATGGATCTGGTCTACATCTCAAGTTAGTAGGATACCCAAAGAATTGAAATTAGGGGACATATAGTAGCACATAGCACTGTCCTCCCATTGTTCATCAATTTGCTCGAGTGGGCCCAGTAACGTCCCCATTGTGAGACTTGTTGTTACTGTGTTTGGCATATTGAATATGTCACGGGTAGCTTGCCAGACTTTGCCATGCGAGCGAGATACTCTCAGTAGCTCTCTGAGAGGGGTGGAGGAATCAAACCTGGGTCACCCGGGTGGGCTGCATGCAAAGCAAATGCCCTACCCACTGTGCTATCTCTCCAGTCCAGGGAAAATATAGTACAGAAGATAAGGCACTTATGCCAATTGGCCTGGATAATGATACTAAAATTCTGGTACTGCACTTGCACAGCACCTCCAGATGTGGCCCCCAAAGAACAAAATAAAAAAATGGAAAGTAGATACGCAAATCCTTGTAAACAGAGAGTCATAGCAGCAGTACTCATCATAGCTAAAGTCGGATACAACCCACATTTCCATCAGTGCGATTGGATAAATAAATGTGCTCTCTCCCTACAGAGGAATTGTCCCTCTTTAAAAGTTCTGTAGTACTGACACATGTTCCAACCAGATGAACCTCAAACAGTTACACCGAGAAACCAGACATGAAAGGTCCCACATTGCATGATTCAATTTATACAAACTCTCCATAGACACGAAACAAATTGAAGGTTGCCAGGAACTGAAGGTAGAGATTGGGAGTGCTCCTTTAATGAGTATTGGGTTTTCCTTGGGGGTGAAAAAATAGGTTCTGGAACTAGATAGTAGTGATGAGTGTACAGCATTGAAAATGTGCTAAAGAACACAGGTTGTACACTTTATAGTGGTTAATTTTGCATCAGACAAATTTTCTTTCATATATTTTTTATTTGGGGGCCACACCTGGCAACAGTCAGGCATTATTCCAATCTCTGCACTCAGGAATCACTCCTGGTGTACTTGCGGGACCATATGGGATGCCAGGTATCGAACCTGGGTTGGCTTGATTTGGCCTGGGTCGGCCTTGTGCAAGGCAAATGCCATACCCACTGTACTATCTCTCCAGCCCCTTTCTTTCACATTTTAATATTTCCAACTCAAACTCAATAACTATGATGTCACATAAAACCCTTTTAAGTGTATACAATGCATTCCACAATAAAATATTAAAGAAAAAGTTGCTACTATCAAACAAAATGGCAGGACAAGGCATTCCGTTCATTCTGTTAGTATTCGGTGAGCCTTCCACATCTCGGCTGGAGGAGGAAGGACAGTAAAGAAACCTCGAAACCTCTCATGCCAAGAGGAGGAGGGGAACTGCAGAACTGAAGTAGGGTGGGAGTGAGAGCTGTTTTGCCCCTAGGGCCCCAGCATGGTAGAAGACAAATATTGACAACATGCTTTGTGCGAAAAGGCCACACCTTGCATTCCCTGGAATCTCATGGAAAAGTTAATTAGTAAGGTGAGACCAAATTTAGTTAAGAGCATAAAGGAGCGATAAAGAATACAGTAAATGTTTACATGAGTTTGGAATTAGAAAAGCTCTCCTCAACTGAGAGAGGGCATTAGATTACACAGAAGGCTGGGCTTCTGATCCCTGCTTAAGTCAACTGCATGACTGTGAACTTAGTCTACCTAGGCAGCTTTCTGAATCTTAGATTTCTCTGCCCAGTGCTTCCTAGATTGAACTGATATCAGAGATGGCACTGGAACATTTAAATCATAGAAAATTCCCTGAGGATTGGAGAAAAAGTCCCTAGAGATCAACCCATGCTTCTCCGACTTAAATCCCCTGTGACTTGTCAATACTCAGATTGCTGATCACCATAGCCAGTTTTGATCCTATAGATATGAAGTGTAGACCTGAATATTTCTATCCTCAATAAATCATCTGTAAGTTTGATACCACACAACTTTTTGAGAACCCCTGAGATAAACTAGACCAACCAGTTGTTACTAACCCTGGTTGGTCATCAGAATTATCTGGAAAATATTTTGACAAAAAATACCAAGGTCCCACTCTATATCTAGTGAACTGCTAACTGCAAAGGTACATCCAGTCGCACTGCTACTGGAGGGCCAATCAGATGAGAGACACAGTGACTGGTTGAGAAAGAGCTTTATTTGCAACATGCTGGCATGTTGGATAATGGTAGACCCCTGTCTTCAATGCAACCATCATTTTTATGGTCACAAGAAGCAGTTTTTATAAGGAATGAGGATGGTAAATCATATGTTTTGGAAAGGGTGGGTTGCAGGCTGTAAGTGCTGGAGTGGTTAATATGTCACTTCATGGTCTCCTTCGGATCTACAAATCTAAGCAAGAGTTTTTCAGTAATGATTCAACCTGTCCTTATCACAGACTTTTGAGAGAAAGACGAGACAAGATAAACTGTCCCTCCCAGAAGAGCTTTCTGGTTTAAATTTTGAGTTCAATTCTTTTCATTTTTGGCCAGTTGCAAATGAGGAGTTCTCTCAAGTCTAAACCCTTCTGTCCAGCTGTAGATCCTGAGATGTTTCTGAGATGGGGTGTTTGGGGCTGAAATCTTTTGATTAGTGGGATTTCCTTGGACAGGACAAGAATCACCCTGTGATGGGAACTGACAACAGCTCATCTTTGATCAAATTGTTTGGTCACTCACCGCCTTTATTTATCACCTGAAAAAGTGAGGGAGTGAGATACTATGAGAAAAGAAAAGGGCTTTTCTCTCAGAGACACATGAGAAAGGTATGAGGATACTTCCCAAAATGTTATAAGCAGTGCTGATTCTACTTTACCAGTATTTATCCTGCATTCTTTGTACTTTTCCCAGAACCAAATCTAAATAAAATATTTTCTAACAAAAATACTGTGGAATAAATTCCTAAGGAATGGAATCCTGCATACTGATATCTTTGAAAAGAGTATGTCCTGGGATACCACTTAATGGACTCCCTGGCAGAATGATTGTTCTGCGAATATTTACTTGGTGGGATGGGGAGAAGGAGCTCTTTTGTCCCCTCTGTTTATTACTTTCTAACCCAGACACCCTACAACAGATGTGTCCATAGCTAATCTTACTTAGAGCAATTCCTGCCAATTCATCTAATATTTATTTGACCTTGGTTGCTTGTTTGACCTTATATCATCTGCTAGAGAAAAATAATAGGCAAGAAGACTCTGTTCCTCCACTGGGAAAAAAAAACAGAAAACACACACACACACACTATATATATATAGTAAGCTTGGTTCTATGATGTATAGTTTAAAAATTCTCTTTACTTGGAATTTACAAGGAGTTAACTTTACTTGGGCGAACTGGCAAACCAGTTCATTGTTCCCAGTCTTGCAGTAGGACTAAAGCTTTTTCCTTGTTTTGATACAAACCTGAGTGGGGGGATGATTGTGCAGTCTTTGGTGTAATTATCTGGATAATTCTCCTTAGTAACTGCCATTTTTTATTTTAATGTTTGTTTGGGGCATGCACACTAGCAGTGCTCAGGGTAAGCCTGGCTCTGCGCTCAGGGATCACACCTGGTGGTGCTTAGGGGACTATGGACTATGGGGCCCCAGCAATTAAACTTGGATGAGCTTCATGCAAGGCAAGTGCCCTACCCCGCTGTTCTATCTCCCCAACCTCTGTCATTGTTTTAAACTTTTCAAGAATATAAATTCCCTGTGGTCTTACTCTTACATACTTTACCTCTACATGGCATTCAGCATAGTGCTGAACACGGTACATATTCCAATACATTAAATTTTTTACAGCACGTTTCTTCTTTACTTTAATGAGCATATGACAGAATTCTAGGATGAATTCTGTCATATAAGTAATTCCAGTATGAATTGGTTTACTTGCTAATCAGAAAAAGCTGCCTTAAATTTTTCCATGGCAACCATAATCTAGATTTCTACCATGTCTTCTATGGGGTATGTGTGTGGGGGGTGTGTGTGTGTGTATGTGTGTGTGTGTGTGTATGTGTGTGTGTGAGAGAGAGAGAGAGATTTACACTCTCTTCTCAATCCAGTTTATCCTTCAGCCATAGAATACAGCCATTCTATGCCTGACTCATGAGCAGAAGGACCTGAGAGCAATAGAAGGAGGCTCGCCAGGAATCACATCTGGTTTTGAGTCTCAGACCATTCTTAAGCAGTTGGTGACCGGGTTGAGCTCATCTCCATTAAACTCTCCAGACCTCAACCTCTTACTCTGAGATATGTGTGTATCGATATCCATCTCCACCATAAGCTCACTCTCCAGTTTGACTCTTAGCATCATAAAGTCAATGAGGGAGCATTTATTCCCCTCTGTTCTACTCTGAGTTACCTGCTGAGTGTCTCAATACTAAGCAAATACTAAGTGGCAGAACTGGTGTTTGGAGGATGGAAGGGACAAAGGAAGAAATGATCCTATTGTCCAGGAGAAATATAAAACCTCATTGTTTTGTCCCCTCTTTTCTGTGTTTTCTTGGCCTAAGGACAGAGAATTGCAGCAGTGTTTATGAGTGTCAGCAGGGAGAGTGACAAGTTTGTGCAAATTAGGGAAACTCACATTTTTTGAAATCTATCTGCCGGACAGCCTTAGCTCCACAGCCTACGTTAAACAACTCTGGGGGCATCATAAAGGAACACTTGCTTGTGAATTATGTTTGCTAGGTATTAACAAATCTTCAGGAGAATGATGTGAAGTGCTGACATGTCAGATATGATTGTCATGTTTCTCACAGGCCCTGGAAGGAATTATAGTACAATGGTATTCAATGCCATACTACAGAGCAAAGGTTCCGACATAACTTGCCCCCCCACCCCTCTCCCCTTTCAAAAAAAAAGATCATTCAGTGTTCTACTTTAAGTGAACAAATAGGAAATGCCCCCCTCAGTTGCATCAAAACAGCTACCACCCTCCAATTTTTCCAGCACTCCCTGGAGGGGGATGTCACCCACTCTGGGAAAGACTTTTCTATCATTTCCTGTCAATAGCTCCTATGGGAAGGTCACCCTGAAACTGAGGCATGTCTGCTCCAATGAGGGGTCCCAGGAGCGAAACTGCTATCATCAGGGATGTGGTTCAGCAGTTCATCCAAGCTATAAAGAAACAGGCTTCCGGGGGAGGGGGTGGGGAGGAGAATTTTATAAAGAAAACGAGGAGAATGGGGTATTCATCTATATGCTGGAGAAAGATCCACCAATGCTATAGCTTAACTACATCAGCAAAACTGACTAACTTTTAAGCTGCAATCTGCTGACTGAATAATTGTGTTTCATCGATGGGAAGTTCGTTCATTTAAAGTCGTTTCTTAGGGCTAACATAATCCTGTAATCAGGATGCAGGTACCCTGAGAAGCAGTAAGGTCAGAGTAAAGAGCAACATTTTGTATTAAAAAAAACCAAATGAGTGCTTAACCAGGACAACAGATGACATTTGTGTTGGTTCAGGAATTATATGCATTATGACCAAAGGCTTCAACTCACTCTTTGGGCTGGCTGTTTACCCTGGAACAAACTTGCAGTAGTAAGAGGAAGGACGATATGAAAGATAATGAGATAATGTCTTTTTCCCCACCCTCTCTTTTTTTTGGTTTTGCTTTTTGGGTCACACCCGGTG
Organism: Sorex fumeus; assembly: GCF_029834395.1. Taxonomy (NCBI): domain Eukaryota; kingdom Metazoa; phylum Chordata; class Mammalia; order Eulipotyphla; family Soricidae; genus Sorex; species Sorex fumeus. The sequence goes on from NW_026606143.1 coordinate 39,092,426, forward strand.
ATGCACAGGGGTCACTACTGGCTTTGCACTCAAGAGTTACTCCTGACGGGGCTCAGGGGACCATATGGGATGCCGGGAATCGAACCTGGGTCGGCCACGTGCAAGGCAAACACTCTACCTGCTGTGCTATCTCTCCAGCCCCGCACCCTCTCATTTTTATTTCTACAAAGGAGAAGCCACAAGATGTCTGTTCTGTGAGGCCCAATACAGAGCAATGCACTGCAGATACTTGTTCAGATAACCAATAACAAAGACTATCATTTTGATGATAGAGAGTGGCTATATATATCTCATTTATAATTTTTATATTGTCTTTGTTTGGTTTGGGGATCACACCCGGCGGTTCTCAGGGCTTACTTCTGGTTCTGCACTCAGGGATCACTCCAGGCACTAGGTGCAATGTCTTAAGTTCTAGAAACAGAAATTCGGTACAAGGAAATTATCGAGGAAGTATTCTCCAGAGGAGGGGGCAATGGAAACAAGGTATATGAGAGGAAGGAGGAAGGAAAGGCAAGGAGTCATTCCCAGCTTAGCTCCAGCCTGATGCATGCACAGTAAGAAAAGCACCTAAGCTGTGCTTTGAGGCAAGAGGGCCTATCTTTGGGATTCTCCTTGCTTGGGATCCAAAGTTTCATAACCTTCCAGACATTTCCACTCCTTTTGCCAAGAGCTCAGTAGAGGAGATCTGGGTGAGGTACCATCAGTATCTACTCTAATTGCTTACCCAAAGCTACATACTACAACCCATCTTTAAGCTTTGTCCCTGGCTTATCAAATCCACTTTTTTAATGTTAAAACCCGTTCATTGAGTTCTTATAAAGCATTTTCAGAGCTATAATCTCATCTCATGCCCACCACAGTCCTGGGAGATAGACAAGGGCAGATATCTGGTGCCTTGACGTGGAGCTAAAGGAGCTGACAATAGAATGTGTCTGAAGGATGCTCCCGTTCTCTGGGTTAGAAGAGATTTCTAACAGCAGGTCAGCATTTAGACTTAGGTGCTTGATATCTTATGAAAACAAGCTCACTGCCATTGATTGGTTTTGTCCTAACTCCTTAGCAGTTGGGAACCTTAAATGAAGGAGACCCTCCTCCAACCTTCTGAGCAGGGGCTTCCTCAAGGAATATTGAAGTAATATGCCATCTATCACCAGTCTTTGTGTGGGGGTTCTGATTTTCTATTTCTAACTTTTGATAGCAAGTCTTCATAATAAGAGAAAAATAGTCTATTTTTATACAGTGACTCAGATGTCTCTGGAAACATTTACAATGCTTGGAATGTTTTGTTTTAATAATTTCCTGATCTGTGTGCAGTAAGGCATTTTAATGTAATGAGTAATATGAAATTCCTCATTATTGTAGAATTTAAACTTATGCTTTCCTTACATTTAAATGTAATCACAGTCTATCCTTATGTGAGCTGAATTTGTGATACCTGCCTCTGCTGTTTGCTTATTTATGGAGATCTCATTCTGCTTTTCATTTCCTAGTCCTCCTCTGTTCCTTTAAGACTTTAAGCATATCTCATGATCAGGTTTCCTGCACTGGTGTCTGGATATTTAGAACCTGTTCCAAATTCTGCCATGAAATGTTCATATCTTTGATGAGAACACATGCACTGGGCATCCTGGTATTGTCGAGATGAAGACCTCAGTCACCTTGTGTGATCTTGTTATATTATGCATATAATCATACAATATATATCCTTAACCTAACAACTGTACTCCTTATATTTTTTTTCTAGAGAAATCATGGTAGATATCCAACGGTCGAATCATACAGATACTTGCCACTAGTTTTTACAAGAAAATTAATTTTCTAAGAACCCCAGTCTCCAATAAGAGAAGAGTACTATAAAGCATAAAATATCTATATGATAAAATTAGATACATCTCAAGCTTGAGTCTATATTGGAATTCTTCATTGATTGCTAAATTAAGCACAAATTGATATGTCTCCCCTAGAGTTTCTGATCATGTAAATCTAGGAGGGAGTCTGGAAAGCTCATTTCCACCAAGTTCCAATGTGATGCTGAGATTGCTTTTGTATGGATCGCATTTGGGAGCCATTGTTACATAAGAAATTGTAATGATACAGGCTCTATATATGAGTCTTTTAAAGGCAACTTAGGTGACATAAGCACTATTAACCCCAAAAGAAAAATCTTTTGGTAAGCTTATACCAATATTTAAGTAGAACAGTGGTAAGTTCTGAGTTATTTTTATATGGAACAATTGGTGGGCAAGTATACACCCCTCCAATTCATGCAGCATTTTTGTACTGACTCAGAGACCTGGATTTCATCCCATCTCTAACTCTCATCTATCATGTACAAATTAGCCAACCCACAATAGCCACGACTTCCTTGCCTACAAACAGATAATAATGCTTACCTTAAGGAAATACTTTGATATTTGAGAATAAATAATCTATCACTCATGTATTTATTCAGTTAGCAAATAGCTCTGGAGCCCCTGCTGTGCAGTGGGCACTGGTATTGAATAGAAAGTCAAATGATAGAGAAGAATCAGAGTCACATTGACTTCACATTCAAGCTCCCTTGTCATCATTTCCCTGTAATACATCTTTAAATACTCTCCATTGGGGAATGGAGAGATTGTACAGTAGGGTAGGTACTAGCCTTGCACACAACCAACCTGGGTTGCATCCCTGGTACCAAATATGGGCTTCCAGAGCCCTGCCAGTCGTCATCCCTGAGCACAGAGCCAAGCCAAGAGTAAGCACTAAGCACCACCAGGTGTGGCTCAAAAACAAATATAAATATTCTTTATTTTCCAGATTGCTGAGTTATGGGGCGGTCTAGATATTTTAGGGCTTTTCTTTCTCCTTTAAAAAGGAATGAATGCACTTCTGGATTCCTCTGATGAGCCAGTCCCTTTAATATATTTGATTTAAATCTTTTCAAGATCAAGCCTGCTGCATGAAATGAGTCAAGTACCATTCACGTTGTGGCATTTCCTGGACCTGCAGGTGTGGCCCTGTCTCAGTCTGGGTGAGGGGTTATCCCTACTTTACAGATGATCTGGGAGAATGAAAATGGCCAAACCTCATGCAGAGTGAGGCTGGATCCTTACTAAACTTCCCATGCACAGCCCAATAAGAGAAGAAAGTGCTGTCCCTGGTTCCAAGAACCAGGAAGTAAAAACCCCTAGTTCTGTCCATGAAGTCATATAAGCCAATTTCTTGTTATGATTCCAGGTAAATGAGTCTTTGATGTGGGAATTTGTCCCCCAACAAAAAAACCCCCAAAGATGGGATATACCCCTAGGTAATCTAGTAATCTGAATGCAAAGGGTTTGTAAAAATACACCCAGAAAATAATAAAATAGCAGGCAAGAATAGAACAGATGATAAATATCTAATGGTTGAATAGAATAGATGACAGGTATCTGCAAAACTGTGAGAGGCAAGTATAGAATAAGACTATTCACAGTCTTTTTGATGTAGGGACTGCATGAGTAAGAATAGAATAGGAAACTGTCAGGCTTTATTCTGTCTTGTAAGAGTGCCTCCTGATCACTATGTAAAATAGCCCAGCCATGGGGCCAGAGCAATAGTACAATGGGTAGGGCATTTGCCTTGTACACTATCGATCGACCCGGGTTTGATCTCCGCATCCCATATGGTCCCATGAGCACTGCCAGGAGAGAGTCCTGAGTGCAGAGCCAGGATTAACCCCTGAACGTCCTTAGGTGTGACCCAAAATGCCAAAAAAAAAAATAGCCCAGCCTCTGATCTTCATGGACCTATTGAATGTTGATGGGCTCACTAACTGTCCTTAATGTCTCTGTGAACAATGGCTAGACTGTAGGGAGCCCCATGGGGGTGAGTAGATGATATTATATTGAATAAATTGTTGGCTTGTGAGGTCACTGATGGCTGCCCAGGTGACCCTAAATCTTGGACAGCCAATGTGTGTTTGTCTGTCTCCTTATATGTTTGTCTCATTCTCTGCAACCAACCCCTGCTGAATAGGGGTGGAGAGTTCCAGTCCAACTGGCTTTAGACACTTTTCTGAACCTCAAGGCATGTCTAAAACCCACATAGCCCAAGGGAGCACAGACATCCAGTTCAACTTGCAGAGAATTGACTAATAGAGTACATGTCGGTACTGTAGTTATGATGAAATGAAACAGGCCCACCCTGAGCGCATGGGAGAGGGCCCAAGGCTATGGTTTATCACTGGCACAGCCTAGCCTTGCTGGGTGAGCTACTTCTTTGGACTCCGTCTTGGTAAACCTCTACTTTTATCTTTTGATAATGTAGTAAGTTTACTCAACCTGCCCCTGGATCTGGGAGGTGCTGCAGACAATGGGTGTGTTTTATTGTCCTTCCTTAGTCCAATCTCTGGCCCTCTTACTGTACAAAGAAAGGAGGAGGAAGTCAAAGCAAATCTTTTTGAAAGAGAAAAGTCTAAGAACAACAAAAATAATGACTGTATTTTAGGAAACCATTTTTTTACTAGGTGTCTTGGGCATTACATTGTTGAACTTCCAGAAGAAAATTGTAAAAATAATTGTCACCAGGGGCTGGAGCAATAGCACAGCAAGTACAGCATTTGCCTTGCATGCGGCTGACCCAGGTTCGATTCCCAGCATCCCATATGGTCCCCCAAGCACCACCAGGAGTAATTCCTGAGTGCAGAGCCAGGAGTAAACCCTGTGCATCACCGGGTGTGACCCAAAAAGCAAATAAGAATAAATACAAAGTTTTTAGAATGTTTAAAAACTTGTGCAAAAGTCACCACTTTCTAATTCCAGGACTTTTTCATTATCCCCAAAAGAAGCCCCTAAGCCCCCTCCCCTAAGCCCTGGTAATAACTAATCTATTTCTGCCTGTTTTTGTCTTTCTGGATATTTGATATAAGGGCAATAAAATGAGAATATAAGGGGAATAAAAGACTGTTTATTCTTTTATGTCTAGCTTCCTTCACTTAGGATAATATTTAAAACATTCATCTCTGTTGCAGCATACAGCAGTGCTTGATTCCTTTTTATGGCTTATAGTACTCCATTATATAGATGCAATACATTTTGTTTATCTAGGATGAGATAAGTCACAGGTGGCCAATGACTCATCTGTTTGTTTAGTCAGTGGCATTTACAATCTAGTGTAAAAATAATCATTATATGAAGAGCTATACTTAAGCAATCTAGGCTGTTTGGGATCGTCCCTTGGCACTTACCTAGTTACCTATTGAGTGACCATTTTTAATCTCTCCAGCTGAAATAATTTCCGTGTTGGAGAAAAGTGGTATGCACTGTTTCTTTGAAGCCCTTTGTTTTCCAACTTTGCAAATGGCTAAGGTATAAGGGAAAATAATAAGGGATTAGAAGAACATGGGGGAGGAGAGGGTGAATAGACTAACCATGAGATTTGTAGGGCAATGAAACTAGTCTGTATTGATACTTTAATGGGTGGGTTTATGGCATTAGCATTTGACCAAACTCATATAATTTCTAACATCAAGCATGAATGATAATGTAAAATATGGCCTCTGAGTGATGACATGTCAGAGTAGGTCAGAGGTTGTAATAAATGTCCCACCCTAGTGGGGGATACTTATAATTGGAGAGGTTTTACATGTATGGGAAAAGTGGCATATGGGAAATATTTTTACCTCCTGCATAGTTTTTCTGTGTATCTAAAACTGCTCAATAACACAGCGTTTTTTTTTTCAAAGTTCTAGTATAATTTTGTTCCAAGGGGAACTAAGAATGTGCTTGCAAATAATTGATAATAAACAGGCCTTTACTCTCTGACTTTTCCGAGCAAGACTTTCAACCCTGAAATGCTGGGTCCACGCATGAGGAATCTAAGTGAGTTTCAGGACCACTAGTTTGGGGCGTATGCACTGGGATCATGTTCTCATCTTGGAACCAGATCAAAGCACACATCTGTCTGAAAAAGAGTTTCTTATCTGAGAATCAGAGAATTGGTCATCTCTAAAGTCTTATCAGCTTTAACATTCTTACTAGCTCTAATACTGATGTGGGAAGGATACAAGAAAAGTCCATGTATAAGGATTCCAGAATCCAAAAATGTGTTTCAAGAGATGTTTCCAACCCAAGGGATGTGTCTGACTTCATTAACCAAACTTTTCAAATCAAAATGCAGGTTTCTTATCCAATGAAGGATTTCTGTTTGAGAAGTTGTCTTGGATCCCCTGTACTATATATAGAGAGAGAAAAATCAGAATCTTTAGTAATACATAAAAATTAATGATAAGAAATTTCAACCTAAGGTGTGGGAAGTTATGATGATGGTATCCATAAAGGAGTCTTCTGGAGGAAAATACCTGTCCCTTATTGTATTTTGTTTGTAATTTTAAACACACTTGTTTTCAATGCTGGTATAAAAGAAGGTCATGAATTTGTGTGGATTTAAACAGAAATAAGGTAAGGTAAAGGTAAAGGCCCTCCCGTTGCTCGAGCGGGCCCAGTAATGTCTCCATTGGAGACTTTGTTGTTACTGTGTCTGGCATATCAAATACTCTCGGTAGCTTGCCGGGCTCTCGGAGAGGGCCGGAGGAATCGAACTCGGGTCGACCATGTTGGCCGCTTGTAAGGCGAACGCCCTACCCGCTGTGCTATTGCTCCAGCCAAATTAAACAGAAATAAAATTAAACAGAAATAAAATTTAAAATTCCTTGTTAATCTGTTATGGAAATTCTCACCAAAAACCAGTGAAAAACCACTCTGAGAAGTGGGAAAATATCAGTTTTATTTTCCCAAGAAGTCCAGCATAGCTTTTACTCCACTATTGGACCCTGAACAAAGGCAAGAGTTCCAGTTTATAGAATAATAGCTGACGGGGCTTTTACTGGCATCTGGTAGGAGAGGACAGAAGCAGAAATTCTCAAGCATATCATCTACAAGGCAAGATAAGACCATCTCAGGACATGAGCACAGGAGTACATTCCCAGGTTACCAAGGTTACAAAGTGATTCACTGAACATCTCATGATCATCCTGAATGTATTCCATAGCCATCCTATCGCCCAGTCGCAGCTACTCTCTGGCAGCTCCTGTTCTCTGCTGTTAACCTGTTTAAAATGTGAGCAGCAGTCTATTTTCCTCATCAGATCCTTCTCTTTCAGTATAGTCACACTGATATTTTGATAGTTTCCCTTCCAGACTTATGAAATCATTGATCTTTGAGTCCATCTTCTTCCTGAGACCATAAATGTCATGTTTCATTCTCTGTGGTGGTGTTTGTGAGGCTGGGGTCAGAGAGGGAGGCTACACACCCATTACAGTACAAGGTAGCCACTCTTTTGTTAAGTTGCCAAGAAACACACTCTGCAATGTGGGCTGGTGCCCGGAACTGAACCCAGAGAGTCACACAGGCAAAGCTTGTGCTCTACCACTGAGCCGTAAGTTTTCATGGCAAACTATTTTTAATGCCAAGATCTTTGTATGGTATGTGGGAATAAGATGATGAAATGATTCAAGACATCTGTTCCATGTCAAGAGTGGACCTTAGCTTTGCAACTAGGTTTAAAATATTTGGGGCTTAGGGGCTGGAGTGGTAGCACAGTGGGTAGGGCATTTGCCTTGCATGCGGCCAACCCTGGTTTGATTCCCAGCATCCCATATGGTCCCCCAAGCACTGAGAGGAATAACTCCTGAGTGCATGAGCCAGGAGTAACCCCTGCGCACTGCTGGGTGTGACTCAAAAAAGTAAAACAAATAAAAATAATTTAAAAAATAAATATTTGGGCCTTGTGGGGACTGAGAAGTTTCCAGATGCCATTTTGGTTCCATAAGAAAATCCATTCCACTTACTTCAGATCCTCTGCATCTTCCAGAGAACGTAACATTAGATAAGTGATCAATCACTTTGTCACACAGCCCTTTAAGAAATAAGAAAGATTTTAACTTGGTTTTGAGGAGTTGAGTGTTTGCCACCCTTGGCAGTGTTTGAGGGCTCTGAGCACTCTCAGTGGTGCTCAAGGAGCACAGTATTCCAGCTCTGTGCTCAGGGGTCACTTCCAGTTGTTCTTTGGAGAACCATCTAGTGCCAGGAATCCAATCAGGATCAATTACATGCAAGGCGACTCTTTAACCCCTCTACTATTTTTCCAACCCCAAATCTTTAACTTTTTAGCTTCACAATTTTGGTTTTGGTTTTACAGCAAATATAGAAGATAAACAGAGTTATCACCAGTTCTCTGCTGCCACAAATACTTGGCTTCGCTCATAAGGGGCATCACTCATCAGACAGTGTGAACCTACCCTGCTACATCATCTTCACCCAAAGTTGGTGATTTATCACAGGAGACTAAGCTCATTGGGTGCTTCGCATACATTGCATCCTCTTAGTGTTGTGCTCAGCTGTGAGCAATTGAAAACCCAACTCAAGTGGCCTAACCCAAGAGAAATGGACTTTCTCCAACAGGAAGTTTGGAGATAAGACATTTGTCACTGTGCAGACTGAAGTACTCCACCCCGTCGTGACAGGGCCCACATCTATGCAGTAGTATTGACCTTTCTCTTACTTCCCTGATACCATCCATCCCTTTGATTTAAGATGACAGAGAATGGTAAGAGGAGATTAAAAGATCATATCAACTACCTCATCTTTTGTTTTCATCCTGGAAGCAAAGGCTTTCTTTAAGTTCATCACTCTCCAAGAGGACTCAATTTACTGCCCAGAATCAAGTTAGGCCTAGCTATGACAGTGTCTGGGAAATAAGCTGTGCATATTGCCACTGCAACCAAAAAGGTCGTGTTCACTCAGAAGAGAATAAATATCAATATGCACAAAACACTCTGCCATACATACTCCCAGCAGCCAACAACTGTGCGCTCTTTATGAATTTGAATTAGTGGGTATAGAGTACCCATTTCAGTAAAGGGTCACTGTCACTGTCACTGTCCTCCCGCTGTTCATCGATTTGCTCGAGCGGGCCCAGTAACGTCTCCATCGTGAGACTTGTTGTTACTGTGTTTGGTATATTGAATACGTCACGCAGAGCTTGCCAGACTTTGCAGTGCGGGTGAGATACTCTCGGTAGCTTGCCGGGCTCTCTGAGAGGGGTGAAGGAATTGAACCCGGCTCAGCCGGGCCAGCTGCACGCAAGGCAAACACCCTACCGCTGTGCTATCACTCCAGCCCAGAAAAAGGTAACTTTTCGTTATAGAAACTGCATTTACTCTAACAAACTCTTAACAGTTTCATTCAGTCTTCAGGCAGTACTGTTGAGTAGATAAGTCTTCTCCCCCACTAAACAGATGAGAAAGCCAAGATTCAGATCAGGAGCAGCAGTCGCTACATAGTGGGCACAGAAATTGAGTCTCTATCTTACTTATGTCAGGAACTACACTTCTCTTTCTGCTTGCCTAGTCAGCACTGTGCTGACCCTTTGCTAAGGTCATAGAACTTAAAATACTGAGAAAAGAACAGGGTCAACTGGAGTTGGGAGCCTGTGGAAGATAGAGTCAGCCTGTGGTTTCCTCTGCTGAGATGGCCTGTGGGCTTTTTGGGGTTTGGTTCGTTGCAACATTCTGAAGGCCTTGCTGGCTGCAAGCTGAAGCCAGCAGAATGTAAGGCTGAGGGGCTGTGGCTGCCAGCTGTGGGCAGTCACACCCGTGGAAACCTCAGATTACAGTAGAACATTGACAAACAGACCCCAGTGAAGGTTGCTGGCCTGAATTAGATCAACCCCCCGGAGAGAGGGGGGCTTCGGATGCATGGCAAAAGCTGACTTTTAGAAAGACAAATTCTTTGAAATCTAATTCAATTGTTTTAGATAGTAAGATTTTGTTTGGTTGCTGAACAGCCTTTCAGGACATGGAGTTTTGCAGATACAACAGGGAAATTCTAGAGACCAGGACCCCTTCAACTTTATAGAGAATACCTTATGTGTGGCCCTGTGAAGAAATCACACAAGGTTTGGAAATACTGCAACACATTCTACTAAGTCAGGGGTTATTTATGTTCTCTGGTAATGCATTTTTTCAACTAGTTCTTTTTAAAATTTTATTATGGTGGGAGCCACAAATGACAGTGCTCAGGGACTATTCCTGGCTCTGTATTCAGGAGTGCTTGTCCGGGTGCCCATAGGTAGTGCCAAGGATTGTAACAAAGTAGGGTCCAGTCCACCCTGCCACATGCGAGACAAGTACCTTAGTGACTGTATTATCTCTCTAGTCCCTTTCCAACTTATTTTTTACCTTTGATTAGGCCTGTGACTACAGAATTAGGTGCTAACATGTAGATTAATGATTTTGTCCAGTAGAGTTGCAAATGATTTCTATTTGGTGAAAAAAAGATAACCTCAAAGGTTACAAGCCTTTTAGGATGTGAGACAGTTTTGTACCTATCATAGAATCCTATTTTAATGTTCTTTTACCCATTCTCTCTCCTATATGTTGTTTGCCTCATTAAGGAATTAAATATGACTTTGATACACCCCATCATATATTTGTTTAAGGTCATGTTTCTAACTTTTTGATGTTTGCTTTGGCAGTGTCTTGAAAATTCTTATAGAGAGAATAAACTATAGTCTAAGGAATTGAGCAATGTGAATGTTATAAAGTACAAAGAGGAAAATCCCACTGGGAGTATAGGGTGCTATTTAATTTGATCCTCTCCTTCAGCTGTTCATAAACACTGTCTAGAAGCTATTCCTCACAGCGTATTGGTATTGGATTCCAGAACAAAGTCAAAATAAACAAAACAATGAAAATGAGAATGCCCTATGCAAACAAATGGATGAACCTAGAAATTACAATTTTAGAAATGAAATGGAATCTGGTCGTGGTGGCCACCCAGAGAACATCTTTTTTTCCCTTCTAAATTCTGTCTCTCCACAGGTGCTTTCTTTTCAAGCACATAGCCTCTTTTCAAGGTCATATGTGTTAGTTGGAATTTCTCATGCAGAGGAAAACAAGCTTCAGCCAGCATATTTCATCCTCATCTCTGTAGCAATCATTTCCTCCTCCAGGGCAGATGACACATGTTATAAAGACCCTGAGGCCCATGCCTTCAGGAATGGACACCAACCTCAAACAATCTTTGCCAGTTTGATGCCTGGAACTTGCTGAATTCCAGGTACTTGACACGACTGCTTGGGATCAAGTGATAAAGGATTGCAATTTTATTTGTTTTAACCATCTTAGTAGAGAAGTAGTCAAAGTCTCGGGAGAGAGAAGAGTATTGGAGAAAGAAATTGTGTTCTCCGATTTCATATGCTCATATGTGTTCAAGAGGCAAGATTTCCATTTTAGCACTTCTCCTGAAATTTATATTTAGAACTTGTCCAGAGATCATTGAGGATCTATGTGCTTTGTTGGTAAATTTGTTGCAAAAATAGTAACCACCTAGACCACATCATCACATGAGTTCCTGCAGGCCCTGACCACATGTTTTTCACTGCTGAGGCAGTTGCATATATGAAAATTGAATGTATCTTAACAATTAGTTTACTTAAGTGGTGATATTTTGCCAATAACCCCTGATTTTAGGATTATTTCCACTAAATGGATCAGAGAAAGGAGCGCTGGAAGAATTCAGGTCAGCGTTCTGTTATGCATGCCATGTGTAACTGATGCCTGTAAGTTGTAAGTTCACATGACAATACCGGCATTTATGTCTACAATCCATTTACTTGCCTGCGCCATTCTAATTCTTGAACAGTTTTCCTCACATGCAAAGAAAATTCTATGAATTATACACATAATTGCAAGACATTTTTGTCATTGGTATTATTTAGTACAGGGACTTCATCTCTCTCATGCAAAAGAACATTTTATACTCCTTCATGTTAACTATAGGAAAGTGGCGTATATGTCCAAAAATCTTTAAATTTTACTTCTTAAAAGGCAATGTTGTCTTTTCCCAACGTTCATGTATCACTGTCCTACCAATGTCAAAACTTATTTAATAAAGATAAGAAAATAATCTGACATTACACCTTCCAGAGAGCTGATGGTGACTGGATTTTCAATTAGGAGCTCAGAAATCAAATATTTTGTAATCCTGTTTGACTCAGACCCAATGGTCAGCAATGGTATTCAGAATCCACATTCTGATCTACAATCTTTTGGTGCTCATTCCATTCTCTCTGAATTTCAATAGTGGGTTGGAAGCTCAGGTTAAGTTTTCTCAGTTCCTTAACATATCTCCTGTCCCAATAAGAAAAATCAAAAATATTTACAGGACCAGGAATGTGACTTAGTGGTCCATAGTTTGCATGTGTGAGGCCCTGTGTTTGATACTCAGCACTAGAACAATCTATAATTTTAAACAAACATTCCTATCTGTATATTTAAAAATATTTGGAAAATCAAACATTTAAGTGTGTGTCATATCACTCATATCAAAACTTTACCTTTCTTGTCTCTGTCTTAAGGTAATATTCCCACATAACTGTAAAAGGTCTACTTCACTTATCTAGAAAATAAGAACCCCTTGTTTCTTAGCACAGTGTTTACCTTTCTAATTGAGAATACAGTCTGTGCTCCTAATTTACATGGGGGGCAATATTCTCTTTAATAATGAATGAGTAGAATAAAATGGCTTTGTGACTTATTACATATTCCCAAAGGCATGATATACTGGAAAATAAAAATAGTTTTCAAAGTGGCTTTTGGCCACATTTTTCTTAAAATGGAAGAATCAATTATATAAAATGTCTGGCACAACTTCTGACTTATTTTGCAATGTCATTCTTCATCTGACTCAATCAAGAAAAATAATGGTCTGCATCATTTTCCCACAACCACCTCCTTTGGGGAATAAAGTCATGAAGGACTATTAGGTCAAAACTGTTCTAGGATCCAGGTAACGTAGACACCTTTCCACTCTCTTCCATGTCTTAGCTGACTTTGTTTCCTTTCCAACACTGTGGGATGATGGGCAAGGAGCAAAACAAAACATTTCATGTGACTCACTCACTGAATTAATTTTCTCTACATTTTCAAACAAGCAGTAGAGCTGAACATTTTTTAAAACTTGGACCAAACATCCTTTCTAAATTTTCTCTTGTGTAAGTCACGTGTGCCTGTCTGTTTGGTTTCTTAGATTCCATGTTTCTTATGATACTTACTTTCACTTGGTCCTATTTGGGATCTACACAAATTCATGGGAGAAGTTGTGAAGGCTGTAGTCAGCAGATTTGTGTTTTCTATTTTCTAAGATAATCAAAGATATAGACTGCATTCAGGGTCGTGAGCTGTGTGTGCCATCGTCTCTTCTTGATCTACTTCACCCAATATTGTAACCACTGTGCGGGTGGAGATTGCTTCTGTCTTATTGCTTCTGTTTCTCAGATGCCTAATTCAACACTTTACCTGGACAATCATGCTCAATAGGCACTTATTGAGATAATAAATCAATTACTTCCCCCTCTGTATGAATCACACATATATAAAGGATGAGCCACTAATTTGTTTGAATGATCTCAAAGTGCAGTTAAACTTTACTGAGCCAGGGTCTTGTTGAAGACCATTGAATTCTGCTTAGGGCAGTTTAAATGCCTGGTTGAAAAAAAGTCAGCTGACAACACAGAATTTCCATTTAAAGGTTCTACTTTAAGAACCTCCTGTCTCAAACGTTATGATTATTTCTGAAGACACAGTGCCCAGGATTGAGGCCGAGAAAGTGGCTTCCTGAGTAGTGGGAGTGGGGCAAGCTCCAACAGAGACTGGGAGGCAACAGAGAGCCTTTGAGGGCCTTGAGTAGACTGTTAAGAGGTGGGATCAAAAAGAATGCTGAAGCAAAGAAGGAGAAGGAGAAGGAGAAGGAGAAGGAGAAGGAGAAGGAGGAGAAGGAAGGAAGGAAGGAAGGAAGGAAGGAAGGAAGGAAGGAAGGAAGGAAGGAAGGAAGGAAGGAAGGAAGAGGGAAATCAAGTTTACCCGGCATAGAAGCATTTCTTAGCATCCACTGCAAGCAGTATTCTTGGGATGCTCTTGAGTTGAGACGTGCTGTTGAACGAAAAGCTGCTGAAATCTGAAACAGAGCCAGGTCTGAGAGCATAAGGCCAAAGCTTTTTTCATGCCAGTGACCCTGTTAAATGTGTCAACAGCCTGGTTAGAGTGCAGAGGGGAAAGGTCATATAGACTTTGCTGGAAACAACGAGAATCAAGTTCAACCTGGTCACATTTTCACCTGCTTTGTGCTATTAAGCAAACCGGGCACTGGAGATAATGTAGACAACTTTCCGTATGGAGCCATCGGAAGCTTAGGGAAGACTACCAGTGCTTCTAACTGAGCCAGGCTGAAGGAATATTGTGGATGAACCTGTGTACCCCACAATGTCCCTTAGTCAAGGCTCAGCACTTCTCAATTGGGAGTCATCTTGCCCCCACCAGCAGATTTGAAGCGACATCTAGAGACAATTTAGGTTTTGTCATAAGTGGGGGTGTTCTTTTAGCATCTAAAGGGGTAGGACCAGAGATGCACTTTCCATTGCACAACACTAGACAGCAAAGTGTACCTAGACCTGAACTGCTTGTAGGGTGGAGGTCAAGGAACCCCGCCTGCACCAGAGCAAAGGGTTTGGACACCTTCAACAGTTGCTCAGCCTTCTTACTGCTACCTGTTTCACTGGACACAGGAGATCGAAGATCACTACAACAAGCAAAGCAAATGAACAGCATGTCTGAATCCCGTCGCCTGATCTTTAGAGAGGAAATTCCATAACTCCTCACCTCGCGGCCACAATGATACAGCCCTGGTTGCTTAGGGGTTGGGGTAAATTTCATCAGAAGGTGCTCAGGAAATACCAGGGCATTGAAAATTAGTCTGATCCAAACACAATCAGATCAGGAAGGCAACTCTAGAGCCACAGACACCACCCAGGACACCCTGAGTCAACAGAAATGATGGTGGCTCGTTTTGTGTCCCTGCCTTTTCCCTGCAGTGCAGCTCACTGAGCAGAATAAGCTTCAACTCCATGTGTTTCCCACCATGGGCAGCAATTGGAAGGCAAATCTAGAGTGCGTGCAGTGAACAACCACAGTTGCCTATGGGCCCAAACTACTTGTCTGTATCTGCAGATGACCAAGTTTCTCCTTCAGTCAACTTTTTTCAAAGCATAAAATCATTGAAAACAAGATGTAGCAACTGCATGTGCCCCTCTTTTTGTTCCTTTCCATTTTTGTACTAGCAATTAAACAGACATTGGAGAGCTTGGCAATGCAGATGTATTCCCCCAGAGTTCTTCTCCACCACGACCCATTTCCCCCTCTAGGACACTGTGATTTATTGTCAGACCACCCAGGAATGTCCTCGATGCTGCATGGTATTGTGACATCAGCTTGACTTCTTGGAAGTGCTATTCCTAACCAGGGAAGGACGGGGAAGAGGTCGGGACAAAGAAGCCAGATGTCAAAGCTCTATGTGAAAGCTTGTATGGTACTTCAGCTGCACTCCAGCTGCTACCTTTGCTCTCCCCACCCTCTTCCTTTTATGACAAACCCGTTGTGTCCCAATGCCCTTTTCAAAGGCACAACAGAACACCAGAAGATTATCCAAAGAGTCGCTAATAGAGGCTCCTTCCTGCCATCAGGTACATTGAGGGCTGGTGCGCCTCTTCCTGACCTGCATCTTCTGCAGCTGGCGCTACCCCATTCTACTGTCTGAACTCCCCAGGGAGCACAAAGTATGGCGAGAGGTTCAAAGTACATTGTGAGGGAGTTTGGTTTTTGTTTTGTTTTGTTTTGTTTTTATGACATGCAAGTGCTGTTCTAAAAGTGATTGCGACCGTGTTTCTTAGTGACCTGGTCCCCAAAGAAATTCTTTTGGTAGAGATAAATAAGCATTGTGAAGTTTTAAAAAAAAAACTTTTGGCTAATAAACTTACTCTGTGTCTCCAAACTGTCAGATGAATGATTGGGTGATGGTTTACAAAAGCCATAAAAGAATTCCAAGCTGAAAAGCCCATGTATCTTATTTTAAGTTAGTGCTACCAACAGGAGTCAACGAATGAGACGTTTGGGAAAAATTAATGTCATGACTGTAGAGAAATTCCTATGGCCAAGGCTGCTAAGGTTAATGGGCCCGAATGCTGTGACAGTGAAAAGACCTCTGATGAGTGATTGTATGTAATATGAAAGGAAATATGCACAAGAAGAGGAGGAGGCTTACAGTATTTAAGAGAAAATTGATTGAAATAATAGTGTGTTCCCAAAAAAGCATACCTGTGCTCTTTGAGAGGGAGAGTTCATACCTGTTGCATGTTACAAAGAGTAATTCTACATTTCAACCAGTTTCTGGGCTATGCATAGAATTCTCTTAATAGGAAAATTCCAACTGCATTAGGGGTGACGTTATAGGAGTTCAAATTCCAGGATCTCATCTATAGGAAGCATGTACTATACCACTGAGCTGCTTCCTCAGATGCACAACTGCCTTCTTGTGGCTATAATATGTGTGTGTGTGAGTGTGTATGTGTGTGTTATCTCAAACCGTGAAAAAAATCTTGCCAAAAGCCCTTATTATTTTCATTCTTACCAAAATCAAAGTATACAATCGAGGAGATTCCAGTGAAATATATCTGTCAGAATGTATTCCTTTGCAGAAAATAACTATTTACATTAGTAAACTCCTACTATGAATATGGTCTGCCTTTGGAGTGAAAGTAAATAAACACAGGATGAGGGTCCACTAAAGGAATTCAAATAAATAAGAAAACTTAGCTACTTGAAGTTGACACGGGAAGTGGATAGTTTCACATGCACAAACTAAACAGCCTGAGGAAATGAGAATGTATTATATACAGAAAGCTAACATGAAACAACTTTGCAGCACTCTTAGCTCACTTCCCAGCACACAGCTTTGCTTTCCTTTTTAAATCTGCCATCAGAAACTCAGGAAATCTGCAAATCTATTCTCCATCTCCTCCATAACGGTCCAATACGTGAGAATGTTGCCTTTGGCTGTGCTCACAGCACCAGCATAGAGATCAGAAGTGTATGGCCCCTGAACCAGATACTGCCTGCCACTTTAGTTCTGAGCAATCCAACAGCTGAGAATTGGGTGTTTTTTTTACATTTTCAAATGATTAAAACAAATCAAAGAAAAAAACATTTTGTGACATCTAAAAAATGAATTGAAATTCTAATTTCAGTGTCCATTAAGAAAGGGTGTTTGAAGCCCCTCCCCGCCAACTGTTCACACGTTGTCTGTGTCTGCTTTAGCTGTCAAGGGCAGAACTGAATCCTTGAATCCTTTCAACAGAGACACCATGGCCTGAAAAAGAGAAAATAAATACTATCTGGCTCTTTACAGGAAATGTCTGTCCACTCCTCCTCTCTATGCTAACGTCGGCTTAATCTGAAAGTATTTTTTTTTGGTAATTTTAGAGAAAAAAAGAAGTGAGAAAAATGCCCCGTGAATTGATCTTTGTGAATTGATCTTTGTGAATTGCACTTGAAGCTCTCCTTTGCATCTGTGCTGCCTTTGACAGCACTCCGGCTGCTCAGATTCAAGAGACCATTCTCCCAGCAAACACCTCGCCTTTCTTTCTGCTGTGTGATCAGTGAAAAGCTCAGGTGTGCTTTGAAATTGGATGCCAAAGTTGAAATCGGTTCTTATTTTAGCTAATTTGGGTTACCTAGGTTACACAAAAGCAAAAATAGCTAAGATTATCTGTGTAAATGAAAACCAAATGTATAGCGAGAGGGAGCAATCAGTGTGCTTACCAAAGAGAAAAGTTCTCTGCCATGAAGCTCCCCGTTGAGAATGGGCTCCCTAGTGTTAAGGAAAAGGAAGACTTCTGTGGGTCCCAGCAAGACTTCCAATCAGTCAAC
This sequence comes from Sorex fumeus, assembly GCF_029834395.1. NCBI lineage: Eukaryota > Metazoa > Chordata > Mammalia > Eulipotyphla > Soricidae > Sorex > Sorex fumeus. The sequence continues at coordinate 39,110,205 of NW_026606143.1, forward strand.
AGAACAGAAATTCTGATTATGGGCTTTGGCTCATTAGGGTTGCAATTTTGTTCTGATACTGTGAAGGCCGGCAAGTATTTTGGTCGCAACCGCCCATGTCAGTTCACAGCAGTGAGGAGAACTCATGGGGGTAGAGGGGGGTGGGTTATCCACATAATTCTTCTGCACAGTCTTTTCCCTTGAACTTTAAGAACAGTTGCACAAAAGCATCAGAAACGTCAGCAGTTGATACAACCAGTTCAACGTTTGCTCTTCTAAGTGTGGTCCACAGGTCATTGGCTTTAAATTAATGGGTGTACAAATAAGCTCATTAACCCGCCATGATCCAGAGACTCACAAATAAATCTCAGAAGAGATCAACAAGTGCAGAGATGTCTCCAGACCCTGCACCAGGCTGGATCTCACCAAAGTCACCTCAGAGGGGGGGCAGGTGAGTCTACCACCTGCCCAAACAGAACTCTGGCAGCCAGAAAGCTCCAGAACCCAATAGCTGCAATGTTCGTGGCTGATCTCCACAGGCTCGAGATGAGCCTCATCTAGGAATGAATTTGTTGAAAACCCCAGGTATGCAGCTTTTGTAATCAAAATCTCCAGGCTCCCATGGAGTTGGGGATGGGTGACCTCCTCCCATCACCTGTTCTTCCAGGAGGCTGGCAGTCATGCCCACAAACTGCCTCTGGCACCATATAAGCTCATTAACGACCATGATCCAGAGACTCACAAACAAATCTCAGAGGAGATCTACAAGCTGCAGAGATGCCTCCAGACCCCAAAGTCACCTTCCAATTAAAAATCTAATTCCAATTATATCACCCAATTTAAAATTTTAGAATTCCTGGAGCACAAAGCCACATTTGTGGCCGCGTGACATCTCATACTCTACACCACTGATATACCAGGAGTAGCATACCACATTAGATGGAACATAAACTAGAAGCCAACTAATCCCAGTTAAAAATATTAGCACACAAGGCTTAACCTGTAACAACATGCTATTAATCTCTCATATAAGGGCTTACTGGCTCCAGGATGAGATCCAACAATTTTCACACACTTTCTCTAAGGAAAGCTTTTTTGACCATTTTGGTCAATTACAGCGGTAGGGCGTTTGCCTTGCATGCAGCCAACATGGCCGACCCGAGTTCGATTCCTCCGCCCCTCTCGGAGAGCCTGGCAAGCTACCGAGAGTATCTCGCCCGCACGGCAGAGCCTGGCAAGCTCCCCGTGACGTATTCGATATGCCAAACACAGTAACAACAAAGTCTCCAATGGAGACGTTACTGGGCCCGCTCGAGCAAATCGACGAACAATGGGAGCGCCTTTACCTTTACCTTTACCTATTCACAATAAGCATACAAAATAAATTATTTAGGGCCTACTATTGGGGCAGGCTTGGGTGATATTTGGGAATATTTGGAATAATAGTGGTGGTAAGGTGTAATGGTGATGGGATTGGTGTGGAATACTGAATGTAATAAATTATTGTGAACAATTTTATTAAAATAGAATTAAAAATTAAATTGAATGGGTGCTTACTAGAAAGGCAGACATTGTCAGGCCTCTTATCCCAAAATGCCACCACACTCTGCATTTAACTAGAGTTCTTGATCATCTGCATCAACTTTCATTGTCAAGAGGCTCTCATCATGGAAAGGACAGAAGACTCAGGGTCTTGGAGCTCCAGATCAGGCCCAGCTGGTGCTCATTCACTTGTTACCTTGGTTCCTCACTGCCTTTTCACCTCAATCATCTTCACCCTAAAGCAGAACTAGGGTTGAGGGATAGTGACACTGATGGTTGTTGTGCTGAATTAACACTGTATGCCCAAAACATTACTATTAATGTCATCATAAACCATGCTAATGCAATAAAAAATAAAATGTGACCTTGTCCCACTTGGTAAAAATTTTCTGCTGCTGGGAATGGGACCTATTTCTCATATGCAAGTGTTCTACTGCTCAGATTCATTCCTGGCCCTTTCTCTTTTCTAATAATCTTTTACTGTCCCATGAACATGAACTGGCTTGAAAGGGTATTAATTACTATATGGTTATGAGCTAGCAGAGGTAACATATTTAGAATCATATACCGTGGCATGCTCTGTTTACTTCTGAAGATGTAGCTTTCTATTCTATTCAGTCTCGCAAAAAAGGTCTGAAGGAAATAGTGACAGCAACCTTACCTTATGAATGCAGAGACTGGTTCATAGAGAAATTAAGCTCCTCACCTAAGGTCACATTTCCTTTTGGTTGGAGAAGAGGAATTTGAACCAAGGCTATGTTCTTTCCTCTGAGCCAAACTGTCTCTAAAGTACAATATTGAAGATTAAGGATGGACAAAAATTATCAGAGGTAGGAATCTAAGAGCCACTTCACAGTGAGAACAAAGATGTGCTGTGTTTTATTTGAACTGTTTTATTTGGACTCTTGGTTCTGTGCTCATGGATTACTCTTACTTTGCTCACAGGATCATATGCATGCCCAAGGATTCATACCAGTGTTGACAACATGCAAGGCAATCATTACCCTTTAATTATTTAATTATTTAATTGTACCTTTATGATACAATCTGTCTGGCCTCCATGGTATGTGTATTAAACTATTTTTTGACATGGAAAAAGAAAAGAAACACATACAAAGAGAATTTCCATATAGGTTGATGTCCCAGAGCACACAAGCCAACTTGAATGTGTTCTCAAAATCTAACTGGTTTCTTCCATGATTTGGTTTTTGGGCAGTAAATGAGAACCCACAACTAGGGCACAAAAGATGCAATGAGATTCCCAGGTTCTTCTCTAGTGAGACCATGTTAATCTCGAACTTTCTAAAAGTAAGTCACTGGACTTGGAGTTGTAGGCTTCTCCTGTGATGTTTCTGCTGTAAGTTCTACTGGACAGTAGAAATAATCGTCTAGTGTAGTTTGAAAATGCTTGAGTTTTAAAGGTGTTCTAGTAAGTTCTACAGGATCTTCCCTAATCCCCTGTGGCAGCAGAAACCAAAAGCTTCCACATAGTTCAAATGCATGTGCTCAGATTTGGTACCTCTTGAAAATCCCCCAACTTCTTGGTTTTGCAAATGTTCTTTTCTCTTTTCTTTTTTTTTTCTTTTTGGGTCACACCTGGCGATGCACCTGGGTTACTCCTGGCTCTGCACTCAGGAATTACTCCTGGAAATGCTCAGGGGACCATATGGGATGCTGGGAATCGAACCTGGGTCGGTCACGTGCAAGGCAAACACCCTACCTGCTGTGCTATCACTCCAGCCCCAAGGCTTTGCGAATGTTCTTATCTTGCTTACTTTATGCTGGAAACTGTTTTAAGAGCTTTTCCAATCTTCTCTCATATGTTAACTCTTTCAGCAACCCCCTTTGGATGTGGTATTATTATTATTATTCTAGGGCTACCTGGATAAGTATTTAGCTGAGGCAGTAAAAGGCACGTTTCGGGGATTCTCCTAAAACCATCTATGTAGCAAGAGATAGAGCAGAATTTCAGACAGTGGTGGTACATCCCACAATCTGTTCTTAACTATTATCCTAGATCACCTGCAAGTAAACCTACCCTCAAGGACATGTTGTTAAACTTTGGCTTTAAAGTGATTTCTTCAAGGCTTATTAAATTAGAAGCTGAAGACTGCATTGGTCACACAACACATTGGTGTTTTCTTTCTTTAAAAAACTAAACTAGAGGGAAATTTTGATAGCTTTGAAGAGTTTATGTAATTTGAGACCTTTATGGGGACTAAATCAGAAACCATTTCCCTGCCTTTGCAGTCTTATTCTGAGAAGCTTGTGTCCTAGGGAGCAAGTGAGCTGGGGAGACAGACTTCCTCACATACTCAAGGAGAGGGTGCTGGCCCTTACATGGGACAGACAAATATACACAGTGCCACAAGGAAGGGGCAGGAATGTGAATGGTGGAGGGACAGGTACAAACTCAGCCCTCACAGAGACTCCAGGACTCATAGACCAGAAAGCGCAAGTTCACTAAGTTCACCAGCAGGCAAGAACCTGCAGCTCAGGGGAGGAACAGCCCAGGGCTGGGTTTTGTTTGTCTTTGCTGATGACTCTTGGACATCATTTTTTACTCTCATGAGACTACTTACCTGCTTTCTGTTTTGGCCTCTATGACATTCTCCATCTTCCCCTTTAAGGAAACCAATAGAAACTTTCAGAAGAGCCCATTTTCCAGCTTAACTTGAATTGTGAATTTTGCATGCCAGGAAAGCATGAAAGCAGGGGGAAAAAAGATTCAAAATGTGCATCAAAATGTAAATTCAGGGGCTGTAATGATAGCACAATGGGTAGGGCATTTGCCTTGCATGCAGCCGACCCGGATTCAATTCCCAGCATCCCATATGGTCCCCTGTGCACCGCCAGGAGTAATTCCTGAGTGCATGAGCCAGGAGTAACCCCTGTGCATCACCAGGTGTGACCCCACCAAAAAATTAAATGGACTTTTAAATATGTTCAGTCCTCAAGTAGAGTTCAGATAATCCAAGTTGCAAAAGAGGTGGGTGATGTAAAAGCTCAATTTTAACATCTGGGACCATTAAAAGCTTAAGAGAGCAACCAACAGCATTAAGGGAAGAAGCTAAATAATAATGGGAGAAGCTTCTCCCTTTCTCTTCCACAACAGTTCGGTTTTTTTTTTTAAAGCAAATGGATGACAAGATTATTAAATCCTCAAATGCTAAATGGTCTCCATTACTCATTTTGTTGTTCAACCTCCAAAGGAAGAGTTTAAGCCAGAGGGTTTTAGAGGCTAAGATACCCAATGCAAACTGATATAGCTGAGCCCTGAAAATGGCCTTGATGCTCTGTGTTGCTGGTGCTTGGAATTGGAACGGCAACGTCCTCTTCAGTGGAGTTGAAATTCTCAGGCAGAAATCTCGGGGTTTGCAAGATTTCTCTGATTATTCCTCTCTCTCTCTCTGCAGAAATCGGAGAGACTCATTTGCTACAAGGGTCTCCCTCCAACAGAGGTTGTTTTTCACACTTTCTTCCTCAAGTTGAAATTCAAAGCTGTGGTGGTGCAAGAGTGTGCGTCTGTGGGGTGGGGGAGGGGGAGAATGGAAGTTTCTTTTAATCAAGTTGACTTTTTTATTTTTCCAAAATGTTGTGGCCCTTCGTTGGGTTTGGCTGGTAACTCTTTTGCAGGTTGTGATGGAGAACTGATGAAGTGGTGGGGAGAGAAACATCCTAACTTGTTCTCTCCACCCCACTGCTGGATGTTGGGGTTAATGTTTATTTTCCATTTGTGCAAAGTGCATAGATTACTGATAAATCAACCTTGCCTTTAAGCAGCGTCTCTGCATAGAAGACAGTTGCTTCTTTGTCAGTCAGGAGCTGTCGAAACTGTGTGCTTCTTTCGGGGATTGACGCTGGACCGTTCTCTCTCTCTCTCTCTTTCTCACTCTCCATTTCTGTCTGCACCAAGCATCCTGGAAAACATCTCATAGTGTTACATTATTAAAACTCTAATTTACAGTCCTGCCTGCTTTTAGTTTAGCACAAACTTGCTTCCAAGTCTGAATAAAAGGCTTTTCAATGCAATACACTACTGTAGAGATCTTGGATTCACTGGAATGAGGCTACATGAAGATGGACCAAATAAACACTTTGGGAATCTTATAAAGTGTGCCAAAAAACTGTTCCCTCGGGCTGGCAAAGAAGTCTCCAGTGCCATCTGAAGTCCCCATGTACATAGGCCTTCCAGGCCAGGCATGCCTTTCATGGCCAAAGAAAAGAGCTCCAGGTTCCCTTAACAGAAAGTCTGGCATGCATCCAAGCGTTTGTGTTTCTGACACTTCCCAGGAATTGAAGGTCACCTCTTCTTCTTGCTCCCACCATTAGTCCAGCCTCCATGCTGGACAGGCTTCCTGGCACCTCCCAGCTGGCTATTGACTCCACAGAGAGACTTCATTCCAGCTCCTCACGGCCTCTGAGTGGAAACCGTCCACCTGGCTGGCTTCAAAACTGTGAGGAGAAACGGAGAGGATGGCGGGGATCCTCTATACTATACCTTCAGTCACAGGATGCTCTGGGCTGGAGTTTGCAAATTACAGGTATTCTTTAAGGACTTAATATTTTCCCTATGCTAATCACTTCTTGGAGAAAGTAAAAATTCCCAAATATTTTCCTCTCTCTCACTTCCTTTTTAGATAACCACCCCACCTCCAGGTATCAGCAATTACACAGGGAAATTAGGGGGTTTCACAGTAATTGGTCAAGCCCTACAGTATGAAAGTTTCCAAAAGACAAGGATATCAGTCTGATCTTATGCTTATATCATATGCTTATATGTATGTGTCCTGTTCTTGGTATATGACTGGCACATAGTTATAGCACTGTAGCACTGTCCTCCCATTGCTCATCGATTTGCTCGAGCGGGCACCAGTAACATCTCCATTGTGAGACTTGTTGTTACTGTTTTTGGCATATCGAATACGCCACGGGGAGCTTGCCAGGTTCTGCCATGTGGGCGGGATACTCTCGGTAGCTTGCCGGGCTCTCCGAGAGGGACAGAGGAATCAAACCCGGGTTCACCGTGTGCAAGGGAAACGCCCTACCCACTGTGCTATCTCTCCAGCCCAGTACATAGTAATACTCAAAAATATTTTGAAGGGCAAAGAATATAATTAGAAAGGTAGAGTACTTGCCTGGCATGTGTAGGTCCTGGGTTCCATCCCCCAGACCACATATCCTCATCCTAAGCATTGCTGAGTGTATCCCAACTTAACCCAAAGTACCACTAGTCCATGACTTACAGGCCACGTGGATCAAGCTCCGCAGAAGTGAGCCCTAAATAGACACATCTATATTTTGCTTGACTCACTCGATGAATAAGTGAATGGCCAATGAGTAGATACAAAATTCATTTGTTTGCAATGATTGTATGCCAGAAACTGAGGTCGATGATGTGAACCTTCTGAAAACGCAGCTGGCCTGCCATTTTATCCTGCTGAGTAATACTTAAACAAGGAAGAGACGATGCAGACACCAATTGCTTTGTTTGAATGGAGACCTTGGTAGTCATGTGACAAAACCTAGATAATAAATAATGGCAAACCATTGTGGAATACATTGGGAAGGAGTCTCTTTTTTTTTTTTTTTTGCTTTTTGGGTCACACCTGGCGATGCACAGGGGTTACTCCTGGCTCTGTACTCAGAAGTTATTCCTGAGAGTGCTCAGGGGACCATATGGGATGCTGGGAATCGAACCCAGGTGGGCTGCATGCAAGGCAACGCCCTACCCATTGTGCTATCTCTCCAGCCCCAGGAAGGAGTCTCTTAAGTCATATCCGAAGTCTATGGAGTAATTGGAATCTCTCTCAAGTGATAGGAATTTTCTTTAGGTTGTAAAAATAATAATAATCATCCCTTTCAAACCACATTTTCCTAAGTCATATTCAGTTGTAGGGATACAATATCCTAGAATAGCTTGATGTTTATCAAGATTTTAATTTCCATGTTAGAGTCATGATGACTTCAGTCCCCCAAACAACTTTTCCCAAAGCAAGAGTCAAACAAGTTCATGAGAAAGTGAAAATGGGACCAGAGAGGTGGCTCACAGGGTTGTAGCACATACTTAGCCTGTACAGAGCACTGGGTTCAATCCCTAGCACTGCAGGGCCTCTTGGTCCCTGCTAAGTCTAGCCCTGGTGGCCCCCCGTACCCTGGGACTGAAGCCCACCTCCCCCAAACAGAAGGTGAAGATGTCTATAGCAAGTCTAGTTCTCTGTCCCAAGAGAAGTATCTTTTGTGAAATCCTAACCTTCTTTCTTTTCTTGAAGAAAGAACGTGGTTCTCATTTCTCAGGTGAGAAAGTGAGCAGTCCCTCTCATTGACTTACTAAATTCTCATGAAGCTGAAAAGTCCAGTAATTCACAACGGGAAGGCACCGGCGGCGGCTGCTGGATGGTGTGGGTCAGCCCCTCTGAAGGTCAGGAGGCCTCTGGGAATAATTCACGGAAGGGTGGACATAGGAACACAAGCCATTTCCTGCCTGCGGCCTTGCCGTTCCCTTCAGCTACAGCCCAGGCTCGGGTCTCTGATGGAGAAAGAAAGCAGAGAGCTGGGGATACCCTTCCCCAAGAAACTGGCTACAAGTTAAAGAAGCAGAACTCTTGAGAGTGCTGTTTGATGCAGGACTTCTGGCCAGGGCGAGTAGCTGGGCCCACCGAGAAGGGGGCATGTTTCCTTTCTATCAGGCATCACCTGGCATTGTGGCTGCCAACTCACTTAAAGAGCCTAAACATGCTCTACTAACTCAAATTTAATTGTTTTTTTCTATAATTATTGCGACATCAGTTTTCATAGACATTTTCAAACAACAGGTAAACACAAAGGAGAAAATGAACTCTGTTCTATTTTTTTTCTTATTCAGTCACACTTGGCGATGCACAGGGGTTACTCCTGGCTCATGCACTCAGGAATTACTCCAGGCAGTGTTTGGGGGACCATATGGGATGCTGGGAATTGAACCTGGGTCAGCTGCGTGCAAGACAAACGCCCTACCCGCTGTGCTATCGCTCCAGCCCCAGGACTCTGTCCTATTTTTCATTGGCTAACTTTTAGTGTCATTTCTTCCAGTCTCACTCATAAGTGTTTTTCTTTTGACATAGTTCCAATCACGTTGTATGTTCTGCTAACCCTTTTCTTTCCTCACTTAGTAATGCTGTTATCTGTTCGAAGATGGCTAGAGGAGTCTAATGATAGATCAAGAAAGAGTGTAGACGATGAACAAGGAACACTGTTGGTGCTGGCAGAGAGAATTGGAGGGTGACTTTGACTGGCACCTCAGAACCACTTAGAGAGTTACAATTCTCAGGCCATGCCAATGAATTGATTTCTATTAGCGAAGTTTTAGCACATAGGGGTGTTTCTCTTCCCCTTAATCCAATAACTTAATTAACATTTTATTTAACATCTTAATTCTATTTCTTAATAGTAGTTATTTTGTATGGACATAGTAAGAGATAGATTGAGCTTGTAGGATGGCTCTCCTGGGGACATCTCGCCACAGACTCAGACTACAGTGCTCAGGCCAGATTAATCTTTCCTAACCCTAGCAGGGTCCAAATCTAATTGTTACTTTTTGGATCATGACAGAATTTGTCCATGGCCATGATCTTAACTTATACTTAAGCATTATGGTACTTTGGCCAGGCCCATTTCGATGCCAGGGTAGCAAACTCACAGTTTGCCCTGGGTCCATTCAGTCCCTCGTCAGGACCCTGCTTTGCAGTGCTAGGAAGTAAGGTCAACTGAGCCTTAAGTCGAGAGAACAGATGTCCAGGAGGTAAACATCATTCAGAGTGAATTAACTCCCAAGTTACAAAATCATAGCATTAACTGTCTTCTTGTGTCCATACAAAAAGGACATTGCTCTGAATTAATTATGCAAAGGACTTAGGGAGAAGAGAAAAACAATATTTACAAGTCAACATAGCACAAAGAAAGAAGTTACAAATAAACACAGTGGAATAGAAGCACTGTGATGGGAGTAACTCAATAAACTTAAGCTCCCTGTGGAAAGGCAGAAAGGACAAAGAGATGTTATCCTACATTAGCACAGAAAACTCATCCACGAACCCCAGACCCTCTCCCACTGGTTTCCAGATCCAGGTTTCTTTGGTAGAAGTCAGCTCACTGCCATGTCCTTCTCCCTGAATTTTTAGTAGAAAAATTAAGCCTTAAAAAATTAAAAGTTAAACCTTCCCCAGCAGCATAAGAGGCATGCTTGGGAAAATGGATTGACACATTTGTGTGTCTCTCACTTTCCTGGCTTTCTGACACTTTCTGCATGTCCTGAAGCTTCTTTTCTGACTCACTATTCTTACTTTGTTCCCATCTTACAATTTAGACTTAACGAAAAAAATATGGATATCAACAAAGCCTATTCAGGGATGTGTAAGAAACTGTTTAGTACTTCAGGTAGGGTGTTTGCCTTGCATGAGGCCAACCCAGGTTCAATCTCCAGCACTCCATATGGTCCCTTGAGCACTTCCAGGAATGATCCCAGAGTGTCAAGCTTGGAATAAACCCTGAGAACTGCTGGGTATTCTTCCCACCGCCCAAAGTAAGAAGAAAATCATTTTATCTTTAAGGACTGAAAACAAATCATCAAAATTTACAAAATATTGTCAATGCTTTGGCCACTAAGAGCTTCAACTTGTTCTAAATGTCTACCCCTCCCTGGCTTTCTTTTGGTTTTTGCCAGTTGGATATTTATTTTTGTTTCATTTTGTTGGGGTCGGAGAGCCCGGCAAGCTACCGAGAGTATTCGATATGCCAGACACAGTAACAACAAAGTCTCCAATGGAGACGTTACTGGGCCCGCTCGAGCAAATCGACGATCAACGGGAGGGCCTTTACCTTTACCTTTACCTTTGTTTGGGGCCATACCAGTGGTTCACAGGGATTACTCCTCCCTCTGTGCTCAGGAATCACTCCTGACAGTGTATTGGGGACCAAATAGGGTGCTGAGGATTGAACCCAGGTGGGCCACATACAGGGCAAGTGCCTTCACCCCCTATACTATCATTTCAATCAAACCACGTGGATATTAATTGAGCCTTGCCTCACCAAAGACAATGCTCCTGTGGGTTCGTTTGGCCCTATATAATGCAACAGTCATAAGGGGGATATAATTTTATGACATGGTATATAGCACTGTAGCACTCCCGTTGCTCATCGATTTGCTCGAGCAGGCCCAGTAACGTCTCCATTGTGAGACTTGTTGTTACTGTGTTTGGCATATTAAATACATCACGGGTAGCTTGCCAGGCTTTGCCATGCAGGCAAGATACTCTTAGTAGCTTGCCAGGTTCTCTGCGAGGGGCAGAGGAATTGAACCCAGGTCGGCCACATGCAAGGCAAATGCCCTACCCACTGTGCTATCGCTCCAGCCCCTGTGCTATCATGGTATATTATGATATAATAGACCTAACAATAGGAAAAGATTTTATCCAAGGATTGCTTTCTTGGAGAGCAGTGAAGATGATCTAGAGCTGAAAGAACATGAAAGGGGGGGCATCAGTATAACTTCTTATAAATAGTAAAAATTTAACACAGCTGAGTGCCCACGATTTCCCAGGCAATGGTTCTGAATTCTTAAGTCAGTCTCCACAACACTGTAACACAGATACCATCACTAGTAGTGGTAGTGCTATTGTCTTATCAGTATACCCAAGTCAAAGATGATGAAACCAAGGTACAAGAAGTTTAATTAATTCAGTTACACGTACAGATAGAGACAAGATGCCAGACCAAGTAGTCCAGTCCTATAATTGTTGCTCAATGATTTATACTCACTAGCCTAGGAATCATCCTGAAAGGGTTTCTGTCTGTTTCTTCATCCAGCAAAAACTTAGACTGGAAGATACTCCTTGAAGACCAGTCTTGCTCAGTATTGATCATTGCACTCCCAAGGCATTTGTACTGGACTCTAGAATTACAATGATCAATATCATGCAATGTCTACCCTCAAAGAGTGCCTTCCAGAAGAGACAAAAATGTTTTAAAAAAGCAATTGTAATATCACGTTGCCTTTCAACAGAATCAAGTCAAAGCAATTTCAGGCATATTCAAATCAATAACATTTTGAAAACTTGGAAGGTCAATTATATATGTAGAGCTATAGGACAGCCTCCACTAGTATTGGACTATAGACCTGTCATGAGTTAATAGAGGCCAGAAGCATATTAGGTGCTCTGGGAGTCTTTGTGTTTTGGAAAGGTGTGAAAGTAGCCTGGGATTTGCACTGTGGTGGGAATAGGCATCATATACTTTTTAAAAAAATTTTATTAGTGAGACACCATGAGGTACAGTTGTAGACTTACAAATTTTTGTGCTTGGGTTTTAATTATACAATGATCAAATACACATCCCTCCACCAGTGCATATTTCCCACCACCACGGATCCCAGTATCCCTCCCACCCCCATCCCCCTATCCCACCCTGCCTCTGTGGCAGGGCATTCCTTTTTGTTCTCTCTCTCCTCTTGGGTGTTGTGGTTTGCAAAAGAGGCATTGAGTGGCAATCATGTTTGGTCTATAGTCTACTTTCAGCATGCTTCTCCCATCCTGGGAGGATCCTCCCAACATCCTTTATTTGGTGTCCCCTCTCTATCTGAGCTCCCTTTTCCCCTAGCATGTGTGGTTGGCCTCCAAGCCATGGAGAAAACCTCCTGGTACTAATCCCCATATACTTTTATACCACAAAACTCAACAAAATAATGGACTATAGTTTAACTTGCCTCTTCTTTCTCCTTTAAGCCTTTAAAAGACAGGCTATGAATTGGCCAGGAAATCAGAGATGATGATAGATGTTATAAGAAACATTAGAAACTTCTTATAAGAAACTATTGTTCCTCACATCACCCAACACCTCTCTTCTCTCTTCTTTCCCTACAAAAGCAATCCTTCTGTTTTTGGTTTCCAAGTTGGCTGCTTCTAAAACCGGTTACACCCCAAATTGCTCCCTGCTGCCAAATTGTCAATTGCCGGTTATGATGTCTCCTCGAAACAGGCCATATAATTACATAATCACATCACAGCTAATCTGCTGTATTGGAAGGCTTCTGGACAGCACTATTTGGCTAATCCTCCTGGAAGATCTGTCTCCTTGGATACTTTGCATCCTTACTTGTAGTAAATACAAAAGTGGCCAGCTACTCCACCCTCAGTCTTTCGTAAATTGTTTTAAGTAAGGAAAGGTCGGGGAAAGGAGCACTTGGCAGGATTCACCTTAAAGGCATGATAATTGAGCAATTGCTAAAGGTTGTTGAGAGCCAGAAGATAGAACAGATAAGGGAACCCCATCAGCTTTATGGCTAGTTGAGTTCCATCCTGAATTGAAGTCGTACTTTCTGTTATCTTAGGAAAACTCCTGAACCTCTTTTCCCTGCTCATATTGAGAAGGGCAGATCAGGAGTTAGGATTATTGGTAATATGTTTGCCTTGATCCCCTGCAGCCTGATCCCTCCTTCTACCAGAACATGATGAAAAGGTTTAACATCCTATCACAACAGTACTATTTCCTTTAAGCCTCACCCCTTGAGATTGTGTTCTGCTCCTGATAGTAACAGGCCCTGCCAAGCACAGGGTGTTGCTTGGGTCTACTTGAAGCATAAGAAGGGAACCTTTTCCATTTTTTCTTGGAGAGCAGAAGGAATGTGTGTGCTATTTTTTCTTATTTGGGCTCCATCTTCTGCAATTGCTTTTTTGAGTTGTTTCTCAAGCCAACAATAGTAGACACAACAAATTCATCTGTGGAAACTCTGGCTTTGGTCTGTTGTCTGTGTTTTAAAATATAATTGAGTTACTCTATTACAGTCCATTTCGTAGCCACCCACAGTTGTCATCCTTCCACCTTAAGTGGCAGGCACTCCATTTGTATTCGTATTTTCGAATTTGTTTTAGAATTTAGATTGTATTGGTTAGGGTGCAGCATGGGGATAAGATAGATGCTAACAATTTTTGGTAGCTGCATCTACATAATTTGTGATGTCCAGTTGAAAATGAAAATACAGGGCTCCCTTGTTAAAACATGATTCAAATTTTCAGGACAGAGACAGCAAAGCATTAAACCCAAAGCAGGTCCTTCCGAGTACAGGATGCTGTGTGATTAACCAGGTCATGTACCTATGAAATCAGCTCGGATTCTTGATTATTCATAGGCAATTTGAAGGTTACTCAGGCTCTGGGTTTCCCTCATCCAATTTCCTGCCTGCAGGCTTGGGATAAATCTAGTCATTTAGAAAGTGCTACATTAATTGTGAACTGGGGAAGTACATTAAAATAAAATTTATTGATTTGGCTAAAGGCGCTTGGTGGGGCTAGACAGAGATATTAAATAGCAAGAAACATGTATGTTGCTTGATTATTTATTTGTCTATCTTCTTCAAACAGTATGCGAGAATGGGAGGGAGTCAAATCACCAAAATGAATTTCAGATCCGCAAAACGTTAATGACTATGTGACCCAGTAACCCCACGTATGTCCAGAAGAATTGAAAACAGTGGCTCAAAGAGGTACACTTACAGCAACGTTCATAAAAGCACTGTTTACAGTCACCAAGAGGTGAAAGCAATCCAAATGTTAGTCAATGGATAAATGGATGAATAAGTTATATGGAATGTTATTCAGTCAAAGGCAATGACACATGCTTCGATATGGGTGAACTCCAAAGCTTGTACTAAGTAAAAGATACCAAAAGACCTTTGATTGTATGAGTCCATCTATATGAAATTTCCAGAACTGTCAAATCCCTGGAGAAAGAAAACAAATGACTGGTTTCCAGGAGCTAGGGCACAGAGATATGGGGAGTGACTGCTTCCGTGTACAGGTTTCCTTCTGGAGTCATGAACATTTTGGAGCTAGATAGATGTGATGGTTAAACAACATTGTGCCTATGATGAATGATGTGCTTTATGGACTTTAAAATTTTATGTGATATACATTTGACCTCAGTTTTAAAAAACGAAATCCAAAAGACTTTGATTTCTGACCCCAGTCTTCCACCACCTTCTGTTTCTGTCTTGTAGGCACATGGGCATTTATTCTCTTCCTCTCCCTCACTCGCTAAGCTTAAGCAAGGTCTCTCTGAGTCTCTTTTACCTTCTATAAGGCAATGATCATTGCTCTTACTTCTCCACCTACAAAGTTGTTATGACACTTTTTTTTTTGCTTTTTGGGTCACACCCAGCTATGCACAGGCGTTACTCCTGGCTCATGCATTCAGGCATTACTCCTGGCGGTGCTCAGGGGACCATATGGGATGCTGGGAATCGATCCTGGGTCGACCGTGCGCAAGGCAAATGCCCTACCTACTGTGCTATCGCTCCAGATCCCAAAGTTGTTATGACTCTTGATGGAAACAACTGACACTGAAGTGCCTTGCAAACCCCAATGGGCCATATCAGTATGATGTGATTGGGAGACAAATCTATGGTGACTGCTGGAGCTACCACAGTTAAAGGCTTACTGTTTCCAAAACTGCTCTATCTCAGAGGTAGGAACTCCTGTCATGCGTGAGATATTATGACGTATATAGATTGGTCTCTGATCCTGGTTGTTGAGATGGGCAAGGTTCCTAAAACACTTTTAAACTCCCAAATGATACAAGCCATAATTCTAAAGACTTTAGATCACTACATCCATATGCACTCCCAGATGACAGCCCTCCCTACATGGCCGTCCAGACTTTTCTCAGGTATAAAGAGCTAGCTAACTTAGTGAACAGAGGAGGAGCTTAAGTGACATATATGAATTGGGGGGGAGTCAGTGATGTGGGTCACAGGAGTGGAGAATTTTAAGCAGCGATGAGACACTTCAACTTCAATCAAATGGAATCTCCAGTGTCACCTTAGCTGTATTTAGCAATAATTCGGAATTTACCAAATCTAGAATGGGCATCAGAGAACTCATGTTCTCTGTCTTTGTCACAACTACCTGACTCTGCTATTGAAGCTCAGCAGCAGTTATAAATAACATGCAAATGATGGTTTCTGACCGTGTTAAAATACAGTTTTATTTGTGGATACTAAATTTTGAATTTCATATGATTTCCCTATGTCATTAACGAGCCAGTTCCTCCTGATTTTTCCTTCCAATTGTTTCAAAATGTGTAAGCTGTTCTCAGCTCACAGGCAGTAGGCTGGATTGGGGGCAGGGGCTGGATTCTGCTGACCCCCGTCCTGTAAGGAAGGTAGTAAGATGAGAAATTAGAGTTTGGATAAGTATAGCACTTTTCCTCTCCAAAATTTGTAGCAGAAGATGACCAGGGAAGCTTGGACATAGAGTATTATTAAACTACTCTTTCAGATTGGAGACTACAAGGAGTGAAACACTAGGAATTTCTATTGTGTGTAAACTCCAGTTACGATAAAGAGAGCTTTATCACCCAACAGCAATGTGGAATACTTTGGAAAGTTCACAAAGAGACTCAAGGAGTTTATATAAACACGAAAGAAGATTATAGAAGTGAGCAACAACATAAATTCCCTGAGCTCCTATTCTTTTGAAGATGCGCTGGAACTTGAACTAATCTTATAGACTTTCTATTTCATCATCTATGAAAACGAGATGCCTAAAGAGCTTAACCACAAGTCACTCACTGATGCTCTAGGTGCCAACCTACTCGCTGCAAGAACTTCTAAGACCTGCTGACATGAAATAGAATCCCAAAATGCTATGATGCTATTTTTCCTCAATTAATTTCTTGATTTGTACTTCATTACAACATGGTGATAACTTCATGAGCTTGTAAATAAGTTTCCATAAACTTAAACTCTGTTTAAAACATCTTCAGAACCCTCTTCATTTTCCACTGTAATTAAAATTTTAAAAATCCATGGTAGCTTGTTATTATGGCTATTTGTGGTATAAGACAACCATAGGAGTAATAGAGATTCCATCTCTGCCATCCTTCATCAAGAAAAAGACTCCAGAATTTGATGGAAGAGAAGTTAATTGGCTATGAAATTTCCTCCATAACTATTGTTTCAGGACAGAGATCACAGGGTACTCTTTTATCTCAAGACTATGTCAGTCTTAGGTAATCAAGATTTTGGTGACTTTCTTATATTAACTCAACCTTTATTTCAGTTATGTGAATGTTTGCAATATAAATTGTCACACAGTGTCTGGAAAGTAATTTTACAATAGGGATCAGGGATTGACAGTACTCATATTCTTTGATATGAATGATCTAGTTATTATAGCATTAAGTCGCATTAGTAAAATACTAAAAGCCATCTAAACTAGCAATGAAAGGAAATGACAAAAGTAAATTAGAATATCATCATTAGATGGACTATTAGCCATTCATTTAAATCTTTAGTAGGTCAATTATTTCCTGTTTTGAGGTAACCCCTTGAAGTACTAAATTATGATTGTTAAGTCTTTTCAATTGCCAGACAGAGAACTCTCTTGTTCATGTATTTTAAAACCAGGGGAAACAACTAAAAAGAAGATTAAAAAATTAAGATAAAACATATAGACAAATATGTAACAATAGAAGTAAATCCATGAGCTTACTTTTATTCAAAAACAAACCTCTAAGTTGCAACCAGTGAAACTTTGCAATATGCCTGTAAGTTGACAGGTGGGATGGGTGGGGTTGGCGTGGAGAGAAACTATGGGAACAGTGGTAGAAGAAGTTGACACTAGTGACGGGATTGGTGTTGAATTATTACATATCTAAAGCTCAACTTTGTAAATCACAGTTATCTAATAGAAAAAAAACCTCCTAGATTAATTTTTTAAGTGTTCAACTCTCCAATATATAGAAGATGCTTCTTTTTTTCTTTTTTCTTTTTTGGCCACATCCGGTGTTGCACAGGGGTTACTCCTGGCTCATGCACTCAGAAATTACTCCTGGCGGTGGTCAGGGGAAAATATGAGATGCTGGGAATGAACCCGGGTCGGCCACATGCAAGGCAAATGCCCTACCCGCCGTACTATCACTCCAGCTCCTAGGAGATGCATTTAAACCAAAGTTACTCTGAAAGAAAAAGATCAGCAAATAAATTAGAAATATAAATATTATTAAAAATAATATTACAAAGGTTCATTTGTTGTAGAATATATATTTCATATTATATATGAGTTTCATTCGTTTTTATCACTAGATGCCATTCCAGTATACAAATATGTGCTAATTTGTTCAATTCTTCGTATATTGATAGACACATATCTGTTTGGGGTCTATTTTGAAGGATGCTGTTGTGAACATTGATGTGCAATATCTGATTGACTCCCTGTAGTTAATTCATTTTGTATACTTTTGGAGAGGTATGTTATTGGTGGCCACAGCTGCTAGTGCTAGGGAGGTATTCCCAGCTCTGTGTTCTGGGATCTAAATATAATTGGTTGCAAGGCAAGACCTTAACCCTTCCATTATCCATTTTGTCCCTCCCTGTAATTCATTTCTTGAGGTGGATGCCTAGGAGTGGAATTGGTAGGTCATATGACAATTCTATAGAACGAATGTATTTTCAGTGTCCTTTTTTAATTGGAGTCTCAGCCAGTGGTGATGAGATGGGGTGACGTTGCTCTATGCCTATATTTGACCCAGCAGCACAGATTTAATGGTTCAGTGCTTCTTTCAGCCAGACTGGGGGTCACCAGAGCTACATCCAGTGGCATGGTTGACGGGAGATGGCAGACAATGTGGTGCCAGAGATTGAAGTCTGGACCTCACACATCCTAGACATGTGCTTTACCACCTTACATAGCTGAAATAGGGCTTTCTAGTCAAGACATCAACTCCAGAAACTATAAGGGAAACTTTATTAATTTATCTGCAGTTGCATGTCATTTTTTAAAGATTTTATTTATTATTATTATGCATTTTGAGTCACACCTGGTGATTCTCAGGGTTACTCCTGGCTCTGCACACAGGAATTAGCCTGGCATTACTCAGGGGACCATATGGGATGTCGGGAATCGAACCCAGGTCTGCCATGTGCAAGGCAGATGCACTACCTGCTGTACTATCGATCTAATACCTACATGTCATTTTTCAATGGTGATGGGTGCAAAGTCTCAATGTCACAGGATCCTTTGTGCTTACCATTGGGTGTTCTTACACAGACCCACATGGCATAGCCAGTAACACATGTTGACTAAAAAATAGGGAGCAGTGTCATATTAGTGGTTATCATTGACTCGTTTTTAACCTCTTCATACCTATAGACTTTAAAAAATAGTAAAAATATGTTGCAGACTGCTAAAGCAGAGATAAGAACGATTTGTAAATAAAATTATCCAATTTAAAATATAACTTATATAGCATTTTATATTTCAAAACTCTAAACCAAAAATTTACAAAAGAAAATGTATATATTTTATATAAAATTGATATACAGTCAATCCATGTCTGGATATGCTGCAGTAAGTTTTCCATGGATCAACAATTCTTCAGACCAGCATCAGTCTGGAAACCAGTGGTTGAAAGCCCTGAACTGGGGACTGGAGCGATAGTACAGCGGGTAGGGCATTTGCCTTGCATGAGGCTGATCTGGGTTCGATTCCCAGCATCCCATATGATCCCCCAAGCACCGCCAGGAGTAATTCCTTAGTGCACAGCCAGAAGTAACCCCTGTTCATCACCGAGTGGGGCGCAAAAAGAAAAAAAAGATAGCCCTGGACTGAAATTCATATATGATGTCTGACTGTACAAATAATATAAACCTTTTCATTTCAGAAGACTTTCTACAGCCAGACTGGCATGGGGAGAACATAGCACATGGCTGTGAGTTCATGCACATAAATAAAAACACCATGGACAGTCCAATAGAAAACAGGCAAGCAGGAAGTTCCTGGAGGACAGAGAGCAAATAGCCTGTGAAGTGCTGAAAAGATACCTATGATTTCAGAATTACAAATCAAAACCATAATGAGATTCCACTTTTGAAACTATGGGTTATCCCCAAAGTTAAATTTTATAACACCCAGTTATGGCAAGGCTGTTGGGATGTTATTGCATACACTTTTTAATTTGGTTTTGGGGCCACGTCTGGTGGTGCTCTGGGCTTACTCCTGGCTCTACACTAGGGTTGGACACATGCAAAGCAAGCGCCCTACCCAACTGTACTATTGCTCTAGCCCCTACTGTGCATACACTTTTTGATAGACATAAATTTTTGAAACTTTTGAAGAGCAATTTAACTTTATAATAAGATTATAATTTATTACAGTTATAAGACTGAATGATTATTATATCCTATAATAAACATTATTGTATGTTTTATCTCTCTCTTCCTCTTTTCTCTCCCTACCTCTCTCGCCCTCAAAATATTTTTCTCTACTTACTATCTTCAGATCAAGTTTGGTTGTAGAAAGTGAACGCCAAGAAAGGTTGACCAGTACCATTGTTTTATTCTTTATTTATTTATTTTAAAAAATTTTATTAGTGAAACACCATAAGGTACAGTTGTAGGCTTACAAATTTTTGTGCTTGGGTTTCAATTATACAATGATCAAGTACCCATCCCTCCACCAGTGCCCATTGTCTACCACCAGTGATCCCAAATCTCTCCCACCCCCAGTCACCCCCATCCCACCCAACCTCTGTGACAGGGCATTCCCTTTTGTTCTCTCTCTCCTTTTAGGTGCTGTGGTTTGTAAAAGAGGCATTGAGTGGCAATCATGTTCGGTCTATAGTCAACTTTCAGCATGCTTCTCCCATCCTGGGAGGATCCTCCCAACACCCTTTATTTGGTGCTCCCTTCTCTATCTGAGCTACCTTTCCCCCTAGCATGTGTAGTGCCATTGTTTTAAACTGTTATATCTCACATTTTGTTTCTTGTCTTTCTAATGTCACTGACCTGACTTTTCCGGAAGTTTCAGATCATTGGGCTGGAGAGATAGTATGGTGGGTAGGACGGTAGAACATTTGCCTTGCTCGCAGCCAACCTGAGTTGGATTATTGGCATCCCCTAAGCCTGCCAGAAGTGATCCCTGATCACAGAGACAGTAGGAAGCCCTGAGCACAACCAGGTGTGGCCCAAAAAGCAAACAAAAAAATTTCATGCCAAGATGCGAAGAGGTATACAAAATCCTGGACATTACAGTTCAGCCCTCCTCCCATGCTGTGGTGCTCCCTGCCCAATGGAGGCCATTGTAGACTAGGAAAGTCCTTCTCATCCTATGGGAACCTTGTGAATCTCTGAAATTCAGTCATTAGTCCCAATGTCTTCTTGGCTTCAGCCAGGAAATGGCAGCAGTCCCTGGCAACAGACATAGACTGGTGGTCTACCAGTGTAACTTTGCTAGAGAAGCTTCGACATTAAACCTGAATCTGTGTAAGATAGACATTCCAATTCCATGTTGAATATAGAGGTGATCGTCCAACTTGATCACTCCCAGGAACACCAGCCTATATTCAGGTACAAAGGCCACAAGCGTCTGTTATTATATACAGGATGGTGCAGTCCTTTTATTATAAACTATTAGTGTTCCAATATCCTCATTTTCCTAGCATGCACCATGAGGTGAAGGGAAATAACTGCATGCCAATTTTAACTCCAAACGTCTGTGATAATGATCCCTCGCAGGTTTTAGTAACTATAGCTGCAGTCTCCCTTTGCCCTACCAATTTGAGGAGAACTATTTAAAATCCAAGTTGGATTATGTAACTGCTACCCTTTGTAGCCTTCCCGGACTTCCCATTGTCCTCTGAACAGAACTCCAGGGTGCCTGTAATTCCCCATTCCCTCCCACCCGTCTCCTCTCAAAAACTCCTCCTGCAGGCCTTGCCTTTCATTTCTGAAGCACTTGTATCCGTTATGCCGCTTGATCTGCATTGCTGTTCCTTCAACTCACTTCACCTCTCTTTTTCCCAGTCTTATTGCAGTATCCTCAACATCGAACATCATATTATCTTAATTGATACAACATGATGATTTCATCTGCCTATCTATATTGAAGCAATGACCACAGTCCTGTTGGTTGTGACTTCCATGGCCTCACATAGTTTCCGTTTTGGGGTGACAGTATTTAAGTTCCTCTTAGCCAATTTCCAGTGTGCACTGCAGCATGGCTCATTGTACTCTACTTTGCAGCCCAGAATTTCCCTATGTGATCGTTGGAAGTTTGTACCCTTTCATCTGCATCTTCTCAGTTCCTCATCTCCAGCCCCTGGCACCTACCCCTCTTCTCTGTTTCTTGGCTTTGTTACAGACCACATATAAGAGAGATGATGCAGTATTTGTCTCTCTCTGAGTTACTGCATTTAGCTCAGTGGCTTTCATTAGGCTTTTCTTATTCCCAAGCATCCATCTCACCTCTTAAAGTATATAGCTCCACTGTTGTTCACATAGTCACAGCAATATCCAGCCAGTGCCCCAAATAATTTTCAAGCATTTTGCATGCACGCACGCACACACACACACACACACAATAAAGTTGTAGTCTAGTTAACAGTCACTCCACCTTCCCCTTGCCCCTGGCCTCAGGCAACCACAAATCTACTCTTGCTTTTACAGAATTACCTGTCAAGACATGGGGTCCAGAGAAGCATAGTGTGCATGGCCCTGTGTGCCTGGCTTCAGCATTGTGTGTTCCAGGGTCCTCTGTGTTGAGCCAGTGAGCATTAGTACTTTATCACTAAAGAAAATCTTATGTCACTGCAACCCAGCAATGCCTGTGAACCCATACACGGAAGTACCAGTCAATATGCTTTGCTTTGACCTCCTTCTCTTCCTCTGTCCTTTTTTTAAATTTTTAATAGTGAGACATCATGAGGTACAGTTGCAGACTTACACATTTTTGTGCTTGGGTTTCAATTATACAATGATCAAATACCCATCCCTCCACCAGTGCCCATTTCCCACCACCACGGATCCCAGTATCCCTCCCACCCCCCATCCCCCACCATCCCCCCATCCCACCCCCAGAGTCTCACCTACAGAACATTAAGAGTGGATTTTGCTAGTTGGGTCTATTCCTGTCTCCTGTGGAGCTGTAAGTTTCTGGCCCCAGGGCCAGAGTGGGGTCCATCTCCTGTAGCACTGCAGTTGTCTTCTGCACATGACTGAAAGCAACCCCCTTCCCATACAGTGGGAGAAATCAAGCCACCTATTTCACAGCGTTATTTCATCATGGTGTCTCTAATGTATTAGCTGTTAATATTTACAAGCCCAGAGCCCAGGAAGCTTAAGTTCCGGACTGGCTCTCACATGACCCCTCAGGCGCTGCTGAGGTAGCCTTGGTGGTCTCCAACACTGCTGGGTCCCACCATCATTGAATCACTGGACCAAATATTGCCAAGAGTAGTCCCTGGACTCCCTGAGCACGTCTGGGGTCTCTTACCAAAAAGTCCGTCCAAGTCTATTGTGGATCACACCATGCCCATCTACATGGGTGAGTGTTTCTTGGCACCCCGGGAGCTTCATAATATAACATTAATTCAGAAAAACTGATTTCAGGCCAGCACCTACAATATGATCCCACTTGAGATATACATATAAAAATGTGTAAATCCAGGGAAAAACATACACCCATAGGCTGATAGTAGTTTTGAGTAGTAGAATTGTCATTGATTTTATTGACAATTGATGTCCACCTTATTTCCTCATTTTTCCATGGTGATATGCCTGACTTGAATCATGTTTTACAATAAAAGCAATGATTCTCAGCTCATACGCTTGGCCCCAGCTTATCTGTGGCCTCCTGGTTTCAAGTTCCCTTTCAATGGGAGGTTCATAAATCCTCATATTGTTGGGATTGGTTGGTTGGTTTGCTTGCTTTAGGGGGTGGTGTATTATATTTAGACAGTGGTTTGGTTTTAGTCTTCTTACAAATCTGTATTCCCTTAAGTATCTAGTGTCATAAAGAGTAAGGAGGCCCGTGTTTGCTCAGGCCAGCATTAGGGCCATATCTACTGCCTTCTCCCCAACCCACCACTTTGAAGAAGCAACCACTGATCACTTAGACTTGCTAAAGACTGAGGTTCTCCAGTTGCCCTGGATGATTTGTTAGCTAGCTGTCTCTTAAAGACACACAAACATGACAACCACGGTCTTTGAAAAGTTTCAGCTGAGAGGTACCAACAAATCCAATAACATTTCACTAATTCTCACAGAAAATCAGGTCAATCTCCATGGACTTCTTTTGATAGATAAAGCTTAAATAGGGCTGGTTATAATTATGTCATATCAGAATAGTTTGTCCAACTCAGGAAAAACCTCAGACATAATGATTGTTTGGTCTAGATACCTGAATTTGACAGAAGTTTGGTGTTTGGTTGCTACTGACTGTGTTTCCTTTTCTGTTAAAATAAAAAGTAATGATTCATACTCCAACATCCTTCATTGGATTTATCTAAAATATTTATTATTGTTAAGACCAGTGACCTTCCTCACATCCCTGATGAAAAACTTGAAGCTGATTGTTTTAAGTACAAAGAACCTCAAAGAATGGACCAGGGTTCCTCTTAGCATCACAGCTGGCAGCCTAGTACCTGACAGAGGGAGAAGTTATTAGTCAGGATCAAGGTCAAGAATTCAGTGACATTTAAGACTTGGGGTGGTTGATAATCAGTGATCCCATTCCTTCATTCCCCATACCTTCGTTCATCTGTCACTGTTGGCCAGCTGGGAGAATGGTTCTCAGTCACCGTATACACCCACACTTTGATCTTACAGCTGGCATCCCTGAGTGGGCTCTTTCTGGGGACATCTTGCTATATATCCCAGAGTACGGTCCTCAGATCAGGTTAGTCTTTCCTAACCCCAACAAGGTCCATCACTTAACTTCTTTTTGGGTCATGATAGAGTTTGTTCCATGACCATGCTCTTAACTTATATTTCTTATGATGCTTATCTTGTCCCTTTTCAATGCCAGGTAGCTTATTTCTTGCCTTGGGTCCATCCAAGTCTCTCATCGGGACTCTCCTTTTGGAAGTTTTAGGAAGTAAGGGAAACTGAAGCTTCAGTCAGGTAAATATGATGGATGCCCAGGAGTAAATATTATTCGGAGTCAATTACCTCCCATGTTATGAAAGCATAACATTAACTGTCTTCCTGTGTCTATACAAAAAAACATTACTAAACCATGAAAATGACATAAAGGAAAAAGCAATATAGGATTATCAGTGCTTGATGGAATTAGGTGTGCCTCAGGAGCACTGTGGTGGGAGTAAAACAATCATAAGCTCCCTGTGGGAGAAGCATGGATAAACCTATGTAATTTTTTTTCTTTTTGGGTCACACCCAGCAATGCTCAGGGGTTACTCTTGATTCTGCACTCAGGAATTACTCCTGGCGGTGCTTAGGGGACCACATGGGGTGTGGGGATCGAACCCAGGTTATCCAAGTGCAAGGCAAACCCCTACCCTCTATGCTATTACTCTGGCCCCAGACAAACCAATGTTATCCAACACTCTAGCACACCACAACCAGATTGTGTAAGCATAGCACCTAAAGTGTACTACTCCAAATGTGCATGTGTGAGCACTGTGGCCAAGAGTTTAACCTCCAGTGAGCACTGTATGAGTGCCACAGTGACCCCATAGAGCATCACAGACATAAGAATGCACCCCCACCCAACAAGCACATGTTCAAGCACCCTGTAAACACCACAATAGAGTGTGTGAGCACTGCAACCACTTGTGTAGTGCCCAGGACGTCCACAACTAAGCATGTGCCTGAACACCACAGTGGCAACAGCAAAGGAAGAGTGGGAGAGAATTAATTCACATTTATTCATTTGCACTGTGTGTTTAATAACAGCCATCTTCCCCTCTCCAGAATCTCTTCAAGTAATGTACCACACTTAAAAGGTGCACAGGAGAGCTCTCTGCCCAAATGGAGACGTGTCTATAGTAGCAGAAATGGGTGAAGGAATGACCCAGTGCACAGCCACCATTCTTGCTGTCTCTTCTTTTATTCTAGTTGGGTGTAAGATTTCCCTACCTCTGCCTTAACCTTCATCATTTTATTTTGACCTGGCCAGAGGCTTTGCGTCCAGATCACAGCACACATGCGCCATTAGATTTGCAGGGTTTCTTAAAATGTCATTGTGAAGTCCCCTCTATCAGGATAATCTGAGGGCTTATTAAATATTGAGGACTGTGTACCTTGCCTCACACCTACTGGATAAGCATTTTGTATGGTGGAGCTACGAAATTTACATCTTAATCAAAGTTTTCAGACTGTTTGATGCACACAACAACTAAAGAGGGACATGTTCGATATTCTTTCAGCAGACTGACCTTAATTCCTAGCCAGACTACTGTGAATTGGACTAAAGCCAGGGGCATCTCCTGGGTTCCTCCCCTCCTGTCCAAGATGGTAGTGGATTCAGGAAAGGAACAAGAAACAACCTCAACTCTTTAAAATTAAGACACTGTTAAGTAAATGAAAAGGAAAGACAAAACCCAGGAAAATTACTTTCAAATCCTGTCTCCTAGAAGACTCAGAAATATCTAAAAATAAAAACAAAAAAAAACTCAAAAGAAAGCTTTTTAGGAGCCGGGAAGAGAGCTCAGTGGGCTGAGCAAGGCTCTGTAGACCCTGTTTCCATCCCCAGAACCACATCACCCTTGGAGCATCATAAAGAGTGACCCCTGAGAGGCTGGAGTGGATAGGACATTTGCCTTGTATGTGGCCAACCTGGGTTCAATCTCTGACACACCGTATGGTTCCCTGAGTCCATCAGAAGTGATCCCTGAGCACGGAGCCAGAAGTAACCCTGAACACCACTGGGGTGGCAAAAAAAAAGAAAAACCCCTGAGCACTAAGTCATGATTCACCCCTGAGCACTGTCAGGAGTAACCTATGAACAAGCATCAAACAAAACTTCTCTAAAGTAGAGGAATGGAGAGAAAATAAATACATGGGGGCAGCAAAATAGGAAAGGGAATAAGAAATACACCTTGTACACAGCTGACCCTGGTTCAATCTCCAGCACCAAATATTATTCCCTGAGCACCACCAGGAGTGATCCCTGAGCACAGAGCCAAGAGTAATACATGAGCACTCTCAGGTATTGTTTCAGTGGGCACATAACGGTGCAGTGCCAGTGAACTAGTTGATTTAGTTGTGCTGTTTAAAGCTCACCTATTAAGAAGGTCACTGTCACTGTCCCTCCGTTGTTCATCGATTTGCTCAAGCGAGCCCAGTAACGTCTCCATTGTGAGACTTGTTACTGTGTTTGGCATATCAAATACGTCACGAGTAGCTTGCCAGGGTCCGCCAGCGGGCGAGATACTCTCAGTAGCTTAGTAGCTTGCAGGGCTCTCTGAGAGGGGCGGAGGAATCGAACCTGGGTCGGCCGGATTGGCTGAGTGCAAGGCAAACGCCCTACCCGCTGTGCTATCGCTCCAGCCCCAGTACAATAAACTCTTAACTCTTAAGTTCTTAACCTTCTGAGTTTTGTCTTCAAATCTTTTATTCAATTCTCAAGAACCCACCAGCAGGGGAAAATCCACTTTCACACTATCAGTGTGATCCCCCAAAATAACAAACAACAAAAATGTGGATGAAGAGATGTTCAACAGCATTATTCACTAGGAAAATCCTAGACTCACACTGAGATGGCACTGCATTTTTTTTGACTGACAATACTGCGAGGGCATAAAGCAATTTGCAACCCTTCACATCACTAAAGGAAGTGTAAATGGCACCACCTCTTGAGAACACTGGCAGTTGTTTGCAAGCTGCACACGCACTTAGCCTGTGTGTCCTTTCCAAATTGGTTGTGGAAATCCTAACTGAATAATGGTGGAATGAGGGGGTGAGGCCTTAGGGAGCTGATTAGGTGATTAGGTCATGAGCATGGGGCTCTCATGAATGGGATCAGTACCTTTATGAAAGGAATTTCTAGAGAGCACTGTCACTGACTTAAAATATATCACCATGTGTCACGAATTTATGTGTCAGCCTTGTGCTGGAATCATGCCAGTCTTCCCTTTATCTGTACAATTTTAGTATATGTACTGCCCAAGTGAATACTCTCGCCCTCTTTTCTCCACAGGAGGTTTAAGAAAGTCAGCCATCTGCTGCTGGAAAAGGCTTTTCACCACCTGACCGTTCTGGCACTATGACTTTGGAGAAGCAGGATCCAGAACTGTGAGCAATCAATTTCTTTTATTTATAATTCATGGTACATGGTTCAAGTATCCACAATTACAGCAACAATTGAATCGGAAACACATAGCCACAGACACCTACAATGGGAAAGTTTATAGAATGCTATTTATAATGACCCCAAAGTAGAAACAACTCAAACACCCTACTGGCAGATAAATGTTAGTAACATTAGGGGGGAAAATGGAACAAACCATTGATATATGCACAACATGAGCGACTCTCAAAGGCATTATGGTGTGTGAAAAAAGTGAGAGACATAAGGCTACATCTTATATGATTCCATTTATATCACTTTTCAAAAAAGGCAAAGCTGTAGGGACACAAAACCTATCATTGGATGCCAGGAATCAGGAGCGGTGGGAGCAGATTGATTTGAAATGAGCAGTGGGAAACTTTTTGAGATGATACCAATTGTCGCTCTCTTGATTGTGGCAGTAATGACATGACTATATTTGTTTCTCAAAATTCACAGAACTGTATAGATAGGGGGATCAATAATTCAAGGTAAATAACACACATTAGCGTTGACCTTAGTAACAACAATGAAAGTTTGCTGTATAGTCTGTGTTCCCACAAAGCTGTTTGTGGTCATATATTCACAACTTTCTGAAGCAAGACTTAATTGTTCTAGTGGAGCTAAAATAAGAAAGCAGTATTTCCATTATGTGTAGCATATATGTGCCAGAAGGATGGTACGGGGATCAAGGCACTTACCTTGCATGTGAATGACCCTGATTCAATCCCTGACGCCGTATATGGTTCCTGAGAACATCTCAGTATGCCCCTCCCACAACACACTATTCCCATATATATGGGAAAAAACTTAATCCTTTGTTCCCTTTACTACTATGAAGAGCTTTTAGAGTTCCAATGACAGAAGGATTTACTCCCATAGTAAGGGACTGTCTCTACCAGAGTCCCTGACCACCTCTAACCCTACATGCCCTTCCGAAAGAGAAATGAGCAAATCAAGGCAAACCCAGTAAATTGTCCACAAAAGCAACTCATACAGGAGTTGGACTTCAAGGAAGCACCGTGAAAAATGGAGGGCCAGTTCCCACTGCCTTTGTTTACCAGCCTCACTAAGAAAGCTGAGTCTGTTCCGAAAACACTTCAGGACAAATTAGTTCAGTCACCAATCTCTCTTAAAATTGTCAAAGAGGATCAAGTAACAGGTGGTTTACTTCTGTCCAGAAAATTGGTCTAACAGCGTGAGAGCAATGGGATGTGTGTTGGGAGGGAGTGTTTAATTGAAAAGCAAAGAAAAATTTAAAAAGCGGGGAAAGGATACTGAATCAATCACCCCATTGTTTTAATTTCCCAGAGCCAAATGGACAACCTGAATAACTAACATTTCTCATTCTGGTTGGTACCACAGACAGTCAAGTCTTTCCATGGATGGGAAGAATGGGGCAAAGGAGAAACAGTATGAGGACTTTTAGAAAACCAAATCAGTGATGAGGTTAAGACAGAATAGAACTGGATCCCAGAAGTTATGTCTCGGATCCTGTAAGCAAGAGCCAAGAGAGGTCTTAAGTGCATCACACTGCCATTCACTTAAGAATGAGATGCACATCTCCAGGAAGACAAAGGGTTAAGTAGCAAAAGGGTTGGAGGTGACCAACCTGAAAACAATGCCACGCTGTACAACGTTGAACAAATGTACGAAACACCATTTGAGTGAAAGAAATGCTTTTGTCCTGTGGCTAGTAAGGACTATTGTGAAGTGTAATCCGGAGACAGACAAGCAAAAAGGCATTTCTCTTCTTTCCTTTGCCATCCCAGTCTTGAATCTGGTGTCGTGACAACACTACCAAATCTTAACATAGTTTTTACTTTGGCAAAGCTGTTTAGGATTTCTCCCATTCACTGGCACTCGAGTGAGGAGCAGCTGGTACTCAGGAATTCACTTCTGAAAGGAGCTGGCAGCTGGGCAAGCAGGGTGGTTTTCCTTGGGCCTAGGCCTCAGGCGAGCTGGGGGGTTGGCAGCGGGATGGAACTTCAGATGCCCAGAACGGCCCAGCAGTTGGATCTGATTGCCCTGTGCCTGCATAGCTCACATACTTCTCTGCCTGCAGTTGTCATTTCAATCAGGCCTTCATCACAGGGAAGCTTTCCTCTAGGAGTATTCTCTTTCTTAGGGGTCCCTGGATGAGCATTCTGTTCAAGCAATGCCAGAAAGATCTGATTTCAGTGCCAGCTCTCAAGTCACAAGGTGGAGTGAACACGTTGACAATGTCCTAAGAATGATGTGTGTTTGTGATTGATTCTTCGCTCCTTAAACCTTCCATTGCCTCTACCATGGATTCAGTTAAACATTCAGGAAACAGCAGACAGAAGCCCTCTATTTCCTTAAGCAATTACTATGATAGAGGAAACAAAAAAGACAGAAAGCACAAAAAGAATGTCACTGTTTCCTTTTTCTCTAAAAGATCTATTTCTTGTAATTGAATCACATACAGTAACGGGCTGGGGAGATGGTAAAGGTACTACTTGAGACCGATTAGATCCCCAACATCCCCTGACTCCCTAAGCACCACTGGATGGGACTCTGGAGACTCCCAGGCACTACCAGGTATGGCCCTGGAGGTCCCCAATTATACTGGGATGACCCTGATGGTCCCCCAACACTTCAGGGCCTGAGTAGCACCACATCTTCCGGACCGAGCATTCAACCATACAGCCTGATTGTCCGAGGGCGCTGGGACTGAGCCCTAGATAGCAGCACTGTTTGAGAGGACCCCACCAAAGAAAGAACAGTGCCAGGGATTTCTCTTACAGCCCAGTGGTCTTCCTAACCAAGAGAAATGAAAACACAACAATGCCCAGAGCAGCTCTAATCACAACAGGCCCACGGTAGAGAAAATCCAGATACTGGATTCATAGTGATTTTGGGAAATGAAACTTTTGATCCACACAGCCGCATCCATGAATCTCAAAGACATGTAGAAGGAGGGTGGGTGGTGGGTTCAAGAGGAGGCTCTGTATGATTCTTGCGATAGGAATCCTAGTGAACCTTGTTAATGGGGGTGGGAGACAGTGCTTCACAGCATGGAAAGTGCAGGACTTAATTGCCTGGAGAAGTGGATAGGGAACAGGGTGTTTGCAAAGACTCTCTCCTGTCATCAGGGGTAAGAAGTCTAGGTAAAAACTGAGAGGTGACCCCAAACAGGTTGAAGCCAAGCCTTGGTGTTCTCACATTGTTTGGCCAACATTCACGGCAAGTTGTGTGAGAGAGGAAGAGGGAAAGGGGGCACTGTGTTTCCTAGAGGCAGGTCTCATAGGGCACAGTATAAGGTAAGGGGAAAATCAAGCTACCTTTTGGCCAGTGATGGCCACCATATTGCAGTGCCCCCAGCAGGCCCTACCACCTTGCCTAGGTGAGGAGCAGGCCTTCTCGAGCAGATTTGTATAAGGGCATCATCAGCATGAGTTGTGTCACTGACACTTGACTTACTGTCACTTATAGAGCTAGGCACAAAGGAAGTACCCACCCCACCCTGTACCCAGTTCCTTCTCCAGTAGGTCTCTAGCATTGTTTGTGCTGGGAGGCTTTGCTCAGTCTCAATCATCATTTCCTAGGGCTGTTGTAACAGAATCACCACAGACTTAGTGGTTATTTTAATTTAAATAACCAGCACCACATTGAAAATATTTATTTAAATCTTTTTAAATAAATTAAAACCTAACCAAAGTGAGTTCCCTCCTAGTTCTGGAGGTCAGGAGTTTAGAATCAGTATCACTGGAATCAAATTGGGATTTTAGCAGGGCTATGCTCCCTTCAGAGAGCAGGATTCTCTTTGTCCGTCTGCTCCTTGCCTTTTCCTGCTCTGATGACTGTCCGCATTCCTTGGCTCGTGAGCCCTTCCAGATTCTTCCTCCTTCAGCCCGCCCATCACCTTTACACAGTGCTTTTGTCCTAGTTTCCTCTGCTTGTTCTTCTCAAGATACCTGTGATCCAATACAAGGTCTTCCCAGGTACCTCAAGATAACCTCCCAGTCCCAGAGTTCTTAAGCACACCTGCAAAAACGTTTCTTATGTTCTTCTAAAGAAACATTCACAGCCTTTTGGGTTCAGGACCTGATGTCTTATGGGCCATTCTTCAACCTATTATGCAGGCCCAGCCTTTCCCCCCCTCACCTACCCACCCCCTGTCCTGAGACCCTAAGCAGAGGCAAACTCTGACCTCTTTCTGTCATGACGGAGGATGCAGGAAACGAGAACCTGGGTGCCTGGTCCCGCCTTCTCCCTCGCCTCGCCTGCCTGTGGCCTGGGTGTAGGGGGGGTAGTGGCTTCCTGTTTGCAGAATGATGCTTTGAAATAGCCCCAGACATGGCTTCCTGAGAGTTGTGGGAGCAATGCACCGAACCAAGACTTCAGGGCGGGGTTTCTCACTTATCGGGGGCCACACCATTGCCTGCTAAGGGGCACTGTGTGATGTGCAGTGACAGCGCTACATGACAGGCACACCTTCCCCCTAGCCACAGCAGCCACAAGTATCCCCAAACGTAGGCAGATGCGTCCTGGGGGCCCGATGCCTTACCCCTCATGTGTACCAAGAATCTAGAGGAAGGTGGTGGGGACTCTGTGGTCCCAGGGGAGGCAGAGTTGCCTTACCATCTCCCTATTCTTCCTTTAAGTCATCCCAGTTTTGACAACACAGGGCCATGTGACCGGGTCTCTGCTCATGTCCCCATACCCTCAGAGCAGGGCCTTCCAACTCTGGGAATAACAGGGGCCACACGTGTATGGTGGTTCCTCTCTGACATTCTCCTTTGGGGTACTTGGAATGTACTCAACCTCAGACCTGAGACAGGCTGAACCCCTCAACTTCCTCTCCCTAAAGTCACACACGTTGAAACCTTAGAGACTGAAGGTCCCACGGTCACTCTGTACTTCTTGAGGCATCTATTTTTGCCTACAACACAAGAAGACATCTTGGATCAGGAAAGAAATGTGTGGTTAAGAGTGCAGTACTAGGTCTTCTGACAGGGCATTCTTAGTTCCTCTTATAAACTCAGCACCTTGGGCAAGTTGTGTTTCTTTTTCTGAGAAATGGGCAGAAGAATGGACTCTCCTTTGTAGGACCATGGAGAGAATGAAACAGTGCCCCATGTACAATGGTAGTAAATAATCCATTTTATAGGAGAAGGTTCATCGTATTTGTCTCATGTCTACCCATAGGGTATGAACTTCCTTCCAAGCAACCCTTCAGAGAAAAACTTTAAAGAATGCATTTATTTCCCAGAATCTCTGAGAACATATCTCATACATATCATAGATAAAATACAGTAATGCCTATGGCATTCGTTCTTCAGTCTCGCAGTAATCTCATAAGCCCCTTCTGCTTATTTTTACACAGGACAAAACTTGCTTCTGTTTTCTATATACTTTCATGTCAATGATATAAAGCTAGAAGCTACAGTCAAAGTTGGGTTTTTTTTTTTCAATAAAACTTAAAAGTTTTCCACAGTGATTCCTTTCGTCACTTTAAAACTACCCTGTAAGTTCAAAGGCGGGCACAAATACATAAAGATAAGATAGCTTTTATAACAGAAGAGAAGACTTCCCAAAGCTTTTCATGTGTATAAGTTTAGTTGAATGAAGCAAGACGACATCCAAATATGGGCAAAACATGCTGAGAAACCTCAATTGTGATTGGCTCTTAACTTTGCCCCAAAAGGAGAACATTGTGGTTTACACTCGTCCCCAGGAAGTCTTGAAATCAACTGCATGGTTTTTTTAGACTGGTTCTTCATCCTTTAAATCATGACCTGGGCCCACTGCTATTGGTGACTGGGGGAGCCAAGCCTTGAGTCTGAGGGGACATTTTCAACCCTTGTTTGAGAGAACCTAATTAGAAGAGGAACCGCACCCCATTGTTAGTGACATTTGAGTCTCAAGAGCTTTCAGTCCCAGCACTGGATTGCGTTTCAGTTTTCTTTCTTGCCTCACCGCCAATTTGTACCGCTGTAAACCGAGCGGCTTAAACACGCTAAAAAGCGAGCTACGGTTCAGCTGCTCTTAAAAGACCCATTGAAAGCCCTGTACTTGTCAAAGGATGTGCGTGGGGCTAGCTTCAGCTGGCCCCTCTCAGCGATGGCCTGAGATGATAAAATCCTTTGCAGCTTGAATTTTCACCATGGGTTTAAAAACATGGGTATTTGTTCCAGACCTTGTGTAATTCCTTTTTATCAGCAACTCGGGCCCTCCTTTGCTCTTGTGATCAGATCATGAGTCTTCTTGCACAATCATCGCAGGAGCTCAGTGAGGATGGAGACTGTCACCTCAGCCTTATGGTGTGAGCAACCCCAGGCTTCCTGCGCAGCCATGTAAATGCTCGACCTGGGAATCCAGCACACAGATGGGCTTCTGGAACATTCATTGGCACACACTGTCAGAAGTCCTCTCCCCAGCTCTGATAAACAGCAATCCCACCCCCAAGTGTTCCCAGGGAAGTTGGTAGGGATTATCCTCCCTAGCGGGAAAACGGCGACACAGTCAGTTGTGCTCAGAAGCAGAAGAGCACAGGATTGGTTCACCTCAGCCCACTGCTTTTTGTGTGCGCCAAATTAATTGAAATGTCAACTTGTGCACTTGCTTCCCTTTTTGCAAGGACGAACCATATGTACGTGCACCTTGCCCTTCCTAAATTATCAGACCCTCTGAGCCTACTCTCACGAACCTTGATTGAAGGAGGAACTGTGGGTTTGGGAGACGCTGGGGGAAATGTTGGAAGGTCAAGTCGTGTGTATTGAGTGCTGGTCTCTTTGACAGAGGTCTATAGCTCCACCAGCATGGTTCTTGAGAGGTCGTTTCTTTTTAGAAAAGCCCTCCAAAGCACCTTCAGCACTTTATCTGATCAATTTTCCTCTAGAAGCTGGGCGGTGCTTATCATAAGACTCTGCTTAGTGGTTATCAGTTCTCAGTACGGAGGAATCCTAGATAATGAGAATTAGGAAATATGTGACTGTAAATTGTTAGGGCCATTCTGACGGGCAATCTGACATTGTGCATTAGCAGTCTTAAAAGTATTTAGACCTTTGGATCTTGAAATTTGTATTTCAGGCCTCTGTGTTTGGCCATTGATCACAGATGTCATCTAAAAATCTGTTTACAAAGATGTTCTTTGCAGACATTCCTTGATAAATAATGGACAGAAGGTTTAGATTTCTTAGGCCAGGGATGTGACTCAAATGGTAGAAGACATGCCTAGCATATGCAGTGCCCTGGGTTACATCCTTGGCACTGCATGGACCTCTGTGCATTACCACATGTGGCCCCTACAACAATAAAAAATTTAAAAGCAAATATTCTCTTTAAAATATTGGGGACCTCAGGGCCTGAGGTACAGAGCGTAAGGCTCTTGTCTTGCACATGGCCAATCCGGGTTTTGTCCCCAGTATCCCATATACATATATATCCCACAAGCACCACCTGAGCCAAATAACAAGGAAAAAAATCGTGTGGACATCTTAAATGCCCCTAACCAGTCAGTTTGTGTTTGTTTGCTTGTTTGACTTGGGGCCACACCCAGCAGTGCTCAGGGCTTACCCATTGCTCTGTTCTCAGGGATCATTCCTAGCATGCTCAGAGGACCATATGTGGTGCCAGGGAATTTACCTGGTCAGCCACATATAAGGCAAACGCCTCACCCACTCTATTATCCCTTTGGCCCCTAAACAATTATTTTAAATGTATATGTGACAATTTCTTACAGTGAATTTAGCCATATATAATCATGTTGAAGGAGACCAGGGTAAAAATCACATAGTTACCATATAACATGGGAAAATCAGAATACAAAACTGCATGCAACATGGCCGACCCGAGTTCGATTCCTCTGCCCCTCTCGGAGAGCCCAGCAAGCTACCGAGAGTATCTCGCCTGCACGGCAAAGCCTGGCAAGTTACCCGTGATGTGTTCAATATGCCAAACACAGTAACAACAAAGTCTCCAATGGAGACGTTACTGGGCCCACTCGAGCAAAAGGGGGTCCAGAGTGGTAATATTGCAGGTAGGGCATTTGCCTTCCACACAGCTGACCCAGGTTCCATTCCTGGAATCTTGTATAGTTCACTGAGCCCTACCAGGAGTAATTCCTGAGTGCAGAGCCAGGAGTAACCCCTACGAATTTCTGGGTGTGGCCTAGAAACAAGCGAACAAAAAGGCTAGTAGGAAATATATCAAAATTCTAACAGCCAACTTTGGTTAGCTGAGCATAATGATCATAAGGGAATTTTTTTCATCATTGTGCTTTTCAGTATTGTTCAAACTTCCTACAGTTATAGACTATTATTTACAATTATAAATAGCTTAGGAAAATTATATCCTTAATTAGTTATTCTTAATTATATCCTTAATCCTTAATTAGTTCATTACTAGCATGAAAATGGCAAAAGGCGGCGTGCTGATAGTCCAACAGACTAGAACTAGGCAAAAGCAAGAACATTAGTTCTGAGTCTACTCGTACTTCCTCCACTCAGCTACTTAGTAGAGGGTCACGTCACGGTGACTTCCTTTAATATACTCCATGTAAAAAAGCCAGAGATGGCGTGTAAAAGCTTACCACATGTTCTGACCATTCCCCCAACTACCCAAGAAATGTCAGCGAAGAGCAAGAAGAGACTAGCTTAGGGTGACTGATCCCAGCAGAGATATTGCTCTCTTGACTTAACAGTGGAGAAAAGAAAGTCTTCATCATCCACCATCTGCTCAGGGCACACAGGAGCCAATTCTGTGCAGAGTTCTAGGGGTGTCATGTGCTGGGGCTAGACATCCCTAGGGGCTCCTGTGGCCATCACCATGGTGCTCCTTTCTTTTCAAGGAAACTGCTCCCACATGATCAGTCTCTAGTGGTCACCAGGTGACTCTCTGCTTGTCCTTTAAGGCAGTGAATGTGTATCCATTGTCATTTGCAAGCAGAGAATCCAGTCATTCCTTCAGAAATATGATAATTTTAGTCTGATAGGAGCTTTGCATGAGACCACATTCTCCTGACACTCTCCTGTTAGTCCCTGGCGGGCACTGGACTCAGTAGGAGAGGCTGTAAGCCTTCTGGCCTCACAGACCAGCCTGGCCATATTGTGAATCCCATCTGCACCATCTTGGAAACCATTTTTCTGTGAGTTCATCATGTTTCCTTCCCACAACCTGATGTTTCTTTGGAATTCCCCTACCAAACCACGCTGTCTTGGCCCTGAGGAGCCTGACTTCTCCCCAAGGCCTAGATGGAATGGCAAACTCCAATCTGCACAGTCTCCTCCCTTGTCTTGTAAAATGTATGAACAAATGGAGACATTCCAACTGGGAAACCATCAGAGAAACCTTCAAATGCAAAAGATAAATTCTCTTTCTTTCTCCTGGTCTAGACAGAGAGCAAAAACAGTGAAATCTGAACTGTTCGTGCAATCCTTCTCAGGAGCCACATGAAACAGGAAGCTTCTGGGGCTTCTTGCAAGCATGTGATAGAGTCGTGGTTTCAGTGCAACAGGCAGGTGGATTTTGCAGCTAGAGAAGCTCACACAAGACATCTTATAATGACTCTTCATGTCTCCCGTGTTTATTAGATGCACAGTCCCCTTTACACTCGAGTCCAAGCCATTTGGTTTCTCACTCTGTATTTACTGTTTCTCAGGCAGCATTGGAGGAGCTATACAAAGGGCTGTAGGCTAGATCCAGCTGGGGAAAAGGCCCTTTCTCAGCTGCTTTTAGTGAATCCCTCTCTGAGAGCCATTTTCTCTTGAGCAATAATCCTTCAAATTTCTAAAGAAACCACTTAGAGCAGGAACAGACCACTCTACAAGCCCTTTAGGGAAAGGAGGTTAAAAGAGCCTACCTTTCAGCTGTCTTCTGTTATTAATCTGGTCTCTCTGACAATCAATATTATCTATCCCTGCTGAACCAGCATTAGCGGAGAGTCTGAAAAGGCCCTGAAATCGAGCTTAAGGTGCTCAGACTCCAAGGAGCCACACTTTTGGGTTCCAGAGAAAGCAATGCAGGCTTTTCCCTTCCCAGGCTGCACATGTCCCAATCTAGGATGCATAGTCACATGCTCTGCCAGCAGGTACAGGTTCCACTTCCATTATGATGAAAAACCTCCCAAACCCAAATTGTCTCTTGCGCCATTTGTTTCACATACAACAACAGCGGGATGGAATGATAGCACAGCGGTAGGGAGTTTGCCTTGCACGCGGCCCACCCAGCCGACCCAGGTTCGATTCCTCCACCCCTCTCGGAGAGCCCGGCAAGCTACTGAGAGTATCTTGCCCGCACGGCAAAGCCAGACAAGTTCCCTGTGATGTATTCGATACACCAAACACAGTAACAACAAGTCTCACGATGGAGACGTTACTGGGCCCGCTCGAACAAATTGGTGAACAATGGGAGGACAGTGCTACAGTGCTACAACAACAGCGCTAGACTGCAGCATGCTGTATCTTGCACAAGGGTGCTGGAGAGAGAGGATAAACCTTTGTAAATATTTATATATTCCCCATTGACATTGCCATTTTTTGACTTTAGACAGAGTTAGCAAACAGAGCTGGTGCACATACTCTCAACTAGAGGGTGACTTGTCTTACTCACCTTTCATTTTCTCTGCTACTCGCTTTCAAGGTCAAACACCTTGATAAAACATCCAAGAGACATTTTCCAATAGAGGACACTCAAGTTGTAAGCATTGTTGTGAATAGCCGAATAACACCCATGTCTAGCTACAGACTCCAAGGCAGCCAGCCTTAGAGCTCACTAATGGTTTTCTTATACTGGGGAGAGTGGAATTGGTTCACACCCAATGCTCAGGGCTGACTCTAGTTCTGCACTAAGTGGTCACTTCTGAGAGAGCTCGGAAGACCCTGTGTAGTGCCAGGGATCAAACCTTTGGCTGTGGGCATGGAAAAAGTGCCTTAATACCTATACTATCCCTCCGGCCCCAGTCATGGTTTTATTCTTGCTAAACTGTGATTCTCATGAATGAGAGATTGAATAAATGAAGGAAGGAAGGAATTGGGATTCATATGCTCACTCTTAGCTTCCTTGTAAATTCATGCTGGAGAGAGGGAAAGACAAAGTGGCAGGTAAGACAAGACTGAAAACATCCTGCAAAGAGTAAATCAGCTGCAGGAAGAGTCTCACAGGTAAACTCATCATGGACGGTGTGGGTAGGGGAATCGAGCTGTCTGGGAAACACACAAAACCAGCCTTCCCTGGGGTCCTCTGGGGGCGTGGTGTGGTTGCGTCCTCCACCTTCGTGCTCTGTGGCATGGCTTCCGGCAAGAGATTTCCTGTAGAGGAAAAAACATGTAGTGATTTCTACGCTCTGGTCCTGTGTTTGCTCCTGTTTTCATTTTGCAAGAGTCTGTCAAAGAGATAGTCGATGCCCAAAAACCATACCCTCAGACATCCTATTTGCTTGGGAAATTCAAAAATTAATCCATGGCCATCTTCAGACTGATACTAAGATAGAAGTACTGTTGTCTGAGGGTAGTAGGGTGGTTAGCCTTGTGCTAGCCATATACGAACAGAAATAGCCTACATTTATTTGTAAAGAAAGGGAAAGAATGGAAAGAAGGGAGGAAAGAAAAAGAAGACAAAGAAGATAGAGAGGAAGGAAGGAAGGAAGGAACGGAGGGAGGGAGGGAGGGAGGGAGGGAGGGAGGGAGGGAGGGAGGGAGGGAGGGATGGAAGAGATGGAGAGAAGGGAGAGAGGGAGGAAGGGAGGGAGGGAAAGAGAGAGGGAGGGAGGTAAGAGATGGAGAGAAGGGAGAGAGGGAGGGAGAGAGAGGCCTTGTCCCTACCATTTCAGAGTAACACAGAGTTTGGCTGCTGGAAAAACCATTAACCCTATGAAATAATAGATTTCATCACAGGTCAGGCTCATTTATTTGGCAGCAGAAAAGCAGATCTTGCTTATTAACAGTTCTTCCATTGCCTATAGTTATTATTTTCTGCGGACTGAATAGCATATCCACAATATTTTGAGCTTCCTAACTCCTTCATTGGTAAAAGTCCCTAAAAAGAGATACTTGGTGAAAGTTACAAGGTTAGCTTTTACTAATTATTTATGTGCTACTCTTTCTTTACTTTTAAAACAACCTTAGGGGGAACAGTGATAATACAGCCATTAGAGCACTTGCTTTGCATGTGGCTAACCCAAGTATCATCCCTGGCCTCCCATATGATTATCCCATGCCCGGCCAAGAATGACTCCTGAGCCCATAGCTAACAGTAGGTCCTGAGCACTGCTAGGTGTGACCCAGAAACAAAAAAGTAAAGAAAAGAAAAGTACCTTTGAGGTAAGTCAGAGAGAGAGCTCAGTAGGCTGAGCAAGTGCTTTGCACATGGAAGGCCCAGGTTCAATCCCACTGCCACATGGTCCCCTGAGCACTGCTGGGAACACTGGTAGGTACAGCCCCCAAACCAAAATCAAATAAATAAAATGACATATGAGAGCCAGGAGAAATAGTGCAGAGCCTTAGAGTACCTTCTTTGAAACTGTATAGTTATGAGTTCAGTGTCCTGGTAGCTCTGCTGTCAGCGATTCACCCATGTCGCTAGCCATTTCTTGGAAGTAAGCAGCACAGAAAGATCTCCAACCCCCGGGAATGTCCCAGTGAAGAAAAGATGTGTGAGTGATCTGGTCATGTTGTACAACCTCCAGCGATCACCACAACCATGCAATCCCCATTTATGAGTGTGAGACCCAGTGAGCACTGTACAAGCCCCACAACTAAAGGAGTATGTGCCTCCAGGAGCATGTGAGCACCTAGTATGTGAACCCCAGCAAGCATTGCAACTCAGAATGTGTGACTTGCACATGTGCCACCCTGTCATCATGACAACCCCAAATAACATCACAACAGCAGCAAAGGGGAAAGGAAGTGAAGAGGGATGAAAGAAGCAATTCATCAATTCATCATCACAAATAATGACCTTGGAGGTCCTAATCCAGAGTCTCTCTCACAGATGAGCAAAGTGAAGAGTAGAGTCTCTCATAGAAGTGGAAGCACCAATTTCCCTAGAGCCTCCCCTCCCCCAGTTGTCTCCATGAATGTTCTGTTTTCCAAACTCTTCAAACAATAGGCAGCACCTTCTGTGTGCATATCCTCAAAGGTCTTGAACTTTATGTCTCAGTAACAATCATCAAGTTTCCTAACTAGGGATAACACATGAAGCTCAGTTCCTTCTGCTGACTGCCAAAGGCAAAGAGCGAGACACTGGGGCTGGGGCCACCTGGAAGCAACCAGCCGTGAGAGCTTACGTGTTTCTTCATAGATCACTTACTGCCTAAGTCTAAAGACTGGGAGGTTCCTTTATTTTTAATTAAATCACCATGAGAGACAGAGGGTGAAATACAACTTTGAGATACAGACTTGTTCATGGTTGGGTTTCAGTCATACAATCTTCTAACACCCATCCTTTCACCAGTGTGCATTTCCCGCCAGCAATGTCCCCAGTTACTCTCCTGCCAGCAGCCTGCCTCTACTCTATGATAGACACCTCTCTCTCTCTCTCTCTCTCTCTCTCTCTCTCTCTCTCTCTCTCTCTCTCTCTCCTTATGTCTATCTCTTTTAGACACTGTGGTTTTCAGTACAGGTACTGAAAGTTTATCGTGTTCATCACTTTACCACCTTTCAGCACTCAGTTCCTGTCCAGAGTGATCATTTCCGATTATCATTGTCATAGCAGTCCCTTCTCTGTCCTAACTGCATTCCCCCCAATTCATGGCAAGTAAAGACAGCTTTTGCATAAATTCCAGTCCTTCCTGAGAAATTATTCATCTGTGGAGCCACAAACAAGCTCGTTTTTTAAGACTTGTTATGTTTGCCCCTCACCTATCATTTCAATGACTTTAACCAAGAAATGCTAATGCTGCTATAAATTTGTATTATTATAGTAAGTAAGTAAGTAAGTAAGTAAAGGCCCTCCCGTTGATCGTCGATTTGCTCGAGCGGGCCCAGTAACGTCTCCATTGGAGACTTTGTTGTTACTGTGTCTGGCATATCGAATACTCTCGGTAGCTTGCCGGGCTCTCCGAGAGGGGCTGAGGAATCGAACTCGGGTCGGCCATGTCGACCACGTGTAAGGCGAATGCCCTACCCGCTGTGCTATAGTGGTTTCAGTAATGTTACTGAAGACATAATAGCCTCTAGAGTGTGGCAGAAATTGCAGTGAAACATTTTTAAGGAGACTGCTTACAGAGCTGGCTTCTCACCACCATCACCAAAAGATCACACTTGCATTCATCCAATGATTTTTCTGTGGGGTATGAAAAAGGACAAACTTGCAGGCTATTGAATGTAGCCTGCCCACAGGGCATAGTCTGGCAAACTCCCCGTGGCGTACCAAATATGCCAAATACCAGTAACAATGATGGGTCTCATTCTCCTAAAGAGCTTTGAATATAATCTCAGGGCTAGGATGAAAGAGATGTTACTGGGGCCTGCTCGAGGCAATCGACGAATAACAGGATGATGAAATGAAAAAAATGAAATGAAAAAGGAGGGAGGAGCCATGACTGACTGGGTTGCTTGTTTTTTTTTTTTTATCACACTGTTGTTTTGGTTCACTCCAGCAATCAGAGGATATTTCAGCGGGGTTTCTAAAGATGGCTTGATAGGATAAGACTTGCTGGGTCTCTCAAATGGCACCAGAACCATTTTGGGTCAGATAGTTCTTAGTTATGGGGGCTGGCCAATGAGTAGTAGGTTCAACTGTCACCTCTACACACCCAATGACAGCAGCAAAGACCGCACCATTCCTATCCTGGAATGCCCCAGAATACCGAAAGTATTTCTGGATCTTGCCCACATTGCGGCTGCCCGTGTGCCCTGGTTGTGAACCATCCAGCTGGCTAATCTCTGGTGTCTGCTGAGCAGGTGTCAGTGTATTTCCTAAGATCTCTAAGGCCAAGCAGCTTCGC
Source organism: Sorex fumeus (assembly GCF_029834395.1). Classification (NCBI taxonomy): domain Eukaryota; kingdom Metazoa; phylum Chordata; class Mammalia; order Eulipotyphla; family Soricidae; genus Sorex; species Sorex fumeus. The sequence goes on from NW_026606143.1 coordinate 39,152,730, forward strand.
TGGATCCTCCTGTCCCACCCCATTCCAGGGATAGTTGAAAAATCCTAAGTGGTTCCTGAGGAATCACCCCCATCACTCACCAACACAGAGGCCTAAGTATATCCACACAAACTCCCCTCCCATCTGATGCTGAGGAGTCATTTTTCTTTCCCCACTACACCAAATTGTGCTTTAGCGCTCGAAGCTGTAAGGCTGTGTGTGGTTTTTCAAACTCCCCAGTGTCTGCTCTTCCCTCAAGCAGCCAGCTCTGCCTCAAATACTCAGTGCTCACTTCCTGTGAGGTGAGGCTCGGAGCCCTCTGTGGCCTGGGAGTAGCATTGGGTCATGCTACTTTGGCAGTCTCTAAAATGACACCATTCCCCAAAAATCTCACCTCCCCTCTGCTTCTTGAGTCTTGCTGCCCTCCAATGGAATCCATATGCGTGGTGTGGTCAATTCCATGGAGGATGATGGAATGCGACTTTGTGGAGCATTTCACTCAGCCAGATGAGAGAATGGAAAGGGACACAGATGCCCTTCCTCACCTCAAATAGCAAGTTTGTGCCGTAGGGCGGTTCTGCCCACATTCCTCACCAAATCCACCATCCCCCCCCTCGGCTGCTCCGCCAAGGTGCTACCCCACTTCCGGAGGCCAGAGCCCATCCGAGACCCAGAAAAGCCGGCGTCAGCTGCAGCCCCAGCCTGGAGAGAAGCAGGGTGGCCTTTGTGTGCCAGATAGTAGGATCTGCCGCCCCAGGCAAGAACGAAATTAATAGAGACGCCACATCTGCAAACTGTAATCGCTCTAAATTCATGATGTTATTTTCTAATCATAGATCTCCTTGTGCAAGCGCCGTGTGCGAGCTTGCGGCTGGGCTTTCTGAAAGCAACTTCCTGCTCGGGTACCAAAATATTTCAGGCGGACAGCTATTTCTACATGCTTGTCCTTTCTTTTCTCTCTGTTCCTTTTTTTGTTGTTGTTCTTTCTGAGCCCTTCACTCCCCTTGTGAGCCGGCCCATTGTCCTCTCAATGAGAATTTCTGTGCTTTTGATCTTCCACAATATCCAGCAGGGGTTGGCACAACTGGAGTAAATAAGTACGACCACAAAAAGAGGGTTTTTTTTCTGTTCTCTCCTGCTTTCCTCGCTCCAGGAAGAAACTGTAATAATTCCCTGGGCCCTGGATCAAGGAGGGGAGCATTCTTTGTTTCAAAATAAGCTAATTTCTCCCTGTCGAGCAGGTGTTAAGGTCCCACTATCTTCTATGATTAATCGCTTTCAACCCAAAGTATAACTTTCAGGTTCAAAAGTCAGGTGGACTGTGACAAAGGAGAGGAGGGAGAAGTAGAGAGATGAGTTCCAAACTAGAAATTTTCATTTCAACCTAAATGCTGTTGTGCCTCCAGGAAATACAAATATTGGCAGGGAATAAAAGGCTGTAATGGCACTTCATATTAGATTTGATACTTCATTTTCTATGGATATTTCCTTCAGAACTCTCTTAATTGAATCTGTTTGAATGTGTAATTTGTTGTTATTTGATTCAGTGGACTTTTTTTTAATCAGCACAAATTGAGACCAGAATACAGAAACATACTAAAATCATTTTGTTAGTGGAGCTGTACTCTAAGGGTGGGGAGGAGGAGGAGAACGCTACTAAATGACAGCAGAAACAGAAGTGTGTCATTTGTTCAAAGATAAGAATGAAGAAAGGTGGAAGCAAATTGAGGAGCTGAAGCTTGAGAGGTGACATCAGCACATGAGGGCAGTAAGGGAGAGCCACATGGGGGTGTCAGGACATTTTCCAGATCAAAGGAAGAGGAGCACTCAGTGCAAAGGAGGAGAAAGGAAGAAAAGTGGGGCTGGACCCTGGAGGGAACTGTGCCTTGTGAGGGGCTCAGGGCCCCCTGAAAGGATCTGGATTCTACTCTCGGAGAAATGGAGAGCTATCGTAGATCTAAATTCAATCATTTTTCAAGCTAAAATGAAAATCACATAACATCAAATTAGCCATTAGCTTGTATGAAGAGGGCTGCTTCCTTCTGAACCATCATTCTAGTCCCAGAAATTTTAATCTTAATACTGCTGGTCCGGCTTAGAAATTCTCCCTGTCAATGTTGGAAAACATGAATTCTTTGGATTGGATCATGGATCACGGTCCTCCCATTGTTCATTGATTTGCTCAAGCGGACCCAGTAACGTCTCCATTGTGAGACTTGTTGTTACTGTGTTTGGCATATCGAATACGTCACGGGTAGCTTGCCAGGCTCTGCTGTGCAGGCGAGATACTCTCGGTAGCTTGCCGGGCTCTCCGAGAGGGGCGGAGGAAACGAACTTGGGTCGGCCATGTTGGCCGCTTGTAAGGCAAACACCCTACCGCTGTGCTATCGCCCCAGCCCTGGGATTGGATCATAAGGATAAAAAGGAAATTAAATGTCTAGGAAACATGAGGCTGTGAGTTTGATCCTAGGTACCACCCCATATGTACTGGGTCTTGGTGGCACTTCCTCTTGGGATCCCCAATGCGAGAGCAAGAGTGTATGAACTCCAGTACACTGAAACCAGCTAGCGATGAGCATCTTAACTAAAATTGTGTGACACCCGACAACGACCACAGCCAGTGTTCAGCCCTAATGAGCTCTGCAGCCAGGTGGGTGCAACTCTGATCTTCAAAATAACAAAAGAAAGGGAAAAGGAAAAAATGGCTCTGGAAAGAGTCGGTGATATTTTAAATAGCTAAGCAGGTGGTATTATACGGCAGAGGGAAGGATGGGTCCAGTAAATCTGCTAGGAGAAACACTTACTGGGTCCCACGAGATAATTTAGAGCTTCAGGCATTTGCTGCCTTGGTCATCCAAACCCCTACAGGAATGATTCCTTGACACAGAGCGAGCAGTAAACCCTGAACAACAGCAGATGATGCCCCAATACAGCACCCCTCCAAAAGAAGAATGAAGAGCTGGAGCAATAGTACAGTGGGTAGCGTGTTTGCCTTGCATATGGCCAACCCGGGTTCAATTCCCAGCATCCCATATGGGTCCCTGAGCACTGCCAGGAGTGATTTCTGAATGCAAAGCCAGGAATAACCCCTGAGCATCGCCGGATATGACCCCAAAAACAAAGCCAAAAGAAGAATGAAAACACTCCCAAACCAAAAGGGGGGATTCTTTTTACTTCAAAGTGAAGAGGAAATGAATTGTAACTTGGCATCCTGGACTCGCTCCTGAAGAAAGCCAAGGCCAGCTTCTTGGTCCCTGAGTATCTGAGGGCAGTCCAACACTGGACACAGGAAAAACTTCCTTTCCTCCTTTGCCCTTACCCAGAAAATAATCCCAGTGCCTGGGACCTGCCAACCATTGCTACATGCAGAGAGCAAATAACCAGGCCACGTTTCCCACGTCACAGAGCTCAGAAAACAAGTTGCAGCCAGGAAGTGAGTGAGGGGCGCCATGGGAAACCATCCCATTGCTTTCAAAAGCGTTTTCTGAGTTTGGAAGTCTGTTCCAGCTCCTTGACTTTCCCTCCGCCAACCTTTGGTGTGCCGGAAGTCTTCCTGATAAGGAAAAATAGAGGTGTCCGGTGACACTGGCTCCCTAGTGTCTGCTGGAGTCTGATGGGGAAGCAGCAGGAGGTTCTCCTCATCCCAGAGTTCAAAAGCCCAAACCAGAGCTATTTCCGGTCTCCAGCCTCCCTCAGATCCCCCGCCCTGTGAGTGCTGTCATCCCAGTGACCTCCCCGTAGGGCCTTCCAGCACCCCCCCTTCTAGAAGCTGTGAGTGTTTGCGATTCCTGGAACTCACTGGCAGAGGCAGGAAGTGGGGAGCTGGAAGGTTCTCCCCACTCCCACCCCAACATTTTTACTATAGGATAGTCAGGTCAAAATCAGCTCGCCTGAAAGAGAAACCTACTCTCCCAACTCAAGTCCCAGCTTCTGTGCCTGCTAGGCTGCTGGAGGAAGGAGGGAAGGAAGATGGCGCAGGGGAATCCATCAGGGCTGATCCCCCTCTGATGAGATGGGTTCTTCCACAGCCAACTCCCGGGGTTCCCTCTTTCATTTCCCTAAGTTGGAAGAAGAAGGAAAGTTTAAGGAAGGATTCTTTCCTAAGGATGGGTTCAAACATCTTTGTGCATGATACCATTTCCCGAGCCCCCTACATCCTCCAGGCCAATTGTTGGGGAGACATAGAGCTCTGAGAAGTCCAAAGGCTCCCACCCTATTGTCAAGAAAGACTGACTGCATCAGCCTCGGACTGTACCATCCTGGGCTGACCTCGGTTCCTCAGCATCCTGGCTGCTGGCTCATTAAGGCACCCTTGGAGGCAACTTCAAGATGACTAGTGCCCTTCCATCTGGTTTAAGGCTTGCCAAAAGGCAAAGCCCCTTGGATAACAGTTACCCACAATAATATGTACCCTATTCTGATGTCTGTCATACTACAGCAAAAAGGTTTTCAAAATGCTATGAAAATGGTGGGGACAAGGGGCCGCAATGCATACTGTTGGCTCACGCAGCCCCAACTTCAAGCTCCAGCACCTCCTCATCCACTGTTGGGGGTCATAGCCCCAAATATCAAATATCAATACCCCAAATATCAAGCTAGGTGTAACCTCTGAGCACCACTGGGTGTGGCCCTCAAACAGACAAATAAAAGGTTCTATGGTCAAATACATCTGGGGAATTATGACTCAACGGTCTTCTTTACCTTTGAGTAATTATCCACCATATGTCGATGGACATCATTCGTCTTCAAGAAAGTGGGGACATGTTGCAGTTGTTTCTTTATATGCTTCTTAAGCTCCTATTCAGACATGTGCCACACGGCTGGGAGTGTGTCTAATGGGCTTCCAGGACATATGGACAGTACAGCTGGTGAAGCATCATGCTTTCAGAGCAACGGGCGGCAAACTCTCCTTTCAGAGGAATTTCTCAGAAGACTGAACCCAACAATGCAAGATATGGCCCCTATTTTTAAAACAGTAACTTCTTTGAGGTTTTGGGTTCAAACCTGGCTCTGCCATCATGCCCAATCTAATTGTGTGTGTGTGTGTTCTGGAAGTGGGTGTGTTGCGAGACACCAAGATAAAGATTTAGAAATCTTTACAAAATCTCAACAACTTGTAATTCTAGTCCATCAAAATTGGAAGCATCTATATTGTTAAAAAATTTTGCAGGCTTAGGAAAGTCCAGAATGACAGAAGTATTTTTGTAAAGTATAGGTAAAAAAAAACATGAGGTTTCATAGCCTCACACATGAAAATCCACTGAATGTGATTTGGCCAAACTGTGCTAATGACAGCCTGAATGAACAGAGGCCAGAGACTGTTCAAGTTTCTGGCATAAGTTTTCCTGAACTTTGGAGAAAATGGGGTACTTGAATCACCCTCATCATCAGAGATAAGCACTGTGTCCAGGAGGCTGATCTCTGTGAATTGGAACAGCTGCACTAACCCCAGCATGTCTTCCTCAGAAAGTCAGTCATTACCCTTAGCTGCACGTTAGCCTCTCCAAAGAAGCATTGAAGATATCCCAATTCACTGGCTCTCTCAGATCCCATAGAGTAAGAATTCCTTGGGACAGGGCTCCACATCATTGGTAGTTGCTTGATCTCCTCAGTGACCCTGATGGAAACTGCTCCCAGGAAGCCTCTGACCAACTGCTGGGAGAGAAGCAAAAGCCTAAGGGAGTGTAAAGTTCACTGTCCATCCTTGAAGCTTCTGCCCACTTCCGCCTATATCCCCACTACCCCCACCTCTTTTCTGCATCTTGGATTCTGCTGCTGAGAGCAACCGCATTTTGAGGAAATCAATGAAAACATTTATTTCTAGAACTCTCCATGTGTCACATCATAACTCATTTGGCACAGATGATTGGTCTCATTTTTAGGTAATAAGCACACAGAAGACTCCCTATGTAGAACTTTATAGCATATTCGACCAGTTCTTCTTGCATATTTTGAGATCAGTAGTATTTGAAAGTAATTGTAGCTCCTATTTCTGATCACTGGAGTATGACATTTTCTCAACTATTGTGAATGATGAAAGAATTCTACAGTGTCGTACTGTGGAGTTAAGGTTTCTGTGTTTGGTTCACAGCTTTCTGTCCTTACTAGCTGTGAGAACCAGTTGGGCAAATTACTACACTCCATGAACCATAGTTTCTTCACACATAAAATAGGGACATTTCCAGAATTCATGGAGTTGAGGAATATGTGAAGGCAAATTGTGGAAAGGACTATATGTGGGATAGTGTCCAGGGCATGATAAACTCTTAATCAATACCAGATATTTTCAGAATTTGATATGGATATGATCTCATACAAATGCAAAATTCAGGCTAGAGAATGCAAGGATTATGGTATTTGCACTGCACACAGTCAATCCCTGTTTGATCCTTGGCACAACATATAGTCACCAGGGACCACTGCCAGGAGTGATCCCTGAGCACAGAGCCAGGAGTAAGCCTTGAGCACCACTGGGTGTGACACACAAAAAGCAAAATCTATATGTGTTAAGCATCCTTAATGATGGAACTAAATCTTCAATGTTTAAAAGATTTTATATTAATTTGATTAAAAAATTAATGTCTGTAGTCTAAGGATGAAACTCATGGATTTATATTTTATGACTCCTAAATTTTAACTAATTTTTATTTTACTGTATAGAAATGTTGGTAGATGGGCTTGTATTTGTTGCATTATTATTTCATTTTTCTGTTAATGTATTTGTGTTCATTTTATGAGATCACTTTTCATGATTGGATTAGATTCGTTTAGAGGCTGAAAGCCTAGTTCTTCATATAAATTTTTTGGAAGAAACAGTTGGAAAGATAAATTTATGAGAATTGTGGGCAGGAGAGATAGTAAAACAGGTGGGGCACTTGCCTTGTATATGCCAACTTGGGTTCAATCCGTGGCATCCCATATGGTCCCCCAAGCCTAACTGGAGTGACTCCCAAGAGCATAACCAGGACTAACCTCTGAGTACTGCTGGCTGTAGCCCCCCAAACTATTAATATTGTATCATAGAAATTATTAGAAAACAAAGAATATTAAACAATATTTGTTGTCTATGTCCTTTAATAAAATATCACAATTTAGTGACCCCAAGTGACAAGAATTTATGATGTCACAATTTCCATGAGTCAAGAGGACCAGCGTGGCCGGGTCTCTGCTTGTGTGTCATAGGGCACAGTCACAGTGTCAGCTGGGCTGGGATCTCATTTTGGCATCAAGATATCTTCCAAGTTCACCTCATTGTTGGCAGCACTAAGTATCTTGAAGCTACAGAGCTGAGGATCCCTGTATTTATTTTACTTGCTGTCATCCAGGGGTAACACTCAATTGCTAGAGGTCCCCACCCCCACCAAAGTTCCTTACCACCTGACCCTCACAGGCCCCTTTTTCAACGTGACAGTTGGCCTTTCCAGTAGTGCCAGGAGCGTCTTCACTCCAAGCCACTGGTAGTTTTACATAATGCAATCAAAAGGGTGCCATCCATCACCTTTGCCATATCCTGTTTGCTGGCAGCAGGTCTCCGGTTCCCCTCAACCTCAAAAAGAGAAGATTAGCTAGAGATGTGACTCACCTTAGGGTGTGTCCACTACACCCATCTTCAGATAATCCTATTATAATGGTCTGAGTCTTCTAATAGTAAGCCATCAATCACCCTATAAATCAAACTTGGCAGCAAAAAGCTATTTGTGAGAAGCAGATGAAAAATATTGGATCATTTGATGCTCATATAACATGAGATATAATTAGTCAAGCTATGAATTAGTGCTATAAAATTGCCATGGTGCAATTTTCAAATAATACACAAAAAGGTAAAGTTACTTTTGATTCTCAACTTTTGTATTGCCAATGTCTCTGAAAAATTGGTTTGTGTGGCACATTTTGCTGCAATTATCTTTTGATGAATACAAAGCCTAACATAATTTCCCTTGAAATGAGATATTTAGCGATATGAAAGCTTACAACCATGCTTCATGGCAATTCCCAATAAAAATTACTTATACCCATTAGCTCCCTGAAATATAATGCTGTAGCTGTGGAAATTGTTCAATAAACCTCTTTTAGTCTTGGTTAATTTGGATAGACTACAGGTTAATTTATGTGGAGTTTTTGAAGAAACAAAGCTTTCTGCCTGAGTCTATGTGGAAAATTCCCAAAGGGCCTATTCTGATTGGTTGCATGTAGAATTGCTTCCTTTCAGAAGGCCCAGTTTGACAGACCAACAGTGTGAGAACCTATTGTATACATATGAGAGATACCCAACAGTTTCATGAACTTTTGAAGTGTGCATGGTATGTAAATATCAAATGAATGAATAAATGAAAAACATGTCATCAAAAGAACAAGAACACCCAGTGCTGCTGCGGTTGTGGGGAGAAAGGGACTCTCATTCATTGTTGGTGGGAATGCTGATTGGTCCAGCCTTTTTGAAAAACAATATGGAAATTCCTTAAAAATCTAGAAATTAGCTTCCGTATAACTCAGGAATACCATTTCTGGAAATATACCGTGGGGGCACAAAAAACACATAGAAATGGCATCTGCACTTATATGTTCATTACTTCACTGTTCACAATAGCCAGAATCTGAAAACAACCCAAAAACAGATGACTAGTTAAACTGTGGTATATCTTCACAATAGAATACTATGAAACTGTCTGAGAAAATGAAGTAATGGAATTTGCTTATAAATGGACATGGAGAGTATCATGTTGAGTGAAATGAATCAGAAGGAGAATAGACATAGAATGACTGCACCCATTTGGGGGATAAAAAAGAAAACCATAAGATGAGACTAATAATTTAGGACAGTAGAAACAATGGCCAGGAGGATTGGTCTGTAGTTGGAAGCCTGCTCAAGTGTTGGGAGAGAGGGCAGTTGGGATCGAGAAGGGACCTCTATGACAATGATGGTTGGAAGTGATTGCTCTGTATGGGAGATGTGTGCTGAAAGTGGGTAAAAGACCAAACATGGTGCCTTGTAAGTATCTGTATTGCAAACTATAATGCCCAAAAGTAGAGAGAGAAAGAAAGAAAGAAAAAATGTGCCAATAGTAGAGAGAGAGAAAGAAAAGAGTGCCAAAAGTAGAGAAAGAAAGAAAAAAGGCAGGCTGGGAGTGGAGTGGGCATTAGGATAAGGGATACTGAGGATATTGGTGGTGGGAAATGTACACTGGTGGAGGGATAGATCTTAAAATATTGTTTGACTGAAACCTGATCATGAACAGCTGTGTATTTCACAGTGACTCAATTGTTTTAAAAAAAAAAAGAAAAACATGAGAAAGTATACATCTTAGCACAGCTGAAAACCTCTGGAGCACAGCTGAAAACATCTGCTAGACAATTTTGCCAAAGAAGTCATGGGGAGGGCTGGAGAGATAGCACAGTGGGTAGGGCATTGGCCTTGCACACGGCCGACCCAGGTTCGATTCCCAGCACCCCATATGGTCCCCTGAGCACCACCAGGAGTGATTCCTGAGTGAAGAGCCAGGAGTAACCCCTGTGCATTGCCGGTGTGACCCCCAAAAAAGAAGTCATTTGGGGGGCTGGAGCAATAGTACAGCGGGTAGGGCATTTGCCTTGCACGCGGCTGACCTGGGTTTGATTCCCAGCATCCCATATGGTCCTCCGAGCACCATCGGGGTAATTCCTGAGTGCAAAGCCAGGAGTAACCCCTGTGCATCGCCAGGTGTGACCCAAAGAGCAAAAGAAAAAAATGAAGAAGAAGTCATTTGGCCAATAATAATTGTACCTTCTATTTGCTTGGGGTTTTTTTTGTTGCTGTTCTCATGGAAATCCCACCCAATGATGCTGCTGGGGGTGCCAGCTATCAAAGCCCGGACCTCACGTATGTGAAGGATGTGCTTTCTCACTTGAAACATAACCTTGACTCACACTTTCTGGTTTTTAGATAAGGAAGAGTATATGGGACCAGGGCTGGCTAATAGAAATGAGTAGAGATTATTTTAGGTAAATCAATTTGATACCACATAATATTGATTATAAGACTGCTAACTGAGAAAGTTTAATATATTTATAGGCTGTGCATGAACAATGCTTGGTTTAAATACATTAATGCAAAATAACTTCTTTCCAATTGGTGGAAAGGCTTCATTGTGTTGGAAAACTTTCCAGAAGATATATTATTGGAGACCCTGGTTATCTCACTTCTAACAGGCTAACAGAAGCCTCTCTTGCATTCTTGTGGGAAATGTATTAAAATCCATGTTCCAGGTAACAACTATATGAAATTTGTATACTGAGGGGTTCTTAGTTTGAGGGAGATAAAAATATTTTAAATAACGGGTAACTCAGGGATATGTCTTGGAAAGAGCTTGCTGACTATATTCTTATTCTAGGATACTTAGGTAACAGGTTGTTGCATCTGGGAAATGAGAATGGCACCAAGGAAGAAGTATCAAAGGCAAAAAGAACCCAGTTCTTCTAGTCTCCAAAAAGAACACAGTTCCTCTGTCAACAAACACTGTCCTCCCATTGTTCATCAATTTGCTGGAGCGGGCCCACTAATGTCTCCATTGTGACACTTCTTGTTACTGTGTTACCGATACTCTCGGTAGCTTGCCGGGCTCTCCGAGAGGGGCAGAGGAATCGAACCCGGCTCGGCAGGGCTGGCTGCGTGCAAGGCAAACGCCCTACCGCTGTGCTATCGCTCCAGCTGGAGTGATAGCACAGTGGGTAAGGCCTTTGCCTTGCAAGCGGCCAATATGGCCGACCCGAGTTCGATTCCTCCACCCCTCTCGGAGAGCCCGGCAAACTACTGAGAGTATCTCGCCCACACGGCAAAGCCTGGCAAGCTCCCCGTGACGTATTCAATATGCCAAATACAGTAACAAGTCTCACAGTTCCACTAGTCTCCAAAAATAACCCAGTTATATTGTTCATAGGGGCCCTGAGAAGAAATACTCTAGGACTCTCAGTTACCAATTTGTATGGACTGCTGTCCCTGACAGGGCTGGAATGATAGCACAGCGGTAGGGCGTTTGCCTTAGTATGCAGCCAACATGGCCAACCTGAGTTCGATTCTTCCGCCCCTCTCAGAGAGCCCGGCAAGCTACCGAGAGTATCTCGCCCACACTGCAAAGCCTGGCAAGCTACCTGGGACGCATTCAATATGCCAAACACAGTAACAACAAGTCTCACAATGGAGACATTACTGAGCCTGCTCAAGCAAATCAATGAACAATGGGAGGACCGCTGTCCCCGACAAACTCACAAGTGGCTGAAAGTCATGCATGACTCATTGGAAATAACAATTTAGGCTCCAAAAATGAACCATAAACGTAAGATGAAAATTTCCAATCACCACACTTGAAAAAGTAGAGGCAAGTATAGTTAATATAGTCCATTTAGTTTAATTCAGTATATCTAAGAAATCATTTCAGTCTGTCAAGACCATGGAAATTGTTAGATTTTTCTACAGTTTCATATTGCATCTTCAAAGTTAGGGGTGTATTTTACACTTGTAGAATATCTGAACTTAGATCTGACACATTTCAGTTGGTCGGCAGCCACATATGTGCACTGTATAGAGGAGGGAAGCTGTAGAATGCTATTTGAGTAGTTTCTCATCTACAGGCACAACAGTCACAATCATGTGTTAGCAAGGTTGTTATGTATCAAAAACACTGAAGAGTAAGTCTACAACACTCTTCTCAATCTTTCTTTGAAAAATAGAGCCAAGTAATTTTTTACAAGAAGAAACTCGAGGGCTGGAGAAACAGTACAGTGGAGGAAGTACTTGCCTTGTACCACAGAGCCAGGAGTAAGCCCTGAGCAATACTACTTATGGTCCCCTCTGGAAATAAAATGTCAAAGTATAAAACCACATTTGCAATGAATATATAAAATACATTGTGGGTTCTTAGCCTAGAAATACCATATTAATTATGGATATATAGGTACTCAGATAATATTTAGATATCCTTAATTCTACAAGTTGTGACTGATTTGGAAAACTGAGGCAATAACCCTTCGAATAGCCTCAGCATAGTAAGGTGGCAATTAGTAATGCCATATTCTTATAAGTAGATTATTTGACACTGTTCTTTAAGGGTACATAGGGCTTTTTCTCTTTGCTGTGGACTGAATTGTGTGCCTGCAAAACTCAGTTGGAACCCTAAACTCCATTGTAACCATTGTTGGAAATAAGACTTTTAAAAGTAAATGAAATCTAAATGGGGTCATCAGAGTGGGGTCCTTGTCCAATAACAATGATGACCTTATAAGTAATGATAACCTTATAAGCAAAGGAAAAGAAAGATTTCTCTCTTTAGGCAAGCAAGTAGCCTACTGCAAGTCAGAAGAATGTCCTCACCAGGAATTCAATCTTGATCTTAGACTTCTGAGCCCCAGACCTCAATGACATACATCTCTGTAGTCTAAGTCTCCCAGTCTTTGGCTATTAATATTATGGTGACCTAAACAGACTAATGTTATCTCTATTTTTTTGTGAACAAGAATTCAGTATTAGAAGTAAATATTAAGGGCAGACATCTATAAATAAACTGTGCATCCATCACGAAAATTGCTCTGTACAAGCTGTCTGTTAATTGCTCAGTTGCAGTTTGTAGAGCTAATCCATCATCAGGAAGCTGAAATCTTCAATGGCAGCTTCATTCTCTCACAAAAATATCCCCCTGCTTCTCCAAGTTGGTATTTCTTCTTGCTCTTCTCTGGAAATCATTGGCCTTATTCAGGAGTCATTTGGTTGTAGGAAACCCGAGTTGTTTAAGGTGGTTGAAGAGTGGCAAGAGAGATAATACAGTAGGTAAGGCGTGGTTAACCTGAGTTCAATCCTTGGGAAACCCCATATGGTGCTGTCTAATAAACTGCATAAGCTCATGTCGAAAATGATCCGTCTTTCAGTTCTCATGATTCTGTAGGTATCATTCTGGTTTTAACTGAGTGGTTTTCTGTTCATGTGATTTGGCTGCGTGAAGCTGAATTCTGAAAGGTTTTCCCCATGGCTCAGGCACCTTCATTTCTTCTCTGGAGCCTCTAGCCATCACTAACTTGGGCTTCCACAAAACCTGGAATTTCCACAGTCTGACTTTTTGCTTCTTTATACAAATTGTGTTTTGTTTTGTAGGGCGGCCCCACCCAGTGTTGCTGCGGGAGCTAGTCCTGACCTGAGTGCTCTGTTCTCTGAAGGCTTTACTTAGGGAACCCTGTATTGCTGGGCTGGAACCTGGGATTCAATGTGCAGAGCATGTGCTCCATCCACTTGAACCATCTCCCAGGCCCAGCCGACGTCATAGGACACGTGGTTTCTTGTGGTGAAGCGAAAGATTCTAGCTCATATGTGGAATATAAACTAACATATGAAACTGACACCCAAAGACAGTAGACACAGTAATATTGCTCCATAGTTGAAAGCCTGCCTCAAGAGCTGAGGGGGAGGCAGCTGGAATAGAGAAGGGATCACTAAGTGATCACTAAGTCAATGTGATGGAAGAATTGTTCATTATGGGAGATGTGTGCTGATAGTAGATAAAGGACCAAATGTGATAGCCTCTCAGTATCTGTATTACAAACCATAATGTCCAAAAGTAAAGAGAAAGTGTGAAATTGTCTTCCATGGAGACAGGAGGAGGGTGGGGAAAGGGGGCATACTGGGGACATTGTTGGTAGAGAATGTGCACTGGTGGAGGGATGAGTGTTTGATCATGGTATGATTGAAACTCAATCATGAAAGCTTGTAACTGCATCTCGCGGTGATTCAATAAAAAAAGAAAGGTGGTAGGCCTCTTCACATCTGGATGTAGGATTGGCACAGCATCCCTTCTGCAGAATTCTAGTGGTCCAAGAGAATCAGAACATGAGGCTTACTTTGTGGGGAGACAGACTGTACCTCTTGATAGATGGAAGATTGCATGTGACCAGGAACAGAAGGGATTGAAGGCGGGACTGGAGTGATAGTATAGTGGGTAGGGTGCTTGCCTTGCAAACAGCCAAACTGGGTTCGACCCTGAGCCTGCCAGAAGCGATCCCTGAGCACTGCTGGTATGGTCAAAAGGAAAGAGAAAAAGAAAAAGAAAAATGGATTGAGGGCATTATCTAGTAAACCACCATATAGAGACAAGAAGCTTGGTGTTTGGCATTCTAAGATGGGGTATTTTTCCTGCTGCTTTTTATATTTCCTGTGCTTTCAGATTCTTCAATGAGTACCATTTTAATGACCTCATAAGTTTTTAATGGTACTAAGTTTGTAATAATAATTCATTAAGTGGTGCCAAGTTGAATGTCTGGAATAAATAGATCAAGAGAAAGATGTTCCTGTGCATTTTTAAACATGTCACTTGCTGACAAATAATGCCTACACAAAATTCTTGGCCTTGCCTCTCTTCAGAGTCATAAAAAACAGCCACAATGGCAGATGCATCCCAGGGGGGAAGTCTATTTCTTGCTGTTGACTAAAAATAAATCCCTGTCTCCTTGAGTACTCGGCTTCCTAGTCAGGGAGCTTCTCTCATGTTTGAGGGCTCTGCGCTATCTCTTGGAGAGTCCATACCCGTCCCAACCCAGCACCTCAGCATCCTCAGTAGCTTCTTCTGCATGAGCCCTGGCTCCTGGTCTAGGGGCCTTTGGGGACCCAGATGTACCAATAGAATGAAGACTGGCTACTACAAGGAAAAGCACTTCAGTCTCACCTGGAAGGCCAAGGATCATGCCCTGCACTGAGCCAGGTATCCAAGCCGCCTCTGTCTCCTATTCTTGCGCTCACCAGGATTGGCTGGTATTGGCTTTCCTCCAAGCCATATTGCCCACCTCTCACCCCCCCCTTTGTCTGCCACCCATCCCTCTGCCATGAGCTTTCTGCCCACATCCCCACACCCTTCTCTCCCTCTCTCCCTCTCTCCTTCTCTCTCTACCTCAGCCTGCTCTGTGCCCAGTGGCACGATGCTGTATCCCTGCCCTTGACTCCAGTAAGGGGCCAGGGCCCTCTCCCTAGGAAGTTTCGCTCCACCTTCAGGTCTGTTTCCTCACTCCCACCATGTGGCCTAACCCTTAGTGCCACATCTCTGCCCTCTCTGCCGGCTGCGAGAATTCCAAACTGTTGCCCTTGGAAAGGAGAGCTCTCAGCCAAGGGCAGAGAGGAGATGGAATGTGGCCATGGCCACCACAGAGGTTCATTCAGGAAACTACGAGAACCCAGAGGGACATTCTGTCCTGCCCCCCCCCCCCGCGAAGAAGGACAACATGCCATGAGGAGGGGACATCAGGGGTGCAGGTACAGAGGCAGGAAGCAGTGGGGAGTGAAGCAGAGCTCCAAGAACTGGTTTGGAGACTGCGACACACTGAAACCCAGGATGTACTGTGCGTTTTCTCTCTCCTTCTTTGACTAGCACACAGTGGAACGTTCCAGAAGCTCTAGGACATTTGTCAACAGACTGCAGAACTGATGAATTGGAGCCCAGCTATCTCTTTTAAGTCAGAACTAAGGAGATTTATGGCACTGTATAACAATCCAAGTCTTCTCATTACCTTTTTTGTGTTTATGGAAAAAATGTATAAAAAATATTCATGTTAATATGCAACACACTTATTTGTATACTTAAATAAGTAAATATTTCTAATTATTTTCAGATTTCATTTTGACCCTGGTAAATGCTGTCGGTACACATGAAGGAAGGTACTTTGAGGCAATGACTATAGCTTAGTAGAATACTTCCCTTGCATGTGTGAGGCCCTGAGTTTCATTCTAGTCATAATAAATAAATAAATAAGAAAGGAGATAGGGAGGGGAATAAGGAAGGAAGGAAGGAAGGAAGGAAGGAAGGAAGGAAGGAAGGAAGGAGGGAGGGAGGGAAGGAGGGAAGAAGGGAGGGAGGAAGGGAGGGAGGGAGGGAGGGAAGGAAGGAAGGAAGGAAGGGAGGGAGGGAGGGAGGGAGGGAAGAGGGAAGGAGGAAGGAAGGAAGGAAGGAAGGAAGGAAGGAAGGAAGGAAGGAGGGAAGGAGGGAGGGAGGGAGGGAGGGAAGGAAGGAAGGAAGGAAGGAAGGAAGGAAGGAAGGAAGGAAGGAAGGAAGGAAGGAGGGAAGGAGGGAGGGAGGGAGGGAGGGAGGGAGGAGGGGAGGGAGGGAGGGAGGGAGGGAAGGAAGGAAGGAGGGAAGGAAGGAGGGAAGGAAGGAGGGAAGGAGGTAGGGAAGGAAGGCGGGACAGAGGAAGGGAGGGAGGGAGGGAGGGAGGGAGGGAGGGAGGGAGGAGGAAGGAGGGAGGAAGAAAGGAAGGGAAGGAAGGGAGGGAGGGAAGGAGGGAGAGGGAGGGAGAGGGAGGGAGGGAGGGAGGGAGGGAGGGAGGGAGGGAGGGAGGGAGGGAGGGAGGGAGGGAAAAAGAATTGCTGCTCTAGTGGATCCTGGAGTAAGATTCCCTTGATTTAAATCTCAGCTCCCCTAATGATTAGCTATGTGACCTTGGATTAGATTCTCATCTTCCAGTTGCTGTTCCTCCAACTGTGAAACTGAAAGAATATTAAGAGAAGTACTGCAGGAATTAAAGGAACTCCTGGGGAAAGCACTTTGTAAAGGTGCCTGTACATGGTTGGCATTCATCGACTTTGGGTAGTGCTGCTCCCCAGACCACCCACAGAAGCACCAGTATGCATCCAGCACAACGCCAGACCCCCAGTGATGTGGGCATGCATCACCCCCAGTCCTGGAACTCAAAGCAGCCACACAGCAGGGAGAACCAGCTCCATAATGCAGGTCACATCTGTGTAGACGTGACCAGGGGGACTATGGTGCTCTGACCTTCAGTGAAGGAATTTCAACAGCTCACTCCAGTGAGATGCTGCTCAGACAAATCCCTCCAGGAGTCCAGAATGTTCTGAACTGGCATATTTGTCAAGAACGTTTACAGAACTGAGACTTAATAAAAGGAGGACTGGCTGGGAGTCTGGTTACCAGGGACACTCCTCTGATTTGCTTTAGCAACTGATTTAATAAACAGCAAACATCTGCTGTGTTCTTGGCACTCTGCTGGGACAGAGGGACATCAAGATGATTAAGATACACCTCCTGCCTTGAAGGAACTCCCAGAACAGAAAGAAGTACAACCTGACCATCCTTAGGAGCCTGACAGTTCAGCGAGAAGGGTATCATGCCACCTCTTGGAACCAGGGCCTTCTTCCATCAACTGTGCTCACATCACACCACTTTCTTCCCATCCTCCTGCCAGAGCACTCTCAGCAGATGGATTTGGGCCTCTCAGAAGCCACATTTCCAGCTCAAGGGCCTTTTATGGTCATCGTCAGCCATGGGGTAGCTATGCTAAGTGAGAAATAGCATTACAGACAGGGAAACGCCTAGTGAAGGCTTCCATCTTGCTCCCAGGGAATCCTGGCTCAAGTAATGGATGACCTCAAGGGTTCAGAGGATTTCCTGCCTCTTCGGAGTTTCCAGCAAAGATATATTTCAGCAGTATAAATGTTGCAAATTCTTATCTGGTATTTTAAAGTTGAAGCTCACCTGATTGATTACTGCTAACAAATTCCTCAGGCCTTATTACTACATACTTTTTCTTTTATATATTTCTTCTCTTAAGACAAAAAAAATCAACACACGATATTTACTAATAAACTATTCATTTTGTCAGTTTCCTCAGATCACCTCAAATAGAAGTATTTCACAATTAGGAATAATAACATTCCATTTTATTTTTGATCTTGGCTGGAGCAATAGCACAGCGGGTAGGGCATTCGCCTTACAAGCGGCCAACATGGCCGACCCGAGTTCGATTCCTCCACCCCTCTCGGAGAGCCCGGCAAGCTACCGAGAGTATTTGATATGCCAGACACAGTAACAACAAAGTCTCCAATGGAGACGTTACTGGGCCCGCTCGAGCAAATCGACGATCAACGGGAGGGCCTTAAAAGTGGTGGGATGGGGGGGATGGGGGGTGGGAGGGATACTGGGATCCGTGGTGGTGTGAAATGGGCACTGGTGGAGGGATGGGTATTTAATCATTGTATAATTGAAACCCAAACACAAAAATTTGTAAGTCTACAACTGTACCTCATGGTGTCTCACTAATAAAAATAAAAATAAATAAATTTTTTTAAAAAGTGAATTACTGTGAGATACACAATTACAAAGCTGTTCATGGTCAAGTTTCAGTCATACAATGTTCCAATACCCATCCCTCCACCAGTGTACATTTCCTATCATCAATATCCCCCATTTCCCTCCTGCCAACTCCCTAGCCTATGGCAGGCACTCTCCCCTCACTTTTCTCTCTCACTCTCTCTCCCTCCCTCCCTCTCCTCCCCTCTCTCTCTCTTCTCTCCCTACCTCCCTCCTTTTGGGCATTATGGTTTTCAATATAGATACTAAGAGGGTGGTATGTTTGTTCCTTTACCTCCTTCAACACAGTTCTTATCCAGAGTGATCCTTTCCAACTATCTTTGTCATAGTGGTCCCTTCTCTATCTCAACTGCCTTCTCCCCAAGCACTTGAGGTAGGCTTCCAACCATGGACCAATTCTTCTGGCCCTTGTTTCTAACTGTCCTTGGGTATTATTCCAAAAGTTATTTTTGATTTTTTTACTTTTACATTCCGTACCTCGTAATAGCATTGTTGAGATTGTCTAATAAAACCAAACAGCTAATACTTTTTTTTTAATTTCTTCTCTCTATGCAGAGAAACGTCTGAGCTATGACTTTTACTTATATAGGGAACATTGATTCTAATTACTTGAGTATTGGATTTCCAACTTAAATGTACATACACTGACAGGAAGCATTTTGCTAATGTAATGCTTTGGTAATTAGCCAACCCTGAAAGAAATTTAGGTCAATCAAATAGAAGAGAGGTTCAAAAAAATAGAAGAGAGGTTCAAGGTAGATTTTTAGGCTGTCATTTTCCTTTTATGAAAAAAAAATCTATAAATTAAGAAAGACCTGTTTGGGATTTCGTCTGAGCTCCTGCATCATAATTGACTCAATTCCATGACCTATAGAAGGCCTTTGTACCTTGCATTATTCCTATTTTTCATCCTTAAGTTGTCAGCATTATACTTGCTCACCAGTGGTCTTTTATAAGTACTAGAAGATTCTTAAGGTAAAGTCTTTCCACTGCATTTGTAGAGGTATCATTATACTTCAACTTATCACTTATCTCATAATGATGAAATGATGAGTTCTGAATAATCAAATTTCCAGAATTCTAAGTGTTGTCAGTTTTTATCCCTCTCACAGTGCTTGTGTCTACATATTCCCCCTTGTTCTTGCAAATTGCTGCTAATCAGCTCATTTTTGGTGACTTGAACAATCAAATACTGTTTTCTTGGAATTATTCACAAAACAAGAGCAATAGTAGCTAGAGTAATGGGCTGAACTCCAGCCATTTTGAACGATACACAAACAATGTGCAGTGATGAACGTAACCTCAGGATGAGACACCACACACGGATTAGCAGAGTGATTAGCTTCCCCACGTCCAATCATCGCTTTTATTCTGCAAACACTATTGATTCATAAACAGCACCATTTTACATAGTCTCACTCACTAGCTTGATCCTGTCAGTTCAGCCTCGTAGACTTTTTTTTTTTACTTTTGGGGGGATGACTCATCCGGTTTATTTTCTGCCAAGGGTTCAATATACCTCTCAACTGCAAATAAAAACTGCTTTCTCCCCACTCCCCATGAAACTCAAACCAGGAATCCATCACATCCCTAGAAGATCAAGCTTGTCACCAAGGAGTATGCATATCTGCACAGGGCCCTTCCCGGGTGGAAATGACAGAAAAGGATATGGAAGAATTTGCTCTGCAGGAGACAAGCAGATCCTGGGTTAAAGATTCAAGAGTCCATGTCCCAAAGTTTAGTCAGCATCAGAATCCCTTGGGACGCTTAAAAAAGTGCAGTTTCCTGAGCCCCACGCCTAGGAATTCAGACTCGGAAGATCTGAGTGCAGCCAAAAAGCTGACGTCTTCATTCATACTCTGGAGTAGTTTCATCCCAGGGATTTGTGGAGAATGGGGTGTGGCGTGGTCAGACTCTGCAGAGTTCTAAGAACAAGGAGACAAAGGCAGACAAGGTTGGACCTCTACCCCTTGGATGGGGATGAGAACCCCGCCTTCAGATTTGGAGATTTGTGTGGAAGCCAGAATCTTTTGCTTGCTGGAATGGAAACCATCAAAGACAAAATAAAGAGGATCTGAATAGAGAGTATTTAAATTTGCAAGCCCATTTATGATAAGAAAATTTGGGCAACCAAGAGACTGAGCAGATTCATTTCTGGGTTTGAAATTGACACCAGAAAACAGTGCTTTGTTTTCATACCATAATCTACTCGATTTCGTTTCACATACTTGTCATTTAACACAGAGATCTATATTTCCTAACTTTTCTATAGAATTAAAGATAACAGAATTGAAAAAAGTTTGTTTTTTTTTTGCTTTTTGGGTCACACCCAGCCGATGCTCAGGGGTTACTCCTGGCTCTGCACTCAGGAATCACTCCTGGCAGTGCTTGGGGGACCATATGGGATGCTGGGAATCGAACCCAGGTCAGTTGCGTGCAAAGCAAATGCCCTACCCGCTATGCTATTGCTTCAGCCCCCCCAAAATTTTTGTTTTGGGGTCACACCTGGTGATGCTCTACACTTACTCCTGGCTCTGCATTCAGGGATAAAAAAAAATCTGATAACTGTAAATATTTCCTAAATGTGAATCAATTAAAAACTAATCCAAAGTCAATCTCAAAAAAAAAGGAATTGACACTAGAAAGGGTCAGCGTGCCATTTGGAAGATGGGATGGAAAAGTGAAGTATCTCAAGGGGAGAGTCTGTGTGAGTCTTTAACATATTAAAGAACTAAAAGATAAGCTTAAATAAATATTTTGTCCTTCAATACAAGGTACATTCAGTTTCATACACTTGCTTTCTGTCAGGAGGGTCTTAACTCAGAAATAATTCTAAAATCCTGTGGCTCCCTTGGGGACCTTCATTCCTCAGCATCCCTGCCATCTCTCTTCCAGAACCCTTTCCTTTGTCACACACCAAGTTTCTTTTTCATGGATAGAAACTTTCTAATGCAGAACTGCCCTTCCTCCAACCTTCATCCTATCCAAATTCTGGTCCCCTCAGAACTACCGTATCCAAGAGCATAATAAACATTCCCTCAATACTGTGTGATAGTCTTCCAAAAACGAGGAAGCCAGAGCTCTGTGAAACCCCATGGGATGGGCCTTGATGATCACTTTAAATACTGTGAAAGAGACCTCTTCTCCCAGACCTCAAATTGCCTGGCCGAGAAAAATTGTTTACTCTGTCTAGTAAGAAGCTGGTTCTGACTAACAATCACCAAGACCAAGTGTTTACTCGCACCTGCACTACTCTAAGCTAAACCCTTCAGCCAACGAATGAATGGTCACCAGTTCAACCATCCTAGGAGAGGAACACAGTATTTTTCCTGGGTTTGCAGATAGATGAGAAAACTGAGATGGAGAGAGATTTATAACTTGGCTCTGGGTATACTTTGACTGGTTAGAGGTGGTTGGAATTTAATTCCAGAGGGTGACCAGTGTTGTATCCCTCTACTCTCTTTAAGATTGAAAGTGGTTCTAGATGCTTTTAAATTAGTTACAGCTCCATTTTTCTGATAAGTGAGAATGACAATCACCAGTTTCTCTAGACCCTACCTGCTTAAACCTGGGGTTGTGACCTCACGATCACAATCACAATCACCCTGTTGTTCGTCGATTGTCTCGAGCAGGCACCAGTAACGTCTCCTTCTTCCTAGCCCTGAGATTTTTAAAGAGCCATATTCAATGCTCTTTCAGGGTTAGGAGAATGAGACCCATCATTGTTACTGGTATTTGGCATATTGAGTACGACACGGGAAATTTACCAGACTCTGCTGTGCGGGCAGGATACTTGCAATAGCCTGCCGGGGTCTCCAAAGTAAGAACGAGATAATAAGATGTCGTGCGGCCGCATTTGCTTCTGGGAGCTGGGTTTTATAGTCTCTGGCCATTGCTGGGACCACCTGGCACCAGCGGCAGCTGGTGGGTGTTACGCCTACCTACTGGAAGATGGAGGATCTGGGTGGAGAAGACCCAATCCCGATCCGAGCAGGCTTGGAGATCTCAGACCTGCATGCCAGGTTCTCAAAAGTAAGAATGAGATGGTATTCTGCTTGGGCTCTGCTGGGGTGTGTGGGGGGGGGAGGGAAACTCAACCCATCCCCTCCAAGGGGCCCTGGTGAGGACAGCCAGGTGTAGGGACAGGGGACTATGGGGTTGTGACCTCATATAGAAAATTTTTAAATGTGTTTAAATGAATTTTCATGACTTCTTAGTAGTAAAACTTTGCATAAATAGTAGGTATACAGAATAGTAGGTACATGATAAAAATTCACATAAATATTCCTGGGGCAAAAAGGGTTCATGAGTGGAAAAGTTTAAGAAGCCCTGCTCTAAACTGCCCCAGTGATTTCCCTTAAATGTGAAAAAAGAATCACTCTGAAGTTGTACTGCCAGTTTGTCCAATCTCATTACTACAAGCCACCCAATAGCATGATATCCAAAACCATCCTGGAGAGTTCCTCCTGTTTTCCAGATGGCTCTGGTTCTTGGTGGCAAAACAAAAGTTCTTGAAAGCTACTCTGCCTAACCTCAAACTAAGTTTCAGTTATGAATCTTTGAGCTAAAAAAAAACTCAGGCCAACTAGTAACGTTGCATTATTAATTGGCTCCCTCCTTGGTGCTCCTATTTCCAGCCAGACTCGGCCTTTCTGCCTTCCTTTTCCTCACTTGGGTGTGTTATAAACATGAGCTTTAATAAGGGAAAACCTGTCCACCTGTCCGTAAGCACCAGCTTGGAAGAAAGGCAGCAGGACTGTGGCTGCTTTCATGGGCTTGGCCTCACTCAGGAACATAGAGGCCACCAAGGGGACAGAAGGCAGCCATGGGTCATAGAGTCTGTGCCATTAGTTTAGCTATAGCTGGGCCAATGACCTGAGAACGAACAGTTGTGGCCCCCTGATGCGAGTGAGGCTGCTTAGAAGTTCAGCTTAGCCATTCACAGTTGTGTATGGTTCCAGACCGGTTAATATCAATTCAGGAGGATGAATCATATCAGCAGTTCCTCATGTTCTCTCCAAACCAAGGTACACCACAGGCTCAAGGTTGGGAATGGATTTCAAATTGATGCCATTGATGTCTTAAAACAATGTTCTTTGTGGGGTTTTTTTCTGAAAATTTTTAACACACACTTGATCATTTGACTTCCCGTTAATCGTCGATTTGCTTGAGCGGGCGCCAGTAATGTCTCCATTTGTGCCTGTCGCATGCTAGTGTAGCCCAATGGCGTCTGTTCGCTCTAGGAACACAAAGAGCCTCAAACCAATCATTCATGATCTTGATGAAGAAGTCTGACCATCTGGTAGGTGGGCGGCTACGTGGTCTTTTGACATCCCATGGAATCCAGTCGGTAACGGCTCTAGTCCAGCGGTCGTCTCTAAATCTCATTACATGACCAGCCCATCTGATTTTTGATGCCTTGGCAAACGAGACAGCGTCCCTGATTCTTGATCGTTGACAGAGGTAGGAACTCCGGATTCTTTCTCTCATTTGAGTGAAACGTGATATACCAAGCATAGCTCTTTCAATTCCTTTTTGGGAGACCTGAATAGCGTTTAACACACAATGTTATCAAAACAATGCAACGAAGTCCCAGTACCCAATTGCCATTCCCAGCAGCTACCACACAGGACAGGGATCTACACCGCACCCTCCACAGCCTCCTACCATACATGATATTTTCATCCCCCAGACAATCCAAGACATTGTTCTCGACTGACAATGAAGTTCTACCCCACCTCTGGGACGTTTTGCAGTGTCTGGATACATGTTTCTTTGTCATCACTGGAGAAGAGATGCAGTTGGTGTCTAGTGGATAGAGGCCAGGGATGCTATTCAATGTTCTGCAATGCTCAAAATAGGCCCATGCAAACAAAGTGTGACCCCAGGATGCCAAAAGTGTTGAGACTGAAAAATCATCTAAATGGTAAAGGCTTTTAAAAAAACATAACTACTGTCCCATTATCACATTGAAAATAAGCATTGCTGTTACATTTTAATAAATCATTATGTGCCAGGACAAAAACTTGGCATTTTATGCTTGTGAATTTTATTTTTAAAAGGTCTCTGGAAGATACAAAAGACATATTGTAGCTCATAAAATAGCTTATAATGGTTGACTCAGCATTGATGAATTCATCTATCCTCAAACTACTCTGAGAAGCTCATCTCTGAATCTCACTTTCATTTAAGACCAATGAAAGGAGTTTCACCGTCTCGTGGTGCCCAGTCTTCTGCCATCAACTCTCAGTTCTGTTCACAGAGTTATTCAAGATTGTGGAAGATCATAGTGGAAGAAGAAATCAGAAATATCTTGCTTACTCAACATTTTCCTCTTCCAACGAGAACATACAGCTGGTTCAATGAACATTTTCATGGGACTCACTAATAGTTTTATTCCATCCCATCCTTTTGCACAAAAGAAAACATTCTAGAAAAGATGCCCAACATTAAAAACTATAAAAAATCATTTACTGCTTCCATACTTCTGGAATACAAAAAAATAAAAATAATAGAGATATGGGGCAGTTTTCCTCTTACAATTTAAAGGTTTTATTTCCTTTTAGGGTTGTGTGTGTGTGTGTTTAAGAGCTCAGGAGTGAGAAGGAGGACCCACCAGATGGATGAATACTTTGTGGTCAGGAGCAACAGTCTGACACACAGGAAAAGGAGCAATTGAGGAAGTGCTGAAATCCAGGGAGAAAAGCTCAACCTTGGTTCTTGTGATTAATATGGGTCTCTTAAATGGTGCGGAGAAAGCATGTAGGAATGGTGAGGTTAGTGTTTTAGATCAGGATAGGGTCCTAAAGGAGATAGGGAGGAATTGCTCCTGCTGCGTTGGAGCTAATTAACTACATGCCATCCTACATTGAAAAGTATTGTCACTAGGTGACTGTGAAGCTTCTTGCTATTGCTCATGGTCATTCAGAACAATACATCACAGGTCAAGGCATGAAGGTTAGATGAGGTTCCCAGGAACAAGTCAACCTGCTGCTTTTAAGGAGGTGCCAATAAAAACAATCATAAATAAATTAGGTCATTCCAGAAGGAGAAGTAGAAACCTCATAGTGGTGATCAGTTCTCATTTCTGTGGGGTTTGGCTATGAAGCATTGAACTCTTTCTGTTGACGAACAATTCCCCCATTGTGTGGGTCTTGGTAGATCCCCCAAGGGGAAAGATGAAGGGTGTCAGAGAATTCTCTCTCCCAGAATTCTTTACAGGTGAGGACTGGAGCATATGATCTAAGCTCAGCCAATCAGAAAGCCCCCTAGGACTGACTCTTGAGGTAAGCAGGCCTGAGATTACTCTTGATAGTAGTGATAGCCAGGGGCCTTGACGTGGAACTGGTAAGAGAGTTGGGACCCATGAAAGGCTCTCCCAAGAGCACAGAGTGACCTCAGATTTGTCCTCGGCTCATTGTTGGTTTTTGTTTAGTTTCTCAGCCCAATATGTCACTTTTCTGAGGATGATATGAACTACCCACGTCTCTGTCATCGGTTCCTTTTTATTTTGGCTTGAGTTATTCAGAGTTGGATTCTGACTTTTATAAATAACAATTTTAATATCCTGTGTCACTGCAGAATGATCATTTAATGGACTCTCAGAGTGCTTGAGTCCTGTGAAATAGTGGATAGGACAAAGGCTTGCATAAATATTCTTAATACTAGTGACAAGGCTGATTATTCTACAGCTCCATGGCAAATAAGCAAATTTACAAGACGTTTCTAAATAGCAATCTTAAGCAGTTATCTTGCTTTTCTCTATGTTCCTAAAATTATCAAGCCCATCTTCACAATCAAACTTCAGTGTATATGTGAAGAGCTTCTTGTAATCAAGGCCAGGGATTAAATCCAGCATAATCATAGCATGCTGTTCATCACTGAGTGCTATAGTCTGAAGTGTCTGCCAATCTATTAACAGAGACTGCAAGAGAAAGGGAGAAGCAGAGAGAGCACAAGTGAATAAAGACTTGAGATCAGAATAAAATTCTGTGAAACCACAAATTAAGACTAATATACATGTAACAGTATACAAGGATGACCAAGACTCATCATTAGGTTAAAGAAAGGCAAGGAACTGGAGCAATAGAACAGGGTGTAAGATGTTTCCTTTAAACAAGGCAGACCTGGGTTCAATTTCTGGCACCCAATATAGTCCCCTCAGCTGACCAGGAGTGATCCCTGATTGTAGAAGCTAGGAGTAAGTCCTGAGCACCTCTGGGTATGGCAGAAAAACAAAAAAACAGGCAAGTGTGTTATATGATCCTATTTATTTGAAAATAAACTTGTACCACTTGGTATACTTCCACTCACACTCCCGAGGAGGAAATCAGCTAATGTCAATTACAGATTTATTTATGAGAATAAGAAGTATTCTTACAGTTCATGTAAGTTAGTGTTAATATCCTGTATTAGATTAGAGAAAGGAAGAACTCTCATTTCTATAAGCTGAGTCCATATTATTTTTAGATATTTTTAATTATCAAAAATGCTATGATTGTATTAAATAGAAAATATTGACTAGAGTCTATGAACTGCTCAGGAAACTCTTCCAAATAAGCCATCATTACTCATATTTAGTGTGATGAAAAGATTGTGCTGATTAGAGCAATACTGATTTGAAGTGCGCAATAATTCTGATTTTATGGGACTAAGATATAAGATTTTATGATGTTTCAAGATTATCTTGGTAATTACTATGGTGACTACTAACAAATATTGTTTATTTCAGTTCCTTTGGGTTCAAGTATACTTATGTTTCCTGACTCACTTGAAATCTAAATAGAATCAATTGGCCATTCAGACGCAGATCAATACTAAACACTGATAAGAGCTAACTGACTAGGAATAGTTATTGTGAATCATAAAGAAGATAGCATACAACCTTAAAGAAAAACATGTCTCTGGCCGGGAAGGCAGCTCAACAGGCTGAGTGCATGCTTTGCATATAAGAGGCAGTTGATTCAGACCCTGGCACAGCACAGTCCCCTGAGCACCATGGGGAGCAACCCTGAGCACTGATCCAGGAATAGTCCCTGAGCACTCCAAATGGGTGTGCCCCCTAAAACGAAAAAGAACAAAATGAAAATACTGTGTATAGGGTCGGGGATATGGCTCAGTGGTAGAAAGTATGCATTGCATATATGAGCCCCTGGATTCAATCTTCAGAATTGCACAAACGCCAACCAACAACTGTGGGTAGGCAGACAGCATAGACAGTAGACAAGATGGCTCACATGATAAAGCCCTAAGTTTATTTCCTGGCACCGTTGACCCCCGGGACAACTCAGAGTCATGGTAGCATTGTGCCAGGAGTGGTGTCCAGTCCCCCATCGTACTGAGCGGGATCCCCATTAATAAAAACATAGTGTAGGGACATGCAGAGATGAGCAAGGAGGAAGATGGTGGGAGAGTTTGGTAGAGCACCAATAAGAGGCACCATTTTTGGATCATGGGGTGAAAGTGAAGAATTTTTATGTTCCAGTATATAAACGTTGCTTTGAAAAGTCCCCCCTTGATATAAAGTAACAAAGTATGAGATTAATACCCAAGAATAGCTGAGATCAGCACCAGGAGGATTACCCCATAACTTAGAGGCCAGCCGGGTATCCTAGAGGAAAGGGCAGTTCAGATAGAGAAGGGAGCACCAAATAAAGGATGTTTGGAGGATCCTCCCAGGAGGGGAGATGCATGTCGAAAGTAGACTATGGACTGAACATGTTTGCCACTCAATGCCTCTTTTGCAGACCACAACACCCAAACGTAGAGAGAGAACACAGGGGATTGCCCTGCCACAGAGGCAGGGGGGGATGGGGGGATGGGGGTGGGAGGGATATTATCCATGGTGGTGAAAAACGGGCACTGGTGGAGGGATGGGTATCTGATCATTGTATAATTGAAACCCAAGCACAAAAAAATTGTAAATCTACAACTGAAAAAAAATAAATAAATAAATAAATAAAAAAGAAAAGTCCCCCCTTTTGATGAACATGATGAATTTTTATGCTCAGATATATAAATTTTACCATGAAAAAAAAAATTCCTCCATTCTTCCTAAGGGTTGCTCCATCATCTTTGTGTATGCTCAACTGCAACCTTCAAAAAAATTCTAGTATAGCAAACTGTTCCTAATTTCTCTATAATTAGTTGCTTAGATCAACAAAGAGGAAATTGGGAAGTATAATTTAATTTTCAGCAGGAATCTTAATAGCATAACAAAAAATAGCACAGCAGAGAGAAGAACACAATGGAGAGAGTGCTTTGACCCCTTGGCATCAAACAAAGCAAACAAAGACATTGGGAACTGGTCTAGCTCTGGCAAGCAGCCATTTTTGTCTTTGAAGCCCTCAGTGATATTGTTGAAATACATCTTCAAAAACAGGAAACTGTGCGATTTTGATTTTCTGGTAACCTCGCCCTTTCTCGTGAACTGCCAATCTGACCATGAGCTATTAACTTTCATTCACACTAAAATATGAGGGCAGAAACCAAAGTATTTCTTTTCCACTTAAGTGCGCACGTTTTCAGAAACGGCTCCAAAGCAAAGTCATTTTTGACCATTCCAGGGCTGAACAGACATTCCTGAAATAAGGTTCCACAGAGGATGGAGGTGGAGCTGGCATTAGGCTCGGTTTGTCAGGAGAATCGGGAGAAAGGGTCGCCTGGTTGTGAGTGGAAGTTCAGTAGGTGATGTGGTCCTGCTGTATCGTCAGGAATTCCTGGAGACACGTCTGCCTTGTCTCCGGACAGCAATCAGGTAGAGAAAGAGCCTGCAGTATTTCCCCATATCTTCATCAAGAAGGCAGCTGGAGTGATAGCACAGTGGTAGGGCGTTTGCCTTGCGCGCAGCCAGCCCTGCCGAGCCGGGTTCGATTCCTCTGCCCCTCTCGGAGAGCCTGGCAAGCTACCGAGAGTATTCAATATGCCAAACACAGTAACAAGAAGTCTCACAATGGAGACGTTACTGGGCCCGCTCGAGCAAATCGATGAACAACGGGAGGACAGTGTTTGTTTTGTTTGTTTCATCAAGAAGGTAGCCCAGAGCAAGGATTGACATGCATTCTGTAAAGGACGTGAGAGGAAATATTTTCACTTCTGTTGGTCAGACGATCTCTGACACAACTCCTTGACCTGGCCATTTTAACAAGCAGGTGGCCTGTGGACACGAGGTATGGCTGTGCCAATAGAACTCCATTCCCAGAGGTTGCATAGGGCTAGGTTTTGCCAGAGTTTGATAACCCCTGATCTAGATGATTATTTCATTCTCTCTGATTTTTATGGAATATTTTTTCCAAAGACGAAAGAATGTGTTTCAGATAAAAGAGAAGAAAATAGACTAGCCTTTCTCCTCAGAACTGATATTTCCCCCAAAGTGCATGCTAAAATGTCTTGGCCCTCTAGTGTAGAACTCTCTCTCCCTGGGGCTGGAGCGATAGCACAGTGGGTAGGGTGTTTGCCTTGCACACAGCCGACCCGGGTTCGATTCCCAGCATCTCATATGGTCCCTTGAGCACCACCAGTGGTAATTTCTGAGCGCAGAGCCAGGAGTAACCCCTGTGCATCGCCAGGTGTGACCCAAAAAGCAAATAAGTCTCTCTCTCCCTCTTCCTCTCACTCACCCTCTCCCTCTCCTTCTCTGCATTCCTGTCTTTTGTCCTCTAATCTGACTACTTCCTACTTTGGAAACCACCTATCAAAGAACTCCGGGGCTTCCTGGGTGGTCAGATTTAAGGGTGACCAACCTGACTTATCAGACCTCTCTCACATTCGTCCCTTTCAGGTGTCTGGACCCAGCTTCATACCCTTAGAAGTTGACATCAGAAATGTATAATGTAAAAAACAGAGTAGTGAGTCAGAGAGAGGAGATCTCCAAGATCACCAAGCAGTTTCCAAGAGATGCAAGTCCTTTTTCTTTCATGAGGCCCTTCCTCACCAATATATACGTGTGTGTGTGTGTGTGCGCGCGCACATGTGCCACATAATGTTTTATCACAACGTTGCTTGATGATGAGTGTAATCCAGGCAGGATTTCATTTTTTCCTTCTGATTTTGAGAAGAAACAATTTCATAGGCCCTCAATTTCTGTGCTTAATAAAAACAATGCTCCCCTGAGATACTTGTCAGATGTTTGTGAAAGTACAAAAGTTCTTTTAAAATTACCAACCACATAAAATATTTCTTATCTAAAACTGCTTATCCTTCTTTTAAATAAAAATAGTGTTTTCCACTCTGAAAACACCTATATTTCAACTTGGATTGTGCCATTCCTTTTACTTCCTGGGTTCCCTTTCTTCCCACAATATTCTCTTATATTTCCCAAATAAAACTACTTTACCTCAAAAAAATGTTTAAGAAAGTATTAATTAAGATCTACTAACAAGTAATGTTTCTGTCATGTGAATAGGAAAATTATTTTCATCAATACAATAGTGATACTTAGAGAGACTAAATGAAAGGATGGGAAAAGAATGTGTGTGTATATATATATAAACATTTGTGTGTATTTATTTGTTTGGTTTGGTTTGGGGGGTCACACCTGGTGGTGTTCAGGGCTTACTAGTGGCTCTGCACTCAGAGATCACTCCTGGCTCAGATCAGGGGACTATATGTGGTTCCGGGGATTGAACCTAGGTTGACTGCATTCAAGGCAAAGCCTTACCCTTTGTACTATCACTCTAACCTCATAATGTTTATAGTAGTTTATTAAACACAGAGGTAAATCATCATTCTGACTGTTGAACCCAGGTCAGCTGCATACAAGCAAAGCTCCACCTTCTATAGTATAACTCTAGCCCAACAATGTTTAAAATAGTGTATTAAATATAGAAATAAATCAGCATTCTATGCCCTGCCATTCAGCAAATTACTGTATGTTATTTCCTCTTCCCAGCTCTATAATTGGCAAATAAAAATTGTATATGTTCAAGGTATAGTATATGATGCTTTGATAAACACATATACTGTGAGATGATTACTGCCATCATCAGGCTGATTAACATTTTCATAACTCCAGTTGGTTACCATTATGTGCTTTTCGTTCCCCATTTTGTGCTGAGAACATTTAAGATCTAGCAACTCAAAAAGTGACAAGGATACTACACAGTATTGAAGTCTATAGCCACCATACTGTACAATAGATCTTCAGAACTTTTCACCTTGTACTTGAAACTTTGCATCATTCTATTCTTGCTTCTGTGCATTCTACTTCTTTAGATTCCACATAGAAATGTGGTCACTTCTCACTATTTGTATTTGTATTTCTGTGTATGACTTGGGCTGGAGCGATAGCACAACGGTAGGGCGTTTGCCTTGCACGCAGCCGGCCCGGCCGAGCCGGGTTCAATTCCTCCGCCCCTCTCGGAGAGCCCAGCAAGCTACCGAGAGTACCTCGCCCACACGGCAAAGCCTGGCAAACTACCCATGATGTGTTCAATATGCCAAACACAGTAACAACAAGTCTCATGATGGAGACGTTACTGGGCCCTCCCGAGCAAATCGATGAATAACGGGAGGACAGTGCAGTGCTACAATGTCCGACTCACCTCACTTACCCTAATGTCCTCCAGATACATCCATGTTCTCGAAAGTGGA
This sequence comes from Sorex fumeus, assembly GCF_029834395.1. Lineage (NCBI taxonomy): Eukaryota > Metazoa > Chordata > Mammalia > Eulipotyphla > Soricidae > Sorex > Sorex fumeus. The sequence goes on from NW_026606143.1 coordinate 39,184,406, forward strand.
AAGATTCCTCTTTTTTTCTTTTTAGAAAAGATTCTATTTTGGGGGGCTGGAGTGATAGCACAGCGGGTAGGGCGTTTGCCTTGCACGCGTCCCAATTCAGGTTCGATTCCCAGCATCCCATATGGTTCCCTGAGCACCGCCAGGAGAGATTCCTGAGTGCAGAGCCATGAGTAACCCCTGTGCATCGCCGGGTGTGACCCAAAAAGCCAAAAAAAAAAAAGATTCTATTTTTCATTTATTTAGGTTTATAGTCCACACTCGGTAGTGCTCAGAGATTGCTCCTGGCTTTATGCTCAGGGATCACTCCTGGAGGGGCTTGCCAGGGATAGAAACTGGGTGGCTTTGTGCAAGGCCCTTCCTTGATGTACTGTCACTCTGGATCCTACCTTTCTTCTTAAAGTGAATAATATTCTATGGGTTTGAAGGTAAGCACACACACACAAAGTTGTGCACATACGCACACATTATGGTTGAATGTTCCATATTTATCCATTCATCCTTCCAGACACATTTAGACCGTTCCATATCTTAGCGACTGTGAGTAATACGGCAGTGAATATGGGGGTGCAGGGTTTTCTTTAAGATCCTGTTTTCATTTCCTTTGGATAAATGCTCAGAAGTGAGGTTGCCGGGTCACATGGTGGTTCTATGTTTAGCTTTTTGAGGAACCTCTCTACTGGTATCCGCAGTGACTGTCCCAGTTTACATTCCCACCAACAGTGTTCAAAAGTTTCTGGGGGAAAATCGATATTGATATACTCTATTCCAGCTTTCCTGACAAAAGGAAAACAGCTATCTCCTCTTCCCAACCATTAGAGAAAGAATCAATCTCAGAGAAACTCTCTTGATTTTCTTTTTTGTAAGCCTTTGATTTGGTGGCTTCTGATTTGATTCATTTGAGTACTTGATCGGTTCATCCAGCCAACATTTTTCAGCCTGAGTCTTCTCCCAGGCGGTGTGCTAGATCCAGTAAAATAGCCCTAAGTAAGTGTGTTCCAATAGATGTGTGATTAGATTGTTCTTTCAGAAGTCCCAGTGGGCCAGTCACCTGAATTGTTCATGAAAATAAAGATAAGCCCAGATAATGCTAATGTAATTTTAACTCTACTTTTAGGGTCATTTTGTGTGTTCCTTGGGGGTAGGGAGGATGTGATGGCTTGCTACTCAGTCAGGTCGTGAGATTTCAATGTCGTTTTGGAGAGCAGGAGAAAGGAATAATGGTTTTGGCAACACAAATACAAGGATTTATGTGATTATTTTTTAAATAATGTTTGCAAGAGACATGCTTTTTCTTTCTTCTTTGAAAATATCCTCTGATTTAGGTACCGTGGTTTTATTTTTTATTTAGGCACTGTAATGTTTACAGGAAACATGCTTTTAATTTCTTTCTTTTTTGGAACTGCAGTTTTAATTTAGGCACCGTGATATCTGTAGGCGCGTTCCTATCAGTGTGTCAGGAATGCGGTTCCAACACCCCCTCCACCACTGTCTCAGTCGTTTTCTCATCCATTCCGCCCCACTTAGCAAACTCAGTTCTCTGGGCTCCGTTACCCTTGCCCATTGTGAATTCTCCAAAATAGGGGTTGTAACCTATTCTAGATCTGAGGCCACGGACCTGTCTTCTTTAATTACCATTTGGAGTTTGAACTCTTTCTTAAATGTGTGACCCTGTGCATGGCATTGGTCTCTGCGCTGAGACGGTCCCTCTCAGGGCTGTCAGCAGAAGCATATGGCCTATAATAAAGTGCAAAGCACCAAGCAAATGCCCAGTGACTGGCCGCTCCCTCATGGGCTGGAGCCAGTCCCAGCTATAACATCAACCGTTGACTCAGATGCCAACGTGCCGTGGTCTGTCATATTCAGGGCAGGAGCACAGCCTGTACAGAGGAGGGGCAGCAAAGAGGAGACCTGGACACATTCATGCCAGTTAATGCCCTGGTTACCGGAGACCAGAACCAGCCTCAGCATCTCAGGCAAGGGGACAAGGCTAGGTGGGTACTGGCCCTGTAACATGCTTAGAAGTACCCCGGGCCCCCATCCACTCCCAGATGTGACATCCAAAAGAGCCCCCAAACACTGTATCCCACTGTATCCCACTGTCACCTGGAGATTCACCAATTTCCATGAGAAGCTTCTGCCCTGGCAACTTGGTTAGGTTGGTCTGAGAATCAGATGTCAGAGTAAGTGAAAGTGAAACTCTGGCTCCCCTGGAAAGCTCTCCCCCTGGGTTTCAGCCTGTACTTTGCCCTCCCTGGAGGCAGCCCGAGGCCCAGACCATCCCCAGTGCTGTCTGAAGGGCAGGAACTCAGCAGGTGGACTGGAGGCATCAGGTGGCTTTGGATTCCCCCGGGAAGCTCTAGGGGCTGTCCGCTGAGGAATCTTTGCTCCAGTGGTCTTGAGACCAACTCGCTCTACCCTGGGATGAGTTTGGGTCTTGGCTAGGACACTCAGCATGTTTTCCTGTCCAAAGGTATGGGCTAGAGGAGCCAAGTGGACCAAGACTGAGTGTCTGCCCTGTAGGGAATTAAAAACCTGTGGAAGAGACTCCTGAGAAGGCCTAGGAGTGCTTTACCATGATGGGGCTAGCACAGAGAACACAGAATAGGGATGTGGGTGTGGGGAGAAGAGGGAGTGAGGTTTCCTGAAGGAAGTGGATGCTTTTGTTTATCGCATTAGAGTCAGAACCAAAAAGGGGAAATTTCGCCAAATATATATATATATATATATATATATATATATATACTGATCTGTTGATGGACACTAGTAGTCAGTAGGGCACTATGGGTGGTCACTATGGGTGGTCAGGCCTCCCCTGGCCTGTTTCGCCGGCCACCAAAACTTAGTGCCAAGCAGGCTACCCAGAGTGGTATACCCACTCTAAGAGCCCCAAAGTCATGTCTTAGATGTCTAAGCACTTTCAAAATGAGTGCTATATTTCGGTTTTTTCCCCTTCATTATTAAGATTTTGAACAGAATGCCAAATGAAAAGACTTGTATGAAAGGAATATGCATGTTCCTACCATCATTAGCATTTTCCTTCTGCACCCATCTCTGTCTGCTAATCTAAGTGGTACATTTCATTGAGTTAGTGCTCTATATGGGCTGTAAAAAAAGTGAACATTAAAAAATAAACCCCTCCATTTGTACATAAGCATAGTTTTTTTTTTTGTGAAACACCATGAGGTACAGTTGTAGACTTACAAGTTGTTGTGCTTGGGTTTCAGTTATACAATGATCGAGTACCCATCCCTCCACCAGTGCCCATTCTCCACCCCCACCAATCCCAGTATCCCTCCCACCCCTCCCATCCCCCATCCCACCCTGCCTCTGTGGCAGGGCACTCCCTTTTGTTCTATCTCTCCTTTTGACTCACAAGCATAGTTTTTGTGAATCTCCACCATCCTATAAGTGGGTGGAGGTGGAGTGGGAGGGGTCAGGCCTTACATTGTTAGAATCCAAGTCTGTAAATTACTGTTTGTACCCTAATAACTCTTGAGAAATAATCTTTAAATTTGCTTAAGCATTTCCTGTGGTCTTTGCAGATAACCTCTAATGGAAAAAAAAAGTTTAAGTGACCACGCTCACTGTAAAAGCTATGGTTAGTTCACAAAACCCACACGAGCAACACATTTTTCAGGTCTTGCTGCTTCCTCAACCCTGGGCTGCTTGCAACAGACTTCCTTCCCACATAGCAGCCTGAAGCTTCACCTCTCCTTTCTTTCTGAGCAAACTTGTACATGTACTCCAACTGGGAAAGGCGAAATTGTCTGTTCGAAACTGGGGTTATAAAGAAATTGCAGGGCTTGGGAACCTTTTTTGTGTTCTTCAAAGAATGCCTTACCCCATTTCACATGGCAGAACATCTTTTCATCTGTTTCTAGGTGGTTGTGACCATTTCGGAGCTCTGTGTTCTTCATTTGTCTCCAGCTGGATTTCCCATTCACGGCTGGTGATGGAGAATTGTTCCCTGCTTGGACATTCTTTCTTTTAAAGGAAAATGAGGTTCTATTGAGCTCCTTGCTGAATAGCTAATTGGAGTGTGTGTGTGTGTGTGTGTGTGTGTGTGTTTCTGGTCAAAGTAGAGGCCTGGTATAGTGCTTCCAGTGGAACTCCCTGATGAGATCTTTGTAAATTATATTTATCCAGATGGGTTATAAAGTAAAAAAGATTGGTTGCCCACAGCACTCGGCAAGATTTGTCTTATTTCTTAACCGTTACACATCTTAGGCACAAAATAGAGGAAGAGCCAGGGCAATTATGGCTTAAAATTACCCAACATGTCTCATTGGCTAATGGGGCGGGCCTAGTAGATGGTGGGGCAATGAGCCAATGGGTGGTGGTTAGAGTGAAGAATTACGAATGGATTCCCTTTGGGTTACTGAGAGCTCCTGAATATAAAGGTGGGTTGCCATCCTCCCAAGACCCAGCTCTGCAACACGGTGTGGCTGAGCAGTGCTTTCCGGGGTCTGCATTTAACTGTGGCATCGGATCCTGTGTCAGGATTGGGGCTGGAGTGTCAGAGTGGTGGAGGGACCAGAGTAGATGGAAGGAAGTAAACATAAGAGCACTCCCGGGTCTTTAATCAGGGCAATATGGTTCCTTCCCTACATGCTGGAAGATCTGGACACCACTGAATAGCAGAACGACCTAATCGTGATCCATGGGTTCCAGGGCCAGCATGCACAAACGGTGGGCATCTGTGGTGAGGGGCCACACACGGGAACAGCAAATGGAGAGCCACATGGAAAGAGATAAATAATAAAGAGGATGCGTTTAGGCTGTTCCTGGTCATGGTTTCCTGCTCTTTGTTCCTGGAGTAACGCAGTTCATGTGGTGGGAAAGTCAGGGCTAGGAAAGCAGAAAGACATAGCGTATCTTCCAGAGCATTTGCTCTGTTCGAAGCCTCCTAAAGCATTTTAGGTGGAAATTTTGCAGCTTCCCCGGCAAGTCTTGTAATGCCTTGTGTGGGTGACTGGAGCAGGAGTGGATCAAACCCCAGGCCTTTAGGCTATGGCAGGACTCCCTTCCTGGTGCTCAAACTCAGACAAAGCCTTCTGAAGTATTACTAAAAGTGAAGCATTTTTACTTTACATTTTATTATTTGGGCTAGGGGGCCACACTTGGCAGGGTTTGGGTGCAATTCCCAGCTCAGTGCTTCAGGGTTGCTTCTGTTAGGGCTTAGGGGATCGTGTGGTGTCAGGGATCAAACACAGACCATCAGCATGCAAAACATGTGATCAGCCCTTTGAGGTGTGTCTCCAGTATAATAGAATAATTGTTAAAAAAAAAAGATATAGTGCATTCTTAAAGGTAGCGTAAAGAAACTATTTCCCAAGCCAGGGGATTCTTTGTCACTTTATTGTCTCAGTGAACACCATGAGCCTCCGTAATGTGTTGGCTCCAGTTGTACTGATCCCCAGTACTTTCTAGAAGGATAGTTCCAAAGTTGTAAAATTCTTTCAGCAATCTCATTGAGGCGGACAGTGAAACACAATCCGAAGTACTGGAGAGGAAAGTCAGTCTCCAGAATATCAAGACTGATACATGATACCAACCCAAACCGGAGGAAGGATCAAAATTAATTGTACTGGGCTAGAGCGATAGCACAGCGGGTAGGGCATTTGCCTTCCTTGCAGCCAACAAGGTTGACCCAGGTTCGATTCCCAGCATCCCATATGGTCCCCCGAGCACTGCCAGGAGTAATTCCTGAATGCATGAGCCAGGAGTAACCCCTGAGCATCGCCGGGTGTGACCCAAAAAGCAAAAAAAATTTAATTGTACTGGCCAACAATTATATATTTGCAAAGGAAAAATTGGAAATGCCAAATACCGCTATGACAACAGAAACACAACCTATCAAGTGTCCTCATAAGGAACAAAACAAATTACTGTGTTTTGGGGTCACACCTGACAGTGCTGGATAGTAGCATGCAAAACCTGCGCTCAACCCATTGAGTTATCTCTCCTGCCCATTGTTGTTGGGCATCTTCGTAATATTAGCACTGTAGCACCATCCTCCCGCTGTTCATCGATTTGCTGGAGCAGGCAACAGTAACATCTCCATTGTGAGACTTGTTGTTACTGTATTTGGCATACCAAATACTCCATGGGGAGCTTGCCAGGCTCTGCCATGTGGGTGGAATACTCTCTCGATAGCTTGCCAGGCTCTCTGGGAGGAACGGAAGAATCGAACCTGGGTCAGCTGCGTGCAAGGCAAATGCCCTACCAACTGTGCTATCACTCCAGCCCTTCGTAATATTAGCAAAAAGCAAACATTTTTCTGTGACCAAAATTTTAAAGCCTTATATTTCCTGATTCTTCTTACAAACACATACCTTATATTTTATGCTTATATGGTGTTTGGGTTTGTTTTGATTTTTTGACCTCCCAAGGAGTACGCAGGAAGCCTGGGGACACCTTGGGGTGATTCCCAGCCAACCCGCTGGCAGTTCAGTGCTGGGTGTTCCAGTGTGATGAGGTGATCCCCGCCACCCCAGCAGTGCTCAGGGACCACCAGGGCTGTACCCAGCGATACTTAAGGAGGCATGTGGTGTTGGGTATTGCAGCATGGTTAGCCACATGCCTTAGTCCCTGTACTATCTCTGCGGCCCGTGTTTATATGGATTCTGGAGATGGTAAGAGGCCACCCTCATTCTCTCCGTGTACTACTTGGGGAATGGTTTGCAAGAATAACTCCATGTGGTTTGAAAACCAGCTCTGATTAGTTTAAGAGCCTTGAGTCCTGCATCATTTCCATCTGTGCTGCTTTCCCACGTACTGGGGTGTCTGTGTCTTCCGAAACTAAGGATGTTTTGCCCTATTGATTCTTGGGGCTCAGGGGTTTGGCTCTGCTCTGCCCTGGAGGACCCAGGCTTCGTACTGGCTCACCTGCCTCCACCCTTGTTTGGAGATGGCTGAGGGCTGCGGTTGCCTTTGAATGTCATTAACACTTTGTAATTCTCCAGGAAGCCAAGGCCTACAGGAGATGTCCCTCTCCCATCCCTGGGCAGGCCCTGTTTCGTTCTTCTATCCTGCACCCCAACCAGAGACTGGCCCCTCTGTGTGAAGAGTGACTCATTTCACAGCGATGAGAAACGTGCGCGGTGCTCTGAGATGTCAGCCCCAGGCCTCAGCAGTCCCATTGTCATTGTCACTCATCGTGCTCTGAGCCTTGTGAGGCCCAGTCTCCCCCGTCCTCAGCTTCCTCCTCTAACACACACCAAGAAAGGACTGTGGCTTCTCGGTTATGATCATGACGAAAGGCAGAACGCCTTGAACTCTGCAGTCCAACAGATGCGGGTTCAAGAAGAGGCTTGGGTAAAATCCGCTTTTTTGAAGTTGGGTGGGGAGGTATCAGTTACATATAGCGAAACTCCCCAAGGTCTGGTATGTGGAATTGCACTTTTCTGTGATCCGGAAATCATACCGCCTTCAGAGTCAGGAAACGGGGGGGCCGTTCCACTTCTCCCTGCCCCCACCTCCAGTCATTTAATAGCTTTGAACTCTCTATTGCCTCTTCTGTAAAATGTGGACTTGAGCTAGGTGATGGGAAGGGCCCTCAGGATTTGAAGAAGGGAATAATTGGAGGTTTTGTTTGAATTCCTGTCTCCCCCCATCATTTTATGTTTTCAATAAATGACTGCAAATGCCTCTGAAATCAACCCGGCTAACCGATAAACAGAACAAAACAAAACACTTGTCTTCCCAACAGATTTTTCAAGACTCTCATGAATGAAGCCTGCTGTTGAAAGCACTAGTGTTCTCCAGCTCAGAAGAGATTGCTCTTTTTGGGGGGGTGGGGGAGATGAGCCGTAGGGAATGGGGGAAGTCACAACTAGTGATGTTTGGAGGGCCATGCATTGTCAGGAATCAAACTGGGCCTTCCTGTATGCAAAGTCCACACTCCAGCCTGCTGGGCTATTTCCTGGGCCCTATAGTTTGATTTTTTGCAGTTTCTGAAACCATCAGAATAAACAGTCTCCACCCCCAATCTTCAACTAACCTGTACCCCAGATCCCCTACCTCTATCAATCCTGCCGTCTGTTCCCAATCCTGCAGTGGGAACAGGAAGTCAAGATTTTCCGAGGTTCAGGCTGTTTTGGGTGGCTTCCAGGTCGTGTAGGAGTAGCAGTGAAGAAGCAGCTTCCTCATATTACAGACACCCCCTCCGTACTCTCCTCCCTTCAATTTCAGCTTCAATGCAAAAACATTTCTGCACCGGGGAAAGTGTCCAACATTCTTTGGCTATGGATTCGGGGCCGTTTCATCTGTCTTTCACTCGCCATGTGCTCAGTCTTGTCATCTCTCCTCCCCCCAACCAAATACATGAAGGCAGGGGAGTAGCGAAACGTGCATTTCTGGGTGCAGGCTTCTAGCTGGGGCTGGAGTGGGACATTTACCAATATCGTGGGACATGCTTTGAGTTGGGAGACAGTCTTCTTCCCCACTGAACACTCTAGCTTTATTCCTACCCATGGGTGGGGCGGGGAATGATAGCTCCCTTTCTTCTCCAGGTGGGTATAATGCTTAAAGACCTCCAGGCAGCATCCAAGCAAAAAGCACCACATCCTCCAACTCCTACCCTTGCAGTCAGCCTTGTTTCCTTGTAAGTCCTGCTGATGGCTGATTTCCATGGAATCTTGTGCATTTGACTGAGACCACCCCACCAAAGATAACATTCCATCTGGCTCATGGGCCCTTGTCCAAATCTGAGCTACCATCGTTCAGATGATATCTGATGCCCTTTACCCTGTTCTGGTATTTCTGAATTGCACCACTCAACTTCTAACATGCTATCAGCTATTGGTTTTTATTATGTTTGTTGTCCATCTCCTCTCATTAAAACATAAGACCACACACCCTGGCCTTTGTGTCTGTCTCGTTACCTTATGCTCAGCACCTACCACAGTGCCTGGAACCTGGTGTTGAGTTAAACAATAAGGACATTAGATTGATGATGGGACTCCAGTGATCATAAACCAGCCCAAATCTAAGCTCATAAATGCCTCAAGATTACAGAACTGAAACCAAAGTACCCCTGATCACACGTGGCTAACCGGGCTATATATGCTGCAGCCAATCAATCATCTACTTGCGTTTTCCCTTTTCTGTAGAAACGTGTCTCCCCCGCTCATGTTTGTGGTGTCTTCCTAGCCACTTTTGACATGTTGCTGTATGATTTGAATCAAAATCTTAAAAGTCTTAATATACCTCAGTTAATCTTGGCACTGTTTGTGGGTCTTCGCTGAATGAATAAATGAATGAATGACCCTTGAAAGAGATTTTCTGAAACCAAGTTTAAATCAGTTTCTGATGACTTATTGAGCTTGTGATGTGAGTCAACTAAACAAAAAATGTAAACTGAGGAGAAAAACAGTGCATCAACACTGTTTCATCTCTTTTCAGAAGTAACAATCTATAGCCTGGGAAGGATTAAAAAAAATGAACTATGTGGGATACAACTCAGGAATCAAAAGAAATGTCATGTTGACACTTGAAACACAATGGCTCTTAAAATAACGGCTAAAAAGAGTGCTTAGTAGATAAATTGATTTCTAGAAAGCTAGGCTGTAAAATAATAATTGGGGGCTGGGGAGACAGGTGTTAAGGACTTTGCTTTGCATACACCTGACCCGTATTTAATCCCCAGCACCACAGATGGTCCTCCAAGCACAGAGCCAGGAGTAAGTCCTGAGCATCATTGGGTGTTTCCTCAAAACAAACAGAAAAAAGAGCCTTTGATAGCACAGATTGGTGGTTACTTGGGTGTTGCAATGGAGGGGGAGGGATTATACATGAGTAGGAGAATCTCAGGATGCTGGATATGTTCATTGTCTGGAACATGGAGATGTTCTCACAGGTATGTGTAGAAACCAGTGCTCACCCTATTGCTCATCCATAAGTTACTGTTCGAAAAGGCAGAAAGAGCAATACGATTTATTTAATTCACCCATGAAAAATGACTCTATGAGTGCTCAGTAGGCCACCGAACTGATCCTTTGGAGTCTTGTTGCCCTCTTCTCTACCAAATCAGAAGCTGACAGAATTAACCAGATAAGAGTATTAGCTCCATCAAGTGTGTTATGAAGTCCAATTTTGCTGGGTTCTGACACATTATTAAGTTTATGTCTCAGAAGGAAAGGTACCATAACTCAGAGCCACCAACTCTTTTGCTATACACCATGCTTCTTTGTCTCTATCTTCCTGAGAAACACTGTCTTATATTTTTATCAAATATTCAACAAGTCTTTCATCATAATGAGATGTTGGTGCGTAGACAACGTAGACAACCTGAACACCTAAAGAACCTGCCGTCAGTACTCATCAATACACTGGCTCGGCTCTTCACACGCTACCTGTCTGAATGCAAAGTTCCGTCCCAATGGAAAACCAGCAGGACCGTACTACTGTTCAAGAAGGGAGACATCCATGACATTGGCAACTATCGCCCGATCTGCCTATTGTCTGTCATCTACAAGTTGTTCACTCGAGTCATCCTAAATAGGATTGGCAGAACACTAGATGAAGGACAACCATGCGACCAAGCCGGGTTCTGCAAAGGATTCAGCACCATCGACCATATCCACACAATAACCAAGCTCATTGAGGTTTCTCGGGAGTTCAAGATGCTGCTCTGTTTAACGTTCATTGATTTAAAGAAGGCCTTTGATTCTGTTGAGATGGAAGCAGTCATTGAAGCCCTAGCCAGTCAGGGCATTCAAGCCCAATACATCAAGATCCTCCGTGAGCTGTATTGCGGATTCACTACCAGGATCTCACCATTCTACAAAGAAGTAATCATTGATGTCAAGAGAGGGGTGCGGCAGGGTGATACCATTTCACCGAAACTCTTCAGTGCCACCCTCGAGAACATCATGTGACGACTGGAATGGGAAGGAATGGGAGTGAAGATAGATGGTTGGCAACTACACCACCTCCGCTTTGCTGATGACATTGTTTTAATAACACCAAACATCAGCCAAGCAGCACAAATGCTGGCCGACTTTGACCGTGAGTGTGGAAAGGTAGGACTACAGCTGAATCTTATGAAGACAATGTTTATGAGAAACAGCCTCATTCCTGACGCCCCATTCGCTCTCAACGGAACGACCATCTCCGAATGCAACAGCTATGTGTACCTAGGTCGAGAAGTCAACATGACAAATGACCTGACACCCGAGCTGCGCAGGAGGAAGAGAGCGACTTGGAACACCTTCAAGAACGTCGAAGAAATAGCTAAGAGGACGAAGAACCTCCGGCTCCGGGCACATCTCTTTGATTCCACGGTTCTTCCTGCATTAACATATGCCTCAGAGACCTGGGCCCAACGCAAACAGGATGAGAATGCTATTCAGGTCTCCCAAAGAATAGAAAGAGCTGTGCTTGGAATATCACGTTTCACTCAAATGAGAGAAAGAATACGAAGTTCTGACATCTGTCGACGATCAAGAATCAGGGACGTTGTCTCATTTGCCAAGGTGTCAAAAATCAGATGGGCTGGTCACATAATGAGATTTAAAGTCGACCGCTAGACTAGAGCTGTTACGGACTGGATTCCACGGGATGTCAAAAGACCGCGTGGCCGCCCACCTACCAGATGGTCAGACTTCTTCAAGATCATGAATGATTGGTTTGAGGCTCTTCATGTTCCCAGAGCGAACAGATGCCATTGGGCTACACTGGCACGCGACAGGGATGAATGGAGACGTTACTGGTGCCCGCTTGAGCAAATCGACGACTAACGGGAAGTTAAGTGATTAAGTGATTTAACAAGTCTGGCGCCTTAGACCACTCGGCCATCCTGACACGCGATAGCACAGCGGTAGGGTGTTTGCCCTGTGCCTAGCCAGCCCGGCCAAGCCGGGTTCAATTCCTCTGCCCCTCTCGGAGATCCCGGCAAGCTACTGAGAGTATCTTGCCTGCGATATATTCAATATGCTAAACACAGTAACAACAAGTCTCAGAAAAAAAACTGGAGACGTTACTGGGCCCACTCGAGCAAATCGATGAACAATGGGAGGACATTCACCAAGTATTTCCTGTACTGTTTTGTTTATGAACCCTTTCCCAATTTTTTTGGATCTCTTTTGAATTCTGTCTCCTAGTATCTGAGTGGCTGGATACTGACCTGCCTTCCAATTTCTACCCATCCTTCCATAAGCTTATCTTAAAATCTTGCCACCAGGATCTTCTCTTGCAAACTATAAGTCACGTGGAAATGACGAAGAGCACCAAGACCATGAAAGAAGAGCAGAAAGAATCCCCAAGGTTGTTCACTAAGAAAGCAGTGTCTGTCATTGACATCTTGAGGTTTGCCGCAAGTTGGCTTCTCACCGGGACAGAATCAACTGATAAAGAATGTCAATTCACAACTGGCTCTCTTCTTCTCCACACACCCTATAAGCTCAGGGAGAAAGGATGTGTCATAAGTAGGAATAACTATTTACAGTGAAACAAAACCTGTGATACTCTCTTTGCATGAGAGACCCATAGCATTCCTCTTTGAGGGTCTCCCCTTATTCCCAGCTGCTGCAGCCAGTGGTATTAGCATCACTCCCATGAGCCTTCTGCTTTCTAGTTCATGTTCATGCCCGGGTTCTTTCATGACCCAGCATGCCAAGGAACTGTCCTTTTGATAAGTATGCTTGGGATTCCATCTTCACCCCCTCCCCCATTCTCCCCGTGGAGGCTAGTTCCAGCGATCCAACACAAGTTCTAGGCTCAAGAATAGCAGGTCCAGGGCCAGAGCGATAGCACAGCGGGTGGAGCATTTGCCTTGCACACGACCGACTTGGGTTCGATTCCCAGCATCCCAGATGGTCCCCCAAGCACTGCCAGGAGTAATTCCTGAGTACAGAGCCAGGAATGGCCCCTGTGCATCACTGGGTGTGACCCCCTTCCAAATAAATAAATAAATAAATAAATAAATAAGAAAGAATAGCGGGTCCTAGCTTGGAATTCTGACCTTGCAAGCTTCGAGGCTTGAGGATTTCCAGCAACCCTGAAAGCCTCAGTTTCCTCATCTGTAAAAGAGGCTGTTCAGACTAACCTTTATTTCAATAAAATACAAAGATTTTCCAGAACCCAACCTACATTTAATTAAAAAAAAATCCAGGAAAGGGGCTTGGCAATGGCTTCCAATGGCTCCCAGTGAACAAAGTGTCCACCTACCAAGTGTGAGGTTCCAGATTTTATCCCTGGTGCCACCTACATACACAGAGGACAGTCCTAGCTGCTCTACTGTTTGGGACCCCCAGCACCACAGTCGAGTCTGTGATCTCCACAATATTGCAGCTAGGTGGGCACAAGTACCACAGCTAAAGTATGTAAACCCCAGCAACTAACCAAAAGTGTTCCAGCCAGGTGTGAACACTGGTGATTCCCTCCATGATCTTATCAGTGATAACCATGGCTAAGAGTGCAGCACCCAGGGAGCCACGCTGTTTGAGCCGCCAGTGATGTAGGCAGACAGGGGGGTAGGGAAGGTCCCCTCCCAAGGCAATGCAGTAAACTCCTGGGAATTAATAATATCTGATTAATAACATCTGATAGTTGCAAAAACCAACTTTGCTGAAAACAGAAACTGAGGCTTCACCTGCCTCACCTGGAGCCAGTAACAGACCCAGAGAAGGCTGGACCCCTACACAGGTGACCGACTTCAGCAGAGACAGGGAACTGCAATCAAAAACTTGAAATTGAGATTTACCAGAAACTTCAAAGCTGTTCCTTTGTGATATCTGATCAAAACCCCACCTCCAGCAGAAAACTCCAGACCAAGGCAACCCCAAAAATATGCATATAAAAACCGGCCTTCAAGGCAATTCAAGCCTTCTCAGTCTTTTGGGAAGCCCGCACTCTCTCTTGAGTGCATTACTCTACCCTCTCCCACTCTCTCTCCTTCCACTCCTTCAAAACCTCCAAATAAAATCTGTTTTACTTCACTGCTCATCTACTCCTGAAATTCTTTTCTACAAGGTGAGACAAGAACCCAGTAACCCTGGTTCCCGGTGGCAGAGGCGGATGGGGAGAATGTGACAATCTTTCTCTTCCCTGCTTTCACATAAGCCACCCATGGGGCCCACCAATATCACCACAACCAAGAGTATGTACAACCCCTGGGTATCAGAACAACCACAATCCAGGGAAGGAAAGAGGAGAAACGCCACGAAGAGTAAAGCATGCCTGGTGCTGAGGCAAGGCCGAGCCACCACTTTGGTAATGTGAGTTTAGCTGTTTGCCATGGACAGAAAATCATAGATTCTCTACTGCATCTGTAGTTTTCTTTGTTTATTTGGTTTCCCCCTATCTGCACATGGCCATGGCACATAGCCTGGCTGGTGGGGGGAAGGGGTCTTACTTCGAGAGTCAAAAGTCTCAGATGCTGATGATGTCTGTGTTCTTGGCTCTCCATCTAATTGCACAAAAGACCTCTGGGTCTTTTCATTCCTTGTGTTTCATCTAAGAGAGTCGGGAAGTCATGAGGTTTCCTTGGAAATACCCAAATTCAGAGATTTAGGTCATGGATTTTTTTTCAGCTTTCTCGAAGGAAACCAAACACATATCCAAGGACTTGAAGAGCTGCATTCAAGTCAGCTTTTGCCTCTCTCTCTTAGTCATTTACTCGTAGCTTAACAAAGGCTTATCCACACTGAATTGCATTGTATTGTTTTCTATATTGTTACATCGAAATTGCTTGCTCTCCTCTATAAAAATGGTTTATATGACCTTGAAGATGCTGGCAAGGTTGACTGGCAGGGTGTGTTGTACAATACTATAATCTGTGATCTATGGTCTTTTTGTTGTTAATACAGAAAATTCTTGAAAAGGCCAAAATGAGAGGGTGGAACCAACTCCCCTTCCTGCCAGCCAGTCTTTCCTCCTGGTGTGGCCAGTCAGGGGATAAAAGAAACCACCTTTGTTCAGGATACTAGAGCAACTTACTCACAGTACCTATGGTTTCATGGGGACAGTTTTCTTTTCACACGCATACATGTGCACACACACACACACAAACACCACTTCTAGATTATTTTCAAAACCCATACCAGGACTGAAGTGATAGCGCAGCAAGTAGGGTGCTTGCCTTATACATGACCTATCCGGGTTCAACCCCTGGCACCCTCTATGATTCCCTGAGCCCTGCCAGGATTGATCCCAGAGCCCAGGGCCCTGGAACCCCCTATGATTCCCTGAGCCCTGCCAGGATTGATCCCAGAGCCTAGGGCCCAGAGTAAGCCCTGAGCATCACTGGTGTGGCCCCAAACAAAACAAAAGACTCCACTCCAACCTTCGCACATGACCATCCCCCTCAGAGCCCTGAAGCTCCTTCGCATACAAAGACGTGAACCTGAATGCGTTATGTTTGCAAAACACCCACAGTGGACAAGACAGCAGCTCCCCGAGACACCGGAGACATGGAAAACTCATTAGCTGCCTATTGAATTCAAAGGAAAACAAGCATTTCCCCCAGATGTGCAGGGCTGACTGCGCGCTGGGTTCCTTTGCGTGTGTCAGCACCAAATGGCCATGGCCATTGTAAGACTGGAAACAGGCCAGGACATTCTCCTGCCTCCCCGGAACAAGAACAACGGAGAACAAATGGGGTCAAACTTGGGAGAGTTTGATGAAAGGCCCAGGCCCTGGAAGATAAAGGGCCACGTGGCATGGAGGATGTCCTCGACAAGGAACGGGGAGCCTAGTGGCTAGGCACACAGCGGAGGGACCCCCTGCATTGGGTAGGCTGGCTCTCTGCCTTGTCTGGCTCCCTAGCTCATCATGGGGCGGGGCATTATAAATCACTTCCTGTCTTGCACTGGGGCTCACACTTGCTCTGCAGAAGGGACTGGGAGGCCCCTTCTTGTTCTTTATCTGGCATGGAGAGAGGAAGCTGCTTGACAAGCGGCACTCCAGACTCCCTTTTCCTCTGATTTTCCACAGTCCCAATCTTGCGGGGTCGGGGGTCTGTGGCCAGGGTAAACAGCACAGAGCAACAGGAAGGAACAGATGGACTGGTGGGGAAGGAGAAGCCTGGTACCTGAGTGACTTGAGGCTCGTTCTCCAGAAGAAAGCAATAAAGCAACTGGCTGCACAGGAAAGATGTATTCATGTTAAAGTCTATTTCCTGTCTGACACCAAGTTCCTCCTTTGAAAGGCTCCCTGGCCTTCCACGGAACTGTTATATGACTGAATCTATCTATTGTAGCTTCACTGTCAGAACAGCTTCCGACAATTTGTGTAGGGAGGCACAGAAACGTGATGCCCCAGCTCAGGGAATGGGCAGCAGCTTCTAGAAGGTGTCAAACTCAGCAGGCAAGAGAGGATACTGAGAACTGCAGCAGGGCAAGCTCCAGGCTAGCGCCAAGGCTCACTGCAGCTCATCCTGAATACCTCTAGGTCAGCCTGCAGCTTGACCTCATCAGTTTAGAATCTTTGGGAACCAGCAAGGCACGTTCCAAGGAATTTTCCATTTCAGGTAAACAAGCTCTTGTACTCCAGGAAAGAGGGGGGCTCCCCCGGGGGTTTCCTTTCAAGTTACTCTTATCTTATATCTTGACTAAAGGGCAATGCAGGGTGACCCTAAAGCCAAGCAAACACAGGAGCCTGAAATGACAATGTATCTGCCTCCCGGCTCACCCTGGCCCCTCACCAGCCTCCCCCAAGTTGCCCAGCCTCTTCCTCTCGGCAGGAACTCTTTCCCAAGCTTATTAGAAAGATGGTATCTCCACCCAGGACTAACAGCTTGACTGGAACCTTTTATTACCGATCATCGGCTCCCTGCTGCTACAAGCCTGCAAAGTAGGGCTGTGAGGTGCCTGCAGGCCAAGCCCAGCAAGAGGCCTGTGACTTTCTCAGGGCCCAGACTGACAGCACATGAAAAAGACCCAGGTGGATGCATTCCTCACCTCACTCCAGGGAGCCTGGGCCTTTACTGCCTGCTGGAGTAGGACTTGCAGCCAATCCCGGGCTTTCTCCTAACTGGTTCCCTCTGGTCATTCCCAGGCCTTCCCCTGTCCACCTGGAGCCTTGCCCAGAATCTTTCCACGGATCACTCCTGTGCTCCGTAACATCTGTACCACTGTAGCACTGTCGCACTGTCCTCCTGTTGTTCATCGATTTGCTCGAGCGGGCCTAGTAACATCTCCATCATGAGACTTGTTGTTACTGTGTTTGGCACATCGAATACGCCACAGGTAGCTCGTCAGGCTTTGCCGTGCGGGCAAGATACTCTCAGTAGCTTGCCGGGCTCTCTGAGAGGGGTGGAGGAATCGAACCGGGGTTAGCCAGATCAGCCGCATGCAAGGTAAATGCCCTACCCACTGTGCTATCACTCCAGCCCACACCACACCTTGTTTCCATGCTTTGCAGCCTTTGGCACACCCAAAAATGATTTTCAGTCCTTGCTTTTCTTGCACTGGTATGTCTTCCAGTTTATTCTCTGAAGTGTGTGTGTGTGTGTGTGTGTGTGTGTGTGTGTGTGTGTGTGTGTGTTGGGTGCCTCACCTGACTTCTGCAGGCAACGATTGTGAAGTGAATCAATGTCCAACACACTCAGGTGGGCTGTCTTCCGCTGCCCTCCTACTCAGGGTTGTGCTTCAAGGTCGTCAATTGCTAGAAATGTTTGCCTCCCCCTGCCCAGCCCTGCCACCGTGTAGGGAGGCCTGGCTATCTAGGCCTCATGTCAACACAAGCGGTTCCATTATCTCCGCACCGGCCTTGAGCACGCTTTGAGTCACTTACACATATGTGAATCCCTATAGCTTATAAGCCTACTTGCTCAATAAAGACTTGTTGGATGATAAATAGGCTCCCAAGTTCTTATCATTTAGGATTTAACGTGAACTCACTACATGGCTGTGAAGGACCAGAATGCAGATTTCAGGGTTTGGAGACCATATAATCTGTCACAAATCCTCAGCTGACCGTGAACTGGAAGGCAGCATGAAAGTATTGAGTGGTAGCACAGCAGGGATGGGCATTTCCCTGCATGCAGCCAACCCGGATTCAATTCCCAGCATCCCTTAAGGTCCCCTGAGCACAGCCAGGAGTAATTCCTGAGTGCAGAGCCAGGAGTAACCCTTGAACATTGCTGAGTGTGACCCAAAAAGAAAAAAAAAGGCAGTGAGATGTGCTTGGTCTTCCTTAGCTAGTACGTCAACTTGCACGATGCAGCCCTGACATATTCTGTGAGAGATCTAATTATTATTTCCTCAGAGCAGAAGTGCTGGAGGCTCAGCAGGACAGGTAGCTTGTTCCGCAATGCAGAGTGTGCCTGTTGATGCCACAGCCTCCCCATGAAGCTCCCAGGAACCGTCCAGGACACAGGGGGCACTCCTGATAAAAGAATCGGGAATCCAAGATGACCAGCCAGGTGCAGTCCCCAAGCCCCTTAGGATCAGGAAAAAGCAACAGCAAAGGAAGATGGGAGGGTTTTCTCTTCAGAATTTGTACATGCCCTATATTGGGCTAATGGTAAAAAAAAAAAAAAAACTGCTCGATGTGGTAAAGATTCAAAAAGTGTTGGGCACAGGCCTGATCCAAAATACCTAAATGTCCTGAGCTTTGGTTTGGGGGGCAGGCATGGGAGAGAAGGTGGTGGCCAGCCTGCAGTGAGCACTTGCCTCCCATGATGTCTGTGACTCAGTGGCAGCTGCCTGCTGCTCCAGCTTGCCTCCTGGATGGCCGCAGAAGCACAACTATGAGAACCTTGATCTTCCGGTCCCTCGGTTGAACCTGAAAGAGATTTTACCTCCCAAACTCCTCCTGCTGTTCTTGTTTCAGTTCCCTATTAAGTGAATTTGAGAGAGAGAGAGAGAAAGAGAGAGAGAGAGAGAGAGAGAGAGAGAGAGAGAGAGAGAGAGAGAGAGAGAGAGAGAGAGAGAGAGAGAGCAGATAAGGCTCCAGTGCAAAGCTCCGGGTTTATTTTTCTTGGGGGAGGGTTTCTTTGCAGGGAGCGGGGGTTGGGCAGGAGGAGCAGTCACCCACCCACCCACCTGTCAATGCTCAGGATTTATTTCTGCCTCTGTACTCAGAGATCACTCCTGGCAGGGCTCAGGAGACTTTACTTGGTGCCCAGGATAGAACCAAGGTCACTGAATGCAAGGAAAGAACCTGAATTCCTGAGCCAGAGCAATAGTCCAGCGGAGAGGGCATGTGCCTTGCAGTGGCAGACCCAGATTCTATCCCTGGCATCCCATATGGTCCCCCAAGCACCATCAGGAGTAATTCCTGAGTGTAGATCCAAGAGTAACCCTGAGATTTCCAGGTCATCCCCCTCCCCCAAAAAGGAACCATGGGGGCTGGAGCAATAGCACAGTGGGCAGGGCATTAGCCTTGCACACGACAGACCCGGGTTTGATTCCCAGCATCCCATACGGTCTACCAAGCACTTCCAGCAGTAATTCCTGAGTGCAGAACCAGGAGTAACCCCTGTGCATCGCCGAGTGTGACCCAAAAAGGGAAAAAAAGGAACCTTATCCCATGTACCACTTCTCTCGCCCAAGATCGAGGATCTTATCCCCGATCACTGCCTGGTGTAGTCACACAACAATAAAAATAACAATAATTACAAAGCATAAATATTCTATTTTTCTTAAAGCATGTCAAGACTTGGCTAAGTTTGGATGTGCACTTTCGGTATAATTAACTGGAACTTTTCTCTTTGGAATATGAAAAGAAACTGTCGACAGTAGCTTGGGCCATATGAAAACTTCTGTAGTACTGGCTTAGAACCATTGCTACTCTCTAGATATTATGGAAGGGGCGAGAAGGAAAAGTAAGGCCACTCTGATCTGCCATCCGTGGTCTGTGGCCTCAGGAAGCTCTTTGACCTCTCTAAGCCTCAGTTCGCTACCTCTAAAACAGTGATATTGAGACATCACATTACCCGCTATTATACACCCTGGAATGCAAGGTGTCCTTCCGAAGGAGAAGACAATCCCATTACCACCAGGTAATAAGAGAAGTGTGAGATCATATCAGAGAAGCCATGGACCTAAGAAATTTTAGAAATTAGGAGACCAAGGCCAGAGCATGGGGCGAAATAACATTTAGACACAAGTGGGGCTGTCTTTTCACAGACCAAAGCTCTTAGGATGTTTAAAAAACATGTTTACAGCTGCTTATTCTTAAAACACATGCCATTAGTAGCATAAAAGATTATTTACAGCTTCTCTATACATCTTTTCCGTAAAATGACAGTAGTTTGGTACAGTGACAAGTGGATGTCTTCGAGTTTGATGTTTTCTCTTACGAGTTACTGTTCCAGGACCAGGAAGGGGGTTTAGAAGTGGACCCCTGGAAAATACATCATCCAGTTGTTTATTGCTTTATGATCAGTTTGTACAGTCTCTTGAAAATGTTTTACTTTTTAGGGGATCCTCCCAAACAATGCTCAAGAGGCCTCTGATGGTCAACCAACCAAGACTGGTAGTTCAATGCAAGGGCTTGAGGATGTGGTTCTACTCAGGCTCTGATGTGCTGAGGATGGTTTCAGCTACCCTAGGAGTCCTGGGGGGCCTCCAGGACCACAGCTAGAAGTGCTCAGGGAACCATGCGGTGCTGGGTTCAAACCAAAGTCAGCTGCATCAAGGCATGTGTTGTAAACCCCGTACTATCTCTGCAACCCCTAAAAGATTAAGCTTTTTGAATGAGCAATTCCACTCCTCCATAAGAAAATCTCTTTCAGGCATGCATAGTTATGAGCAGGATCATGGTAGCTTTCTTGACTTTCCATGTGTTTAATAAAGCCCTCCTGGTGCATCATTTTAAATATATGCTTCATTAAATCCCACTCTGTTATACTACAATTTATTTACCTGTGTCCTTTACTGGAGTATTCAGATTATTTTAAACTGTCTCTGATGCAGTTGGATACTATTGAAATTTTTACGGGGACTTTCACAGGGGCTATCTTCTTTGAAGAGAGAAAGAAGAGGAGGAGCTATGTAGCTTGTACCAAAACTAACACAGCATCAGAGAGAGAAAATGAGAGATGGTACAATTGGGGAGTTAATTAAAACCCTACTGCACGCAGCTTGGTGTCTGATGAGAGAGCACTGCCCAAGGCATGGAGCATCATTCCCACAGGAAGAGCTCATTGGCTGGGAGGCATTCTAGCTGCTGATCTGTCAGAGGCTGATTTGTGCTGATTTATGGAGAGAAGAAAGTGCCCCTGGCTCTGATTTTTAAACCAGCCAGGCATAAGCTCATAGGGAGAATTTATTGTCCCAGGAACCTCATATATTCTTTGTCCTGGGTACCGAAACATAATATGGGGGCATTTGACTCTGATATATGTCACAAAACTTCCCAACTTAAAAATTCTTGAGATGGATGATAGTGAGGAGGATAATACCATAAAGTAAACCTCTTGGGTCAGAGAAATAGCACAGGTGTTAAGACCCATGCCTTGCATACAATCCATTCCAGTTAGATTCCCAGAACCCTGCAGTATCCTAAACATTACTAGGTATGACCCTGAGTTTCCCACCCTAGCATTCGGTGGCTCCAGAAATTGTCCCTTTGAATCTCCAGCCTGGTTAACTAATAATTGTGGGAAGGGTCCCTGGGGCCCCCGAGCACCGTTGGGGAACCACTCTTAGCCTCTTGCAAAAAAATTTCAACCTCTTTTCAACAGACTTCTTTGGAATGTGTTCACATTTCTCAAAATGGAACCTGTTAGTAAACCTGGGTAAATGGTGTTGCTGGGAACTAAACCACATGTAACAAAATGTCAACTCCTCTTTGATGGGATTAAGTAAGTAAGTAAAGGCCCTCCCGTTAATCATCGATTTGCTCGAGCGGGCCCAGTAACGTCTCCATTGGAGACTTTGTTGTTACTGTGTTTGGCATATCAAATACGGGATTATCGGGTATAATCAGTAATGATTATATAATTGATGTATATAATCAGGTATAATCAGTCGATTTGCTCGAGCGGGCCCAGTAATGTCTCCATTGGAGACTTTGTTGTTACTGTGTTTGGCATATGAAATACGGGATTATCGGGTATAATCAGTAATGATTATATAATTGATGTATATAATTGGGTATAATCAGTAATGAATATAATTGATGGGATTATCGGGTATAATCAGTAATGAATATAATTGATGGGATTATCGGGTATAATCAGTAATGTTCAAGTATGAGTGACTTTGAGCGGGGGACAAGAAAGAAAAGGATCATTTGGGCACAACAGCTTAGAGAGTTTCCTTGGAAGCTCACTGGAAGACCCGAAGTGTGAAATACTCAAAATGTCTATTGACAATATATAGACTAGATAGATAGATAGATAGATAGATAGATAATATATAGACAATATATAGTTAAAACACATTATCAGCTAATTCATACACTGGCTAGATATTTTACATCAATATTTATGTACCATTTTTTTTTAGGAAAGACGTGCATCTTTCTTTTTTTGGGGGGTGGGGTGGTTCACATCCAGCAATGCTCATGAGTTATCCTGGCTCTGCATTCAGGACCTACTCTTGGCGGTGCTTGGGGGAACTTATGGGATGCTGGGGATTGAATTCGAGTTGGCCATGTGCAAGGCCAATGCCCTACCCACTGTACTATTGCTCCAGTCCATCTCTGTACCATTTTATAGGTAAGCTAGAAAGTACAAGGAACTTTTAATCTAAAGATTATTATTTATTTATTATGAAGTAATATAATACAATACATGATTCTCGTGCATTATTATAAAAAATATGTACACTGAATTCAGCTGCGGTGCTTCTTGTTGTTGATATATTAAACAGAATTTATATTATACTAGATTTTCTAGCAGAAATGAATTAGAGCTAGTGACTTTAAGATAGTGAGTTTCTCCTTCGTTTTCTGTTTTTGTTTGGTTGTCATGGGAATCTGTGGGGGAAATTCTGAGTGTATTTGTTACGAGAAGCTGTCTCTGATTCCTTGTTCTAAGCAGCAATAGTGCAAAACGGGTGAAGTTCCTAAATGTGATTTAAGCCCAAACACACTTACAATTGGACTCAATGGTAAAGATATTTATTGGCAATGTATTTAAACTGTGTATATAAGACATCAGGGAGACATTCTCTCTTCAAATGAGTCTGATCATTTGAAAGTCTCCTTCAAACCATATCATTCTGAAAACTATGCTATGAATGAATGACTTCCTGACACACCCAATGAAGCTAGAGAGAGAAGAAAACATGTGTGAAACTTGTCACCCAATGGTCTGAGAGGTCTCTGAGAGAAACAATACTGAGACTTTCAGAGTCTGCGCAAAGGCAAGGCAAGCAATCCCTAGCCTCCTAGGGTAAGCTTGGAAGAGAAATACATGCTCATCAAGTAGACTCTGTAGCACTGTCCTCCCGTTGTTCATCGATTTTGCTCGAGAGGATCCAGTAACGTCTCCATTGTGAGACTTGTTGTTACTGTGTTTGGCATATCGAATGTGTCACGGGTAGCTTGCCAAGCTTTGGCAGGCTTTACCAGGCTTTGCCATGCGGGCAAGATACTCTCGGTAGCTTGCTGGGCTCTCTGAGAGTAGCGGCGGAATCAAACCCGGGTCCTCAGAGTCAGCCACATGCAAGGCAAACGCCCTACCTGCTGTGCTATTGAGAAAGTTAATCTTGCTGTGTCTGGTTTCCTCATGTAGAGAGGAGAAGGCAAAAATCCCTACCTTAAGGGCATCTGGCAGGATTATGTACGAGAGACAGTTACTGCTCAGTAGGAGGGCTCAGCCTCTGTGCCACTACCAGCAGCTCCTGTGTGGCTTTGCCTCTGGACTTGTGGAACTAAACGCTTTCCTCTGCACTGTCAATGAAAAGCTCAGAGAGGTCTGCAACTGTACCTCTTGGTTTGTCACTAATAAAAATTTTAAAAAAAGAAAAGAAAAACTCAGAGAGGTCGCTCAGTGTGTGATCCTGAATGTTTGCAGTTCCTCGATGGTCTGTCCAGTTATTGGTCAACAACAGTGGGCAGACATTAGAGACTCCATTTTGCTCTCCACATACATACTTCTTTTATTTTTATTTAATTTTTCACTAAAGCACTGTGATTGACAAAATTATTCATAGCTGAGTTTTAGACATACAATTTTGCAACACCCAACCCACCACTAGTGTCAACTTCTCTCCACCAGTGTTCCCAGGTCCCCTCTGTATCCCGCTACCCTGCCCCCACCCTTCAGCCCGCCCACTTGTCAAGCACCTTTCTAAATCCACTTATGTACTTCTTTTAATCTCCCATTCCCTTGGCCTATTTTTTTGGCCTTTCCTTGTCGTTTTTGTTTAATACAGGAGGATTTTCATACATCACATTGTATTTAATGCCAAACCAAGAGTCAGTGACGAAGGGGAGAAAACAATCACCAGGTCCACCAGAGAGAGATCTTCAAGGCTGTCATGCTCCAAAAAGGCTCCCAAAGGCAAAGATTTATTTCAGACCTTTACCAGAAGGGCTGGAGCGATAGCACAGCGGTAGGGCGTTTGCCTTGCACGCAGCCAACATGGCCGACCCGAGTTCGATTCCTCCGCCCCTCTCGGAGAGCCCGGCAAGCTACCGAGAGTATCTCGCCCGCACGGCAGGGCCTGGCAAGCTCCCCGTGACATATTCGATATGCCAGACACAGTAACAACAAAGTCTCCAATGGAGACGTTACTGGGCTGGCTCGAGCAAATCGACGATCAACGGGAGGGCCTTTACTTTACTTACTTTACTTTACCAGAAGCAGATCGCTGCCACCAAACCACTGACTCCAGGCAGCCAACTTCATGTCTGGGACCCCTCCTCACTACCCTTTGTCCCTCTACACTTCTTTCGTTATATAAATCCTAAGCCCCAGCCTGAGAATGAAACAGTTTGGGGCAACAATAAGTCCACCATCATCTCAGGTTGCTAGCATATGTATAAACCTGTTTTCTGGCACTAACTCTTGTCTCTCCAGTATTGGCGCTTAGAGCAGTGAACAACTGGAATCATAAATTCAGTAGTAGTCAGTAAGGCAGACAAGTGTCATCAGGGTTAACTGGCCTAATAGACCTGTTACTTAAGTAAAGGATCACCCACACAATGTATGTTATTTACATACTATGATTTAACAAAAACGTACAGAAATAAATGAAAAACATAATAAATATGTTATACAGATGCATAAGGTACTTAGCTTGTATGAAACACATGACAAAAGTAAATATGATACAGTAAATAAGTAAATAACTAACGTCCCAGGGGTAAGAGCCATAGTTCAGCGAGTAGGGCATTTGCCTTGCATGTGGCTGATCCAGGTTCGATCCCCGGTGTCCCATTAGGAGTAATTCCTGAGTGTAGAGCCAGAGGTAAACCCTGAGCACCACCAGGTGTGGCTCAAAAACAAAAAAAAGAACACCCACCAAAATAATTAGACAACAACCAAAGTCTACAATTTGCCCCCCAAAATGGAAGACGAGAGAGCAGAGGACTGATGGCAGAGGTGGCATTTGCTATTTCCTTGTGTTCTGACATATTGTAAGGATTCAGCTGATCAGTTCTAGCTTGTAATTTCATAATAGATGCTAATGCTATTAACTCATAATAATAATCATGATGGTGATGATAGTGATAATAATAACAACAATATGTATCCAGGTGGACTGGAGCAATAACACAGTGGTAGGGCGTTTGCCTTGCATGCAGCCAATATGGCCGACCCGAGTTCGATTCCTCCACCCCTCTCGGAGAGCCCTGAAAGCTACCGAGAGTATCTTGCCCACATGGCAAAGCCTGGCAAGCTCCACATGATGTATTCGATATGCCAAACACAGTAACAACAAAGTCTCCAATGGAGACATTACTGGGCCCACTTGAGCAAATCGATGAACAACAGGAGGACCCTGACCATGACCGATGTATCCAGGTGAGTGTATGCCAGACATTGTATTCTATGCTTTGCGTGCAAGGCCTCGTGCATGTTTGCCATAATCCTTTGATACGGGCGTTATCACTCCTGTGTTACAGGTGAGGAAGCTCAGCCTGGGAGGTAGAAACAGTCTTAACCCCACACCACGAAGAAGCAGAATCGCAGATCTCCAACCTGATACCTCCAACTTTCTTCTCCCTTTATAACACACCAAGAGAGAAGCTTAGTTTGCTGGAAGAAATGGTGCTTTTCATTTAGTCCAGACCCCTCTATATGAAAATAAGGCTTCTGGCTTGCGATGGCAAAGAGAACTTGACTTAGTGGGCGAATGTCTGAATGGTGAAGGAGAGACAATTCAAGAAGGCCTGCACATGGTCTTCTTCCTAGAAATGCAGAGGGATAGTTCCAAGGCATAGGGAAGAGATCCAAAACCAGTCAATACGAATGATCTGCCTAGAGTGGTATTTAATTACGAGCTTGCATCAGAGACCAGGCCCCACACGTTGAAATCCTGGACTGTGCCACAGTAGAGGGACCCTGCCCTTACCAAATGGATCTCCTCCGTTTTCGGGATGAGCTGTGTCAGTTAGCAAACTGGCTACCACTTGCAAGTCCTTGCACTACTCCTGCTCCTTCTCTGCTAGGATGGTGGAGTCCTAACTGAGAAGGAGCCTGTCATCCTGACATTTTGCAGGCGAGATCCTCGACATTGCCTCGCAAAGGGAACTAAGTGGCTCCGTTTCCCAGGAACTGCAGAGCGGGCAACAGTAGAGTTCTTTGCTGGCCTCCAAATGCTGTTCCCACTTCTACAACTCACCAAACCTGAGATTAAGGGGAACAAAGCAGGTCTGTTCCCGTTTGCCTTGGTGGGGGGGGGGGGGGGTAGGAGGTTACTTCCGTATATATATGCTGTGTTTCAGCCAAAGAAATGAGCCTCTAGTTTCACTTCCAGTGTGACCAATTTGCACAGTGCTTCGAGGGGGAGCAAAGTCTGGGGGGTGGGAGAGTCCCAGACGATGTGCAGTAGAGTGAAGGTGGCCAGACTGCGCGCTTGGGTGCTCTGAGGGAGGGCGTCTCTGTAGAATTGCTGGGTAGAGGGGCTCGAGGTGAGGGTTGGAGTCCAAAGGAGATTGGAACTGTGTTTTCTTTGGGGGCTCCAGCAGCTTCTTTCTGACTCTGCCCTCAAGGTGAGGCCATGCGGGACATATGGGATGCCAGGGATCAAACCCGGTCAAGTGTGTGTGTGAGGCAAATGCCCTTCTTGCTCTACTATTACTCTGGACTCTGGCACCAAGATTGGAACATTTCAGAGACAGTTTGGTGCAGAAGCTTCTTCCTGAAAAATTATGTAGGGAAGAAGCAGACTGTACTAGGAGTGGGTGAAGTCAGGGATACAGCACACCCAGATGTGTTAGTAAATGACATTTCCAGGAAGCCCAGACTTCCTTTCCCCATAAGCACTCACCTCTTTCCGTGCTTTTGAAAGCTCTATCACAAATGCCATCCACTCTGTTTACCCACAGTAGCTACCCCTGGCTAGGGAGGGAACTCCAGGGCAGACCATATGCCTCCCATGACTGGGGCCCTCAGCTCAGCACCGTTAAAAAGAAAAACAGCACCATGGATCAAGCGTTTGATAGCATCAAGCACTGTTCTTTAGAGTTCAGGCGTTGTCCTTTATAATTCTCACAGCAGCCATGTGGCCACGATAGATGAGGAGACTGAGGCCCAGCGATGTTAATTAACAGAGTTGAGGTCACATGGGCTGGAGCGATAGCACAGAGGTAGGGCGTTTGCCTTGCACACAGCCAACATGGCCGACCCGAGTTCGATTCCTCCGCCCCTCTCAGAGAGCCCGGCAAGCTACCGAGAGTATCTCGCCCGCACAAGAGAGCCTGGCAAGCTCCCCGTGACATATTCAATATGCCAGACACAGTAACAACAAAGTCTCCAATGGAGACGTTACTGGGCCCACTCGAGCAAATTGATAATCAATGGGAGGGGGAGGTCACACAGTGAATTATCTAAGCCCAGTTGGAAATCACACCGTGTAATGATCGAACGCCAGTTCTGTCCTGTTTAGTTGGAAGCTCCTTCCACTGTAAAGCTCTAGACTTAGCCCTTGGTCCAATGAGCTCACCACAATGTCTCTGCAACTTTCCATCGGCCTTGCCCTGTACAGTAGAACATAGCCCCAGGGGTACTTATCCTCAATGGTCTTCCAGCCAGCTTCAAATGTGCTTCCCCACCTCCCTGACTGACCCTTTGAGAAATTCTGCTCCCAAAACAGTTTTCTAGCACAATCATGGCAGTTGTCTGATAAGAAGGACATAAATGGAATTCCATTTCCACAGATGATGCTGGCTTTGTACTGGGATGACTAGCATTGGAGCGAGTGCTTATTCCTTTTAGCTATTTCATCTCCAGGCAAGAGAAGTGCTCACACAGAAGTACAGGCTTTGCTGCCTACCCCATCACATTCATTAGAGACCAGGGCTTCTGCCACTTGCCAAGCAAGCCTTCCTGTGTCTGCATGTGCAAAGGGCCGCCATCGTTCTTGCTCACGCGGCCACTCTGCAGGGGAGGTCATGAGCTTGTGTAACATGGAGGAACCAAGAGTGCAGCTTCCTCATTGGAGCACAAGAGCCCTCAGCCCCCAGCTGTTATGAAAGAGCGCTGAGCTACACAACAGGAAGTACGATCCCTGGCCAGTAAATAAAGCTTTTCCTTCCCTTTTTGCAGGTCTCAGAACTTCCTTATCCTTAGTTCCAAATCCTTCTGCAGATGTTTATTTAGGAGCTTGGATTTTCCTCTCCCTCTCTGAGCTTCTCTGGTGGGTCCAATGGTATAAACCCAGCTCCTGTCATCTCGCGCCTTGTGTAAGTTCAGAGTCAACAAGAGTGAAAGCATTGATATCCGCAGAGTGCCCAGGGAAACCTTGAAGTCACAGGGAAAAGGCCCACTTGACGATACCCGTCTTTCTTCTGTAAATATTTTGAGTTGGAATCTATCAACATCACTTTGTCCTTGAGTGAGAATTTCCCTTTTGAGTTAGACCGGAACACCCTGTTCAAAACCAAACCTGGGAACCTGAATCAGGAAGCAGGATTTGGGATAAAAAGCTTTGCAAACATACTAGAAAGTGCAAAAAGACCTCTGTAAATAGCTACTCTCACTCAGCAACTCCCATTCTTGCCAGGCAACTGGGAGAAATACAAACTCATCTAGGATTCGATGTGAGAAGAAGAATGAAGGAGGTTCCTAAAACAGTGTGCTCCTAAAAAGCATTTCATTCCTAGAGTCACAAATGCACCATTATTCCTGAATTTCTACTGACTCTGTATTCGTTTCCTATGGCTATTGTAACCAATTATCATAAATAGGCTTGTAACCACACTCTGTAAATCTTATCATAATGCAGATCACAAGTCTGATGTGGATCTCACTGAACTTAAGGCACAATTGGGCCCAGGCTGTGCTTCTTGCTTTAGGCTCTTGGAGAGAATCCATGCCTTCCCTCTTCCCAGCCTTTAGAGGCCACCTGCATTCCTTGGCTCGTAGCCCCTTCCTCTGTCCTCACAGCAGCAATGCCAGGCCACATCTTTTCAGGTTGCCATCACTCTGTTCTCTATTCCATAGTCTCATCTTTTTCACTTTTTTCCTTTTCCTTTTTCATTGGTAAGGCTCATTGTGACTACCTTGACTCCACCCGAATACTCCAAGAGTGTCACTGAATTTTAAGTTCATCTGATTAGCAACCTTAATTCCATCTGCATCATAAATTCCCCTCCGCCAAGCAGCATAGCATATTCACAGCTTCCAGGGTTGAGAACATGGAAATCCTTACAGAGCTTTTATTTCTAAATTGCATCAGGCAAATATATACATATTTATTTCCTTAGGAGCGATAGCACAGCGGTAGGGCATTTGCCTTGCACGCAGCCAACATAGCCAACTCGAGTTCGATTCCTCCACCCCTCTCAGAGAGCCCGGCAAGCTCCCTGTGACGTATTCGATATGCCAAACACAGTAACAACAAAGTCTCCAATGGAGACGTTACTGGGCCCGCTCGAGCAAATCGACGAACAACGGGAGGGCCTTTACCTTTACCTTTACCTTATTTCCTTAGTAGCATACATTTTGTTCTTTATTATTATTTCTTTTTTTGATAGCAAAAAGTATTCTTTCCTAGGAGTTGAGTCCTACTAGGGTCCAAATGAAGTAAAGTGCTCTTCTGATAACCACCTTTTACTGAGTCCTCTTATACCAGGCAATGTATGCTACATTCGTTTTTCGAATTCTTACTGGAGTTCTGAAAAACAGACATGGCAGGAACCCAACCCAGATTGGATCCCTGGCAACACCTATGGTCCCCGAGCACCACCAGGATTGATCCCTGAGTACAGCGTGGTGTGGCACAAAAACAAAATGGGGGGAAAAGCATGATTGATTATATTCTGTTTATTGATTGAAACACATGAGATTCAGAAAGACTAAGGGCTACTAAGTCCCCCTGGCTTCTACTCAGTATGGAAGAAATCTGTTTTCCTGCTTTCTCAACCCCCAGGTCCTCAGACCCTCCTAGGACTGTGCCCAGAGAGTCTCACCCTTTTCTGTTGATTTAAGGTAAACCCACCTACTTGGGGAGTCCTTGAGCTAAACAGCTGGAATCCTAATAATCCTCCCAGACCTGGCTGATCCTCGCTTCCCCTCCAGACCCACTGCGATGACTCAGATCTGAATTTTCTGGTGAGCATGTGCACATGCTGAGAATGTCCTGGGAAATCGGAATAGAAGAACACTGATGCCACATCTTGGGGCTTTCTTTGCATCAACACAGCACATTCTCATGGGAGAACAGAAGCTGAAACTTTGACTATGGAAAGCAGAACTTGGAAATGCTTTGGGTGAAATCATCTACAGGTCAACATTACTTAGTCTCAGACGTTAATGAACACCCAGCCATTGGAGAGCTCTGCTTTCAACTCTGTGTTCGGTCTCCCTACCCACAACCCCCCCATCCCAGGAACTTCTCTGGGGACTTAGCTAGGCTGTCAGAGGCCCCCGCACCCTGCAGCCATTTGGTTCCTGTGTGGGAGGTGAGTACTCACTCTACTGCACTTGCCTGCCCTGTGATGCGAGGCAGAAGCATGAGTGTGAGGAAGTAGAGAAGCAACAAATTCACTGGCCACTTCTCTCCACGAGCTGACATGCTCCAGCTTTCTGGTGTTTTCTTGTATTTTCAGACTGGCGACAGGGTTGCTATTTTGAGGAGTTCTTTGTTGTCACATCAACTAGTTCAGCCAAGTAACATAATAAAAGAAAAGGAAGATTGGTAGGGTTGTCGACTTTAGAAAACTCACTTTCCTAGTCATCGTGTATTTCTTTTCATCATTTGTATGGACCAGGATATTATCCGCTTCAAAGCATCCGTTTCTTGAATGCCTAGCTCAGTCCCCCTTGCAGTATTTTCCCTTTGCCCTGGTAGTCACATTGGGTGGAAACCTGTTTATCACCTCCGCAGACAGCCAGCCCCAAGTCACTTCTCTCCCTAAGACACTTCTGAGTCCCAGCTCAGAGCAGATGTGCGCAGAGCACAGCATCAGCAGTCTCGAGTTTAACAAACCCGAGGCAGGAACCGTTACCACAGAACCCTACAAGTGAGCATCCCTTGTAGGTGTTGGTGTGTGGTGAACCGTTTGCGGCTTACTCATCTTTGTCTCTCAGAGATGGTCCAACCAAGACCCTGTGCAAAGCAAGTGCCTAGGAAGGCTGGTTAAAAAGATCAGCTTTTGAACCAGGTGGCTTCACATGGAGGTTTGCTAGAAAAACAACATGCTAATGAAGGCAGTACGGCCTCCAGGATGGGCTCCTGAAGCAGAAAAAAAAAAAAAGAGTAGTGAGAATGAAATCACTAGTCAGTAGGCCAAGACCGTGCCCTGTGGACTGGACTCAGCTGAGGAGTGAGAACAGAGCTGACGAAACCCAAGTAAAGTCCGGAGTTTAGTTAACAAGGACAGCACCAGTGTCCGTTTCTTAGTTTGGAACAATGAGCAATGATCACGGAAGATGGTAACCATTATTTGCAGTTGGGTGAGGGTCTGTAGCATGTCTTTGTGCAATCTTTTCAACTTTTCTGCCAATTAAAAATGATCCCGGAGTCAAAAGTTTATTCAAACACAAACAAGCACGCTAATTTTGTTTTAAAGAAACTGTGGTTTTCTTTTCTTCCAAAGTAATGAGTTTATGTAGTGCAGATGTTTTTATACAATAAGTTTGGAGTAATATGATAACTCTATGTTGTTAAAATGATTGCAGCAACTACCATAAGAGCCTGATGCGGGCCTTAAGTAGGCCGTGGATAGCCCTTCTTGGTTTAGTGTCGCCCCAGCTACACCCGGACGGAGATGAAACACCGTGTATCTGTGCAACTTTTCTTTGACTTCTTTGCAGCCTTTTCTGTGGCTTCTCTGTATCTTTTGTGTACGGTAGTTTCTTTTTTTTTTAAGTTTCTTTTGTGTGTGTGTAAGCATCTTTTTTTTTTAATTTTTATTAGTGAAACACCATGAGGTACAGTTGTAGACTTACAAATTTTTGTGCTTGGGTTTCAGTTATACAATGATCGAGTACCCATCCCTCCACCAGTGCCCATTCTCCACCACCACGAATCCCAGTATCCCTCCCACCCCCCCATTCCCCCCCACCCAGCCTCTGTGGCAGGGCATTCCCTTTTGTTCTCTCTCCTTTTGGGTGCTGTGGTTTGCAAAAGAGGCACTGAGTGGCAACCATGTTCGGTCTAGAGTCTACTTTCAGCATGCATCTCCCATCCTGGGAGGATCCTTCCAACACCCTTCATTTGGTGCTCCCTTTTCTATCTGAGCTACCCTTTCCCCTAGCACAGTTTCTTAAAGTGGCTGATCACTGGTTAATAAGAGGACCTACAGAAATAGGACATGCGTTTTCTGTACAAAACACATGGTTCCTCTAAAAACCTGAAGCACATGCATTTCTCAGAGATGTTTTATGTCCCTCCGAATACATTTTAGAAAACTGCAGTTTGCGGGCAATGCTTAGAATGTTGGATTCAAGTGTATTCACAGCGGAAAAGCACTGCTGCAGGGGATAGGAAGAGCTGGTGATTTTCACAGGAAAACTGAGGTGTACCCTATTCCTCTCACCCCATCTTCATCCTGGGGCCTGACCGACTCCACAGAACATTCAAGTGCATCTGGCAGGGGGAGCCGCTTCTGAAGGTGTAGACAGTACACAAATGATTGCCCATTGAGAAAGTGCCATTTGAATAAAAAGAGTATTTTTGGTCTCATTCTCTCAAACTCATCCTCTGGAAATGGTGTTTGCCAAGGTCCTCTCTAGCTGAGGATTACTGAGCCTTATCCCTGGGGTGTACTGCAACCAGGCAAAGGACACAGGGCTTTGCCTTCAGTCTCTTGGCACCAACTGGGACGCTCCATCAGCTAGTCTGACGGTGATCTGTAATCCTTGTTTTCTGCTGGTGGTTCATCTGCCACATGGCAAAGCATTTTATTTTTTTATTATTTTTTTTTCTTTTTGGGTCACAACCAGCAATGCTCAGCGTTTACTCCTGGCTCTGAACTCAGGAATGACTCCTGGCTGTGCTCGAGGGACCCTATGGGATGCTGGGAATCGAACCCAGGTTGGCCGCATGCAAGACAAACCTGCTGTACTATCGCTTCAGCCCCTGGAAAAGCATGTTAGTCTTAGAGAAGAGAGCTCTCTCTCTGCTCACCGCCTCCCTTAGTCCAAATTTGAACAAAGACCCGCAAAATTTCCCAGGGGGCAGTCCAGCCTTCTGGGCCCCTGACTGGTATTCCAGAGAATTCCTTTCATCCTGAGCGAGACTACAGCTGCTCCAAGCCGAATAACTGTTGGCACCAGTGATTACCAGATGTTGGCTATAGGAGTGAGACAACCTGAAAGATTTCGATCAAAGACGGCCGACTGCCCCTGCTGACATCACCCACCCTCTCCCCCCCCCCCCACTTCTCCACACCCACCAGGTCTTCCGCACCCAGTGTTCCATAGTTTCAGCTCAAATGAAACCCCATCTGTGAACCCCAGGCCCCCAGTTTTGCCTCCAGAAGAGTCAGGGGAACACTTTGGCCTCTGTCCAAGCTGAAAGGAGAGATCAATTTCATTTTTTCCTTATTATCACAGTTGCCCTTTTTCTCTGGGGGAAAAAGGAGCTTGCCAAAGACAGTGAGCCGAGTGCTGCCAAACTCAGCCAGATCACGGTAAAAGGGGTGTGTGTGGGGGAGGAGACTGACCTTTCTCTCCTGCACCCCCAAGGTCCCCAGACTTGTTTCACATAGGCCAGGTCAGTCGAGGATGAACAGCTGGACATCCTACTGGCTGCCAACCGTGCCCACATGGAAAGGAGCAGAAGGCAGGTTTCATACCCAGCAGAGAAGCGGGCAGCCCTCTGCAGACTGTCTCTGCAAATCCAGCCCTGGTTCTGTGCCCTGCCATGGCTAAAGGAGTCACTTAGGGGCTGGAGCGATAGCACAGCGGGTAGGGTGTTTGCCTTGCACGCGGCCAACCCAGGTTCGATTCCCAGCATCCCATATGGTCCCCCGAGCACCGCCAGGAGTAATTCCTGAGTGCAAAGCCAGGAGGAACCTTTGTGCATCGCTGGGTGTGACCCAAAAAAGCAAAAAAATATTTAAAATATTAAAATAAAAGAGGCGCTTTCGCAGGGACAGTGGCAGGCAGCCCCTTGTCATGGAAAAGCCCCACTATTTGCTATTTATATTGCACAGCCGAAGAGGAGCGCTTTCATTCGCAGACAGGCTGAGTCACTCATTCTTGCAGCCGAGATTAGCAAGCAGGAGTCTCAGCTTGCAATCTGGTGGGGAGGGAGAAGCTTCTGACATGATTTATGCAGCGAGAGTGCTCGCTCACTTCTCTCTCACCTCTCGGCATTTCAGACACACATACCTCGTGGCTTTGACCATCTTTTGCATCTAAAGATTGCATCATGTGGTCCTGGCAGTGGGCTGAGCTCACCCCCAGACTGAGACATATGGGTTTTGCCCAGATAATTATGTATCTAGCATTGTAATTCAGGCATGGCACTGGTGTTTCATAATGGTTTCTTCTCTTTTTCTTTTTGCATTTTGGGTCACACTCGGAGGTGCACAGGGGTTACTCCTGGCTTTGCACTCAGGAATTACTCCTGGCGGTGCTCAGGGAACCCCATATGGGTTGCTGGGAATCGATCCTGGGTCGGCAGCGTGCAAGGCAAACGCCCTACCAACTGTACTATCCCTCTAGCCCCCAATAATGATTTCTTTTTTAATCTGGATTCTTCCAAGGGAGGGATATGGGGCAACAAAGAAATGAAAAAAATTCTAGGGTCTCTTTCTCAGTTGTGCTGAGCCAATGGGAGAAGAGATTCCTGAACTCACACTCAAGGGGATTGGGGGTGGCCTGTGGACCAACACCATCAGCCTCATCTGGGATCTTCTAGTAATTGTCAGCCCAGCCCTATCTGCAACTTTGTATGATTTCCATTTGACTCCTGCACATATTACAGTGGTATGCCATCACTGAACTTCCGGGAGATGGCACTGAGCTGTGCCCTGGCACGTGTTGACCACACAGTTGGTTGGGTCCACCCTCAACAGCTCCCAAGTCACCCACTGGTCAATAACCCCCTTCTCAATTTTAATTTTCACGACTGCTGGCAGAACTTGGAGGAGGAGTGTCGCACAGTTCATGGTGTCTTCAGAAGAAAGTCAATGTGAACTATAAAGGGAAGAAATGATAGACTTCAAACTCTGAAGGCAGACATTCATTTCCAACCATGAGCTAAGTATCAAGGCAAGAGGAAGAACTAGTGGTCTTAGGAAATTTGGTTTTATTCCGAGTGGGCTACTAAATAGCTTAAGGGCATCTCTAAGTGGACACAGAGAATAGAGTAGAATATCCCTAAGAACTCTTCGTTGGGTCTAGATTCTGGTTTATATAGCTAATTACTGTTACTGTTACTGTTACTGTAACAGAGACCTGGGCCCTAGGAAAACAGGATAAGGACACTATTCAGGTCTTCCAAAGAGGAATCAAAAGAGCTATGCTTGGAATATCATGTTTCACCCAAGTGAGAGAATGAATCCGGAGTTCCAACCTCCATCAACGATCAAGAATCAGGGTTGCTGTCTCGTTTGCCAAGGCGTTGAAAATCAGATGGGCTGTACACATAATGCGATTCGGAGACTACCACTGGACTAGAACTGTTACCAACTGGATTCCAAAGGAAGTCAGAAGAACGCCTGGCCATCCACCTACGAGATGGTCAGATTTCTTTGTCAAGACCCTGAATGAACAATTTGAGGCTCTTTGTGTTCCTGGAGCGAGTAGATGCCATTGAGCTACACTAGCACGTGACAGGAATGAATGGAGATGTTACTGGCGCCCGCTTGAGCAAATCAATGAGCAACGGGATGACAAGTAATACAAGTGATTGTTAATTATAGGATGAAATATCAATAGAACACTCACTTATCTCTACAACCATAATGTCTATAAAATAGCTCTGCTCCCAAGCCCTGCATGTCTTCTCCAGATCCTTGATCCTGGTTTGCTTTTCTCCAGAGCATTTATCAATCCACCTGTCATAAGATGCTTTCTTATGTTTTAAGTCAGCGTCCCTGCAAGGATGCAAGCTCCTTGAGGGCAGGAATTCTGTCTTACTCACCTTGTACCTTCAAGACCTGAAACAACTCCTACCATGCAACGACCTATTATGTAGGGATGAGTTTTCCCCATTTGTACACCTCACAAAGGAAACATTTGTGTGTGTCCCCAAATTTTCAAATCCCAGAAGAAAAAATTAAAGCAATGTTCTATTCTTACTTCTTTTCTTTCTTTTTCTTTCTTTCTTTCTTTCTGTCTTTCTTTTGCTTTTTGGGTCACACTCAGTGATGCACAGGGGTTACGCCTGATTTTGCACTCAGAAATTACTCCTGATGGTGCTCGGGGGACCATATGGGCTGCTGGGAATTGAACCCAGGTCGGCCACATGCAAGGCAAATGCCCTACCTGCTATACTATCGCTCCAGCCCCTTTCTTTCTTTCTTTCTTTCTTTCTTTCTTTCTTTCTTTTGTTTTTTGGGTCACACTCAGTGATGCACAGGGGTTACACCTGACTTTGCATTCAGGAATTATTCCTGATGGTGCTCGGGGGACCATATGGGCTGCTAGGAATTGAACCCAGGTTGGCCGCATGCAAGGCAAATGCCCTACCTGCTATACTATCGCTCCAGCCCCTTTCTTTCTTTCTTTCTTCCTTCCTTCCTTCCTTTCTTTCTTTCTTTCTTTCTTTCTTTCTTTCTTTCAGCTTCTTTGGGTCACAGCTGGTGATGCTCAGGGGTTACTCCTTGTCTTGCACTCAGGAATCACTCCTAGTGGTGTTCGGGGGACCTATGAGGTGCAGGAAATCAAACACGGGTTGGCCTTGTACATGAAAAATGGCCTAGCCACTGTGCTATCGCACTGTGTTCCCACCCCTCTTAGTTATTTTCTGATTTTGTAATTCCAGCTCTTCATTCATCTCTACCTACTTTCCCTTACATTATTTTCTCCATGGAGTCTGACTTCCCTGGACCCTTCCCCATAGATCTGAGTGTTGTATTTTCATAAACACAATCCACTAATGAGGTTTTCTTAAATTGATTGTCTGCATCGTTTTCACTTTTAGTGAAAGGCTAAGAGATAGACAGGCCCTGGTTATGTGTTTGGGCGGGTGGGTGAGGAGCGTGGGGCAGACACTGTCTGGCAACTGAAACCACTCCAGAGGCGTGAAGGCTTCACACACACACACACACACACACACACACACACACACACACACACAAGATCAACGTGAGGAACCTGTGAAAACCTCTAAAATGCAGAATTCTAGGCCCAGTGCATGGCTGGACCCTGTGGGAGGAGAAGCTACGCTGATTCTAAGGTCATGCTAAGAATATCAAAGAAAATCATTGGGCCAGAGTGATTGTGCAGTGGGAAAGGTGTTTGCTTTACACATGGCAGACCCAGGTTCGATCCCCAACACTCCACATGGTCTCCCAAGCCTGTCAGGAATGATCACTTAACACAGAGCCAGGAGTAAGCCCTGAGCACCTCCAGGTGTGCTCAAAAAGGAACATCAGGGCCAGACAGGATAGCTGTTAACTTGGATTAGAACTTCAGCACCCCACACCATCACCGAAACCCCACCAGGAGTGAGCCCTGAGCACTGAGCTAGAAGTAAGTCCTGAGTACCACCAGGTGTAGGCCTAAAGCAAAAGCAAACAAATATCCATCAACTGCTTCAAGCTCTCTCCCTTGG
The DNA here is from genome assembly GCF_029834395.1 of Sorex fumeus. Classification (NCBI taxonomy): domain Eukaryota; kingdom Metazoa; phylum Chordata; class Mammalia; order Eulipotyphla; family Soricidae; genus Sorex; species Sorex fumeus. Next base: position 39,222,649 of record NW_026606143.1, read on the forward strand.
AGGAAACTGTGCCTGGGTAGGAGATCGTAGAAAGCAGTGCTCAGGCCTGCTCTTGTTCCCTGTGCTGCCTTACACCCCAGCTCAGATTTTACACATGGAGGCCCCTGCACCATGAAGCTGAATGTAGAGTCCATTAGCAGCTTTCCTTCTCGGCACTTCACTTTTTTTTTCTTTTTCTTTTTGGGTCACACCCTGCGATGCACAGGAGCTAACTCATGGCTCATGCACTCAGGAATTACTCCTGGTGGTGCTTGGGGGACGATATGGGATGCTCAGAATCGAACCCAGGTCTGCCACGTGCAAGGCAAACGTCCTACCCGCTATGCTATAGCTCCCAGCCCCTCTTGGCACTTTTCTAGTTTTGGAGATCTGAAAACTGAGAGGAAAATCCTTTTCCTTAAAGGGCCCAGTAAAAACGTCCAACCCAGGGCTGGAGCAATAGCACAGCGGGTGGGGCATTTGCCTTGCACGTGGCCGACCTGGGTTCGATTCCTAGCATCCCGTATGGTCCCCTGAGCACCTCCAGGAGTGATTCCTGAGTGCATGAACCAGGAGTTAGCTCCTGTGCATCTCAGGGTGTGACCCAAAAAGAAAAAAAAAAGTCCAACCCAGAAGCCATCCAGCTGCAAGCCTGGGTGGCAGCGTGAGACTAAGTTGCGACGTGGAGGCCCACGCCTCCAAGTTCTGTTCCTTTGGCTTCACAAATGTTTCTCACACGGTGCTGGATTGTCTTTTTTCCTGCGTAACCTTTTTTTTTTCCTTTTTAGGATTTGAGCAGTGATGTGTTCTACTCCAAAAGAGAAATACCAATAGGAAGGGGTGGTGCATTGCTCACCCGCCTCAGGATTCTCTCCATGTAAGAGTCGGCTGCCTACTCACTGGTTCTTATGTGGAAAGCGTTTCAATTCAATTATCACTATGTCAGAATTGAAAACCTGTGAGCTTCGGGTCTCCTCTCCCACTAGCCTTTCTTGCAAAGCCTGGGAGCTCTATATGGAGAGGCATGTGCGTGCCAGAATGGAGTTCCAGGCTGTGCGTAGGGGGCTGAATAGCGTCTCACTGTTTCATCATAGATCTGTAGAGGTGGAAAAGATCACCAAGAGGTCTCAAATGGGCCTGATGCCATGTTACAAATGAGCAAATCAAAATCAGAGATTGGCTGGAAAAAAACTGAGTGCCCAAGAACAGATGACTGGTTAAAGAAACTTTGGTACATCTACACAATGGAGTACTATGTAGCTGTTAGAAAAGATGAAGTCATGAAATTTACATACAAGTGGTCACTTAATCACTTAATCACTTAACTTCCCTTTAGTCTTCGATTTGCTCGAGCGGTTGCCAGTAACGTCTCCATTTGTCCCTGTCGCGTGCTAGTGTAGCCCAATGGCATCTTTTCGCTCCGGGAACATGAAGGGCCTCAAACCGATCGTTCATGATCTTGACGAAGAAGTCTGACCATCTGGTAGGTGGGCGGCCACGCGGTCTTTTGACATCCCGTGGAATCCAGTCGGTAACAGCTCTAGTCCAGCGGTCGTCTTTAAATCTCATTACGTGACCAGCCCATCTGATTTTCGACACCTTGGCAAATGAGACAGCGTCCCTGATCCTTGATCGTCGACGGATGTCAGAACTCCGGATTCTTTCTCTCATTTGAGTGAAACGTGATATTCCAAGCATAGCTCTTTCTATTCTTCTTTGGGAGACCTGAATAGCGTTCTCATCTTGTTTACGTAGGGCCCAGATCTCCAAGACCATTCATGGTAACTCACAGTTCCAGAAGGCAGAATCTAAACGATGGACATGGGAGTCTCCCGGTGGACGATTCCACAACGAAATGGACCACATCATATTCAATCGACGGTTTTGCCTGACTGATGTCGCTGTTGTCCCAAAATTTCGAACAGGATCGGACCACCATCTCCTTCGTGCAAAATTCTACTTCACAGAGCGGGGAGAAAGGGCTGCAAAATTCAAAAAGAGAACTCCCAGAATGACCACCAACTGGGAACTCTTTGGTACTATTGCGGCAACATGGGAAGATGCCATTGTTGACAATATTGACGAGGAATACGATCGACTGGTTCAGCACCTCCATGAATGTGCGAGGAACGCCAAGAGAGAGATAAGGGTAAGGTGTAAAGGGTAAAGTCCCTCCCGTTGATCGTCAATTTGCTCGAGCGGGCCCAGTAACGTCTCCATTGGAGACTTTGTTGTTACTGTGTCTGGCATATCGAATACTCTCGGTAGCTTGCCGAGCTCTCCGAGAGGGGCGAAGGAATCGAACTCGGGTCGGCCATGTTGGCCGCTTGTAAGGCGAACGCCCTACCCGCTGCCACAAAAAATCGCCTATCTTCGAAAACTCTTGAGCTAATTCGCCAGCGTGGTTTGGCGCATGCCTCAGGCAACCGCAAGCTAACGTCCGAGCTCGCAAAACAGTGCAGAGATGCGATCAAGGAAGACCTCAAAGAGAGAAGAGCAGAAGTACTGGTAGATGCGGCAGAAGCCAGGAACAGTATTCGTAACACCCGCCTGTCCTTCGCCAACTATAAGACCAAGATGACTGCCCTCCGACGTCCTGATGGATCCATCACATCCTCCAGAATGGCAATGGAGAAGATTATCCATGACTTCTACTCAAATCTCTTCGATAGCCATGTCCACTTGCCGACATACCAAATTCCACAGGATGGATAGGTCGTTCCCAACATTCTCCCTTCTGAAATCCGACACGCCATTTCATCGGTAAAGAAACAAACAGCACCCGGCCCAGACAAGGTCAGACCTGAACACCTGAAGAACCTGCCGTCAGTACTCATCAATACACTGGCTCGGCTCTTCACTCGCTACCTGTCTGAATGCAAGGTTCCGTCCCAATGGAAAACCAGCAGGACCGTACTACTGTTCAAGAAGGGAGACATCCATGACATTGGCAACTATCGCCCGATCTGTCTATTGTCTGTCATCTACAAGTTGTTCACTCGAGTCATCCTAAATAGGATTGGCAGAACACTAGATGAAGGACAACCATGCGAGCAAGCAGGGTTCTGCAAAGGATTCAGCACCATCGACCATATCCACACGATAACCAAGCTCATTGAGGTTTCTCGGGAGTTCAAGATGCTGCTCTGTTTAACGTTCATTGATTTAAAGAAGGCCTTTGATTCTGTTGAGATGGAAGCGGTCATTGAAGCACTAGCCAATCAGGGCATTCAAGCCCAATACATCAGGATCCTCCGTGAGCTGTATTGCAGATTCACTACCAGGATCTCACCATTCTACAAAGAAGTGATCGTTGATGTCAAGAGAGGGGTGCGGCAGGGTGATACCATTTCACCAAAACTCTTCAGTGCCACCCTCGAGAACATCATGCGACGACTGGAATGGGAAGGAATGGGAGTGAAGATAGATGGTCGGCAACTACACCACCTCCACTTTGCTGATGACATTGTTTTAATAACACCAAACATCAGCCAAGCGGCACAAATGCTGGCCGACTTTGACCATGAGTGTGGAAAGGTAGGACTACAGCTGAATCTTATGAAGACAATGTTTATGAGAAACAGCCTTGTTCCTGACGCCCCATTCGCTCTCAACGGAATGACCATCTCCGAATGCAACAGCTATGTGTACCTAGGTCGAGAGGTCAACATGACAAATGACCTGGCACCCGAGCTGCGCAGGAGGAAGAGAGCGGCTTGGAACGCCTTCAAGAACGTCGAAGAAATAGCTAAGAGGACGAAGAACCTCCGGCTCCGGGCACATCTCTTTGATTCCACTGTTCTTCCTGCATTAACATATGCCTCGGAGACATACAAGTGGTACTACATGGAAAGTATCATGCTATGCGAAATGAGTCAAAAAGAGAGGGATAAACATAGAAAGATTGCATTCATCTGGGGAACATAAAGTAACAAAATAGGAGACTAACACCCAAAAATAGCCGAGATAAGTACCAGGAGGTTTACTCCATGGCTTGGAGGCCAGCTGAACACGCTAGGGGAAAAGGCAGCTCAGATAGAGAAGGGAGCACCAAATAAAAGGTGTTGGGAGGATCCTCCCAGGATGGGAGATGCATGCTGAAAGTAGACTCTAGACCAAACATGATTGCCACTCAATGCCTCTTTTGCAAACCACAGCACCCAAAAGGATAGAGAGAGAGAACAAAAGGGAATGCCCTGCCACAGAGGCAGGGTGGGATGGGGGGGATGGGGGATGGGAGGGATACTGGTATTCATGGTGGTGGAGAATGGGCACTGGTGGAGGGATGGGTACTCGATCATTGTATAACTGAAACCCAAGCACAAAAATTTGTAAGTCTACAACTGTACCTCATGGTGTTTCACTTATAAAAAATTTTTAAAAAATCAGAGATTGGTCTGCCTGAAGTCACCTGGTTAATTAGAAGCCAGGAAAAGACCCATTCATTTTGGCTGGTACTACTGTTGTATGCCTGAATTTGTTTCTTTTTGGGAAAACCTGATGCTAGTCGCAAGTTCCTGGATGTTATTTTGAATGTAAGTTTATCTTTGGAGAAGGAATTTTAAACTAGCATGTAGACCCAAAAGAAGAGTTCTTAGGAACCCTTTTGTGGAGAGATTCACGTGACTCCTAATCAACTCTATGCTCCCAGTTTTGGTGACTGATATTCAAGGTCCAACTGTCTAGAGAACTAAAGTAGAGAGGAAGTTTGGGAGCCAGAGTAGCTAGAAAAATTCTTAGTGAATCTAAGTTTCTGGGATCATTGTCAATGAAATGAAGACGCTCCTTAAATTCGCCCACAGTCAACAACACTGAAACCATAAGACCCAAACTGTAATGACCAAACTTTAAATGGTATCTGTCAAGATGGCAGCTTGGCAGTGGGGGGAGGGGGGTTGTAGGAGGGAACCTGAGAACATCAATAGAAAGAAGTTGACACTGGTAGTGTGATCAGTGTCGGGACACTGTATATCTAAAAGCCAACTATGAATAACTTCGAAAATCTTGGTGCTTTAATTAAAAAAAAAAACAGAAGAATGTATTGGTGACCACACATACAGAAGTGAAGATGTTCCCATATCAGGATTTTCACAGCATGCTCATAACAACCACATGTTAAGAGCAAAGCAACAGTTTTAAAAGTATCCAAACAGGGGCTGAAGCGATAGCACAGCGGGTAGGACGTTTGCCTTGCACGCGGCCGATCTGGGTTCGATCCCCGGCATTCCATATGGTCCCTTGAGCACTGCCAGGAGTAATTCCCGAGTGCAAAGCCAGGAGGAACCCCTGAGCATTGCTGGGTGTGACCCAAAAAGCAAAAAAATAAAAATAAAAATAAATAAAAGTATCCAAACAATAGATGCCACACTGAAATGTAATCGAATTTCCAACTATTTGTAGTATAACTTATTAACAAAGTGATTTTAAAGACTCTGATGAAGAGAAAAAGGAAAACAAATGTGCAACTTAGACTGATGTCCAGGTAGAAAAGGAGTCATTTTTTTTCCACTTGGCTATTCCAGCAGCCATGGTCTTGATCCTGCCAAATGGGCCCGATATTCCTCTCTGGAGAAATGGTATCTTTCGAACCCATCAAAGAACAAAGTCTGCAAAGATGGAAACTCCTAATTCACTAATATTTTGCTGTATCCTTTCCAGATGCGGTCAGAAACCCTCGGCTTTAGAGTAAGATATAAAATGAATTACAGGAACCACAGATTTGTTTGAAAGGTCAGTGTGAGGGGGGGAGGGACAGTGCAGTGGCTAAGGCAAGTGGCTGACCCGGGTTTGATTGTCTGTTTGCCCCATCTGTTTGTCCAGCACTGCCAGAAATATCTCTGAGCATAGTCAGGGGTAAACCCTGAGCACCACTGGGTGTACCTCCCCCTCCCCCCCCCCAAAAAAAAAGAATGGAAAGAAAGTAAAGGGAAGGGAAGGGCAAGGAAAGAGAAGAGGGAATGGAGGATAGCACAGCGGGTAGGGCGTTTGCCTTGCACGTGCCAACTCACCCGGGTTCCATTCTCAGCATCCTATATGGCCCCCTGCCAGGAGTAATTCCTGAGTGCATTAGCCAGGAGTAACCCCTGTGCATCACTGTGACCCAAAAAGAAAAAGAGAGGGGAGGGGAGGGGAGGGGAGGGGAGGGAAGGGGAGGGGAGGAGAGGGGGGAAAGGAGGGGAGGGGGGAGGGGAGGGAAGAGGAGGGGAGGGGAGGGGAGGGGAGGGGGGAAAGGAGGGGAGGAGAGGGGGGAAAGGAAGGGGAGGGGAGGGGAGGAGGGGAGGAGAGGGGGAAAGGAGGGGAGGAGAGGGGGGAAGGAAGGGGAGGGGAGGGGAGGGGAGGGGGAAAGGAGGGGAGGAGAGGGGGGAAAGGAAGGGGAGGGGAGGGGAGGAGGGGAGGAGAGGGGGAAAGGAGGGGAGGAGAGGGGGGAAGGAAGGGGAGGGGAAGGGAGGGGAGGGGAGGGGAGGGGAGGGGAGGGGAGGGGAGGAGAGGAGAGGAGAGGAGAGGAGAGGAGAGGAGAGGAGAGGAGAGGAGAGGAGAGGAGAGGAGAGGAGAGGAGAGGAGAGGAGAGGAGAGGAGAAAAAGAAAGGGTCATATCTGTTCCTTTGCAGAGAATGAATGGGCCAAGCAGTTTCTGAAGCGGTACTGATACAGCTACAAAGAGATAGGAAGAAAGAGAATGGCCCCCGGAGAAAAATTCCTGAGAAGTGGCAGGTTAAGCAGTGGAGATAGAGAGAAGATAATAGTCCTCTAAAACTTCCTGCTGTCCCCAGGCCTGTTATCTTCCCATTTTGCATGTCTTTAACCTGATGCAAAGGTCTTAAACCTAAAGCAAAGTGTTCATCTCCCCCCCCCCCCCCCAGTAAAAAGAATATCCAAAAGAAAAGGTTTCTGCTTTTTCTCAGCGTCCTTCTTATGGCTATTCCCTGTCTGGCTTCCCCACACTTCCCTTCTCCTTCTAAAAGTTTCACTGTATTTCTTCTCCTCTCCACACCTCTGCTTTCAGCCCTGACTGCCTGAGGATAAGGACCTCTGTCTGTGCTCAGCCGCCGGAGACTTACAAAAGACAGCCCAAGTCCCATCCTCTGAAAGTTGAGAAGCAATTAGAAAATGACCCAAGGGACAGGGGAGATGGCTCACTGATAGCACAGGTGACACTGTGGTGAGGCCCTGGATTCCAGCCCCCTATGACTTTTTCCAGAACCCCTTGGGTATGGTCCCTGCAAGAACAGAGAGGGGCGTGAAGCAGAGAGAAAACAAAGACCAAACAACACAAGGATGCAGCAAAGGGAGAGTGAAAGCAACAAGATTCTTTTTACCTGTGGGTTTCAGACTTTTTATTACAACAGGGAGCAAGAGATTGAATAGCCAATACGCCTTTGCCAATCAGATGAAGAGTGTCTTAGATAGAAAATTCTTTCCTTTCTAGTACGTTGCAACATTTTTTTTTATTCTACTTCCATCTCAGAATTCACATTTTTAAAATTGAATCACTCTGAGATACAGTTACAAGCTTTCATGTTTGAGTTTCAGTCACACAATGATCAAACACCGATCCCTCCACCAGTGCACATTCTCCACCACCAAGGTCCCCAGTATACCCCACCTTTCCCACCCTCCCCCTGCCTCCATGGCAGAAAATTTCTCCTATACTCTCTCTCTACTTTGGGGCATTATGGTTTGCAGTACAGATACTGAGAGATCTACTTTCAGCAACATTTTTTAAATTTTTTATTGTAGTTATTTATTTATTTATTTATTTTTGCTTTTTGGGTCACACCCGGCGATGCACAGGGGTTTCTCCTGGCTCTGCACTCAGGAGTTACTCCTGGAAGTGTTCATGGGACCATATGGGATGCTGGGAATCGAACCCGGGTCGACCGCGTGCAAGGCAAACGCCCTACCCGCTGTGCTATCTCTCCAGCCCCAGCAACATTTTTTTTAAAAAAAGAATTGCTGTATCTTAGGGGAAGTCACCCAAAAAATCAGGGTATGAGAAAGGGTAACTTCATGATAAAAGTTCTGTGCCATTGTTATAGAAATATAATATATAAATATTTGTGTAATTACAAAATTCCATGTATAAATATTGCATAGAAATAGAAATATAATTTACAAATATAAATTCAGGCAAGCGATCAAGGGTATGTCATACAGGAGGAGGATCATTAAATTCCCTTAGAAGGAAGATTGAATTGTTTTTGCTAATTTCTTTATGGTTTCTCCTGACCATAAAGGTAGGTGGTTCTGTTGGTTTTATAACAGTGCTTTAATTAGCATGATGTGTGACTAACGCTCAGACTTGGAGAAAGAAGCATCAAAAGAAGTTTTGTTTTCTTCCCAAACAGAAAAAAAAAACATTGTTGTTTTGTGTGTGAGCTTGTTTTTGCTGTACTGAAAGACTTATTCATATACTTATTCACGTATTATATATATACATATATATATATATACACAAATGTGTATACATACACACACATATCCACACACAAATGTGGGAAAGAGAAGCCTCTCTGAAGCTTTAATTTTCCAGTTCTGAAATGAGCAAAACATTGTCATATTGATCCCAGAGACAGAGAAGTACAGTTTAATTAAACGGATCCTCACATTTTATGAGGCCCTTTGAAATGTTTCGCTATAATAGGCCATAGAAATGCAAATGATTAACAGGAAGCGGGAGGTTGCCAAGCCATCAAGGAGCTGAAGGCAGATTTTTCTCCATAAATCTTGCAATGCAAAGAAAAAAGCCAAAAAGTCCAAGTCCAGACCTTAGAGTGGCCCGACCTTTTGGACTCCTCCCTGAGGTGGCCCCTGCAGTGAGCGTGACCTGCAGGACCCCCTGACTCTAACAGCACCCTAAATAGAGCGATTAGAAGGCTGGAAGTCTGGGAGAAGATTGTTTGGGACACAAAGGTTTTGAAAAATCAACTTCCGGCTCCTCAGAGCTTACACTTGGCTGACATTTTAAAAACTGGTGGGAAGGATCAGAGCAATAGTACAGCGGGGAGGCCCTTTGCATTGCATACAGCTGACCTGGGTTCGATCCCCGGCATCCCATATGGTCCCCCAAGCACTGACAGGAGTAATTCCTGAGTACAGAGCCAGGAGAGTAGACCCTGAGCGTCACTAGGTGTGATGTCCCCCCCCCAAAAAAAGCCAAAAAATAATTGGTGGGAGATTGGGGCCACACCCAGCGATGATCAGGGCTTAGTCCAACTCTGCACTCAGGAATGACTCCTAGCGAAGCTCCAGGGACTATTAGGGATGCCAGGGATCAAACCACCGTCAGCTGCATGCAAGGCCAATGCCCTAGCTGCTGTTCTATCACTCTGGCCCACATTTTAAAATCTTGAAGAGCATAGCAACTTAAAAAGAACTTAAAATCAAGGGAATGGAAATCATAAAGCACTGTGTCTCGATTGATGTAGTTTTCTTTTCCTCCAGTTTTATTGAGATCTGTATGTTCGATCTTTGAGAATTACTCTGCATTGTCTTTTCTATGAATCATATGCCAGTGTTAGAATCATAAGAATTCTATAACTAGACTAATCCATTTCACCTGCTAGCCTCCGAAGGTGCCTGGTCCGTTGGTTTACGTTGGTTCCATGGCAGCTGAAAGCTTCCCCTTCCGTACCAGTGTGCTGGCAACGATTTGCTTACTGTCTGGGCTTGCTGCCTTTGATTTGCATGGGTTTCTACCACACTTGCTGCTGGAAAGTTCGGGAAGAGGAAACCGCTGCCTGGCCCCGACTCTTTTCAGTCTGGAGAAATGACTGAGTTGGCTCTTGGCACGCACTCGTGCTTCTAGAATACTGTGGGCTGGTGGAGCTGTCGTCCAAGCAATAGTGTGGTGCCAAATGCCCGATTCTGTGTCATTTTGTGGGTTTCATCTTAGAACGAAAGAGCAGGCGGCAAAACAGACACACTTCTTGCAGCCTATTTTCACCCCTTTCAGAGCATGTTCTGATTGTAGGGGCCGGCCTAATTTCTGCTTTGTCTGGGAAAGCGGCTGTGCAGAAGAGTGCAAAAGGTTTCACTTCCTTTCTAACCTTTACTGAGAAGAGAAGAGCAATTTGAAAATGCAGGGGACAGACACTTCCTGGCTGCCTTTGTTGAAAGCCTACCACGTGACACATCTTCAAATAGAATTGAGAGGCACATTTCATGATCCCTTTCTTGGTGACAAATTTCTCAATAACATGGAGTTTTGATGTAGTATTCTTTTCACAGTGTTGCAAGGATTCTCCCAGCCCACAAGTTAGAGTGGCCTCAGTTACCCAATCCCTCTCTGTTAGGTACATGTGCTCGGAGTATTCCATACCTGGGCCAGCTGTTTAAAGGGCTCCAACAATTCAGAAATATAAACTGACAAATATAAGCTACATCATGGATAGCCCCAAAATGGATTATTCCCTTTAGCTAGACTGAAGTGGGCAGTAAGGATACTTGTTTTGGGTTGCTTGTCTTTTTTTTTTCTTTTCGGGTCACACCCAGCGATGCACAGGGGTTACTCCTGGCTCTGCACTCAGGAATTACTCCTGGCAGTGCTCGGGGAACCATATGGGATGCTGGGAATTGAACCCAGGTTGGCCACGTACAAGGCAAACACCCTACCCACTGTGCTATTGCTCCACCCCCGTTGCATGTCATCTTAAGAAAAATGTCCCAAATGTTTCGAGGCGGGGGGCCTCATAAGATACTTTTCAAATTTGAGAAGCTCTCTGTGCACAGATTTTCTTAGTATAATCAGCAATATCCCTTGGCATGGTGAACCCCCAAAGTCTCGCCACTACTTTCCCTGTTGCGATCATCAGCTCCTTAGTGTTTGAAGAGTTAAACCTTCGGTGTAATGTGAATAAGAAAGGTCCTTGAGTTGCCACAGATGACTGAGAAGGGAAGTGAGATTGGATTGAACAGGGAGAAAGATCTTGAATTGAATGAGTAAGGCTCCCTGAGAAGTGCGAAAGAAACCAAACAGTCTCTCAGTAGCCAAGTGAAAATTGCTTCTCACTGGCCAATAATCATTTGGCCTTCCTGATGGTTCTGGGCCTGGTTGATCTCTTGCCTGCAGCAGATAGAGGTCGAAGCTTACTCCGTTTTCAAAGGCATGATTTGGCGGTGGGAAAATTGGGAATCAAGTCAACCCACTTGGTTGACTTACCAGTCAGATCCGTCTCACCCTGCTTCTCTTCTAGAGTTAGGCAACTCATTGAACATTCTTTATTTGACCTGTGAGGAAGGTGTCTGGAAGTCAAAACAGCTTTGAACAATGAGCCCCTGGAATAGAACTGTAAAATTCCAAAGGCCAGAATCCCTCTGCTTTAGATTTGGTTTTCCTCCTGTGACTTCCACAGTAGGTGCTTCATACGTGTGTGTACAATGAATGAAGTTTGCTCATGACCCACCCTTCCAAATGCACTGCACTGTAGCACTGTCCTCCCATTGTTCATCAGTTTGCTTGTGCGGACACCAGTAACGTCTCCATTGTGAGACTTGTTGTTACTGTTTTTGGCATATAGAATACGCCACAGGGAGCTCGCCAGACTCTGCTGTGGGGGTGGGACACTCTCGGTAGCTTGCCGGCCTCTCCGAGAAGGAAGGAGGAATCGAACCTGGGTCGGCCGCATGCAAGGCAAATGCCCTACCCGCTGTGCTATCATTCCAGCCTTTACAGTAATACAATATAATTATATAATTCCAAATGAACACATCTAAATAAACAAGTATGTTAAAGATCAGCAAGTGAGCCCATGGAAAGCCCGGAGAACTTCTGTCTATATACATTTCCACCCTGTCAACACCTGGGTATTTGGAAACTCCTGGATGGTTGCCTCCATTATTTTACTTCCCTCCAAATGCTGATTAGATACAAAAGTTCTAAAGTAAGGTGGGAACTAGTCCACCAGCCCGATAGTCTTCCTGCACCTACTGGCCTTGAAAGCCTTCCTATGAATGAGAAATTTAGCAGGAACTGCATCTACCACGTGGTGTGGCTTGCCAGTGCCTGGCGGTGAGACTCAAGACTCACAATGCTGCTACTGTGTGTTGACTTCTCTAGAGTCTTTCAGTTAACTAGCCCTTCAGTGCACCTGACTACAGAAGCTGCAAGTCTCTGCCTTGCCCCTGGGCTTCCAGGAGCTTCAAGGCATGTTTCTGAGTCTCCCCAGACAGTGTGCCACCCTCTGAAGAGAGAGTAATCCTGCTCTGTCCCCACCAGCAGACCAGAAGTCATTCTGGGAGTAAGATGACAATCCAGTGGGTAGACAAAGCCGGCACTGTGTGCTTTTCTGTCTGCCCATTGTTGGGCCGGGGCTGACCCAGGGTTGTGCATTCTCTGCATATCAGGAAGTCCCTAATCAGGGGAAGCAGTTTCTTTATAGTATCAAGGACATAGGCAAATTTAGAATTATTGGGGGGATCTTTTTTAGAGCATTTTTTCTTCCTCTCCCTTCTTCCCATCATAGAAGTGCTGAGTGCAGACTTTTAACTTGAAACAAACTGGGTAAGAATGAGTTTTTAGCATAGACTCTTTGGGTTCTGGATTTGATATTTGTATCCTTGGCTTCCTACACAGGCCTTCAGCAAGACCTTTGGCAAATGTTCTCACACTTTTGACTTTCTCTATTGGTTCTCAGGAACAGCCTTATCTGCAGCTGGAGCAGGGTAGGGCCACACAGGCGCATGAAATGTTGGTCGTGTGAAACTAGTTCCCTGGGTAAAAAGCAATGAAAGAGTTGGGTTAAGGGAGTGATTTGACTTTAAAAGAAAATAACTGCATCCTTTAAGACGCTAACAACTATCGAGCATGTACTTCTGTCCAGATTTAAGTTCCACTAATATTTCATGGGTGCCAGTGAGTGCTTTTACATAGCTTATCTCTCTCGCTTGTCCTTTATTGTCACCCGATTTAGGGCTTTTCCCTCTGAAACCGGCCTTAATTTGCCTCCCTAATTTATTTCCCTGTGGTTTGGCTTTCTTGGAGATCCAGTGAGGCAGAGTTATGTGATCTTCAATATAAAAGCAGGTCCTCTTATATGTGTTTTTGCCATTTAGATAGAACTGTATATTTTTATAATAACCCTAATTCTGCATAAGGAATCCCCCTCCTCAACTCACGTTCTTTTTCTTTGCTTCTGTTTGGGGCCCACACCCAGCCAGCAGTGCTCAGAGCTTTCTCCTCACTGTATGCTCAGGAGTCCACTCCTATGGTGCTCAGGGGACCATAAAGTTGCCAAGAGAACCCTAGTCAGTCACATGCAAGGCAAGTGCCTTAGGGGCTGGAGCGATAGCACAGTGGGTAGGGTGTTTGCCTTGCATGCGGCCAACCCAGATTCGATTCCCAGCATCACATATGGTCCCCTGAGCACCACCAGGAGTAATTCCTGAGTGCAGAGCCAGGAGTAATCCCTGAGCATCGCCAGGTGTGACCCCCCACCCCCACCAAAACAAAAGAAATTACTTTACTATACATTGATAAGTATAATCTTACTTCTGGCCACAGGCCAGGTGGCAGGTGTACATTAAGATGATACTGGAATGATTTCATTCTATGGAAAGCTAAACCTCCCTCCCTTTGAATCTATTTGCTTTGAGAACCTAGACATTCAAATATAACCCTCCTCTCTATGCCCTCCGACCAGACCCAAGGGGGAGTGTCTGTCATCCTCTGACAGTCAGGAAAACTGGTGATGGCCCAGGCTGTCCGGCTCTGCCTTCAGGAGGGGAGGGGTGCCAGTCCCAAGAGGGCCAAGGGTCATAGGTGAAATATGCTTTCAGTCTTTGGATTCTGTTTTCCTTACCTTCCCACCATGCAGAGTACAGATCCTTTGGGTCTTTTTTTAAACTTTAATCTCCAGAATTTAATTTTTCTGCACCATGTAAGATGCTTCTTCAGAAATTGCATCCATATGAGAAGTTGGCTATTCATCATGGTGATTTTTCCGTGCCTACTCATTTCCTGCGGTTCCTCAAGTGCTCTTGAAAACAGCTTTGTCTGTAGTGGGGACAGCTGATCTTTTCTGAAACGGACCACAGTATAATTACTTTCTGTTGTGCAGGTCAGACAGTCTCTGTCACAGTGACCCAACTCTGCCCTTGAACATGAAAGCTGCTGAAAAATAGGTAACTGATCATATTTATTCATCAAATGAAGGTTTGCTGACTGCTGGTGTGCAGAGAGTTCATGAATTGATCATTTAGAATTCATTTTCTCAACTGGAAATTAAACTTTTTGTTTTTGGTTTTTGGCTACACCTGGCTGTGCTCAGGGCTTACTCATAACTCTGTTTAGAGATCACTCCTGGTGGTACTCAGGGGACCATATGCAGTGCCAGGGATTGAGTCCAGATTGGCTGCATGCAAAGTAAGCACCTTAAATCTTATACTGTCCTCTGGGCCCTGGAATGAAATTTTTATAGATGAGAAAATAGCAGTAGTTATCAGGTATGTTAATTTAGCAAAAGATGCCCTTATAGTGGTCAGATTCACAACTCATGCCCAATTCTCAAAAAAAGAAGACTGTTTTGCTGATAATGGAACTGGTTCTATGCATTTACTTCTACAACATAAACTCAGTAAACTGGTATGCGCCTTACTAATCTTACAACTGAAGACCCAAGTGACAGGTTAAAATTACCTTAGATTTTTTTTAGACTCTTTAATATGGATTTAAAAATTGGTCATGTGATGGTAGCATCCTTAGATGAGAGTGCTCGTAATTGGTCAAGATAGTTGTACCACAAATGACCCACCCGTATCCGGTTCTTTGTCAGCATCAAAGAATAATGGGAAAACTTAAATGCCCAGGTTTCCATGTCCTCATTCATTGACTTAGACACAAAATTATACAGTTTTAATATCAAATGCAACTGACTATAAAAACATGCCGTCATGACGATGATGTTATAAAGTAAACAAGTATATATTAAATGACTGGATTACAGTGTTTACATATTCTTACAAAAGGTCGTGTGTCCTTGGTCAATGGGAAACATGACAAGTGGCAATGCCATTTTCTAGAGTTCAGATTCTTAGACATCAGATTGCTGTATCTATAATTTTGCCTTTTATAAACCTCAAAAGGAAGAAAGAGGCAAGTAAGGAATGGAAGGAAGAATTGCTTTTCTATAACTAGATATATGACACTATTATGATTTTGTGTTATCTATTAGGCTTTGGCTGGCTATGCCATTGTATCCACTACCATGTAATATGTTGCTGGGTAATAATAAATCAGGAGTATCCACTTGGGTGGTCTGGCAAGAATTCAGTTTAAAGTAAATATAAGCTCTCTGGAGGTATCTACTGTGAGGAATGTTCTTTTTAAAGCTCATTGTTTATTTTAATCCAGTGGAAAAAACATAAAAACTGAGGAGTAAGATATATAAAGAGAAAGCACAAATATTAAGACTTGCAAATGGTAAAAGACAGTCAAGGACAGGATGAAGGTCAAGTTCAGCTTTTAGATTGCCCTAAAAAATTTCCCTCTGGAGTGAAGAGTTAAGGCCATGGAGATAGTTGGAAGGGCTGCAGCACATGCTTTGCATGCAGAGGTTCCAGGTTCACTTCCTGGCATCTGAGGGTCCCCTGAGCCTAGTGACCCCCAACACTGCTAACCCTGAACAGCACTGGGCTAAGTATTGCTAGAAGTGGCCCCAGGGCCCCTAAGGTCCTTTTGGGAGACACAAAAATCAATAAAAATGAATTGAAGAATTAAAGCACACTACCTTAATTTAACTCAGTCATCTTTTTGTTTGCTTGTTTGTTTCTTGGCCACACCTGGCTTAGCTCAGTGACAACTCCTGGCAGGGCTCAGGAATTCAACTCGGGTTGTCCACATGCAAAGCAACATACTTACCCAATGTACTATCTCTCTGACCCCTAACTAAGTAAATCTTAACAAGAAATTGATGAGTATATGCCTTTATTGTATTTTCAAACTTACTATTTTACTTTTTTCATCCTAAAGTGATACATGAATACACACACATGCACACTCACATACACGGGCTTAGGAAATATTGACAAATTCACAAAAGAATATACATCTGAACATTCATCTAATAACTAAATTCACCACCCGGAGATACCTACATTTTTAAGGGGAGGTTGCATTAAGGGGTGATATTTTCATTGTAGCGATTAAAGTCTAAGCGATTTGAAGTTGTAGACTCAAATATGGTCAGTAACTCAATGTCTAACCAGAGCTATGGCAATTCTAATCCAGAAAGGTTAGACGACCAAGACCACACAAATTCTCACATGTCCATTAAGAAATCCATCTTCTAGTCTAGTTCATAAAGGACAAAATAATTGAGGCAAGAATCCTATGCAAGAACCCGTATGTGTCCTCCTCCCTGGAAGACCTGTGATTTACAAAATAATCAGTTCCTTGCAAAATGAGACCTTGCCACTGAGAAGAATTAGTGTTCCTTAAGGTCTCCAGCTCTAATTACAGAGGATTTTTATACTTACCCCTAGAGGTTCTAATATTGTTGCCTTAATTGACAGCTGTTCTTTAATTTCAATAGGCAAATGAAAGTTTTAATTATAACCAAGCAGTCTTCATAGGAAGATCCTTCAGAGAACATATGCTTTTGTTTGGGGGAGAAAGAGGACAAGGGAAGTCCTCGTGAATACTCACTCACTCTGATTCAAACCCTGTGCACATGCACATGTTCTCTCTAGACCAAGTTAGGAGTAAGATTACAGCCAAGCAGAACAAACAAGCCCGTGTCTGACCTACAGTCTTGCATGTTCCTGTTTTATATACTAATAACCACATACTGTTATAAGTGGAGGGCAGAATTTTCCCATATTAAATCTGTCTGTGCAATATAGGTTATGGGAAGTATCATTATTAAAGCAAGTCTATGTTGAATTGAAGGGTATTATTTCTTATTGTTTAATTTCTTTCTACTAAACTCTATCCTGGAATCATTTTATATTTACAGAAAAGTTGTAAGAATTTAGAAAAAATTCTCATTTACCCCTCATCCAATTCCTCCCTGCATGAGCATCGTACACTGCCCTGTCCTCCCCAGTAACATCTCCATTGTGAGACTTGTTGTTACTGTGTTTGGCATATTGAATACGCCACGGGGAGCTTGCCAGGCTTTGCCGTGCGGACGAGATACTCTGGGTAGCTTGCCAGGCTCTCCGAGATGAGCGTCTTACATTAACACAATTCATTTGATGCCATTAAGAAGAAACAACGGTGGGGGCAGAGCTAGAGCAGGGGTTAAGACTCTTGCCTTGCACATGGCTGACTCTTGTTCAATCCCTGGCACCACTTATGCCCCTTGAACTCCAACGGGAGCGACCCTTGAGCACAGAGACAGGTACAAGCCCTGGGCACCAGCGGGTGTGATACTCCCAGCTCCCGAAATAAAACAAATGAGAATATTTTGGTACTATGAACTACACTCAATACTATTCTGTTTCACCCATGAAAAATCCTCTTTTTTAGCTCCAGAATTTAATCCAGGATTCCCCATTGCATTCATTTTGTTGTTATTTCTCTGGAGTCTTCTTTGAGCTAGGAGAGTTTCCCCATCTTTCTTTTCTTTTCTTTTTCTTTTTTAACATGATCATGACAATTTTTGGTAGTACCAGTCAGAAATTTTGTAGAATGTCCAATAGTTTGGGCTTACCTATCTCTTTCTCATTAGCATGAATTTATACCTTTCCAAAAAGAGATGAACTACTCTTCAAATCCCAGCATGTCTGAAGGCACCTAGTATTTCCCCAACATCACTGGCAATGTGACCCTTCATGGCTAGTCAAGATGCTATTGGCCAACTCTATCCACCATTACATGTCCTTCCTTCCTTCCTTCCTTCCTTCCTTCCTTCCTTCCTTCCTTCCTTCCTTTCTTTCTTGCAATGGCAAAGTTATCTATTGCTTATTGAGCACTTTCCTTCACGTATTTGATCTCATTGAATCTTTGCAACCATCTGGTGCCATAGGTACCCACATCACTTCCATGCAAATGTGAGGTTTAGTGAGGTTAAATACACTTTCTTCAACAACACAACACTGTTCCCCCGTTGTTCATTGCTGTGCTCGAGTGGGCCCAGTAACGTCTCCGTTTTGAGACTTGTTGTTACTGTGTTTGGCATATTGAATACATCACGGGGAGCTTGCCAGAATTTGCCATGCGGGCGAGATACTCTCTGTAGCTTGCTGGGCTCTCCAAGCGGGATGGAGGAATCGAACCTGGCTCGGCCGGGCTGGCTGCAAGGCAAATGCCCTACCACTGTGCTATCGCTCCAGCCCACGCTTTACTCATGGAGAACAAATTTACAAAGATGGAAAGGAATCCATCTTTGCTCCCAGCCTGAGGTCTTCATTGCAATGCAACACAGCTGAAGCGACCCAACAGCTAACTCAGCAAAGGGCAGGAAGAGACAAGACATCAGAATGAATCAGAGAGCTAGTGCAGGGGCTGAGATGCTGGCCTGACATGTGGCCGACACTAGTTCAATCTCCAACATTGAATATGGTTCTCCTAAGCACTGTCAGGAGTCCCTTTGAACAGTAGTTTTATTGCCATCTATCTGCTCTCCCATGGAAGTGAGTCACTAAGTCCAGTCCAGTGTGGGTGCGGGATGAGACTCCCCCTCCTTTGGGGGGGACGGTTTAGGGGGAGTATCATACTGACATTTAGAATTACTCTGTAAGGAAGATGAGTTTTCTTCACTCCAAAGATGGTATCTTTTCAGTACCCAAAACAGAGTGACCAAGCCAATCTTCATTCCAAAAAAACTTCCTTTGAAATTCAATAATCTGTTTTAATGAAAGTAAATTATTGCCAGACCCTGCACTTGATGTTCTTTCAGGAAATTTTCACCTTAGCCATTTGGGGGAAATCAGAAATTTCCTGATTAACAGTGAACCTGACATTGGACAGAAATAAAGAAGTCAGGACAAAAAGAAACGCAGAGGGCCTAAAGAAGACATGTCAGACCAGCTGAAGTGCTGGAATAATGGGTCATGATGTCCACCAGACAGGAGTAATGGGTTATAACTGGCCACCAGAGGTTAATGAAAAGTCAGCAGGAGGGGACTTTACTGCAGAGCAGAGGTCATACAGAGCAATGTGCTTAAAGGCAGGTTGATGACTAGTTCTTTGTGGTTATTAGTCCATTGATCAGTACTCATTAAGCTTTATGCGTTTGAGTCACAAGTATCATTGTCTTGAAACAAAAAAAAAGTGTTTTAATGGGGCATCAATCTCACCCTGTGGACTAAAGTTTTCTGAAAGAATTAAACGGTTTAAGGACATGTAATTAACTACATGTTTTCTTTCCAAGCATGCACAATTTTAGCTTTGTGTACCAGACCTATCACTGATGATAGGTTTCTAATGTGGGTATTTGGGTCATTGTTCTTGTTCTGCTGTCTGGATTCTTCCCACCCCCCCTTTATTTTACCCTTGCAGTTGTTACTATATTTTTCTGTATTCATTTTGTTGTCATTTGGTTTGGGATTTGGGGTTTTGGTCCACACCTGGCAATGCTCAGGGCTTACTCTTAGCTCTGTGCTTAGGGATCACTCCTGGCAGTGTTCAAGATACCATATGTAGTGCTAGAGATAAGACCAGGCTTGGGAGGGTACAACGAAAGAGCTGTCTCCATGTTTCCCTCTTCTATAATATTTCAGGGGACTTTACAAACTTATGGAGATACTTTTCACATACCCTTGCTGTCCTGGGGGTCTATTTCCCTTGATATCTCTTACCCCTGTGAGAGGCCCTGTGTATGATTGTGTCCACTCACCAAATTCCAGTCCTCACCCCACCTCCAACCTTTCCATCCCTTGCCTTTCCAACTTTCCTATTTGGGGCACCTCCAGCAAGAGTTACTACTACTACTACACACACATAACCACACACACACACAAACACACACACCCCTATGGGATATGGTTCTAGAGTTGTAAACCAACAGAGGAAGGCTGGAGGCAACCCTGTCATATGGTGAGGGAAAGAGTGGTGTGGGTCTTCACAGTGGCAAAGACAACTGTAGCACTGTAGCACTGTCCTCCTGTTGTTCATCAATTCGCTCGAGCGGGCACCAGTAACATCTCCATTATGAGACTTGTTGTTACTGTTTTTGGCATATAGAATACGTCACGGGTAGCTTGCCAGGCTTTGCCATGTGGGTGGGATACTCTTGGTAGCTTGCCAGGCTCTGCGAGAGGGGTGGAAGAATCCAACCTGGGTCAGCCGCATGCAAGGCAGATGCCCTACCTGCTGTGCTATCGCTCCATCCCAGCAAAGACAACAGCAAAAAAATAAAGGGGATTACATCAAATTTAAAAGCTTCTGCACAGAAAAAGAAATTCAAACTATAATAAAAATGCATACACTGAATGGGAGAAAGTATTCACAATACATTATATAAAGGGCTGGTGTTCAAGATTTATAGATCACTCACAAAACTCAACAACAACAAATCCAATGACCTCCATCCAGAAGTGGGATAAGGAGCTGAACAAACATTTCCCCCCAAAAAATATACAGATGGGCAACTAGCATATGAAAAAGTGCTTATTGTCACTCATAATTAGGGAAATGCAAATCAAAACAACATTGAGGTATCAGTGTTTCTCATCATCAGTGAGAATGGCCTAGATCAAAATGTCTGAGTTTGGAGTGTTTGCCTTGATAGGATGTTTGACTTGCACATAAACAATCTGGGTTAGGTCCCCCGCCTCCCTAGTGGTCCCCAAGCACCATTGAGTGTGGGTTTCCCCCTAAAAGTCTGGAAACAGCTGGCAGGGTTGTAATGAGAAAAGAACCCTAATCTACTGTTGGTGAGAACGGTATCTGATTCAGCCTCTATGTGTGGAGATCTCTCAGAAAAGGGAATAGGACTCCCATACAACCCAGCAATAGCACTTTATCCCCAGTATACAAAAACATCCATTCAAAAGGATATATGCACATCTATGTTCATCTCTGCACATAGTACAAATAGCAACCCAAATCCCCATTATGGATTAATGTACTGGGAAGTTTGGGTATATATACACAATGGAATACTGTGCAGCTCGATCTTAGGAAAAACAAAATCATGCCATTTGCAGCAACATGGATGGAACTAGAGGATACCATGACAAATCAAGTCAGAAGGAAAGGGATAGATAGATAATGATCTCTCTCATATATTGTACTAAAAGATAAATATCAAGGTAACAACAAAGGTCCCAAGGCAACATAATGAGAGAACTAATACACACAACTGAGTTAGGGGGTGAGATGGAGGGTCCTTGGGGGAGGGAGGTGGGTGCTCTGGTGATTTGGTGATGGGTGTGGTATGTAATTCATGGGCCAGAACTTTTCCATCACTACTCTAAAGCACTCCTCTCTATGTAGCCCATGTGAGAAGCTCAAAGGAGCCACAATATTTATTCTTGGGGGGGAGGGGTCAATAGTGGTGTGATAAGGATGCACATTTTATTCTGTTAGATCAAAGACATCCTCATCCAGTCAACCTGGAGTCAGAGAAGCTGATTTATTATTCATAGTAAGGGTAAAGTAGATAAGGCATGGTATAGAATGATCTGCCAACTAATAACACTGGCAATTAAAAAAAGCCATTTTAATTAATGAACATGAGTTCTTGATCTAGTTGCCAAAATGTAGAAACTTCAGACCACACGTTGAGCTGCATTAGTCAGCATCAGCAAAATTTAGGCTGTGGGAAACTTTCCAATTCAACTACCACAGAATCTTCAGCAGAAAAACTTTAGGAAAAGGAAAGATAGACGTTTTTAAAAGTAAGACTAGTGTTCAGCAGGAGTATAATACCTAGGGATGTGTGTCTAGATGATAAAAACATAAGGAGGCAAAAGCAAATTATTAGTATAAAAGAAAGGGAGTGGCCAATATGTTGACACTGGGTTGGGGCCCATGTCGAGTTCCTGGAGTAGGTGGCAAAGTTCCATTTCTTGACCTGTGTAATAGTTTCAAGACTTGGGTATTCATTTTCTTTTTTTTTTATTTCTGGGTCACACCTGGCATTGCACAGGGTTACTCCTGGCTCATGCACTCAGGAATACTTCTGGCAGTGCTCGGGGAACCATATGGGACACTGGGAATCGAACCTGGGTCAGCTGCATGCAAGGCAAACGCCCCACCCACTGTGCTATTTCTCCAGCCCCCTTGGGTATTCATTTTCTAATAATGCATTAAGTCATACAATTATGGGGTATGTGTGGTTTTCTTCTTTTTATTTTATATTGAAAAGATTAAGGTATTTTAGTTACCACTTATTCAAACTGAAGAAACTGTGCATTTACAATTCCCTACTTATGCCTTCTCTTTAAAAGAACTTTCATGTTTTCTTTGGGAGTTGGCTGAATCCGTGAAGGTACTGCCTCCCCTCCTGATAGAGCATGGCCTCTCTAGTTCTCATTGATGGTCACCTGTAGAGACATGAATTTGTGACCCCCAAAATAAAGAAGACTTGTTCTTTCCTACACATTGGGAAGTTTCTTACATGTAACAGTGCCACAGATAACTACCCAACTTGTATTTCTCAACCCCATACTCCAAAGAATTCTGTGCTATGGTCTATTCTGTCTTTCCTGGCTCAAGAGCACTCAGTCTACTGAGGGAATTTGAGGTCTAGGTAACTATGCTAAGCTAGTGAGTTCTAGGTATTCAGTGTTCCAAGCATGGGGATGTGAGGAGGGCAGAATTCATCTAGTGAGGATCTAGAGATTCCTGTCGGAGGATGCAAAATGACTTGGGAGTTGGAATATAACTAGAACAAGGATGGGGCATATGGGGGAGCAGAAGCTGTGCATAAAGAAGAAAAAACCTGAATGCAGACAGAAGCAGTAGGATGTTCATGGTGCAGTGTTTGAATTAGACTCTCAGGGCTGGTGAGTAATGCTATGAGTGATGAAGAACAAGATACAGTTGACTTGTCACGTGACTTGAACAATAAGGATGCCATTGACAAGCTGGGAGGACACGTTCTATAAAGAGGATGACTTTCAGCAAGAACCATGTGAAATGTCTAGCCAGATGGAGAGATAGAGAAGAGACAGAGAGAGGTGGGGGGAGTGGAG
This sequence comes from Sorex fumeus, assembly GCF_029834395.1. NCBI lineage: Eukaryota > Metazoa > Chordata > Mammalia > Eulipotyphla > Soricidae > Sorex > Sorex fumeus. The sequence continues at coordinate 39,245,707 of NW_026606143.1, forward strand.
AGTTACATGGAGTCCAAGGGAATCACTGAGTCACCAGTTTTAAGAAACTAATTAAAGCCTTGGGAAGGGAAGAGTATAAATAAGGAAGAATTACGGTCATGTTTAGCTCCTTGAACAAACCTTGATTGAAGAGACAGGTAGGAGAAGTAGAGCCAGAGAAAGAGGATAATTCAGGACCAGGAGCGTGGCAAACTAATGAAGTGGCAGTAGGATGAGAGGGGATATTTTTCAGGGTGAGGAAGGACAGATCTTCTCTAGAGAATCTGAAAAAAAGAAAGTGAAAGGGTAATTTGTATAGTAGAAGAGGTAGGCAGTTTTCCCCCAAGCTAAATAATATCACCTTAATGCTGCTTTCCTGTCAATTAAAACTGTTGTGTTGGCATTTGTGTTTTGTCTTTACATTCTTTGTTCCTAATTTTTTTTTTAGTTTTCAGACCACACCTAGTGGTGCTCAGAGCTTACTCCTGGCTCTGTGCTCAAGGAACATTCCTGGCAGGGCTCAGGGGGACTATATGGGGTGCCAGGAATCGAACCTGGATTGGTCACGTGCAAGATAATGCCTGTCTGACTGTACTATTAGTCCAGGCCCTCTTCATTTCTATTTTTAATTCATTTTGTCAGTAGAGGTACAAAGTTCTTAAGGAGTTCAGAAGAGCTGTTAGGTAGCTGCCATTTTAGCATCTTACCCGCACATGCTCTAGATATTATTAACCTCAAGAGCAGAGATCATAGTAAAATAATTAGGTAGTGATGAGTTTTCAGTACATATCACTTTTACTTTTGATATAATTTATTTCACTGTAAGTTTACATAATTTAATTTTAAACAGTGTTCATGTTTAAGAACCAGCTCTCAAAATTTCTGAAAATTCTGACAAGTGGCTCTTGCCACTAATACCACTATTAGGAAACATCTAGAATGCCCCTCATAAAACTGTTAGCAGTAGCAACCTTGAGAAAATGGCTTAGAGATTAAGGGAATTTTTCTTTTTCATCCAACTTATTCTATATTACTTATTTAAAATATAGAAATATGTATTATTCTTTTGGGGGTACCTCTCAAGCAATGTTTAGAGGATCAGGGGCCAATCCTCCCGATATTTAGGCAACTGGGCTGGAGAATTTAATGCTACTACCCGAGCGTGTGGTACTCTCAGGTATTGCAGTGTCTGAACCAACCAGGGCCATCTAGAATGTGCTTAAGGGCACCCAGAGCTACACCTAGCAGTGCTTGGGGTGCTATGAGGTGCCAGAGATTGAACAGGGGCAAAGCATGTGCTCCTTACCCAACCTCTGTGTTACTCTTATGATAGTCATTTTTTTTTGCTTTTTTTTTTTTGCTTTTTGGGTCACACCCGGCATTGCACAGGGGTTACTCCTGGCTCATGCACTCAGGAATCACTCCTGGCAGTGTTTGGGGGACCATATGGGATGCTGGGAATCGAACCCAGATCCGCCGCATGCAAGACAAACGCCCTACCTGCTGTGCTATCGCTCCAGCCCATGATAGTCGTTCTTAAGGTTTAAGTTGCTGAATTAAAAAGACGATTTAAGCACTGTGTAAAAAAAAGAGGGGAAATGAAAATCTCTCTCATGGGGCCCAGTAAATATGTCAAAGGCATGGACTGAGTCTTTACATGCCAGATTCCTGGTTTTCCCCAACCAAAGCTTGAAAGCAACCCCCAAGTACTCAGCCAAGACTAGCCCCATAGCAGTTCAGGGTGCGGCCCCCAAACCAAAACATTTTTTAAATTTTTAATAAAATATTTGATTTTGCGTATATATTGGCACCTAAACAGTAAAAAAGTTTCATCCACAGGGAGCAATAGTGTGAATTACTTGGATGGAAATATACCTTCCAGATTGTTTCAATATTTGATCCATGTAAATTTTACTATGTATTCAAAAGTTTTAATAGAACCATTTTGAAAGGTCAAGTTTTAGATCATCCCAAATGAGAAAAGGAGAAATTGTTTTTATTGTTTGTGATTATGAATTGGAGAGTGGGTCTTTGGGGGGTTGTATCATCACCGAATCCCTGACTTTTTCCTGGTTTTCATAACAAATAGGAGGTCAGGGTGTCTTGAAAATAACTCTGGGGCTGAGTCATCGCCCAGGTATGCAGTTATGTTAGCACTGGCCTCAAGCTGAAGATAGGATAGGGCACAATGGTTATGAGCAAACAGGAGTATTGGGGTGAAGACATTTTTCCAGGTAGAAAATGGAAGTGGGCCAGACATCCTTGACAATCTCTTTTATAATTCTTGTTCTAATGTTGGGAAGGTATGTTTGACCAGTAGAACAGGTGATGTTTGTTTAAGGCTTGCTGAAACTCAGTCACCTGACCAAGGCTGACTGGCAATCCTGAAGTTCCTTAGCTTGTTTCTTAGCAGGTTTCTTGTCCTGGTACAGTGGCAGAGTGACTGAGGCAGGCTCCACTATCATTCCAGTTGTTCTGAGGTTTTCTTTTTTTTATTTATTTTTTTATTAGTGAAACACCATGAGGTACAATTATAGACTTACAAATTTTTGTGCTTGGGTTTCAGTTATACAATGATCAAGTACCCGTCCCTCCACCAGCGCCCATCCTCCACCTCCAATGCTCCCAGTATCCCTCCCATCCCCCCATTCCCCCCCATCCCACCCCACCTCTGTGGCAGGGCATTCCCTTTTGTTTTCACTCTCCTTTTGGGTGCTATTGTTTGCAAAAGAGGCATTGAGTGGCAATCATGTTTGGTCTATAGTCTACTTTCAGCATGCTTCTCCCACCCTGGGAGGATCCTCACAACACCCTTTATTTGGTGCTCTCTTCTCTATCTGAGCTTCCTTTTCCCCTAGCATGTGTTGCTGGCCTCCAAGTCATGGAGCAAAATTCCTGGTACTAATCTCAGCCACTCCTGGGTGTTAGTCTCCCATTTTGTTGCTTTATGTTCCCCAGATTAATGCAATCTTTCTGTGCCTATCCCGCTCTTTCTGACTCATTTCGCTTGAAACATGATACTTTCCATGTAGTACCACTTGTATGTAAATTTCATGACTTCATCTTTTCTAACAGCTACATAGTACTCCATTGTGTAAATGTACCAAAGTTTCTTTAACCAGTCATCTGTTCTGAGGTTTTCTTTATAATGCCAAATCCCCTATCAGGAACCTAAGCAGATCTGTCCCATCCGGTCTCCAGCACAACAAACCTTTGCTGCAGCCATGGAGCACTTAATGACAGCAATTTCTCAGTCACGTCATGGGAACTGAATAACATTCAGAGTTGATCGCAATTAGCTTGAAAGATCTAGTTTGAACTTATGGTGAATGTAATTCACATGTATGTATCTGTTGTCTTCTTTGAAATCACAGCCATGGGACTGGAGTGACAGCACAGTGGCTAGGGCTTTTGCCTTGTACGCAGCCAACCCGGGTTCGATTCCCAGCATCCCATATGGTCCCGTGAGCACTGCCAGGGGATAAATCCTGAGTACAGAGCCAGGAGTAACCCCTGTGCATCACCGGGTGTGACCCCAAAAGCAAAAGAATAAATTAAATAAAATCACAGCCATAACGTGTGAGAATGTTGGTTGCGAACAAACCCTACGCTGACTCTTAAAGATGAAAAGATTTGTGATAACATGACCACTTTGTTCTATTTTGCTTTTTTGACCACACTTGGCAATGACCAGGGGTTAATCCCAGCTCTGCATTCAGGAATGACTCCTGGAGGGCTTAGAGGACCTATGGGATGTCGGGGATCAAACATGGGTTGGCCACATGCAAGGCAAGTGCCCTACATGCTGTGCTGTTGCTCCGGCCCCAACATGAACATGACCACTTTATTAGCTGCTTTTATTTTTAATTTTATTGTTAGCATAAACATTTTAGAAATTGTATCAATTGGTTTATACAAGAAGGTTGAACACACAAGTATTAAGTCATATTTGAATGTACAATTAGAAATTTGCCTTTTTTGCTGACATCATCGGAATAATTGAGGGGTTGGAGTGATAGTACAGCGAGTAGGGCGTTTTCCTTGCACGCGGCAGACCCGGGTTCAATCCCCGCCATCCCATATGGTCCTCCAGCACCGCCGGGAGTATTTCCTGAGTGCAGAACCAAGAGCAACCCCTGAGCATCGATGGGTGTGATCGAAAAAGAAAAAAAAAAAAGAAAGAACTGATCAATTCAGGAGTCCTCAACAAATGCTAAAACAGTTTGGTGAAACTTTGTTGAAGAACAAGAAACTTGAGATTCAAATTCTCTCCCCACAGGTTGCTTACTAATTACAAAGGGGGGAAACCAATAGTTTTACACTGATAGACTGGTGTCAACCATATAAACAAGGTATGAAATCATCACAAGGGAATGAGACAAATTGCCATTAGGTGCCTTCTAGATGATCCCTACAAAAATGATGATTGTGACCAGGCAAAAACATTAGGCAAACTCAAAGTGAGGGACTTCTAGAAACCAGCTGGACCATATTCTTATGTGTGTGTCGAAAGACAAAGAACAGTGGAAGGATCATTTGTCTTTCATCTGAATGGAAAGACAAACCACAACTAATGTGTCGTGTGAACCTAGACTGCATCCCCAGTGAAGACAAAGAAAATTACTATTAGTAGTACAATTGGCAAATTTTCAATGTTGTGGCTGGAGAGATACTACAGGGTTAAGGCACTTAGCATGCATACAGCGACCCTGGTTTATATCCCAAGCATCGAATATGGTTTCCTGAGTACCACCAGGGGTCACATCTGAGGGCATAGCTAGGAATAACACCTGAGCACCATTGGGTGTAGCTCCAAAACAAAGAAAAAAAATTTTTTTCTTTCTGGGTCACACCAGGCAATGCTCAGGGGTTACTCCTGGTTCTGCATTCAGGAATTACTGCTGGCCATGCTCTGGGCACTATAAAACCCAGCTCCCCGAAGCGTGCGGCCACATTCGCAGCCGTGCGACATCTTATTATCTCATTCTTACTTTGGACAACCTGGCAGGCTACCGAATGTAACCTGCCCACATGGCAGAGTCTGGCAAATTCCCCATGGCGTACCCAATATGCCAAATACCAGTAACAATGATGGGTCTCATTCTCCTAACCCTGAAAGAGCCTTGAATATGGCACTTCTTTAAATCTCAGGGCTAGGACGAAGGAGACGTTACTGGTGCCTGCTCGAGGCAATCGACGAACAGCAGGATGATCGTGATCGTGATCGTGATCATGCTCTGGGGAACACTATGGGATGCTGGGGATCGAACCCAAGTCGGCTGTGTGCAAGGCAAATGCCCTTCCCACTGGACTATTGCTCTAGACCAGACAAAGAAAATTTTAAATGTAGACTTTATATTAATGTTCACGCCCCACCCCCATTTGATCGTTATTCTGTAGTTCGGGAACAGTACATCCTGATTATAGAAGATTATCTCCGGAGTCCCTCTGAGATCCCAGGAGTCCATATTCCTTTTCTCCTGCTCTTGCAGCAGGCCATGCTTCCCCTCGCTGATGTGGCAGATCAGAAACATCAAAATCCACAGATGTGGGGCTGGAACAATAGCGCAGCAGGTAGGGCATTTGCTTTGCTCGAGGCGACCCAGGTTTGATTCCCAGCATCCCATAAGGTCCCCCGAGCACCGCCACAAGTGATTCCTGAGTGCATGAGCCCAGAGTAAACCCTGTGCATCGCCAGGTGTGACCCAAAAAGGAAAAAAAAAATCCACAGATGTTAGAAGCATCCAAGCTAGTAGGGAGCCGATGAGGAAAAATGACAAGTTTGGTGGTGACAGTGTACAAAGGTGGATCATGTTGTGTGTGGTCGCTCGGGAGTCCAAAGGAAGGATTGGAAAACATCAGTTCTGGGAAGGGCTTGCAGTTAGGGCGGTGCAGGGTGACTTCAGCAGAGCATGAGGCGTCTGATTCATGTGAAGTCATTGATTAGGACGGGCAGCTGGACTGGAAAAGGAAGAGGCAGGGGCTTTGGGAATGATGTCCTTGGATATCTGTATCAGTGACTGACTCACCCTGAGATAAACAGTTCATACCACAGGCCAATAAGCGCCAAAGGGACACACACACACACACACACACACACACACTCACACACTCACACGCATACACACCCCAATAACTGAAAGGAAGCTTGATTAAACAGTGCTTCCCCGTAGCAAATGAGAAAGTCTGGTCCTTCTTGTTCTGTTTCTCTTTAGTAATTTGTTTTGACTTGTTGTTTTGTTTTGTGTAATGCTGGCAAGAAGAATCACCTAAATTGATTTCATGACACGAAGGGGACATGGCCTGTGGTTTAGAAACCGTGCTCTAAGGCGGGGCAGAGAGGCTAGAATTGCAGCCCCCACTCTCTAACTGAAAGGCCTCGCCCTCAGTCTACTTTTCTTATCCAAGTCTAGGCCCCTCCTGGCTTTTGTTCACCTGACCCTCTGACCTGGAGTCCAAAAGAGGGCCCAACCTAATTAACTAGAATAGAAAGCATAGCAGCAGGGGACCAATCACAAATAATTTGGTCAAGTCAGGTGCCTAAGAAAATATAAAGATGGAGTCTGGAGAGAGAGTCCAGTGGATATGGTGCTTACCTTGCATGAGGCTGACTTTGGTTCTATCCCGGGCACCCCATATGGCCCTCCGAACCCACAAGGAGTGCTTCTTGAGTGCAGAGTCAGGCGTAACCTCTGAGCACTATTGAGTGTGGCCCCAAAATTAAAAAAGGAAAGAAAATCTGAAGGTGCAGAGACATCAGCACACAAAGGCACTGGGTTCTAGGAGAGGAAGAGAGAGAAAAGAGATTATCTTTGTTCCAAAGGAAAATGGTGGGAAGTACGGAGCATCCTTTTCTGGGTCAGATGGACCTGACCTGAGGTCTGGGTTCGATTTGGTTGATTTGGGCCAGGGATGGGAGTCAGTGATAGAACACATGCCTCAACTGTGTGAGGCTGTGCACTTGGTGCCTGGTACCCAAACAAAGACAAAAATCAAAAATAAAGAACTAGATTCAATCGACTACTTTTTGCTAATCTGGAAACTCCATTGTTTGAATCTAGGGCTAAAGATTTAAATAGATTTCCCTTTTAGTATTCATCTCTCCTGTTGAGAAACCTCACTTTTCTTTCCAGAAAAGCAGCTCTGATTAAATGAAGTTTCACATATTTATTGTCATTGTGTTTGTTTTGGGTGCATGTCTGCCATCATGCATCTGTTACAACATGGAGCTTTAAAGGGCAAGTCGGTGGATTCTTAGAGGATTGTATTCGGTGTATAAAATTCGGATGTATGAGTTCATGGCACTCTCAACTTTCTGGCTTAAGTTAGGGTTATATATTTCAGTTCTTTCTTCCAAGAATAGAATGCATTTTCTTTCTTTCTATTTCTTTCTTTCTTTTTTTTTTTGCTTTTTGGGTCACACCCGGTGATGCTCAGGGGTTACTCCTGGGTCTGCACTCAGGGATTACTCCTGGCAGTGCTCAGAGGACCATATGGGATGCTGGGAATTGAACCCGGCTCAGCCGCGTGCAAGGCAAATGCCCTACCCACTATGCTATCACTCCAGCCCCTGTATTTTCTTTTTATTTCCTTCTTAATTTGGGGCGCTGATATCTCCAGCTACAGACAACAGTATATGTACTTATTTTTCCAGGTGGTATTTTTTTCACTTGCATAGAGGACCTTTCAACTTACTGCACCAATACAACTGTTTTTTTCCATGAATATTGTTATTCATCTCTGTAATCAGAGTAAACATAATTAATCATAAACCATTGCTATTTCTTCCATCATGTGCCTCCATATCTCCACTCACAGAGCTTATAAGTTTTCCATATTCATCCTTATATCCTGGAATCATTTTCTGATTGATATGAGAAACTGTGATGATCCCTTTCTCTTCCCACAAACCCCTTGTTTAATAAGTGGCCCTGCCCACGATGCCTTCACCAGTTTACACTTCAACCATCTGCACTGCGTTACCTGTACTAGGAAAGCATTTGATCACAATTTGGATCAGGTTGAATGGCAGTCCCCCAAAAGCTCTATGTCAACTGCAGAATCTGTGAATGGAAACTTATTTGGAAAAGGAATCTTTTCAAATGTCGTGAAGAATCTCGAGACCATCCTGGATGACCCCGGTGGGCCCTGAATCCAATGACAAGTGCCACTATGAAGAGGAGAAAATGTGAGGCAAAGAAGAAATCCATGTGACAATAAAGGCAGACAATGAAGTGATGTTGCCACACACCAAGAAGTCCTGGAGGCACCGGAAGCTAGAAGATTCAGGGAAGTATTTGTCCCTAGAAACTTCGGAAGGAGTGTGCCCAGTTGACACCTTAATGGCCTCTCGATGAGAAACAGAAGCTGGGTTGTTTAAGTCATTGAATTTGTGGTAATTTGTTACAGACTGCAGCTTCTGGAAATAAATACCTGGTGGAAGGCCAACTTCAACTGTGCAAACTCAAAGGTAAAGCACTGCAAACTGTAGAGATTCCCCAGGAAAATAGGTAATTTTACCCATTTCAAATATATTATCAGTCTATCTAGAGAGTAAGAAAACTGGGAGCAGGGGCATTTGAGGGGGGAGGCATGGTGACTTAAAGTGGTGCCTGTGTAAGACCCTCGATTTGATCCCTAGCATCGTCTGACTCCCGAGTACCATTGGGAGATGCTTCATCAGTACCCCTGGAGGTGGCCCTACCACAATAGCAAAATTGGTAACAAATGAACATAAAAAGTATTTCGAATGCAGAGGCATTGCAGCCTGTCCTACTGACATGTGGACTAAAATATTGGGCCGGAGCCATAGCACAGCGGGTAGGGCGTTTGCCTTGCATGCGGCCGACCTGGGTTCGATCCCCGGCATCCCATATGGTCCCCCAAGCACCGCCAGGAGTGATTCCTGAGTGCAGAGCCAGGAATGACCCCTGAGCATCGCTGGGTGTGACCCAAAAAGCAAAAATAATATATCAATAAAAGCATGATATGTTACCTATGATATGTTACCTTCTCAATCTAGATTAATATAAAACTGATAGTCTGTTTTGACAACAAGTATAGACAGCTCTTTCTTTGCCCTGCCTTCCATGGAGCGACGTTTCTGAGCAGGAAGAGTTCTACAAGCTGGCTCATGTGGACTAAACGATTTTACTTCTGATATCTCGCCGTTGCCTGAGTCATTTCCAAGCTTCTTAGTCAGGCCCAGGGGCCCTTCACAGTCTGGTGCCAGTTTATCTCCCAGCCTGTCTATCGCTGGGCAGAAATAGCAGCGAGGTCAAAATGGTCGTAGACCTGAATGGATAGTCATGCCGTATGTGGCTATTCACTCGCCAGGCTTTGCCTCTCATCCATCCTGAGTCTGACTCATCTTCCTACTACCTGCAATTGGGACAGAGCAGGAGACTCAGGGGGTGCTCAATAAATTTCAATGAATAAACAATGAGCTGGGGGCTGGAGCGATAGCACAGCGCGTAGGGCGTTTGCCTTGCACGCGCCCAACCCAGGTTCGATTCCCAGCATCCACTATGGTCCCCTGAGCACCTCCAGGAGTAATTCCTGAGTGCATGAGTCAGGAGGAACCCCTGTGCATCGCCGGGTGTGACCCAAAAAGCAAAAAAATAAATAAATAAACAATGAGCCTTTCCAGCCTCCACTCAAACCCTCGCCTGTGAAAGACTAAATGGCACACAATATATATTTTATCTTTGAAAAACTAAGCTCCGGGCTTTATTTGAGTTTCTGTTCATGTCCTCCCTGTTTTGTGAGCTTTCTGTGAGCTATCCAAAATATATTTAATCTCCAGAAATATTTTGGTCTCCAGACTGGGAAAACTGTCACCGAGTCCCCATGTCGTGAAGGGTATCAGTCCGTGCCAGAGCTCATCGTGGTAATGAGGAAAGGCATAATTTCCTGCGGTTTGACAATGAGGAGACAGCAATAGCTCTGACTGCTTCGAATAGATCCTGAACACAACTCAGCCTTTTCTGTCCAGGCCCAGAGCCGTGGACGCTTGTAAACAGACGTGACCCATGACTCACCAGGTGCTGTCCTCCACTGGTGGTCACGGGCTTTAATTCTCTCACCTTTCTCCAAAATGCAGTGATCATATCTGCTCTCAGCAGCCTTGCAGTGAGTCGAATCGGAGAAAGAAGACAGGAAACATGAGGCATTTGCAGTAAGAAGCGTTTCTCTGGACGCTCTGCACCTAAATCATGAAATTCAAGAGAAAGAAAGAGTTTAAAATATCCATCCAGCCCATTCCTAAATCTGGGGCATTCATCATGAAGGATTGTCAAAAGATAATAGGCAAGACTCTTTTCTGCCTAGGCTTATCTGTGCTGATCAAATATTTGATTGTGATGCAGACAATCTGTTGGTTTCCATCAAATTGCATTCATCATGGAGTTCTGGGAGGGATCGAAATGGAATCTTCATAGATATATTTGTGAAAATAATCCACACAACAGCAAAGAACCTATCTTAACATATTTCACAATTCCCAAGCTCCATCATTTACCTTCAAAACGAGAAGACTAATTTTTAGCATTTTCTAATCAGATGTAAATGGAAAAGGGTGTCTTTAGTCAAAGGACAACTCTCAAGGGCAGGAATAGCACCTTTATGACTACATCGGGGTAACACTGGGCAATCCGTGAATATTCGGAGAATGAACCAATGACCCACTCACTGCTCTGCTGTAAGTAGTTTTGGCCCTAAGTGCTGATTCAAAATCAGCCCAACGGCAAATTAGCTCGTTAATTATACATATGTAAACAGATTGAAAATTCAGCTGTGGGGCATGGCATTCATATATTCTAAGGTAACCTTAATACTAGCACATTAAACGAAGTTTCCATAATTCAGAGGGGGAAAACTCAGCATATGTTAAAGGCCAGATATAGGGTCATTATTATGCACAGCACGTTAGACCTGGAAGGAGAAGACCAACATAGGTCTTGAACAGACAGAAGTCCCACAGAAGGCTGGGACTGCCAAGAGTTGGCTTGCGACGAGCAGGACACTGAGACCAGGACAGAATATATAGACAAGGATTCCAGCAAAAAGCACACAGGTAAATACGGGCCTAAGAAACCCCCCTTCTTCATAGTGCGCTTCACGGCACATCTGTATTTAAAATGTGATTTGGTCCCTTCTTGTTCCATGCAAATAAAATCTAGTTGAACCTTCAATTGGTGTGTTTCATTCTCTTAAGATTGTAACGTGAGCCTCTCTGAAAAGTGAGCAACTGGAGGTGTGGCTGGCGGGGTATTTTTCTTCTCTCCGGGGCCAGAAGGAAAGCTAACTGGGGCAAATCAAGCGTTAAGTGCTTCAGGGTCATCACACAATGTTTCCATTTACACCCGGCAACTCCGGCTGCCGAGTTGGTGTTTTTGTTTTGTGGCCGCGTTGTTTCCCAGATGCACTGTTCTTTCTCGGGGCTGCGGGGAAAACTGACCCTGTTCTTTCAGAAGCAATACGAATCATCTTAGGTGTGTGTCTGGATGGGTTCGAGGGTCCTTGGGGGAGCGGGGGCGGGGGGCGGGGAGGGGGAATAGATCGGGGTGCTGTTTAAAGCAGACGGGATCTCACCCACAGGGGTGTGTGGGGAGGATGCAGGGACTATCCATCCGGGATGGGAGACTGGAAGCTGTCGCGTCCGTGCTGCTTAGACGCGGCTCCAAAGAATACAGCCACTTCCACATTGTGGCCGTTGGAAAACGTGACTGCAGTGGAGAAATGGTTGAGATGTTTAAAACTGAAGATGTGGTCGTGCCCGGTGCGTTTTTTCACGTCCTCCGTTTCTGCTCTCTGCAAAGCGGCTGAAATGAAACTCTGTGACCTTCAGTTCTAGCGCCATCCGCAACTTCCCCCCCCCCCGCCCCCGCAGGTCGGCCACGGGGAGGGGAGAGGGGGGCCTAGAACAATCCCTGGTCTCCCTCTGAGCCCCAGATCCCATCAAGTAAGTTAAAAATGTTCCCAGTTCCTCAAGGCAGCTGTGAAATCCCCAGGCTGATTCCTTAATGCCCCCACCCCCTGCTGGGAAGATTCTCTCATGGGGAGGAAAAAAAAGATACATTCCTCCCCTTCAAACAAAAAAAGACTCTCCTAGCCTACCCCCCACCCAGGAGTTTGCAGGTCGCTGGGAACAGAGGCTGCTGAAATGTCCAGCCCACTCACCCAGCAAGCCGGGGTTTTAAACTGGCGTTTTTTGGTGGGGTGTGTTTGGTGGTGGTGGTGGTGGTGGGGGGTTCTGCCTTACTTTTGTCCTCAGAAAAGGAAGGTCACATGTACTTGATGCCATAAACTGTTCTCTCCCCTTTCACACTCCCTTTATTTTGAAGCTGGATCCATTTCTCTAAAATCTGATTCCATCTTGCATTGTTCGAGAAAAAGCACGCTGTGCTGGCCTTCATGTGCTAGGGTATTTGCACTTCGCCCACACCCTTCCTCGCAGACAGGAAAAGCCAAGCGGGGCAGGGCCTGGCTCAGACCCCGGGAGGCTTTGGGAATCGTTGAGCCCCTGCATTGGGTCTTCCTCGGGCCCTGCTATGATCTGGTCTCAGGGCTCGGCCCAGCTCCTAGTTCTTCAACTTGAGGCCGCTGGCTGGCTGATGCTCTCGTTGATTATAAACCACAGGTGAATGGTTTCCTGTGCATTTCTCAAAATAAGTATTGAGCAAAGGAAATGAAATTAACTGGTCTACTAATGATCAACAATTTGTCCTCCTCCCGCAGGGTAGAGTTTATTAAACTTCTTAAATATTTTGCATTGTAAATCTTATTAAAGCGGAGTGCCCTTTCTGTTCTGAAACTGGTATTTAAAACTTCTGCACCGTTAGACAGCTGTTTTCTAAATAACATTCTTCCCAGTTAAAACTGCCTTTTCTACTTTCCCCATGTGACCCGCTATATTTACCGGCTGTATGAGGGTCTTGAAAGGACAGGCTAGGGAAGGCTCCAAGGCCGTTTGAGCCAATTACCCAGCTTTTGGATTTAATTTTCGCTTTTGAACAGTCCTTTTTGGCCCTAAATTCAAGTACTTCCTAACTTCAAAGCTTTACTAACAGCAGTTTTGGAAATTATAAAATTTTTCAAGTGGAAGCACATCTTCAGGCTGGCAGGTTGATCTGAAATATCAGTGTAGGCTTACCAACCCTTATTTGCATTTCACTCCCAAGTTTTCCTATTAGCAGGAATTCAAATTTCCACCTGAAACCCATCTGCGTGATCATCCCATGCAGAATAAGAAATGCACTCCAAAGTTTGTAATGTACTGTGTTCCACACAGTCGGTACCCCCACCCTGTGCCCCATACCCCAAAGGGGTTGGTTATATTATTCCCCTCTCCCCCAAGGGTCTTATTCGCCGAGGGCGCTATTTCCAGACACCAGTCACCAATCAGGTTTTAAAACTTTATTTGCATATTAAAAAAATTGTGCATTCCAATATAATTAAACCATTAAACAAAAAAAAATGGCACTCAGGGTTCAACTTTTTTTTTTACAGCTTGCAGGACACTTAAAACCAACCAGGTGTACCCCATCAAGTCCCGCCCAGCTTATTCCATCCCCCAACATACATGCAAGTTCGTTCCCTTCCAACCAAACAGATGGGGGAGGCAAGGCGCCTCATTGTCAGTAGTTCTCAAATCTTAAAATGTGAAATGGGGCAGCACAGTCATTTAACTTTTAAACTTTATCCGATCTCGTTGCATCTTAACCAAGTTAAACAGCTAAAAGTAAAATAAGAAGGCAATGCTTGTGGAATGTACAGTGCATTTCGGCGGCGTCCGCTCTTTACGATTCGCCAGCTTGCTTCTCCTGTTCAATTGCTGTTGAAAAACAAACAAAAAAAAGATGAAGGGGCTGTGAGTGTTGAGGAGTCCCGCATACCCCGTGCGCGCTTAGCTGCTTCCCTCTAAAACCTTTCCATCAAGCCTGCAAGCACCTCGGAGGCATTCTCATCACGAAACCCGGACGCTCAACAGATGCAGACGTATGCGCGTTATCTTAGCTATATTACACATTCCATTATGAAATCACGAAAACCCGGTGGGGGCTGCCAAAAATCCATCTTGATTTATATTTCCAGGCAACGTTCATCCCAAGCCGTTGGGACTCCACCCCCGCACTCCCCTGCGACTCCCCCCCCCAAATTCTTCTCCCGGCACCTCCCCGTCCTCCCTCCAACCACCCCTCCCGCCCTGCGGCTTCCCCCAGAAATGGGGGAAGAGGGATGCTTACTTTCTTTAGAAGGCAGCGGGTTCTTCTCTTGCGTTTCAGTCTTCTTCAACTTGGACTTATCGAATTTCTCAATCTCCGCCATATCGGGCTTGTCAGACATGGTTGCAGAGAAGCTGCAGGTAGAGCAAAAAAAAAAAGAAAAAACAAAAAAAAGGGGGGGTGAGAAAAAGCCACCCACCCGCTTCCCCCTGGCCTCAAAGATCGCTTTTTGTTCCCATCTCCTGATCCCGACCACACCTCAGCCTCCTTCCGCTTCCCCCACCCCATGAAAAGAGCTTCCTCCTTTGCAGAGAACACTCCCCGCCCCGCCGTATTTTCTAACGCCACCGAGCTGGGCAGAGTACACTGGGTGGCGGCCGGATTGCCCACCGCGAACGCCTAACGGGAACCGTTTCAAACCCGAAATGTAGCGTCGAGCAATAGCGAAGTCCTTTCAAGGGCAGTGCAGCAACTGTTGGGGGGGGGGGAAGTGTCGCCCCCACGCGCTGCCCGTTCCCACTGGGCTTCCCCGCCAACGGGTGGAAAGCGTTTTTGCTGTCCTCCGCGGCTCACAAAGGCGGCTGCAGCTGCCGGCACCACCGACCACCGCCCTAACCCGCTTCCTCGGCTCGCACTCGACGACGCGTGCAGGGCGCGCCGCGCCCCGACACCCCATCACCCCCATCTGCGTTAGGATCAGCCGGGCAGCCTCTGCGCACCTCCCCGCGGGCAGCTCGTCTGGGAGCGTTTCACCCCTCTGCGGCCCCCCGAAACGGTTAGGCTCGAGGGAATAAAAAAAACAGCATTGGGGTGCCGGTGGGTGGAAAAGCAGAACAAAGGATCTTTCTGTTCCCCAGCCTCCGGCATCGCCGCCGAGGATGCGCCTGAAACTGTTCCGGCTGCAAAGCGAAAAACGCTCCACGAGCCACCGCCGACCGCTAACGTCCGTCCGTTACAGGGATGAGGGCGAAGCCCCGCGCTCCCGCCCGTTACACAGCCCGTTGGGGTAAAAATGCCCTCGCGCATCCTTCGGGAAAGCCCTGCTGCGGGGAAGGGAGAGGAGCAAGCACCGGCCGGGGGTAGGAGCGGCTCGGGCAGGGGCGCGGGGGGCTCACCCGAGCAGGCACGACGATGAGAGCGAAGAAGGAGCCTAGCAGCGACCACCAGCGAATGCCGGGTGGGGCGCGGCGCCGCCCTTATATCGGCGGCGAGATGCAAATGAGGTGACGTCACCCTCCGCCCGTTTAACTCTTTCGCGGGCGGCCCCGCAGCGGCGCCCGGGGGCCCTGCGGGCGGTTTCCGCGCCCCACCCCCACCCCGCGTTCACCTTTGCGCCCGAGCCCCGCCGCGAAGGTCGCGGAAAAAACCAGAAACGCCTAGCCGCCGGCCCTCCTCCGTCCAGCTTGGTCTCCCCGGGAGGGCGATCGCATCCCGATCGTTTTTCGTACCCGCGGGCTCGGACCCGCTTCGGGGCACTGCCCCGAGTGTCGTTCTTCCAGCCGGGGTGGCACCCAGGGGCGCCGGCATGCCTCCACTGCGACAAGGGGTTTGTGCGATGCCCGTCGCCCCCAGCCGGCGCCCTGTGCCTCGCCCGTTGCAGGGGTTCGATTCCTGTGACTCAGCTCTCGGGCCGGCGCGGGGCATCGCCCCACCCCGGCCCTCTTTGTCTGCGCCTCGCTCGTGTGGTGGGAGCTCCAGCGCCCTTGATTGCGCCCCAAACTTTTAAGTTTCATCCCTGCAACATCCTTTATTCATTTTCATTTTCATCAGCACACCACACCGCCGAGCGTTACATTTGCTGGGGAAAGGGGAGGGGGGTGGTCTTCGTCGCTGGGGCGTTGGTCGGGAATCCAACGCCTCCCTCTTAGACAAGTCAAGTTCAAGCTCTGCTCCTGACTTGCTTGCCTGCCAATGAGGAAGTTCTCGGACTTGGCCCCTTTCTGATTTTCCTAAATTGTAAAAGAGATTGCTGAGCCGCCGGCCCGGTGGTATGCTTCGGACGACTTGGAGGGAACCGTTTTTTTTAACGGCCCTTGGGCCCCCGGCGGGGTGGGGAGGTGTAGGTCGAAGAGGAGCCGTTTCCAAAATGGCACCTGCTCAGAGGACAGTCACCTCCTCGCTGCGGAAGAGGGTGGCAGACCCCCCCCCCGCTCCGGCAGGCTTGGCGCCTGCCAACGGTCAGAGCAAGGGAATGACCCGAGCAGGCCGGCAGCTCAGAGAAAGGCCCACTCGGCAATGCTGTCAGGGTGGCAAAGCCATGCGCTCCCTCCCTTTCTGCTCCCCGGGGTCTGTCTCCAGAACCCCCCCCCCCTCTACTGAGCCCCCCTGCAGAGCCGCTGGAGGAGCCTCAGACTTCCCCATTTCTTGATGGAGGGAAGTTCCTCCTTGCTGAGGAGGAAGGGGGATGGGGGGGCAGGTGACTGTCTGGTTCCTGGGGCCCAGGCCCTGCGGGCTGGCTACCCCTTCACTCTCTCCACCCCAAGTGACAGACCTGCAGGGCACAGGCCCTCACCTCTCCGGGAGCACATTCCCAGCCCCGCCCTGGACGCCCTGGAGGCCACTTCTCGGTTGCAAAAGAAAAGACGGTGCAGGGTGAATGTCGGGGCGTTTCTGCTGGCAGCTGCCGCATACTGAAGGTGCAGGGGGTTCTGTGGATCCCCCCCAATTCCCCTGGCCCAGCCACCCGCAACCATCATCTCCTCCCAGGGCTCCCAGGCCCAGACTGAGGCCCCTGATGGCTCCCTCGCTCCTTCCCCTGAGGCTTAGACCTGGCCTAAGCTATGGCTCTGATCTGGAGGATTGTTCTAGTCTAGTCGCCAGCAGCCTTCAGCAATGGATAGCGATTGCTCTAAAGTGTGTAGGGGGGGGAGGGGGGGCAGGGTCAAGGGACGGCAGGCTGAGAGGAAGGCCAGAGGCTGCCACCTGGACTTGCCCACTTGTCAGAAACCCAAAGAAGGGAAATGGGATAATAAGGCCGGTGGAAGGAAATGCAAACGTCCTGCCTTCGCTAAGTCATTTTCCTGCACCTCTGGGTTTTTTTTTTTCAAGCCCTCCATTAGCGCTTTATACTATTCCGGCATTACTATTTAGGAAGGCAGTGTGTATGTGTGTGAGTGTGTTTTATTGTTTGAGAAGTGAGTAGAGGGTCCACCTAGCATCTCTCCAAACTTCCTCAGCCCCGGGGCCACCGCACCCTGCCAAATCAGGAGAGAGCCATCGGTGCCACCGGTGCCTGGTGTCACCAGGAAGATGCTGAAGGCGAGTTGCGTTTTCTTTGGCTTCCCAGAGTGTGCCTGGGATCCAGCTGTAGCTATTCCCAACACAACCGGGAAAGCTGCTGTTGATGTGTGAGTGCATGAAAATTACTCTCTGATTTTCAACCTATTCCGTTTTCGTGCAGAGAAGGAAGCCGAGGGAGAACAAAGGAAAGAGTGATGGCAGCCAGGACCCAAACTACTCGGCGTCCTGGAGCCCAGGTCCTTTTGTCTGTCTGAGTTGCAGGGCTTCCTACCATCTGCCCCCACCTGTCCGCAACCTACTTTCCCCTGTGACCCGGGCAGGCTCCATCTGTTCACCTAAATCCCTGCGAAACCAGCCTGAGCACCCCCCCACTTAACAACAGGAGAGGACAATCATCTATGCCACACCAGAATTCACTTCTCACCCTCTGCAGAGGCTACTCATGAAGAAACGGGCACTGGGGAATTGAAGGCGCTTGCAGGAGCCGGGCTCCGTGCTCCCAGGGGGCCTCTCTCTGCCACACAGCTCCAAGCTCTTTCTCCCCTCTGGCACCTGCACGTGGAGCTCAGAGCAAAGCAAGGAACTGAAGGCCTTGGGGCTCATGTGCTAACAAGGAAGGAAGTAGCAGACAGAGAAGACAGAAAGAACACCCTCCCAATCGTCAGATGTTGGGGCGACTCTTCACTGATTCAACTGCAACTACTGAAACTACGGGCCAGCAGGAACCTTTACGCAGAGTTTAATCAACCAAGTTCCCATCTGTGGCTGCAATCTGCCTCTGCAACATCCCCTCCAAGTGGCAAGTCAGCCTCCGCGCACAAGGGCAGCTAAGCCACGGCAGAGAGTGTCTATGTGGACTCTGGAGTCCTTTAGGCTGGGTCTGGCTTCGAATGAGAGAAAATAACAGGAAATAATGTTGAGAGGCAGGCAGGGAGCAGATTGTATAATAATAATCACAGTGACAATCCAAACCTAATAATAGCAAAACAGTTTTGAGTGCTTACCACATACAGGGGATCTTTCCACAGAGAATCTCCCTAAATCTACACAGAGCGCTATTATCTTTCTTATTTTGCAGATTGAAGAGGGGTGGGGGTCCTGGGAAGATTAAATAGCTCACCCAGAATAAGAAAGGCAAAGGCAATTTCAATGCAGTCTGGCTGGCTCATTTCAACACTGCCCTTCTTCTGGAATCATCGGGTAAGATCTGTGGGAGACTTTGTTCCACAGGCCAGACTTCATCCCAATCAGCTGTCCACATTTATATCATGAGAACTTTGCTATGTAAATATTGCAGGCATCTCAAGTTCAAAAACCTCCCTGCTCTAAACTTCCAGATGATTCCACGACAGAAGCTGTGTCTGCATTTTCGGCCGCCTCCTCCCTAGCCCGGTGCTCTTGCAATAAAGGGGATTATTTATCTTGAACAGTGGCAGTTTCACACAGCTTCTCACTACTTTAATATTTTCCCTAGCAGTCACTCACGTTACAAAGGTTCGAAACAATGAGTGGGTCAAATAACGTATTGAAAGGAAAGGCATGCTAAACTCCCCATGGCCTTCCCTGTGAAGAATGGTCTACTTGCATTCCATCGTGAAACAGAATTATCACTTGCCAGTAATAAGTGTTTGTACAATTTCCTATGCTCTATCGAAGTTTTTTTTTTAAAAAAAAAAACCCTTCATTTTATTTATTTATTTATTTATTTTGCTTTTTGGTCACACCTGGCAATGCACAGGGTTTATTTCTGGCTCATGCACTCAGGAATCACTCCCGGCAACGCTCGGAGGACCATATGGGATGCTGGGAATCGAACCCGGGTTGGCCGCGTGCAAGGCAAACACCCTACCCACTGTGCTATCACTCCAGCCCCTCCAGCGAAGCTTTTACCCCCCCCAAAATAGAATGTGCTTCCCTGCATCGTCAGCAACAGATGCTTAATGACTGTGCTAAGGAAAATCAAACCGAGGTGGGCAATAGACAACAGGACCAAATTTAAAAGAGAAAGGCAGGTAGGCCGGGACTCAGCCCTGCTGACTGTCCTTCAAGACGGGTGTCCTGCGTGGGCATGCATGTGACTGGTGTCATCTGTCACATGAGGCTGCACATTTCCAAAGCCCAGCCTGGCGTCAGGCTCTTCTGCTACCATCTTGGAACTCTGAAGTGATTTTCAGCAGAAGCCGCCACATTTCCATGTTACTTTGTGTCCCTAAGACAGATATGAAGCCATCTGGGCCCTCTTGCTCTCGTTCCCCATGTCCCACCCCCCTCCCCCGTGCCCTCAGGACTGAACCCGTTTATCTGGGAGCCCTTTCCCGGAGCCAGCCTCTTCTTGGTTCTGTGAGAAGGCACTAACCTTTTGCCATAGGACTTTTTTATTAGGAAATGAGAAGACAAGTTTGGGTTTGGCTTTCTCTTTCCTTTCCCTTTGGTTGCTATTGTTTCTGTTTCTGAGAAGGCAGGTTTGGTTTTTTTCTTTTGGAAGGGGGGGGCGTGTCACACAGACTTTTTTGCAAGTTATGGGAGACTTCACACTTTGTGGTAATGCTGTGGCTCCCCAAAAGCAGAGCATGTGGTTCAGTGCCTGGGATGAAACTCATCTCCCCAATGCCGAGTCTCAGCTCTGCCACTCAACTATACCTGCTCCCCAGAAAAGCAAATTTTAATGCGCATGCGCACACGCACACACAAATGGGGTTTTTGTGACCCAATAATCTGCTCAGAGATTGTAGTCTTTGGCACACGTTGCAGAGTATGGGGCTGGGGTCTTTATGAACTCCCAGGTGCCTGGATGGTACGCTTTCCCCCAAAGGCCCGGCACCCACTGGTTCAGTTCAGCATCTTCTTTTGGACATTATCATCCTTTTCTGGAATTTTGAGACCAGAACTGAGATGTGCTGCGCTCATCTTGCCCTCAGTAAGAAAAGAACTTCCCCATGGGACCTCTAGTGATCGCTTTCTGGTGTCTCTCAGGCCACCTTGTTCCATCCGACCTTGTAGTTATCAGTGTAGTGACAAACCACAGGCGAACTCTGCTTCAGGAAGGGAATTTGCCATTTAACCTTGTGGCGCGCGCGCGTGTGTTCCCTGCATGCCACAACCCCTACCAGCAGCTTCTGCAAAAGGGTTTAGGCTTCAGCTCAGAGGAACCATACATTGGAGAGCAGTTAAGGAAGAAAAAGGCCAGCTTATGGGTGTTACCTTACAATTGGGGTTTTAGTCGTTCCTTATGTAACCTAACTCGTTTTTATCTGGTGTTTGTGAACTTTGTCAATGTCCTTTCTCATCTTTTATGTCATTTTATCCTTAAACACCCTCGTGAAGATCAAGGGGCTAGGCGTCACTTTTGCAGAGGATAAAACGGCACAGAGAGGTTGAGTGACCTGCTCAAGTTTGCAGAGCCAAGAGTGTAAACCAAAACTTACTTTCTGCCGCTTACCCATAGTCCAGTTTGTATGTACCAGAGCTCGGACCCACCATACATCATGAGAGAGAGTATAGATCTAGGATGACGTAGCAAATTCATTCATTAATGACTTGCAGAAGGGCAGCATTTTAGCTAAGTATAGATGATGTGTTGGTGTTGGAATTGTCCCCAGTACCAAACATTGGTCTTGTGGTTTTGTGTGCATGCGTGTGTGTGTGTGTGTATGTGTGAGTATGGTTGGGGGGGGATGGAATGGCAAAGCGTTTGTTATTTAGTTTCTGTCATCCAAGAATCCATTTCTTAGATTTGCTTCGCTTCCCAAGACCTGAAAATACTCATTCATGAAAAAAGCTTTCTCAACCGACAGCCCCCTGCTTTACTTAATTTTTTTTCTTAACTACTTATAGTCCTTGCCACGCAGAACATGAGCATGTATTTGGACTTATGTTTTCTGTTTTTCTATCTATATATAGACGACAGGGGCCTAATTTTAGTTTGGGTGAGGAGGAACTGGAACGTCTGTCTGAATTTTATCTTTTGTATTCTAGGGCTAGGCTTTCATGAATGCCTTCCTTTATGTGTTTTATGTGTGGCTGGCGAGAGAGAGAGAGAGAGAGAGAGAGAGAGAGAAAGAGAGAGAGAGAGAGAATAAAAGCAGGTGGGAGGTGAGGGGTGATGGGAGGGAAACTGGGGACATTGGTGCTGGGAAATGTACAGTGTGGTGGAGGGATGGGTGTTGGAAAACTGTTTGACTGAAACCTAATCATGAACAGTTTTGTAAAGGTCTATCTCACAGTGATTGTAGCACTGTAGCACTGTCCTCCCGTTGTTCATCAATTTGCTTGAGTGGGCCCCGTAACATCTCCATTATGAGATTTGTTGTTACTGTGTTTGGCATATCGAATACGTCACAGGGAGCTTGCCAGGCTCTGCCGTGCGGGCGAAATACTCTCAGTAGCTTGCCGGGCTCTCCAAGAGGGGCACAGTGATTAAAAAAATTAAAAAGGGAGTGTGGCTGGACTTGGGTTCCTCTTTGAGATGGGGACCTGGAAGCCCTTGGAATTTCTCAAGTGGTTGGAAGTGTGAAGTGTCTGTTTCTCCTGGGACTAGATCCACTGACCACACCTGATCATTTATGATAACAAAGTGTCTCACTCATCGTTAGTTTATGCCAAAGAGGTCATTCAGGATGGGGATTGGCCGCACCAGAAAAAGCAATATGGAGTTGAGACTTCGAGTCGTGTGACGTGAGCTCCACCTCTAGGGAAGGAGCTGGGGATTGAATTCAACCACATCACCCGCGAGCCGACCATCAGAGGTGCTCCAGTGAAAGCTGGGAGCACGGTTCCTCAAGTGAGCTCTCTGAATTGACACACTTCAATGATGGGAACATGAATGTGCCAGTGGATAGTTTCCCGGAGGACAGCAGGGCTTTGCACCCCCAGCTAGTGCCCTGTGCATTTCTGCCTTAGGTAGCCTCTGCTGTTTCCATTTGGTAAGATAAACTGTAATTATCCATAGAGCACTTTTTCTGAGTACTTCAAGTCATTCTAGCACATGTCTGCCAAAAGGAAGTTGTGTGAAGCCCCACTTCAACCATTGACACAGTTAGTCAGATGAGAAGGTGGCCCCAGGGGACTTCCAGACTTGGGACTGGTATGTGACTTGAGTTCAGCCTTGTGGGAGACTGTGTCCTTCACCTGGGACTTTTGGCCTCATTGTAGAGTGAATACAGAGCACAGAAGAGAATACAAAAAAAATTCAGAATACTCTTGTTTCTTAAACCAGAGCCAGATATTTGAACTAAAACTTAAGTCCTCCCAAGCAAGTCATTATTATCCTGAGTTTTGATTTTGTGTGAAGGTAACTCAGATCAAGAAGCACACATTAAATTGGGACTCTAAAATCAGTATAGCTATCTTTGCTCAAGGTTACCAAGATGAGGGGCTGGAGCAATAGCACAGCGGGTAGGGGGCTTTTGCCTTGCATGCGGCTGACCTGGGTTCGATTGCCAGCATCCCATATGGTCCCCGGAGCACTGCCAGGAGTAATTCATGAATGCATGAGCCAGGAGTAACCCCTGTGCATAGCGGGCTATGACCCAACATGTAGTCTTCAGGCTGGAGGGATAGTACAGCAGGTAAATCTGTCATTCAGAAATTAGCGGCGGCCGGTGAAGTAGTCCAGTGGGTAGGGCATTTGCCTTGCACGAGGCTGACCCAGGTTGGATCTCTCACATCCCATATGGTCCCCCATGCGCTAGCAGGAGTAATTCCTGAGCATCGGGAGGTATGGCCCCACAAAAGGAAAAGAGAAAAAATGTAACATTCCTTCGCTCAACAAATACTTATTATGCTGCTCCTTAGTGGCAGGCAGTAGTCTAGAAGTTGGGAGACAGCTGGGTGAATAGCATCTGTATCTTTAAGGCTCCTGCAGGCTAGTGCCTGAGAGCTCCGGGAAATACACAAATGGAGGTGTGTGTTGTGCACTGGAAGACAAATGTAGCAAATGAGAGGAGGATATGGGGAGTAAAAGAGACATCTGTGGACCAGAGGCAACACTTAAGGGGAACAAGAAAACAGACCTTGTAGATATCCAGGGCCAGATGTTCCAGGAAGGTCAAGTCAAAGTCAGCTCCTTGAATTGGACCCTGTCCCCGTAGAAATATCAATGTCACTGAAGTCAGAGAAGTAGACCAGCTGAAAGAGCTAATACAACCTCATTGGAGCATGGCAGGGGTGGTTCAAATCACAGACTTTCTAAGTTCATCTTAAGAACCTTGGCTTTCATTCGCCCCTCCCCTTCTCTCTCTTTCTCTCTTTTTGGGGTTTTGTTTGGGGGCCCTAAGCAGCGGTGCTCAGGGTTTACTTCTGACTCTGCATTTAGGGATCCCGCCTAGCGGGCTTGGGGGACCATAGGGAGTGCTGGGAATTGAATCGGGGTCTGCCATATGCCTGTACTGTACTGCTTCTCCCGCCTCCCTCCCCTTCTCTGTCTTTGTTGCAGTGTCTGATGCTCTTAAGAATTTCTTATTTTGGTTTTGGGGGCACCACAGCGGTGCTCGGGGTTTTCTCCTGCCTCTGCAGTCAGATCCATCTCGCCTGGGCTACACTGCAGTGTGGATCTGGGGATCAACCTTGGGTTAGCCACGGTGTAAGACGAGTGCCCTATCTGCTGTACTATCTCTCCAGCCCACTTCAAGAAAGACTTCAAGTAAGAGTTTGAACACTAGGGCTGGAGCGATAGTACAGCAGGGAGGGCATTTGCCTTGCACGCAGCTGACCCAGGTTCGATCCTCAGCATCCCATATGGTTCCCCGAGCACCACCAGGAGTAATTCCTGTGTGCAGAGCCAGGAGGAACCCCTGAGCATTGCTGGGTGTGATCCCAAAACAAAACAAAAGCGTTTGAACACTTGCTTGTAGTGTCCTCTTACATTATCTTGCTGTTTAACAGAGGTCACAATCATACGCTTGTTATGCTGCCAGGGAATCCTAATGACAGTGCCACTGGGAATTGCACTAGGTATGTGAGATGGTGCTGGGGATCGAATGTACGGCCTCTAGTCTGCAAGGCAGACTTTGGTACCTGAACTTCCCTTTCCCGTGATTTTGGAAGCCAATGATGGTTTCCAATGAAAGAAGTGCCATGATCTGAGTTAGGTTGGAAACGACTGCTCTGGTTACTGGGTTGAGGATAGACCGGAAGCAGAAAGACCACACTGGAGACCAGTGCAGGCAGGCATTCAGGGGGAGTAGACCAGAATGATTGGTGATAAGTGGGCAGAGGCTGGATGTTATTTTGAGAGTAGAACCAACAGGATTTGATTCCTGACAGTATGTGGAGGGAGGAAGAAAGTCAGGCATTGAGGATCATAACCCAAGACTTTGGTCAGAGCAACTGGAAATGTGGAGCTGTGATTTGAAAGGGGAGAACCATGGGGGCTCAGGGTTAGTGGTGGAAACTAGGAACTTGGATGAGACCAACATCTGGCTTGCCTAACAAAGAACGTGTGAATCCATCCAGAGACATTTTAAGGGAACCATTTTTCCTTTACATTCTCCCCAATTCTCCCCCTCAAGCCCCCCCCAAAAAAACTTTATTAGCTGTTATGCCCTTACCTTCCGTTACGACCCACGAGCTACTGTGAGTCGACTTGATTATGAGTCAGTGACTGGTACCTACTGGATACTTTGGGTTTGCCATTTGGATGAAAGAGATACAAGGACAAAACCAAAAAGCAAACCAAGGAAATTGATGTTCTCTGCACAGGTTTGGTAAAACGGGCAGGAGGGAGAGATGGAGCAGGAAAAGAGATAAGGAATAAAAGAAAAAAGGATTTAAGTGTCAGGAGATAGATGCTGTTTGCTCTGTGATTCAGATTTCTGCAACTTTAATGTTTGGTTTCTTTTACTAAATAGAACCCATTTATTCCTTTTTTTTGCTTTTTGGGTCACACCTGGCGATGCACAGGGGTTACTCCTGGCTCTGCACTCAGGAATTACTCCTGGCGGTGCTCAGGGGACCATATGGGATGCTGGGAATCGAACCCGGGTCGGCCACGTGCAAGGCAAACGCCCTACCCGCTGTGCTATCACTCCAGCCCCGAATCCATTTATTCTTTAGTTTGCAACACACAAGGCTGTCATCACCAGAATGTTTTATAGTTTTTCAGTTTGAAATAACTCTAGTTACTGAAAAGTTGCAAAAATACAATAAAGAATTCATGCATATCTGGTTTTCAGCTCAGGGATCATGGGGGGGCGTGTTTTAGGGGAACGTATGGGGGTGCTGGGGATTGAACTATATAAGACCGAATGCATATAAGGCAAGAGCCTTACCCCCTGAATTATCTCTCCAGCCCCATGTTTGCCATGTTTTTCATCATTATATATCTATTCATCTCTTTATCTGTCTTTCTAAACCATTTAGAGTAAATTGTCTATGACACCATCCTAGCACGAATACCCAGAGTGCATTTACATGGGGCATTCTCTGAAATCACCACAGTAGAATGATCACAATCACGATCACGACCATCCTGTTATTCGTCGATTGCCTCGAGCAGGCCCCAGGAACGTCTCCTTCATCCTAGCCCTGAGATTTTTTTAAAAGTGCCATATTCAAGGCTCTTTCAGGGTTAGGAGAATGAGACCCATCATTGTTACTGGGATTTGGCATATTGGGTACGCCACGGGGAATCTGCCAGACTCTGCCATGTGGGCAGGTTACATACGGTAGCCTGCCAAGTTGTCCAAAGCAAGAATGAGATAATAAGATGTCGCAATGCGGCTGCATGCTTCCGAGAGCTGGGTTTTATAGCCTCTGGGTCTTGGCCGTTGATGGGATTACATGGTGCCAGGGGGCCAGTTGGTGGGTGTGACCCCTGCCTACTGGAAGATGGAGGATCTGGGTGGAGGATGCTCAGCCCCGATCTGAGCAGGCTTGGAGATCTCAGCCCCGGGACCCGCATGCCTTTGTTCCTCTGCGGGTACCTCCATGCATGTGGAGAGTGGTCTCAGCATGGTGGTGGCTGGTTCTGGAGGTCTTTGGCTGCCGGAGTCCTGGTCGGGGCGGGGAGGGAAACTCAACCCGCTCCCCTCCAAGGGGCCCCGGCGAGGACAGCCAGGCCGGGGAGGGGGGGAGGGGCGGAGGCTCAGCGCTGTTCTCCTCCGGGAGCTGGGTTTTATAGTCTCTGGGTCTTGGCTGTTGATGGGATTACACGGTGCCAGGGGGCCAGTCGGTGGATGTGACCCCTGCCTACTGGAATATGGAGGATCTAGGTGGAAGATGCTCAGCCCCGATCCGAACAGGCTTGGAGATCTCAGTAGAATGATGGTCCGGAAAATTCCATACACCAAAGTGCTGTTATCTAACCTATAGACCTTATTCAAATTGTGCCTCTTGGTATGTCTTTCCAACAGCTTTTCCCCCCTGGTACATGTTTCAATTCAGGATCATATCCTCTCAATAACCCTATTTAGTTTTAGGATGCTCATTTTATGGATGGAAAAACTGAGGCACCAAATAGTCTAGATGATAAGTGGTCGGGAACAGATTGTATCCAGATCTTTATGATTCTGAAGTCTGGACTCTTGGGCCCTCTTTTCTGACCCAGCATTAATGCAAGAGGTTGCAAGACGCTTCCAAATACCAATCAAACAAGGAGGCCCTCTCTGGATTTTAAGATGCACCAACATACCTGAGGTTGGTCAGATTGCAGGAAAGGACACATCGTGTTTTGCCCAGAGAATCATAGAAGAGAAGTTGGGTTCCAGAGAAGAGAATGTTAACGAGAACATCAGTTAAACACTGGATAGAATACCCAAATAATGGAAAATTATGTAGCCATTAGAAAAGGATTGAGCAGAATTTTTTTTTGCTTTTTGGGTCACACCTGGTGATGCACACGGGTTCCTCCTGGCTCTGCACTCAGGAGTTACTCCTGGCGGTGCTCAGGGGACCATATGGGATGCTGGGAATCGAACCCTGGTCGGCCACGTGCAAGGCAAATGCCCCACCCGCTGTGCTATCTCTCCAGCCCCAAGCAGATTTATTTTTGATGCTGTGAAAGAATGTCCAAATACCTCTCAAGCAGAAAAAGAATTTCATAAAGATTGTAGGATCTCCCTGCGCAATAAAAAAGTGAGGCGCGTAGAGACCATTTCAGAAGGGAAGTTTGAGAACTATGAATCGAGATTCTCTCTGGAGAGGGGCACTAACGAGTCCTTTACCATTTACATTTTTGCCAGAAGAATGACTTTTGTATCTTTAAATATCTAAACTATTACACTTATTTTATGTTTTCCTCTCATTTGTACATTTAATAATGTATCTGTTGATAATGGGGTCATGCATGTGTGGAGTACATGGGA
Source organism: Sorex fumeus (assembly GCF_029834395.1). NCBI lineage: Eukaryota > Metazoa > Chordata > Mammalia > Eulipotyphla > Soricidae > Sorex > Sorex fumeus. The sequence goes on from NW_026606143.1 coordinate 39,273,452, forward strand.
ACTATTTTGTACCTTCCTCTTAATTTCTGTGAGCCTCAAGATGGCTCTAAAAATAGTCTGCTAGAACATTTAAAATACTAATGGAGACAAATGTATATGTGTGCTTCTAATTAGTCTGTTTTCTTGCCCAAGAAACATCACAAAAGGTACCCAAAGGTTCTCAGCGGGTGCCTTTGGAAGAAATATAATGTAATGGGTGCACTTGGGTTTCTTTAGTAAAAAAAAAAACTCAGAAAGGAAGTGAAATGTACAATTAAGACTGAGTAGAGGCACTTCCTGCTTACTTGCAATTGAAGGAACTCCTGTTCTTAAAGGGGCAGGAGGGCATCTGCCACTGTGATCTATAGATTGCCTTTATTATCCTAAATAAAATTCACCATAGCCAAATGTGACTGGCAGCATGGGCCCAGGTACGAGCCACTGTTAAAGGCCACGTGTGAGTGCCGTGTTCGCTTTGGCTGAATTGAGCCCTTTTTTTCCCGAGAGGCAGGAAGCTGGGATCATATATAAGGGTGTGTTATTTGCCGAAGACTCGTGTGCTGTGTTACGGATTGTGTGTTGTGACCAGGTTGAACCCCTACCAGAGCAAATGTTTGCCAGGTGCTTTCTTGGCAAACACCGTCATTATCTTGCATCTGCAGTTTCATTCTTGCTCCTGGCAGGGCCGCAGCTTGTCCCATCTGTAAACGAAGAATCGACCCACCTGTGAGCGCCTTGCCCTGAGGCCAGAAGTGGGTCCCAGGTCTAGCAGGTTGGTTTGTGGCCTGGCACCCTGTGCGGGAGGACCTGAGGTTTCCTGAGATTTCATCAGCCACTTGTCAGTTTATGTGGAAGTAACTTTCCACTGACTTCCTCTGTGTCCAGACTGAAGCATAAATGCCCATAGGGAGCTGAGGTTGGGGGGGGGGCAGGGAGGAGCCTGGAAGAAGAGCCGAAGCTTCCTGCTTGGGGAGGAGGGGTGGGAGAGGGCCCCCTCCTGTCCTTCAGCCTCCAATGGCTACTTTCCCACAGGAACTGCAGGATAATCACCTCCATGGAAGCCAGGCAGAGTAGCTGCTCCCACAGCCTCTCCTAGGACCATCATCTGCCTTTACTGGCCCAGAGCTGTGAGGGCTCATCCCAGACGTTTGCTTCCCAGAGATGCCAAGGGGCCCAGAAGTGTCATCATCTCTCCCCTAGCCCAGCCCACCACACCGAGAAGTCGTGATGCCCAGAGACAGAAATGCCCAGCTACCTTGGCATGTCCCGTGACTAGCCAACCGATACCTATGAAGGAATGAGTTCTTGTTTGATCTGAAAATCCATCTCTAGGGCCGGAATGATAACACAGCGGGGGGAGGGAGTTTGCCTTGCACGTGGCAGACCTGAGTTCAATCCCCGGCATCCCACAGGGTCCCCTGAGCACTGCCAGGAGTAATTCCTGAGTGCAGAGCCAGGAGGAACCCCTGAGCATTGCTGGGTGTGACCCCCCCAAAAAAATACCAGCCAGAAGCCGGAGCGATAGCACAGCAGGTAGGGCATTCGCCTTGCACGCGGCAGACCTGAGTTCAATCCCCGGCATCCCACAGGGTCCCCCGAGCACTGCCAGGAGTAATTCCTGAGTGCAGAGCCAGGAGGAACCCCTGAGCATTGCTGGGTGTGACCCCCCCAAAAAATACCAGCCAGAAGCCGGAGCGATAGCACAGCAGGTAGGGCATTCGCCTTGCACGCGGCAGACCTGAGTTCAATCCTCGGCATCCCACAGGGTCCCCCGAGCACTGCCAGGAGTAATTCCTGAGTGCAGAGCCAGGAGGAACCCCTGAGCGTCGCTGGGTGAGACCCAAAAAGAGGGAAAAAAAAAGAAAGTGCATCTTCACTGGGCATCCCAAATATTCTTTGGCCAATTCTACCTTGGGTGGTGGTGGGGGGGGTGGCACACTTGGACCTTTTCAACACAAAGCATCACTTCTGCTCTCTATCCTCACATACACACACACACACACACATACGCACACACACACACAAACACACACAGAGTTTTCTTAGTTCTTTGCCTGCGGGCTCCAGCCGGCTCCTGGGGCCTCTGATTAAAGAGGGGAGGGAGTAAAGAAGGGGGAGGAAAAAGGGGGAACAGAGGGACAGTCAAAAAAAAGGCAGCTTCCTGGAGGGAGGTAGCCGGAGCTCAATGCGGCGGGAACAGCTCCAGCCAACGGGAGGCGCCAATATGATAAGTGAGCCCGTGAGGCCTGGAGCCCACCCGCCAATCAAGGCCACATTCAGACGGGGAGCGCCGGTATTTAAGTCTTCTCAGAGCTCCCCAAGGCCGCCGTGGCCGGGCCAGAGCGGTGCATTGAGCAAAGGCTCCTCCCCCACGGCGCTGGGCCTCAGCCACACAAAGGCCGGATTCAGAACCCAAGAAAGCAACTGAGGGCTTAGCACTCCCCCCACCCTCAACCCTCCGCACCCTGCCCGGTGCCACCACGGCCTCGCGTGAGCCCTGCCAACTCTTGGTGCCTTTCACCTGCTTGCAGCCAAATGCACAGAAAGCAAAGTGCGTGCACCGGACGTGTCTGTTCCGGGATGCTGATGGCGTGTGAAACGCCTGGCCCAGTCGAGATGGGGAATATTTTCACCAGAGAGCTCCCTGTCAGCCATTTTACAGGCTTGTGCTTCACTAACGCTGACTCTCCTCAGGGGAATGAAGCCTTCACAACCCTTGCCTGAGAAAGACTCCCAGTGTGTGTGCGTGTGTGTGTGAAAGCTTCCCACTGTGTGTGTCTGTGTGTGTGTATCTGAGAAAGCTCCCTGTGTGTGAAAGCCTCCCAGTGTGTGTCTGTGTGTGTGTCTGAGAAAGTTCCCAGTATGTGTGAAAGCCTCCCAGTGTGTGTGTGTGTCTGTGTGTGTCTGAGAAACCTCCCAGTGTGTGTGTGTGTGTGAAAGCCTCCAGTATGTGTGTCTGTGTGTGTGGGTCTGAGAAAGCTCCTTGTGTGTGTGTGTCTGGTGTGCGTCTGAGAAAGTTCCCAGTGTGTGTGAAAGCCTCCCAGTGTGTGTCTGTGTGTGTGTCTGAGAAAGTTCCCAGTATGTGTGAAAGCCTCCCAGTGTGTGTGTGTCTGTGTGTGTGTCTGAGAAACCTCCCAGTGTGTGTGTGTGAAAGCCTCCCAGTATGTGTGTCTGTGTGTGTGGGTCTGAGAAAGCTCCTTGTGTGTGTGTGTCTGTGTGTGCGTCTGAGAAAGTTCCCAGTGTGTGTGAAAGCCTCCCAGTGTGTGTCTGTGTGTGTGAGAAAGGTCCCAGTGTGTGTGTGTCTGTGTGTGTGAGAAAGCTCCCAGTGTGTGAAAGCCTCCCAGTGTGTGTCTATGTGTCTCTGAAAAAATTCCCAGTGTGTGTGAAAGCCTCCCAGTGTGTGTATCTGTGTGTGTCTGAGAAACCTCCCAGTGTGTGTCTGTGAAAGCCTCCCAGTGTGTGTCTGTGTGCGTCTGAGAAAGTTCCCAGTGTGTGTGAAAGCCTCCCAGTGTGTGTGTCTGAGAAACCTCCCAGTGTGTGTGTCTGTGTGTGCGTGTCTGAGAAAGCTCCCTGTGTGTGTGTGTGCCTGTAGTTCTCAGTCTTCTTGCCCATCAGGGTACTCGCATCCCCGCGTTGGCCTTAAGGGGTTTTGTTGCTAGCTTTATTGCAGCAGTGGCCCGGAGGGATTGAGGTCTGTGAACCACCCTTTGGGGCAGGGTTAGAAAGGGGGGTGGTGAGACACTTTGTCTCACTCAAGGCCAACCCCACCACCAATAGTCTGAGCATCCCCACCAGCGCCCCCCCTTCAACAAAAGAAAAAGGAGTGGTCCACGCCAGCGCGGAAGATAGGTGAAGGTTATTCTTCCGGAGGTTACTCCTCCGAAACATGTATGGGTGTGGGTGAGCGTCCCCCTCTTTTCTCAGGCTTTCCGCCAGTTTCTGAGATTCTGTCAAGGGTCCGATTGGCAGGAGCCAGCGTGGGAGGAAGCAGGAAGCGCCCACAAGCCTTCTCTGGGGCCCTCTGGAGGGGGGGTGCAGGCAAAAGGAGGCCTCAGAGCCTCAGCCTGTGAACCTTTCCATTAGCATTTCCATGAAACCCAAATGCTAATAGGCTAGCTTGAAGGAAATGCTTCTGATTGTAATGCTTATGTGGTGATCTTTTGCTCGGGGCTACTCGCAGCCCAGTGCTGAGAAAGGGGGGTTGGGGGGAGGTCACTCCTGGTGGTGGTCAGCAGCGCCAGTGTTTACAGGGACTGGACCCAGGCCTCCTGTGTGCATGTAAAATGATGTCTCAGGCCCGATGTTTCTGATTTTCAGTGCCACTCAGGATCGCGGGAAGACAACGGGAGCGTGTACTGATAATGGGCATTTAGGGCCTGTTTATTGCTTGTCGAGGGACTGTCTTGGTGTGTCTCTTTTGGTGTCAAGAACAAGGTGAAATGGTAGGCACTCTCTGAGAACATGCGTTGTTACCCACCCCTTTATAAGAAGCTTGTGCGTTTTGCCTCAAGGTTAGCAGGCAGAAGAAGCTGGGATTTGAACCCAATCTGTGGGGTGTAGCATTCCTCAGGCCAACTCTGACAGAAGGAATCCGGGAGATTGGAAAAGCTCGCAAATTTTTCTTTTGGCTGATTTGATTTTGTTTTTCTTGGAATTCCAAACAAATGGAATTTGGAGTTGTTATTATTATGTTATAGAATCACATGCCAGGAACATCAGCAGAGAATTGCCATCCTGTGAAGGCTGGAAGGGACCATGGGGGTTGGGGAGGTGGAAGGTACCCGAATGGAGGAGTATGTGAATTAGCCCGAAACACCTGGTTTTGGGTTGGTTGTTTTTAGGAAAGCCAATTGATTTTCTTTTCTCCAAGAGTTTCTACTTCTTAAATAAATCACAGCCTCTGTGTACGAGATGACTCCCCCAAGAGATAGATACCTTAAGTACCCCCAGCAAAGGGTCAGCCGTTGGAAGCTTTTCCTCCCCCTCACAGTCCTGGTTCCAGTTGTGACCAGAATCTGGCACTGCATTTTCCTGGGCAGCGCCCCGCACCCCTGCCTTGGCGGCAGGCACCCCCTCATGTCCCTGTTCTGCTCTGCTCTCTCCACCCCCCCCCCCCCCCCCCCCCGTCTTCTACAGTCACTTCCCTGAGCTGGGGACCCCTCCCTGCCCAGCCAGAGAGGGGTCCCTCGAGGTCCCCCGTTTGGAGGTGCCTCCACTTCCAGTGTGCCCTCCGGGAGTGCCTCCATGTCACCGCCAGCCTTGCAGCCACCTAGGAGACACCATGGGAGCAGGGCCGGCGGGGGCGGGCCCAAGAGGGCCTCCCGCTTGCTTGCCTGCTCGGTTGCAGCCCCCGGGGGACCCTCGGCACCTTGGAAGGTGAGGCCCGGCCGGCCTTGGGGTGCCGGGCTCTGCTGAGCAAACAGGCGCAGGCGGCGGGCTCCCACGGCGTCACGTGACGGGAACGGGCTGTGATTCACTTTCACTTCCCGTGTGAATGTGAACTTGGCTACGTAGCCCATGCTGCTGCCCAGCACGTGCCCGCCGCGTTCTCAGCCGTCACAGGCCGCCCTTTGCTTTTCTTTTGCACCAGGCAGGAAGTGGAGAAGGCTGAAAAAAAAAAAACGAGAACAAAGGAGAGGAGGGCCCGGCTTGAGGGTCCTCAGCCGGTTCCCAAGGGTGTCTTGAGCCATCCATCACGCTTGTTTCTCTTCCTCCTCCCTCCCCGGCCAGGCCGTGGGAAGGCCAGCAGACTGGGTGGGCCTTTCCTGCTGCTCCGAGCCAGCAGCGCACCCCTCCACACGTGCAGTTCCTTCTGCCCCTCCCTTTGGACTCCCTTTTGGCCCAGAAGTGCAGTGTATGGATGTGGTCACGGTGCTCACATATATGCTCAGCGGGGCTGGCTCGCTCCTGGGGGGTGGGGGGAGGTGTTTGCATGCTTTCTGGGACGTTAGCATGCTTAGTCATACCTGGCACTGCACAGGGGGTACACCTAAGGGAGATGGGGGGCTGTCCCAGGCAGCCCAGCTACCAGGATGGCGGCCCGTGCTATGTACATGGCCATGGACCTTTGGCATTGATAGAACTGTCCCCAACCCCCACCCCTAGAGCTGCCTCCTTCCTCCCCTGTGCCCCTCTTTTCTCTGCAGACCCCTCTCCCCTCTGGTCCCTGCTGTGATTCCCTGGGCTGAAGAACTGCTGCTGATGCCCAAGTCCCGCCTGGCCACTGGGAAAGGCAGAAAGCGAGGCGTTCAAGACCTCAGCAGAGAAGGCAGGCGGCAGGAAGGGAGAGACAAAGCAAGCTCTGAAGGAGTGAGTGGCAGCACCTAGCCGTGAGCAGCCTGTCCGGCCACACCTCTGGACAGACACTGTCCCCTGTGTCACCTGTCCCCCTTCCCTCCGGCACTTGGAAAGAACGGGGTGACCACGTTCGCCCCATCTGTAGAATCCTGGACTTAAGGCCACTTGACTTGACCAGCTCTCTCGATTCCAGTCACAGACTCAAACTCCTTCTCAGGGCCAGGGAGAGATTTCAAAGGGATCTCAAACCCCCAAGACTGAGCCCCGGTCCCACACAGGTAATTACTGAGCACTGCCAGGCTGAGTACCGCCGGGTGGAGTCCTGGGCCGCCAGGCACTGCTGGAGAGATAGTACAGGGCTAAGGCATTCACCTCACACGCAGTTGGCCCTGGCTCCATCCCTGGCGCCACAGATGTTCTCCCGAGCACTGGGAGGAGTGGTCCTTGTTGGGCACTGGGCTAGGAGTAAATTTCAAGCACCACCGGCTGTGATCCAAAAGCCTAAACTCGTTCCCTGTCACTCAGTAACTTAGTACACTCTCACATGGGGCTGGAGCGATAGCACAGCGGGTAGGGCGTTTGCCTTGCACGCAGCCAACCCCGGTTCGATTCTTAGCATCCCATATAGTGAGCATTGCCAGGAGTAATTCCTGAGTGCAGAGCCAGGAGGAACCCCTGTGCATCGCAGATGTGACCCAAAAAGTCCAAAAAACACTCTCAGGTTCAAGGGCATCATGGGCAAAGGACAATGCTCCTGGCTGTATCCAGTTTGTAAACGACTTACTGCGCGGCCTTGAGTGATTGACTCTGGTGTCTGAGCCTGAGGCTTATGGTCAGGCAGATGTGGAACGAATACCCATGCCACCCACTGCCAGTGTGGCGCCAAGGCCACCAGGAGATGCCACCAAGTCCCATGACAACATAGAAGCTCCCCGTTGGGGGTCAGGGAAGAGGGGGAGCCCCTTTGGGCATAGCTGCTCCTCTGGGAAGCCTCTCTGAGGTGACCCGTGCTCATGGTCTCCTGAAGTCAACCTGGGTGCGGGCCTCTACACGCTGAACACGGACACAGGAGCCATAGCAAGACTTGTGACATGTTCCATAGCAAGACTTGTGACATGTTCCACCATGGAACATATTACTCCCCTCTAGGTGGGCCACCCTGGGGGGTTCAATTGATCTCTCCAAGCAAGTTCCAAGGCAACTTTACAGTATGTGTCAGATGTCACCATCCCCCTAAGGTAGCGGACGGCCATTTGGGGCTGTGGCACTGAGTTTTGCTGGGGTGCAGCTTAGTCACTGCAAACAGTGGGGCGGCCCCTCCAGAAGGACATGCTAGGAGATTTGATTTAGAGGGCTGGAAGCCTCCAAGTGCAGAGTGGAGATGGCAAGTGGGGAAACTGAGAACGGCGCCGTCTCCCGGATCCCCTGCAGAGGCAGGAAGGGACATTTTTATCCAGAGTCACGCTGCCATGCGGCTTCCGGTTCTGCCATCCTAGAAGCGCTGCACTGAGACCCAAATGAGGTCACACGCTGGTATGCTTCGGGAGCACTGAATGGTGGCACTTGGACAGAGAGCAAGCAGAAGCTGGGAGTTTGTTTTCTGCTCCGTTTTTTTTTCTTTTTGGGTCACACCCGTCGATGCACAGGGGATACTCTGTACTCAAGAATTACTCCTGGCTGTGCTCGGGGGACCATATGGGATGCTGGGGATCGAACTCAGGTTGGGCACGTGCAAGGCAAACGCCCCCACCCACTGCGCTATCGCTCCATGCCTCTGCTCCGTTTTTGAAGCTGCTTCCTTGCTGTCCCCGTGACCCTGAGCTGTGTCACTGAGTTCTGGCTTTTATTGGAAGTGTGCAGCGCTGCAGGAATCGAAACCAGTGGGATGTAATTAAACCTATGAGCATCATGGAATCTCTCCACACCCCAGCTGCACCCGGAACAGATACGAGCACCTCTGGGGGGAGTGTAAGGGGCATCTGGCAGATGCCTGGAAATTCCCAGGTGCTGCCTATGTAGGCCGCAGTAGGCATGACCTGGCACTGATGCTCCCGTAACTCCCACTCGCCATCGCTATTTCTCAGGTTTTCTCTGGTTTAGAAAGAGTCTTTGGGAAAAGCTTAGTCTCCAGTTACAGCGGGAGGTCTGGCTTCGGGAGCAGCAAGGCCCGGGGTGTTGTCTAGAAGATATTCCACGGAAGAAAGAAATCCCACACCTGGAAAACCAGTTCTCCCAGCCTCCGGTGACATCACCAGGAGCCAATAAAAAGCTCCACTCGCGTTTACCCGTTACTGTCTGAATTGGTGAGCCAGCCACAGGCTGGACAGGTTCTGCAGGGCGAGGGACCCCCAAACGGCACTTAGTGTGAGTGGTCACTGAGACCCAGCTGATGTCAGCAGTCTCAGGCTCAAGCATTCCGGCTCAGGCCGCGCGAGTGTCTGGAGGAAGCTGGAAGTCCTTACACAGGTGGGAAGTCAGCATTCAGGGTAAACAATAGAACCACACACCCTACACCCCAAGATTGATTTAGGCAGACTGTTGCTGCCATCTGCTGACATAGCTTGGTATTGACGCTTGAGAAAGAGTCTCGCGCCCTCTGCTGGTGGAAAATGCCGGCTGGCCCCCATCTCTTGGCACCTGCTCCCCCATTTCACTCAGTGCCCGATGCGTCTTGGACTTTTCCTCTAAGTAGGTCACATGGGGGACGAAGATGAAGGAGATGAACTAATCCGGTTGTTTGCATTATCTTTGGACAGTGTGTGACCATTCTGGGGAGGGGAGATAGCGGCCACACCTAACTGTGCTCAGAGATCACTCCTGGTGAGGTCATCTGGGATGCGGGGGATCGAACCTGGGTCGGAGAGAGAGGCAAGTCAAGTGCCTTAACTCCTGTGCTGTCTCTTCAGCCCTAAACTGCTTTTTTTTTCTTTTTTGGGTCACACGTGGCGATGCTCAGGGGTTACTCCTGGCTCTGCACTCTGGAATTACTCTTGGCGGTGTTTGGGGGACCACGTGATGCTGGGAATCAAACCCGGGTCGGCCGCGTGCAAGGCAAACACCCTACCTGCTGTGCTATCGCTCCAGTCCCCCCCCTCCCCAAACTGCTCTGTTGAGAGCACACCCGGCTGCTTTGCTCCAAACCCAGCCTGTTGTCAGCAATTTCCGTTTCAAGCATTTGCTCCAAGGCTCTTGTAGTATTGATAAGAGGAGGACCAGAGTCTTCAGGCAGATGGTGAGGCTGGTTTCAGGGAGAAGTGGGATTCCCACCTTCATGGTATTTGGGGTCTTGTTTGGGATGGGGCAAGCAGGCCTAAAGCCACTAACTGTGACCAACGCACAGCCAAGAAGGGCCTTGGTCCAGGAGCAAAGAGCTGTCAGAATGGGTGAGGGAGTCTGTGAATTGGAGCACAGTCCTGAGGAGTATGCTTAGGCCAAGCGCTTCTCAATTCTGGTTCCCAGCCGGCAGCAGCACCACATCCCGGGAAGTTTCTGGAGCTGCCAAGGGCCAGGCTTGTTGTAGGCTGTTTTCACAAGCCCGTCCGGAAAAGTGTGGCAACCATTGCTGCTTGAAAGGACATGAGAGGAGGCCCGGAAGGAGGAGTTGGAAGGACAGAAGCTTTTCCCTGCATAGTCACAATCCAAGTTTTCTAAGGATTTTTTTCCCCAGGGCCGTGCTCAGAGCTTCCTCCTGGCTCTGTGCTCAAGGGTCAGACCCTAACCACTGTACTCTCTCTCTCCCTGGCCCATGCACAGGGATTTTGTTATTAAGAGCTGCTGGGAAGACATGAGTCCAATCCTCCCCCACGTTAGTAGGTGAATTATACATTATGCCCTATCAGACCTGACCATTCCAACACCAGGACATTCGCGATGGAGAAGGTCACAGAAAATGTTAAGTCTGGGGGCAAGTAGAGTTGGGTTTCACCTCGCTGACACAGAGCCAGATGAGCTGGGCAAGTCCACTAACCCTCTCGGAGCCTCATTCCTCACTGTGGGCGTTTGTGCAGAGAGCCATTGCTCGCCAAATGCCTGTGATTTCTATATATTCATTTTAGAATTCTAATGGCCTGTGAGGCAAGTCTAGGTAGCCGTGAAGCTTGGTTCAGATGCGCTCTTAAATATCAAGGTTCAAGGCTGGAGCGATAGCACAGCAGGTAGGGCGTTTGCCTTGCACGTGACCGATTCAGGTTCGATTCCCAGCATCCCATAGGGTTCCCCGAGCACCACCAGGAGTAATTCCTGAGTGCATGAGCTAGGAATAACCCCTGTGTATCGCCGGGTGTGACCCAAAAAGCAAAAAAAAAAAGTCAAAGTTCATAATGCCCCAAAGTAGAGAGAGAGTAGGGGAGAAATTGTCTGCCATGGAAGCAGGGGAGGGGTAGGATGGGGGGATACTGGGGACATTAGTGGTGGAGAATGTGCACTGGTGGAGGGATGGATGTTCCATCATTGTATGACTGAAACTCAAACCTGAAAGCTTTGTGACTGTACCTAACGGTGATTCCGTTAAAAAAAAAAGTCAAGGTTCCTGACTGGTTTCTTTATTCTGGAGGCTTCTCCATAGGTGGGAGCTCTCCACAGGCCTTCTGGCTGCTGACATGCTTAGAGGTCTGGGCTTACCATTTGTAACATGGCAAAGGGACCACTGGTTGCGTGTGAAAACTGGAGGCCACTGAGGCAGGGCAAGAGTGGAAGAAATTAAAAGCTGGAAAGTCTCGCCAGGGCTTAGTGGCACAAAGGCACCAGTCTGACTGTCCCTCAGTTAAACTTTGGAGGAACAGATACATATACCCTCTTCTGTTCCAAGTTTAAGTGGGGTAAGTGAAGAACTTTTAAAATGGTAGCCATTGGACCATACTAGTTGGAAATGATCTCTCTGGACAAGAACTGAGTGTTGAAAGCAGGTAAAGGGATATGCATGATAACCTTTCAGCATCTGTATTGCAAACCATAATGCCTAAAGTAAGAGAGAGAGAGAGAGAGAGAGAGAGAGAGAGAGAGAGAAGTAACTGTATTGCCCAAAGGAGAGGGAGAGAGAAGTATCTGTATTGCCCAAAGGGGAGAGAGAGAGAGAGAGAGAGAGAGAGAGAGAGAGAGAGAGAGAGAGAGAGAGAGAGAGAGAGAGAGAGAAGGAAGGTGCCTACCATAGAGACAGGGGGTAGGATGAGAAGGGGGTGGCGGGAGGGATACTGGGGACATTGGTGGTTGAAAATGCACGCTGGTGGAGGGATGGGTACTCGACTATTGTATGACTGAAACTCAATCATGAAAACTTTGTAACTGCATCTCACAGTGATTCAATAAAAAATAAAATAGCTACCTGCCAAGTTAAAAAAAATAAAATGAGAGAGAAAAAGAAAGAGAGAAGAGAGGTGCCTGCCATAGAGGCAGGAAGGGGTGGGAGAGAAACTGGGGACACTGGTGCTGAGACATTACACTGGTGGAGGGATGGGTGTTGGAACATTGCATGACTGAATTGCAATCACAAACAGTTTTATAATGCTCTATCGCATGGTGATTCAATTAAAAATAATTAAAAATGCTAGCGGTTGGGTAGATAGACTTGGACTCTGAGAATTGCAGAAGCTTTTTCTTCATGCATGTAGCATACGAACTAGGGCAGGAAGAGCTGCTGACATGTATTGGATTGAGACCCGGGGTGCGCTGGGCATGCAGTGCCCAGTGTGGATGAGAAACGTTCAGAACTAAGCCTCGCCCAAGACTCCTTGACCGTGGGAGCATTTGTTTGTTTGTTTGGTGGAAGACTTACTGACATGGGATAGCATGGAATTCACTTTGGGGAAATTCTGCTTTGAATGGTGCTGTCAAAGCACCCTATGCTGTTGCAGCTTGACCCTGGATTCAGACTCACTGTGAGGATGGGTTGGTTTATGGAGTGTCACGGCTTCCCTAGTCAGGGCACTCAACTCAGTTCTATTTTTTTTTTTTGCTTTGTTGGTCACACCCAGCGATGCTCAGGGGTTACTCGTGGCTCTGCACTCAGGAATTACTCCTGGAAGTTCTTAAGGTTCATATTGGATGCTGGGGATTGATCTCGGGTTGACCACGTGCAAGGCAAATGCCCTCTTCGCTGTACTATCGCTCCGCCCCACAGTCCTTTTTTTTAATTTTTATTAGTGAAACACCATGAGGTACAGTTGTAGACTTACAAATTTTTGTCCTTGGGTTTCAATTATTCAATGACCGAGTACCCATCTCTCCACCAGTGCCCATTCTTCACCACCACTGATCCCAGTATCCCTCCCACCCCCTATCCCCCCATCCCACCCTGTCTCTGGCAAGGCACTTCCTTTTGTTCTCTCTCTCCTTTTGGGTGCTGTGGTTTGCAAAAGAGGCATTGAGTGGCAATCATGTTCGGTCTAGAGTCTACTTTCAGCATGCATCTCCCATCCTGGGAGGATCCTCCCAACACCCTTTATTTGGTGCTCCCTTCTCTATCTGAGCTCCTTTCCCCCCACCCCACAGTTCTATTTCATAACACCTACCATGCCTTCTTCGTTTCTCCTTCACTAGCCCTGTCCATAACTCAGCAACAGATCAGAATGTAAGTGAGGGTCTAGACAGATAGCACAGGGATTAAGGTGCTTGCCTTGCATGTGACTGGCCTGGTTCCATCCGTGGAACCACACAACGTCCCCTGAGCACTAACAGAAGTGACCCCTGAGAACACTGCCAGGCGTGCACCCCACCTCACAAAAAAATGTAACTGATTCTTGCCTTAGCTAAGAGCCTTGTGGAATCAACATACTGGCATCAAAATTTGGTGGTGCTGTATGTTACCCAGGTGCCAGCCAGGATGTTTGCTACCGGGCATGGCAAAGGGGTGGGGGAGGGGCAGGAAGTCCTACTCCTGTTCAGAGGGCCAGAGTATGACATTGACCATGCGCTCCTGTTCTTCCTGCATCTGGTTTCACCGGTGAGCAGAGTCTCGGCCTCTGCTGTGTCATTCACTTGAAAAGTGTTGATTAAGATTATTGTGGAGGGGGGCTGGAGAGATAGCACAGTGAGTAGGGCGTTTGCCTTGCACGAGGCCAACCCGGGTTTGATTCCCAGCATCCCATAGGGTCCCCCGGGCACCGCCAGGAGTAATTCCTGAGTGCAGAGCCAGGAGTAACCCCTGTGCATCACTGGTGTGACCCAAAAAGCAAAAAATAAATAAAAATAAAAATAATAGAAGATACTGTATTAAAATTAATTTAAAAAATATCATTGTGGATCAGGCAGGGTCATGAATATTGACAACGGAGTGATGGGCAAGGAAGCCCCTTTCCCTGATCTTCAGTCTGATAGAAGACAATGTCTACAAAGCACTTGCTTCCTTCCTCTGTCATCTGCTGAAGCACACCTGTGACAAGCATGGACGTGATAGGATAGGGACAGCTCAGGGAGATTCGGAGGTTGAGGGAAGGTCTCTGTTGGAGACATCTAACCAACCTCTCCCTTCCTGCTCTGCAGGAGCCGACCAGGGGAAGCCTGGAGGAAGCAGTGCCTTGGTCAGGAGCTCAGGTGTAGGCCCTGAGGTGAGGGCCGAGTGAGTTGAATATATTTGCAGGAGCCCCTGGCAGGGAAATAGAGCCTTGCCCACATTTCAAACAGGCTAACAGCAGAGGGCCAGGAACTGCCAAGGGAGAGCTGAGTCTGGGTGACGTGATGCCCTCATGGAGTGCATTTGAGATGTCCTTGAGATGGACACAGTCTTGCTTTGTAACCAGGGTGCCCTTGACCTTGAGATTGTCCTGTCGTTGCTTTGCAGATAACATGCTTTTCTGTTTCTGTACTCCCCTGTCAGCTGCCTGATAATGTCCCCCCACATTTGATGCTCCATGAAACGAAATTTCTAATCTTGTTTGGGCCCTAGTCTTGGGTCCACTGACCCAATAAGCCCGAGGTCTCTTCAGAGAGTGCCTGCCAAGGGTTACCTCAGAGAGTGCTGCTTGTCTTTTATCACTGGCTCACAGTGAGAGTTTCTGCATTGTGACCCAAAGGCTCATGATGGGTGATTGACAACAGGCAAATGGGAACCCTGGGGGAGCTCGTGGGCCTTCTTCTGGGAGCTGAAGATTTAAACTCCAGTTGGAAGCCACACTTGACAAACACTGTCGCTGCTGGAATGTGTGTACCAGAGCAGATGCCTGGAAATCCATGAAGGATGCTGGGAGCTTAGATGGTGGAGATAGAGGATGGACAGGAGAGATTTTTAGGTCAGATCCAGAGTGTTGCATGATGGGAGTGAGGGAGTAAGGCAGGAGGGATGAGTCAACTCTGAGCCTCTGCTACTGACTTGGGAACTAACTGCTATCCTCCTCAGAGGTCTCTCTAACCCACCCAGACATAACTCTGTTTTGTTTTGGGACCACACCCAGTGGTGCTCAGGGATTACCCCTGCCTCTGTGCTCAGGGATCCCTTGTGGCCATGCTCAGAGGGCCGTACACAATGCTGGGATAGAACCTAGTTGTCACAAGCAAATTCCCTGCCACCGTACTATCTCTCGGGGCCCCGCCATGACTCTTGATCAGCATGGGTTCTAACTTCATCATTACGGAACTTCATTACTGAGATTTGAAGGAATTAACCCTCACACCGTGAACAGAGAGGAAGCCTTGGAGGATCGGCAGGGGGGTGTTTTCTTCCACAGATGCCTAGTTCACTAGAGAAGAGCTCCAAAGACTCCGAAAAGAAACAACTTCCCAATGGCAGCATTCTGCTCTGTTCGCTGGGGGGATTGTGGGATCCATCCCTCCCTTAGGGATTTTCGAGTGCACAACAAAATCTCATTTTGTCAAGAGCATTTTCCTTTTGGGATCACTGGCAAGTCCTGAGGTGTCTCTTCAGGTTCTCGGCACAGCTCCTCCTTGCCTTGTTCATCTAAGACATAGTCCCTGGGTAAGCATCTCCCTGGTTCCCTGAGAGCCCTAAGGCATTAAGGAAGGGCACGGGATGGTATGAGCTTCTCTTGTACTTATTGGAAATAATGGACACCATTATGGCTTTCAGTTCTAGGATAAGGATAGCAGAGACCCGTGCTTCTGACTCTAATGGCTCAATAATAGCTGAGCGGAAACTTGACTTTATTCTCCCCGCTATTGACCTAAATCAATACTGGAGAATTCTTCTAAGGGAGAGAGTCTCCACTTGACCAGAAAATGTTCCCTTCAGTATGGGGGAGGATCTGTCCAGGGCCGACTCCCAGGTTGCTGATAAAATGCCGTCCTGAGAGCTTCTTCACACAAAGAAAGATTCCACTCTTCCTTTGCCAAGGATAGAAGGTAACACCTGGATTCTAATAGGAAGGTAGATTTCAGGATCAAGAAACCCTAGCATTTCTCTGGGAAGATATGAGATTTCTAACAGCAGGGGGGAAGTGTGTGTATCTCAGGTGCTGCATCCATTCATTTTTAAAAAATAGGGATCATAGAGGCTGGAGCGATAGCACAGCGGGTAGGGCATTTGCCTTGCACACTGCCAACCCGGGTTCGATTCCCAGTATCCCATGTGGTCCCCCAAGCACCGCCAGGAGAGATTCCTGAGTGCAGAGCCAGGAGAAGTAACTCTTGAGCATCGCCTGGGTGTGATGCAAAAAGCAAAAAAAAAAAAAAATAGGGGTCACACCCTGCAGACTTCAGAGACTACCAGGGTCAACTCAGAGGTACTTGGGAGTAGGGGGTATGTTGTGTGATCACGCATAATATGCTTTATGCTTTACACATGCAAGGCATGTCCTCTGCCACTTGACCTGTCTCCCTATCCATGCATTCATTCTTTTGGTGGGCCAGAGATCATAGGTACAACCTGAAGAGCTGAAGTGACAGCATGTCACAGTTGTCGCCCCTCCCGTTCATCAATTGATTAATCACATCAAGCTGAGCAAAGCTGGTTTGGTGATTGTGAAGTGCTGCCTCTCTATGCTGTTCCTCCCGCTTCCTTATTTGGGTCTCATCAGTCAATAACATTGTATGATTTTTTTCCTGCTGTAGTTTCTATTCTGAGAATAGTAAATGTACTTTTCCAGCTCTTATTGTCCGAGCCGGCCCCACCGTGTCAAGAAGACTCTAAAATTTGGCATCTCCAGTGCTTGGTGTATGTTCTGATTAGCAGGCCAAATCCAGGCCAAATTGATCCTTTCTTCTAAGGCATTGATAAGGAGCCTTAAGACTAACTCTGAACATGTGATTTGGTTTGGGGAAGAGGACAACCATGAACTTGCTTTGAAATTATAATTCTTAACATTTTCACGCTACAGCTCTTGGTAGAAGGAGCAAACCGTTTGTGGAAAAGTTGGGCAATATTTAGAAACATTTGATATGCATAAGGCTAAACAATTATACTTTTAGACCAATACTTCTCAAACTGTTGTGGCAAAAGATGAGATTTTATAAAAATTCTAACCTCCCACGTACAAGTCACTGGTCATAGTTATTGTGACCTTGTCAAATCGAAAACTCTCAACTTCTGCATTAATCTCAGCACAAACCAGTATTATCCAGTCACAGGCAGCATTAGTCTGAAGATCGCTCTGAGTATCTCGTATGAAATTTTTATCTCATCAAGATATGTATATGTGAACAGAGACCTAAGTGTAACAAAATTATAGTGTCAGAAACCTAAGTAATTAGCAATAGAGGCCTAAAAACAAAAGAAGATACCTTAGCCACATTCATAAAAAGAAGTATGATACAGTCATTAAAAGCAGGAAAGGTATTTTGTGAGATATTTTAAGTGAAGGAACAACATATAGAGCACTGAGGTTTGCTCCTTTATAGAAAAAGAGCAATTCAAAGTACATTAGAAGCTTGTTGGAGTTGTGGCAGAGCTGTCTACCAATTTCCTCTCTGTTTTCTGTAAGCTGCAGACTTTTCCAGCATAGTTTACACTTCCATGAGCAAAAACAGCTCCCCGTGGACGGTAGGTGAGCAGATGTGAGCCGCAGTTGAGTCTGTGTTCTCTTCCTTATTTGTGCTCTTGGCTGCAGTTGGAACCCAGCTGTAGTGCTGATCTGGCCTGGCCCATACTGGCAACGCCAGAGCAAGGTGCGGAAGGAGCCGGAGGTCTTGCGTGACTGTGTAGAGCAGAGTTGTTCTCTCTGGAAGTGTTCTTGGGATCTCGGGCTGTCCAGGATGCTATCATGAAATGCCAGAGACAACTGGGTGTTTTATCAACAGCAGACAATACTTTCTTAAAATTTGGAAGGTCGGGAAGTCTAAGATCCTAGTGCTGGTAGAGTTGGTATTTTCCTAGAAAGTATCTTCTCCCGTGTCTTCACATGGCAGAAGGAAGCAAAGGAGTTCTCTGGAGGGTACTTTTATGAGCCACAAAATCTCCCTAAAGAGGGCTCCATCCTGATGATCTCATCACCTCCCAAAGGCCCCGCCTCTCAATTCCATACCTCTGGTCATGCTGTATGAATTCTGGGAGGGTTCAAAGCTTTAAACCATAAATATGGACTCAAGAAGTAAACTTCTGGCAGCTGGAGCAATAGTTCAGCGGGTAGGGCATTTGCCTTGCATGTAGCTGACCTGGGTTCGATCCCCAGCATCCTATATGGTCTCCTGAGCAACACCAGGAGTAATTCCTGAGTTTTAAGCAGGAATAACCCCTGAACAATTAGTTTTTGGTGTGGCCCAAAAAACAAAAAACAAAAACAAGACACTTCTGTGTTCTTGGTTATTTGTGGAGACACACCCGTGGTGTTCAGAAGACCATGTGTGCTGGAAATCAGGTACTCCAACAAAGCATGTACTTTAACCCCTGAAGCTATTTTACAGCTATGTGTATGTTGTATTTTTTTACAGCGGGGTCTTTATACTTCTAATACAGAAGGCTGCAGAAGACTCTTTAATAATAATTGTTCTTAGGAAGCAAAAGTACATTGGGATGGAGATTACAATTTCCTATACATCCTTTTGCAAAATTTGAATTGTAAACATTTATATGCAGATAGTAGCATGCATTTAAAAATAATTACAAAAGAAAAAAGTGCTCATTTAAAATTTTTTATTGAGTCATCATGAGATATACAATTACAAAGCTTTCATGATCAGGTTTCAGTCATACAGTGTTCCAACACCCATCCCTTCACCAGCATACACAAAATGACCACTTTTTTATTACAAAATGGACAGAGTACAGAGTACAGGGCACTTGCCTTTATGTGGCTGACCTTGTAATCCCTGAGCACCGCTGGGTGTGGCCCCCAAACAGAAAAACAAAAACAAGAACAAAAATTACGTCCACATTGGACAGGATTCAGGGTTACTCCTAACTCAGTGCTTGGGATTCACCCCCAGCAGTGCTCAGGAGGCCATGCTGTACCAAGGTTGTGTTCCAGGCATTGAGTTCTCTCTGGCCCAATGCTGACTTTCTAGTTAGCAAATTTTGGTCTGGTTTTGCATATCAAAATATTAGTGAGAAAAAAATGAGATCCAGAAATAAACTGTTTATAATCCACTAAGTTCACAATGTGTTCACTTTCTAAAGATATTTGCTCAGAAGACGCTTAAGCCTGTTTGTGACTTTCATTAGCTTTTAGCTAAGGTGTGTGAACTTAGCACAGATACTTGTTTGCTAATGTTATTTCTAAAAATCTACATTTCTGTTTTTCCAGAACTGTCAGGGGACATAGGAATGAGCAAGACAACAAACTAACATGCCATGGCTTTAGGGTTTCCCTTTGTGAATGATCCTACCTTTAAATATTTGTCCCCATGGCTCAGTAAACAGAAACTCAAATTTCTTTCTGTAAATATCAATGTCACAAAAACAGGTTTCAGTGTGACAAAACTGAAATGGTCTTTGGCAAATGTATTGCTTCTCCTTTGTCCATATTTAATGACTTCCATTTTGTTCAGCTCCTTAGAAACACATTTTTCAAATTTCACTGTTTTAACTGTCTTATAATTTCATGATGAATTGTCAGAGGGTTAGCTTTCAAACCTCTATGTAATTATCACCACCCACACTCCCAAAGTTCCAGGGTCATCCCACCCCCCAAAGACCTCTGATCATTTCTTCTACACCTGTCTTTCTGGTCTTGGAAAACACCAGAATTGTCACCAGGAGTTGACTTTGTTGTTGGAAACACATATTTAAAGATAATTTATTCTGGAAGATTCGCTTAGAGACTTACTTAAGGAAAGATTGTGTATCACAGATTTTTCTACTTTACATTCTGAAAGAACTTTGTTTTCTTATGTTTGAATACTTCCAAGTTGTCTTCAGTTCAATTTTATAAAATACCACTTGGAGATTCAGGCCTATACTGAAGAGAGGATGCTATGGACTGATGTGAAGAACTCAGGGGAGTGTAAATGGTAAGGGGATAGAGGTCAGAGTTGGGGCATTTCGAAAGGGTACCAATAGGCATGACTTCTCACTGGGAAGTACTGGCAGAATAAGATTCTCTACTAATAATCTTAATGTCTGAGCTTTATGAGATCTGGTTTCTAGTGAGGAGTTGTGGAAGTATTCTAAAAATAAACTAGGTGAAGAGGATGATTTATTTTCTCTTATAGATCTATCTCTTCTCTGTAGATTTATCATTAATATGCACATCATGTGAAGTTAAGCATTTTTAATATACATATATACATATATGTACAATATTTTGAGGGACATACCTGGCAATGTTCAGGGATTACTATTGGCTCTGTGCTCAGGGATTACGCCTGGTGGTGCTGGGGATCGAACTCCAGTTAGCAGCATGTAAAGCAAGTGCCCTGCCTTCTGTATTATCTCTCTGACCGGAAGTGAAACATTTTATATCATCCGTTAAAGATTTTCAGCCATGACAATTGACAGATAATCCCAGTGTTTCTAATTTAGCTGCATACTTAAAAGAGAAGTAAAAAAACAAAAACACTTGGAAACGTATCCATCTTAGCCCTAGAAATAAAGCATCAAAGACTTAGAAAACAAATGTTATGGCTTATCTTGGCCAAAGTAATTATAAAGGAAAGATTAATGTCGACACAACTTGATGTAACCGTGTTGTGTTCCAAGGAGACATGATAAAGCTAAACAGCAGTGTCACGTCAAGACTTTAAGTTACAGCTGCAAAAGATGTAGGAAGCTAACTGCTAAGATGGTCCACAATAACCCCTGCCTGCTTTTCCCCAGTCTAAAACCATGATGACCAGCAGAGCACATCTGATACCCTGCTCAGTCATAGATAAGTCTCCCTGAGCTGAGGAGATCTGTGACTGATTTCCAACCAATAGAATGATGGGTGGGTTATCACCTCCTTGATTAAGGTAAAGGTAAAGGTAAAGGCCCTCCCGTTGATCATCAATTTGCTCGAGCGGGCCCAGTAACGTCTCCATTGGAGACTTTGTTGTTACTGTGTTTGGCATATCGAATACGTCACGGGGAGCTTGCCAGGCTCTGCTGTGCAGGCGAGATACTCTTGGTAGCTTGCCGGGCTCTCCGAGAGGGGCGGAGGAATCGAACTCGGGTTGGCCATGTTGGCTGCGTGCAAGGCAAACGCCCTACCCGCTGTGCTATCGCTCCATCCCACCTCCTTGATTGGGTCATACAATATAGTGACTTCCATCTTGCCAGCCATTGCTCTTATGGGGGCTTGGAGGAGGAAGCCAACTATGGTGTGGGAGAATTCCATCTGACTGATATGAAGATGGTCTTTGACCAGCAGCTCAGACAGGTACCACATGAGTGGGAACTATGAATAGGATCCTATTTCCAGGAGATGCCTGTGAAGGGTCTCTGAGGGAGTGTGAACAGAGGGCATTGAGGCTAGGCCTGGATTCCTGACTCACAGTGCCAGAGCGATAACAAAAGGGCATCAGATGTAAGCCACTCAATCTGGGGGTCATTTGCTACCCAGCAATAGAGAACTGAGACAAATGGATAATTGCTTTGCATTTTATTATGCGGGTGAACTGTGAAAATGTCAGTTAATATTGCTTAATGGAATCCACATACAAATTGTTGTACCGGGAATCATTTTCTGTTAAGACCACGTTTTTCAGACTTTGCCAAAACAGGCCTTCTGCCTTGGGGTTGTCAGGCCACTGGAGGATGGAGCTTTTGCAGATCCGCTGCCGTAGCCTCAGATACTGAGAATGCTGCAGTACAGGCTCCAGCAAGATAAAAATAATCACGTCCATGTTCTCATCCATGAGTCTCTGCAAGGCCAAGTAGAACGCTGTTTTAAAGTTCCAGTTTCTAGCATATTTTTTGGTTAAAACAAATATTGTTTTCTTGCTCTGGTTAATGCTCTGCATGACGTTATCGATGATGGCCAATCCTGGGTCCCAATCCCTCTCCTCCAAACACAGGAGCACACTTTTTTCTTCGCTCTCTTCAAGGTGAAAGCGCAGTTCGTTGATCACCCAGTCAGTCACGGAAGCATCTTTGGTGTCATAGGAAACATAAGCATCATAGAAAGTTTGGGATGTAGAAAGAGACCGATAGCCTTTCACCTTAGCCAAACACATGTGGTAGACAAACCAGACATCCCAGCAAAACCAGTGGTGAGCCAGGGCAGCCAGTATCACGGCGATGGTGATAAAGGATGTGAAGAGACACAGTGTGGCTGCAATGGTATCCGAAACACAGGTTGTTAGCTCAAGACTCATAATGCTCTGTCCACTTTGATCTCCAGGACTGGCACAGATGACATCTACCAATCTTGGAATTCTGACTTTCTTATTTTCTTCGATCCACATCCGAAAATCTCCAATGTCACAGGTACAGTCGAAAGGGTTTCCACCAAGATCCAAAATCTTTAACTTGGCACCGTCCTTAGTTTGGAGTGTGGATTTATTGATCATCTTTATCAAGTTGTGACTTAAATCAAGGTGTGTCAGACTCTTGGCTTCGGCCAGAAAACTGGAGGGCAGTTGGGAAATTCTGTTTTGTCTCAGTAACAGTGTCTTAAGAGAAGATGTGGATTCAGACAGGCTCCCGTTTAAAAAGGAGAGCTTGTTTCTACTTAAGTCAAGCACCTGGAGATCGGGAAAGTGCTGGAGTACTGTACAGTTAAAGAAATGTAATCTGTTGTCATTTAGATAAAGTTGGGTGAGACGAGGGGGCAAGTTATGGAACACTTCATCCGGGATATGCTGGAGGTTATTAAGGGATAAATCCAGCCTTGTCAGATTTTTCAGATGCTGGAAAAGTTGCCTGTACCTGCTGTCATCAGCATTCCACAAAAGATCCAGGCGGTTGCCACTGAACACTAATTCTTCCAGGGATGTGCTGTTCAGATGGTACTCTGTCAGTGTGTAAATGCTGTTGTGGCTCAAGTTTAAAACTTTTAGCTGTGTTAGATTTTGGATGAAACCTAGACGGTGTGTCACTCCTGCAATCCGGAAATAGTGTGCGTTGTAACTGAGATCTAGGACTTCTAACTCGGTCAGTTCACTGAGTGCATAATCATCGGCAAAGTCTAGCCAATTGTTTGTCAGATCTAAATACTTGATGTGACGCACAGCTTTAAATTCGGTCCCATGGAGCACTTGACCGTTGCCATTTGAAGATAGATTTAAGCAGGCAATGTCACTGAAAGCTTCGAATTGCTTTTCCCCAATAAAGAAAATACTGTTTAAGCTCAAATCTAAGACTTTCCCATAATATGAGCACTGTGGCTTTACTAAAGGGTTAGTGTTATGATAAAAATTGGAATGAGGGTCAAATTCAATATTTGTGAAGCGTGGCTTTCGGATGTGACTTTGGAAAGAGTTCTCCCTGGTGTTACTCACCAAAGGCGATATTCTATTTTCTGACAAATAAATGATGCTCAGGTTGGAGAGATTTTGGAAAATAGTAAAATCAATTTGCTTGATAAAGTTAACACCCAAGTTGATAGTCGTTAAATTTGGAAGACTCATCACAGGCTGGAAATCCTCCTTTCTGAGCTCCTGGAAGACATAACCTCGGAAATGCAGTATCCGGAGGGCTGTCAGATAAGAGAAGTTTCGGGAAATATTAACATATGTTGGATATTCTTTCTTAATATAGTTATAAGATAAATCAAGTATTTCTAAGTTAGACAATTTTGTGAAAAAATCGCCCGAGGCAATCTCTGGCAACAAATAGTTGAATTCTAGATGGAGTAACTTTAGATGAGTCATATTTTCAAACCAGGTAGCAGGAATGTTGCGGAGGGATGTGCTGGAAAGGTTTAGGTAGCGAAGTTGGTTCAGGGTTTGAAAAGCCAAAGGATGTATTTGAATGGATGCGCCTTGGGGACATGGTGTACAAGGAAATGGGGCATTGAAGCACCTCGGACAGTTCCCACTTAGATCCAGGACTCTCAAATTCCTCAGCTTCATGAAGTCTTCTTGACCAATCTTCTGGATCTTGGTGTTACTGAGATAAAGTTCTCTGAGTGTGCTGGGCAGTTTCGGGGGCACGTGGTAAAGGTTGTTGAAAGACAATGAGAGCAGAGTCAGCGTTTTAAGGTTTTCAAATGTCTTGTTTTTGATGTTCATTGTTTTATTACAAACATTGCCGAAATAGCAGTTCCAGTCCAGAAAAAGAACTTTCAGTTTCTCGAGTCCTGAAGTGTCATTTTCTGTCAGTGAAATAATATTGTTCTGTGTGAGTCGCAGGCGCCTCAAAGAACCTGGCAAGGATGCAGGGATGTGCTGGAGTTGGTTGTCTTCCAGCCATAGTTCCTGGAGCTTTTGTAGATGGAGGAACGCGCCATCTGTGATATTCATGCCCTTCCTGTTCATCCTGGGGTTCTCGCTCTGGCTCTGGAGTTTGATGTTGTGGTTTAGATTGAGCTTCGTTAGGTTCAGCAACCCTTTAAATGAGGTATTCGTTATGTGGGTGATGAAATTCTCAGACAGGTCCAGTTCGGTCACATTATGACTCAGTCTTTGGGGAACTTCTTTTAGCCGACGACTGTTGCATTCAGCTATAATAGAGTTGTTAAGCATGATCTCATCGCAAGGATAGCTTCGCAAAAGAACTGGTTCAATGATGAACTCACAGGAAGTGAAGATGGGCAGGAAAAGGCAGGTCCGAAGCAAAGGTTGCAGGGCCATGTTTACCTAAAGAGAAGCAGAAGTGGAGGGCCAGTGTTAAGGGCGGGGTTCCTTTGTCAGGACCAGGGCAGGGCCTGGCTGCTTGGGTAGGTGGCTTGCAGTGTGAGTTCTCTTCACAGGGCTTCAAATTCCGTCAGGAACAAGTTTTACATTCTTAGCTTATTTGGCTTTAAATAAAAGGCTCTCTGAGATTCTGACGAGAAATCCTGAGGAAAGGGTGCTGGAGCACCCCTATGATTCATACCAGTCCCCAACCCAGCCAGTGATGTATCTAGGACTTTATCCTGCTAGCTCAGTTCTCCTTGAAACTGGGGCCAGTCCCAAGGAGAGCTAAGATCTCACTTCTGTGTCTGTCCCTCTAATGACTGCACTTATTTGTGGAATATAAAATAACATAGTATGAGACTAAAACTCAAGGACAGTAGAGACAAGGGCCGGGAGGATTGCTCCACAGTTGGAAGCCTGCCTCAAGAGCTGGGGGAGAAGGCATCTGGGAAAGAGAAGGGATCACTAAGTCAATGATAGTTGGAGGGATTTCTCGGGATGGGAGATGTGTGCTGAAAGTAGATAAAGGACTAGGCATGATGGCCTCTCAGTGTCTGTATTGCAAACCATAATGCCCCAAAGTAGAGAGAGAGTAAGAAGAAAGGTACCTGCCACAGAGGCAGGGGGTGGAGTGGGGTAGAAGTGGTGGGAGGGGCATGGTGGACATTAGTGGTGGAAAATGTATACTGGTGGAGGGATGGGTGTTCGATCATTGTATGACTAAAACCCAATCATGAAAGCTTTGTTAATTCTATCTCACAGTGATTCAATTTTTAAAAATCCATCTAGCTTCTGTTCTGTCATCATCCAGCATTTCCAAGCATGGCCATCTGTCCCCTCTTTATACAACCATATTTCTTATAGGCATTTCCTGCCATTGTCCCATGTCTCTGTGAATGTCTCTCATCTCTCTACTTGCCAAGAAAGTGCACACCTTGTATTTATAACAATAAAAAAGTGTCAGGTATTGTGCCAAACAGAATCATATTCTTACCCAAGTGAGTGCTAGGCACAACACGGAGAGACAGACTCTTACTGTCCTTATTTGTTAGTGAAGAAACCAATGCCGGGTCTTACTAAACGCTGATACGTTGCTGAGCTGGGACACAAGTCACTGTCACTGTCACTGTCCTCCCGTTGTTCATCGATTTGCTCGAGCGGGCTCAGTAATGTCTCCATTGTGATAATTATTATTGTGTTTGGCATATCGAATACATCACGGGTAGCTTGCCAGTCTTTGCCGTGAGGGCGAGATACTCTCAGTAGCTTGCTGGGCTCTCTGAGAGGGGCGGAGGAATCGAACTTGGTCGGCCATGTTGGCCTCTTGCAAGGCAGATGCCCTACCGCTGTGCTATCGCTCCAGCCCAGGGACACAAGTCAGTCTTTTTAAATAACATGTGCTGATCTTTTAAAAATTTATTATTATTATTTTTTGATGTTTGGGGCATACCTGGCAATGCTCAGGGCTTACTCCTGACTCTGCACTCATGAATTACTCCTAATAGTGCTTGGGGGACAATATGGAATGTCCAGAATTGAACCTGGGTCGGCTGCGTGCAAGGCCAATGCCCTACCTGCTGAACTATTACTACAGCCCCTTACCATAGCAAGTTTTTAATCACTGCTCATTGGACCACACGATCTCACTTTGCAATCTCATAATTGGTGCTTCAAATGTGGGGTGTGGTCACATTTTATTTTGCACATAGGCTAGTACTCACAAGTCCCTTATCATATGATCATTGAGTTAATAGCTATTCTTTTGCTAATATTCTAACTTACATAAGAAAGGCATGATTTTTATATTGATATCAGTAATCTGTAGCATTTATTAGAGTGCCTCTCTATAACCCTTTTAGAAGAGGGCTACATATATTTCTTTTGGTATAAAGATATATTCATTTTGGGTTTATATATATGAAACGTTCCTACTGACAATGAAATAAACAGATTAATGTGATCGGATTGATCAACAATTGTGTTAGGAACACTTAAACTCTTACTGCACAGGACATGGAGACTAACATTTATTAAAGTGCACGTTTCACTAACCCTTAACTCCTTATTGTGAGTTCAAACGAGTCTGTGTGTTTTCTGTTCAAATTCGTCTATAGTTAATAATTTTTCTGTTTAAATTCCTCTATAATTAAGAGTTGGGGAACTAAGACTTATTCTCCTACACTTACTATGTAAGTTTTTATGTAGATGTTGATTATTTGGAGAATCCATCATTTTTGCTCATCTGAAACAGCCATAGGATATGAAAATGGAGCAGAACTTCCAGAAGAGAGTTCTCAGTGAGAGATAAAAGACTTGGCCAGAGCATTCAGGGCTCTGAGTGAGAATACTCAACGTAACCATAAGTGATCTTTCATACAGTTTCAACAATAATTTTCTTTTTGGAGGCTTTTTTTTTTGGTCATATCTGGCGATACTCAGGGGTTGCTCCTGATTCTGCAATCAGGAATCACTCCTGGCGGTGCTTGGGAGATCACATGCAATGCCGGGAATTGAACCCGGGTCGGCCGCATACAAGGCAAATGCCCTCCCTGTTGTACTACCACTCTGGTTCAACAGTAATTTTCTTATATTTTTTTCTAATAGCTTTGCTATTTTATTCATTTATTTATTTAGTTTTGGCTTTCGGGCCATACCCAGCAGTGCTCAGGGCTTCCTCCTGGCTCTGCACTCAGGGATCACTCCTGGCAGTGCTCTGGGATTATATGGAATGCTAGGGTACCTTCTGCACTATCTCCCTGCACTGTCTCTCCAGCCACTGTGATTTCATTTTATTTATCTGAAATATTTTACCCACTGGAATTGTTTTGGCATAAAATGGCACAATTTCTAAATTGAGATCCAGTTCCCCCCACATTATTAACTGAAGGGTTTTTCTTGACAGGAAATGTGACTATATTATCTACTGATGTACTCGTGTATTCACATCTTTTTCTAAACTCTGTTCTGCTATTTATTCACCATCCATGAGCTGGTCTTGAACAATTATAGTACTTGTGGATGCTAGAGCGATAGCACAGCAGTAGGGTGTTTGCCTTGCAAGCCGCCTACCCGGCCGAGCCGGGTTCAATTCCTCCACCCCTCTTGGAGAGCCCGGCAAGCTACCGAGAGTATCTCGCCCCCATGGCAAAGCCTGGGAAGCTCCCCGTGACGTATTCGATATGCCAGACACAGTAACAACAAGTCTCACAATGGAGACATTACTGGGCCTGCTCCAGCAAATCGATGAACAACGGGAGGACAGTGCTACAGTGCTACAGTGGATGCTAGTATCTTATAGTACCCTGCTTATGCTTATTCTTTTTTTGAGTTTTCTTTTATAGCCATAACTTAGGAAAAATACTTGAAGTTCACCTCACAGGTAGGGGAGTAATATATTTGACATCTAAAAATGTTTTTATGCATAAACGAGAAGAAATGTAACACAACAGAAAATACCCAAAATATATTAACAAGGTAGTTCACATGAAAAGGGAACAGATTTTAGATGTAATAAAGATACTCAACAACGGGGGCCAGGGAGATAATACAGTGGGGAGGGTGTTTGCCTTGCATATGACCGACCCAGTTTTGATCCCTGGCATCACATATGGTTCCCCAAGCACCACCAGGAGTAATTCCCAAGTGCAGAGCCAGGAGTAACCCCTGAACATCGCTGGGTGTAAGCAAAAAAAAAATTACTCAGCATAGTAAAAAATAATATACTGATGTACCATTTTCACTAATTCTGCTGCTCACACTTTGTTGGTAGGCATTTAAGCTCACACAGCCTCAACGACAGAAAACAATGTGTAATACCTATATAAATGGAAACCTATCCATAAACCCAGCAACTTCATTTCCAGGAATAGACCTTAGGGATAGATCCTCACGTAAGCAACAAATACCGGGGTGACTCGTGCAGGGCTGTGAGCCATGAAAGGCTGTGAGTGATGGAATTGCCTCTGAAGAGAGGTCTGGTTTATATGAACGATGGTGTGTTCATTCCTTTGATGCTACCTACCATTACATAGAAACAGGACGCTCTCTGTGCAGTTATGCCTTCAGAGAGTACTTTGTGAGCTCAGGAACTGTTTCCATGTAGGCCATCCAGCAGGGATCAAAAGATACAAATACCTGACTATTTGGAGATTTCATTTCATTTGGAGATGATGTGAAATCTGTTTGAGATGCCCATTTGGACACTACGTTGCCCATGTGGAGATGGCGCTGGGCAATGGAAAGGGTTATGGGGATAAAGACGGATGGGAAGAGGGATGCTTATGTAGAGTATGTCAAGTTGGCACTCATCTGATATTTTGGTCATGATTAGCCTAGGTTGGGACGAGGAAGACATCATGGATAAAGTGCCACTGTGGTCCTGGCACGCCAGACATCTGGCATGACTTGAACACCTGGTTGCCGACTGAAATTGACTGCTTGTCAGTTTCCTCAAAAAAAAAAACCTGAAATGCTTATCCTCAAATTTTTTTCACTCAAAGGTATAAGACAAATTTCTTTTTGGCATTTTTGGGTCACACAGGGGTTACTCCTGGCTTTTGCACTCAGGAATCACTACTGGAGGTGCTTGGGGGACCCTATGGTATGCTGGAAATCGAACCTGGGTTGGCTGCGTGCAAGACAAATGCCCAGCCCGCTGTGCTATTGCTCCAGCCCCAACAAATTCATTTCTTAAAAGGCTCCTGAAGAACAGTCGGCAGGGTGAGGCTGGATTCCAGACTTCCCTGAGCACGGTAAGCAGCAGTGCTGACAGGGAGTGCCTGGGGCGGGTCCTCAGGGCAAGGACTCCTGTGTGGCCTCTCAGGTCTCAGTACTGGCCCTTTGCATTCCAAGCTAAGCTCCAGGCAACGCCGAGCAAAGTGGAGAAAGGCTGCCAGAGGATGCAGGTGGTGGAACATGGTGAAATGTACTGTGGTTGTTTTCTTTTTTTTTTCGGGTCACACCCGACAATGCACAGAGGTTATTCCTGGCTCTGCACTCAGGAATTACTCCTGGTGGTGATCGGGGTACCATATGCGATGCTGGGAATTGAACCAGGGTCGGCCGCATGCAAGGCAAACGCCCTACCCACTGTGCTATCGCTCTAGCCCCTGAAATGTACTGAGTTTTCTGGACAGAAACAAGGCAAGAGTCTTAAACTTCTTGAAGGAAAGGTCGGGACATGACAGGACTGTTTGGAGGGGGTGTCATGAAGGAATTTGAGGTTCCCAGTTTCACCTTATTGAGAGAGTCCCTGGGAAAGACCAAGACTTGATCAGTCCCCGAATCTCTGTTAGGAGAGAAGTAGGGGCGGGGGTAGGCGTAGGGATGGCCATTCAGGGCAGACTCGAGAAGTTGAGGGGAGACCCCTCACAGTTCTTAGCCTTCCCAAAAGGGACATGCAGGCTTTTCATGTACCCCGGGCACAGGCTCTAGGGGTCAGGCGCTTCTCCAGTACTTCCTCTTGGCACCATAGCCCCAAAAGGTCCCAAACTTAGGCTGGGACAGAAGGTGAAAGGGAAGCAGAAGTGAGAAGTGACCGTGGAGCATTTACTGAGCAGGGCCCAACCGCCAGACCACTGCCTGTGCACCAGAAACAACGAAGGAGAAAAACGCCCCCTGCACCAACCACGTGGTGAACCCCAGCAGTGAATACTGGAGTGCGGACCCAAAGCAGTGATTCTCCAAGCAAAGAGGAAGTGCCAGGAGGAAGAACCAAAGGACATCCAGAGAGTGACATACCCTTCTGTTGGTTGGGCCTGGCAGCAGAGGGCTTGCTGGTGGGATGCTAAAGGATTATTTCTCCCTAAACTTTGGGGGCTCCAATGAGACAGGATGTACCCCAGACCTGAGGACAGGGAGCACCGGTGGCAGAGCAGAAGGGAGAGGTGTCCACAAGGGTGCAGGAATGACTGGCAGCAGTGATATTGGTCTGCAGAATGCCGAGTGTAGGAGTGAGTGTGAGCATGTGGACGAGCGTGTGTGAGCATATATGTGACCATATGCATGAGCGTGTACTTGTGTGTGAGCATATGTGTGTGTATGTGGCACATGTCTGTGAGAGTGTAGGTCCATTTGTGTGAGTGTGTGTTCGTGCTGACTTGCAGCAGACGGACCTCTCTTGTCCCACACCTCCACCAGACACAAGCAGGTCGAGGGTGACCTGGCAAAGACAGACTACGGCGTCCAAAGGAGAGTCGGTGTGTGGAGTGCCACCTTATCCTCTGCCTCCTAGCTGGTGCTGGGGACTGCCCCCTGCATGTTGAGGGCTGTCCCACTCCAGCACCCTGGACGACACCAGCGTGGGTGGGAGGAGCACTCACAGAGAGCACTGGTGTGACATTGAGCATGTGAGAGTCAAGCCTAAAGGCACCCTAGGAGAGTCTACCGGATGAATACTTCAGGATGAAGTATTCCCAAAGGTTCCCGCAGGTCCGGAGCAATAATAACAGCAGGTAAAGTGTTTGCCTTATACGTTGCAGACCTGCATTCTATCTCTGATGCTCCCCAAGCACCACCAGGGTTATCCCTGTGCACAGCGCCAGGAGTCATCCCTGAGCACAGTGCCAGGATTAAGCCGTGAGCACTTCTGGGTGTGGTCCAGAAGAGAAACGCTGAACAATAAAAAAACTTGGAGGCTGGATCAATAGCTCAACAAGGATGACTTTTACCTTGCATGTGGCCAACCTGAGTTCAATCCTGAGTACCCCATGTGGACCATGAGCCCTAAGCACAGAGCCAGGAGTAAGCCCTGAGCACCAGAGCACCACTGGATGTGTCCCAAAAGTGAACCAAAATTTTTTTTTTGCTTTTTTTTGGGGTCACACCTAGCAATGCTTAGGAGTTACTCCTGGCTCATGCACTCAGGAATTACTCCTGGCACTGCTTGTGGGACCATATGGGATGCTGGGGATCGAACCTGGGTCGGCCGTGTGCAAGGCAAACGCCCTACCTGCTATACTATCGCTCCAGTCCCCCCCCCCCAATTTTTTTAAAAAGTTTTTCTTGGGGCTGAAGCAATAGCACAGTGGGTAGGGTGTTTGCCTTGCACGTGGCTGACCTGGATTCCGGCTGACCCGGATTCGATTACCAGCATCCCATATGGTCTCCTGAGCACTGCCAGGAGTAATTCCTGAGTGCAGAGCCAGAATAACCCCTGAGCATCACTGGGTATGACCCAAAAAGAAAAAAAAAGTTTTTCTCCCAGGTGACATGGCTAAAACACTAGCCTTAACAGCGAGAAGCCACGAGTTCCATCCCTTGTGCTTCCTAGATGTGCTTGGCAGTTCTACTGTCTGTGATTCCCGGTGCCACAAATGCTTTCTGGCCATACTATGGCCAGATGTATGTGGGCTGTGACTCCGGGAGCACAGTGGCCTGTATGAGCCCTGTAGCCTGATGTGTGACCCCAGTGAGCACCACAAGTAAAATGTGTGAGGACCACAATCAGGCATGTGTGTGACCGCATCTCAATAGACAGAAGGCAGCGGGTAGTGTGAATCCCCAAGGAAAGATATACCAGCACCTGATTCCTTGCCTTGCTAATCTTCCTTCCTTCACCGCGAGAACAGAATTTGTTGCTGCAGTGGACCATGGGCCTATGGGCTGGACTCGGCCTCTTAGAATTTTCAAAAGATTATACCAAATGGCAATTTACCTTGATTTCTGAGCTTTGTGGCATCGTCACTTCCTTAAAATTTTCACCCTCTGCAAACCACATCACGGGGCTTTGCAGTGTGGAAGATTTTGACGATTTCACAGCCCACACCCCAAACAGAACTAACTCACCCCCACTTCCTGGACTGAGACGTATCCGCTGAGAACAACTGGAACTTCCCTTCTGTGCCTGCTGCTTCCCTCTTCAGTGGTGAGTTGCTAGCCCCCGTCACTCAGGGACCTTACCCAGCTCGAAAGAGAGGTGAAAACAAGCCCAAACTGAAAAAGATCAGAGGCAATGTTTGCTCGAATGAAGGTCTTGTGGCTTAGGTTGTTGGGTATTTTCTGTGGTGTTGGGGATCCAACCCAGGCTTTATATCATGTGAGGCAAGTGCTCGCATGCTGAGCTATACCCCCGCAGACGTGGATGATCCTCTGGAAAGTAAATTCTTTCTCAGACAGATTCTCAGTCTCCTCTCTGCAACTCTCTGGAATTCTAAACTCCTTAAAGGTCTGAGCACTTTCAGATTTTATTTTCTTTTGTTCCTTCCTTGGGCCTTCTGAGAAATGCTCAGGGGATTTGCGGACCACACTAGGCAATATTCAGTCAACAAGGCCAGGTGGTTCTCTCTCAGGCCTGGCAGTGGCTCTTGGAGAGCTTCAAGGCTATATCTGGGGGTGCTCCAGGGGCCAAGGAATGCTGGGCATTGACTTGAGGACCTGGCCATGAAAGAGAGGAGCTCCAAGCCTTTGCGCTCTCTCCCTGTGCCCTGTTGGTTTTGTTTATTACTTTATTTGACAGCAAAACTTGATCTGAAATAACCTCCAACTACTCTCATATTTTATTGCCATGCTCAGCAGAAGTGTTTGCTGTAAAAATAAAAAAAAATATGTACAGTGCTTTGGGAAGTATTGCCATTTAGACAATGTTAATTCTCCCGATCCATGAACAGGATGGTGTCTCACTAATAAAAATTAAAAATAAATAAATGAATAAAATAAAAATATTCAATAAAAATAGCCATGTTCACAACTTGGACCCATTGAAGGTATATTGTAAGAATCCTGTATTTATGGGCCAGAGAGATAGTACAGGGGATAAGGTGCTTGTCATTCATGTTACTGACCTGAGTTTGAGTCCTAGTACCCCATCAGGTTCCCTGAGTCCTGCCAGGAGTGATCCCTGAGCACAGAACCAGGAGTAAGGCCTGAGCACTGCTAGGTGTAGCCTGCAAACCCAAGCCGAAACAAAACAAAAGAATCCTATGGTGACCATATCATCTGACTAAAATATGAATTCTGAACTGTGACATAGTTCTGGCCTACAGACTTCAGATAATGTAGTTGTGAATTAATACTTAGATCCCATTTGTTGGGGGTGTCTTAGCAATTCCTGAATTTTGCTTGGTATATCCACTGAGTCAGAAAATAAAATGTGGGGTCAACAGGGGTCAATTTTTGAATCTCCCTGGGTTAAAGACATCTTGACTTTTGTGAATCTCTTCCTTGCTCCATAAAAAAGTAAAACTGTGGTTTTGTGACATTGGTATACAAAGACATAAAATTCAGGTTGGTTTCTACTTATTTTCCTGTTTTAAAAAGAAATGCAAATTTCTGCTTAAGATAACAAGGGCCCCTGGGACTTCTGTGTCTAAAGAGAAGTCAGCCCAGTGCTGCTGAGTATAATGGGGTTTAAATGAGGACACCACAGGCAAGCTAAGTAGCAGACTTTGGAAGTTAAGTATTAGCTCGAGAATGATGACAATGAAGTAAAGGACTAGGACTGAGTAGAAGTGGCAGAATACAGGATCAAGAAAGGGAGTTTGTAAGCAGTCATATTGTGTGTCCCCAAAAGATATGTTGCTTGACATAGTATGGAAACAACCCAAGTGCTCAAGGACAGATGAGTGGATAAAGGGACTATGGTACATCTACACAATAGAATACTATGCAGCCATTAGGAAAAATGAAGTCATGAAATTTGTTTGTACATGGATGGACATGGAGAGTATCATGCTGAGTCAAGTGAGTAGGAAGGATAGGGGCAGACATAGAATGATTTCACTCATTTGTGAGATATTAAGGAAAAAACCATACTATGAAAAACATACCCAAAGACAGTAGAAACGAGGGCCAGGAAGACTGCTCCACAGTTGGAAGCTTGCCATAAGCAGTGTGCAGGGGAGGGGGACAATTAGAATGAGAGAAGGGACCATTATGACAATGATAGTTAGAAATGATCACTCTGGACAGGAACTGAGTTGCTGAAAGGAGGTAAAGTGATATACAAGATAACCTTTCAGTACCTGTATTGCAAACCACAGTACCTAAAAGAAGAGAGGGGGAACAGGTGGTGGAGGAGGAGGAGGAGGGAGGAGGTAGGAGAAGGAGGAGGGGAAGAGGAAAAGGAAGAGGAAAATGAGTGTCTGTCATAGAGGCCAGCTTGGACGGGGGGAGGAGGAAACTGGGGACATTGATGGTGGGAAATGTACCATGATGACGGGATGGGTGTTGGAACATTGTATGACTGAAACCCAATCTCCAACAACTTAGTAACTGTATATCTCATGGTGATTCAACTTGAAAAAGACATGATGAAGGGGCTGGAGAGACAGTGCCATGTTAAAGCACATGATTCACATGTGCCCAACCCGAGTCCTGTCCCTTGAACCTCATGATTTTCTGAGCATAGTTGGGTACAGCACTATAGGCCTCCCTACAGGACTTACCTTGGTGGACCAGGTGATCCATGTCATTGCAGGGCCATCAAGCAGTACTACATCCTTGGACCCTCACATTGAACCACTGACCAGTTGGTCAGGACCCATGATTACCTCTTGGGAGGCCCCCAATCCCCTCTGCCCCACAAATGTGGAATTTCTTTCTTTTTTTTTGTTTTTTTTTTGTGTCACACCCGGCTATGCACAGGGGTAACTCCTGGCTCTGCACTCAGGAGTTACTCCTGGCGGTACTCAGGGGACCATATGGGATGCTGGGAATCGAACCTGGGTCGGCCACGTGCAAGGCAAACACCCTACCCTCTGTGCTATTGCTCCAGCCCCCAAATGTGACATTTCTAAGCTTTGTCTGTGGACTGTGACCTCCTCTGGAAATAGGGTCTTTGCAGCAAGAATCAAGTTAAAATAACGTTCTATGAAATTCGGGCAGGTTTCACTGCAGTGACTCGGAGCCTTAGTAGAAGCAGATGTTTGGACAGAAACGCAAAGGAACAAAGGCCGTGCAAAGTCAACACTTTGGAGATTGACAGGATGCTATGCCAACCAAGGAATGTCTAGATGTGCCAGTGACACCAGAAGCTCAGAGAAAGGCAGGCGGACAGATTTTTCCTTTGGAGCCCCCAGAGGTGATCAGCCTGGGAACATCACCTTGATTTCAGGCGTCTGTCTCCAGAGTTGTGAGGAAACTGCTTTCTGTTGTTTTGAGTCCCCAGACTTGTGGCATTAAGGAACCACAGCCCTAGGAGACCCAGAGTAAGAACAGAGAACAGGAAGTAAGAGGGCCTCGGGGGTAGCCCATGTGGAGAACAGTTCTAGCTGCCAGAATCAGTTCTCTGCACCACCCTAAGATCAATGCAGGCAATGCCTGGTGTGCATGGCTGATTCACGGCCATCTTTATTTGCCACCGGAAGAACTCAGCATGTGTTCATTTAAAAAAGACATGGATCATGAAAAAACTAAGACCTGTGCAGTTTGAAGACTGGCTCAGAAAAGTCTGCCTTCGCTAAGGACAACGTGAGGCCCAGAGAGCCCTGGGCCACCCCAGGACCCAGCCCATGGGGTACGGGCTGAGGGCAGGGCAGACTGGACATGCAATGCAAGTGGCCCGTCCAGTCTAGCACATCAGTCCTGCAGGTTTTTCCAATTAGTCCAGGGTGTTGGAGGGCTTCTAAGCTCAGCACCTTTATGGAATCAATAGCTTCAGTGGCCTGAAACTCCTTCCCTCAGCTGCAAAAAGAGGTTTTGCAAGACACCTCCTTCCTGGCCCTGTTCTAACATTTCCAACACATTTGTGTGATTAGCCCCACACTGCCCACAGCCCCAACTATACCCCTTTTTCACAATAGGTCCTGTCCCCTGACACGAAAGTGTCAAGCGAACCTATTGCTTAGAAACCGTGAGTAACCCCCCAAACCGATTGTCTTAATTGTTTGACCTTGATGATGTAAGATTGCACCAGAGTTGAGTGTTTTGCTGTTGTTCGTTTCTTTGTTTGATATTGGGCCACAGGTACCTAAAGCTTACTCCTGCCTCTGTATTTAAGGATCACTGCTGGCAATATGATGGCAAGGATCAAACTGAGGTCCATTATATACAAGCTAAGTACTTCAGGGTGTTTTGGGTTTTGGGGGGGTCACACCCAAAAGTGTTCAGGAGTTACTCCTGATTCTCCACTCAGGAATTATTCCTGGTGGTGTTCCAGGGACCATATGGGATGCCAGGGATCAAACCCAGTGTGAGTCTGGGAGCAAGTCAGTCATTTTCTTATTTACTCCTCACGAAAGCCAGTGAGGGGCTGGAACGATAGTACAACAGGTAGGGCGTTTCCTTTGCATGCAGTGGAACCGGGTTTGATTCCCAGCATCCCTTATGGTCCCCAGAGCACTGCCAGGGATAATTCATGAGTGCAAAGCCAGGAGTAGTCCACCCCTGTGCATCACCAGGTGTGATGCAAAAAGAAAAAAAAAAGCAAGCAAGCCAGTGAGCTAGATGCTGCCATAAGCCCTAGTTTTCCAGGCTTGAGATCTGCGACTCAGACAGGCTGGCTACCCAAAAGATCACTCACAAGGTGGGTAGCAGAGCGGAGACAGAGCCTTGATGTACTGGGGTTGGTGGTGAATTGGCAGTAACGTGGTTTTCCTGAGAAGCAGAGACCTGGTCACTGTATCCTGCAACCTGGGGATTCCAGTGGCCTCCTGCCTGTCTACAAACATCAGATGAGGACAGAGCAACTGGTGTGGGGAGGGAGTGTCCCCAAACAGTGCTCAGGAGGAACCCTTATGGCGATACCTGGCTGAATGGTTTGATGCTTCTCTTCCAGGATGTGGCACTGCTCTGGGGACCACGCAGTGCCAGGAGTCACACTTGGATCTTTGAACATGCAGAGCACGTGCACCCCAGCTCTGGGCTTATCTCTAGGCCCGGGCACTGATGTTAGGTACAGATACCAACTAGCAGCCCTTTGTAGCTACCTGTAAAGTCAGTACAACCTGTGCTTGCTGGTGCCCATTCAGAGAGATGGGGGATGCGTTTCAATACATTTTAGGGGGGTGGATAATAGTTTAAGAAGTAACACGGGGCCGGAGCGATAGCACAGCGGGTAAGGCATTTGCCTTGCACGCAGCCAACATGGCCAACACAGGTTCGATTCCCAGCATCCCATATGGTCCCCCGAGCACCGCCAGGAGTGATTCCTGAGTGCATGAGCCAGGAGTAACCCCTGAGCATCGCTGGGTGTGACCCAAAAATAAAAAAAAAAAAGAAGTAACACATGGGGACGAGAGATAGCACAGTGGATAAGGTGGCTGCTTTGCAGATAGCCAACCCAGGTTTGATTCTTGGCACCGTGTATGGTGTCCTGAACTTCATTAGGAGTGATCGCTGAGCACATACCTAGGAGTAATCCTTCAGCATTACAGAGTGTACGTCCCCCCCCCCCCCCGCCAATTAAATTAACATCTGTACCACTGTAGCACTGTCCTCCCGTTGTTCATCGATTTGCTTGAGCGGGCCCAGTCACATCTCCATTGTGAGACTTGTTGTTACTGTGTTTGGCACATCAAATAGGTCACAGGTAGCTTGCCAGGCTTTGCCATGCGGGCGAGATACTCTCGGTAGCTGCCGGGCTCTTTGAGAGGGGTGGAGGAATAGAACTGGGCTCAGCCGGTCGGGCCCGTGCAAAGCAAACACCCTACCCACTGTGCTATCGCTCCAGCCCATCACATAACATTAATAAATTAAATTAAAATAACAAATGCTCAACTCTGTTCAATAGGTCAGTCGAACTCAAAAGACACATTCCATAGGCCATGGAGAGGGCACCAAGAATCACGGCCAAGTGAGTTTCATTTTTTTTTCCTTTTTTGGGTCACAGGGGTTACTCCTGTCTCAGGGGTTACTCCTGGCTCTGCGTTCAGGGGTCACTCCTAGCAGTGCTGGGGGACCATCTGGGATGCCGAGGATTGAACCCAGGTTGGCCGCGTGCAAGGCAAACACCCTCCCCCACTGTGCTATCACTTCGGCCCCAGGCAAGTGAGTTTCCAAGACCAGTTGTCCAAGACCAGTGAGGCTCCTCCTGCAGCTCTATGGTCTGGGCCTCAGGAGACTGGCTTGTCCCAGATGTGCTCTGGGTCTGGATGGTTACTTTAGGATTATTGCATGAAGGCATGAGAAATGGGGCTTCGAGAGGAGGATGCACCTCACAGTGGCTCTCCTGCTTCCCCAATGCCTCGGACAAGGGAAGCTTCTGCCTTCTATAATCAAACTGAGTCCCAAGCTCCCAGTTGGTTGCTACTTTAGGGCAGGGAACCCACTCTGCACTTCAACGTCACACTGGAGATGCCAGTTTGAAAGCTCCATATGTCCTCCTTTACCCTGTTCTCATTTCATTGCCAGAGACCGAGGCTAGAGCGACAGCACAGCAGGTAGGGTGTTTGCCTTGCAAGCGGCCGACCCGGGTTCAATTCCCAGCATCCCATATGGTCCCCTGAGCACCGCCAGGAGTAATTCCTGAGTGCAGAGCTAGGAGTAACTCGTGTTCATTGCCAGGTGTGACCCAAAATGGAAAAAAAATAAAACCCCCCAAAAAACAACCATTGCCAGGGACTCAGCTGGAAGGGTCCTCACATGAGCCTGCTATCAAGGCAAGATTAAGACTCTCTGCTCGGAAGCTGGCCGTCAGCCAGATCCTTGCCCTCCACCAACTGCACGTGAGAGGCAGGAGGGTCTCTTTTCCAAGTTTAATTTAATTATATATTCTGTCTTGCAATTCAATTAGACTGGTTCTCATGGCGGCGTGCAGCCATCAAATAGAAATCACTAACTTCGCTCACACGTCTGTGCTTGTCATTGTCATTGGTTCAGTTGGCCCAATCCATTCTTGGCCAGTACAGTCATTTTGTAATGCATCATAAAATTTTACTGCGGACTTAATTTACTCTCAAGATCTAGAATGGGTACTAAATGAATGTTAAAAATTAACTGAAAAATGTATGTTAAATGGGGGTAGAAAATCACTCTAAGAACTGTAATCAGGAATAAATGAGCTGGGGAAAATTTACATGATAAATCTTGGTTATTTGCATCCCAACTAGCAGTGATTGGAGGTCACTCCTGACGGTACTCAGGGGACCATGCGGTACTGGGGTTCAAATGCGGAGTTCCCATATGCAAAAGCTAAATGCTTCTATGAGCATTATCCCTGGTCAGTTTTGGATGAGTCCTCTTGCAATCAGTCTTTTCAATTGCTTTGAGATATCATTGGATTTTCCAGAAAATATTCTTTTGAAAAAGATCAAATCTGAGGCCGTGGGGGAAGTTGCTTGCTTGGCATGCAGCCAACGAGGTTCAATCAATCCCCAGCATGGCAGGTGGTCTCCTGAGTCCCACTAGGAGTGATCCCTGAGCAGAGCCGGGAATAACCCCAGAGCACAGCGTTGTATGTCCCATAAAGCAGAACCAAAACCAAAAAACAGACCACGTTTGCTTTTTAATTTGATAACTGTTGACAATAACAAAAACTGAAGACCTGCTCTATCTAAACACTGGAATATAATTATAAAAATGCTAACTTGTGTAGTTAAAACCCTGAAGAAGCCAAACAGCGATTAGTATTGAATCAAGCCTCTCATCATAAATTAATTCCCGGCCATATGAGGCTGAAGCCTGTTCTTTCCTGCATGAGCAGACTGGAAACCAGGACCCTCTTGACTTCCCTTCCCACCCTTTCTCACTT
Source organism: Sorex fumeus (assembly GCF_029834395.1). Classification (NCBI taxonomy): domain Eukaryota; kingdom Metazoa; phylum Chordata; class Mammalia; order Eulipotyphla; family Soricidae; genus Sorex; species Sorex fumeus. Next base: position 39,313,428 of record NW_026606143.1, read on the forward strand.
GGAATTGGCTGTTTCCTGTTCAAATGTCTAAGACCACTGCATTTTGGTTTCCAGAATGGCTGTACCCCGGACACTTTGCCTTTGTTTAGACTTTCTTTGTTCATACCATTTACCACCGAACCATATTTCTACAGAGGAATCCCCCAGTGTGCAGGAAGGCTGTGTTAGAAAGAATAGAAGTGGCTCACCGCAGTTCTGGTGTTGTCCCGTAGCTTCTCCGTGCTCTCTGCAGCTGTGCAGAGTGGTACACTCGGTGCTCATGGAGGAAAGAAACTGATAGACTTCCTGAAATCAGTGGTTTTACCAGCAGCACAACCTCACATGCGCTTTGCAGAAGCTTATATGGGAGGAAGGGAACTTGTGATTTCTTAAGCATTGCCAAATTTTGGGCTTTAAAGTTTCAAAAGTAAAATTGTGGGGGAGGTGATGATTAATTTATAAGTCATTTCAATATAGTGCAGGGCTGGAGCCATAGCACAGTGGGTAGAGCGTTTTTCCTGCACGTGACTGACCCGGGTTCGATTTCCAGCATCCCATATGGCGGTCCCCTGAGCACCGCCACGAGTGATTCCTGAGTGCATGAGCCAGAAGTAACCCCTGTGCAAAAGCCAGGTGTGACCCATATGTATATATATATATATAGATATATATGTATGTATATATATATATAGCTTATATATATAAGCAAAGCAATATATATATATATTGCAAGCAAAGTATCTATGGTGTGTGTGTGTGTGTGTGTGTGTGTGTGTGTGTGCATAAGCCTGTCACACAGAAGTGAAGAGCAGTAAGTTCTGGAGAGCGGGACGGTGGGGACTGTAAAAGGGAAATATATTCCTTAGTGGTTTTTTCCCCTCTTACCACATATTTGTCCTCGATTTAGGATTGCACAAACTCTTTTGCTTGACACTAGTTCAATGACAGGCATAAGGTTTTATCATTGTTCTACACATTTCGAAGACAATGCATAGTACAAGTGTGCAAATGTGAGTCCCCTGTGTATTTGTGACTACACAGAGTGATTATGTCTGGATGCCTGCACAGCTCAACTGGCACCGGGCACATAGAATAGGCTCAATAAAAGTGCACTGAGTAAATGAATAAGAAATGTTCTTGTGGTAGGAAAAAATGTCTTGTTTTGTTCTAATAAGGGAAATTTTAGGGGTTGGGCACACACCCAGCTATGTTAAGGGTTTATGCCTCACTCTGTGCTCAGGGGTCACTTCTAGCAGGGCTCAGGTGGTGCCAAGGATCAAACCTGGGTCAACTGTGTGTAAACAAGTGCCTTACCTGCTGTACACTCTCTGACCTCAGTGGGAACTGAATTTTTAGCTTTCAACAGGGGACATCAGATTTGAAGAGCAGAGGTCATCGACTATGGCCTCAGAACCAAATCCTGCCTGGGAGCTAAGAAAGATTTTCCCAGATGACAAAGAACAGTAACTTTAAGTTCCAGTTAGGAAAACTGCTACCACCCTCCCCCTTAGAATTCTGTTCTTTTCAGATCTACATTATAAAATGCATACTTGATTCTGTATATCTGTCTAGATGGGGCTTTGAACAACACCTGGCAGTCCTTAGACGTGCTCCTGACTCAGACAGTGCTGGGGACCATATGCTGTACTGGAGGTCAAACAGGGATCAGTTGACATTTCTTATTATATTTTGGATTTCACAGATGAAAGAATTGTAATGCCTCTTTATGGAAGTACTTCTGCAATGCGGTCGATTTGCCCACTGGTGTGTCGAGTTTATAACACATGGTGGTTCTTTTTTTTTTTTTAAATAATTTTTATTAGTGAAACACCTTGAGGTACAGTTGTAGACTTACAAATTTTTGTGCTTGGGTTTTCGATTATACAATGATCAAATACCCATCCCTCCACCAGTGCCCATTTTCCACCACCATGGATCCCAGTATCCCTCCCACCTCCATCCCCCCATCCCACCCTGCCTCTGTGGCAGGGCATTCCCTTTTGTTCTCTCTCTCCTTTTGGGTGTTGTGGTCTGCAAAAGAGACATTGAGTGGCAATCATGTTTGGTCCATAGTCTACTTTCAACATGCATCTCCCCTCCTGGGAGGATCCTCCAAACACCCTTTATTTGGTGCTCCCTTCTCTATCTGAGCTGCCCTTTCCCCTAGAATTCCCGGCTGGCCTCTAAGCCATGGAGTAATCCTCCTGGTACTGATCTCGGCTATTTTTGGGTATTAATTTCCTATTTTGTTACTTTTACATGGTGGTTCTTGACTGAGAACGTTTGCTGATCTGGGCCAACTAGAGAGTAAAGGCTGAATTGCATTTACTGTATCCATCTTGCCTGGGACAGGGGTGACATTTCACACACACACACACACATACACACACACAAATCTGATGATGATGATCAAGCCAGTGCTGCCCCTTCAAGAACCTCTTTACCAGGAGAGGACTTTAGAGGCCCTTATTTGGTAGGAGTTGCCCCCTTGGAGAAGTTATGGTCTGAGGTCACCTTCCATAGCGTCTGGTACATGTCTGGAAAGGGGTGTGCATGGTATCTGACGAACAGTCTTGTAATTCCCCTCAAACGTTCATGATGGTGAGCTCCAAGACTTCCCTGGCCGTGTCCCGGACCCTTGGTAGCCCTTGCCACATTTGCTTGAGGGATCTGCTTTTCGAGAAAAGCCAGCCACGCATGCCTGGGTTTCTAGGTCACAAAGTGTCCGTCAGAGGTAGACCGGTCACTTGTGACCTCAGTATGACACATCCAGGGCTTCTGTGTTTCAGGGGAAGCCACGGGAATGATCTGCTTGGGCAAATCAATCAGTTTCACCGCTCGGGGATGTCCCACACCGCTGGGGACCAGCCTGGAGAAAAGAAAGGGCCAAAACAGAGAGGTTGCAGGGGATTAAAGAAAAAGAGCGAGAAAAGAGACAAAAGCGTGGAGTCAGGAGGCTAACAGCCATGTGAACTGAGAGCCTGGACTGTCCTTTTTCATTTGTTTCTTAGAACAAAGAATCATTACCAGAGAAAGCTAGGGTGGACATTCTTTTTTTTTTTATTTTTCATTTTGGGTCATACCCAGCCATGCTCAGGGGTTACTCTTAGCTCTGAGTTCAGGAATTACTCCTGGCGGTGCTTGGGGAACCTTATGAGATGGCGGGGATTGAACCTGGGTCGACTGCGTGCAAGGAAAACGCCCTCCGCGCTGAGCTATCGCTCCAGCCCCAGAAGGACATTCTTTAGCCATCTTGGCAATCTATGCTAACCTCACTGGGCTAAAACTTTTTTTCCACGTCCAACAGCCTGCAGTTGGGGACAAGGATTTTTGGCCTTATCTCATTCGCTGCCTCCTCAGGAAGGTGGAGCAGACACCAAGCAGTCCCGAGTGCGCACCTCAGCAGCTGTCTGGATTTCAGTTATGCTGGCAGCTCATTCCAAACCCCAGCTTAACCTTCTACCCACAGCTCACCACCTAGGGCTTCTCTGAGGCAGCATTTCAACTAGGACCAGAGGTGCCCTGAGGCCCCCCAGAATATTTCAAGGGAACCACAGGTAAAAAATCACTAAAAGGAGAGCCATGGCACAAGACTTGGGGGGCCAACTGGTGTGTAGGGGGTGCACGGGAGAGAATCATGGTCAGAAGGAAGACACCTTGGGGCATGGTTTGAAAAAATGCTGAGCTGATCTTGAGGCGACTCTTTTTTGGGGGGGAGGGGGAATCACACCCGGTGATGCACAGGGGATACTCGTGGCTCTGAACTCAGGAATTAGTCCTGGCAGTGCTTGGGGGACCATATGGAATGCTGGGAATAGAACCCGGGTCAGCTGCGTGCAAGGCAAATGCCCTACCCGCTGTACTATTACTCCAGCCCTCGATGCAACTCTTCCCTGGGCAGATGGGACTCTGAATCAGGGCCCAGAGCGAGGTCAGAGGAAGAAGTGATGGTTACTGCTGTGCCACAGGGCCCTGTACCATTGAGGAGGAAACAACCTGTGTCACCCCCTCGCCATCCCAGGGCGGGGGTGGAGGGCAAGAAGGAACCAAAGCCCAAGGCCAGGAGTGCAAGAGTGGCCACAAGGATTGGACGTCAACTGCCACCCTTCTCTTAGTTTCTTTCTGCTTCTGCCTCCACGAAGGTCCTAACTGAAAACTCAAACACTTTCTCCCCCCCGTTCCTGAAACCTGGCTTGTCTCCTAGCAGGCCTTGCTTCTTCGCATCTCATCAAGCGTATCCCTTCCACCAGGATTGTGGATCGGTTTCCATGAATTCTGGAGGTTCCAGGTTTACCAAACTGATCTCAGGCTTGAAGTGTCTCCGGAACGGAGGAAATGAAGTAGTGAAGCAGCATGTTCTAGGCGGAGGGACCGAGACCCAGTTGGCAAAGTTGAAGTCAGGAATTCTTTATTAGTCGATCAGTGCCTGTTCTCTCTGCCCAGAATTTGAACAAGGGAGGGAGCAGCCTGCTCTTGGGGCAAGCTTGGGCAGTGTTTGGGAAAATTGGAAACAATAGTGATGGAAGTTGTAATGGTGGTGGGATTGATGTTGGAATATTGAATGTAATAAATCCTTGTTGAACATCTTTATAGTAGCACTATAGCACTGTCCTCCCATTGTTCATCGATTTGCTCGAGCGGGCACCAGTAACGTCTCCACTGGGAGACTTGTTGTTACTGTTTTTGGCATATAGAATATGCCATGGAGAGCTTGCCAGACTCTGCTGTGAGGGCAGAATACTCTCAGTAGCTTGCCAGGGTTTCTGAGAGGGGCGGAGGAATTGAATCTGGGTTGGTCTCATGCAAGGCAAATGCCCTACCTGCTGTACTATTGCTCCAGCCCATGGCCCATGGCCCCCGAACAACTTTATAAAAATAAGGTAAAGGTAAAAGGTAAAGGCCCTCCCGTTGATCATCTATTTGCTCGAGCGGGCCCAGTAACGTCTCCATTGGAGACTTTGTTGTTACTGTGTTTGGCATATCGAATAGTCTCAGTAGCTTGCCGGGCTCTCCGAGAGGGGCGGAGGAATCGAACTCGGGTCGGCCATGTTGGCCGCTTGTAAGGCGAACGCCCTACCCGCTGTGCTATTTATAAAAATAAAATTTAAAAAAAGTGATTAGCAACTGGGGATATTGATGGTGAGGAATGTGCACTGGTGGAGGGATGGTGTTTGATCATTCTGTGATTTTCAAACATGAAAGCTTGTAACTATCTCATGGTGATTCAATAAAAATGTTTAAAAAGGGATTAGCAAAGCAATCTATTGATTACAAAATAGTACTATTACTAGGACAGTAGGTGAACAATTCATTGATTTACACAGAAACCCCCAAGAATAAGAAACCAAAAATAAGATGGCTGAACAATAGTAAAACAAACATCAAAACAGAGTAGTCAGGTCATAGTTAAACAACTGATTGACAAAGGAGCTAAAAAAATAAACAATAGACTTTCCCCTTTTTCATTTTGTTTTTTGGGTTACACCCAGCGATGTTCAGGGGTTACTCCTGGCTCTGTACTCAGGAATCACCCCTGATGGTGCTCAGGGGACCATATGGGATGCTGGGAATCGAACCCGTGTCAGCCGCATGCAAGGCAAATGCCCTACCTGCTATGCTAGTGCTCCAGTCCCTAGGCTCCCTTCTTTATCGATCCCCCATGTCATGGAGCTTGTTTTTCTGCCAAGTAAGCACACATCTTGCCTATCTAGTAGACGGGCACACATCCTGCTTTTCTGCCATGTAAACATGCCTCCATCTCATCTTCCAAAGGGGCTCACCTTCTGGGTGCCCGGGTCCAAGACAGTTTGCGTCTGTCTCAAGGGAGTGGCGTCAGTTGGTCTTCCATACAGAAAAGCATTGCCAGGCATTCACCACAGAGCCCTCCATGACACACTGACACACGCACCGCCGCACTGCCTGCCTTCCCCCCCATAGGGAAGTGGGTTGGGAGAGCTGACTGACTCCACAGAGGCAGGGCACATTTTTCTTTTTTTTTTCATTTTATTTATTTATTTTTAATTTTTATTAGTGAAACACCATGAGGTACAGTTGTAGACTTACAAATTTTTGTGTTTGGGTTTCGATTCAATGATCAAATACCTATCCCTCCACCGGTGCCCATTTTCCGCCACCACGGGTCCCAGTATCCCTCCCATCCCACCCTGCCTCTGTGGCAGGGCATTCCCTTTTGTTCTCTCTCTCTCCTTTTGGGTTCTGTGGTCTGCAAGAGAGGCATTGAGTGGCAATCATGTTCGGTATAGAGTCTACTTTCAGCATGCTTCTCCCATCCTGGGAAGATCCTCCCAACACCCTTTATTTGGTGCTCGGCAGGGCATATTTTTCAATGTGGGGGCTCAGTTCTAAATGGATTTGAAGTCAGAGTGATAGTACAGTGGGGAGGGTGTTTGTATTGCACACCACTGACTGGAGTTCGATCCCCGGCGTCCCATATAGACTCCTGAGCACGCCTGGAATAATTCCTGAGCACAGAGCCAGGAGTAGTAACACCTGAGCACTGCCATGTGTGGCCCCCAAACCAAAACTATTAACTAAAAAGTAGCAATAGGGGCTGGAGCAATAGCACAACGGGTAGGGCGTTTGCCTTGCATGTGGCTGACCTGGGTTCGAGTCCCAGCATCCCATATGGTCCCCGGAGCACCGCCAGGAGTAATTCCTGAATGCAGAGCCAGGAGTAACCCCTGTGAATCGCCAGGTGTGACCCCCCCAAAAAAAGCAAAAAAATAGCAATAAAAATGGATGAAGTAGATAAAATGCAGCTGTAGCAGACAGCATTTCCTTTTCCCGGACCACAGAAAATTGAAGCCAGCTAGAGAACACTTGGAACGCCCAGATCAGTTCTGGGAAAGCCCGTCTTGAGTCTTGGGCAGAGGCCCTGTGTGGGATTTTCCGCACCCCCGTGGCTGGTGGGTGAGCTGGGTGGAGCTGTGGGGCAGAGGCCTGAGAGCTGTACCGATTCTTCTGCCTCAGTGAGCCTTGGAGGAAGTGCTGCAGGAAGCGTCAGAGCCAGCCAAAAGACTGGCTGGGGATCAAGGGCAGTTTGAGGGGAGCAGTGGGTGGCAAAGGAAACTAATGGAACACAGTTGGGTGAGTTGGTTGATGAAGCAAGACCATCCGGTGCGATTGTTCCATAGTGCCTGCAGTCAGATGGAAATTTTTTTTTAATATAGAACTTGTCAAGTTTTCTACACCTGCCAGCCTGCTGGCAGTGGGGGAAAGGGCAAGGCGGGCTGAAGAGGAAGTCTCAAGTGTAGGTGGTGCCAAACCGAGATTCTTTGGGTAGGGAAGCATGACGCTTGTGACTTGAGTTGGAAAACAGCCACCAGTGTGCATCACCATTGAACTTCCTATAGATCCTGAGGAGAACATAGGAAGGGGATTTTGAAGTGAATCATTGCTGAAAAATTCCCAGAGCTGGAAAATGCAGTCATTCAGATTCAAGGAGCCTGAAGGGTAAAAGAGACCCTAACAAAAACACTCGAAGACATATCATAGTTAGAATGACGGATGCCGCAGATAGAGACACAATACTGCAAGCAGCAAGGTCAAAGAAGAAAATCACATACAAAGGAGCACCCCTTGGAGCGATAGCGGGTAGGGCGTTTGCCTTGCACGCAGCCGACCTGGGTTCGATTCCCAGCATCCCATATGGTCCCCTGAGCACCACCAGGAATGACTCCTGAGTGCAGAGCCAGGAGTAAGCCCTGTGCATCGCCGGGTGTGACCCAAAAAGCAAAAAAAAAAAAAAAGAAACAAAGGAGCACCCCTTAGATTCACAGCAGACCTATCAGAGGAAACCCTCCAAGGCCAAAGGCAATGGTGGGATATAGCAAAAAAAAAAACTCACTGAAATGAACGCTTCACTAAGAATACTCTGTCTGGCTAAACTCTCACTCAAACTCAAAGGAATGGTACATTATTTTCTAGATAAACAGCAGCTCAGGAACTTCATAGACTCAAAGCCAAAACCTAAAAGAAGGGCTAAAGGGGCTACTGTAAGACAAGACAAACCCTACAAACACAACAGACCCTTACAGAAAGATGACACAAAACCCCATAACAATGATCTCTCTCAACGTCAACGGTCTAAATTCACCAATTAAGAGACACAGAGTGGCGAAATGGATTCAGAGACAGAATCCAACATTCTGCTGCCTACAAGAAACTCAAACAGTCAGAGCAAACACAGACTCAAAGTTAAAGGATGGAAAACAATCGTGCAAGCAAACAGCTCCCTCAAAAAATCTGGGGTGGCCATGCTAGTATCTGACGGCATAAATTTCAGGTTGAAAAAGATTAGAAGGGACAGCGAAGACCATTTTCTATTTATCAAGGGATAAGTACAACAGGAAGAAATCACACTCTTAAATGTATACGCACCTAATGAGGGAACAGCTAAATATTTGGAGTGAATCGGCACCCCTCTGGGGCTCTGTCAAAAATGGCACCACCTTTGTGAGTCTTCCTCCTGAGAAACCGTGATTCCAGTCTCATAATGAGAAAGTTCCCAGAAAAACCTAATCTGAGAGACCGTCCATAAAATGCCTGAGCAGTAGCCCTCAAACACTATGAAGGTCCAAAGAAACCACAAATCTGAGTAACTCACAGCTCATAGACGGACACCGTAACAGTACATGATCAATGACAGGATATCTGCGCTCATATGGTATGTAAGTGAAGATGAATAAAGACCAAAGTGTGGAATTAAATGAATAGTCATATCTCAGTATTATGGGCTCGAGCGATAGCACAGCGGGTAGGGCGTTCGCCTTACAAGCGGCCAACATGGCCGACCCGAGTTCGATTCCTCCGCCCCTCTCGGAGAGCCCGGCAAGCTACCGAGAGTATTCGATATGCCAGACACAGTAACAACAAAGTCTCCAATGGAGACGTTACTGGGCCCGCTCGAGCAAATCGACGATCAACGGGAGGGCCTTTACCTTTACCTTACCTTTATCTCAGTATTGGTTCATTACTTGTGACAAGTGTACCACAGTCATTTAAAAGGTCAATTGCAGGGGACCTTGGGGAATGGGACACACAGAACTCTGACAGTTTTGCCGTTCTGCCGGCAAGCTGTTCAAAAAGAAAAGGATCATTTATTTAAGTTTTAAATTTTTATGTTTTTATGTTGAATCACTGTGAGACACACAGCTACGAAGTTGTTTGTGATTTGGTTTCATTCATACAAGGTTCCAAAACCTGTCCCTTCACCTGTGTACATTTCCCACAACCAATTCCAATGTCCCCAGTATCTCTGCCCCCCCCCCACCCACCCCGAAGCCCGTTTCTGTGTTTCTATGGCAGGCACTTATCTTCTCTCCCTTTCTCTCTTCTCTCTCTCTCTCTTTCTCTCTCTCTCTCTCTCTCTCTCTCTCTCTCTCTCTCTCTTTCTTTCTTTGGGGGCATTATAGTTTGCAACACAGGCATTGTAAAGTTTTAATTTTATTTTGATTTTTGTTCTTTATAGACCAACATTTATAGTTACAGTATTAATAACCAGGAGGTAGAAATGACCCTAAAGTCCATCAGTTGATGAAGAGATGTAGTATGTAGTCGATGCTATGCCAGAGAACAATATGTAGTAGATACATGCCAGAGAATTCTCACACGGGCTACCCCCTAGATGAGTCTTGCAGGCATGAGGCAAAGTGAAGGAGGCGACAAGAAAGGACAGATCCAAATTATTCCACGTGTGTGGTACCTAAACAGGACAAATTTGTAGACAGAGAAAAGTTACCGGGGGTGGGAGGGAGTTTTGCTTCATGAAAACGTTTCCATTTGAAATGATGCAAAGTTCTCAAATGGAACAACGGTAGTGGTTGCACAACAATGGGAGGAAACTAATGCTGACTGTGTGCATCTACAAAGGGTTAAGATGGTGCATTTCCCATCATGTGCATTTTCTTTGGCTTCAGTTTTTTTTTTTGCTTTTTGGGTCACACCCAGTGATGCACAGGGGTTCCTCCTGGCTCTGCGCTCAGGAGTTACTCCTGGCGGTGCTCGGGGGACCCTATGGGATGCTGGGAATCGAATCCGGGTTGGCCGTGTGCACGGCAAACGCCCCACCCGCTGTGCTATCTCTCCAGCCCCTGGCTTTGGTTTTGATTACTGATTCAGCCTCCTTTCTACTCACAGGTTCTAGATTTTCTACGTCTTCAGTCTTGGTAGGTGATATATGTCTAGGAATCTGTCCATTTTCTCTAGGCTTCTTAGACCTTTTTCATAAGTCTATTTTTTAAATTTTTTTGTAATACATAGTCATGTTCCACTTTCATTTCTGATTTTTCTTGTAAGCCTTCCCGCATGTGTTTGACAGTTGGGCTAAAGACTTCCCAATTTTATCTGTTTGAATAATTAAGTTTGGTCTTGTTGTGATTTCCTCCATTTTTTTTCTATCCTTTATTTTCTTTCCCTGATATTCCTCCCTTCCCTTTCTTTTGTTGTTGTGTGTCTGGAGGTCACATGCTTTTGTGTCTCCCCTTAATCTTTACAAAACCTTTTCACTGAGAAGTGCACAGGACCAGAACAAAAGCCTTGAATGCAAAGGGCAACCTGGTAGGGAGTAATACAACAGATGCACTAAAGTGTCACGGGGACAGAACTGAGCACAGGCAACAGAGCTTTTTGTTCAAATCCCAGCTTGCATGCCAATGACCTAACCTTTGCAAATACATTTCCTCCTGTGATGAGAAAGACTAATAATCACTGAAGATGGCTGTGAGATATAGGCAGGATGAGCCCTGGCACTAGGTATACAAGGAGGGAAAGTCTAGACCGATTCTTCATATTTTTTCTTTTTTTTTCTTTTCGTGTCAAACCCAGCAATGCTCAGGGGTCACTCCTGGCTTTGCACTTAGGAATCACTCATGGTGATGCTCAGGGGACCCTATGGGATGCCAGGGATCGATCCCAGGTCAGGTGCATGCAAGGCAAACGCCCTACCCACTGGACTATTGCTCCGGTCCCTATTTTTTTACTTTTTGGTTCACACCCAGCAATGCTCAGGAGTTCCTCCAGGCTCTGCAGTCAGGAATTACTCCTGGTGATGCTTGGGGGACCATATGGGATGCCAGGAATTGAACCTGGGTCGGCTGCGTGCAAGTACAAACGTCCTACCCACTGTACTATCGCTCTGGCCCCTATTTTTTTTTTGTTCACACCCGGCAATGCTCAGGGGTTACTCCTGGCTCATGCACTCAGGAATTACTCCTGGTGATGCTTGGGAGACCATATGGGATGCTGGGAATTGAACCTGGGTCAGCTGCGTGCAAGTACAAACACCCTACCCACTATACTATCACTCCATGCCCTAGACTGATTCTAAGGAGGAAGCGGGGAGGAAGGAGGAGCGAGTAGGGGAGAACCAAGATGAAGAGGAAGTGGAGGAGGAGGGCGAGGAGGAGCAATCTCAAATAATCGAACTACATGAGCAGCTAACTGAAAACAGAAGAATTCATGAAAGTTAGGTTATGGAAGAAAAAGAGAGAAGAGAGTAGAAGCTCTGGGGATGGGACTCAGTGGCAGAGCACCTGTATTGCAGAAATGAGGCATCAAGTTACGTCCTCAGCATCACCCGCATCCCCAGGCCTGAACTCCATTCCCTTTTTAGATTCCTGGTACCAGAGTCAAGTGTGGGATCTCCAGTGCCTCTCAGCCAAGTGTACGTGGAAGTTTCCTTAGGTGATTAGTCTTGCCTTTCTGCTTGGTTCTCTCCCAGTTGGCACAGTGTTCTCCAGCATATCTGGGAACTGCACTCTAGCTGATTCCTTACCTATACTTACCTTAGTGAACAAACCTGCCATGCCACAGCCATTACTTTCTCAAAGAACTTGGCCGCCGTATTGTTTCCAGATACGGGTATTAGAGGCCATTCTTGTTATATTTATTTTTGTTTTGGTTTGGTTATTCCTGGCTCTGCGCTCAGGTTTCATTCCTGGCAATCCTCAGGGGACCATATGGGATGCAGGGGATCAAACCTGGTCAGCCATGTCCAAAGCCAGCATCTTCCCCACCGTATTATTTCTCCGGCCCCCTGTTTTATTTATTTATTTTGCTTTTTGGGTCACACCTGGCAATGCACAGGGGGTTACTCCTGGCTCTGCACTCAGGAATTATCCCTGGCAGTGCTCAGGGGACCATATGGGATGCTGGGAATCGAACCTGGGTCGGCTGCGTGCAAGGCAAAACCCTACCTGCTGTGCTATTGCTCCAGCCCCCCCGTTTTATTTTTAAAAGTAAAATTTCACTGATATGTCATTAGTTGACATATAATTTTCCACCTTGATACATGTGTAGCCCTTACTACACCCACCCCTAAAGTTCTATTGCCAACCATATTGTCAAATTGACCCCTTCAACATACTCTTCTCACAATCCACTTCCCCTCTGGCAAACACAGTCTTCACAACTTAAGTTATTTTTGCCGTTGCTTATCAGTTCATTTGCCTTGGTTCTTCATATTCCCCATATGAGGAAAATCATCTGGTAATTGTCACTGAGTTTTTTCTGTGCTTAACAGAAAAAAGTTCCGTTGCTGTTGTTGCAGCAATAGCTTCACCTTTTCTTGATAACTGAGTCTAGTGTTCCACTGACTGTATAACTTCTTTAACTTCATCTACTCATCTTTAAATGGGCACGTAGGTTGTTTCCTTGTTTTGACTGTTGTAGAGAATGCAGCTATGAATATACAGGCTCATACACCTCTTTGAATTAGTGTTTTTAGAACCTTTGGATAAATGCCTAGGAGTGATACTAATGGATCATCTAGCATTTACATTTTCAGATTTTTAAAGATTTCCCATGAAACCACACTCACAACCCATCAACATCACAACTCCTTTTCCTCTACATCCTTACAGTACTTACTATTTCCAGTCTTGATACACTAGATCATTTTCTCAGATATATAGTCATATTTTGTTGTAATTTTTATTTGCATTTCCCTAATAATATGGAAAGTTGAACATTTTCTATATGCCTATGTTCTCTTTGGAGAAGTATCTATTCAGTACTTCTGCCTTTTTTTAGTTTGAGGATTGAACCCAGGGCCTCACATACACAAGGCATGAATTCGACCACTGAGTCATGTTCTCATCCTTTTGCCCATTTTTTTTTTATTGGGGGGTTTGTTTGTTCTATGAGTTGTAAAATATATTTTAAAAATATATTTTGGATATTTACTCTTTGTCAGACTTATGGTATGTACATATCTTCTCCCATCAGTGGATTTCCTTTTTGTTTCAGTGATAGTTTCTTTCTTTTTTTTTTTTTTTTGGCTTTTTGGTTCATACCCGGCAATATACGGGGGTTAATCCTGGTTTTGCACTCAGAAATTACTCCTGGCGGTGCTTGGGGCACTATATGGGATGCTGGGGACCGAACCCGGGTCGGCCGCATGCAAGGCAAATGCCCTACCCGCTGTGCTATCACTCCAGCCCCCAGTGATAGTTTCTTCTGCTGTTCCAAAGCTTTTTAGTTTCATCAGTCCCGTTTATTTATTTTGGCTTTTGGTTCTCTTTCATTCAACTTCGTTATTTTGTTTTGCCCTACCTAGTGATATCCAGGCTTTTCTCCTGGTTCTATGCTTAGGGATCACTCCTGGTGGTGCTTGAGAGACCATAGGTGGTGCCATGGATTGAATCAGGGCCAGCTGAAGACAAGACAGGCCCCTTCCTCCCAGAGTGATTTGTGGTAGATGTCAATGGTGACATTGGCTATAACTTCTATGAATTTTTGTGATTACAGGTATTATAGCCAAATTTGTAAATGTGTTTTGAGTTTAATTTTGTTTATCCTATTAAATAATGATCTACACATTGGACAAGAACTGAGTGTTTATGTAAAGAGATATTCCTGATAACCTTTTGGACCTGTATTGCAACCACTATGCCCAAAAGGAGAGAGAGAGTGAGAATGAAAGCACACGAGAGAGAAGTGTCTGCCATAGAGGCAGACTGTGGGTGGGGTGGTGGTGATGGGAGGAAAATTTGGGGACACTAGTGCTGGTAAATGTACACTGGTGGAGGGATGGGTGTTAGGACACTGTGTGACTGAAAACTAATCATAAACAGATTTGGAAGAGTCTATCTCACAGTGATTCAGTTAAAAAAATTTTTAAAAATTGAAATAAATTATTAAATAAAAGTAGGTAAAAGGATATACATAACAACCTTTCAGAATCTGTATTTAAAACCACTATGCCCAAAAGGGGAGAGAAGAGAAAGAGAGAGAGACAGAGAGACAGAGACAGAGAGACAGAGAGGGGGGTGGGGTTCCTGCCATAGAGGCAGGCTGGGAGTGGGATGGTGGTGATGGGAGGAATATTGGGAGACACTGGTGCTTGGAAATGTGCAGTGGTGGAAGGGTGGGTGTTAGAACACTCTATGACTGAAACCTAATCATGAACAGCTTTGTAAGTGATTCAATTAAAAACAACAAAAAAATCCCCAAACAGAAAACATTCTGCCACCAGATGGCGCTTTCAGTCCAGTATTGAAGACTTTATAAAGATAATTTTTTGCATGTTGACCCAAATAAAATCAGTATGGAATTTTTAATTTCTGTAAGCATTGTAGCACTGTAGCACTATCCTCCCGTTGTTCATCGATTTGCTCTAGCGGACCCAGTAAAGTCTCCATTGTGAGACTTGTTACTGTGTTTGGCATATCGAATAGGCCACGGGGAGCTTGCCAGGCTCTGCTGTGCTGGCAGGATACTCTCGTTAGCTTGCCGGGCTCTCCGAGAGGGGCGGAGGAATCGAACCCAGGTCGGCCATCTGCAAGGCAAACGCCCTACCTGCTGTGCTATCACTTTTTTTTTCTGTAAAAGCAAATAAAATCTGCACATGTATAAAATCTTTATTTCTGTTGTCGGATGGGGACTTTTAGTTAAGCCAAACCTAGTTTCCAAATAAAAACAATGTTTCGTTGTTTTTGTTTTGGGTCCACCCCTGGCTATGCTCAGGGCTTACTCCTGGTTCTGTGCTCAGGGATCACTCCTGCTGGGACCATATGGGGTGCCAGGGACTAAAGCTGGGTCAGATGTGTTCAAGGCAAGTGCCTCACCTGCTATATTATCTCTCTAGCCCAAATAAAAGCGATTTTCATTCATGGCCTCACAGGCTTTAGAGTATGCAGTTGAAGAAAAGCAAACATGGATGAAACAATAAGTCCCACCCCACCACACACACACCCCACCACACACACACAGACACACACACATGGAACATGATAAAGGATTTTTTTTTTACTTTTTGGGTCACACCTGGCGATGCTCAGGGGTTATTCCTGACTCTGCATTCAGGAATTACTCCTGATGATGCTCAGGGAACCATACAGGATGCTGGGAATTGAACCTGGGTCGGCTGCATGCAAGGCAAATGCCTTACCCACTGTACTATCGCTCTAGTCCCCGTGATAAAGGATTTTGATAGAAGGGACAGTTTAATACATGATGAATGAAGGCTGGAGCGATAGCACAGCGGTAGGGCGTTGGGCTGGAGCGATAGCACAGCGGGTAGGGCGTTTGCCTTGCACGCAGCCAACATGGCCGACCCGAGTTCGATTCCTCCGCCCCTCTCGGAGAGCCCGGCAAGCTACTGAGAGTATCTCGCCCGCACGGCAGAGCCTGGCAAGCTCCCCGTGACGTATTCGATATGCCAGACACAGTAACAACAAAGTCTCCAATGGAGACGTTACTGGGCCCGCTCGAGCAATGACAAAATAAAGTTTAATACATGATAATGATGAAATATAGCTCACAATTCCCAATGTATTTTCTTAATTCACATGCTGTGTTAGACTTGGACAAAACAAAATTGGATTGTATTAGAAATAGATGTACACTGTACTGCAAACCATAATGCCCAAAAGGAGAACGAGCAGCAGGAGGGAAACTAGGGACATTGGTGGTAGGAAATGTGCACTGGTGGAGGAACATGTGTTGGAACATTGTATGACTGAAACTCAATCATGAACAACTTTGTAAATGTGTATCTCAATAAACAAATAAATAAAATGTTAAAAAAAATAAAGAAGGAGATGTAAATGCGATGGTACTCAGCCATGCTGCAACTTAGAATTGGAAGAAGTCATGCTAAGTGAAGTGAGTCTGAAAGAAAAAAAGCAATTACCACATGACTTTGCTCATATGATGAGAACATAGAAACTAAGCCAAGGATGGGACATGTCAGTGGAACTATGATCTGAGGGAGCTAAGTGAGGGGCAGGGGAGGGAAAGAGCCGGAGAAGGGCAGAGGGGTCCTGACACTCTGCTGCAGGCTTGGTGGAATAGCGTTGCGATATAAAACAATGATAATGGTACTGTCGTGAAAATAATGTTATCTAAAAAATAGAAGAGCGCTTCGGAGCTTTGTGGAAAGCCAGGTATGAGCTGGTCGTGATGGGGCGACTAAAACCTCATGGGAAGGGGGGTGTTCCCAGCTCATCCTTCACGCCCTACCGAGATCATGAGTTGCCCCCCACGAGTAGCTCTCCGGCACGGCCATGGCTCCCGAGCACAGAAACTAATCTCATAATTATCTGACTATCAGCAGAAATACTTCCAGGCTTAATAAGTAAAATACCAGAAATCCAAAATCACGCGGCCACGATAGTGGCCACGCGACATCATTTGATTCTTGTGACCAGCTGTAGAAAACAAATTCTTTCACAATGCCTTTTCAGCATGTCTGATTTGGTGGTGTAAACTCTAAATAATAATGGTGCATCTTTTGTCGAAACAATGAATCTAATCAAAGTAGATAGAGTGTTAACTAGAATTCATTTGCCTCACAGGCATGGGGGGGGGTTATTGGGGTTCTTCGTGCTGAAAAATAAGTATTGGTAAAGGGAAATGTGTTTGATATTTGCATGACCGAGACTTAAACCAGAAAGCTTTGTAACTTTTCCCACAGTGATTTAATAAATAAATTAATTAATTTTTAAAAAATAGAAGAAACTTAAGTCCAGTGGTTGAGGGTCTTTGGCATTTCGATGATGATGGAGGTGCCATGACTTTTTATACTGAATACCTGAACATCGACACTATTTTAACAGTGCTACCTTAAGGACAAGAAAAGAAGCACTAGAATTTTAATAAAAAAGAAATAGAGGGGCTGGAGTGATAGAACAGCTGGTAGGGCGTTTGCCTTGCATGCAGCCGACCCAGGTTCGGTTCCCAGCATCCCATATGGTCCCCCCCTCCCCCGCCAGCACTGCCAGGAGTGATTCCCAGGTGTAGAGCCAGGAGCAACCCCTGAGCATCACTGGGTATGACCAAAAAAAAAAAAGAAAAAAATAGAAGCAAGTAGGAGAATGTTCAGCTAGTTTAACATAATGGCAGTGAAGATCAGCCTCCCTGCCAAATGTGCAGGTACACGACTCACTTCTGTTTCCATTCATTGAGCTCTATTTATGTGCTTCCCCCCCCCAAATGTGACCTCGTAAAGCTTAATTCAGAAAGTTGGGGGATCTCTGCCTCCCAAGGCGTGCGCATAGTTTCAGGGTCCGGTAGTGGAGAGTGTGTGTACATAGGTGCACGATCCATTTCTTTCTCATTTTGTTTCTCATTTCCCATGTGAAGCTGGTGCGTGTTGTCTTTTGTCAGAACCAACAGACCTCCCAGCGTTGCTATTATCTTTTCTATTCCCTTCTCTCTCCTAAAGGGATGGAAAAGCAGCCTCGTGCCTGCCCCTGTTTGTCCTTCCTGGAGAGATCCAAATTTTCCAAGTAACTATACTTACACAAGCACCCATCTGCCTCCTTTGAGCCCCTAAAAGCATCTGGACTTTAAAAGACAAAAATCCAAACAAAGGACCACGCCTAAGATGCTTCTTGAGGCATTGTGGACAGAGCTTAAGGTGAGCTTGGGTGGAGAAGAGATGGCATTCTCAAGGGTTCCTCTGCCCACGACCCCAGCTTCCTGGCAGTACCTAGAGTTGTCAATCTAAACTGTATCTGGAACAGTGTTTTGCAATGATTTGGCATTAGGTTACTGGCAGATGGCCAGCTGGTTCTTACAAAAAATGCAGAACTCATAGGGATGGGTTGGTAACTTAGTCATAGAGGACTTGCTTTGCATGTGTGAGGCTGTGGGTTGCATCCTTGGAGCTGAAAAAAAATTCCAGGTCTTAAAACTCAAATATATGGACATTGGAGTTCCAGACAGGATCAGTGAAGCCAGTGAGCATGAGAACCACTCAGTAGAGCAAGTCTTCTCCAAGTATCATTCTCCTTGGTGAGATGTGCCATCAGAAATCTTGGGGTTCTTATAATTTCCATTTTATTCACGATCACGATAATCCTGCTGTTCGTCGATTGCCTCGAGCAGGCACCAGTAACGTCTCCCTCTTCCTAGCCCTGAGATTTTAAAAGAGTCATTTCAATGCTTTTTTTGGGTTAGGCGAATGAGACCCATCATTGTTACTGGTATTTGGCATATCGAGTACGACACGGGAAGTTTGCCAGATTCTGCCGTGTGGGCAGGATACTTTTGGTAGCCTGTCAGGTTCTCCAAAGGAAAAATAAGATAACAAGATGTCAGGCGGTTATTTTATTACTAACATTTAAAAATAGTCTGCCTCCTGTGGTCAGAAAGATAGTACAGTAGGTAGGGCGCTTGCCTTATGTGCCGTCGACCCAGGTTTGATTCCCAGCACCCCATATGGTTCTCTCGAGCCCACAAGGGGTGATCCCTGAACACAGAGCCAAGAGTAAGCCCTGAGCAAGGCCAGGTGTGGGCTCTAAATCAAAACTAGATAAAAAAAATCAAGAAATAAAATTTTTGGCCTTCCAAGAAGTCCTGGGAATCCAGGGCCATTCCCAGCAACACTCACCTATGCAGGCAGGTCAATCTGATTCTTGAGTCCCGTAACGTGATGGTGACATGGCCCAGTCATGTCAGTGGCTCCCATCATCACCCCAGCAGTGCCAGGAGGACCAGAGCTGCCTCTGCGAATCCCGTGGGAAGGAATAGTGTCCCGGGGATCTAACTCGGGGCCTTGTGCATGCGTGGCATGTGCACCACCCCTTGGAGCTCTCCCAGCCCCCAGAAATCTGCATTCTAACAAGCCCTTCGGGTGAGCTGCACGCGCCTGTCTGAGAAGCAGCAGCAATGGACTGATGGTCACGTAGGGGTTCAAAACAAAAGTACCTGCGGATGGAAGATAGAGACAAATTTCCAAGCCCCAGAACAGGATTGGCAGCTACTTGTAGCTCTTGAGGTCAAGGTGGTGCTTAGTTTAGGAAGCAGTGTCACAAGAGGGGAGGCTGATGGCTGCATTCCTGGGAGGTCTTACAGGAGAGCTGGATCCCAAGCACTCCAAGGCTGACGTGTGATGTCTCCAGTGTGGGCAGATGCCACCAGCTCCACCACCGTGTGCGCGTGTGGGTTTCAGCTTTGTCTTGTATGTGATTCAAATGATTTGTTTTGGGGAGGCCACACGTGGTGGTGCTCAGGGCTTATTCCTGACTCTGCGCTCAGGAATCACTCCTGGTGGTGCTAGGAGACCATAGAAGGTGTATGGTCAGCTACGTGCAAGGCAAACACCCGCCACATTATACTATCACTCCGGCCCAGTTTTAGCTTTAATGTGCCATGAAAGCCCTTGATGTCCTCGCAGAACTCATAGCAGCAAAGTTTCTGAACATTGGTCTTAAGAAAGATCTTTTTTTTTTGGCGGTGACATCAAAGACACTGGCAACAGAAGCAACATTTAACCCAGTGGGAATACAAGCAGAATGCTGCTGAGAGCAAAGCAGAAAACGTTCTGAGGAGCTAATCGTGCTTATAGCTAAGAACTTTGTATTGTATATTGAAATTTGCTAAGCAAGTAGATCTTAAAAAGGAAAACTTACTGTATAATGTGATATGCACATTTGTTAGCTTTAGTGTGTGAATATTTCGCAAAGTATATCAAACCATCTTATTTTATAAATACATACAATTTGTAGGGGTACTCATCTGGCAGTGCTCAGGGCTTAGTCCTGGCTCTGTGCTCAGGGATCAGTCCTAGTGGTGTTTTGGGCACCATGTATGGTGCTTAGGATGGAGTTGGAGTCCACCCGTTATGAACAACAGAAACACCTTACCCACTGTACACTCTCTCCAGCCTGATAAATATAATTTTGGGGGGTGTAGGATAACACTGTATTGTCTTTCCTGCATAGTCTCAGGTAGTTTAGGTTTATTGGGTTGCTCCCATCGCAGTACTCTGTGTTTGTTTGTAACTTCTTTCTTTGTGCTCTGTTGACTTGTAAATATTGTTTTTCTCTTCTCCCTAAGTCCTTTGCATAGTTTATTCAAAGCAATGTCCTTTTTGTATGGACATAAGAAGACAGCATATGCTATGCTTTTGTAAGTTTATTGACTCTCAGTGCCATTTTCTTCCTGGGCATCTGTTCTCTCGACCTAAGCCTCAGCTGCCCTTACTTCCTAGCACCCCCAAAGGCAGGGTCCTGACAAGGGACTGGATGGAACCAGGGCAAGTGGTAAGCTATGTGCTACCCTGGCATTGAGATGGGCCTGGCCAAAGCACCATAATGCTTAATTATACGTTAAGAGCTTGGTCATGAACAAATGCTGTCATGATCCAAAAAGTAATAACTAAATTTGGACCCTGCTAAGGTTAGGAATGATTAATCTGGCCTGAGCACTATAGTCTGAGCCTGTGGCAAGATGTTCCCAGGAGAGCTGCCCTACAAGCCTCAATGTTATCTCTTCTTGTGTCCATATAAAAAGGACATTGCTCTGAATAAACTATGTAAAGAACTTAGGGAGAAGAGAAAAACAATATTTACAAGTCAACAGAGCACAAAGAAAGAAGTTACAAATAAACACAGAGTACTGTGATAGGAGCAACCCAATAAACCTAAACTACCTGAGGTTATGCAGGAAGGACAACACAGTGTTATCCTACAGAGGGGAGCATACACTCAGCTTTTCTTTTATTTATTTATTTATTTATTTATTTATTTTATTAGTGAAACGACATGAGGTACAGTTGTAGATTTACAAATTTTTGTGCTTGGATCTCGGTCATACCCCGATCAAATACCCATCCCTCCACCAGTGCCCATTTTCCACCACCAGGATAATATCCCTCCCCCCCATCCTCCCATCCCCCCATCCCCCCCTGCCACTGTGGCAGGGCATTCCCCCCTGTTCTCTCTCTCCTCCTGGGCGCTGTGATCAGCCAGAGAGGCATTGTACACTCAGCTTTTCTATGAACAACGGAAACACCTTACCCATTGCACATTCTCTCCAGCCTGATAAATATAATTTTGGGGGGCACACACCCAGTTTTTCTCAGGACTTACTCTTGGTTCTGCATTCAGAGATCACATGGGGGACCACATGGAGTGCCAAGGATCAAACCCTGTCATTTGCATGCAAGGCAAAGTAGCCTACCTGCTATACTATCACTCCCACCTAAATACAATTTTTATTTGTCAATTATACCTGAATAAAGTTAGCCAAAACCCCCCACAAGGGACTGGAGAGATAGTTCATTAAGTAGGGTATACCTGGCTCACGCGGGTTTTCATCTCCGAGTCTGCCAGGAGTCATCCCTGAGCTCAGAGTTCAGAGTAATACCTAAGCACAGTCAGGGATGGCCCCCAAATCAAACAAAATAAAATAGAGGGAAAAAACCCTAAGAGCTAGTCTAGAGTAATAGAAGTTCATTGTGTGTGGGGAGTGGTTTCTGTTTATACTAAACTACACTAGATACTCTCTTATGAAAGCCAAGTAGCTGCAATCACATTTTCATTTGCTCCTGGGAACTGCCTGCCTGGGTAGCAGTAGAAAGTGAGAAGTGCATCTGACAACTCAAAATATCCATGACATTTTTAAGACAGCAAAGTATCTTGAAAACGGGAGCGCAGCCCACTGGAGTCCTGATTTAGGTTTGTAAATCGCCTATTTTCTTTTTAAAACAGCCTTGATGCTCATTTGTCTGTGGTTCATTCAAATCTATTTGTCGAAGGTATATTTAAGGCGCTAGCATGTAACAGACACAGTTATCCAATGTCTATTTCTTGCCTCTCCTTCGCAGCAAATTAAAGAATTGCCTAATAGTAGCGTTTCTCAAACTTGAATTTGTGTAGGACTCCGTGTGTGTAGGACCCAGTGGTTTTTGTTCAAAGGCAGATTTTGATTCAGGTCCCTTGTACAACCTAAGATTCTGCATTTTGAGAAAGTTCCCAGATGGCACTGCTAATGCTGGCCAAGAGGCTGCATTGCCTCATAAAACAAAAAGCAAGAACTCAGTGCCCAGCTTTCTCTGTTCTGAGCTTCTCTTCTCCCTCTGCTGACAGAGTTCATTGTCTGGCACCAGCTATTTCCACTTAACTCAAGGGACCTTTTGCCCTCACCCTCACCTTCATCTTCCTCATCTGCGTCATGGCAGCAGGGCACGCTGTCCTCCTCTTTTGGCCTTTTAGTTTTTCTTCCATCTCTGTCTCATTTGTTTTTCCTTTTCAGGCTTGTTTTTCACCAGAGGTGAAAGAGGAGAATGATTCAAAGTTCACTGCCTTTTCATTTATACCTACGCTGTCTCTAAGCCAGTGGGTCTCAGTGGGGGAGTAGTGGTGTTTTGTGCACCCAGGGACATTTCGCCAGGCCCTTTGGTTGGCACCACTTGATGCTACTTGTCAACTAGTGCTTGGCCTACTACTGAATATCACACAGAAGTGCTTGGCAGCCGTTGGCCAAAATTCCCTCTAGGCTTTGCACACAGTACTCAACAGCGTTGGCACTTTACCCACAGGGTGTCCCGCCCATGGGTCTGCCTGGCAGGTGTGGAAAGGTTGAATCCCATTACCCTACAGTGCACAGAACAGCCCCCATGCCCCAAGGAAGGATTTTATGTCTCCAACAGTCCATAGGCTCCAGCGATAGCACAGTGGGTAGGGCATTTGCCTTGCAAGTGGCCAATGTGGCCGACCCGAATTCAATTCCTCCACCCCTCTCGGACTGAGAGTATCTCGCCCGTATGGCAAAGCCTGGCAAGCTACCCCTGACGTATCCGATATGCCAAACACAGTAACAAGTGTTGCAATGGAGATGTTGGTGGGCCCGCTCGAGCAAATTGATGAACAACAGGAGGACAGTGACAGTGACAGTAACAGATGATATTGCTGAAGTTACAAAAGTCTACTGTAGAACAGCACTTCCCAAATGGGAGGTGCCTGCGAGCTACGGGGGACCGCTAGGGACAATCCTGAGTTGGAAGGCCTTAGGTGGGGAGTCTGCGTGCTTAATGCCCCTGAAGAGATGCCTCTGTTGTGCGCCTGGGGACCACCGCAAGATGCCAAGGTGTCCATTCCGGCTATTGTCCCAGGAGACTTCAATGGTATAGTTAGCGGGAAAGCAGATTTTCCTGTGCTGGTGGCCTCCCAGCTTCATTGGGCCAAGCATTCCCCTGATATCCCCAGACCCCCCACACCACAAGGTCTTCTTTCAGTCCTACCATTTTTGGGTAACCTAACTCACTCCGGGGACCTTCCTGGGGGGGGTCTTGTCCTGCCTGTCCCCCAGTTTTTGTCCCTGCTCCAATGTGGAACTTTAGAAGTCTTACAGGGTCTCTTCCTTGGTTGCTTATTCTGCTTGGTTTTAATCTGGGGGACACACTGGCAGTACTCAGGGCTCGCTCTTGGCACTGTGCTCACAGATTACTCTAGAAAGGGCTCAGAGGATCATATGGGATGCTGGAGATCGACCTGGGGCCAAATGCACACAAGGCCAACACCCTGCCTGTTGGACTCTTGCTCGAGCCCGTGCTTCGACCTCTAAGCACTTGCATCTCCCACAGGGTTAGTCTGACACAATGGGGGGTTTTCGTTGATTCCTTTTACTTGTTTTGTGAACCACCCAAGGTGCTGCCTGGGGACCACTCCCTGTGCTGTGCCCAGGTGCTAATCCTGGTGGTGCTAGGGATCAAACCTGGGGTCCCTGCATGCAGAGCTCATGCTGAGCCTACTGAGCTATTCCTCTGGCCCCCTCCCATGCCGTGATTTGGTATAGATCATTAGCACAGATCATTTGAGATTTTTTTATTGTTTCTTATTACTTCACAGCTGGAGCGATAGCACAGTGGGTAAGGCGTTTGCCTTGCACGGGGCCGACCCGGTTGGACCAGGTTTGATTCCTCCGCCCCTCTTGGAGAACCCAGCAAGCTACTGAGAGTATCTCGCCTGCACGGCAAAGCCTGGCAAGCTACCCATGACGTATTCAATATGCCAAACACAGTAACAAGTCTCACAATGGAGATGTTACTGGGCCTGCTCGAGCAAATCGATGAACAATGGGAGGACAGTGCTACAGTGCATTAATTCACAGCAGTACTTCAGGAGTTTTCTCTTCTTACATGTTGACATCAAGTTCTGAAATAGAGAAGGATCCTCTTTCATTTCCCTTCCTCCTGTCTGGACCCCTCAAAGAGGAGATTATGAGTGGCCAGGAGGTCCTGTGAGTGGGCCAGGCCACAGTCCAGATTCTGGCTAGTTTTTCCTTAGACCACACATGTGCAGGGCATACTCATTCTCTGCCTCTGCAGCCCTAACCCCTGTGCTTTGCAACAGGAAACCCTCACTCGAGAGTGAAGGCTGCCGTTTCTGCTTTTCAGCTGTGACTGGGGCAGGTGGGGCAGCTCAGTCCATTGGTAAGAGAGTACCGAGCTCTAGGAAATCAAGGTTAGCAAATACTAACACTGACCCCAGTACGGCTTGCTAGGCTGGAAATAAATGTATAGAACTAACTCCCTCAATCCCCAGCAATTCTCGGAACTTTAGACTCCCTAAGTACATTCTAAATTTCTAGAAGAGGGGCTGGAGCGATAGCACAGTGGGTAGGACATTTGCCTTGCATGCTGCCTACCCAGGTCTGATCCCCGGCATCTCATATGGTCCCCTGAGCACCGCCAGGCGTAATTCCTGAGTGCAGAGCCAGGAGTAACCCCTGAGCATCGTCGGGTGTGACCAAAAAAGCAAAAAAAAGAAAAAAAAATCCTAGAAGAGCTTCCCTGAGGTTGGACTCAGCAGTTTGGTGTCCAGACCTTTATCGACAGAGATGAAACTTGCCCATTGAAAGATCGGGGGATGGTGCAGAGAGGAAGAAACAGAGTCCATGAGGAGAATGAGGCTGACATGGCGTTTATTGGAAAGAGAGCGCTCCTGGGCGGATCTCACAAGCCCCTCAAGGGCCTAATGAAGATGGCACCTGTTAGTATTTTAGGGTGGGTTTATGTTGAAGTAAAGGGGACCTGGAGTGGGGATTGGTTAGCTCACACTCAGCCCAGGTAGCTAGTCTTTTGTTGTGATTCCAGGGATTCCTGAGGTGAGGAATCTTGTGTGTGTCAGGGGATGAGGTATAGGATGGAGGTGGAACTGCATATGCAGGATTCAAAGTGCCCTTCTCTGGGCTGACCCAACACCCATCACATTTCTAAAAGAAATAACTACTGGGACCAGAGCAATAGCACAGTGGGTAGGGCGTTTGCCTTGCACGTGGCCGACCCGGGTTCAATCCCCGGCCTCCCATATGGTTCCCCAAGCACCACCAGGAGTAATTCCTGAGTGCAGAGCCAGGAGTAACCCCTGAGCATCGCTGTGTGTGACCCAAAATAAGGCAAAAAGAGAAAAAGAAATAACTTTATGTGTATGTACATCAATCTTCTCAGCAAAAAAAAAAATCTTTTTGTTTTGTTTTTGGACCACAGCAAGCAATACTCAGGGCTTACTCTGGACTGTGTGCTCAGAGATCATGGTTTCTGGCAAGGCTTAGGGCACCATGTGGGATGCCGGAACCAGGTTCAGCCCAGGTCAAGCAATGCAAGGCAAATGCCCTGCCTGCTGTAATATCATTTTGGCCCCTCTCAGCAAGCTTTTAAACTGAAGTTTGATAATTGATGCTATTCTTCATTTTTTTAAAATGAAATTTTATGATTTTATGTGATTCTTCCATAGAAGGAAGAATGTTAATTCACATGTGACTGGAATCAGCTGATTATACAGACTTAGAGGAGCCATGAAGAGGGAGACAGAGTGGGGGACAGTGAAATAGGACGATCTTGATCTTCTTTCTACAGGCAAAGAGACATGGCCGGGCTCTAGGTAACCCACCATTTGGGTACTTCTTACCTTTACTTTCCAGAAATTACCATGACAACAGCAATAGGATTTGCTATAATGGGGGTTTTTGGCTTTGTGTGTGGGATTGTAGGAAAAAGCCGGACTGAAGCAATTGGGAAATTTGGATCAATGAAGAGGGACTTTCCTCCAAAGGATTTTCAAGAACAAGTGGTCAGTGTTGTCATGGTAGAAAGAAGATTGTGGAAAATCAAAAAGTCTGTTTTAAAAAATAAGCATGCAGAAATGCTCTCTGGCTATGAAACATTTCTTGAGAGCATAGTGAATTTAAATTCAAAGACAAGCAGACGAAACCAAGCAGTGATTGGCAGTTTGTAATAAGAAATAGCAAAATGGAGTATGATTGTTCAGGTAAAAATATCCTTAAAATAATAGGTGAGGGCCTGTGTGATTAACGGGGGATTGCAGACATCGTGGATCAGCTAATGCAGGCAGTAAAGAACTCATTGTGACTGCTTGAGAGATGTACCAAACCTGATAGAAAAGAATTCCAGAAATTGCCATGGCAACAGCAATAGGATTTGCTATAATGGGGTTCATTGGCTTTGTGTGTGTGTGAGAGATTGATCCATATTCCTATTAATAACCATTGTTGGTGGCTGACAATCTTAACAGAGGAATGGGGAGTAATGAAAAAGCAAGAATTTGATAGGTTGATGGAGTGAAAATTTGCCAATATATTATGTGAGTTTCTTTGTTTCTGCCAGGTGGTTTCTATTTATAAGTTCAAATAATTTTAAAATAAAAAATAAAATAATGGGTAGAGGGTAGGCAAGGTAGAGAAGGGACCAGTATGATAATAATAGTTGGGAATGATCACACTGGACAAGAACTGAGTGTTAAAAGTAGGTAAAGGGATATACATGATAATCTTTTGGTATCTGTATTACAAACCACAATTCCCAAGAAAGAGAGAGAGTGAGAGAGAGAATGTAAAAGTGCCTGCCATAGTGGCAGGGTGGGGCAGAGGTTGATAGGAGGGAAATTGGGGTAACTGGTGATGGATAATATACACTGGTGGAGGGATGGTTGTTGGAACACTGTCTGAACGAAACCTAATCATGAACAGCTTTGTAAGGGTCTATCTCACAGTGATTCAATAAAAAAATCTATTTGAAAAAATAAAATAGTATGTGAGGGACCAGAAAGATAGTATAGATAGTATTGTCTTGCATATGACTGACCCTGGTTAGATCCCTGGTACCACATGCTCACTGAGCCCTGCCAGGATTGATTCCTGAACACAGAGCAAGGAGTAAATCTGAGAACTTCTGAGTGTGGTCCTCAAAACCCTATAACTAAAAACTAAAAGCTTTTGCTTAAAAATAGTCCCTGTGCTCCTACATAAAAAATAGTCTCTGTGCTAGGAGTGTGTAGTTAGTATGAAGAGATTAAACTGACAATACATCTATAGTAACAAAAATAATAGAAACTATTATTTATGGAGCACTTGAGAGCTGTCAGACATATTCAGCAATTTTCATGGATTAAGCCACTTAGTTTCACCACTAGCATATGTTGAAGGTGACCATGAACTTATTATTAACCTAATACATACATACATGCATACACATAAACACACATTTGCTTATAGCTGTATTCTTATAGATGTACAAACATACATTTAAAGGTAGACATATTTGTGTATGTATGTGCATACTGATAGAAATATAAATCTAATGTGTGTATCGTTGGTGGTGGAGAATGGGCACTGGTGGAGGGATGGGTACTTGATCATTGTATAACTGAAACCCAAGCACAAAAGTTTGTAAGTCTACAACTGTACCTCATGGTGTTTCACTAATAAAAAAAAATCTAATATATGCAGTATTTAAAAGGGCAAGTGAACATTCTGTCATCTCTGAATTGGGTAACTTTGTAGGAATCTTACAGGAAACTCCAAGCATCATGGCCATCCACAGTTTTCATGAACCCACAGCTAGGTAGAATGAAAGGGAACATTATCACACTTTCAAGTTACAGCAGGCTTCAAATATACTATTTGTGAGCTAGATTGGTTCCTTTGGAAGAGAATAGGCAGGGATAGATTATTCAGAAACGAACATGGGGACTGGGTGCTTTGTGAGGGAGATCAAGAGCAGGATAGCAATAGAGAAAGGGAGAGAGAATCCACAAGGGATTCTGGCCCTAAACAAACCACAGTTTAATGTTGAAGGAGAGGGAGGGTGTGTTCCAAGCAAAGAGGTGGTGTATATTAGGGGAAAGGGGTCTAGTCACCTGGTTAACTTGGGGTTGCATCTGCAAATGCTATGGGAAATGCATCACCACCCCCTCTAGAAATACCAAGCAAAGGCAACGGAATTCATTTTGGTGGCCTGTAGTCTTCAAATAATTTCTATTGTCCTCTCATCATGAACCACACTTAGCACACACCACTTACATCTCTCTCTATTATACTGGCACATGATAAAATCTTTGTCTCATATTTGATTTTGAAGAAAAGCAAATGTGAGGAAAAGGAAGCAAAGTTGAACCCCTAAACACACCTCTGAGGGTGATATCAAGGAGCCGTGTTGCATACACTATCTTCTGTGCGTTTTATGTTTTTAGGTATTTCGTTCAAATTTTTGATTCATATTGAAATGATTTTGTGTATGATGTTAAATCACAGTCTAGTTTAATTCTTTTGCATATGGCTGTTCACATTTCCCAGCAACAACTATGAGAGACTTTCCTTGCTCCATTCTGTACTCTGGACTCCTTTATTTTTAAGTTGTTAAGGAGTTGTAAAGTGGTTTTCACTTGTGTACTCTATTCTGTTCTATTAATCTAAGTGTCTATTTTTGTGTGAATACTCTGTTTTGATTACTATCACTTTGAATTATATAGTTGAAATTGAGGTATTGTGTTACCTCTGATTTTTTTTTCCCTACCCGGAACTGTTTTTGTTCTGTGAAGAATGCCATTGGGAGGACAGAGAGCTAGTAAAGCAGGTAGTGTGGCGGACTCTAGCCTTGCATTTGGTTGACCTGGGTTCCTGGCATCCCATAGGGTCCCGCAAGCCCAGGAGTGATTCCTGAGAGCAGAGACAGGAGTAAGCCCAGAGATTTTGATAGGGATCACACTGAATGAATCTGTATATTGTTTTAAATAAAATACACCCTTTAACAATGTTAGTGACACACTAAGAGGAAGGCCTTGCCTGCCTGACCCCATTCAAATCCCCAGGATTGCATTTCTTCCCTAAGCACCACCAGGAGAGACTCTTGAGCGCAGAGCAAGAAGTATGCCCTGTGTACCCTGTGTGTGGTCCAAAATCAACAACAGCAAAAAAATCCACACACATACACACAAATGTCCATTTATAGGAAGGCTCCTGCCACAGAAGCAGGTGGTGAGGTGAGGGAAGGGATACTGGGGACACTGGTGGTGGAAAATGTGCACTGTGGAGGGATGGGTGTTCAATCATTGTATGACTGAAACTCAAACATGAAAGCTTTGTATTTGTATCTCTCATTGATTCAATAAAAATAATTAAATAAAAATATTCATTCTTACAATTCATGACAGAATATTTTTCCATCTCTTTGTGTCTTATATTGCTTTTAGCAATGTCTTAATGTCGTACAATTTTCTATGTACAGGCCTTTTCCTTCTTTGGCTTAGTTTATTCCAAAGTATTTGATTCCTCTTGATATAATTGCAAATAGGGTTGCTTTCTTTTTTTTAAAAAAATTTATTAGTGAAACACCATGAGGTACAGTTGTAGACTTACAAATTTTTGTGCTTGGGTTTCAGTTATACAATGATCAAGTAACCATCTCTTCACCAGTGCCCATTTCCCACCACCACGGATCCCAGTATCCCTCCCACACCCCATCCCCCCATCCCACCCTGCCTCTGTGGCAGGGCATTCCCTTTTGTTCTCTCTCTCCTTTTGTGTGTTGTGGTTTGCAAAAGAGGCAGGGTTACTTTCTTAACTTCTCTTCTTACTAGTTCATTACTAGCATATAGAAATATGCAAGACTTTAAAAAATTAATTTGTATCCTGTCACTTTACTGAATTCATTGATGTATATTAGCTTTGCAGGGAGGAAATGGTCAATCACATTTTTACTACCAGTACTTAGTGTGATGATAAAGGCTTCAGACTGATACTTCTGTGTTTTGTTTCTTAGTTTGTCAATTTTTCTTCTCTTCTTTCTTTTCTTTCATATTAAGAACAGTTTTCTTTCCTCTGATAAACCTTTAGAATGTCCTACATTTAGAGGGAAGTAAAATTAAGTCCCTACTTTGGTTTACTGACGTTTGTCAAGCTGTGGTTTAAATTTTGTCTTTTTTCTTATTAACAGAATGCATGACTCAGAGTTTTCTTCCCATCATTTCAGAATTGTTAAATGTCAGAGCAAGCTGAATAGCATCTGTATTTTCCAAGAGCACACACTCCGCCTCTAACTGTTTCTCATCATCCTTACTGTCACAATACAGCAAACCTTGGGCTGGAGAGATAGTACAGCAGGTAAGGTGCTTGCCTAAGCACTGACAGGATTAATTCCTGAGTACAGAGCCAGTAACAACCCCTGAGCATTTCTGGGTACGAGCCAGAAACAAACAAAAACCAATCTAACAAACCTTCTTCAATATTAGATTCTTATCTTTGCATGTATTCCACAAATACCTCTTGTCCTAATTGAAGTCTCAGCAGCCTGACTGACCCTGATACAAAATGCATCTACAATATGGGATCTTCTTCAATTCCTTTGCAATAGCACTTCTTTTGTTTTGATTTTTGGGCCACATCTGACTCTGTACCGAGGAAGCACTGCTGGTGGTGTTCAAGGACCTTTTGATACCAGGGAATCAAACACTGGTTGGTAGTGTGAAAGGTAAAAACATCCTACCTTCTATACTATCACTCTGATTCCTTTCAAGTACATTTTTTTTGCTTTTTGTGTCACACCCAGTGATGCACAGGGGTCACTCCTGGTTCATGCACTCAGAAATTACTCCTGGCAGTGCTCGGGGGACCCTATGGGATGCTGGGAATCAAATCCTGGTTGGACGCGTGCAAGGCAAATGCCCTACCCACTATGCTATTGCTCCAGTCCTCAAGTACATTTTTTAATCTTCTCCTTTAACACCAGTTGATATATTTCCTTTTCTGCTGCATTTCCTGGTTAAATTCTCCCTTATCAATATCACATTTGCTGGAAAATTTTCTGTTTGTCATTTTTTATTGACAAACACTGTATTATTTTTCCAGCTCCTCCTTTGCAACAGAAACTCTTAAATTCATTCTTAAACACAACATAAGCATTCATGTTTTTATGACCAGGATACATTTTACATTTTACTGCTGCCAACATTTTGCATGTAGTCTTCTCTATTGGAATCAGAGAACGAAACTGTACAGATTCTCTTTGTCCATACTCTTTTAAAAACGTGACCTCAGATTCTGGTGTCTTATGTGACAGGTAAATTCTCTACTAAAAGAGGTTTCTCATTCTTGAACCTCTCATTTTTTTGGTGGATTTGAATTTTCTTTCTCTGATTTCTGTGCTGTCTAAATCATTAAGCTTATATTTTTGTTATTATTTTGTTTTTTGAGCAATGTCTGGCAGTGTTCAGGGGTTACTCCTGGCTCTGCAGTCAGGAATTACTCCTGGTGGTTCTCAGGGGACCATATGGGATGCCGGGGATCGAACTCAGGTTGGTCACATGCCTGGCAAACACCCTACTTCCTGTACTATCACTCTGAACCCATTCAAATACATTTTTTTAAATTGGCTACTTTAACACAAGGTTGATATATTTCCTTTTCTGCTGTGTTTTCCTGTTTAATTTCTCCTTTATATCACAACTTGATGGAGAATTTTCTATTTGTCAATTTTTTGGCTACATGAGAGTGTTTCTTCTTCACTTTTATTTTTTGGCAAGTTCTTACAAAAGCAATCTTTGGTTTGGGATCACTCCTGGTGGGTCTCAGGGGACCAAACGGGATGACCAGGATTCAATTCGGGTTAGCGGCTTGCAAGGCAAGCATATGCCCGCTGTAGTATCTCTCTGGCCTCTATATGTTCTGTTTTCTTTTGTGGTTATAACAGTTAATCATGTCATGAATTATTCCATCATGTTAAATGGACAAGACAATGTGTCAGAGCAATCTTTGGAAGATTATGAAAAGCAGCAGGTAAAAGGCACCCATTGTATAGTGACAAATGAAAAATAAACTTTTGGTGGTGAACATGAACAATTGCTGGTGAACTCTTGATAAGAAACCTATATAACGTGATAGACAATGTTACTCCAGTCATGATCACGATCATCCTGTTGTTCGTCGATTGCTTCGAGCAGACACCAGTAACATCTCCTTCATCCTAGCCCTGAGATTCTAAAAAGTTCCACATTCAAGGCTCTTTCAGGGTTAGGAGAATGAGACCCATCATTGTTACTGGTATTTGGCATATTGGGTACGCCACGGGGAGTTTGCCAGACTCTGTCGTGTGGGCAGGTTACATTTGGTAGCCTGCCAAGTTGTTCAAAACAAGAATGAGATAATAAGATGTCACGCAGTCACGAATGTTACTCCATGTAAATAAATAATCTTTTTTTTTTGCTTTCTTGGGTCACACCTGGCAATGCACAGGGATTACTCCTGGCTCTGCACTTAGGAGTTAGTCCTGGCGGTGCTCAGGGGACCATATGGGATGCTGGGAATCAAACCCAGATTGGCTGCGTGCAAGGCAAATGCCCTACCCACTGTACTATAGCTGTAGCCCCAAATACATAAATACTCTTTAAATTGAAAAAGAAAATAATCACTCAGGATTTTGATTACAGTGGTTTAATCCAAAGGCAAAATCGTGGAAGATGAAGAGTGCGGAGAGAGAGACAGATGTAAGAGATCATTTTTATTTAGTGCCTGTCATCTGTTCTCAAAGTCCTGCTCGCTGGGCTTCCTTTTGGACCTGTTTCTGGAATGTTACTCCTTGTCACTTCTCCGGGGGAGTTCTAACTTCCAAAACAGCTCAAGGGATGGTGGGTTTCTTTTCAGTGAGGCCCTTCTGGGCCACGGCCTCAGTTCTGGGACCATACTGCTGTCCCTACAAACCTTCATTACTCAAGATATCACCTCATGGGACTGGAGCGATAGCACAGTGGGTAGGGCATTTGCCTTGCATGCGGCCGACCTGAGTTCCATCCCCAGCATCCCATATGATCTCCCAGCATCGCCAGGAGTAATTCCTGAGTGCAGAGCCAGGAGTAAGCCCTGTGCATCACCAGTTGTCACCCAAAAAGAAAAAAAGATCACCTCATTCAATTCATTTTTTATGAAAACTCCTTAAATCTCCACCCCCCCCCCCCGCATTGCCTCCAGCCATGAGAGGTAAAGTAGTTCTCTGTATTTTGCAAGACAGTGTAGTTCAAGACCCTAGTTCACCTGGCCTTGGGGGATGGCATCTGCCAGAAGTGGTAATGACTGAGAATCTTTTCCTTCCTAGACCAAACTGCCTGCCTCACCCTGCTCATTGGTGGGCTCTTGGGATGTCTGAAAGCTTCCAGGAGCCACCAGGACTTCATCTTTCCAGATGATGAAATAAGGGGCTTATTATCAGACATTGGGACTCTGGCCTCCTCAGTCTGCAGACTTAAGCAGACTTAAGCCCAGACTTAAGGGCTCTTGCCAAACATTTACTTGCTCTAAATCACCAGAGGCAGAAGGGATGTAAAAGTGAAGAAATAAAGCCAGTGAGATGACATGGCATCCCTGATAGAGCTGAATCACACCTCCCAGCTTATGGCCATCTTTCCCCCTGCCCTCCGTGGTTACAACAGCCAGGTGACACACGCGGAGTATCTCTGCTGCCGTGCTCACTGGCTGATTCACTCTGTTAGTTTGTGTTGCCTGAGCATATTCTGCCTATAGTGTGTGCCAGGGTGTGGCTTGTTGTGTACAGGGCAGTTGATTTTGCCACAGAATCACAGGCTACTTGTATAGTCATCTTTTTGTTGTTGTTTATGCAGTACTGGGGCCTCAATCCCAGGGCCTCACACTTGGAACCAAGAGTTCTGCTGAAAGAGCTGTATCCCCTGGTCTATTATGGATATCTTAAAGGTAAAACACTGGGTCTTAGCCACTTTCTAAATATCTGTGCTTTGGGCTAGAGCAATAGTACAGAGGGTAAGCCTTACACGCAGCCAACCCCGAGTTCAAGTCTCAGCATTCCATAGTGTCTTCTGGAAGTGATCACTGCCAGGAGTGATTCCTGAGTGGAGAGCCAGAAGTAACTCATGAGCATTGCCAGGTATCCCCCCCACCAAAAATAAAAATATCTGTGCTTCAGAGTGAGATAAAGTCTGCGAGGTGTCGCACTGGAATAGAGCCCTTCTCTATCGTGTGTGAGGTGCTGAGTTCGAATCCTAGCACTGAATAACAACTAGCAAAAAGAACGTAGTTGAGCGCAGTAGAGTGAATCTGAATTTGAGTGTGCCGGTGTTAGCGGATGTCAGTGAGCAGATTAGAGCAGAGGTGCTCACTGAAGCAGGGGAAAGGGGATGTACTCTGTGTGTGTGAGAAAAAAGGTCTGCTTTAGACTGAAAGTACACACAAAACCACCGCTTCCCAGCGAGGAGTCCACCTGCAGCAAAGGCTACTTTCTATGGTCTTGAGACTCAAAGTGGGTGTTTAAAGCTAAAAGAGGAAAGTGAGGGAAGGGAGCAAAAGAGATGGCAAAGGTAGAAAATGCAAAACAGCCCTATTGTCCTTTCATTGTCACTACCAAGAGGGCTCCCTTGTCACCAAACCTTTTTCCACCCAAATGGATCATACGTTGGGGATTTCTCTTTCTCTCTCTCTCTGCTTTTTGGGTCACACCCAGCAATGCTCAGGGGTTACTCCTGGCTCTGCACTCAGGAATTAACTCCTGGCGGTACTTGGGGGACCATATGGGATGCTGGGGATTGAACCCAGGCCGGCCACGTACAAGGCAAATACCCTACCCGCTGTATTATCGCTCAGGCCCAGATTTTTCTCTCTTTTAACCCTTCCTTTTTACTATGTCCCAGAGGTGCATTGGTTGGTTTCTTTTTCTGTTTTATTACATTAGCTTGGGGAACCAAATTAAATTTTACTCATGGTGTTCTTCAAAGAACACCTACTTACCTGCTCTCATTAATGTTACTTCAGTTACTGCAAGTTTTGGGGCCCACACATGGCAGTACTCAGGAGCTGCCCCCAGTTTGGTGCTTGGGAGTCGCTCCTGTCAGTGCTTGGGGGACCATGCGGTACTGGGAATGGACTCTGGGCATGCTGCATGCAAGGTGTGTGCTCAGCTCATTGAGTCTTTAGTATTTCCCTCTCACCGTGCTATTTGTACATCTGTAGATACGAATTGTTTTTAGTGTTTCTTAGGCTGAGGACTCAGTCTTCCAGCACAGGAGACTAGTGATATGTTCCATAACCAGCTTCTCCTAGGTTCTGACACCCCAGTGCTCCCATGACTCATCTGGTAAATCTTCCTTGTGATCAATGTACTATGCTCCCTTTAACATGCGCAGAATGGGTGGAGGACCATGGAATAGTTTCCATGATGGTTCCCATGGAGACTGTAAAACAAGATGCCCAGTTCTCAAGTCACATACCACACCATGTACTGACTATTCCCAAGCTTGCTTTATTATTATTATTATTTTAACATTTATTGATTCATTATGAGAATTCACTATAGATTCACTGTGAGTTACAAAGCTTTCATGTTTGAGATTCAACTATATAATGATTGAACACCCATCCCTCCACCAGTGCACATTTTCCACCACCAATGTCCCCAGTATCCCTCCCACCCATCCCAGTCCTCACCCTGCCTCTATGGTAATTTCTCTCTGTACTTTTGGGCATTATGTTTTGCTCAAATTTTCCCACCACCATTCAAGCCTACCTGCCAGGGGCAGATGCTAGATATTTTATTTTCCATTTCTCATTTTGAATATCATGAAAGCTCGCGGCTGTGTGCTTCTGGAATCCTAGATTGTAAATGGTTTGGTTCCAGAGACATCTCTGTAGGGCACTGATCTATTTGGGGATTCAATTGAGAGTCTCTGAACCTAGGCTGCTGGTACGCTAAGATAGTGCCTGGAGGCAGATTGTGGGTGTGACAACCAGGCCGACAAGTGAGTAGGGAGCCAGAGAAGGACAATCTGGCACCTCTGCCGCCATGCTGCCCAGAGATTTAGTTCTGGGACTTGCATACCTGGCTTGTGGAAGCTCTTGGTCATGCCCAGCTTGCTTTAGAAATCATCTAGAATGAAGTGTGTTCAGGAAGATAGAGCTGGAATTAAACATGAAGATAGGTAAAGAGAATATTAGGCTGGAATGGGCGCTGATCTGTCCTTGCTCTGTCCTCTCCAGAGCAAAGATACTTTCTTCGCCTTTTTCTCGCCATCACGTTTTCCATGCCCAATGTCTCCCTTGGCCTGGATCTTACAAATACCATTCTTACTGAGGTATAATAGTTATCTGAGGAAGAAGAATATATTCTTGCCAGGTCGGGCATCTCAAAGGACTGGGACCAAGTCTTGATGGGGGGAGCAAGATTTATGGAGAATCAGTTGTCTCATCCTGAGCAGAGCTAATAGGGGAGGTGGGGAAGTAGGACATTCAGAGAGTTGCAGCTGGGTATGAAAGTCATGCTTGCCTGGATATCTGAGTTGGAGAGTTTTGACCAGGCCATCCATGAATAGCAGGAGCCGTGCAAAATTTCATCAAGGGCCCTTATAAGGTAGAAAGAGTGACTTGTCAAGACTATGAAGAAATCAAACTCTATCCAGTACAGTACTTTTAGTTGCTTCCTACAACAAACCCCCAGCACTTAACCTCATGTCAAAATACCCTGTGGTTTCTGGGTTGTGTTATTTTTAGTTTTCCTTCCTCTTAATCTGTGTTAGAAGATGTTTAAGGTTCTTTTCAAGTATAATTTCACTAATCAATCACACAGAGTTGAAGCTTTATATATGTGTTTTACTTGAAGAAAATTTATGATAGTTGAAAGTCATCATTTTATGATGCCATCCCTGTTTTCACTGAATAAAAGCATCTATTAAGTGCATCAAAACTTACAGAAGTTGTTAAAAAGCAGTATAAAATTAATTAATCATTCCAGAGATTAATTGTCCATGTGTATTTTAGAAATAATTTATATACTATTTATTTACACCTATACTTAAATCCTTTAGCATTTCCAATATGATATCCTAGAACTAATAGTACATAGTTTCCAGAGGTCTTAGACACACCCGTGGAACATTTTTTTTTATAAAATAAAGCATATTGGTCAGGTTTCAAACTTTCAACCCAGGTGACTTCATATCCAGTTGAAAAGAACTGTCTTCAGAATGTCTTGGTATTTTCTGCTATTTTTTTTTGAGTAGTAAAGTTGAAGTTAAAAAGGCTGAACCTTTCTTAGTATTAAAATCTGTTTGTCTCTGTTTCTTTTCTTCCCTCCCTCTTCCAATATATTTATTTAACTTTTGGGCCACACCCAGAAGTTCTCTGGGCTTACTTGTGGCTCAGGTATCACTCCTGGTGGGCTCAGGGGACCATATGGGACACTAGGGATTGAACCCAAGTCAGATGCGTGTAAGGTAAGCACCTTATTATCTCTCCAGACCCACCTCTCAATATAAAGTGTTGTCTATAGAGTTGTCATCCATGCCTAGTAACTATAAATAAATGCATGCTCTTTATATCCTCGTTTATCATTTAGCAGGAAACCAGGTAATATGGTGGAGCAAGAGGAAAGGTTATCATAAATATACTTTAACAAACAAGTAAAATCTTACATGGAGTACAGTGCTTTGCAAAGTAGGTACAGTTATTTGTCTTAGTTCAGGTTTCTCTAACAAAACACCACAGACTTGGTAACTTAAACAACAAACATTTATTTCTTGTATTTCTGGAAGATGCAAGCCTGAGAGCAGAGCACCAGCATAGTTCTGGTGAAGACTTCTTCCTGACTTGTAAACTGTTGGCTTGATTTCTTTGCCTGTTGTAAAGTCAGTAAACCTACTCCTTGGTTTCCTTTTATAAGGCACTAATTCCATCATAAGAACTGCTCACAAATTCTCCCAAACATCCTGCCTTCTTTTGGGGGGTTGGGACATGCCTGGCAGTGCTCAAGGCTTACTCCTGGCTCTGCACTCAGGGATCAATTCTGGCAGGGCTCAAGGAATATTATGGGGTGCCAGGGATCGAACCTGAATTGGCTGCATGCATGTTGTAAGAGCCCTACCCCTGTAACATCACTCAGCCCCCCACTACATCTTCTGACATCATCACATTGGGAGTTGAAATTTCAACATATAAACTGGGGGAGGTCGTTAGTTGCATAACAATATTTAAGCAGATAGGTTACCATTGACGTTACAGACAGATCAATCATTTTAATTTTAATTAACAAATTTAATAATTAAAATTATGAATAAACTATATCCATTGATGATAAGGATGTTTCTCATGATTTTCCCACGGAACCCAGGAACAGATGTGGGGGGGGGGAGTACAAAGAGCCCCTAATAATACTGAAGCATTTAGTTGAGGAGTTAACTGTCAGCATTTTAATTTTGTTAATTTACTCTATTACATTTAAATGCCATAGAGACAACCCTGGGCATTGTTTTTTTGCCTATCTTTATACCAGAACTTCTTTTTTTTTTCTTTTTGGGTCACACTCATTGATGCACAGGGGTTACTTCTGACTTTTCACTCAGGAATTACTCCTGGTAGTGCTCAGTGGACCATAAGGGATGCTGAGAATTAAACCCGGGTCGGCCGCGTGCAAGGGAAATGCCCTACCCGCTGTGCTATCGCTTCAGTCCCTATACCAGAACTTCTTATGGATTCAAGTGCATGCAATTCTATGGTTACGTGTGGTTCTGTGATTGTGTGTATATTGGGTATATATAATAAAGACAATTAGAGGGAGTCTCAGAGCCCCACGTGCTTTACTTGCCATCTTTCATTCAATAGTAGTTTATACAGAAGGGAGAGATTCAAGTGCAAATGGAGACCAAAAGTAAGAAAGGTGACACAATATAAAGCCTTTCTCTCCAATTATTTTTTCATCCATTCATGATTCCTCTCTGATATGGTCAATCATAGAGGATTTCAGAATGTACATTTGAAGGGACAGATATGAGAAGATCAAGTCAGTCAAGCTTCTCCTTGCTAACTTAGGGAGTTCGTCACATTTTGCAAAGGAGACCTAGACCGTCTCTTTGAACACCCGACTGTAGGTCACATGATTGTCTGTGGCCAGGGCATTTTTCAGACACTGCCAGAAGTAGGGGTAAGCCTGTGGGTTTGTTGGCCACTCCAGGACAGAGCTCCCACAGAGCCTCTTTCGGAGCTGAAAGAACTTGGACTTCTGAAGAGGCTTCTCAAGGAATATTAAGATAATGACATCCACTTTTTCATCCATCAGCCTCTGATGGGACAAGTAAAATGCTATCTTGAAATTCTCAGTCTTTGCATATTTGTCTGTCAGCACAAACACAGTCTTTTTGCTAAGCTGGATGCTGTGGGAAAGGTTTTCCAGAACAGGCTGCCCTGGTAACCAGTCCCTTTCCTCAAGACATAAATTAAAATGTTTCTCTCTTGGATCTTCCAGCTTAGCCACCAGCTCATCTAAAACCCATTCTGTCACAGCTGGGTCTTTAGTGTCATACACGATAAAAGCATCATAGCAAGAATTCAGTGATGGTAGGCGCTGATAGCCTTTTATTTTGGCCTTCAAGAAATGGTAACTATACCACACGTCCCAGAAATAGAGGTGGCTGGCTGTCATAACTATCATCAGAGAGGTAACCGTCAATATGGAAAATGAAAACAGAATCAAGTTAGTCAGATCTAACTCACAAGTATACAGATTCAGAGAGACCACACTTTGGCCTTTGTGTGCTCCGGGCCCTGAACAAGTCACGTCTGTAGCCAAGTAAGGAATAGTTACTTCTGTATGGTTAATCCACCAGACAAACCACACAGCATCACAGGTGCACAAAAACCGATTGTGATGCAGAAACAATATATCCAGCTTGTTGAGGATATTTTCTGGAAAGCTTGTCTTCTGGATAATCTGAATTTTATTTGAACTTAGGTCTAGATATCGCAACTGGAAAGCATCTTGTAGAAAATACTTTGTCAGATACCTGATTTGATTATTCTTAAGAATTAGTTTTTTAAGGATGCTGGAACAGTTGGATAATCTCTCAGGGAGATTCCTCACCTGGTTGTAGCTGAGGTCCAAAGTTTCTAGATTCTTCAGATACTGGAGATTTTC
Source organism: Sorex fumeus (assembly GCF_029834395.1). Taxonomy (NCBI): domain Eukaryota; kingdom Metazoa; phylum Chordata; class Mammalia; order Eulipotyphla; family Soricidae; genus Sorex; species Sorex fumeus. The sequence goes on from NW_026606143.1 coordinate 39,353,869, forward strand.
CCATTTGAAAGATTTGAATCTATTTTTGGCCAGGGAGAGAGTCTTTAGGTTTGGAGGCAAACCATAAAAAACTCCAGAAGGCAGGAAGCTCAAGGAATTCTCAGAGATATCTAATACCTCCAACTTTATCAAATTCTTGAATAATTTGAAGTATCTGGTATCGCCATCTTTCCAGAAAACATTCAGATTATTTCCTCTGAATTCCAGTGTCTTAAGAGATTCACTCTCCATGGTCGTGCTCGTGGAGGTAGAGATGCCATTGTTATTCATCATCAACTTCTTCAGATGTTTCAAGTTCTTGGTAAAGTTAAGCATATGAGTAATTCCTTCTGATAGAAAATAATGGCTGTTGCTACTTATATCTAGAACTTCCAGCTTCTGTAACTCTTCAAATGCTCTTGAACTGAGTAAATCAAGTCGGTTGTTAGAAAAATCCAAGTATTTCAACTCTGATAAGTGCTGAAATTCAGTGCCATTAAGAGCTTGACCGATGCTATTTCCTGACAAGTTTAGACACTTGAGGAAAGAAAGTTGCTTAAAATCAGAGGACTTAATAAAAAACAAATTATTTCTACTTAAGTCTAAGGTTTGACCGTACTGGTAACAGTCTTCATCAAAAGAAAAAGGAGTCTCTTTGGATTTGAATCTGCAACTCCTTGCATACTCATCATATCTGAAGTAATGCATTGTTTCAAGGGACTGGGCCCCATGGCCCACTATAGAAGTTCTTGTATTAGAGCAGGAGCTGAGTTCACTTGAATCTCCAGAAGGTGATATTTTATTCATGGAAAGATCTATGACTTTCAATGTTTTAAATTGTTTAAGTACGCTTAAGTCAGCAATTTTTATGAAGTTAGTGCCAAGGTCAAGAACTTCGAGATTGGAAAGATCCCGTAAGGGTGCAAGGTTCTGACTGCTTAGCTCCTTAAAGATGTAACCTTTGATCCGCAGAACCCTCAGGTTTTTTAATGAAGAAAAGGCTTCTGAAAGATTTATAAAGGCATGGTAGATCTGCAATTCAAAATTGAAAGACAAATCCAATTGGACGAGGTTGTGAAGTAAGTACAAAAATTTGGCATCCCCAATTTCTTTGGCCAAGAAGTTTTGGGAAAGATCTAGTTCCCTAAGTTTCCCCAGCTTCTTAAACCATCTCTGAGGAACATACTGAAGAGAATTACTATGTAGCCGTAAGACTCGTAGCTCTGTCAATGCATCGAAAGCATTTTTGTGAATCTTTAGGGGAGAATTATTCTCACAGGGTGTACAGGGATATGGAGCATTATAACAGCGAGGACAATTTCCACTTAGGTCAAGAATCTGCAGTTGAGAAATGTTTTTAAAATCGTCTTCATGGATTTTTGCAATCATGTTGTTGTAAAGATAAAGTTCTGTTAAAGTAGATGGCAAAGCAGTAGGGACAGCTGTGATGTTATTATCTTTTAAGGAAAGCAATTTCAAATGCTTCATACCTAGGAAAGCATCTTTTTCAATGTTATATGAAACGTTACAAGGATTGCGATAATAACAGTTTTGGCCCAGGTAGAGTCTTTCTATGTTGGCCAGTTCTGTTAGATTCTCTTTCGCAATCATATAGATGTTGTTGGCTTCAAGGCTCAGAAGCTGTAGGCTGGAAGGAATATCCTGAGGTATTTCTAGAAGCTGATTTCCATCCAGGTAAAGGGCCTTTAAATGAGTGAGCCCACTAAAGCTTCCAGGTTTAATCTGCAGCCTTCTCAGGCAAATTTGATCTTTCGGCCCCAGTCGAGCAGGTACGCAGTTGCATCTGAAATCAATCTCTATCAGATTGTCTAGCTGTTGAAAGGAGACTGGAGAGATTTCTGGGATGTGGTTAATGGTGAGGGTGAGGTTGGTGGTGTTGGCAGGAATACCTCCAGGGATTTCCGTCAAATGCTTGTCTGTGCAGTCTACGGTTACCTGGGCCATTTCCGAGTTCCGAGTTACATCACAGGGCAGAGTTTTGGGAAACCATCGAGCTCCACCAAGTTGAGAAATCAGAATCGTGTTAATAAGGACGAGAAGTGGTTTTGCCTGTGTCCACATTGTGAGTGCCTGTGAGTATAAGAAAGTACAAATGACCATTCAGGAATCAAAGTGGGGGGTTACTTTCATTAAATTAAATGTTTGTTTGGGGGAGTGGGTTTTGGATGACATCTGGCTCTGTGCTCACCAGTAGTGCTGGGGAACCGTGCGTGGAGCAGGGACTCAGTGGCCAAATGACCTAATCTCTGTACTAACTCTCCAGAGACCTGGCCACATTTTAAAAGAAATAATTCAGGCTCCGCTATTATCTGTTGAAACAGAACTTCCCAGCCCACGGCTGTATTTGTCCATTATTGAGGTTTATAATAATTTGGTTATATCTCTAGCTTTCAGCATCTTAGCTTTAGTTTCATAGTTTTTAAGGCAGTAGGAGAATTTTCTGATTCACTCTTAATTATAATGCTGTGGTGGGAGAAACATCAATTAGCTATCAAAGTCTGAAATGTGGAGGAAGGGAAACTAAAAGGAAAATAAAATAAGTTTATCTAGACTTCTAGAATAAAACTTTTATTCTTCCTGGACCTTGTGTACCAGAATAATTGTGTGTACCAGGAAGGTGAGTTCTATTCCAAGGGAAGCCAAAATGGACAAAGGGCAAGTCATGAACCAATGTTCTCTTTTGATTATATGGCGCGAGCCAAGGAGAGACCCTGGAAAGAATTACGAGGACCTTTGAATTAGTTAACGCAGTTAAAATCATGAAGAGATTGAGCAATCACGAAAATGAGTGTTGCGTGTTTTCTTAGTTGAAGTATTTTTGTGTATGGGAGAAACAAAGGCTCTAAAAGAAAGAAAGTATAGTTATAGCAAATGATTTGCTGATAACTGTTCAATAACTGGCGTTTCTTCCTAATTCTCTGATTTGCTAAGTCCTACTCAGAAGCATTTGTCAGTTTCCAAGGAGTCAATACTCCCACTATGGTTCTTTTTTTGGCGTACCAATGTGATATTGATACAGAATTGCGAGGAGAGGTGTGTGATCACACTGGCAAGCCTGTATGTGTTCTGTGTAGCCAACTACTGACACATTTGAGTAAATGAATGTATCATATACACACAGACCTATTAAAATTAGAATAAAAAGCTAATCAAGAAGTCCCTTTCCTTCTTTATTTCTTAACAACTTTTCCTTGCACCTGTCTCCTTTTCTTTTTCTACCACATCACCTCCTCACTCCAGTTAGTGGACAGGTTTATCTAGACTTCTTCAATAGACTCCAAACTGGTTGGAGAGATAATATAGCAGGTAGAGCGCTGGCCTTCCATGTGGCCAACCCAGGTTTGATCCCTGGCACCGCTGCCCAGAGTGCTGCCAGGAGTGATTCCAAAGCAGAGTAAGGAATAAGCTCTCAGCACTTCGAAAACAAACTGTTCTGCCTGATTTGCTTTCTCTACAATTCACTCATTGGATGGCTAGAGCATTCTTTCTAAACCTGAATCTGATCGAGTGAGACAACTTTCTATTAACTTTGGATGAAATTCAAATATTTAGCATTGCTTGCATGATGAACATTATGACTCAAGTCTACCTCTTTCTGACCTTGAACCCATCTTTCCCCTTCTTAAACCACACAGTAGACATCTGGCCTTTGTTCTATTACGCATTCAAGTCAATCTTGCTCACTTTGCTGTTACTTCTTCTTGAAATTGTCTTTTTTTCCTCTTCACAAATGCAGGCCATTGGCATCATAGTCACAGTCATTGTCATAGATATTTTGGTGCCTTCTTAAGTGACACAATCTTATCCTCAAAGAGGTCTTCTCTGACCAACTTTTCTAAATGCTCTCTAACTTAATGATGGCAAATCCCTGGTCTTGCATAACTTCTTAAGTAATGATGCCTGGCAGTGTTCCATTACACTTGAACAAAAGAGTGAATGTTTTCATACATGAGTAAAATAACCAGTGCATGAAAAAAGAATAAAATAAAGTGTAATCGTTCAAAAGAGCTCTCTCCCTATACTAGGCTTCTTCAAGCTATACCCACAAACTCCCCAAGGATCCTATCTTTGGAATCAGGGTCTGTGCTCAGAAGACCTGAAGATGTGTCATACACAGAAATAACGTCACGGGACGTATTAAGGATATAGAGGGGCTGGAGCAATAGCACAGTGGGTAGAGCGTTTACCTTGCATGCGGCCAACCCAGGTTCGATTCCCAGTATCCCATATGGTTCCCTGAGCACTGCCAGGAGTGATTTCTGAGTGCAGAGCCAGAAGTCAGCCCTGAGCATCACCGGGTGTGACCCAAAAAAAAAGGATATAGAGACCTTTCTGAACCAAGACACTGGGCTAAAGGCAGAAAATTCCCCCAAATTTCCTGATTAGGAATTGTGTCAAGTTGCTGACAAGAGAGGATTTAAAATATACTGGAATTCCATTTATTCATTATTTACTTTGACAAATATTTATTGAATACCTTCTAGAGGCAGCAAACACATGGTGTCTGCCTTCAAGGAGCTAATGGAAGTAAGAAATAATATATATGTTTAAAATCCAATGTGAAAACACCATTGACTTTTTCGGGACAAGATTCAGACAGTGCATATGCGTAGCTTAACTGTGTGTTGTTTTTTTTCCCCCTATGGGGTATTTTCTGATGCTCCCAATACTTTTGACTATCCATAAAGTCTGGAGATTGTTATATATATCTCCCAATATCATTTTTCAATTTGCTCCTCTCATAGAGATAAAATCTCTTTTTGTAGCTGGGCATATGCCACTCTGAGAAAAGATACTTCTCAGTCTTCTTGGTAGCTAAGCCTGGCCGTGCAAATAAGTGTTACATAATGTGATGTGAGAGGAAGTGAGAAGAGCAGTTTCTGGGTCTTGTCCTTAAATGACTGTTTCCCTTCCTCCTATCTACTTCCATCTGGCTTCTAATATGGACGGCATAGTTAGCCATGATGAAAGATACAAATGAGGAGAAATGTTTACTAGGAATGGGGAAGACGCAAGAGTATCCAGGTCCTTGTGTGACCTCAGAGAGCTGAGTGGAAGTAATGGAAATGATAACATTGTCAAGCTAAGTCAGTTTAATTGGATTTTATATTGTACCAATGACAATTTCATCTTGACCAATGTAGAATGCAGAACTTAGGAATAAATTGTTGACCATGAAAGAATCTAAATAACGAGACTGATACTCTCAGGCTACAGGCAAAAAAGACTCAAATGTTGAAGGCGGGAAAGCTTGTGCTCAGGGGACCATATGGGATGCTGGGAATCGAACCTGGGTCAGCTGCATGCAAGGCAAACGCCCTGCCCGCTGTGCTATCGCTCCAGCCCCTGTTCCATTTTTCTTGAAATATTATTGACATATATCATTGAATTCATGTCAGGTGTACAACATTATGATTTGATATTTCTATGCATTGGAAAATAAATTGATCATCATAGAAATCAGCACATAGCTCCAAATTTCCTTCTTGAGATAAGCACTTTTTTTGTTATCAAATACCCATAAGAGCATTTTGTTGGGGCTGGAGTGATAGCACAGCGGGTAGGGCATTTGTCTTGCACGCGGCTGACCCGGGTTCAATTTCCAGCATCCCATATGGTCCCCCGAGCACCGCCAGAAGTTATTCCTGAGTGGATTAGCCAGGAGTAACCCCTGTGCATCACCGGGTGTGACTCAAAAGGCAAAAAAAGAGAATTTTGTTTTTAAAAAATTTATGTACATTAGTTTATAACATTATATTGACCTTAGGTGTAAACATGACACACCATCTGTATATACTGCATCCTGTCAACCACTAAAGTTTAATTTCATCCTTTACCATACAAGTCACTACTTTTACCCAACTCAGCCTCCCCTTTCCCTCTTGCTTTCTGGTAGCCATCACTTTAGTCTTAGTAATGAAAAAATTTGGGGTTTTTTTTCAAGCTTAAAAAATTGTATTATCATGGTTGAGAATATTACGGTGTTCTAAGAGTTTAGCTTCACGCTTCTATGCGTGTAATGATTGTTCTACTGCCCAAAGGGCTCTGTCCTCATTTCTCCCACACCCTTTCCCTCTCATGCAAGAACCACTGTAGTTTTCACTGGCATAGGAATTACTTTTGGTCTTGTTGTTTTTAACCAGTTTATTAACTTTAATTATTTATGGTTCATACATGAGTGAAACTCTCCAATTTCATTATTAAGCCTTTTACTTAATAATGAGAACTTGTAAGATCTTCTCTTAGCAACTTTCAAGTCTGTACAAGAGAGTGTTGTAAACTATATTACATTCCCTGCATGCCAGCCAGCTGTGACTTTACGCTGAAGAGAAATGGTTTGGCAGCGTTTATAATGATGATGGGTGTTGACGGCTTCATACTGTTTTTAGCAGTCTTCTGAGTCAAATGAGCCAGTCGGCAAGCAGGATGGAAGGAAATGTAGCTATGCTAAGTGAGGTTTTTCCTGCCTGTAGCCTGCACTTTAAAGTATATTAAGACTTCTTTCATTTTTGGCCTGTCAGGTTTGACAAGTCAACGGCTGTACCCCAAAGTGAAACAGCTATAATGGAGTCCAAGTAGCAGTCTTCAGAGAAAATAAGCCTATGCTCTCATGTATTCCTCAAGCCTTTTTCTCATGGAAAGAGTCTTTTCTCATAGACGCATTAAGCTGGTCCACTCTTGAAATCAGATCCATAGTGCTGCTTTCCCTTTGACTCATTCAGTTTCTGGGGAGTTGATTAAAACGAGAAAGAACATTGAGAGAATACAGACTCTTTAGACTATCTCATGCAAGTCTAATGTGATAGTCACATGTGGTTATTCAAATTTAAATTAAGTAAAATTAAAAACGATATTTTCATTTCTTAGTCACACTGATCATATTTCAAACACGCAAATACCAGGTGAATTCCCAGCTAATGAACTGTACTGATAGGAGAATTTTCATCTATGTAGAAAATTCTATTAGATATATTGTTCTAGACTAGATTTTGGCAAACTGGTTCTATAAAGGGTCAGATACTGAAGATATTATGTAGGTACTTAAATAAACATTAAGCATAGAAGCATGCTTAATTAGACATTTCAAATGTAACTAAAATGGGATGAACTGTTTTTAGCTGGCATGCCCTACAAAAACAAATGACAAGATAGATTGCCCCACAGGTGAGAGTTTGCAGACCCATGGTCGAGACAGAACCGTGGCTATATTCAACAGATGCATGGAATTAATGCTAAGCAAATTCAGTCCAGCTACCAAACATTACACCATAAACGACCTGCAAAAACTGCGAATCCACTCGCATGGTTCAAATTTCAGTCCAGGCCATTTAACAAGTTCTGTCATCCTCATTTCAGTTCTAAGAATGGAGATTATTGACAAGGAGAAAAGTGAAGATCAGAAGTTTTAGAACTTGCCTACCTACTGTGAGACCTACTACCTACTGTGAGAAATGTTGATGCAGAGCTGGAACTTAGCCTCTATGCTATCCTACATCTTCCGAAGTCTCTATGTCAACTCATCCCTCTCTCCCTTGAGAGAGTGAGCACACTTAGATCCACAACCTTGTCTTTATATGTACTCTATCACTTCCTTTGTTTCTTTGCCACACCCAGAAGCTATTAGGAGTTATTCATGGCTCTGCACTCAGGACCACTTCTGACAGTACTTACTCAGGGGACCATATGTGATGCTGTGGCTTCAGATTGGGGTTTTGCCACAAGCAAGGGAAGTAAGTATCTTACCTCCTTTACTAACCCTTTAGCTCAGCCACATTCTTTTTTAAATTTTATTTATTTTTATTATCAGTGAAACACCATGAGGTACAGTTGTAGACTTACAAGTTCTTGTGCTTGTTTTTTTTTTTTGTTTTTGCTTTTTGGGTCACACCTGGTGATGCACAGGGGTTACTCCTGATTCTGCACTCAGGAGTTACTCCTGGCGGTGCTCAGGGGACCATATGGGATGCTGGGAATCGAACCCGGGTGGGCCGCGTGCAAGGCAAACGCCCTACCCGCTGTGCTATCTCTCCAGCCCCACAAGTTCTTGTGCTTGGGGTTTCAGTTATACAATGATCGAGTACCCATCCCAGCACCAGTGCCCATTCTCCACCCCCACCAATACCAGTATCCCTTTCCCCCTCATCCCCCATCCCACCCTGCCTCTGTGGCAGGGCACTCCCTTTTGTTCTCTCTCTCCTTTTGGGTGCTGTGGTCTGCAGAAAAGACATCGGCAATCATGTTCGGTCTATAGTCTGCTTTCAGCACGCATCTCCCATCCTGGGCGGATCTTCCCAGCATCCTTTGTTTGGTGCTCCCTTCTCTATCTGAGCTGCCTTTACCCCTAGAGTGTGTGGCTGGCCTATAAGCCATGGAGTGAACAACCTGGTATTTATCAAAGCTGTTCTTGGGTGTTAGTCTCTTATTTTGTTACTTTACGTTCCCCAGATGAATGCAATCTTTCTATGTCTGTCCCTCTCTTTCTGACTCATTTCGCTTAGCATGATATTTTCCATGTAGTACCACTTGTATGTAAATTTCATGACTTCATTTTTTTCTAACAGCTACATAGCACTCCATTGTGCAGATGTACCAAAGTTTCTTTAACCAGTCATCTGTTCTCAGGCACTCAGGTTTTTTCCATATTCTAGCTATTGTAAGCAGTTCAGCCACATTCTTTTTAAGGGCACATATGATATTCCACTATTGGTCCTTTCCTGTTTTTAACTATTTCCTCCAAACTGTCATCAACTTCTTCCCATCTTATTACCTCAGAGGGTTAATAAAAGGAATAGTTATCTGGAGACATAGAATGTCTATTATTGTGTGGCAATTGGGCTTTTCCTCCTCTGTGGAATCCTTTAGCAGTTGATGGTTGTTTGCAACTTTGCTTAGGCATTTCTGAAACAACAGCAGCCCAGAAACCAAAAATCAAGGGAAAAACAACCAAACAATAAAGTAAAACCCTGATTTGATGTTTATATATTATTCTATATAATGGATGCCCCATATTCCATGATTAATTACTCCTTCCCTAGCATAGGACATGAGATCTTCTCTGTGCCGTATTGTATGATTATCTTCAATAGTTTTGTACATCCCTGATAATTTCTTGAAGTGTTTCTAGAAATGAAACTTCTAGATTTCCATATGAAAATACCTGACAGAGTTTTTGATGGGGTTAGATTTTTTTCTTGTAGAGTTCTACCAGTGGCTTTAGTATCTTTGATTATTAACCTCTTGCAAATGGGTATTGGGCTAATAATTGAACAGAAACTCCCTCTAAGAAATACAAATGGCCAAAAGGCACATAAAATGCTCTACATCTGTAATTATCAGAAAGATGCAAATCAAAACAACAATGATATATCACCTCACATCACAGAGACTGGCACACATCTTTTAAGAACAAGAACAACAAGTGCTGGTGCAGATGCAGGGAGAAATGCTCACTCATTGTTTTGTTGGGAATGTAGACTGATCCAGCCATTTTGGGAAACAATATGGGCATTTATCCAAAAGCTAGAAATTGAGCTTCTGTACAGCCCAGCAATATCACTTTTGGAAATATATCCTTGTGGCCCAAAAACACACAGCATAAATTCCATCTGCACTTCTATGTTCTATTATAAGTTCTATAAGTTCTATATATAAATAGTGCTCTCTATATATAGTTCTATATATAGTTCTATATATAGTGTTCTATATATATGGTTCTATATATGGTATTATATATATAAATAGTGCTACATCTATTGTAGCACTATTCACAATAGCCAGAATCTGGAAGCATCCCGAGCACCTGAGAACAGACAATTGGATAAAGAACCTATGGTACTTCTATACAACAGAATACTACACAGCCGCCAGGGAAAATGAAGTCATGAAATTCACTTATAAATGAATGGACATAGAGAGTATTATGCTGAGTGAAATGAGTCAGAAGAACAGTGACAAACATGGAATGATTACACTCACTTGTGGGATATGAAAAAAACACAGTATGAGGCCAAAACCCAAGGAAAGTAGAAACAAGGGCTGGAAGGACTGGTCCACTGTTGGAAACTTCCCACAAGTGGGAATGGTGGGGTGGAGAGGGCAGTTAGGATACAGAAGGGATCACTATGACAGTAATAATTGGAAATAATCACTCTGGACAAGAACTGAGTGATGACAGTAGGTAAAGGGATATACATGATAACTTTTCAGTACCTGTAGTACAAACTATAATGCCCGGAAGGAAAGAGAGAGTGAGAGCGAGAGCAAGAGAGAGAATGCGAACGAGTGAGTGAGAAAGAGAGAGAGAAGTGCCCGTCTGCCATGGAGGCAGGATACTGGGGACATTGGTGGTGGGAAATGTGCACTGGTGAAGGGACGGCTGTTGGAACACTGTATGACTGAAACCCAATCATGAAGAACTTTGTAACTGTATCTCAAGGTTTATTTAAGTAAACACCTGACATATCAATAAGCTACCAATAAGATTGCACTATCTCCTTGCACTTTTTTGCCTTTTGTATTTCTTCTTTTGAAATTTATTTTCCTGTCTTATAAAATTCACACCAATGTTCCCCCTTTTCACTAATTAGTGAGATTAGCCTAAGCAAAGCCATGTTCATTGTCTGCCTCTTGGGTAATAGTGTATGCTGGACTAGATCTAGAAAGACCAGAGAGGTCTATAGTATTAAAGGGTTCTATTACTTCTGGTGCCGGGCTGTCCAGCAAGGTAAGATCACTCCAGATCTTTAATCTCTCAAAGTTTCAGCTCCTTATCTGTCCCTCAGTAAACTGTTTTAAAGTTGGAGGACTTATAGACATCAAGCCCTTAGTGTACTACCTGACTTAGGTGTTCAATAGAATTGCACTGTCTTTATTACTCTGAGATCCATTACGCTAACTTTCAAGAGCAAACGCAGGTGTGAAATGGGTTTGCATAAAAATAGACATCTGCATTTCTAGGAAATGAAACTAAAAGCAGGGTGCTCTTTGTGATACAGTGCCCACTCACCCACCCCCATCATGGTTAACTCTTCACTAGAACTTTGACAGTCACATTCAGATCTAGAAATCAGAGTTCATTCATGCTGAATACACTCCATGTGGTATTTAATCTGGCCAACAAAATAATTTCAGGAAAAGACCACTGGTGTCTTCCTCTGATTAGTTTTTGGGCATGCCTAATAACTCATACCACCAACAAAGGACCGGATATGTGAGTTTCACAATATCCCTGCAAGGCAACAGGAGGGGTATTAGAATGCTCAGTTCGGAGTCAGAAGAATTGAGTTTCAGATGGCTTGGGGGTAGACCCCAGATCCACCATCTAGTGACTGGCATAGCTGATGCTGGAAAAGACTCTTCCTGTAATCAAACTTTAGCCAAAGGCCTCTAAGCCACTAGGCTCTGACCTTTGGGCTGGGATGTTCATCTGTCCAGTTTAAGCAAAAGTCCCAAAGATCCAGTTTATTGAATAGCTGATCCAAGAACTCATCTCCAGCATCCCCTAGGTGATAGCTGCTTTCCCTGGCCAGCTTCCAGCCAGCATCCTGTTGAGTCGGTGGGGCCAGAGTCCCCCACACTTCTGTTTCCTCTTAGTAATTTTCCACCCACTGCCACTGCCACTTGGCTCCTTGGCTACAAAGCCCGGCTTAACCATGCTCTGTTTGGAACGGAGCCCAGTTTCACACTGAGGTCTCCTTCTTACTATCCTAACAGTTCTGGAAAAAGATGTTCTTACTGTGCTGACCATTGTCCGGTTCTGCTTTCCTCTGACAGCATGCAAGCCTGAGTTTCCGACAGCCCCGGCTTGATGTGAGCCTCGATAGTCCACACCATGTATGGGACAAAGTACAAAGGAACTTCAATGGTTTACATGGCTTGAAAGCCAGAAATAGAGGATGATAAAGTTAAATCCATAGAAGCTATTTCCCAAGTTCAAACATCCACTCTCGGGTGCTACCACATGCAGAACCTCGGATATGAAATCTGAAATCTGATTTGAATTTGAAATGAATCTGAAATCTGAAATGAATCTGAAATACCCGATGAGTAATTTTGGGTATGAAATACTGTGAAGTCGCCTTTCCCTTTGAATATTAGCAAAGTATTGATTCTTAAACATCTCTATTAGCTGGTTTTGGTTCTTCCCCTAAAGCTTAGAGATTATACTTTTTAAGAGTCCCCCCAAAAAAGTAAAATTTATATAAGTATGCTTAAAATTTATATAAGTATAAAGTAAAATTTATACTTTTTAATTGTTCTTACCATGTTTAGTTTTCTTCCGGAAGGAAACACGAAAGTTTGGTTGAAGAGTCTAAAGTATGAGAAGCATCAAGCTCAGTCTGAGATGAACCCAATAGCATCAACTAAGATAAGAAAAAAGATCTAACTTTACATTTCAAAGATGATAAAGTACTATAGCTTAAAACATATTGGAAACACGGCCTCAAAAGGTACTCTTTAAAAACCCCCATGAGTAAATAGTTAAGTACTATTTACTTCCTCAAAGCAATAAAGACTAGAAGCAGAAAATCATTTCTAGCTAATATTATTACAGCCGGTCTTATTCTTCAAAGAACTGACACCTTAGACTGACATAATTCTTCTTTAGATTCCTAGAAAAAAAAATTTTGCATAACATTTGTATTCTTTATTCTCTCCTCCCCCTTCATTGAGAACTAGTTAATTCCCTTAAATGTTCCCAATTTGACCCAATGTTTGAAATACCTTTCTGGGTTGCATGAACTTATTCAATGTCTGGAGTCTTCTACAATGAAGAGAGGGGTCGGAGGAAGCTGCCTGTCCTGGAGTTTCCAAGTAGAAAGATAAGACTGGGGGTGGGAGTGAGGTATGAGGAGGAGCAAAACTATTTTTCTGCCTAGACATGTGATTTGCAGAGAAGTTCAGGTTCCTCTTATTTCTGTCTTGTCTAAATTCAAACTACGCGGTAGATGCTTTTTTTTTTTTTTTTTTTTTTTTTTTTTTTTTTTGCTTTTTGGGTCACACTCGGCGATGCACAGGGTTTCCTCCTGGCTCTGCACTCAGGAATCACTCCTGGCGGTGCTCAGGGGACCATATGGGATGCTGGGAATCAAACTCGAACCCAGGTCGGCCATGTGCAAGGCAAATACCCTACCCGCTGTGCTATTGCTCCAGCCCTGGTAGATGCATTTTTTTATACACACATAATGTGTAGAAGAATTTCTCAACCTCAGCACTATTGACATTTAAGTTCATATAATCCTCTGTCACATTGCAAGATGTATAATTGTATCCCCAACCTGCACCCACTACATACAACCATACTGCCTCTTCCACTTATGAAAATCAGATGTCTCCAGGCATCTCAAAATAGCTCCTGTGCAGTGACATTTCCTCAGGTTGAGAAACCACTGTTGGATAAATAGCTGAGAGGCAATTGTCATTTTGTCTCCTCTACCTGAGGACCAGCTGAAGGGGACAAGCCAATTTTGGTGTCTTGGTGTGGGCTCTGTGTAGATGCCAAACAGTGGAATCACAAAATAGTTTTCGCCAAAGACAACAGCGGTCTTGAGTCTTGAGCAGAATAGTCATCCATTTGGCTTGTATGAAGTGTCTGTTCTTTACTAGACCCTGCCAAGGCAGCTGCTTTTGGCCCAATTCCTGCTCCTTGGGACCTGCCAGTCCCCAAAGAAACACTTGTAAACTGCCATTATCAATATTGTAAAGCATGATGCCTAAAATAGAGTATATAAACCCAAATACGAGTTATGGAAGCTGGACTCCATTGTGGGGAAGACCCCAGTTCCCCGGGGCATATGTGGGAGGGACGCCCTTCTACCCCGGTTCCGAAGGTGGGCATGGAGAGAAGGAACCAGTAAGGAAGGGGAGCAGGAAGGAGATGGGAAGGAAGGGAGAGAGACAGAGAGAGAGGAAGGGAGGTGCTGAGCCTGGGTGCATGAAGGATTCTTGGCTATAAAAAGGTGCTAGTGGAGCTGTGGCATCTACTGGGACTGAACCAGGGGCAGTGGGAAGAACTTTGGGGGAGAGAAGAGGACTAGGAAAAGACCAGAGTGAGCAGCCAGGCTCAGATGTGCCCCTCAAATAAGGGGGCATCATAAACTTTGAGAATATTGGTGACTGGGGCCGGAGTGATAGTACAGTGTAGTACAGGGTAGGGTATTGGCCTTGCATGCAGCCGACCTGGGTTTCATCCCTGGCATCCTATATGAGCCCTTGACAACTGCCAGGAGTAATTCCTGAGTGCAGAGCCAGGAGTCACCCCTGAGCACTGCCAGGTATGACCCCCAAAGCAAATATATATATATATATATATACATATATATATATTTGCCCCAGCAGCTGAGGACCTCCGAAGCCAGCCACAACCATGCTGGGACCACTCTCCACACATCCGGACGGGCCTCATGCATGAAAGAACTGGCAGAGGAACCCAGGCATGCGGGTCCCGGGGCTGAGGTCTCCAAGCCTACTTGGATTGGGACTGGCCTTCTCCACCTAGACCCTCCATCTTCCAGTAGGTAGGCGTCACACCCACCAGTTGCCGCGAGTGCCAGGTTGGTCCCATCAATGGCCAAGATGCAGAGACTATAAAACCCAGCTCCCGGAAGCTCCCGGCCGCATTCGCGGCTGCGTGACATCTTATTATCTTATTTTTCCTTTGGAGAACCTGGCAGGCTACCAAAAGTATCCTGCCCACATGGCAGAGTCTAGCAAACTTCCCGTGTTGTATTCAATGTGCCAAATACCAGTAACAATGATGGGTCTCATTCTCCTAATCCTGAAAGAGCATTGAAATGGCTCTTTTAAAATCTCAGGGCTAGGAAGAAGGAGACATTACTGGCGCCTGCTCGAGGAAATCGACGAACAACAGGATGATCGTGATTGTGATTGCTTCTACATATATATATATGTATATATATATATATATATATATATATATATCAGAGCCTGATAAGCTACCCATGGCATATTAAATATGCCAAAAACAGTAGCAATACTGGGTCTCATTCCCCTGACCCTGAAAGAGCCTCCAATATGGCAGCATTGGGAAAGAGGAGTAAGGAGAGGCTGCTAAAATCTCAGGGCTGGGACAGATGAAGACATTACTGGCGCCCGCTTGAGTAAATCGATGAACAAGGGGATGAACAATGGGATGAACAACAGGATGACAGTGATACAGTGATGCAGTGATATGTGTGTGTGTGTGTGTGTGTGTGTGTGTGATCTATTTACAAGTGAAGACAGAAATCACATTAAGGATGGGACACCTTTCTGTATCTTGTGCAAAAGTGCCACACAGCGCTGGGAGGCCTGGAAGCTTCTGGAGGGGTTATGCTTTCATATGGTGACTTGATAGTGTCTGGAAGGTACTTTGAGGGATTTCAGCTGGTAAGTGTTATAAATAACACTTTAAAAGATCACTTAAAAATTTTTTTAAAAATACCAAAGTAAAAAAATAAATAAAAATAAAAGATCACTTAAAAATGATTGACAATTTCTTTTATTTTAATACTTTTCAGCTTCCCTCCATGCCTCTCTTTTGCTCTTTCTGTTGCAGTAATAAGGCATCTCATACACACCTGGCTACAGTATATGGGTCCCATGTGTATGCAGTGTTGGAGGACCCCAATAGTAGAATCGTTGAGACTTCCCTTATCTCTTCCTCCCCAGCACTGGGGATAGAATTCATGGCTCAACACCTTCAAGGCAGCTGATTGTGCCACCGAGTCATTCTGGGTCCACAGAAAGCCCACTCCTGACTGAGACTAGAGCAGAACTTCTAAAATATTTCCAACTCGTGATTCCTCTTCACCCAAGAAATACCACAGGGACCCGTGCTGACAGAAACACCTCAGACTCATTACGCAGTTGCTTTTGAACTCAGTTTTGATGGTTGCCCATTCAGGTGTTTTGTGACCCACAGTTTTAGAAACTAGTTTATAGAGAAAGGCAAGCTAGGAAGCAGACAACCTTGTTAGCCTCACAAAAATAAGCAAAGCATGAGGTCCCAAAGGAAAGCTCTGAAACTCTGGAGGGGTAGGAGGATTCCAGAAGCTTTCCTAAAGTATCACCACTAGGATCTGATGATAAGGTGTTGGAAGATGAGGATAAGAAGTGAGGGGCCGGGGCTGGAGCGATAGCACAGCGGGTAGGGCATTTGCTTTGCACGCGGCCAACCCGGGTTTGATTCCCAGCATCCCATATGGTCCCCTGAGCACATCCAGGAGTAATTCCTGAGTGCATGAGCCAGGAATAACCCCTGTGCATCGCCGGTGTGACCCAAAAAGCAAAAAAAAAAAAAACATAGTGAGGGGCCTTTGAGCCCTGTATTCCCGGGAGAATTTGCAAGGTTAAGAGCAATAAAAGATTTAAAATTCAACTTCAGAAACAGACATTTTAATGCAAGGTACTGGCCACTGTATTTATAAATTTAGACTTCAATGACAATGTAAAGTTCAAGTCTCTTCTGAGTTTCACAGCTTGATTTAACACCAAGACCGTTCTTTCCAGCATTTTGTTCCTTGCTGTATCCTCGAACCACAAGGTCATAACATTGGGATCAAATAAAGCATGGCAGGCGATGCCCTGCCACCTGGGTCCCAAATAAATGCGCCATTGGACTCATTCAGTGCCCATTTTGTCAAATTAGGCAAATGTTTTATTTACATAAGGGTAAGGTAGAGATTAGCTAAAGATTGAATTGTTATGATTGACCCTATCCCTTTCTTGATTCTTTTGTTAGAATAAAACCAGTTCTAGGCTGGAGAGATAGTACAGGGTTAAGGTGTTTGCTTTGCACGTAGCTGACCTGGGGTTCAATTTCCAGCATGAGAGAGAGAGAGAGAGAAAGAGAGAGAGAGAGAGAGAGAGAGAGAGAGAGAGAGAGAGAGAGAGAAAGAGAGAGATCCCAGTTTCCACAGCTCCATGATTAACTTGTAATGTCAGAGGTGTAAGTTTAGGGAAAGGGGAAAAGAATAGGCCCTCCCGTTGATCGTCGATTTGCTCGAGCGGGCCCAGTAACGTCTCCATTGGAGACTTTGTTGTTACTGTGTCTGGCATATCGAGTACTCTCAGTAGCTTGCCAGGCTCTCCGAGAGGGGCAGAGGAATCGAACTCGGGTCGGCCATGTTGGCCGCTTGTAAGGCGAACGCCCTACCACTGTGCTATCGCTCCAGCCCATAGTTAACTTATAGAATTATTTGCTTAACCCTTGTAGAAAATTCAAAATGCATGAGAGACTTCCTTCCTTAATAAGTAGGTTCAACGCAGATGAAATTTTCTGGAGCTTGGGCCTGATGCAGGTTTAGAGCTAATGTTACCCAGAGAACTGTGGGGAAGCAAGGGACAGGCTGGGATAAGTAATCTGGTTTCTTAAACTGTGTAACTGACTGAATGTGAGGGTTGTGAAAATTTGGCATCAGTGAAAGGTTCTTGAACACACAGTGACCACAAATTAATTCAGTCAGGTTCCGAGGTTTTTCTGGCACTGTCCGCATTTCTTGAGAGAAACAGGGTCATGAGCAGAAACAGTTTCAGGAATTCTGATATGGGACATGCCTTCCACATGGCCTGTCAATCACGGATCTGTTGTACTCTTAGCACAATAGAAAAAAATTGGGTTTTAGAATCAGGCAGACCTGAATTCAAATCTTTTTAAAAACATTTTTTTAATGCTGGGGGTGGAGTGATAGCATAGCGGGTAGGGCGTTTGCCTTGCACGCAGCTGACCCAGGTTCAATTCCCAGCATCCCATATGGTCCCCCGAGCACCGCCAGGAGTAATTCCTGAGTGCATGAGCCAGGAGTAACCTCTGTGCATTGCCAAAAAGAAAAAAGCAAAAAATAAATAAAATTTGTTACAAAAATTTTTTTAATGAATCACCTTGAGATAGTTACAGATTTACAAACTTTCATGATTATGTTTCAGTCATACAACGATCGAGTACCCATCCCTCCACCAGTGCCCATTCTCCACCACCAGTGTTCCCAGTATCCCTCCCGCCACCCCCCACCTCTGTGGCAGGCACATTCCCTCTTACTCTCTCTCCCTTTAGGTGTTATGGTTCACAATACGGGTACTAAGTGGCCATCATGTTCAGTCTATAGTCTACTTTTAGCACACATCTCCCATCCCGAGCGGGTCCTCCAAGCATCATTTACTTGGTGGTCCCTTCTCTATCTCAGCTGCCTTTTCCCCAGCATGTGAGGATGGCTTCCAAGCCATAGAGTGATCCTCCTGGCCATTATCTCTACTATCCTTGGGTGTTAGTCTTCCATTCTGTTACTTTATATTCCATAAATGAGTGCAGTCCTTCTATGTCTGTCCCTCTCTCTGACTCATTTCACTTAGTATGATACTCTCCGTGTTGATCCACTTATTTCATGACTTCATCTTTTCTAACAGCTGCATAGTATTCCATTATGTAGACATGCCAGAGTTTCATTAACCAGTCATCTGTTATGGGGCATTTGGATTTTTTCCAGGTTCTGACTATTGTAAATAGTGTGGCAATAAACATACAGTGCAGATATCATTTCTACTGTACTTTTTTGCATCTCTGGGATATATTTCCAGAAGTGGTATTGCTGGGTCAAATGGGAGCTCACTGAATTCAAACCTTAACTCTGCTCTGCGTGACCATGGGCAAGCTGACCTCTGAGCTTAATTTTCCTTGACTATAAAGGTCTTGCCTGTATCACAAGGCTCTTACTTGCCTATTCGTTATCCATTCCCAATGAAGCTAAGCACAGGATCTGTATTTTTGAGGGATATTTATTTATTGAGAAAGACCATGTGATAGCAGTGGAGATTGTGGGGTGTGTTCTCTCTAAGTTGACAGGCATGGGTGACTCACTCATAAATTGCCAGTTAATAAATCACCCCAAATTCTCAAAACTCAGTGCCTAGACCAGAGAGATAGTACAGCAGGTGAGGTGCTTGCCTTACATGCATCAGGTCCTGGGTCCTGTCCCTGGCACTGAGTGGTCCTCTAAGCATTGCCTGGTGTGACCCTGAGCACAGAGTCAGGAGTAACCATTGAGTTTCACTGGCTGTGGCCTTCAAACCCAAACTAAACAAACACCCCTCAGTGGCTTAAAACATGGATCATTAGTCACAATGGTGCAATTGTGGTCGTCTAACAGACTTGCTGGAGGAACTGTTGCCTTTTCATCATGGATAGACCAGATCAGGTGGCCCCCACAGTGGTCTCTGGGTTCCGAGAAAAGGAAACTGAGACGCTACTTGTGATCTGGGTGCAGAAATGCCACAAAAGCACTTTCACTTTGTTCCATGGCTCAAAACCTGTCACCTGGCCAACAAGTGATATCAACAGGGAAACTGGTAAAGGCCGAAACAGCTGAGCTCTGGAGCCAGATGCTAGCGGGGAGCCTGGGAGACCCAGACAGACAGACCTGCCAGAGTTGACCTGAAGTTAGGAGAGTGAGCACGGGGCAGAGAGCTCAGTGACAGAGAGATGAAGGGCAGAGGGATGGCTGAGCCTACCTGCTGCTTAATCGAGGTGCCAGTCCCGTACATAGCAAGACGGAATTGATCCTTATTTCTTTCCTTTGGAAACAGCAGAAGGTAGAGATAAGTTTGCTTGAAGATTGTCATTAGGTGGAAATCTATTAAACCGAAGTTTTACTGTACATGTCTCAGACTTGCAGGGGGAAAATCTCCCACTGGGTTATATGTTACATGATTATAACATTCTGCAGACTCCATATATATAATGTATAATATAAATTATATAAGGATTTTTCAGAATTTTATAATATATGTATATGTGTGTATATATGTATGTACATGTATGTATATATGCATATATGTATAATCCTCTCTGTTTGTAAGAAAATGCTGGATATCAGCCATCACTACAACAAAATTTAATGACAACTTGTACATAGGCATCAGTTTCACTTTTTGTCGAAAACAAAAGTTGACATAAAAATAAATATAGGGACCCTGCGCCAGCTGTTCCATTTGGGGCACCCCAAAAGAAGGTGGGTGGAGCCCCCCCACCCCAAGGGACCCAACTCGGGCAGCTGAAAACCTCCAGAACTCCACCACCACCGTGCTCATAGCTGCTCTCCATACACTTGGGCTGAGTCTCACCCATGAGTGAACCTATTCCTGGACCACACAGCCATGAATTTCATATAGCACCAGACTTGTATTCTAGGGGCTGGAGTGACAGCACAGCTGGTAGGGCATTTGCTTTGCACATGCTCGACCTGGGTTCGATTCCCAGCATCCCATATGGTTCCCCGAACACCGCCAGGAGTAATGTCTGAGTTCATGAGCCAGGAGTAACCACTGTGCATGGCCAGGTGTGACCCAAAAAGCAAAACAAACAAACAAACAAACAAACAAACAAACCCAAACCAAAAACAACCCCCCCACCAAAAAAAAAAAACAAGCCTGGAGCAACAGCCAGTAGGGCATTTGCCCCAGATTCGATTCCTCTGCCCCTCTTGGAGAGCCCGGTAAGCTACCGAGAGTATCTTGCCCGCACAGCAAAGCCTGGAAAGCTACCCGTGATGAAACAGTAACAAGTCTCACAATTTGTTGTGAGACATTACTGGTGCCCGCTCGAGAAAATCGATGAACAACAGGAGGACAGTGCTACAGTGCTACATATTTCAAGAGTAGCAGCACCCCATACTTGAAGGGGTTTAAAGTAGAAGGCACCAATCTTAGAGGGAAATATGTTTTACAGATATATAAGATATATATGTATACATGTATATATATATATATATATATATATATATATATATATATGCCCACAAGGCTCAACTTTTAACAACATGTTAGTAATCTCTTATAGGAGGGTTTAATGGCCCCTGAGTGAAATACAACAATCTTCACACACTTTCCTTCAAGGAAAGTTTTTTGGAGCATTTTCAGCGGTCTATTCATAACAAACAATACAAAATATATTATTTCGTTTCTGCTTTGGGGCAGGGGTTGGGGTTCTGGATGGAAACATCTGAAATATACTGGTGGGAAGATGTAATGGGATTGTTGTTTGAATATTAAATGTAATCAAATATTGTGAACTACTTAAAAATAAAATTAAATAAAAAATAGATATAAACCAAGGCTATTATATATAGGCAAGTGACCAGTGTTACTTACATTAAAAATACTGCATTGCATACTTTAAGGAATAAAATACCATCATAATTCCACTTTAACTTTAAAGGTGAAAAACGCAGTTATACAACTAAAGCTTGCCAACCCCGATTTTCCCTGTATTTAGTAAAGAAATAATACACAGGGTTTTCTCATTTATGTGTTTTCTTCCATATCCAGCCATTAATCTAAGTGTCACATAGATTAAAACATTTCATTCACAAAAAAACTTTTGGATATAATATGCTCTTATACTGCATATTAAACTAAATATAGGAATAGATTAACATCTAGAAAGGTTTAATGAAAATAACGAAATAATCTCAAGAATGATAGTTCTCATTTTGTTGCTTTATGTTCCCCAGATGAACACAATCTTTCTGTGTCTATCCCGCTCTTTCTGACCCAGGAGTGGCTGAGATTAGTACCAGGAATTTTGCTCCATGACTTGGAGGCCAGCCACACGTGCTAGGGGAAAAGGAAGCTCAGATAGAGAAGAGAGCACCAAATAAAGGGTATTGGGAGGATCCTCCCAGGGTGGGAGAAGCATGCTGAAAGTAGACTATAGACCAAACATGATTGCCACTCAATGCCTCTCTTGCAAAAAACAGGACACAAAAGAAGAGGGAGAGAACAAGGGGAAATGCCCTGCCACAGAGGTAGGGTGGGGTGGGGGGGACGGGGGGTGGGAGGGATGCTGGGACCCGTGGTGGTGGAGGATGGGCACTGGTGGAGGGATGGGTACTTGATCTTTGTATAACTGAAACCCAAGCACAAAAATTTGTAAGTCTATAACTGTACCTCATGGTGTTTCACTAATAAAAAAATTTTTTAAATAAGAATGATAGTTCTTCAAATATAAAAAACTATTGGTGATGGGTCTTTGATCATTGTGTGATTGTAACCCAAACACAAAAGCTTATAACTATCTCATAGTGATTCAATAAAATAAAAAAAATTCAATAAAATAAAATAAAATAACTATTGGTATTATAATAAAGGATGTTACCCAAATGAAGCATCAAGCTGAAAAAATACCTGTCAAGAGGGGTAGGCTGTGGGTTGGTGGAATGAGGGATCCAGGGCACACTGGTGGAAGGAATTCACACTGCTGCTGGAACATGTATGCATAAAATTGAGTCATGAATAATTCTGTAAATCATGGTGCCCTAATAAAAAAATTAAATGTCACTCAACAAGTACAGACACGACACACTTCTAAAAAGGAATACTCTAACATTCCACACCAATTAATTCATAGTACAGTAATCAAAAAGGAAAACCTTATATAAATATTACATTGAATGCTGGATTTGTCATTTCTTTTTTTTATATAATGTAGGAGCATTACTATTTATTCAGCCATTGACTAAGCTGATTGAATTGAGCATGAGCTCCGCATTGCTTTTTTAAATGTTTAAATTTTATAAGTTAGTTCACAGTGTTTTATTACATTCAATATTCAAACTCCAATCCCACCACCATTAGACCTTCCCACCACCAAATTTGGGATGTTTCCATCCAAACCCCAATCCCTGTCCAAAAACACAACTGAAATAATATATTTTGTATTTTCTGTTATGAAGAACTGCTGAACATGCTTACAAAAAAGTGTCCATATAGGAAACAGTGTGAAGATTGTTCTATTTTGGTAGGAACCATTAAGACATTCTATAGGATATCACTAACATGTTGTTAAAGTTTGGGTGATGTGAGCTTTGGTATATATATATCTAAAAATATGTTTATATGCATATATATATACTTACCTCTATGATTTGTTGCCTACTATCTGAACCCCATCAAATGTGGTGTGGTAATTATGGAGAATGGGTGGGGAGTGTTTCATGATGTGTCACGCAGCCACGCGAAAGCCAGGAATATATTTACTCATATGTGAGGCTTGGCCTGAGCGTGTAGGGAGCAGCCTTGAGATAGGTCCCTTGGGGCAGGGAGGACTCTCACCCGCACCCCTCTGGGGTACCCCATGTGAAACAACCTGATGCGGAGTCTGGTAGCATGGTTATTGGGGTCTCATGTTATGCTTCCTTTCGGGAGAAGCAGCTGTGTGATCTGGATGGTGGCCGATGACGAGATTATCTGGCGTGCCAGCAGGAGGTGGCTTATGGATGTGACCCCTGGGTCCCTGGAGACTGGGGAAAGCAGACAGAGGATCTCTGCTCCTGGTTTCATTGAGCCCAGAGTGCAAGATCACAAAGTTCCACATGACTTCACTCATGTGTGAGGCTCGTCCGAGCATGTGGAGAGTGGCCTTTAGCAATGCAGTGGTTGGGTTCTGGAGGTTTTCGGCTGCTGGGGTTCTGCTTGACGTGGGGAGGGAAACTCAACCCGCCCCACTCCAAGGTGCCCCGATGAAGATAGCCATTCTGTGGAGCTCTCTTTTGGGAGTTTTAGTTTATAGTCCCTGGGTCTTGACCATTGATGAGATTACATGGTGCTGGGGGCAATTTGTGGGTGTGACTGCCAAGCTACTGGAAAACTGGGAACATTGGGGGAGGAGTCCCAGCCCTGATCCAAGCGGGCCTGGAGCTCTCTGTCACGGGTTGCCACCTACCTCTGCGCTACAGGCCCTAACTGCGTCTTTTGATCTCTTTTGAGATTTATGGGTCTTTGAAATAAGGCCAAT
This sequence comes from Sorex fumeus, assembly GCF_029834395.1. Classification (NCBI taxonomy): domain Eukaryota; kingdom Metazoa; phylum Chordata; class Mammalia; order Eulipotyphla; family Soricidae; genus Sorex; species Sorex fumeus. The sequence continues at coordinate 39,377,654 of NW_026606143.1, forward strand.
AAATGAGCTTATATAGCTGAGCCGGAGGTGGTTTGTGGGTGTATCTCCCACATACCTAACTTTTGGCTTTTTGATGTCCTGGTAAACTTGGCCCCAAGTTGTTGGGATCTGGCCAAAGGCACAGCAGCAATTTTGGGATATCAGGAAGTCTGAAGGCACCATCAGGCTGCTGATGCACTCGCCTCACAGGTACAGGTTGACTTGCTGGTGGCACTATACCCCCTGGATTTGCTATTTCTTCAAGAGAATGACTTGCTATGAATTCTTTGAGGAAATAATTAGGGGCAGTATAGTAGCCCCAGCACTGCCATGGATCACTGTGATCTCCATGTGGAAAAGTGGCTCATTTTTCAGTTGGAGATGGGAAGAGATCGTGAGTTGCTTCACTATTCCTGCTGAGATTAATTGGTTCATGAGTCCAAAGATGAAAAGAGAAGGCATTTTGTACCAAGAGACTTTCCTGTAGTTGTAGCGCTGAAAGGGAAAGTGATACATTGGAAAGAAGGGAAATAGTGTTGGCCATGTGTGGTATGCTGAGAAATGTGTTCTCCACCATGATGGTTGAAATCCTGTGTGAATTTTTCAGAGGCCAAATGTATAGTCTCTGCTCCACCCAAGGAATGACCAAAAAGAATGATCTTTGTTTCTCCAGGGTCAGGCCTAGTCATCACAGAGTCTAACACAGCTTTGGGATCTAAGTAGAATCCTTCTCCTCTGGATTCCCCTTCACTTCTTCCATATAACCAACAAGCAAAAGGTTAATTTGTTTTAAATTGACTCACTGTGAGATACGGTTACAAGCTTTCATGTTTGAGTTTCAATCATACAATGATCAAACACCCATCCCCCCACCAGTGTACATTTTCCACTGCCAATGTCCCCGGTATACGCCCCCCCCCCCTTTTCAGCCCTCCCCCTGCCTCCATGGCAGACAATTTAGCCCATACTCTCTCTCAACTTTTGGGTGTTATGGTCTGCAATACAGATACTGAGAGGTTATCATGTTTGGTCTACAAAAGGTTAATTTTGAGGTTCACGACATAAGCAAGGCATTTGGCAAACTGCAGCCTATGTTGTCTGCATTCCCATGAAAATGATCATTGAGGAATTGGACCAGTGTTTCCAGTGTATCTTATTAGAATAAGGTTCAGGCTCACACTAACTTTGGTTCTGATAAAAAATATTCTTATGGGGAGCACCTGTGGGAACAGAATGGTAAATCTCAAAGAACATGGCCATTCTGGGAAATACAGCAGCATGTCCGGCAATTTATACAGAATCTCTATGATTGATATGGATACTAAAGAGAGTAAGATGATGGCTCTGTACAAGTCAAGAGTCATCATCAACGGCAAAAGACAGATACAGCAGTTTCCCCCAAGACCGCAAGGCCAAGTCTATTAGCCATCCTGTCACAAACTTCCATAACATCCTGACTTTAATTGTAGATTTCTGTAAGCATCTCTAACCTGCTCACAGGCTACGCAGTTGGCTGTGGACACAGGGGCCTCTCAGCAGCCTCCCTCTCAAACTTCAGTTGCATTGCTTAGCAGTGGCTCCTAAACACTCACTGGTTGCTGCCTTTGCTACCTGCTTCCACTTCCAGCCCCACATGATGTCTCAGGCCAATGGATCCGCTGCTCCCACATTCTGCATTCTCTGCCTTTGTTTTTCAAGCTGATAGTTGCCCCATATCAGTTGTGGTGTGTTTGGGCACACATGGTTGAAATGCACCCCACATCACACAGTTGTGTCAGAGGGGACAGCTCTTGGCCTATGAGGTAGTGATAGGGATCCTTCTCTCCCTCCCTCCTTTCATCCCTCCCTCCCTCCATTCCTCCCTCCCTTTCCTTCCTTCTTTTCCTTCTTCAAATACTTTGTACTTACAAGCCCAGTTTCAGTCAGAAGGCAGTTCCAGAAGCTCTGGGAAGGGGTGAAAATAAATGATTTTCCTCTGTGCCTTGGACCTGGAAAGGAGGTGCTTTGATGTTAGCTGACTTCTATGTTAGTCTTTCCATTTCTACACACACACACACACACACACACACACACACACACACACAGTATCAACACTCCTGTCTCCTGCCCCTGTTTCTCAGCCTTTAACTCTCTGGGGCCTTAAGAACTCAACAGCTACATCCTAGGGATTTTGTCTGCCGGAAAGTTGAAGAGAAAGAGGGATCTCTCCTCTCTCGTCCGCCAGAACGGTTCGCTGGTAGAGCTTGGACTGCTGCCCCAGGCCTTCCCCATAGAATTGTATGGCTTGCGACAGGATTCTGTGCCAGCCTGGCATCATGGTCTGCTGTGCTAACCCATCCTTGTACACGTGTTTTGCTGTGAAGAGTTATCCTAGAGCATGATGTTTTTGGTTTGTTTTTTTATTTGGGGACCACACTCAGTGGTGCTCAGAGTTTACTCCTGGCTCTACACTCAGGGACCACTGTTGGTAGGACTCAGAGGACCATATAGAGTGCTGGGGATCGAAGCTGGGTCAGTTGCATGCCACCCAGTGCCCCACCTGCTGGACTATTGCTTCCACCCCAGCATGATGTGTTTTGAGTCCAAGTCAGCAAAACTTCCATTTGGTTTGAAGCTGGAGTCATCAAGACTCCCAGATCCTGGAATCTCTCTTTATAAATCATCCATTACAAATGGATTATGGGTAAGGATGCTTAAGTTCAAAATGAACAGCTGGAAAGTAGATAAAGGACTAAATGTGATAGCCTCTCAGTATTTGTATCGCAAACCATAATGCCCAAAAGTAGAGAGAGTATGGGGAATGTTGTCTGTCATGGAGGCAGGCAGAAGGTGGAAAAGGGGGTTTATACCGGGGATATTTGCGGTAGGGAATTTGCACTGGTGCAGGGATGGGTGTTTGATCATGGTGTGATTGTAACCCAAATATGAAAGCTTGTAACTATCTCATGGTGATTTAATAAAAAAATTTAAAAAATGAACAGCTGAGTGAAAAGAGACATTATCTCTCTTCATAGAACAGATTTCAAGATACATGTTCTTTGAAAAACGTACAGTTAGTACACAGTCTCAGGAAAATTGCTTATTTTTTTTTCAGTCTCACCTCCATTTCACTTAGAGTACAGGATTCATATGACAGCCCCTTACCAAAAGCAAGCTCCTTAAAAATATGTACATATATTTCATACTCAAAAAGCTTCCAGAGGAGTTGAGGGGAACTTGTTACTGTGTAGCAAAGCACATCGAAATCTACCTACTTGCTTTGCTGGTAAATCATCTCCAACTAATAGTAGGAGAGAGATGGAGGTAGGTCTTTCATTTCAGCCTTGTCCCAATGATAAAGGTTGGAGAGGCCATATGCTGAGAGATAGCAAGTTCCTGAGTGGTGAAGATGAGATATAGTTGTCAAAAGCCCCTACTTACATCTTTTTATTTTTAGTGTTGGCTTGTGAGCCATACCCCGAGGTGCTCGGAGGCTACTCCTGGCATGTCACTAGGGTGGTGTTCCTGGTGGTGATCACAGAACCCCATGCGGTATGAGGGATTAAGCCTGGGGTTTCTTCTATTGCAAACTACAACACCCTAAAGAAAGAGTGAGCAAAAGGGAATGCCCTGCCACAGAGGTGGGGTGGGGTGGGGGGTGGGGGGTGGGGTGGGAGGGATACTAGGACCATTGGTGGTGGAGAATGGGCACTGGTGGAGGGATGGGTACTTGATCATTGTATAACTAAAACCCAAGCATGAAAGTTTGTAAGTCTACAACCGTACCTCATGGTGTTTCACTAATAAAATAATAATAATAATAATAATAATAATAATAATAAATAAACCTGAAGTTTCTGCATGCAGACCATGTGGTCCAATTCTTTGAACCATCCCCCCTAGCTCCATTCCATATGTTGAGGGCATATTCCCCGGACAAGTGTGAACAAGGATTCTGCGTCACTTCTACAGAATCTGTGGACACTCGTTCTGCTTTAGCTGTCATGTGTCTGAAAGTATCTCAAAGGATTTATTTTTCTCTCCTCTCTCAGAGGCACAACCCCAGACTCATTTTGAGAAAGTGAATCAAGAATAGTCACATGCAATTATTCGCTGGGGCCCAGCAGTGCATCTGAGTGTGTCTTTGTATTGATGACTACATAGGTGAAGTTCCATCCATCATTTTAAACATGCTCGCTCCCAGATCTGCTCACTACTAGAGTGAATTCATTTCCAGGCAGGTGGAAAACGTAAGGTGAAATACTGGGAGAAGTTGTAAGGGAGGTGGAAATTCCAGAGCCATGGCATGAGGGGGCAGGAGAACAAGGCTGCAACTGGTCCACACATTAAAAAAATTTTTTTATTAGTGAGTCACTGTGAGGTACAGTTACAGACTTACAAACTTTTGTGCTTACGTTTCAGTCACACAATGATTGAGTACCCATCCCTCCACCAGTGCCCATTCTCTACCACCAATGATCCCAGTATCCTTCCCACCACCCCCACCCCATCCCCCCAACCCCCCACCTCTGTGGCAGGGCATTCCCTTTTACTCTCTCCTTTTGGATATCGTGATTTGCAATACATGTATTAAGTGTCCATCATGCTCAGCCTATAGTCTACTTTTAGTACACGTCTCCCATCCCAAGTGGGCCCTCCAAGCATCCTTTACTTAGTGGTCCCTTATCTTATCTGAGCTGCCTTTCCCCCCAGTATGTGAGGATTGCTTCCAAGCTATGGAGCAATCCTTCTGGTCCTTATGTCTACTATCTTTGGGTGTTTGTCTCCCATTCTGTTACTTTATATTCCACAAATAAGTGGTCCGCGCATTTTTAAAATTAGGTAAAGTTGCTGTAAATTGTCCTTAGAGCATACAGCACGTGATGAAATATATGTTCAAGAAAATCTAAGTCTTAGTACCAATGAGAGTCTGAGATGTGTGCTCTGTTACTTGCCATCCCGACTTTGCTATAGAGTCCCTAGCCCGGGTTCAGACACCAAGAAAACAGAGCTTCCATCTCCTCTGAGATCCAGGTTGGGCTTGTTCCTTTCCTTGCTTGCCGTTCTGCACTGCTTCCAAAGCATTATTCCAGGGAGTCTGGCGGAGAATAACTGACTCCTTCCCCATCCAGGTTGAGTGTACTGGACCCTGACACCTCACCTCTGCTGGCTCATCAACTGGTAGTTCAGTATATGGAGAGGCCAGTTGAAAAGGTCAGGAGCTGCCACCCCCAGGGCCTCCCTGGGACCAAGGGAATCATTCCCATACAGCTGAGTCCTCATGTTCCTCTCCAGTGAAACAGTGCTCCTCATAGAAGCAGTGCTGGTTTGCTGTGCTGTCACTAGGAATTGACCAAGTCCAGGTGCAGGGTCCTTGGCTATCAGAGCATTCAGAAAATCATGCAGTTCCAAAGAGCAGAAAGGAGGTGGCTGCCACAATACCCGGGGGTGGGGGGCAAGAAGTAACAGCAACAGGAAGCAAGAATTAGTAACCTTTCACGGGCCAGAAAATGGCAGGAGAGAGGTGCCTTGCAGAGAGCACCAGGAGGCCCTACATGGCAGGTGGAAATAGAGTCAGACCTTTCCTCTACCTCGCTCCAGCTCTCCCCCTCCTCACAGCTGGTTCAGGGCCAGATGTGCAGTAGAAAGCAGCAGAGCAACCACCTCCACCCCATCAGCACCTCCCCTTCCCACTGGGGACTTTTGACTTAACTCAGGTCTGAGCTGGGGGGAGTGCAGATTTGCCTGTAAACTCCGTTTTGCTATAGTGATTGCTGAAAAGCCTGAGAACTTCCAAGAGATTTTTATCCAGTTGCAGAGGGACAATCACTCACACTAAGTTAACGGCAAATGGACTTCCGGGAAGTGGTACTTGGTGAGTACCCTGGCAGCACTCTATTCAGCCACATGGGCAGGATTTAAATCGCTATTGTTTCCTTAAAAGGACTTCCAGATTTCGACTTGCTTCTGAAAAGTCTGATTTTTTTTTTTTTTTTTGCTTTTTGGATCACACCTGGTGACGCACAGGGGTTACTCCTGGCTCTGCACTCAGGAATCAGCCCTGGCAGTGCTCAGGGGACCATATGGGATGCTGGGAATCGAACCTGGGTTGGCTGCGTGCAAGGCAAACGCCCTACCTGCTGTGCTATTGCTCCAGCCCCAAGTCTGATTATTTTTTTTTAAAAAAGATATATTTTTAGCTTTTGGACCACAATTGGCATGCTCAGGGCTTACTCCTGGCTCTGTGCTCAGGAATCACTCTTGGAGGTACTCAGAGACCATATGTGGTGTTGAGGATTAAATCTAGGTTGGATGCATGCAAGGCCAATGTCTTGCCCACTGTAATATCTCTCTACCCCTTATTTTTTTATTAGAGTTTAGGTAACATGGTTATAATGTTATTAACATTACTATTTACAATGATGTTTACATTTATGTATACAGTTACTACAACTCTCTATCACCAAAATGCCCAAGATCCTGTACCACTGTCACTGTTGTTGCCTCTAGCTCACCTTTTCTCTCACCCACCCCAACTGCTCCAATCAATGCTTGGTAACAAGAGTTCACTGCAGTCTACTTCCTTATTTTTTCTCTCTCTAAACCACAGATGAGTGAGATCATCCTATATTTGTCATTCTTTTGATTCATTTTGCTTAACATGATATGTTCTAGTTCCTTCCACACTGCAGCAAAATGTATGATTCAATATTTCTTTATATCTTTACACTATTCCATTGTTTTATACCACAACTTATTTATCCAATCATCAGTCATTGGACATTCCATTCTTTCATACCCTGCCCATTGCACTAAGCATTGTAATGGACACAGGTATCACTACATCTTTTTGAAGGAATGTTTTTGTGTTTGAGGATAGAAAACCAAGAAGTGGAATCACCAGGTCATATAGAAGTTCTAGTCTTACTGTTAGTCTTAGTGTCTTACTGAGGCATCTCTATACGTTTTCATAAAGGATGAACAAGATGGCATTCCCATCAGGAGTGAATGAGGGTTACTTTGTCACTACATTCTTGCCAACATTGATGATATGATTTCTAGTGTTTTTGATATATGCCTTTCTTGCTGGTGTGAGATGATATCTCATTGTCGTTTAAATTTATATTTCTCTGATAATATGTGATGAGGGGCACTTTTTCATATATCTACTGCTTATCTGTATGTCTTCTTTGGGAAAGTGTCTGTTCATCTCTTTCCCCAATATTTCATAGGTTTATTGTTTTGTTGTTGTACTTTGTGAGTGTTTTATATATCTTGGTTATTATGCCCGTATTTAGTGTATGATATGCAAATATTTTCCCCCATGTGGTAGGGTGTCCTTTGATTTTATTCTGAGTATTTAAAAAATAAATATTAAAATATTTTTAGTCCGAGATTTTTTTTGTCATTCAGAAACATTTAATGTGATGTAGTCTTATTTGTTTATTTTTGTTATCTTCCCAGTGGAACCAAATTATTGCAGACATCACTGAAATCCATATTATGAAGACTTCTTTTCTTCATGAATTTTATGGATACTGGTCTAATCTCCAAGTCTATTAATCCACTTTGAATTTACTTTTGTGACTGGTTTGAGATAAGAATCTAGTTTCATATTTTTATATGACTCTCCTAACTCTAATCATTTCAAATGCTTTGCCTTTGTAAACTCCAAACTCGAAGCATTTTCTTCAGGAGTAAGCACTGAGCACCTTTGAGTATGGTTCAAAATTCAAAAATAAAGAATTAAAATAATTGTAGTACATAGTAGAGATGGTAAAGGGACTAAGGGTATTTATTTTGTATACAGTGTAACACAATTTGATCCCCGGCATCACACTACCAGAGGTGATCCTTGAGTACAAAGCCAGGAGTATGTATGCTAGTTCTTCCAGGTGTTGTTCAAAAATCCCAAAAGATTGCTTGGAAATGTCCATTATATTTGATAAACTGTAGAAGAGTATTATTACATCTAGCTGGGATTTGATTATCTGGGTCGTGAATCCAGAAGTGAGAACCTCACAGGAAGATCCCCCATCCTTCCTTGCCTCTGTGAAGTTAAAAGGCTCAGCCAAAAGATGTGTGCCCGGATCCATGCAGTTCACTGGGAAAAGAATCCTTTGGGCCTTTTCTCAACCTATTCCTCCTTTTACAGAAATTGCAATTGTATTAAACGTCATGTATTTTTGTGGTGGTTGTTGTTTTCAAGCGAAACTGTGACAAGTTGTTAGAAACATAAAATTAGAGGTGAGGGCAATATGATAAAGCAGCACACAGTGAGGGGGGAAACAGAAAAGCAGATGTGAAACTGAAGAAGTCAGGCAGCCGGCGGCCATGTGACAATGGGCAAATAATTTTACCGACTCAGGAACCACCAGTGGCGGTCACAGCCAGAGCAAGTGAATGGATCTAAACTCGATATAATGATGCCACTGGGTTGTAATGACTCGGTTAACTTATGTCTGGATACTTGTTTGAGAAGGAAGGGAGATATATAATACATTTTCTTAAGAGTTTTGTTTTTAAATAGAAGTGCTTTTAAAATGAGAGCATTTTGGTGATAAAAGAATCAGCATCAACATGGAGAGAGCTTCAGATAGAGAAGGGAGCACCAAATAAAGGGTGTTGGGAGGATCCTCCCAGGATGGGAGAAGCATGCTGAAAGTAGACTCTAGACCGAACATGATTGCCACTCAATGCCTCTTATGCAAACCACAGCACCCAAAAGGAGAGAGAGAACAAAAGGGAATGCCCTGCCATAGAGGCAGGGTGGGATGGGGAGGATGGGGGGTGGGAGGGATACTGGGATCCATGGTGGTGGAAAATGGGCACTGGTGGAGGGATGGGTACTTGATCGTTGTATACTTGAAACCTAAGCACAAAAATTAGTAAGTCTACAACTGTACCTCATGGTGTTTCATTAATAAAAATTTAAAAAATAACATGGAGAGAGCTTGAGGTGATTCTGTTGTGAGGAATCAGTAACGATGTAAAAGACAATTGCAGGGTGGAATATAAATAACCCAAACCATAAGAACTGACAAAATACAACAAAGATAGCTCTTAGATGGAAAAATACGGTGGTTGCCAGAGGAGGCGGGAGAGTGGATCATTTGACAGTGGGATGGCATTAGAATTTGGTTGTGGGTGTACTGAGATTTGAAGGTGTACTTCTCAAATGGTGTTGTAAACTAATGATACAGCAATAAAGTGAATTTTTATATGAAGAATCAGTTTTGGCTCCTCTATAGTTTTATGTGACAGAAAAATTGCCCTGAAACTTATTTAAGACAAAGAGAAGTTTTTTAGGTAAAATTAAACAGTCCAGGCATAATTTCTTTCAAGAATAGATTGATCCAGGGGCTCTAGGATATTGATAAGGTCTGGTTTACTTTGTCTTTTGAATATATAGGCTATTGAATATATAGGCTTCATTCTTAAGACTCAGGTATAGATAAGATGACAGTCAAGAGCTCATAGACATAGTTATAGACCAAATCAAGCACCTTTCATGTGTATTTGGAGTAAGGAAATAATAAAGGTTAAATGAAGTCAAAGTCAGATAGGATGAGTATCCTGGTGAGAAGAGACTCCAGAGAGATCAAACTCTTTCTCTGCCATGTGAGAACACTGGGAATGTATATACAATATGCAAACAGAAAGAGAGTTCTCACCCTAAATCTGCTCAGTGGGCACTTCACTCAGACTTCTGAAACTTAGGAACTGAGAAAAGAAATGTCTGTTATTTAAGGCTGCCTATCTGTACTTTTTTTGTGGTAGCCAAAGCTAATATATTCATTCTTCCAGCTTACATTCAAGGGCAAAATTGTGTTGTTAACGCTATTTGCCCTAGTTTTACTTTTCAAGATACCAGTTACCCACATTCCAAAAATATCAGGTACAAAACGATACTGAGATAGACAGACAGAAACAGAGAGAGAGAAAGCAAGAGAGAGAACAACCATAGAACCACAGAACTTTGATTACAGTCTACTGTTGCAATAGTTCTATTGCAGTATTATGGTTTTATTCTCTTCCTGTGCCTACCTTATAAAGGATACTTTATCATGGGTATGTATGGACCACAGAAAACATAGTATATGGTCTAAGGTTTGTAACTACCTGCAGTTTAAGGCATCCTCTGTGGGTGTTGGGATGTCTTCCCCATGGATAATGGGGCAACTGCATCGGTTCATTGAGCACAGGTTTGGCTCTAACTGGGTCACTTGCCATTTCCTGATTTAGTCCCTGATGCCTGAAAGTCAGTGATCTCACAGGCTAAGTCCAAGCTTCCACTCATGCTAGGGACCAGATGTGAAATCAGTACTGTGAATGGCAAGAAGCAAGCAAGAGGAAGAATGACACCCCACTAGCAAAATCTGGGTGCAGTAACCAAATAGAAGTGGAAAATCTGTGCCAGTAAAATCTTTAGCAATCATAGAACACAGTTCCTTAGAAAGACCAATCCTTTGAGCTGGTGTTTCTCATATATGGGTCATACAGTGGGCTCCCAGGAGAGTCCAAGTGGTGCAAAGGTGAAAATAGCATCAATGTGTGGAGCATGACATGAGACTAGGGGTGTGTGTAGGGTTGGTTTGATCTCCTCTTCTAAAGACCCATGAAAGCCTCAAACCTCTGGCAGAAAGCTAGAACAAAGACGCACATGAGTGAGTTGTGCTGTGTGGAGAAAACTGTATTCAGGCTCAGCAACTAATGTGGAAAGGCAAATCACCCCAAAACCTGTCTTAGTGGATCTCTAGCCTGGGAAGGTGGCTGTTATCACCTATAAGCTGTCTTCTGAGTCCCACAGGAAAGTGCATGGCCTAATTACTGGCACAGTTTGGAGGCTCACTCTGTAACTTCTTGCCCCAGATTGGTGCTGTTGGGTGCCAGAGGAATTTGGGACCTCCCATGTTCTGCGGTACTTTCCTTGTCTGCCCTTTGACTTTTCCTAACTGCTTACATATTTTAACAACGTTTCCCAGGCAGGGTGTGCATGAAGTTAAGGAGTGAAGTTCAAACTCACTGAGATCATCCTGTTCTGGCATCTTGATCTGACCCTGCATTTTCCTTGGTGATTCTTTTTGATGAAAATTACCGCTGGATAAGCTCACTCTGGACAAGAATTGAATGCTGAAAGTATGTAAAGGTATATACATAATAAGCTTTCTGTACCTGTACTGCAAACCATAATGCCCTAAAGGAAAGAAAGAGTGAGTCAAGAGAGAGGAGAGAGAAGAAAAATGTCTGCCACAGAGGCAGACTGGGGTGGTGGGATGAAGAAGGAGGGAAACCGGGGACACTGGTGGTGGGAAATGTACCCTGGTGAAGGGACAGGTGTTGGAATGTTGTATGAAAAAAATAAACAGAAAATTACTGCTGGGACGGGAGCAATAGTGCAGCAGGTTAGGCAATTGCCATGCATGTGGCAGACCTAGGTTTGGTCTCTGGCACTCCATATGGTCCTCTGAGCCCACCAGGAATGATCTCTGAATGCAAAGCCAGGAGTAAGCCCTGAGCACTTCTGGGTGTGGCCCAAAAACAAAAAAAAAAAAAAGAAAAAGAAAAAATGATCTGCTTGATTTATTAAATTACTGCTTGATCTATTAAATTTCAGAATTGCATCAAGATGACTGGGGCTGTTGTGATAGTAGTGTAGGTACTCCTTACCAAGTGGTCCATAATGTTCCAACAAAACAATGTTTTTATGCCTCCCTGTTGCTTTAAGGATTTTAACAAATCTTCTTACAGAGGAATTTAAAGACTCTAGTAAGTTGGTCTAACTAACAGCAGTTTGCATTAAGTTACTTTACTCCTAATTTACTTCTCTAAGTCCAATATTGTGTTCATCTCATTTTAATTCCAACTCCCTCAAGTGCGCTAGACTTTTCTTTATTAGTGGCGCAAATCCAATCAGGGAAATGAGACTGGATTGGAGAGTTCTATGCTTATGATATGTATTTTAGTTGATTTAGATTCAGAGTTCTATCTTCAGTCATAGAATATAACTGCAAACCTTGATTAAATTGGATATAGGGGGATTTATTCTTCCCTTTTTCACTCCCTGTGAACCTCTTTCTTTACTTCCTCTACTAGGCCTTATTCCTATCCTCCTCCTTCTCCCCTTTCTTCCCTTATCTCTATTTTCTCTTCTTCTTTTCTGCCTTCCAGCCTTTTCTGGTGTGCAAGAGTCAGCACTTGGTGTGGATGCTTGGAGGCAGGGAGTGTGTGAACCAATGATGTTCGTGAGCAGGAACTGAAGCAGAAACCTCACTCACTCTCACCCGGCCCAGGGCCCAGACCTGTCCCCACTGTCTTTGACTTGGAGTGCCAGCTCTTCCCTTAGAGAAGGGCTCCGATATGTTCCTAATCCACAGCCATTTTCTCGTGACTCAGACCAATTAGCCAGAAGAGGACAAACGTTCCTCTGTCTAGAACTGGCTGAATAGCATGAGATACATTTGTTCACAGCTCTTGTATTTAGTTTCTGGGGGTGACTGCACTAATATTTCTCTAGGCCTTCTGGAGTTTGGCCCTCTTGGACTGAGGAACTGCATATTTTTATCTTTGTAGCTGTCTCCACACCAGCACTGGATTGTGGTGCTGTTGGTACAGGAGGTGTTTGATCCAATTCAGCTGGGCCAATGAATAGAACAGAGAACAGTGGAAGAAGCCAGGAAGGTAATACAAGGCCCTGCCCTGCATGTACCTGATGCCATTTCCATCCCTTGTATCACATATGATATGTTCCTTGAGCATTACTAGGAGTGATCTCTGACCACAGAGCCAAGAATAAACTCTGAGCAATTCCAGCTGTGGCACCCAAAACGGGGGAAAAAAAGAAAAGGAGAATGGGAATGTGGTCAGTCCTCTAGGTTTACCACAAACTCCCTCCCTGAACAAGTAAGAGCTAAGGGAGTTTCACATCAGCTGTCAGAGAGCTAAGTTTTCCATCCGTGGGGGTTACTTTGATTCTGGTGACCACTTGGACAAATGCCACCATGATGATTTTCCCAACTCAGCACACATGGGTCATGGAGGAGGAAGATAGAATCCCATCCCTCAGGGTGGGGTGCTGGTCACTGCCAAACAGGTTTTCCCACCCTTCCCATTAGCTGTCTATGGAGTATCCTTCCCCCTGGCTCTCACCAGGCCTTGTTTACAAATTAACATATTCATTAAGAACAAAGGCGTGAATATTTCCATAGATGTGGCTGCAGGGTAATAAGCCATTGGCAAGTACATTTAATACACAGAGTTGACGATCTGGTAACTGGTGAGCCCTAGAAGGATGTTTCCTGCGTGATCCACCATTTGTAGCCCCCTGCCCATTGTCTAAACTAAGTAAAACTTATTTTACCTAGAAACTGTCCCGATCTTGGGGTTTGTTTGTTTGTTTTGCTTTTTGGGTAACACCCAGGGATGCTCAGAGGTTACTCCTGGCTCTGCACTCAGGAATCACGCCTGGCGGTGCTCAGGGGACCATATGGGATGCTGGGGATCGAACCTGGGTTGGCTGCATGCAAGGCAAATGCCCTACCCGCTGTGCTATTGCTCCAGCCCCTTGGACTTTGGGTTTTTATTAGAGTTCCCACAATGGGACTTTGTGCTCCCAGATTTGTCCAAATCACAAGGAGTACTGCAGAGAAATCTCTAGAACTGACACTTCACAGGTCTTCTCTTTCTCAAGGCCTCAACAAGGGTGGGAAAGCTTGCAAACAGACTTGCATTTCTCTGTACTGCGTCCACTGAACAGAAACATGGAAACCAACAATAGGAAGCCATTGCCTCCCATGAACATTGCACAGCTGTGCAGCAAGTACACCCCTGAGCACTGAGGAACCGACTTGAAGACTCACAACTCTGTGTCCCTAGGAGGACTAGCTAGATCTTGCAGTGGGATCTCTTGTGCTCAGCGTTTGTCATGCCTGCTTGTCTAAATGGTAGGTACCAGGTCAGTTCTAATTAACAGAGGAGAAAACTGAGGCTCCGATAGGCTAAGTAGCTTCGCCATGATTGCCTAGCTATGAAGAGCTGCTATTTGAATCCAGGTGAATCTTCCCCAAAGTCCTTTGCAACAGATTAATTCAGTGCCATTGGGAGGGTCAACTTCTGAGCTTCAACCTGGGACAGTGCAGTTCCTGGAGGGAGTCTTTCTTTCCAGTTCCTTCCAGCTCTTAGGGTCATTGCTCACCTTTCCCCCAGGAGCAGGTCCTAGTGTGCACCTAGGAGAGATGCTGCAGCATTTTTCCCTTGAGGAGGTGGTTAGCCACACAGAGACCCATCAGAAGCCACAACAGTGGGAAGGAGCAAAGAGGGACTGGCAAGAATCCAGGCATGGGGCTAGAACAATAGCACAGCGGGTAGGGCGTTTGCCTTGCACAGGGTCGACTCGGGTTCAATTCCCAGCATCCCATATGGTCCCCTGAGCACCACCAGGGGTAATTCCTGAGTGCAGAGCCAGGAGTAACCCCTGTGCATCGCCGGGTGTGACCCAAAAAGCAAAAAAAAAAAAAAAAAAGAATCCAGGCATGTTTATTTCACTAACTGAGGTGGGAGAGAGAAATCTGGGATGCTCTCCTCTTCGATCTCCAGTCCTGCCTGCAGAGCTTTTTCCCGGGTCTTCCAATAGTTTAAGTTGTGGAGGGTTGTAGGGAAAGAGAGGCCAATGGAGGCCATTCTGGACCAGAATGGTTTTCACTTGATCTCCAGAAAGACGTGGAATTCAAGGGAGCCTCCAGATTTTGGTGATCTGTTGGCTGATGTGGTAGAGTAACACTGTATTCTTTTTTAAAAATTTTATTAGTTTTTGTAATTGAATCACAGTGAGGTACAGTTACAAAGTCGTTCTATGACTGGGTTTCACTCAGAGTCTTAGACATCAAATAAAACACTGGTAGGATAAAAGTTTTGCAACCACTTTTATAACTCTAGAAACTCATGTTTTAAACTAAATCATTACACCCTGAGCCTATTTTTATGTACTACAATTATTTCAACTCACAAGATTTTCTAGGTTGGATCTTCTAATAATCCAATGCAGATACAAGCAAATATGTATATTGACATACCAGCATAAGAAAACTGTTGAACCATCAATTTTTATGAAACAGAAGAAAACCTTCTTTGGCTTACCTTCATTAGTTCCTGTACCTTAGTTATTTCAAATCACGAGCCTTTTACAGCAGATACTGTAACAATTCTACACAGAACAAATACAAACATGCTTCTGGACACAGAAAAAGGCCCTTGGTTTTTGCCAAACTTTTTGATATTAGCATATGAAAACACTTGAACTGCCAATGTTTATGAAAGTATGAGAAAACTTTGTTTATTTTTATGGCTTCTTACCTCTGTTATTAGTAAAACAGTCTAAATTCTCATTAGAATTAGCTGAGGCCTAGAAGGCAAAGCTCTGCCCTATCTCACAAAGCTCTTATCTCTCTGCTGCTTTGGGCTCTAGCTCCCTGCCCTTTCTAAACAGTACAGGGCTGGAGTGATAGCACAGCGGGTAGGGCATTTGCCTTGCACGCAGGGGACACAGACCAATCCCAGTTCAATTCCTCCACCCCTCCCGGCAGGCTTACCGAGTGTATCCTGTCTACACGGCAAAAACTGGCAAGCTAAGGATACTGGGATCCATAGTCGTGGGAAATGGGCACTGGTGGAGGAATGGGTATTTGATCATTGTATATAATTGAAACCCAAGCACAAAATTTGTAAGTCTACAACCATAGCTTATGGTATCTCACTAATAAAAAAATAAATATTTATAAATAAATAAATAAATAAAAATGAAGACACATACGTTAAAAAAAAACACTGGCAAGCTACCCGTGATGTATTTGATATGCCAAACACAGTAACAATACTGGGCCCACCCGAGCAAATCAATGAACAACGGGAGGACAGTGACAGTGACAGGCTCTGGGGCAGAGAGAACTTCAGGGATGAGAGAACTTCAGGGAACAGATGTCATTCTGACCTCCCTTGGTGATGCAGCTTGCCCATGTCTAAGGATTTCTATGATAGCAATCTGGCTCCAACATTCAGACTGACAAAAATAAACTACAAACACCACGTATACCAGGTATACAGTTGATCGATCAGTCTGACTCTTCAAAGAAAACTGATGTACTGAGAAAGGGGCAGTTCCCAGGGCAAAGTTAGTCCTGTCAGCTGATTGGGAACCTTGTCCCTGCCCCCGTCATCCTGTTTCCCAGCCTGATCAGCCTGTTTCCTGCTTGTTAAAAATAGGCTAAGAAAGCGCTTTTGTTAATATAAAGCTGGCAAACTAAATCATGGCAAAGTTGCTGTAAGCCTATGGTGGTGAGATGTTACCATTTTTGGTTTTCCTAGTTCTGAGGTACAGAGTTTGCATTTTCTTGTCAGACATGGGGATAGGCTGCTTTAATAACACTTCTTCATCCCTGATATTAAACAGTTAATCACATGTAATCTGGTACTTTTCTGCCTCCTCTGCTTGATAATCCCGCTTATTTTGCTTCCTGTAAAAAGATCTAACTGCAAAATTGTCTGACAATGGAAACTGCCATCCACTGGTCATCTTTACCTGTGTTCTAGTTTATACTCACGTGGTATTACAAAGGTCAACAAGACCCTCCTTATTTAAACTACCTAATTGGAAGCTCTTCCAATGTTTTAATAAGCAGCCCAAAGGAGAATCTTTGGGTATCGATGTAGGATTGCCCATAATTCCTGAGTGTCAGCAATTTTTTTCATTTCATTTCATCATCCTGTTATTCATCGATTGTCTCGAGCAGGCCCCAGTAACGTCTCTTTCATCCTAGCCCTGAGATTATATTCAAGGCTCTTTAGAAGAATGAGACCCATCATTGTTACTGGTATTTGGCATATTTGGTACGCCACGGGGAGTTTGCCAGACTCTGCCCTGTGGGCAGGCTACATTTGATAGCCTGCAAGTTTGTCCAAAGTAGGAATGAGATAATAAGATGTCATAAAAAGATGTCCTGATAAGACGTCGCGCAGCCGCAAATGCGGCCGCGCAGTTCTGGGAGCTGAATTTTATAGTCTCTGAGTCTTGGCCGTTGATGGAATTACACAGCGCCAGGGGGTCAGGTGGTGGGTGTGACCCCCGCCTACTGGGATTTGGAGGATCTGGGTGGAAGATGCTCGACTCCAATCCGAGTAGGCTTGGAGATCTCGGCCCCAGAACCCGCGTGGCTTTGTCCCTCTGCCAGTACCTTCATGTGTGCGGAGAGTGGTCTCAGCATGGTGGTGGCTGGTCCTGGAGGTCTTCGGCTGCCGGAGCCCTGGTCGGGGCAGGGAGGAAAGCTCAACCCGCTCCCCTCCAAGGGGCCTCGGCGAGGAACAGCCAGGTGCGGGGGCAGAAGACTGCACTGTTCTCGTCCAGGAGCTGGATTTTATAGTCTCTGAGTCTTAGCAGTTGATGGGATTACACGGCGCCAGGGGGCCAGGTCAGCAATAACCTATGAAAATGAAGGAAAAACCTAAAACAGGGTGCTTCCTTAGCAAACTTCTTCCTGATCTCTTTAATTTTTCCCAAGGGGCGTTGCCCCCTGCTGCCTAGACTCCAGCATGGGAGTTAAAAGGAAGTTTTGTGTGTGTCTTTTTAAAGGTTCCTTGCATCCCTTATTGGTTGGCAAGGATTTACAAAGGATGCCGAAAACCCCAGGGAGGTTGAGTTAGTCTAAATCTCTCCAGGCATCATTGCCCATTATCTTAGTTTCTCTGTCAGCTTAGGCTCCGGGGCAGAGTTTTATGTTCCTGGGAAACCTTGGGACCGCTGAGATAGGACTTGGGGATGGAAGATGATGGAGGAGAGGTGGAACATCTGGTGAGAGAAAACTGTGGCTTCCTGTATCACTGCCAAGGGGAAACTGAGGCTTCCTCTTTCAGATCTTTCCACGATCATTGTCTTTCATCTTGACAACTTATCAAATAGGTGCCCATATTACTCCCATTCGAGGAAGTAGAAACTGAGGCGCAATGCATTCGAGAGACTCACTTGAGGTTCAAGATCTCCTAAGAAGTGGTGCTGGGACTCATCTGCCCTACCCCGTTTTCCTGCCCAGCCCCTGCTTACCCACACTGCTGTTCTGCATCCTCTGGTGGCCCTACAGGGGTTCTTCAGTCAGCCTTGCAGTGACCAGCTGGCGTAACTGCAGCATAGCAGCAGGTCAGGTGTCTGTCAGGAACCTCTGCTTCCCCCAGTGCCCAGGTTGGGAGCATTAGAATGCCAGGGTGCGGGTTCCTCTCTTGAGTTGTGCAGCCAGCCACCCCCCCCCCCCGAGAAGGCTGCAAATGCCCCTGCAGACTCATCAGTGCTTACCTCCACCACATTTGTCCCTCAACTGTCTGTGTCTTCCTTCCCATTCTCTTCCTTGAAAACACGCCACCAGTACAGCTTCCAAGGGATCCAGAGGTGATTTCTTCTTAACAGATCAGTCTGGGTGGGGGGCCAGGGGCTGGCCCCAAGATCTGGAGGACAGGCTTTGCATGCAAGGACCTCAGGTTCCATTCCCGGCACTACCCAGTCTGATGAGCACTGCTGGGTGTGGCCTCCCAACCTCACTAAATCAAATTTCCACATGCTTTCCATTTACATTTAACTCCTGTATGTGTTCTCCGGGTGCAGCGCTGTGGCCAAGATGGCCTCTTTGCTGGAGTGCTTGCTTTGCTTGTGGGAGACCCAGTTTTGACTCCCATCACCCCATGGTCCCCTGGCATCTCCCAGAGTGACCACTGGGCATAGCCCCTGCATGTGCACCTCCTGGCATGGACCCAAAGCAAAATTTTATTTATTTATTTATTTATTTATTTATGTATTTGCTTGCTCTTTGGGTTACACCCGGCGATGCACAGGAGTTACTCCTAGTTCATGCACTCAGGAATTCCTCCTGGTGGAATTCCTTGCTGGGGACCATATGGGATGCTGGGAATCGAACCTAGATCGGCTGCGTGCAAGGCAAACGCCCTACCCACTGTGCTATTGCTCCAGCCCCCCCAAAGCAAAATTTTAAAGGTGACCCTTTTAGGTGTGCTGAGTGTCCTTGTCCCCCTCCCAAGGCAGACTGGCTTCTCTCTGGTCCCCGACTGGGTGCTGATGTTGGCTGCACTCAACCCCAACCCCAGGATGTTCTAACAGCCACCCCTGCCGCCATGTGGCACACAGAGCAGGGTCATTTCTGGGTTCTATCTCTCACCGCTGGCCTGGTCCTACAGATTGTACCTCACATGCACGCAGGGATGAGGAATCAACAGCAGGTGAGCTGGAGTCTGTTGGGTTTGAAGACAGTGTGCCAAGGCTTGAGCACTGTGTAGCCTCAGCGCCCTCCCATGGTGGCATGGCAGGCTGGGCCACGGGTGCTGATGGAAGATCCCCAAATGCCTTCTGTTCCACTGGTGGGGCGCTTCTGATGGTGTCTGGTGGAAGATTCTCTTTTCAGAAGATGGGCTTGTGAAGGAAGTAGCCATCTGAAAAAATCACAGTATGATCCTGAGAGCACAATGATCCTGATGCTCAGAGCCTTCTGGATTCAGGGAACTGCTCCATAGGGCCTCTCCAGAATCTTCTAGGAATCGTCTAGAGGCCAGGCTTTCTGGTTGGTGATGACAGCCATCCATGAGAGGGGCTGGGCGCTTGCCTGAAGTCTGGCCTGGCCACTCAGCTCACCCCAGGCTCAGGGCTAGATGCAAGTGCTGGGCAGCGGGAACCAGGATGCCTCAGAGCTGGAACTGTGTCAGCCTGGAAAGAGCCAAAGACTGAATCTGGCCAGGACAAGAAATACAAATTGCTAGAAGGCTCTTTGGCTATCATGGAAGAATGAGGGGAATGGGTCGTCAGGGGGGTGGGATGAGGATAGAGAGAAGAGAGAGGTGTATAGTCTGGGAGGGGAGGGGAGGAGAAGAGAGATTGGAGAGAGGAGAGAAAGAAAAAGAAAGGAAGAGAATGGAGAGAGAGGAGAAAATAAGAGAGGAGAAAAGCAGATATAGAGGGAGGGAGAGAGAGAGGGAGAAAGAGGGAGAGAAAGGGAGAGAGAGGAAGAGAGAAGGAGAGGGAGAGGGAGAGGTAGGGACAGAAGGAGAGGGAGAGGGAGAGGTAGGGACACAGGGAGAGACAGAGGGAGAGACAAAGGGAGAGAGAGAAAGAGAGAGGGAGAGAGAGAGAGGGAGAGAGAAAAAAATCACCCAGGCATCGAGTGAGAAGCAGAAACAGACAAATAGGAAACAATAAAGCTGAACTAACAACTTAGAGGAAAAAGACCACTTTATAAATTTACTGAAGTTACTTAAAAAACATGGTCAAGACCAGGTTGACCAAACTTCCCTCTTGGTTTCTAATGCTGTGCAAGTGGAATCCTAAGATTTTGCAAGAAATGGATTCATTGAAGAAAGATTATATTAGGCTTGTAGTATGAGATTAACTAAAGCAGGACAGGAAATTAATATTAGAAATCGCTTCAATACAGGCAGGGCACAAGTATGTTATTAAGAATATGTCTTGGTTAACTAAAAACGTGCTTCCAAATACCAAATCTTCTTTTGCGGGGGAAATAGGGCCATACCTGGCAGTGCTAAAGGGCTACTCCCAGCTTAGTGCTCAGAATCTGGGGCAGTGCTAGGGGACCGCGTGGTGCTAGGGATCAAACCCAGGTCTCCCACATGCATAGCCGTTTGAGCTTAGCTCTCCAGCCCTGTAATTTCTTGTAAATGGACAGTTATATATATTTCTTGGCATGATATTGCCCTCTTCTGGACAATCCTAAAGATCGTCAGAATGTCCAAACTTCCACTCTCCCATCGTCTGCAGCATGACTGAGGCGTGAACTCTTAGCAGTAGGCAGAGACCAGAGTTGTTCACTGGCAAAGGGATTGCTTTGGGGGTCAAGAGCCATAAAAGCTTATTTGAATGCCCTTTTTTGAATTACATGCAATATCTTTACCACTAGGTACCAACAAATATAAATGTGGGTCCAGCGAGGAAGCAATGTAGTTAAGGTGCCTTTTCTTGCATGTGTTCGACCCCAGTTTGATCCCGGACACCTCATGGGTCCCCTGAGCATCACTAGGGATCACTAAAACACAGAACCAGGAGTGGTCCCTGAGGACCTCCAGGTGTGGCCCCCAAACTAAAATAAAATGTAAGTGTGGATTCGCCCATCTATGAGATGTTGGACTTCTTCATCAAGACCCTGAATGAATGGTTTGATTCTCTTCGTGTTCCTGGAGCAAGCAGATGCCATTCGGTTATACTAGCACGCGACAGGGACAAATGGAGACATTACTGGTGCCTGCTGGGGCAAATCGATGAGCAATGGGATGACTAGTGATTGTTATTATTTTTGCATTTTGGGTCACACCCACAGGTGCTCAGGGGTTACTCCTGGCGCTGCACTCAGGAATTATTCCTGGTGGTGCTCGGGGGACCATATGGGATGCCAGGGATCAAACCCAGGTTGGCTGCATGCAAGGCAAATGCCCTACCCCCTGTGCTATCGCTCCAGACCCAAGTATTAGGATTTAGATCCATGTAGGTTACCATGAGGGCATAGGAACCCATGAACCCCGACACACAATTAAAACAAAGAAAAAGGCCAGTACATAATAAATAAAGCTGACTGTTGTAAAATATAATTACAATTTATTTGATATTACTCCAAGCATAATACTATGGTCTTCCTGTTAGTTTTCTAAGCAATGTAGGAATTATTTGCCTTTGAAGATTGGAGCGTGGAGATGCAAGACCTCCAGGCACTGGAGGGGGCGTTCTGTGTCCTGGCTGTGAGCTTTGATCAGCATTAAACTGGTCGCTGACTTGGCAGATACAGTGACAAGCTCACATCCATCATTTCTCACTCATTCTCAACATATTGAATACTCGGATATTTTCCTTTTGAAATTTGGAACCCATTCCATAATGGAGTTGGCAGATAAAGACGAGGTTGTAAATCAGAATAATTGCACATGTTTTCTTTTTTCTATATTTTTCTATTTCTTCTTAGCAAAAAACATGAATTTTGTGTATAATAGAAAAGAAGGTGATTAGCAGACCGTTAAAAATCAACTTTCATTACTCCTGGGCATCTTAACTGACTTTTATTGTTGTCATTATTGTGAACACTGGATTCTGGTTTTCATTATTTTTTTAAAAATTCCCCTTTTCTATTGAGTCACCATGACTTAACTTACTTTTAACAGCCCGAATTTACTTTTCATGGAAACGATGCTTATACGTACATGACAAGCTTCATTTAGAACATATGTTTGTAAACAAGTCTTCATTCCAAGATGTGCAGTGTTTGATCTTCTTTCAAAGAGGCATAACCAATGCAAATTTTGTGTTGACAGTACTGCTCGTAACATTTGCAAACTATTATATTGGAATCCACTGACCAAAGGAAACCCTAGCGGCTGCTCTAGGTAAGGATGTTGCCACACACTAATTCAGTCATATGAAGCTGAGGTGATTCTGCTCAGTGAACTAGGTCAGGAAGTGAAAGATAATAGCCACAACATTTCACGTTTCACATTTCACTCCCATGTGGAACATAAATAACCGAAGCCAATGTGTTGCACACCCAGCTTCCAAGTGGGCTTTGGATGAATACCTACTCTCAGTTTGGGGGTTCCCATGGCAGGCAGGCCACTGGGACAGGCTTGCAGATTTCCACCTCAGAGGAAAGCGCTTGGATGGGCCGATGCTGTGGTTTCCGTTTTTTAGGATATCGGGTGATGTGGATGGAGCCATCACCGCTTGGGTAGGCACCCCTTCCTCCCTCAAAAGGCTGGAGCGATAGCACAGCGGGTAGGGCGTTTGCTTTGCACGCAGCCAACCCAGGTTCGATTCCCAGCATCCCCGAACACCACCAGGAGTAATTCCTTAGTGAAAAGCCAGGAATAATGCCTGTGCATTGCCGGGTGTGACCCAAAAAGGAAAAAAAAAAAAGGCAAGGGGGCATTCTTCCCAGACTGACATGGGAGCAGTCTTAACAATTTCCTTCTGTGCTTGACAGCTCTGGGGAACAGAGACACTGCCCCGAGGCGGCAGAACACATGCAGCTGAACTGTCACTTGATCCCAGGATGCTTGTCCCTGTGCCCAGCTGAGTCCCACCAAACCGGTGTGCCACACACATCACAGAAAGGACTCACGTCACTGTACAGTTTCAGGGATGCTGAGCTGGGGCAGGACTGGCCCAGCCAGGAGAAATCCAGCAGGTACTTTTCCAGGACATTCGGGCTGCTTTTTGTCTCCGCCTGTGAGCAAGAGCCTGGCAGGGTGATGAGGAGGGAACTAGCAAAACCTCCCAGTTGGGAAGGTGTCCCTGGGCTGGTACAGAAGCAAGTGGAAGGAAAGTTTACAGCAAGAGGCGGAGCTGCCTCACAGCCTCATCTGGCGGTGGCCTGGGACCAAGCAGCCTTGCCACTGCACAGGGACCTTCTTGTCAACGGGAGACATCGTGGCTGTCACGGCATGTTCTCGTCCTTACGCTTTTTTTTGGGGGGGTGTTCATGCCCAGACATACACAGGGGTTACTCCCGGCTCTACACTCAGGAGTTACTCCTGGCAGTGCTCAGGGGACCATATGGGATGCTGGGAATCGAACCCGGGTCGGTGTCGTGCAAAGCAAACGCCCTACCCGCTGTGCTATCTCTCCAGCCCCTTTTATGCTTTTCTTAGACCGTTTTCTTCCCCCTCGCTGACTTGATCACAAAAGCAGCCAAGGGCGGATGGAGATGTGGTACTCATTCTCCCTGCAACTGCGACCTGCCTGGCGTAGCTCACACAGTCCAGACACTGCAGGCTGCCACCACCCGGCTGCCAGGCGATGAGCTGTGGGACCCTCGGCTCCCCCCTCCACAAGGGCAGCTGCCAGCAGGATGGAGGGGAGGTGATGCAAGCCCAAGGCCCAGCATTAGGGGACAGGCGCGTGCTGAGCTCCAAGCAGGAGGACCAGCAAGCAGGCACCACGGGCTGACTCCGGAACGTGGGCAGCTGCGCACCTACCATCCCACCTCCCCCCCCCCCCACACACACACGTGGACCTGAAGGGCAACCGGTCAGCGGAAGGGAAGGCCCGTGTCAGCCACAGAGAAGCTCATGTCGGACTGGCACTGAGGAGACAGGGAGGGCGTCCTCGCCCACCCCCACCTGGGGTCTGTTGCACGCGGGGCGCCGCGCTGATGCCTCTAAGGACCCACAGCTGTGAGCACTCTGTGAGCGCCTGCGCCAACGATGCAGGAGGAGGAGGAGGAGGAGGAGGAGAAAGAATAGGAGGAGGAGGAGCAGGAGGAGGAGGAGGAAGAAAAAGAGGAGGAGGAGGAGGATGAAGAGAAGGAGGAAGACCACCTCGGTGAAGGTGACTCGGAAGGTGACGATGAAGGTGCCAGGGAGGCGGGAGGAAGGGACAAGCCCTCTGGTCGCCCGGGCTCAGGTGCGTTCGTGTCTCGGACTGTGTCAGGCCGGCGGTGGCCCGCGACCCACAGGCCACGCTGTCGGGGCTCCAGGCTGTGAGCTCTGTGCCACGCGGCCTTTCCTCGTGCTGAGACTCGGGTGAGTCCGTCAGGGACTTCCGACGGTGGCACAGAGCGTTGCCCGTGTCTCTTCAACCGGGCTCTGCGCGGCGTCAGAGCAGAGGCCACGAGGCCGCGCCGGCTCTGCGGGTCCTGCGGGTGTGGGTCTGTGTCAGCGTCTCGCTCTGCCTGGGCACGCGTGTCCCCAATGGGGTGCCAGCGCGCAGGGCCCATCCCGGCCGCGGGTCCCGGTGGCGGCGGTAGCTGCCCAGCTCGGGGCGCAGAGAGCAGAGGCGCCCTCGGGTTCTCAGGGACCGGCCGTGCGGGAGGGCAGCGCCCACCGCAGTCCTTGGCCCCGGGGCCGCCCGGACCGGTTTCCCAGGTGCCCGGGCAGTGGCACACGCGTGGGCCTGGGCTCAGGAGGGCGCGGGCTGTGTCCCTGCCCTCTGCAAGGCTCGACTCGGGGTCCCGAGAGGCGCTGTCCCCGCACAGAGCGTCTGGAATGCAGGGAGAGGCTGGCAGCGCCCTGGGGTGCGGGGCGCCCTGCTTCTGCCTCCAGGCGCCTGCCCTGGACCAGAGCTTCGTGGGGGCGCAGAGCCGCGTGGGCCGGGCAGGAGGCAGCCGGGCCAGGCGGTGCTGGGGGGCTGCAACCTTCCACACTCGGCGTGAGCACTAGCCCGGGAGTCCTCCCTGTCCCCTATGAGGTCCCTGGCGCTGCTGAAACACGTTGGCCCACGCTGTGGCCGCTCAGCGTTCCTCCCGCCTCTTCGCAGCCTGGACGCTCACAGCCGCCGCCCGGGTTCAGGCTGTTGGTGTCACAGGGTCCCACTCATGGCTGGGCAGGCCTGGGCTGTCACCATCGCCTGTAGCGGGGCGTCCAGTTCAGGCCCAGGAGGACGCATGCAGTCATGTCCCCACTGTGCTTTCTTGAGACCCTTGCAGGCCCCGCCTTGCTCGTGGATTCCCAGGGGCTGACACACTTTGTCCTCAATTTCCCCTTCTGGTCCATGACTATATTCAGTTGAAGAGATGTTACCTCCCAAATGTTCTTTTTGTTCAACATTACCTCTCAAACGTTCGTTTTGTTTGGGGAACTTACCGAGCAGTGCTCAGGGCTCACTCCTGTCTCTACACTCAGAGATCTCTCCTGGGAGTACTCAGGGTACTGTATGGGATGCTGAGGATTGAACCCGGGCTTGCTGCATATAAAGCAACTGCCTTAACCTGCTGTGCTATCGCTCAGACCCCAAAATGTTCTTTTAATTCACTTATTCATTAATTACCAAATGTTCCCAGTAACGACAGAGTATAAGTGCACCAGCACTAAGTTACAGGAAAATATTCCTATCAGAAGTCTTCTATCAATGACACCACTCTTTCTCTATTCTCTGGGCAATGTTCCCTCACCCAGGTTTCTATCTCCGTGGGCAGAATCATTAGGAATTGCTCCAGAACTAGTAGCTCCAGGATTTGTTCCTTAGAACGTATCTTTGGCTTCAGGGCTAGAGCGATAGCACAGCGGTAGGGCGTTTGCCTTGCACGCAGCCAACATGGCCGACCCGAGTTCGATTCCTCTGCCCCTCTCGGAGAGGCCGGCAAGCTACCGAGAGTATTCGATATGCCAAACACAGTAACAACAAAGTCTCCAATGGAGACATTACTGGGCCCGCTCGAGCAAATCGATGATCAACGAGAGGGCCTTTTTTTTTTATTCCTATCAGAACACTTTACTGTTTTTGCATAGTAATCCTTGATTGCAATCGCCCCATCTTATGCTTTATTTCCTGAGTGTTTGCTTTGCAGTGCCGTTGCTGAAATCCAGGGCTCACACATGTACGCCACCCACTTTTCCACCTCCGCAGATTCAAGCCAATTCTATTCTTTATTCCAAACATGAGTGTACTGCATGAGCCCCGCCAATAATTTGACATTTATCTCTTGATTGTGTATACTGTGCTGAAGTGATGCTTGGTTTAAGACCTGTCAATGTGAGCCCATATTAAACCCCCACCCACATGCTCACGAAGAGGGCAGTGATGGACAAGAGAACCCGTGGGCACAGGCACATTTCTCTCTGCTTTCTCTGCCTGCCCCAGCAAACTTTGACTAGCCTTGCAGCTTTGCTTCTGTGGCCCTGAGCTCCTCATAGGAGCTCTCCTCCTCCTGCGCAGCTCAGGTGCCAGGTCATTTGTCATGTTGACTTCTCGACCTAGGTACACATAACTGTTGCATTCGGAGATGGTCATTCCATTGAGAGCGAATGGGGCGTCAGGAATGAGGCTGTTTCTCATAAACATTGTCTTCGTAAGATTCGGCTGTAGCCCGACCTTGCCACACTCACAGTCGAAGTCAGCCAGCATTTGTGCAAACAGGATGAGAACGCTATTGGGGTCTCCCAAAGAGGAATTGAAAGAGCTATGCTTGGAGTATCACGTTTCACTCAAATGAGAGAAAGAATCCGGAGTTCCGACATCCGTCGATGATCAAGAATCAGGGACGCTGTCTCTTTTGCCAAGGTGTCAAAAATCAGATGGGCTGGTCATGTAATGAGATTTAGAGACGACCGCTGGACTAGAGCCGTTACTGACTAGATTCCATGGGACGTCAAAAGACTGCGTGGCCGCCCACCTACCAGATGGTCAGACTTCTTCATCAAGATCCTGAACGATCGGTTTGAGGCTCTTTGTGTTCCTAGAACGAACAGATGCCATTGGGCTACACTAGCACGTGACAGGGACAAATGGAGACGTAACTGGCGCCTACTCGAGCAAATCGACGATTAACGGGAAGTCAAGTGATCAAGTGATCAATTCATTCATTTATTTTGCTTTTTGGGTCACACCCGGCAATGCACAGGAGTTACTCTGGACTCTGCACTCAGGAATTACTCCTGGCGGTGCATGGGGGACCATATGGGATGCTGGGGATTGAACCTGGGTTGGCCACATGCAAGGCAAATGTCCTACCTGCTATGCTATCACTCCAGCCCCTGAAGTAGTGATTTTTTTAAATGTCACATCCCTGCCCTTTCACCCAGCGTGGCAATGACAGTACACCAGGACAGAACAGTCTGTCAGTCACATAGTAGGCAGTGCGGTGTGTTTCTCTCAGAACTTGGGGTCTCAGACTCGACCCTGGAGCCGACAGCATCCCTCCCTCCCATACAAACAAGCAGTGTTTGACTTTTACCTAAGGTCCTGCCTTGGCAACACAATGGACCCCATCAATTTCTGAGTCTGTGAGCATCTGTCTTGGTAAATCATCATGTCAGCAAAAGGACTTTGTTTCCCTTCCCTAAGTCACAGGAAGAGGGACTCATGCCTAGGATAGGTTGAGCCTAGAGAAATGAGCTTGAGACGAGTCCTTCTTCTCCTTCTCCTCCTTCTCCTTCTCCTTCTTCTCCTTCTCCTTCTCCTTCTCCTCCTTCTCCTTCTCCTCCTCCTCCTCCTCCTCCTCCTCCCTCCTCCCTCCTCCCTCCTCCCTCCTCCCCCTCCCTCCTCCTCCTCCTCCCTCCTCCCCCTCCCTCCTCCTCCTCCCTTCTCTTCTTCTCTTTTCTTCTTCTCTTTTCTTCTTCTTCTCCTTCCCCTTCCCCTTCCCCTTCCCCCTCCCCCTCCCCCTCTTCTTCTGTCACACCCAGCGATTCACAGGTGTTACTCCTGGTTTTACATTCAGGAATTACTCCTGGTGGTGCTCAGGTGACCATATGGGATGCTGGGAATTGAATCCGGGTCGGCCACGTGCAAGACAAGTGCCCTACCCACTGTGCTATCACTCCAGCCCCAAGAGACGAGACTTTTTATACCTGTGTCTAATTGCTTCTGATACTTTTCAGTGCTGTGTTCACCCATGAGAGGTCCATTGGAGAGGTTTCAAACAAAAGGGTAGATTGGTTTTTCTCTTTTACTTTTTTGTTTGGGGGACCACACTTATAGTGCTCAGGCCTAACTCCTGGCTCTGTGCTTAGGGATCACTCCTGGTGGGACTCAGGGGGTCATAGGGGGTGCCTGGGATAAAACTTGGTTTGGACATATGCCAGAAAAGAGACCTACACAGTGTACTATCTCTTGGCCCCAGCAAGATCAAAATTTATGATTGGAGGGATGTCATTCAGAAATTGGTAGGCTGAGACCAGAGAGGTCATTTGTCTTGCACACAGTCAGCACAGGTTTGATTCCCGGCACCCCATGGGGTCCCCCTGAGCTTGCCAGGAATGATACCTGAGTGCACAGCCAGGAGTGTCCCTTGACTCCCCCCAGATAGAAATTAACCTGCTCAAACTGCTATATAGAAATTACAGAGATATGTAAATAATTAGTATAAGCTACTTTCATAAAAACTGTTCATGTGCTAGTGACTTTAATGGAACTAATGGAATCACTCATGTCTCCCTAGAAATAATGTGATTGAGAGGCTGTGGCTCAGAGAGAATTCTTTTCCCCTTCCTTGCATTTGGTATGCTTAATGGAGAGGGTAATTAAATCTCTCCAGAAAATATCTTCAGACTGTTGATTAAGATGGGACAATTCTTTCAATAAAACAATGTCATACTTGAGAGATTCATATAGAAGAAAAATTAAGGACTCTAGCATTGTTCAGGATAAAGTGTATAATGTGATGTTTTAATTTTGGAGTCACACCTAACTGTGTTCCTGGCTCTGTGCACAAGGATTGTTCCTGGTGGAGCTTAGGGGGAAACATATGTGGTGATGGGAATTGAACCCAGGTCAGCCACACACACCTTACTTGCTGTAGTATCTCCCTAGTTCCAAAATTATGTTTTGGGATGAGAGCCCACCCAGCATTGCTCAGGATTTACTCCTAGCTCTTGCTCAAAGATTATTCCTGGCAAGTTTCAGGAGACCATATGTAGTGCTGGGGGATCAAACCAGGGTTATTCCTGTGTGTAAGCCCTTACCCCTGTTCTCGCTCTTTCTTTTTTAAATTTTCTTTTATTTTTATAAAGTTGTTCAGAATAATACATTACATTTAATATTCGAACACCAGTTCCACCACCATTGCACTTTCCCACCACCATATTTCGAATGCTTCCATCCCAAATCCCAAACCATGCCCCCCAAAGCAGAAACAAAATAATTAATTTTGTAGTGCTTATTATGAATAATCTGTTAAAAAATGGTCCAACACTTAGCACAGAGAGCCACCCGCTTGGAGCAGAAAAGCAAATGGACTATGTGTTAAACCGTGCCACCAAGCCTGCCCGGAGGGGAAAGGGCGTTGTCCCACTCGCCCACTCCTCTCTGGAAAGAAAGATGGCGGCCGCACGGGAGCCTTGTGGACAGCAGGTTTGAGCAGGGGGCGGGGGGCAGCGGGGGCCTCATGGGAAGGGGGGCGTTCTGGGCCGTCCTTCACGCCCGACCGAGGTCGCCAGCTGCCCCCCACGAGCGGCTCTCTGGCACGGCCACGACTCCAGGGCACAGAAACCAATCTCTTAACTATCTAACTTTTAATAGAAATTCTTCCAGGGTCAATAAGTAAAATAGCAGAAATCCAAAACTGCAATAGCGGCCGCGCGACATCATTTTATTCTTAAACCAAGTTGTAGAAAGCAAATCATTTCACAACGCTGTTTCAGCATGTCTGATTGGGGGGGGGGGGTCGTAAACTCTAAACAATAATTGTGCATCTTCTATAGAAACAATGTATCTAGTCAAAGTAGATAGAGTATTAACTAGAACTCATCTGCCTCACAGGAATTGGGAGGGGTGGGAGGTGGGGTTCTATTGGGGTTCGCGGTTAAAAATAAGTATTGGTAAAGGGAAATGTGTTTGATATTTACATGACTGAGACCTAAACCCGAAAGCTCTGTAACTTTTCCCACAGTGATTCAATAAAGAAATAAATTATAAAAAAAATGGTCCAACAAAGTTTCCTTGGAGGAAACTGTGTGAAGATTGTTGTATTTCATCCTGGAGCCATTAAGCCCTTATATAAGAGATTGTTAACATGCTAATTCATCGATTGCCTCGAGCAGGCCCCAGTAACGTCTCCTTCGTCCTAGCCCTGAGATTATTTTAAAAAGTGCCATATTCAAGGCTCTTTCAGAGTTAGGAGAATGAGACCCATCATTGTTACTGGTATTTGGCATATTGGGTACGCCACGGGGAGTTTGCCAGACTCTGCCGTGTGGGCAGGTTACATTTGGTAGCCTGCCAGTTTGTCCAAAGTAAGAATGAGATAATAAGATGCTTCCGGGAGCTGGGTTTTATAGTCTCTGGGTCTTGGCCGTTGATGGGATTACACAGCGCCAGGGGGCCAGTTGGTGGGTGTGACCCCTGCCTACTGGAATTTGGAGGATCTGGGTGGAGGATGCTCAGCCCCGATCCGAGTAGGCTTGGAGATCTCAGGCCCGGGACCCGCATGCCTTTGTTCCTCTTCCGGTACCTTCATGCGTGTGGAGAGTGGTCTCAGCATGGTGGTGGCTGGTTCTGGAGGTCTTTCTTCGGCTGCTGGAGCCCTGGTCGGGGCGGGGAGGGAAACTCAACCCGCTCCCCTCCAAGGGGCCCCGGCGAGGACAGCCAGGCGTGGGGGCAGGAGACTCTGTGCTGTTCTCTTCCGGGAGCTGGGTTTTATAGTCTCTGAGTCTTGGCCGTTGATGGGATTACACGGCTAATTGACATGCTAATTAACCCCTATCAAATGTTGTGTGCTACTCTTGGTACATCAGTGGTGTAGAGTATGAGAGATCATGTGTTTGCAAATGTGGCGGCGCACTCCAGGAATTCTAAAATTTAGAATGAATTATACAGCAGATTCACTCATGGGTGAGGCTTGCCCGAGCCTGTGGAGAGTGGCCGTGAGCGTGGAGGTGATTGAGTTCTGGAGGTTTTTGGATGCCAGTATTCTTTTGGGGCAGGGGTGGGGGGGAAATTCACCTGCCCCCCCTCTGAATTGCTCTGTTAAAAAAACAGTGTGGCGTGGGATCTGGAGCCCTGTTCTCTCTTTTCGACCTAATGTTATTCTTGCATAATTTTCATGCTTATCCTTGCATTTTTTCATTTATATCTACTCAATAGAAAATAATTTATGCCTCAATACTTTATTTTTATGTGCTGGAATAATAGTATAGGCAGCGGACCTGGGTTCTATCTCTATCATCCTATATGGTCCCCCATGCACCACGAGGAGTTGTCCCTGAGTACAGAGCCAGGAGTAAGTCCTGAGCACTGCTGGGTGTGACCCCCCTCCAGCCCTCCCTAATCCTTTATATTTTTATAGAAGTCTATTTCTCACACTTACCTTGAGTTTTAGAAATATTGACATTTTCAAATTTTCTTTGCTCGAGTGGGCCCAGTAACATCTCCATTGGAGATTTTGTTGTTACTGTATTTGGCATATCGAATACATCACGGGTGGCTTGCCAAGCTCTGCCGTGCGGGCGAGATACTCTTGGTAGCTTGCCGGGCTCTCCGAGAGGGGCGGAGGAATTGAACTCGGGTTGGCCATGTTGGCTGCGTGCAAGGCAAGCGCCCTACTGCTGTGCTATCGCTCCAGCCCATTATTATATGTTCCTTAACGATTAGCATGATTCATAAATATTTTTTGCTGATTCAATTTAATATACTGTAGTTTAGAATCTAAATTGAGGGTAAGGGCTCCTGTGGCCTTTCAGAATTTTTTACAAACTGGTTTAAAAACAAATGTGTGAGTTATTATCAGTGTTTGATTTGGTTCTGGGAACACATCCTGTGTTGCTCGGTGGCTACCTGCTTCTGTGCTTGGTGTCAACCCATGTGATGCCCCGGGATCCATGTAGTGTTGGGGATCAGACCCATACTCCTGTTCTCAGCCCATTAACCTACCTCACTGGCCCCAAATGTTGGATTTGTATACTTTTGTATATTCCTACCTCTAGGGTCACATAAAATATCTCGAATGAAAAAGGGCCCCACGGGGCTGGAGGCACAGCGGGTAGGGCGTTTGCCTTGCATGCAGCCAACCTGGGTTCGATTCCCAGCATCCCATATGGTCCCCTGAGCACTACCAGGGGTAATTCCTCAGTGCAGAGCCAGGAGTAACCCCTGTGCATTGCCAGGTGTGACCCAAAAAGCAAAACCAAAAAAAGAACAAAAAAAAAAAAGAAAGAAAAAAAAAGGGCCCCACATAGAAAAACTTGAAACAGCCCTGGCTTAGAGAAAGAAAGTGTGGCAAGTTATTTTAATGGTGGATACCGTTAGAAGTCAATGATATGACTCAGCTTTTAATCCTAATATGGATTCATATTTAACTCCATTTTGGTCACTGGGGGCTGGAGCGATAGCACAGCGGTAGGGCGTTTGCCTTGCACGCAGCCAACATGGCCGACCCGAGTTCGATTCCTCCGCCCCTCTCGGAGAGCCTGGCAAGCTACCGAGAGTATCTCGCCCGCATGGCAGAGCTTGGCAAGCTACCCGTGATGTATTCGATATGCCAAATACAGTAACAACAAAGTCTCCAATGGAGATGTTACTGGGCCCGCTCGAACAAATCAATGAACAATGGGAGGACAGTGACAGTGACAGGTGGTCACTGGAAATTGATATAGGTAAAAATTATTTAGCGAGTCTATATTTTTTCTTTCTTCACAAGTGATATTGGCCATAGAATAATAATGGAACTTAGCACAATCAAATTCATAAAATAAGTTACAAATAGGACAATGTCTACATGTTTGAGCTACTCAAGATTGCTTCCACGGAATGATGGTAGCATGGTGCCAATGTAAGGACCCAAGACAGGTTCCCTAAGCAGGGCACATGGCTTTAAGCCACTACTATACCACTGTTTAGATGAGAAACTCACTTTATGTTACATTAACTTTGTCAGCAAAGAGAATATATTAAGTCCAGATGTATGAAATTATGACTATTAAATACTAATATACAGAATTGATTTAAATACATTAAAGTATTATTAATAGTAGATTATACATTCAAAGTATTATACCAAGTTAACACAAACTGTTTGGAATCTCTTCTGAAAAGAATATATTAAAGAAATAAATTATCCATCGTAATTTCTTCCTCATGGCAAAGCCTGGCAAGCTACCCGTGACGTATTAGATATGCCAAACACAGTAACAAGTGTCACAATGGAGCTGTTACTGGGCCCACTCAAGCAAATCGATGAACAATGGGAGGGCAGTGACAGTGAAAATTAATAGTAAGTGAAAATTTCAGGTTTTTTTTCATTAAAAAGGTTTACAACCAGTCATGTTTCCATGAAGAATCTTCTATTTACAGCTGTTTAAATTGAAACAGAATAGGGGCAGGAGGCAGTTATTAAAAACAACAAACTGGTATAAGGGGTAAGGCACTTGCCTTGCATGCAGCTGACCCCAGGTCGATCCATAGCACCACTTGGTCCTCTGAGAATTGCCAGAACTGATGTCTGAGCCAAAAATAAGTTCTGAACTTAGCCAGTGTGACCTCAGCCTCTTCCCTCTCATGTGAAGAATGGCCTCTGGACCTCAATCTTGGAATGATCTTCCTGAGTCAGCCTGACTGACCTTCTGGGGCATGTCACTCTTCTTTCTTTCTCTTTCTTTCTTTCTTTCTTTCTTTCTTTCTTTCTTTCTTTCTTTCTCTTTCTCTCTCTCTCTCTCTCTTCTTCTTTCTTCTTCTTTTTTTTTGCTTTTTCAGTCACACCTGGCGGTGCTCAGGGGTTATTCCTGGCTCTGCACTTAGAATCACTCCTGGAAGTGCTCAGGGGACCACATGGGATGCTGGGGATAGAACCCAGGTTGGCCACATGCAAGGCAAACGCCCTACCCATTGTACTATCACTCCGGCCCAACATCCTTCTTTCACAGGGGCCATTCCCAGAACTGCAGCCTGAAAGTTTGGGTGTTGCCTCCACGTGTAAACCGTGGCATGGTTTAGGGGCCCCAGGGCCACACCAGATGGTGTTAAGGGGAGTTATGTCATGCTGGGGATCAAACTTAGGGGCTCACACATGCTAAGCTGGTGTTTTAACACTTGAGCACTCTTGGTGGCTCTGAAGTCTCAATTTTTTTTCTTTTTGGGTCACACCCGGCAGTGCACAGGGTTTCCTCCTGGCTCTGCACTCAGGAATGACTCCTGTCGATGCTTGGGGGACCATATGGGATACTGGGAATCGAACGCAGGTCAGCCACGTGCAAGACAAATGCCCTACCTGCTGTGCTATCGCTCCATCCTGTGAAGTCTCAATTTTATATAATTATATTGCCATGTGTTACAGGGGATGCAGACAAGTTTGACAGACTTCCCCTCCCGCCCTCCTGTCACCTCAATGTGCCAACTCTTTTTTTCTTTTTGGGTCACACCTGGCGATGCACAGGGGTTACTCCTGGCTCTGCACTCAGGAATCACCCCTGGCGGAGCTCAGGGGACCATATGGGATGCTGGGAATCGAACCCGGGTTGGCCGCGTGCAAGGCAAATGCCCTACCTGCTGTGCTATTGCTCCAGCCCCAATGTGCCAACTCTTGAGTCCAGTGATTACTTTTGGTTTGAAACTTTCCCTCCAGATTCTGGATACAAACTTGTTACCCACATGAAGAGTCCCAGCATGTGTCTTCTTCCAGGACCGCCTTTTTACATATGTGTGAATATATTTGGCAGGGTGGGGGTGGGGCATCACTCGGGTAGTACCAAGGTTTGAAGGAATTCAGGGCTTCCACCTGCAAAGCATGTGGCCCAGCCTTTTGAGAGATCTCCCTGGGGATGTTTTAACAATTACTCCCTTCACCCCATTGGCTAGGGATGGAACCCAGGACCTCACACGGGCAAAAACAAGCTTTCTATTGCTGAGGTGTACCCCAACCCCATCAACTATCTCTCGAGTGTCTTTTGGGTCATCACTGACAACCCCAGGAGTTCTGGGTTCTGAAAGCAATAAAGGAAAATCCCCAAAGCTCAGCAATCTCTCCAACATCCTGTGCTGGGCTTGCAGATGTTGTCAAGTATTGGAAATCCTCTGACAACATGAACCACAGTCTCCATGACTACATTTGGATGCGGTTTAGCGGCACATATGGACAGAGATACGATCTGCATGTTATTGATATCATTATATTGTTTTGTATTCAAGACTTAATGCCTGGGCCAGTGGCTCCATTGTTTTTGTGATGTGCACGTGTGAGCATAATTTCCAATACGTCCACACGCATCTAGCCAAGAATCTCCCTTGGGAATAGACCAACTTAGTGCCTACACCCTGGTGAGTGCTTGTGTATCGTGACATACCTCAGCTTCTGTTAATTCTTTCTTTGGATTTTTAAAGTCTTGCTTTATAATATGTCGATTTTAGTTATCCGTCATTATACATTAGCATTTATATTAATCCCATCGATCATCTCACAACCCAGTTTTCTAGATTTCTCAACTTCCTTCCCTTCAGGAGACTGCAAATTTGGCCTTACCATAGAAAAGCTGGTTTGATTTCTAGATTATAGTGTTCATTTTTTTCTGTTTGACTTCTTTCACTAAGTGTAAACATGTTCTTGGTCCATCCCTGTGGCAAATGGCAGGGTTTCATCTTTTTCTAATGGCTCAATAGAAATCTATTTGCGTGTATGTGTGTGTGTGTGTGTGTGTGTGTCCCATCTCTGAGCCACTCATCTGTCTATAGGCATTTCGGTTTTTGTTGTTGTTTTGTTTTTTTGGGTCACACCTGGCGATGCACAGGGGTTACTCCTGGCTCTGCACTCAGGAGTTACTCCTGGAAGTTCTCAGGGGACCATACGGGATGCTGGGAATCAAACCCAGGTCAGCTGCATGCAAGGCAAATGCCCTACCCACTGTGCTCCAACCCCGGCATTTCAGTTTTATCATGTCTTTAGATGAAATGTTTTGTATTCTTGGGTCAATGCCAGCAGCAGGGTAACTGGATCCTGTCACTCTATTTCCATTCTTTATGGAGCGATAGCACAGCGGTAGGGTGTTTGCTTTGCACGCAGCCAATATGGCCAACCCGGGTTGAATTCCTCTGCCCCTCTCGGAGAGCCCGGCAAGCTACCGAGACTGTCTTGCCCGCATGGCAAAGCCTGGAAAGCTCCCCGTGACGTATTCGATATGCCAAACACAGTAACAAGTGTCACAATGGAGATGTTACTGGGCCCTCTCGAGCAAATCGATGAACAATGGGAGGACAGTGACCGTGACCGTGATTTTCTGGAGAATCTTCACTGTTTTTCCAGTGGTTATTCTTGTTTACATTCCCACCAACAGTGCCATTGGGCCCCTTTTCTCTGCACCTTCTGACACTCATTTCTTGGTGTTGTTGCTGTTCTTTTTGATATCACAAATTTCACAGGTTTCATTTGCATCTAATAAGAGATGATTGTCGTCTTTTATGTGCCTGCTGGCCATTTTTATGGCTTCTCAAGAGAATTGTCCCTTCAGATTCTCTGTCCATTTTAAAATTGGGTTTTGCTATTGAGGTTTAGATAATTTAAACCTTTAAAAATAATTGCAGAGAGAGGCCTGAGTGATATTACAGCAGCTAGTGTGTTTGCCTTGCATGCAGCCCACCGGGGTTCAATCCCCAGCATCCCATATGGTCCTCCAAGCACTGCGAGGAGTAATTCCTGAGTGCAGAGCTAGGAGTAAGCCCCAGGAATTGCTGGGTATGAACCAAAAAGCAAAAATAATAATAATAATTGGGATCCACACCTGGCAGTGCTCAACAACTACTCCTGGCTTGGTCCTCAGGGGACTAGGCAATGCTCGAGATAGAACCTGGTCCTTCTGCATATAAAACATGCACTGCAGGGACTGGAGTGATAGAACAATGGGTAGGGCATTTGCCTTGCACGCAACCCAACCCAGGTTCGATTCCTAGCATCCCATATGGTCCCCCAACCACAGCCAGGAGTAATTCCTGAGTGCATGAACCAGGAGTAAGCCCTGTGCATCGCTGGGTGTGACCCAAAAAGCAAAAAAAAAAAAAATTAAAAAAACGTGCACTGCAGCCCTCTAACCCCCTCTCTCTCATAATTTCAATATTAACTGATACAATGCATGATTTATAGGAGCTTTTCCCATTCAGAAGGATGCCTTTTTTTTTTTTTTGCTTTTTGGGTCACACCCAGAGATGCATGCACAGGGGTTACTCCTGGATCTGCACTCAGGAGTTACTCCTGGCATTGCTCAGGGGACCATATGGGATGCTGGGAATCGAACCCGGGTCAGCCGTGTGCAAGGCAAACGCCCTACCCGCTGTGCTATCTCTCCAGCCCCAGAAGGATGCCTTTTATTTGGGTTTCTTTTGCTCTGTGGAAGCTTCTTAATTCAGCTTTGTTTATTTTTCGCCTTAGTTTCCCCAAGAACATCTCTGAAGACTGATATCAAGGAGCCTTTGTCTCTCCTATGCATTTTATAGTTGCAGGTCATTTACCACTTTTGTTTGGGGGTGACACCCTGAAGTGCTCAGGGGTTACTCCTGGCTCTTCACTCAGGGATCACTCCTGGCACTGCTCAGTGGACCCTGTGGGATGCTGGGGATCAAACCTGGGTCAGTGGCATGCAAGGCAAACATCCTTCCTGCTATACTACTGTTCTGGCCCGTTTATATTTTTAGTTATTTTGTGTTTGCAGTATAATGTTTGGTAAGTGTCTAGTTTTCTTTTTTCTTTTCTTTTTTTTGGGGGGGCACTTGGATGTCTAGTTTTCCAAACTCATTTATTTCATTTTTATTTTGTTTTGGGGCCACACCCCACACCCAGTGGTTCTCAGGGCTTATTCTTTGCTCTATACTTAGGGATCACTCTTGGGGGGCTCGGGGGACCCTGCATATGGGATGCTGGGGATGGAAGCCAGCTTGGCCGCGTGCATGGCAACTGTACTGTCTCTCTGGGCTCTCAAATATCATTTATTGAAGAGACTTTCCTTGTCCTGTTGTTTGCTCTTAATACTTTGCCATACTTGGTTTTAGGGCCACACCAGGTAGTGTTCAGGGCTTACTCCTGGCACTGTGCTGAGGGATTACTCCTGTCAGTGCTTGGGTGACCATATGGGGTGCCAGCGAATGAAATCAGGTTGGCTGTGTGCCAGGCCCTACCCCCTATGTTATCACTCTGGCCAGACCATAAATTATTTTAGACATAAGTGACTTTATTTCTGGGTTCTTTATTTTGCTCTATCGATCTGTTTGCCTGTTTCAGTCCCATGCCGTGTATTGTGATTAGTAGAGCTTTTTAGTATAATATGAAGTTGAAGTACGTTGTATCTCCATTTTTGTTCTTTTTTCTCAGAATTGTTTTTGCTATTCAGTGGTTCCCAATGTTGTCACTTGGCTTAAAACTTCTCTGAAAATGGAATGGGAGATTTTGTTAGGTATTGCATTGATTTGCTTTATATGGCCACTTAGATGATACCATTTCATGCTTATGTATTAGAAGAATTTTCTTTTGGCCTTCACTGATTTCTTTCAACATTCTCTAAAGGTTTTCAGTGTACAGATCTTTCATCTCCTTGGTTAAATGTATTCCTACGTATTTAACTTTTTGGCTAATCTGGTTTGGGGGTTGGAGCGATAGCAGCAGGTAGGGCATTTGCCTTGCACATGGCCGACCTGGGTTCGATTCCTCTATCTCTCTTGGAGAGCCCAGCAAGCTACCGAGAGTATCCCGCCTGCATCGCAGAGCCTGGCAAGCTCCCCATGGCCTATTCGATATGCCCAAAACAGTAACAACAAGTCTCACAATGGAGACATTACTAGTGCTTGCTGGAGCAAATTGATGAACAACAGGAGGACAGTGCTACAATGCTGATTTGGGAGTCACACCTGACAATGCTCTGGGCTTACTCCTGGCTCTGTGCTTGGGGTCACTCCTGGCTGTGCTCTAGGGATCAGATGCAGTTCCTTCCAGAAATCAAAATGGGGCTGGCCATGTACAAAGCAAGTGTCTTTAACCCTTTACTATCTCCCTAGTATCATGTATCCAATTCTGTTTTGAGGAGGGCCACGCCTAGCAGTACTCAGGAAAACCATGTGGAGTTGAGAATCAAATAAAAAGCCTCACTTGCATGGCAAGTACGTTACAAGTGAGCTGTACCTGCAGCCGCTCTACTTAATTCTACATGTGATTTTAAAGTCAGATTGTTTTCCTGATTTTGCCTTCTCACACCTCATCATGTTTAGATATCATTTTGATATAGATCTTGTAGACTGTCACTGCATTATGTTCAGTTATTACTTCTAACATCTTTTTTGGTGAAATCTTCGGGATTTTGTTTTGTTTGAGGGCCAGCAGGTGGTGCTCAGGGCTTACTCCTGGCTCTGCTCAGGAATCACACCTGGCATGCTTGGTCAGCAGCATGCAAGGCAAATGCCTGACCCACTGCGCTATAGCTCTGACTCCAATCTTCTGGAATTTCCGTGTATAGTATATCAAATACAAATGGTTATCCTTTCAATTTTCCAATGTAGATTCCTTTTATTTCCTTTTGTCTAGTAGATCTGACTAGAACTTGTAGTACTATGTTGAATGGTATTGATAGTGGACAATCATGTGTTAATACTGATTCTTTTGTTTTGGGATTACATGCTGCAGTACTCAGGAAACCATGTACTGGTGGGGATCAAACCCAGGGCCTCCCACATATACACTAACCCATTGAGCTGTCTACTAGCCCCTAACGGAATGTTTTTCACCATCGAGTATGATCTTGACTGTGGGTTTGTTTTTTGGTATTTATTATGCTGATTTATAAAAATCTAAATAGATGTTGAATATTATTGGCTACTTTATCTGCATCTAATAATATGATGGTCTTTTTGTTGATGTGGTATATTTATTTACTTGTATAAGGATGTATTCTTGCAGCCCTGGAATAAATCACACTTCATCATGGTATATGCTTCTCTTAATGTATTATTTGGTTTTCTAGTATTTTGAGGAGTTCTGAATCTTCATCAGAAATACTGTATGATCTTGAATCAGGGTAATGTTTGTTCATACAGGTATTCAGAAGATCCATATAAACTTTGGCAAAGCTATCTGAATCTGGACTTTTGTTTTTTGCTAAGGGTTTTAAATACGATTTAAATACGATTTCCTTACTCACAATTGGTCTGTTCAGATAGTAGCTTCTTGATTTTCTTGAAATGCTGCAGCATTTACAAGAATTTTTTCCCTTTCTTCTAGATTTTTTTTTGCGTTAGTAAAGTTCATAATATTCTTCCCATCCCCTTTGTATTTCTTTAGTGTTTTGCCTTCTCTCTCATTTCCAATTTACCTTTTTCTCTTAGTCTGGCTAATGGTTTGTCTATTTATCTTTAAGATTAATGGATCTGGAGAGATAGTACAGGGGTGAAGGTGCTTGGCTTGCACACAACTAACCCCATTTCTAGCCCTGGAAATGCATATGGTTTCCTGAGCCCCACCAGGCTTAAGACTTGGGCACAGCTGAGTGTCATCTCTCCAAAAATAGGCACAACGATGTTTTTATAAAGAACAAATTCTTGGTTTTGATCTTTAAACATCAAAACCCAATATCATTTACTTTCACTATAATTAATTTCTATTTCCATCCTGTGATCTTTCATCCTGAGTTAGGTCTGTGTTGTTCTAAATTTCCTTTTTGTACTACTTTTATTGCATTCCATAAGTTCTAATAAGTTGGCTTTTCATTTTAGTTTGTCTTCATGTTTAATTTCTCCTTTGATTTCAGTGTTGACCCAATAGTTGTTAAATAGTGCATTCCTGTCTCTACCTTTTGTGAATTCCCTTCTTTAGAATTTTTAAAATTTCATACCAAACTGATCAGAAAAATGTCTGATCTGATTTCAATCTTAATAAAGTAATTGCGATTTAATTTGTGACCCAACATTTGGTCTTTTATAATATTCCATGTATACTTGACTCTATCTGTTAAGTTCATCTCATCTGTTGTTTAAAGTACTTACATGGAATCGCTGGCCTGGTTGATTGAGAATCATCTGAGCTGCTCCCAGATATCCTGAGCACTACTTGGGAGCACCTTCCCTCTAAAAAGAAACTCAATGACAAAAGTTTGCTTTCTAGTTGTTCTCTTATTGTGATGGCACATTGCTTTGAACTCTTCATGTCATCTGGTGTTATATCCCAAGTCTGCCACCTTTCTTAAAAAGTTTTTTAGTTTTTGTTTTAGGGTCACACCTGGTGGGGCTCAGGGCTTCCTTATTGGGCTCGGAGGACCATATGGGATGTCAGGAATCAAACGTGGGTCGACCATATGCAAGCCCTACCTGCTGTACTGTCTCTCAGTCTACCACCTTGTAAATAATTATTTGCCATTTATTTAAATCTATATCAGAAACATAGAACTTAGTTGCATGTATTTTTCTATCTCAATAGGTGGTGCTATGGCCAGTAGTGTTATTTCTATAGGTATGGTTTGCTCTGTGAGCTCCTGCTATACTTTATGGCTGCTGTAAAGATCTTTCTAGGCTCGAGGAGTGCAGGCGAGAGATCTTTTCTCTGTTATCCTCCTTGGGGTCCTGGCCCATGTAGTCTATATTTCTGCCATGGCCTTCACATGGCAAAGGGTATGAACTTCTACACCAGGCAATTCCCAGGGTCTTTAGCTGGCCCGACAATCCTGTTATCTGTTGCCCCTACCAAAACCACCAGCCCTGCATGTCCCTCTCATATCACCTTCCATCTCAACAATCTCCCTTGGTGAAATACACATTTTTGAACATATATATGTACACACACACAAGGCTCAACCTTTAACATGTTAGTGATTTATTATAAAAGGGCTTAATGGCCCCTGGGTTAAATACAATAGCCTCCATACTCTTTCCTCTAAGGATAGTTTTTGTAGTATTTTCAGAGGTTTTTCATAACAAACATTATTTTGGTTCTGCTTAGGGGCAGGGATTGGGGTCTGGGATGGAAACATCTGAAATATGATGG
Organism: Sorex fumeus; assembly: GCF_029834395.1. NCBI lineage: Eukaryota > Metazoa > Chordata > Mammalia > Eulipotyphla > Soricidae > Sorex > Sorex fumeus. Next base: position 39,420,013 of record NW_026606143.1, read on the forward strand.
TGGGAAGGTGTAATGGTGGTAGGATTGGTGTTTGAATATTGAATGTAATGAAATATTGTGAACTACTTTATAAAAGAAAATTTAAAAAAGAACGTCCCTTGGTGACATCACTTCCTCACCTCTGTGATACCACTTGGTGTCTAATGAGCACTTCTTTCACAGTAAATGCTTTTTCCTGCAACCTTTATTTTCAAATTCTTCTGTATATGCATTGGGACAGCTAATAAAATCTTTCATCTCCTCATCTCTTCAGAACATGAATTTTTGTGCTTAGTCATTCATGTACTTACTCAGCCTTTCTAGACTCTTATGCTTAGCTGCCCATCTTATTTTCAAGAGTTAAAGACAGATTCTATGCCTATACTAATAGCAAATGGAATGTGTACACAAGTACTCCTAAACTGTGTTTTATTAATCAATAAACTCAATGATATAATTTCTCATGAAAATTCTGGAAGTGTCACAGAGGTGGAGGGATGACCAGATTGTAATGCAAGTGGGTTGTGAAGAGAGTTTTTATTTTAGTTTGGAGATTCCCTCTCACTACTACAAATTACATATGTAGGGATTTTGATAGCCAACAGAACTTGCATTTCCGAATCTCAACAGACTAGCTAACCAAGCACACTCCTACAGCTATATGCCAAGTCCAGTGTAGATGGAACAGGCCCATCTACCTAGATGGACCCTAACCTCATACTTACCGAGATGTGACTTGGGGTCCAATTTCCAGTAGTCTTCATCAGTCTATGGCCATACCACCCTGAACAAGCCCGATCTCGTCTAATCTTGGAAGCTAAGCAGGGTCGGGCCTGGTTAGTACTTGGATGGGAGTCCAATAGTCTGCAACTGGGTACTGGCTGTATCATCCCCTTTGGGCACTAACAGGTCTTGGCACACCATCAGCTACTTGCACTAAGTCGGAATTAAATTGTTAGCTAAGCAATCACAAAGGTTTCTGAGAAAATTAAGTGCCCAGGCAAGTCTAAATAAGGTACAACTTGTAGGAGTCTCAGAAATAGAAAGGGACAGAAGTGTTTTAAAAAAGAAGTGTTAATTGAAACTTTGATAAACTTGGAAAAATAACGTACAACACCAAAATATGTCTCTTAAGAACTTCTTCTTAATTTGATCAAAATGCAGAAAGAGAAAAGCAATGTGCATATAAGGTAACTCTACTGAGGATAAGCAGACTGTTTGAAAAATCATGCTATTCCTTTCTGGTAGGGAAAGTGCTGAAGAAAAAGACAACCAGGAATCATGTATCTGGTACAGTTCCCCAAAATTGGAGAGAGGTTTGTTATTTATTTGATTTTATTAGAAAAGCAAACACTGAAAGAATTCATCAACACAAGACTGGCCTTAGAAGAAATGTTGAAGGGACTTTTCAGGAAGCCTAATTAGAAATAGGGAAACGTAGCACTGTATGATTCTCATTTGTAAAGATCAATAGTTAAATTCGGTGGGGCTGGAGCAATAGCATAATGGGTAGGGTGTTTGCCTTGCATGCGGCCAACTGGGGTTCAATTCCCAGCATCCCATATGGTCCCTTGAGCACCACCAGGGTTAAATACTGAGTGCAGAGCCAGGAGTAACGTCTGTGCATCGCTGGGTTTGACCCAAAAAGGTAAAAAATAGTTAAATTCAGAATATTGTTATGGTAGTAAATCATTGAACTCTAATACAAAGGTCAACACAAAGGTGTTAAAAATTAAAATAAGTTGTCAATGAGCACATAAGGTAAACCTTGACACAAAGGAAACATGGGTGGGGAAGAGTTAGATGCATAATCTTGGTATGTTGTCAAAGGTAAATTTTTCAGTTAAAAATTGCTTCGGGCCAGAGCGATAGTACAGTGGGTAGGGCGTTTGCCTTGCTGACCCAGGTCATGCCATATGGACCCCTGAGCACCACCAGGAAAAATTCCTGAGTGCAAAGCCAGGAGTAACCCCTGAGCATCGCTGGGTGTGACCCCAAAAAGCAAATAAATAAAATTGCTTGAGAATGTGAAGAAAAGAAAATCTGTATGTACTGTTAGTGTGGATGTAAACTGGTAGAGTCACTATGGAAAAAGCAGTGCAGAACATTCACATGAGTTAAAAACAGAACTACCCTGTGATCCAGCAATCCCACTTCTGGGGTGAGATCCAGAGAAAATAAAATCAGGCTATGGAGGCAATAACTGCGCTCTCCAGCATTATTCAGAACAGCTGAGACAAAGAAATGAAAGGTTACAGGATGAGCAAAATAGATTCATTGAGCTACTGGGGAGATGAAGCCCTGAATCTATTTTGTTCAATATGAAATCATTTTTAGAGTACAAATGAGCAAACTGGATCCTTTAGATAAAAGTGAATATTAACACACAGAAAAGGATGTTGCACCCTGTAGAATTTGGGGGGGATAAATTTTATTTTGACATATAAGTGTTTACCATACCATGTTAGTTTAAACTACTAGACCTCATTCGCAATTGGTAATTTCACAATTACTCATTATATTTTTCTTCCAGGATTCATTTCCAAATGCTACATTATGTTGATTTTTCAAACCATTTTTTTACCACACAGTGCTGGGGACCATATGGTGTGTGTGTGGGGGGGGGGTGGATGGGATTGAGCCCAGGTTGGCTACATGCAAGTCAAGTACTTTACCTGCTGTGCTCTCTCTCCAGCCCTGCTAATGTTGTATTTGGTCACCAAGTTCTCTGGTCTCATGGTTGGCACCACTTTCTCCATCTTTTCCAGTTGTTCATGACCTTGAAATTTGGGAGGCTAACTGGTCAGGTACATTTTCAAATTGACAAGACATAGTTTCTGTGTTTGGGGGAGTATTTTCCAGGTTTCTAAGTAAAAATGACAATTTGTATACTCCTGAAGTCCAGTGCTTCGGCAGGATTTAGGAATTTCTTTCTCAGAGGTGAGAATAGTTCATCTTAATTTCTGGAAAGGAAAGTCTCATCATATTATTTTGTATTTTTCTGTTGGGAAAATAAATATTTTTCTTATTCTATTTTATTATGCAATGGTAAATTCTTTATATTCTATTCTAATCTGATGCTATAAATTCTTTATATTATAGTCTAATCTGATTCTATACAATTTATTTGCTCAAATTTTTAATATATTTCAGGTTGAACAATTAAAGTTTATGGGTGTCCCTTGGAATTTGACCCAATATTTCATATTTTTATTTTGAAGACTTCTGCTCATCTGTATTTTCCTCTTATCAACCTCGGAATCAATCATTTCTCCAAGTCATCTGCTCTGAGAGGATAAGAATGGAAACTGTGGTATGGGTTAGAGTTGAAATTTGTCTGGGAGAGTTTTGGAGCTTATGATTATATTACTGCTCCTGAAATGTGTTTTTATGTCAAGCTCTGTGACGTCTGTTGATACAGAATTAAGTTCGTAGTGTAAAAGAGCAAAGCATTTTAAGCAAATTTTACCTGGTAAAATTTATGAGTACAATGGTCCTCAGGCTGGAGACTCTGGGATGCTCTCAAGACTGGGCAAGCTGAGGACCCGACAGTTACCACCATACCAACAACCCAACTTCACCACTTCTTCTTCTGCAGAGATGCCAAACTCATGAAAATTTCAGGTACTGAAATTTTGGGTAGAGAACTCTGGAGTCTTCTCAGAGTGGGGGTGGGCAGCTTCACCCCAACCCTGTACTGTTGCAAGCTCCAGCAACCACTGCCATATAGACTCCGTGACCCAGTTCTACAGATCCTGAAGTTCCTAGAGTGCTCAGCTGTGTACACAGGTAGAGATACCTCCAAATTCCACAATACTGACTACCCAATTGGAGCACAGCAAATGAGAGCAGGGGGTGGGGGGAGTAATAGAGAAGCTAACCAAGCTCAGTCAACAAAAATAACTCAGAAGGCTCAACTAGCAGCACAGCTTAGTAAACTCACAGACGACTTAATGACCCCATAGATGAGACATAACAAATTTCTTTCACTGACATATCTGTTGAACCTTCCATAGTCATTTATTTGTAACAAGCAATAGAAAAATAATTTTGTGCCTTCAACACAGGCAGGCTGGGGATGGTGCAGTGGGGGAACTGGAGACAGTGGTGGAGGGAAGGTCACACTGATGGTGGGATTAGTGTTGGAACATTGAATGCTCAAAACAATTGTATTATGAACTCTGTAAGCCATAGTGTTTAAATAAAATATAAAAATCAAAGTATTTGACATTCTCTCAATTATATGGAAGAACGGACATCCTGATCTCATTCCTCTACAAAATCACCACTCCAAACAGTACAACCCAAATGCCCTGGGAAGAAAGGGAGAATCCTACATAGAGGTAGACGCCCACGGAGCAAGGAGGAGTAATTTTACTCTATCTGTCTGAGTCCCTCAAGCAAGCTTAACACTGTGCCAAGATGGATCATGCCTTGGCCTGTGATTTCTCCCAGAGGCAAAGGAGGGAATGATACCAGAGCTGGCTCCTAGCCTTTCCACACCACTAGTGTCTCTCATGCAGCTGGCAAAGCTCTGTATGGCTTGCAGAGCCCAGACTCCCAAGAAAGACTAAAGCAGAGCTGTTGTGTGAATCTGAGAACAGGTTCAGAACTGGGGATCTTCCTGTTTAAGGAAAATGAGGAAGCAAAGAAGGCCTTTCCTCAGCATTTCAGAACATTTAGAGAAAGCTGATTCTTCTCACCTGTCATATTGAGTGCCCACAGAGCTCAGCCACAGAACGATAGTAAACACAGTTCCTGCAGCCCAGACTGCATTTAGGAAGGGAAGCAATAGTGAAGAGCTCTCCTAGTTACAACCATCCCTAAAGCCTAGGAGAGGCAGCTTTCTCAGAATGTACAGGAACAACAGAAATCTGGGTAATAAAACTGGGCACGGGATTAGGGAATTTGCAGATTTTTTTAAAAAGCCAGACATAAAGAGAACATCCTTTCTGGTTAACCCGTGGCCCTGGCTCATATAAGCAAAACTCTCCAAAGGAGATTCTGTCATAAATGCAGGATGCTCTATTCATAGACAGGAGCCTCCTTTCAGCAGTAAATCACCTCCTACATCATATGAAAACTGAAATTTTCCAGGAATCATCCCTTGCCTTCTCTGGGAAATATGTATTAGGAAGCAGACTCAAGTTTGGTTCAACACTTCTGGGAATATATCCTGAGAGTGCAAAAAAGCACAGTAGAAATGACATTTGCATCTGTATGTTCATTGTAGTACTGTTCATAATAGCCAGAATCTGGAAACAACCAAGTGTATGAGAACAGATGACTGGTTAAAGAAACTTTGGGTATGGGAGCTGGGAGTGCTCCCCTTTCCTGTACCCCGTGTGCGCCCCCTCTTCCTGCCGGTCTGGACCCCCTCTGCCGGGCAACAAGAGGAGACTTTGGGAAACACCTGCTCGAGTTCGCTGGACTTCCCATCCACCTCTTGGGGCTCTGCCCTTCCAGGTTCCTGGGTGGGAGTGTCCCTGAGACCGGTTTGGGCGTGGTCTCCATGTAGGGGCGTGGTTCCCCAAATGGGCGTGGCCTTCTCTGAAGTGGGCGGCCGCTCACCTGGCCGCAGTTACATTTCCCATTCCCAGCACTCTGGACTCTCATCCCAGCCTTTATCATCCAATTCTGTGGAAAAACTCCTGGCCACCTCAACTACAATACAACAATAATCCATTGGCCTACTCCAATTCTAACAAAAGACCAGTATACAAGAAGCTGTACAAGCCCAATACTAAAGAGCACCTTCTCCAAAGCTTCACTCGATGCCTGTTATAAGCCAAAGAATAATGCATGAGAGGAAGGTCAGACTCTAGAAAGGGAGAAAGGTGACCACCATCAACTGACCTTATTCAGAATCCTTTCCCACGATAAGAGGGAACAGTGCTAGTGAATTTCAGGGTTCTACCTCTAAACAACCAAAACATGAAGTAACAGTGCAAATCTCCACTACAAAAGAGTCCCGAATCCTCAACAGGGGTTATCCCGAGATGAAATGCAGAGGATGTTCAAGGAACTACTCAAAGAATCAATGGAGGAGATATCCAGAAAACTAAAGGAAGAAACGAAAGAAACAGTAGAACAGTAGAGAAAATACAGGAAGAAATGAGAGCAGAAATAAAAAAGCTACAAAAAGAAGTGTCACAGATAAAGGATTCAGTAGACTAATTAAAAACTCAGTAGGTGCCCTCAGCAGTAGGATGAATACAGCTAAAGACAGGATCAGTGAGCTTGAAGATGAGCAACAGAAATCGCATAGGGAACAACAAACAATGGGAAAAGACCTCAAAATAGCTCTAAGGAGAATCAGAGACCTAGGGGATGATGCCAAGAGGAACATTAGAATCATCGGAGTTCCAGAAGGACAGGGATGCAACCCCAATGAAACAGCCACAGTCAAAGAAATCATTGCTGAAAAGTTCCCAGAGTTAAAGAATGCAGTCATCCAGATCCAAGGAGCCAGAAGGGTGCCAGCTAAAAGAGACCCTAATAAAAACACTCCAAGGCATATCATAGTCAGAATGATGGATGATGTGGACAGAAACAAAATACTGCAAGCAGCAAGGTCAAAGAAGGAAATCACATACAAAGGAGTACCCCTTAGATTTACAGCATATCTATCAGAGGAAACCCTCCAAGCCCGAAGACAATGGTGGGATATAGTGAAAAAACTCAATGAACTGAACGCCTCACCAAGAATACTTTATCCAGCTAAACTCTCACTCAAACTTGATGGAACTATACACCATTTTTAGATAAACAACTGCTCAGGAACTTCATAGACTCAAAACCAGATCTAAAAGAAGGATTAAAGGGGGTCCTGTAAGATAAGAAGGAAAACACTTATAAACACAACCAATCCCTACAGAAAGATGGCACAAAACCCCATGACAATAATCTCTCTCAATGTCAATGGTCTAAATGCACCAATCAAGAGACACAGAGTGGCAAAATGGATCCAGAAACTGAAGCCAGCATTCTGCTGTCTACAAGAAACTCATCTGAACAGTCAGAGCAAACACAGACTCAAAGTTAAAGGATGGAAAACAATCCTGCAAGCAAACAGCTCCCTCAAAAAAGCTGGTGTTGCCATACTAGTATCCGACAACATAAATTTCAGGTTGAAAAAGATTAGACGGGATAGCAAAGGCCATTTTCTATTTATCAAGGGATACATACAACAGGAAGAAATCACACTCTTAAATGTATATGCACCTAATGAGGGAACAGTTAAATAATTAAAACAACTACTAACAGATTTTAAGGACATTGCTAGCAACACAATAGTAGTTGGAGACTTCAACATCACCTTATCACCTCTGCATAGATCAACAAGAACAAAACTCAACAAGGAAATATTGGCTTTGAAGGAAGAAATAGAAGAGAGAGGGCTAATAGACCTAAACAGGGCTTTACACCTGTAAAGAAAGAGGGTTATTAATAAACTGAATCAGAAGTGAAAAAGGGGACATCACAACAGAAATCAATGAAATTCAAAAGATCGTCAGAGACTACTTTGAGAGTCTGTATGCCACGAAACAAGAGAACCTAGAAGAAATGAATAAATTCCTGGATTCATATAATCTGCCAAGATTGAACCAAGAAGACTTGGGATACCTGAATAGACCCATTCATACCAAGGAAATTGAGGCAGTAATCAAAAGTATTCCCAAAAACAAAAGCCCAGACGGATTCACTAGTGAATTCTTCCACACATTTAAAGAAGACTTTTTGCCAGTTCTCCTCAAGATTTTCCAGGAAATTGTAAAAACAAGAACTCTCCCAAACAGCTTCTATGAGGCACATATCTCCCTAATACCAAAATCAAACAAAGATACCACCAACAAAGAAAACTATAGGACAATATCCCTGATGAACACAGATGCGAAGATCCTCAACAAAATATTGGCAAATAGAATCCAACAACTCATCAAAAAGATCATACACCACGACCAAGTGGAATTCATTCCAGGGATGCAAGGATGGTTTAACATTCGGAAATCAATCAACATAATCCATCATATCAACAAAAGTAAAGATAAAAACCATATGATCATTTCAATAGACACAGAGAAAGCATTTGACAAGATACAGCACCTGTTTATGATGAAAACTCTCACCAAAATGGGTTTTGAAGGAACTTTCCTCAAGATAGTCAAAGCCATCTACGACAAACCGATGACAAGCATTATCCTCAAAGGAAAAAAAAATAAGGGCCTTCCCTTATAAGATCAGGGACAAGACAAGGATGCCCTCTATCACCACTTCTGTTCAATATAGTACTGGAAGTACTTGCAATAGCGATTAGACAAGAAAAAGACATTAAAGGCATCGAGATAGGAAAGGAAGAAATCAAGCTCTCACTATTCGCAGATGATATGATACTATATCTCGAGAACCCTAAATCCTCTACCAAGAAACTCCTATAAACAATAGACTTGTACAGTAAAGTTGCAGGCTATAAAATTAATGCCCAAAAATCCATGGCCTTCCTATACACAAATAATGAGACAGAAGAAAGTGACAGTAAAAAAAAAAATCCTGTTCACAATCGTACCCCAGAAAATCAAATACCTCAGAATCAGCCTAACTAAAGAGGTAAAGGACCTCTACAATGAAAAATACAAAACCCTACTCCATGAAATAAAAGAGGACATGAGGAAATGGAAACATATCCCCTGCTCATGGATAGGAAGAATTAGCATTGTCACAATGGGAATACTACCCAAAGCATTATACATATTCACTGCGATCTCTATAAGGATACCCTTTGAATAAAATTCTTCAAAGAAATAGATCAAGCACTCCTGAAATTCATACGAAACAACAAACATCCATGAGTAGCTAAAGCAATTCTTGGGGAAAAGAGTGGGGAGGCATTACCCTCCCCAACTTCAAACTCTATTACAAAAGCAGTAATAATTAAAACAGCATGGTATTGGAACAAAGGCAGGTCCATAGACTAATGGAACAGGGTGGAATATCCATACACATGACCCCAAATGTATGAACATCTAATCTTTGATAAAGGAATAAGAAATGTGAAGTGGAGCAAGGAAAGCCTCTTCAACAAATGGTGCTGGCATAACTGGACAACAACATGAAATAATGGGCTTAGACCTTGGCCTAACACCATGCACATAAGTCAGATCAAAATAGATTAAATATATCAACATCAGGCCAAAATTCATAAGATACATCAAAGACAAGGTTGGCAAAACCCTCCACGATATTGAGGCTAAGGTTATCTTCAAAGACGACACTCCACTGAACAACCAAGTGGAAACAGAGATAAACACATAGGACTATCTTAAATTAAGAAGCTTCTGCACCTCAAAAGATATAGTGAACAGAATACAAAGACAATCTACAGAATGGGAAAGGATATTCACCAAATACCCGTCTGATAAAGAGTTGATATCAATGATATACAATGCACTGGTTGAACTCCACGAGAAGAAAACATCCAACCCCATGAAAAAATGGGGTAACGAAATGAACAGAAACTTTCTCAAAGAAGAAATCCGAATGGTTAAAAAGCACATGAGAAAATGCTCTACATCACTAATCATCAGGGAGATGTAGATCAAAACAACAATTAGATATCGCCTCACACCACAGAGACTGGCCCACTTCCAAAAGAACAGGGGAAACCGGTGTTGGTGCAGATGTGGAGAGAAAGGGACTCTCCTTCACTGCTGGTGGGAATGTTCACTGGTCCAGCCATTTTGGAAAACAGTATGGATGATTCTCAAAAAATTAGAAACTGAGCTCCCATTTCATCCAGCAATACCACTCCTGGGAATATATCCTGGAGAAGCAAAAAAGTATAGCCAAAATGACATCTGCACTTAAATGTTCATTGCTGCACTGTTCACAATAGCCAAAATCTGAAAAAAAACCGAGTGCCCAAGAACAGATGACTGGTTAAAGAAACTTTGGTACATCTCTACAATGGAGTACTATGCAGCTGTTAGAAAAGATGAAGTCATGAAATTTACATACAAATGGTACTAAATGGAAAGTATCATGCTAAGTGAAATGAGTCATAAAGAGAGGGACAGACATAGAAAGATTGCATTCATCTGGGGAACATAAAGTAACAAAATAGGAGACTAACATCCAAGAATAGTCGAGGTAGGTTACAGGAAGTTTACACCATGACTTGAAGGCCAGCCACACATGCTAGGGGAAAGGGAAGCTCACACAGAGAAGGGAACACCAAGTAAAGGGTGTTGGGAGGATCCTCCCAGGATGGGAGATGCATGCTGAAAGTAGACTATAGACCGAACATGTTTTCCACTCAATCTTTGAAATCTTTCTTTGAAAACCTCAGCAACCAAAAGCAAAGAGAGAACAAAAGGGAATGCCCTGCCAAGATGCGGGATGGGATGGGGGGGGGGATGGGGAGTTGGGAGGGGTGGGAGGGTTACTGGGATCATTGGTGGTGGAGAATGGGCACTGCTGTAGGGATGGGTACTCGATCATTGTATAACTGAAACCCAAGTACAAAAACTTGTAAGGTCCACAACTTTACCTCATGGTGTTTCACTAATAAAAAAATTAAAAAATAGAAACTTTGGTACATCTATAGAATGGAGTACTATGCAGCTTTTAGGAAAGATGAAGTCAAGAAATTTGCTTATAAGTGGATGGTCATGGCGAGTCTCATGCTAAGTGAAATGAGTCAGAGAGAGAGACATAGAATGACTGTGTTCATTTGTGGAATATAAAATAGTATAATATGAGACTGACACCCAAGAACAGTAGACACAAGGGCCAGGAATATTGCCCCATAGTTGGAAGCATGCCTCATGAGCTGGCGGAGATGGCAGCTGTAATAGAGAAGGGATCACTAAGCCAATGATGGTTGGAGGGATCATTCAGGATGGAAGATGTGTGCTAAAAGTAGATAAAGGACCAAACGTGATAGCCTCTCAGTATCTATATTGCAAAGTATAATGCCCAAAAGTAGAGAGAGAGTATGGGAGAAATTATCTGCCATAGAGGCAGGGGGAGGGTTGGAATAGGGGGGCTAATGGGAACATTGGTGGTGGAAAGTGTGCACTGGTGGAGGGAGGGTGTTAGATCATTGTATGATTGAAACTCAAACATGAAAGCTTTGTAAATCTCAGTGATTCAATAAAAAATTGTTTCAAGTGGATACTTTTTCTTGTATAATAATTATCCTACATATAATTCTAATGGTGTGAGTACACAAGTTACCTCTACAAATGGTATAAATCTACAGCATACAGATTAAACCATCATGAGTTTTTGTTTTAATGAAGACTCGTGGATCAGCCTTAGCCCATCAGCAAAGAATCTCCCAATTTCTAATGAAATGCAGGGTTTTCCTCATATATGTAGGATAAGTATAAGGTTCAGCAACATGAGTGGGTCATGCTTAGCAATGGAATATGGAATATTGCCTCAGGAATGAAACAGTGATAGGAGAAGTGAAAACTGCCTAGGTTTTTCTGAGTCAACCATCGAGAAAAGAGCCCTTCCTTTTTAGGCAGTTTTAAAGCTCTATGGCCCCAAATTCCATATCGTTGCTACTATATGATGAGACCAGGGCCAAATATCTACCGAAAGTCTTATGCTAAATTATATCTCTCAATTTGCATTTTCTCAAACCTAGACTTGTTCCCACCTCAAAGATAAAGATTTCAAAAATATGCATTTTCTTTTTTGCCTAGCATGTTAGGAATTGCCACATAACTGAGATAAATTATTTTACTTGAATATAATTCTCTCCTCTACTGAGAATAACTTGCCTGTTGGGTCTTGTCTTAGAAGAAGGAGATGGGGAAGCAGCTAAAAAAACATTGTTTTTCTGACACTGTTGGCATCTTTCTTTCCTCCTCTTGTAAGTAAACAAGTGTGAGCCACTCCGTCTCATTTCTCACCTGTATACTTCTTCTAAACTTTTTTCTCTTGGATCTTGGCCTGCTCTTGATCTTAAAAGACATGATCTACTCTGTACCAAGACAAGGGCTTAATGGCTCCAGGGTGAGATACAACAATCTTCATACACTTTTCTGTAAGGATACTTTTGGGGATCATTTTTAGCAGATCATTCATAACAAGCAATATAAAATAAATTATTTAGGTCCTGCTTTGGTGGTAGGCTTTGGGGCTTCGGGTGGAAACATTTGAAATATGGTGGTGTGATGGTGGTGGGATTGGTGTTGGAAAATTAAAGATAAATTATTGCAAGCAACTTTATAAAAATAAAACTAAATTTTAAAATGTTTTGAAAAGACATGATCAGGGCCAGAGAGATAATACAGCAGGTGGGTGGGTCACTTGCCTTGCATGCAGCCCACCTGGGTTTAATTTCCAGCATCCCATATGGTCCCCTAAGCCCCACCAAGTGATTCCTGAGCACAGAACTAGGAGTAACCACTGAACATGACTGCTGTGGGCCCAACCTCCCACCAAAAAAAATGTGATCAAAATTTTTGTTTTTGATATTGAACCACCTCCAGTTACCAGTGGAGAGAGGACTAGAATTCTGCAAGAGAATTCCTGAAGTACTTATCAGGCTTCTTTCTCCAGCTGACCCACTTCCCACAATTTTAACTTGATTTCCCTATCATCTCTACATAAACCAACCACTAACCCCCAATTGAGAGCAAGATATTTTTGTACAAATCAGCTTTCTTATATTCTTATATTAATAACATTTGCATAAACACATTTTTCTAACAGCAACTCATGGATATTGGCTTTTCAGCAGTGAGCAATCCAAGTAAATAAATCTCCATTAACTAGCATAAAAGAAATTGCAATCTTTGTCGGGCATGTCACAGATGTCTAAATAATTGTTATAAGTCCTTATATATAAACTGTGGTAAACAAGGAATTTATGATGCAATACAGCTGGGAAATATCTACAAAATGGCAATTATGAATCTTCATCTCTCAATAATTTATCCACTTATACTTTAAGTTCCTCGATTAAAATGAATAGAATGGCTGAATGATTTAAAACAAGATCATAGGCTGTATACAAGACACATATGTTTAAGGACATTTGTGGGATGAAATTAAAAGGTTGGTAAAAAAATTATTCCATGCAAATAAACTAATATCAGGCAAACCCATCAAAGTCATTATATAAAGCTATTGGTTCATAAAGAGACAACAATTACATGTTTGTGCCCAGAATTAGAGCTCTTAAATATATAAAGCAATTATTTAACAAATATAAAGGGAGAAATATACAGAAAAGCTCTCATATTAGGAGATTTAATACCCAGCTTTCAACATTGGCTGTGTCATTGAGTGGTGAACATGGCCATGAAATTATACTTTAGATCAAATGAAACAGACTAACATTTTCTATTCACAGACCAACAGCTGCTACTCCCCAATAGTAACAAAATTCTAACCTTTAAATGTCCATACAGGGGCTGGAGAGAGAGCACAGCAGGTAGGGCGTTTGCCTTGCACGCGGCCGACCTGGGTCCGATTCCCAGCATCCCATATAGTCCCCTGAGCACCGCCAGGAGTAACTCCTGAGTGCAGAGCCAGGAGTAACCCCTGTGCATCGCCAGGTGTGACCCAAAAAGCAAAAAAAAAAAAAAATAAATAAAAATAAAAATAAAAAAAATAAATGTCCATACAACTTTCCCTAGAACATGTTTTAGGGACAGTAGTACTTGGGGACCATGTCAGAGATAGAGCTTCAGGCTCCAAGCTACTATTCTAGCCTTTTGAGCTATTTCTCCTGGCCCAGTATGTGTCCTTGTTGTGTTTTGGAGAACATACATTGCTTTTTGTTGATTTAGAAATGTGTAGCTTAAGTGAAATGAGTCAGAAAGAGAGGGACAGACATAGAATGACTGCACTTATTTGTAAAGGTAAAGGTAAAGGCCCTCCCGTTGATCGTCGATTTGCTCGAGCGGGCCCAGTAACGTCTCCATTGGAGACTTTGTTGTTACTGTGTCTGGCATATCGAATACTCTCGGTAGCTTGCCAGGCTCTCCAAGAGGGGCGGAGGAATCAAACTCGGGTCGGCCATGTTGGCCGCTTGTAAGGCGAATGCCCTACCCACTGTGCTATTGTGGAATGTAAAATAACATAATGTGAGACTGACTTCCAAGGACAGTAGACAAAAGGGCCAGGGATATTGCTCCATAGTTGGAAGCCTGTTTCATGAACTGGGGCCAGGGGAAGGGGGGCGGGGGTGAAGGCAGCTGAAATAGAGAGGGGATCACTAAGTCAATGATGGTTGGAGGAATCATTCGGGATGGGAGATGTGTGCTGAAAGTAGATAAAGGACCAAACGTGATAGCCTCTCAGTACCTATCTTGCAAACTATAATGCCCCAAAGTAGAGAGAGAGAGTATGGGGGAAATTGTCTGCCATGGAGGGAGGAATAGGGTTGGAAAGGGGGGCATATACTGGGAATATTGGTGGTGGAGAATGTGCACTGATGGAGGGATGAGTGTTCAATCATTGTATGACTGAAACTCAAACATGAAAATTTTGTAACTGTATCTCACGGTGATTCAATAAAAAACTAAATAAATAATAAAAATGTGTAGCTTTCTGTCTTGTAATTTGAAGATTGTAAAAATATATCTTATCATTTCCAACAGGTTGGAGCGATAGCACAACGGTAGGGCATTTGCCTTGCATGCGGCCGAGCCAGGGTTGATTCCTCTGCCCCTCTTGGAGAGCCCGGCAAGCTACTGAGAGTATCTCGCCTGCACCGCAAAGCCTGGCAAGCTTCCCGTGACGTATTCAATATGCCAAACACAGTAACAACAAGTCTCACAATGGAGATGTTACTGGGTCCACTCGAGCAAATCGAAAAACAATGGGAGGACAGTGCTACAGTGTTACATTTCCAACAGTAACATTCATATTTTAAGCTTACCATGCTACTCCATCTACCATACCCACCACCTGAGAGCAAATAGCTCTCTCCCACCGTCCTTAGGGCGTTTTTGCCTACCCCATTTGGCAGCTCTGTCCTTTTGGCAGTTTCTCAGGGTTTATTTCCATTGGACATGTCTAGTTCTTTATGCTTATTCTTCTTTCTCCTCCTAACCCACTCATCATGAATCCCTCCAGGTCTATCCAAGTCGTAACAAAATGCCTGGTTCTGTTTCCTCTTATATCTGAGTAGTATTCTATTGTGTATCACTGTCACTGTCACTGTCCTCCTGTTGTTCATCGATTTGCTCGAGCGGGCCCAGTAACACCTCCATTGTGTTTCCCACAATTTCTTTAGCCACTCATATATTCCTTTGGAACACTTGGCTATTGTACCTAAGATTTCTAGTTATGTACTAGAGCGAGAATGAGCTAAAATGCAGTGAACATAGGTGTACATATCTTTGCAAATTATGCCAATGAGTAGTATCACTGGATCCAATGGAAGTTCGAGTTTCAATTTTTGGAGAAATCGCTGTATTGTTTTTCATCGAGGCTGAACTAGTTTCCATTCCCACCAATAGTGAATGACGGGTCCATTTTTACTGTGTCCTCGCTGACACTGGATGTTTCCAGACATTTTGATAAACGCCATTCTCACTCCTGTGAGGTGTCACCTCATTGTTATTTTGAGTTGCATTTTCCTGAGGGTGATGATGAACACTTTTCATATCCCTGTTATGCTACAAGTTTTTCAAAAAATAGAAATAAAGTGGGGCAGAAAAAAAGAAAATTTGAACTCATATCAAGTACATTTAGTGAGATAGTACAATGCCTTGCCTAGACAACCTGGTTTGATTCCCAGCACCCCATATGGTCGCCTGAGCCCCATCAGGATGATCCCTAAAAACAGAGCCAGAAGTAAGTCCTGAGCACTGCTGTGTGTGACCTTAAAACCAAAAGAAAAAATTAAAAAAGAGAAAAACTAGAAATCAATATCAGGAAAACTACTCGGGGAAATGTGGAAATGGAAATAAACTGAAACTTAAACATCAGATAAAATCAAATGGGAAATCAAAACCTACTGTGTGGCTGGCCTGCAAGCCATGGAGTAAAATTCCTGGTACTAATCTCGGCCATTCTTGGGAAAAGATAGATCATTCTCTATAGATCATTCAGATAGAGAAGGGAACACCAAATAAAGGGTGTTGGGAAGATCCTCCCAGGATGGGAGAAGCATGCTGAAAGTAGACTATAGACCAAACATGACTGTCACCCATTGCCTCTTTTGCAAACCACAACACCCAATAAGAGAGAGAGAACAAAATTGAATGCCCTGCCACAGAGGCAGGGTGAGATGGGGGGGATGGGGGGTGGGAGGGATACTGGGATCCGTGGTGGTGGGAAATGGGCACTGGTGGAGGGATGGGTACTTGATCGTTGTATAATTGAAACCCAAGCTCAAAAACTTGTAAGTCTACAATTGTACCTCATGATGTCTCACTAATAAAAATTTTTAAAAAAAGTAAACACAGGAAAAAAACAACAACAAAAAAACCTATTGTGAAACAACTAAAACACAAAGTTAAGGAATGCAGCAAAAAAAAAAAGAAGTTCTAAATCTTTATATTGAAAAGACCCGAGTTGCACAACCTAACTTTACAACTCAAAGGATTAAAAAAGAGTAAACTAGGCCCAAAGTGAAAAGTATTGAAAAATCAGAGATGAAACAAACAAGGGAATAGACAAAATAAATAAAGCAGGCTATTTTATTTTATTTTTTGTCTTTTATTCTGCTCTGTCTGTAGTCCACACTGGGTGGTGCTTGGGGCACCATGCAGTGCCAAGAATTGAACCCACACTTCTTGAATACAAAACATGTGCTCTACCTATTAAGCTCTACCTATTAAGCTCTCTCACTAGCCGTAAAACAGGTTTGTGTTCTGTTTTGTTTCGGAACTACAGTGTTTGTGGGACCATGTGGTAGCAGGGATAAAACCAAGGTCAGACGTTAATAGAGTCTTAATGTCTATTACATATCTCTGGTCCCCATACAGGGTTTGTTTTTGTTTTGAGGCCACACTTGGAAGTGCTCAGGACAGTGCTCAGTCCTGGAAGGCTCCAGAAATGATGTGGAGCGCCAGGAACCAAACCTGAGTTGGCCGAGTGCAAGGCAAGCACCCTACCCAACATACAACTGTACTATCTCTCCAGTCTTAAAACAGTTTTGTTTTTATAATCAAACACACACACACACACACACTGTCCTCCCGTTGTTCATCGATTTGCTCTAGCGGGCCCAGTAACGTCTCCATTTTGAGACTTGTTACTGTGTTTGGCATATTGAATACGTCACTGGTAGCTTGCCAGGCTTTGCCGTGTGGGCGAGATACTCCTCGTAGCTTGCCAGGCTCTCCGAGAGGGGTGGAGGAATTGAACCCGCCTCAGCCGGCTGGCTGCACGCAAGGCAAATGCCCTACTGCTGTGCTATTACAATGCTGTTCATGATTGGGTTCAGTCATACAATAGTCCAGCACTCATCCCTTCACCAGTGCATGTTTCCGACCACCCTTAAAACAGAATTTTTTTAAAAAAAGAAAATATGAGGGGTTGGAGAGATATACAATGGTAGGATGCTTGCCTTGTGCGCGGCTGACCCGTGTTCGATTCCCAGCATCCCATATGGTCCCCTGAGCACCACCAGGAGTAATTCCTGAGTGCAGAGCCAGGAGAAACCCCTGAGAATTGCCAGGTTTGGCCCCCCCAAACAAACAAAAAAAAACAAATAAAAAAACATGATGTACTGTTAGCTAGAACAAGAAAAAGAAGACTCAAAGTTAGAAATTGGGAGAAGTATTAACGTGCTAATTATATGGATTATCGAGGTGATCCATATGACAGAGCGACAAAGTAACAGATTCCTGGACAAATAGAGCCTACCAAGAATAAATGTTAGAAAACATATGTGCATACCTATGTTCATGATAGTGCTATTTATAACATCCAATGTGTACGGACAATTTAAATGGCTGCAACAGATGAGTACATAATGTAGTTGCTGCATGTGTACACAATGGGACACTACTCACTCGGCCATTAGGAAAGATGAATTCTTGCCTTTTTGCTACATCATGGACGGAACTGGAAAGGAGTTGCACTAAGCCAAGGTCAAAGGAGAAAGACAAGAATCCCAGAGGATCTGGTTCGCATGTGGTCTATACGGAAGCCAGGGGAACGCTGACCAGAGAAAGCAAATCCTTAGATTCTGACTACAGAACTGAGGTACCCCAAATGAGGGCTGGGTGTGACTGGGCTCCAAGGGAGCGCGTGGTGGAGGAATATTGGCATTTTGATTTGTGGGCATAAGTGTGGTAAACGACTTAAATCCCACAAACATTTGTGCTCCTGTACACTAATGTTACCTTAAAAAAAGTTACTTAAAAAAGAGAGAGAGAACAAAAGGGAATGCCCTGCCACAGAGGCAGGGTGAGATGGGGGGTATGGGGGATGGGAGGGATGCTGGGACCCATGGTGGTGGAAAACGGGTGCTGGTGGAGGGATGGGTACTCGATCATTGTATAACTGAAACCCAACCACAAAAATTTGTAAGTCTACAATTGTACCTCATGGTGTTTCAATAAAAAAAATTAATAATAATAAAAAGTTACTGAATAGGGGCTGGAGTGCTAGTTTTATCCCCGACATCCCATATGACCTCCTGAACATTGCCAGGAGAAATTCCTGAGTTTAGAACCAGGAGTAACCCCTGAGTATTTTTATTTTCACCAAAAAAAAAACCAAAATATAGAAATGATTGAATAGTAAAGAAATATTTTTTCCATTTTGTTTCTTTAAAAATTAAAAACAAAAGAGGCATTGAATAGCAATCATGTTTGGTCTATAGTCTACTTTCAGCATGCTTCTCCCATCCTGGGAGGATCCTCCCAACACCCTTTATTTGGTGCTCCCTTCTCTATCTGAGCTCCCTTTTCCCCTAACATGTGTGGCTGGCCTCCAAGCCATGGAGCAAACCTCCTGGTACTAATCTCGGCCACTCTTGGGTGTTAGTCTCCTACTTTGTTACTTTATGTTACCCAGATGAATGCAGTCTTTCTATGTCTATCCCTCTCTTTCTGGCTCATTTCGCTTAGCATACTTTACATGTATAATTGACACCCAAGCATAACAATTTGTAAGTCTACAACTGTACTTCATGGTGTTTCACTAATAAAAATTTATTTATTTATTTTGCTTTTTGGGTCACACCTGGCAATGCACAGGGGTTAGTCCTGGCTCTGCCCTCAGGAATTACTCCTGGCGGTGCTCAGGGGACCATATGGGATGCTGGGAATTGAACCCGGGTCGGCCGCGTGCAAGGCAAACGCCCTACCCGCTGTGCTATCACTCCAGCCCCTCACTAATAAAAATTTTAAAAAATTAAAAACAAAATTTACTTTTTGATTTACAAAGTTACTCATATTTGAGTTTCAGGTGTCCAGTGTTCCAACAGCAACAGTGTTGCAGTGTCCGCTTCCTTCCACCAATGTCCCTGGTTACCCTCTTACAACAGCCTGCCTCAACAGCAAGCACCTTATTTTTGTTTTCCTTCAGGCACTGTGATTTATAGTACTGTTTCTGGTAATTTTAATGCACAAGACTTTACTGCCTTTCAGCCCCTCCTCCTCCGAGTGACCGCTTCCTTTCATTCGTGTCCCCTTCCCTGTCCTGTCCCCCGCCCCTCACCAGTGGCAAACATCCGACTGAAGTCCAGTTTTCCTGCTCTTCGTTACTGCCCAACTAAGTTTCTTTATATCCTGCATCTGAGAGAGATCACTGTGTTACTGCCCCTCTCCTTCTGATGAGCTGCACTCAGCATGCTACTCTCCAAATCCATCCATGGAGTGGCACATTTCATCATCTCATATTTTCATCTCAAAAGCTAATTTCATCTGAAAAACTAATTTAAAGACTGAATAGTAGACAAATAAAAAAAAGCCTAGCAGACCCAGAGTATGAGGGTTTTTTTAATCAATATTCAAAAACCTTCAATATATAAAATCCAGATGGCTCTGCTGAATTCTCCCAAACATTCAAGGAAGAATACAGATGCTTTGCAACCCCTGCCAAGATGCCAGTGAGAGTTTTCAGAGGAAATTGAAAAAAAAAAACAACGATTCTAAAATTCATAAGGCATCACAAAAGACCCAAAATATTCCCAGTAATTCTGAGCACAAAAACAATGCTAAATGCATCACATGGAATTCTGTGCCAGCTCTAATATTCAACACAAAGTGTGAGTATTAAAAGACAGAGACCAGGAGAAAAGGCTCAAGAATAATCCCCATCCATAAACATGGTCAACGGATCTCACACAGTGATGCCAGGGGCATGTGATGGGTAAAGGAGTCAATAACCCTCCAAAATGGGAAACAAGATGTACACATACACCACACACACACACACACACACATGAAGGATCACTGTCACTGTCCTCCCGTTGTTCATCGATTTTCTCGAGCGGGCCCAGTAACGTCTCCATTGGAGACTTTGTTGTTACTGTGTTTGGCATATCGAATACATCACAGGTAGCTTGCCAGGCTCTGCCGTCCCGGGCGAGATACTCTCGGTAGCTTTCCAGGCTCTCCGAGAGGAGCGGAGGAATCGAACTCTGTTCAGCCATGTTGGCTGCATGCAAGGCAAACGCCCTACCGCTGTGCTATCGCTCCAGCCCAGATAAAGATTGACAAATTGATGAGAGACCCTGCATGGGGTCCATACTACAATAATTAAACCTGTTAGGCTGGAGCCATAGCACAGTGGTTAGGGTGTTTGCCTTGCACGCGGCCAACCCGGGTTCAATTCCCAGCATCCTATATGGTCCCCCGAGCACCGCCAGGAGTAATTCCTGAGTGCGTGAGCCAGGAGTAATACCTGTGCAATGCCGGGTGTGACCCCCTCCCCCCCCCAAAAAAAAAGCAAAACAAAATTAAACTTCAAAGCTCATCTACTAAGAAGGCAGGAATGGGGTGGGAGGAAAACTGGAGATGCTCTTGATGGGTTTGGAGATGGAACACTGTATAGCTGAAATTCGGTGATTAGCAGCTTTGTAAATGATGGAGCCTAAGTTTACAAAATTTAACTATGAAATTGTAAAATTGCCAGAAGATAGTACAGTATAAAAAAACTCTGTACATTGAGATAGCCAATGTATTTTTAGCTAAAACCCTCAAAGAACAGGAGTATTATTTAAAAAAAGGAACAACACCAAAAGCAAACTATAAAACCCAGCTGCTGGAAGAGAATAGCACAGTCTCCTGCCCCTGCGCATGGCTTTCCTCGCTGGGGCCCCTTGGAGGGGAGCGGGTTGAGTTTCCCTCCCCGCCCCGACCAGGGCTCCGGCAGCCGAAGAAAGACCTCCAGAACCAGCCACCACCATGCTGAGACCACTCTCCACACGCATGAAGGTACCGGCAGAGGAACAAAGGCATGCGGGTCCCGGGGCTGAGATCTCCAAGCCTACTCGGATCGGGGCTGAGCATCCTCCACCCAGACTCTCCAAATACCAGTAGGCAGGGGTCACACCCACCAACTGGCCCCCTGGCGCTGTGTAATCCCATCAACGGCCAAGACCCAAAGACTATAAAACCCAGCTCCCAGAAGCATCTTATCTCATTCTTACTTTGGACAAACTGGCAGGCTACCGAATGTAACCTGCCCACACGGCAGAGTCTGGCAAACTCCCCGTGGCATACCCAATATGCCAAATGCCAGTAACAATGATGGGTCTCATTCTCCTAACCCTGAAAGAGCCTTGAATATGGCACTTTTTAAAAAAAATCTCAGGGCTAGGACGAAGGAGACATTACTGGGGCCTGCTCGAGGCAATAGAAGAATAACAGGATGGTTGTGATCACGATTGTGACCAAAAGCATTGCATTCAGACAGCGATTCACAGACACAACTGCATTCTGTGATGTCTTTCTGATTTGATGATCTCAGAGTCAAGCCCAAGCTCACAATCATTCCTCTTCCATTTAATTGCATAGCCTGCCTTGTGGCTGAAAGAACAGCCTTGCTTACAAGTCTGGCCACTCTGCTTCAAAGCAAGCTGTGTGATTGACAAGCTGACTTATTGCTCTGTTATCTAACTTATTGTCTTCTGCCAAAAAAAAACGAAAGAAAGAAATCAAAGGAGTACCTATATAGCACCCGATTATGAATGTATGAAACATGGCCCCATACATCTGCATTCCTTCTATTAATGTGCACACGTGGTTATTGAGCTGGTACTCTAGTCAAGGATTAGAAGTCTCATGACAAAAGCCGCTTTAGTAAATATGTTAGTTATAGGAACCAGCAGTGAGTGCAGGCTGTAGCATTTTCGTGGACATGATCTACCTTATGTGCCTCCCATTTCCGTGAAAGAGGACGGGCAGAGCCAAGAGTTGGGAAGGGTCAGGCCATAGGGAAGCCGAGCCAGCCAGGTCGGAGGAAGCGCTGGTTTGCGCACCCAGAAGACACTCAGCTGATGACAAGCAGGCTTTGGCGAGAACGATGCTTGCTTTTCAGCTGCTGCTAGTGGCAGTCATCCAGGCTTCTCTCTCCAGAGCGTTCAATTTTCCTTTCTCTTTCGCAGTGGGGATGCATCCAAGCCCACAGCTAGATTCTCCAGCCCCACCTCATCGCCAGCTGCCAGCTTCTTTCTAGCGCATCACAAGGTGAGTGCGGCTTGTGGGACTTCGGCGCGGATTCTTAGGTGCCAACCTGCACTCGAAGCTCACAAAGTAGATAGAGGGGCTATACTGTGGCCATCGCCTCGAGTGTCTTCCGGATGAGCAGGTTTGGTGGCTGCATCCCCTTCATGGGCAGAGCAGAAGAGCTGCTTCCCAGACACCGGAGCCGATGTGTACAGCTCACTCATGCTCAACAGGGTGATCGCTTCAGTGTCCTCTGAAGGTCACAGGCCCACTGAGCAGCAAAAGCACAAGAAAATAATAGCTTGGAGGTCGTTCTGCACACCAGGGACAAATGCCAGCCTCCCGCTTTGGAGCAGTGCGACTACTCCCTGGGGCTTTAGCTCTGGCCAGCATCCCCCTGGCTTTCCTGCCTTCAACCACAAAAGCAGGTGCAACCTCTTCATGAACAGCTGTCACCCTGCGCCTCCTCTGTCACCGGAGTCACCCAGAGCATCCTTGTCCTGCTGAGCACCTCTGGGTGGGTCATCTCATCCTCCACTGTCTTTCAAACAGAGCCAGCAAGCCCATGGAGAGTGGCCCCATATCCCTTGCTGTGGCCTTACATGGCTTCTTGTGACCCGTGATGCCAGACTGCCTGGCTCTGCTGTGATAGGATCAGGACAGCAAATTCCCCGAAAGAATCAGTACCATGCAAATGATTCCATTTCTGGTGCTGGGAATCGAACCCAGGGCCTCACACAGGCAAGGCAAGTATTCTACTACTGACTCAGGTGTGGAGGTCCCTATGCTACTCTATATTTGTTAAGAATTTTGAGTTTATTCAGATTTTCCCTTCAAACTCTTCAGCCAACACCATCAAGTGTATGTGCTTGAATACTGCTAACAGAATGAGCACTGAGCATTGAGTGTCAATGAATACATATTGAGCTTTGTCCCAAACATTTAAACTGTAATAGCAGTTATAAAAGAAATACAGTGTATTTAATATATATCCACTTAATACATACTTCTATAATTAGGTGACTGATGCTTGCCATGCATCCTTCCCCAAAAGAATCAGTACCATGCAAATGATTCCATTTCTGGTGCTGGGAATCGAACCCAGAGCCTCACATATGCAAGGCGAGTATTCTACTCCAGACTCAGCTATAGGGGTCCCTACACTACCCTATATTTGTTCAGAATTTTGAGTTCATTCAGACTTTCCCCTCAGACTCTTCGGCATGATCATCAGTCAACAACACCATCAAGCATATGTGCTTGAATACTGCTAACAGAATGAGCACTGAGCACTGAGCATCGAATAATTCAGATTGTGCTTTGTCCCAATCATTTAGAGTAAATGGAAATAGCAGTTACAAATGAAATACGATGCATTTAATAAATCCACTTAATAGTGAGAACTCTAAAAAAAAAAAAAAAACAAACAAAGTGGGCTTGGCTGCTGTGTGCCAGGCTAGCACCTTACCTGCTATATTATAGCTCAGGCTCGCAAATCCTTAACGGTATTCTTTATTGTTATTTAATGTTTTATTTACTGTTATTTACAGTATGATTTACTGTTATCTGCCCTAATTCTTTACACTAGAGCAGAATATTAGAACACTTAAGTTTTAAAATCCAAGTCCCTGCATTTGAATCTTGTCTCTCCCTCCTAAACATGTTTGCTACCTCAGTTTCCTATTATGTAAAGTGTGGAGCATGAAAATACTTGCTATGCTATGCAGGAACATTTGGAGGATAGCACATGTTTAGAAATATGCCTGAGCCTCATTTAAAATATTGTAACTTGAAAGCTCAGAGCCCCCCCAATAATTGTCATCTGCATAATGCAATTGTGTGTTTATTTATTTATTTTTATAATTTATTTATTTATTGAATCACTGTGGGAAAAGTTACAGAGCTTTCGGGTTTAGGTCTCAGTCATGTAAATATCAAACACATTTCCCTTTACCAATACTTATTTTTAACCCCGAACCCCAATAGACCCCCACCTCCCACCCCTCCCAATTCTTGTGAGGCAGATGAGTTCTAGTTAATACTCTATCTACTTTGACTAGATAGATTGTTTCAATAGAAGATGCACAATTATTGTTTAGAGTTTACGACCCACCCCCCACAATCAGACATGCTGAAACAGCGTTGTGAAATGATTTGCTTTCTACAACTTGGTTTAAGAATAAAATGATGTTTTAAGAATTAAATGGTTTTGGATTTCTGCTATTTTACTTATTGACCCTGGAAGAATTTCTATTAAAAGTTAGATAGTTAAGAGATTGGTTTCTGTGCCCTGGAGTCGTGGCCGTGCTGGAGAGCCGCTCGTGGGGGGCAGCTGGCAACCTCGGTGGGGCGTGGGGGATGGCCCACAAAGCCCCCCTTCCCATGAGGTCCCTGCCGCTCCCGCCGAGCCCGGCTCAAACCTGCTGTCCACAAGGCTCCCGTGCGGCCGCCACCTTTCCTTCCAGAGAGGAGCGGGCGGGCCGGTCAACACCCTTTCCCCTCCGGGCAGGCTTGGTGGCGCGGTTTAACACATAGTCCATTTGCTTTTCTGCTCCAAGCGGCTGGTTCTCTGTGCTAAATCCTTGTGCCTCCGGGGCCGTGGCCGGCAATTGTGTGTTTAAATATCCACCCAATTGTTTTGAATCACATTGTTACTGTCACTGTCCTCCCATTGTTCATCGAGAAAAAAAAATATATATATATACTTCTATAGCTAGGTGACTGATGCTTGCCATGCATTCTTCCCTGAAAGAATCAGTACCATGCAAATGATTGCATTTCTGGTGCTGGGAATCGAACCCAGGGCCCCACACACGCAAGGCAGGTATTCTACTACTGACTCCCCACACTACCATATATTGTCAAACGCTAGGCCCTAAAATAACCTGGAGATTACAGAGATATCTTTCAGTGTATAATATTCAATATAGAAAATTAAAACCTCCCACTTCATCTAGGTATGAGATTTATGACAGGGCTGCCCAGGGTTGTTTATAACTTGCACATCCGTGGGAGTAAGGACAAGGTGGCCTCAGAGAATAATGAGGAGGCCTGAGGCTGGCTGGCAGGTGCGTTCCTGGCACAGTGGAGAGACATCACTCAGTTCAAACAGAAAGCAATGGGACTTGGAAGGTTTAACTCGTTTATGTGAAGATTGAAGATTGTCATAAGAACATGATGGTGGCAAAACAGAGCACAAAAAGCAGCTTTAGAAGGGTATGGAGAGCACGTCACAAGTTAAAAATATAGCGACAAGACCCAGTGGCATGGATTTGGAGGCCCATAACAGTTTTTGTTCTCTTTACTGATTCTGCCAGTTGATCAAGCTGATCAAACGAGTCTGTGGAAGATATTCTTGTGCCTCACAAGTGAGAAAGCAAGACTTGGTAAAGATTGGGTATGGAGGAATAGCTACTATATTAATTTCTATTCTTTTTTTATTTTTGCTTTTTGGGTCACACCCGGCGATACACAGGGGTGACTTCTGGCTATTGCACTCAGGAATTACTCCTGGCGGTGCTTGGGGGACCATATAGGATGCTGGGAATCAAACTCGGGTTGGCCGTGTGCAAGGCAAATGCCCTACTGTTGTGCTATCACTCCAGCCCCTTAATTTTTATTTATTTTTTTTGGCTTTTTGGTTCACACCTGGCGATGCACAGGGGCTACTCCTGGCTCTGCACTCAGGAATTACCCCTGGCATTGCTCAGTGGACTATATGGGATGTTGGGAATCGAACCCGGGTTGGCCGCGTGCAAGGCAAACGCCCAACCCACTGTGCTATCACTCCAGCCCCTTAATTTTTATTCTTAATAAGGAAAAATGTTATATCACTTTTTGAAAAAAGTATTGATTTATGATTGGATTATAATACTATGGAATTTCAGGGTAGTTTAATACCTTTATATGCTTGGGCCTCATGGCACCTGAGACCAAAGCTCCAGGGTCATTTCAGGCCCCCCAAAGCCCTCTATCCCTATTCCTTTTACCTCCACTTTCTCTCCTGGAACCACCAGAGTTTTCCAAAGGGCTAGGAGTTAGTTTGGAGGTTGCTGTTGGCTTTTTGTTTTGCTTTCACCTATAAAAGTGATGCACAGGTGTTACTCCTGGCTCTGCACTCAGGAATTACTCCTGGCGGTGCTCAGGGGACCATATGGGATGCTGGGGATCTCTCCTGGAACCACCAGAGTTTCCCAAAGGGCTAGGAATTAGTTTGGGTGGTTGCTGTTCTTTTTTTTTTTTTTTGCTTTTGCTTTTTGGGTCACACCTGGCGATGCACAGGGGTTACTCCTGGCTCTGTACTCAGGAATTGCTCCTGGCGGTGCTCAGGGGACCATATGGGATGCTGGGAATCGAACCTGGGTCGGCCACGTTCAAGGCAAACGCCCAACCCGCTGTGCTATCGCTCCAGCCCCATTGCTGTTGGCTTTTGCCCCTCTGTTTTAATATGAAGGGCAGCCTGAGGAAAGGAAGGTTTTCATGTTATGAGGAAGTATGTGAGTACTGCATTATTTTTTGTGGATTTTGGCTCAGACCAGGATGTGCTCAGGGTTTACTCCTGGCTCTGTACTCAGAAATCATTCCTGGCAGAGCTTAGGAGACCAACGGTATGTAGTACTGAAGACTGACCCTAGGTCAGCAGTATATAAGGCGACTGTGCTATCTCTCTGGCCCCATGACTTTTGCATTTTTATGGGAGCAGAAGAGACATTCCTTTAATTTTAGGGACTAGCTCAATATAGATAGCTCCATGTTAATGTTAATTACTTTGAACCATTTCTATTGTGGTAAGGGAACTTACAGTTAATTTAAAATTAACTGTAAGGTGGACAGTGGAGAGACATCACTCAGTTCAAACAGGAAGCGATGGGACTTGGTTGGTTTAACTTGTTTATGTGAAGACTGTCATAAGAAAATGATGGTGGTGGGGGGTGGAGCACAGCGGGTAGGGCGTTTGCCTTGCACGCGGCCGACCGGGGTTCGATTCCCAGCATCCCATATGGTCTCCTGAGCACTGCCAGGGGTAATCCTGAGTGCAAAACCAGGAGTAACCCCTGAGCATCACCAGGTGTGACCCAAAAAGGAAAAAAAAGAAAATGATGGTGGCAACGCAGAAAAAATTAAAATAGGACAGACTAATAACCAATGATTTTACCAAAAGAATTATTAAGTTAATTATGCTAAATTAATTTTTTTCCAAATGCTAAAAGAAAAATTTATAGTTAAACATACTTTTCATACATGCATCATTTCAACACCACCCCCATCACGAGAGGGTCCACTTCCCTTCACCAGTGTCCCAAGGCCCCTCCAACCACCCTACCCTCCCATGTAATTTCAGTCCTATAGACAAAATCTCCACTTCTGAGGACCTTGGCCATTCGTTGTTCTCTTAGTATGTTTCTTTTTATCCCTCATATTGGAGAGATCTCTCTTTTTTCAATTCTGGAGGTCGTGACACCCACACATATATAGATGAACAGAAGTAATCTAAAATTCCACAAAATTCTAAATCTATCATAAGTTAACATAGCAAAATTGTTCCCCAAACTCTATCTTTTAAAAGTTTTTTATTTGGGGGAGTTTTGGGCCA
The DNA here is from genome assembly GCF_029834395.1 of Sorex fumeus. Classification (NCBI taxonomy): domain Eukaryota; kingdom Metazoa; phylum Chordata; class Mammalia; order Eulipotyphla; family Soricidae; genus Sorex; species Sorex fumeus. The sequence continues at coordinate 39,448,183 of NW_026606143.1, forward strand.
CACATGATGCTCAGAGCTTATTCCTAGCTCTGAGTTCAGGGATTATTCGGGGCTTAGGGGAACATATGGGGTACCCGGAACTGAACCCAAGTCACGTGCCTGCCCTGCCTGCTGTGCCATTGCTTCAGTCCCACAAAACTCCTTAGGAACATACTTAAATGAAATATTACGAATAATTCTGTGCTGCTACATTTTTAAAATTCATGAAATAGGTACATATGCACGGTCATGGTCACGGTTCTCCCGTTGTTCGTCGATTTGCTCGAGCGGGCCCAGTAACATCTCCATCATGAGACTTGTTGTTACTGTGTTTGGCATATCGAATACATCACGGGGAGCTTGCCAGGCTCTGCCGTGCGGGTGAGATACTCTCGGTAGCTTGCCGGGCTCTCCGAGAGGGGTGGAGGAATCGAACTCGGGTCGGCCATGTTGGCCGCTTGTAAGGCAAACGCCCTACCACTGTGCTATTGCTCCAGCCCGTACATATGCCAAAGATAAAATTTACTAATAAGAGCGAAGAGATTAAAATTTTAAGGAGAAAATCTAAATAGACCTATAAAAGTATACAAGTGTGTTTTATCCTAAGAAAGGGAATACAGGCTTTATATCATAAAACATTACATTATATGGGGCTGGAGTGATAGTACAGCGGGTAGGACATTTGCCTTGCACGCGGCCGACCCGAGTTCGATTCCCAGAATCCCATAGGGTCCCCCGAGCACCGCAAGGAGTAATTCCTGAGTGCATGAGCCAGGAGTAACCCCTGTGCATCGCAGGGTGTGACCCCAAAACAAAATAAAATAAAATATTACATTATAGATACTAAGTGTCTTTATCAAGAAGTAAAAGATTATAATAAATAATTATTAATCTGATACAAAGTATTAAACCTTCCCAGCTCTGACACCTAGAGAGAGCAGATTCTGTCCAGATGGCCTTGCCCCTGGGCCTTACAAGAAGGCCTAAAGTCAGTGCCCTGGAGGGGAGCGGGTGAGACTCCCTCCCCACCCCAAGGGACCCAGCTCTGGCAGCCAAAAACCTCCAGAACTCAGCCGCTGCCATGCTCATGGCCGTTCTTCACATGCTTGGGCAGAGCATCACTCATGAGTGAATCTATTCCTGGACCAATCGGCCACATCTGCACATTTGCAGCAGCACGATACTTCAAACCACACACCCAACCCATACTCCAAGATTAACGCACCACATTTGATAGGGTTCATAGGAGGAGGCAACCAATCTCCCGGGGAAATATACATTTTTTTTTTGCTTTTTTGGATCACACCTGGTGATGCACAGGAGTTACTCCTGGCGGTGCTCAGGGAACCATATGGGATGCTGGGATTCGAATCCGGGTCGGCTGCGTGCAAGGCAAATGCTCCACCCGCTGTGCTATTGCTCCAGCCCCGAAACATACATTTTTTACAGATATATCTATAAAGCACACAAAGCTCAACCTTTAGCAACATGTAAGTGATCTCTAATAGAAGGGCTTACTGGCCCCTGGGTGAAATACAACAATCTCCGCAGTCTTTCCTCTAAGGATACTTTTTGTAGCATTGTCAGAGGTTTTTCATAACAAACAATACAAAATATATTATTTCATGATGGAGAATGGACACTGGTGGAGGGATGGGTACTGGTCATTGTATAACTGAAACCCAAGCACAAAAATTTGTAAGTCTACAACTGTACCTCATGGTGATTCACTGATAAAAATTTAAATATATATATTATTTCAGTTCTGCTTTGGGGCAGGGATTGGGGTTTGGGATGGAAACATCGGAAATACAGTGGTGGGAAGGATGTAATGAAATATTGTGAACTACTTTATAAAATAAAAAATTATATAAAAAAGAAAGCCCAAAGTCCCACCATAGCATGGCTGTGTCTTAGGTCCAAATGTTTTCCCCAGTAGCCAGGGACCCAAAGAACTGCCAATTTCTATTGGGGTGTCAAATGACCGCAGAGAGGCTGTTAGTGCTTAGGAGAAAGTTCCCATCTGCCGGTCACACGGGATGGATGGGGACAGAGCTCACGATGCAGAAGGCATATTGCTGAGGGTTCCCAGCTATCCATGGGGCATCACCTCAGTCAAGGTTCTGAAGACCACTCAGCTCACCATAAACTTATTGATGAGAACACGAAAGGAATCAAAGGTGAGACGAATGTTCAGTGCTCTAACAATTAAAATGATAAAATGGCAGCAATCAGGCTGATTCATAATACTCAGGGACAAGTAGCTCGGGTAGGAAATATGGGCACTGAGTGGAAATAGCGTCTGATGATACCCATCCAAGGCAAGGTGAGATACTACACAGAGCAATGTCCCCAGGAGACAGAGAGGATAATGCAGTGCCGTCCTCGGAAGAGAGACCACTGGGTGGGTCACAGAGCAAACTCAAGAAGCCAAAATGCAGCCCTGCATGTTTTCTGACCTCAACAGTATGCATTTAGAAGCCACCTGCGAGAGCAAGCTGGCAAAGCCAAGTAGGCAAGGAGTGAACATGTTAGCAAACAAAGACCGGAAAAGAAGCCACCTAGGGACCAGAGCGAGAACACAGCGGGTGGGGCATTTGCCTTGTATGCGGCCTACCCAGATTCAATTCCCAGCATCCCATATGGTCCCCCAAGCACTGCCAGGAGTAATTCCTGAGTGTCTGAGCCAGGAGTATCCCCTGTGCAATGCCGGGTGTGACCCAAAAAGGCAGAGGAGGAGGAGGAGGAGAAGAAGAGGAAGAGGAAGAGAAGGAGGAAGAGGAGGAGGAGGAAGAGGAGGAAGAGGAGGAGGAGGAGGCGAAGAAGGCGAAGAAGAAGAAGAAGAAGAAGAAGAAGAAGAAGAAGAAGAAGAAGAAGAAGAAGAAGAAGAAGAAGAAGAAGAGGAGGAGGAGGAGGAGGAGAGGAGAAGAGGAGGAGGGGAGGAGGAGAGGAGGAAATGAGGAGGAGGAGGTGTGGCAAAGAAGAAGGAGAAGAGGGGAGGGGGAGAGGGGAGGGGGGAGGAGGAGAAGAAGGAGGAGAAGGAAGAGGAGGACGAGGGGAAGGAGGAGAAGGAGGAGGAGGGGGAGGAGGAGAAGGAGGAGGAGGGGGAGGAGGAGAAGGAGGAGGAGGGGGAGGAGGAGAAGGAGGAGGAGGGGGAGGGGGAGGAGGAGAAGGAGGAGAAGGAGAAGGAGGAGGAGAACAAAGAGGAGGAGGAGGAGGAGAAGGAGGACGAGGAGGAGGAGGAGGAGAAGGAGGAGAAGGAGGAAAAGGAGGAGAAGGAGGAGAAGGAGGAGGAGAAGGAGGAGGAGAAGGAGGAGGAGATGGAGGAGGAGGTGGAGGAGGAGAAGGAGGAGGAGGAGGAGGAGAAGGAGAAGGGGGAGAAGGAGGAGAAGAAGGAGAAGGGGGAGAAGGAGGAGGAGGAAGAGGAGAAGGAGGAGGAGAAGGAGGAGGAGGAGGAGGAGGACGAGGAGAAGGAGGAAGAGGAGAAGGAGGAGGAGGAGGAGAAGGAGGAGGAGGAGGAGGAGGAGAAGGAGGAGGAGGAGGAGGAGGAGGAGGAGAAGGAGGAGGAGGAAGAGGAGGACGAGGAGGAGGAGGAGGAGGAGGAAGAGGAGGAGAAGGAGGAGAAGGAGGAGAAGGAGGAGGAGAAGGAGGAGAAGGAGGAGGAGGAGGAGGAGGAGGAGGAGAAGGAGGAGAAGGAGGAGGAGGAGGAGGAGGAGGAGGAGGAAAAGGAGGAAAGGAGGAGGAGATTGAGGAGAAGGAGGAGGAGTGGGGAGATGATAGATGCTTCTTAGTGGGCACTGAAGGGCGCAGGCTGGGGAGATTGAGGGCACAACATGACACATCCCTGAGAGGGGACAGAAGGAACCCGGAGTGAGGATGGGAGGTCATTTATTTGTTTTCGTCAACAAACCAGAAGGAAACATCCGGGGCCACTAACCCAGGGGGCCCCAAAGAGACCAGAGACCCTGCAACTTAATACAGCCATGGACCAGAGGGGGAAATTGAGGACAAAGTGTCACACCCCGTTGGGGAGCCACGAGCAAGGCGGGGCCTGCAGGGGTCTCAGGAAAGCACAGTGGGGACAGGATTGTGCGCGTCCTCCTGGGCCTGAACTGGACGCCCCGCTAGGGGCGGTGGTGACAGCCCAGACCTGCCCAGCCTTGAGCCGGGCCCCTTGACACCGACAGCCCGAACCCGGGCGGCGGCTGTGAGCGTCCAGGTTGTGGAGAGGCGGGAGGAACGCGGCGCAGCGTGGGCCAACGTGTTCCACCAGTGCCGGGAACCTCGCAGGGGACCGAGAGGACTCCCAGGCTAGTGCTCACACTGAATGTGGAAGGTCGCAGTCCCCCCAGCACGGCCTGGCTGGCCCGGCTGCCTCCTGCCCGGCCCGCGCGGCTCTGCGCCCCCAGGAAGCCCTAGTCCCGGGCAGGCGCCTGGAGGCAGAAGCGGGGAGCCCCGCACCCCAGGGCGCTGCCAGCCTCTCCCCGCGTTCTGGACGCTCTGTGCGGGGACAGCGCCTCTCGGGACCCCGGGCTGAGCCTCGCAGAGGGCAGGGACACAACCCGCGACCCTCTGAGCCCAGGCCCACGCGTGTGCCGCTGCCCGGGCTCCTGGGAAACGGTCCGGGCGGCCCCGGGGCCAAGGACAGCGGCGGGCGCTGCCCTCCCGCGCGGCCCGTCCCTGAGCACCCGAGGGCGCCTCTGCTCTCTGCTCCCCGACCTAGGCAGCTGCCGCCGCCACCGGGACCCTGAGCCGGGATGGGCCCTGCGCGCTGGAGCCCAACGCCCCACGCTGGCACCCCGTTGGGGACACGCGTGACCACGCAGAGCTGAAGCCGACACACACCCGCACCCGCAGGACCCGCAGAGCCGGCGCGGCCTCGTGGCCTCCGCTCTGACGCCGTGCAGAGCCCGGCTGGAGAGACACGGGCGACGCTCTGCGCCGCTGTCCGAAGGCCCTGATGGACTCACCCGAGTCTCAGCCCGAGGAAAGGCCGCGTGGCACAGAGTTCGCAACCTGAAACCCCAACAGCGTGGCCTGTGGGTCGTGGGCCACGGCCGGCCTGTGGGTTTCAGTCCGAGACACGGGCGCACCTGAGCACGGGCGACCGGAGGGCATGTCCCTTCCTCCCGCCTCCCTGGCACCTTCATCGTCACCTTCCAAGTCACCTTCACCGTGGTGGTCCTCCTCCTCCTCCTCCTCCTCCTCCTCCTGCATCGCTGGCGCAGGCGCTCACGGAGCGCTCACAGCTGTGGGTCCTTAGAGGCATCAGCACGGCGCCCTGCGTGCCGCAGGCCTCGGGTAGGGGCGAGCGAGGATGCCCTCCCTGTCTCGTCAGTGCCAGTCCGACATGAGCTCTCTGCTGCTGACTCAGACCTTCCCTTCCGCTGACCTGCTCACGAGGGTGCCCCGCCCCATCCTACACCCTGTGCTGGGGGTGGTGGGGTGGCGTTGGGCTTCTGGGTGGGCTCCTGTCAGCTGGAGTCTGGGTGATGTATAAATTTTCCCCTGCAATGTGCGTGTAGTTCTTTGGGGGCATCCGGGTCCCAGAGACGGTCCCAGTGATTCCACAAAGGTGCAGGGGCTCAGCTTGGGGGCTCAGCAGGCCCCTATTGGTCTAGGCTGTTCCCCCTGCCTGGGTCTGGAGGGCAGCAAAGCAGGCCTGGTCCCCTGGAGCCCACCCTGGCGTAAACACAGCTGTGGGCCACAAGGAGCTCCTGTTTTGTTTTTTTTTTTAATTTTTATTAGTGAAACACCATGAGGTACAGTTGTAGACTTACAAATTTTTGTGCTTGGGTTTCAATTATACAATGATCAAATACCCATCCCTCCACCAGTGCCCATTTTTCACCACCACGGATCCCAGTATCCCTCCCACCCCCCATTCCCCCATCCCCCATCCCACCCTGCCTCTGTGGCAGGGCACTCTCTTTTGTTCTCTCTCTCCTTTTGGGTGTTGTGGTTTGCAAAAGAGGCATTGAGTGGCAATCATGCTCAGTCTATAGTCTACTTTCAGCATGCGTCTCCCATTCTGGGAGGATCCTCCCAACACTCTTTATTTGGTGCAAGGAGCTCCTGTTTTGCAGAAGGTTCAAAGGGCACACTTGAAAGCCCTGAGCAGTCATTGCCCTCTGGGGGACCAGCACCCTCTGTGAAAGCTTTCAGTGCATCCCGGGGGAGCACTCAGCGTCCCAGTCACCCGGGGCCCCTTATCTTGTTTTCTACCGTTGGCTTTTTTTGCACGCTTGTCTGCTAAGAGAGATAGGGAAAGTGGGGCGGGGGGTCACACGGAACAAGGTCTGGTTAACTGAGCCAAGAGCTGGTGGCAGCTTGAAAGAACCTGTGCTCTGCGCAAGCTGGAGAGCGCTGACGCTGCTTCCCAACGTTCTGCATAACGTTTCTGTACATTCTGAGTAACGGTTGGGGCCAGGCCCATGGCGATGACATCAGAGTGACATCAGAGGGCTGGGAGCCAGGCTCCTGTATTTTCTTTTCCTTTTTGACCATTTTTATTTCATTATTTGTCTTTTGAAGGCTCCTGCATTTAAATCTATTCATGCGATTCCAGAGTGCGATCCACTTTCCAAACTGCTTTAGAGAAAACAAAGGAAAAAGCCTGTGTCCAGCTCGCAGTACTCTGGGGCCAAAGGCGTGCTTCGATCCCAGCTTCTCATTAGGAGCTGGGAGCCCAGGCCAGCATCTTCACCTCTCTGTGCTGTTCCTCCAGCTGTGGAACAGGTTACTCAGCAGGAGCCGGTGTGCAGCACCTAGCTCCTAGCACCAGGTGAGAGGGAACTGCAAATAGGAAGCAAGCGCTTCTCAACACCTGGCTCTCCGGGTGCTGTCCTGGGGACTGAGGCCACAAAGCAAGGAGCCAAGCCCTGGGATTCAGGCTGCTGTCCAGCTGCTGCACACAGAGAAGGCTGGATGAAGGTGTTATTCGGGTCTAGGAAACGTCCCTTTCACGCCGCAACGGTTAAGAACAGCCTTTATGAGTAGTACAAAGGGGCAGGGCTAACCATGCCCATGGCAACAGAACTGGGAACCAAGCCAAAGTGCTTGGACAGATGGATGCAACTGTGATCCATTTAAATGTGGTGAAAGGCTGTACAACAAAATACAGGTGTGAACTGAAGCCAAGGATATGAATTCAGAGAAATCTGTAAACAAGTGAAGCAAAGAAGGCAAGTGAGCCTTTAGATAAAGAGGACCATTATCTAAAAGCATGCAAAGCATGCAAGCTAAGAATATAGATAAATAAATGCATTCCCCGTAGAACTATTAACATATGCATGAACTATCTCTGGGAACCCAGATGATGGGGCGGGGTGGGGGGTTGGTTCTAAAAGGGGAGGGGTTTCAGGCCACACCCTATGGTGGTCAGGGGCTACACTTGGCTCTGAGATCAGGGGTCACTCCTGGAAATGCTCAGGAAACCATATACAGTTGCCGAGGGTTGAACCTGGTTTGAGAACATGCAAACTAAGCACCTTGGACCATATCTCTGGCCCCAGGGTTTCTTGTAAGATATTCGCATGCAATCCCTTTTTTTTAAAAAGTATCAATAAAGTGGGGCTGGAGTGATGGCACAGCAGGTAGGGTGTTTGCCTTGCACACGGCCGACCCAGGTTCGATTCCCAGCGTCTCATATGGTCCCCTGAGCACCGCCAGAAGTAATTCCTGAGTGCAGGGCCAGGAGTAACCCCTGTGCATCGCCAGGTGTGACCCAAAAGGCCAAAAAATATATATATATATCAATAAAGCATTTTTAACTAAAAAAAAAAAAAAACTTGAGGTTCCAGCTCAGTGGTAGGGCGCAGGCTTTCTATGTGAGATCCTGGGTTCCTGTCAGCAAAAAAGGGAAAAAAATACAGATAGGCAGTACAGTGCCTCACATGGACCCACCTGAAATTCAACCCCTATACCACATCCAGTCTCCCAAGCCCAGCCTGGATGGATCCCTAAGCACAAAGTAAGCCCCGAGTATGCTGGATGTGCCCCTCACAAAAAAAAAAAAAACCAACAACAGAAAAGAAACCAAAGTCTGTCTATGGGTAAGGGGAGCTTGGTTGTGGGCATCTTGGAGAAACTCTGGCTCTCACCCTATTAGACAGCCCTCCACCCTATCCTCACACAACGCCTTGCTTAGATATGGTCCTCCACAGATATTTCAATGTTTGCTTGGTAGGTCTTTCTTTAAACTACTAGAGAATGTCTTTTCTGTGTTAGAAGGAAGCTCAGAAATAAGTGGACAATCTTGGTTCCAAGTACCTATCTAGAAGGATAAAATGCATGGTGTTTGGGAACTTTTTAGTCATCGGAATAGACAGCATCCAAGTGTGGGCAGTGTGTCGAGTTCAGTGGTATGTGACGTTTGAAACCCCTTTGAAGCAGTGGGCAGAACTGTGAAGTGGATAGTGCAGGTGAAATGCTAACGGCATGGGCTGGAGCGATAGCAGAGCGGGGAGGGCATTTGCCTTGCAAGCGGCTGACCCAGGTTCGATTCCCAGCATCCCTTATGGTCCTCTGAGCACTGCCAGGAGTAATTCTTGAATGCCTGAATTCAGAGCCAGGAGAAATCCCTGCGCATTGCCAGGTGTAACCCAAAAAGCAAAAAAAGAAAAAAAAAATGTTGAGGGCGGTTTTCAGTCTTTTGGGCCTTACTATCTCTCTTTTTCCTCTGTATTCGAGTATTCTCTCCTGGTTACACTCTGGGACTTTAAACAGACTTTGATATTTCTGAAACCAACGCACCCGACAAACTTCTTTACCACCTACAGTTAACTTTCATCTGCTGGAGCAAGAGCACAGCGGGTAGGGCATTTGCCTTGCATGCGGCCAACCCAGGTTCGATGCCTCCATCCCTCTCAGAGAGCCTAACAAGCTACAAAGAGTATCTCACCCGCATGGCAGAGCCTGGTAAGCTCCCCGTGACGTATCCAATATGCCAAAAACAGTTACAACAAGTCTCACAATAAGAGACGTTACTGGTGCCCACTTGAGCAAATCAATGAACAATGGTAGGACAGTGCTACAGTGCTGCTCTAATCTCTGGTCACTGAACATTATTGACCGGGTTGGAAAATTTTGCGCAAGGTTTAATTTGTTTTCTGTAATTGGCATCTGGGGTTATAACTGTGAAGTAGCAAACAATTTCAGGGACTCCATCAAAACACAGTACTCAGTAACACAATACAAATATTGAAAGTAGTATGATTTTATTAAAACGTCTTAGTACAGTGTTGGAAGATATTAAAATCATGTTTTCAAAACCAAGACAAGCAACGTAAATGAGCTGTTCGTGAATCTAGCTGACGTTCACATCTAACATGCTTATCTCTTAGTTAACTGATAAAATTTAAGTTAGAGGCTGAACTTTGGTATATTAATATCATAATCTTTACTTCAAGATTAATTTACAACTATGTCTATGCCTAGACTGTTAAATCTTAATTGAGTACAAATCAACTGGTTTAGTCATGTTCACATGTCCACATTTGCATGCCAAGCAGTCTACATATGCATATTCTTAACTATACTTGCATTTCTTTAAGCATCAAAATTCCAAGAAATACAGATATCACGTTTCAAAAATAAAATCACAGAGCATCTAAACAGAGTCTTTCTAGATTACAAGTCAACTCTTCCTTGATAGAGTCTATTTGTATTGCAAGGCTGACTTTATCAGACTTACAGCATCATTTTTTCCCTCAAGAGCCTTTTCAAGGTACAGCAAACTGCTAGTTTCTGCAACAATTGACACTTTTTTACTTCACTCCAACCTGTCCCCAGTGAAGCTTGCAACCTTAAAGGTTGTTATTCCAAGTCTGGTAATGCCTTAAATGGATTTGATTTTGCACCTGATCAGCAAAGTTACAGTTGAAGATTCAGCAGAAGAGAGATGGTGGTTTCTTACTCCTGGGCTTTGTGTATGCCACCAGATTTGCTGGGAACCGAAGAATTTACTTGTCCACCAAATATTCATAGAATAAAATCCATAGACTTGATGATGCCTTTGGCCAGATTCAGAGGATGTTGGACAGGGCCATCTAGCGGACACTTATGTGGCCTTACAGAGTATCTCAAGCTTGGTTATTTATACTTATTTTCCATAGATCTTTTGCTGTTTGTTTGTTTTGGGTTTGGGCCAAAACCTCAGCAGTGCTCAGGGCTTACTCTTGGCTCTGCACTCAGGAATCACTGGTGGCGGGCCCAAGGGACCATACAGGGTGCCAGAGATCAAACCCAAGTAGGCCGTGTGCAAGGAAAAGCGCCTTACCCACTGTACTATCGTTCCAGCCCTTCTATACATCTTTTAACCCAGTTTTCATGTAACAGCCTTAGTTAAAATTAGAACTTGTCTTAGGTCAAAGTTTCCCAACTAGGGGTCACACAGTGTCCTATGCATCCCATGAATAGTCCAAGGGGGGTGGGTACAGGTAAAAGCCACATAAATGGCAGGGGTCACAGCATGAGAATAAAGGATCACTTGTGGGGGAACACAGGAAGTACACGAGGTCTGAAGGGGGCCACAGTCAGGAAGAGCTTGAGCAACCCAAGTCTAGATGAGTTACTCTCTCTGATTAAGTCTAGATGAGTTGCCCTTGATTACAAAGAACATTAACCCAAAACTAACAAAATACAGATCCGTGGTCCTTACCAAAACTCACCTTTTTCTTTATGTCAAAAGCCAAATAAAGATCAGACTAGCAAACCTGAGGGGATCTGGGGAATATTGACTTTGGAACAAACCTAAGGAAATGACGTTACTTGGGAAAATGTGGAGTAAAAGCTGGAACCCTGGTGAAGATGACAAGCCAGAATACTTGTCTCCTGAAATGGGTAGGAGACCGGCAATGTGGCCGCGTGTGTGGACGTGCCTTCACAAAATGATTTCATGAAGATCTTTTGCTGAATAATTTGGGAACTTTTTTTTTTTGCTTTTTGGGTCACACCTGGCAATGCTCAGGGGTTACTCCTGGTTCTGCACTCAGGAATTACTCCTGGCGGTGCTCAGGGGACCATATGGGATCCTGGGAATCGAACCTGGGCTGGCTGCGTGCAAGGCAAACGTCCTACCCGCTGTGCTATCGCTCCAGCCCCAATTGGGAACTTTTAAACATGACATTTCAAGCTCAGTTAAAACGTGTTTTCGGAAGTGGTCATAAAATATAATACCAAAATATCAAGGTGTCAGTGGCCATCTGAAGCGACATGAAATTTGGTATGAATGAAGTACAATAACCAAAATGGTTTACTGGAAAGCCAGTTATTAAAATAACACTCCACGCTTCACAATATTAATTTCCTAAGCTTCACTGAGAAGTGCAGGGCTGACTGTATATAGGGTCTCACCCAAATGTCCATAGGCATTATTATTATATTTACACAGAAAGCTCTCATCTGAAGTCACCTTTGGCAACCCCAATTTATAGAATCTATGAATCATATACTTGGGAGGTGTGGCCTCGAAGTACTGACAGAACGAAAAAAAAAAAAAGTTCACCGAATAGAACAACTCAAGATGACAGAAACTTTTCTCATTTAAGACAGTTCCTGAAAGATTAAACCACCAAACCACCGCTGCCCACCCCCAAGCTGGAAAACAATGGTCTTGGGCTTCAGAAAGGGGAAACAATGGATCGCTAAATGATCGCAGTTATCCTACAGTGGCGAGTCCTAAAGCTACAGAATCAGAGCAGCCCAGGGGTTGGCTGGTTCCGCCTCCCGTCCTGGGCCTACAGTGGGACGTGGCTGAACAGGTAAGATACCGATTCTCCATTGTGGGTCCTCCGGATGGCTTCAGCCAAGATCATCGAAATGTCAATGACCTAAACAGAAATGGGGAAAGCCAAAATGGGAAATCTCATCATATCATACTTCAGCCCCCTATGTTCTGCTGGCCCTCTGACTGGACGTAAAGGGTTCCTCGGGGCAGTGGATCAGCAACTGTGTCTTTTGAGTTGACCTGCTTTTCACCTGGGTCCAAACTCTTCTCTTTAGGTGGAATGCTAAAGGATCTGGCTTACCCATTCATCCATCAACAAAAGCTAGTTTGCTGGTTTTTACCTTTCTTTCTTTCTTTTTTTGGGGGGGGTCACACCTGGCGATGCTCAGGGGTTACTCCTGGCTTTACACTCCGGAATCACTCCTGGCGGTGCTCGGGGCACCATATGGGATGCTGGGAATCGAACCTGGGTCGGCTGCGTGCAAGGCAAACGCCCTACCCACTGTGCTACTGCTTCAGCTCCCAGGGTTTCTACCTTTCACCTTTATGAGTAGGTCAACTATGACTATCCCCGTACAACATTTTTACTGGAGATGGTCTCCAATTTGGGGGCTGGCAGATGCTAGATACCTAGGGGTGGGCTTGCTGTACCCTATAATAATTCTCTCTCTCTCTTTCTCTATCTCTTTTGCTTTTTGAATCACATTCGGGCAATGCTCAGGGGTTACTCCAGGCTTTGCACTCAGAAATCACTCCTGGTGGTGCTCAGGGGACCATATGGAATGCTGGGAATCGAACCCAGGTTGGCCATGTGCAACGCAAACACCCTACCTGCTGTGCTATTGCTCCAGCCCCCAAATTCTGTGTCTGTTGAACCAAGCTGCTTTCTATGTCTTGGTGTGGTTTCCTTCACTCGGTATTTCCTAACCTGCACTACTGGCGATGCAGCTATTCTCAGAGCTCAAATGGGAATCCTCCCCTCTCTTAATGAAAAGCTGCAAACGGGCCCCACATCTGCCTTCTCGAGCAGGCCCATTCAGGGGGCCTCGGGAGGAGTCTCCCAGCTTGGTTCTGCCTGCAGTTCTAGACTCTACCTGAATCTTGGTGCAATGTTTCATCTTGTCCTCCTGTGGAATTGTGTTGGTAACCACCACGGCCTCAAAGGCGGCATTGTTGATTCTGGAGATCGCCGGCCCCGAGAAGATCCCGTGGGTAAGGATCGCATAGACTTTGGTGGCTCCGGCCGAGAGCAGCCTGTGAAACAACATGAAAAAGACAACGTGTACATGGAGAGTCTCCAAACAGTCTTCTCTGGTGTGAGTTTAAAAGCAGAGAGTGGGGCTAGAGTGACAGTTCAGCGGGTAGGGCATTTGCCTTGAATGTGGCTGACCCGGGTTCGATTCTAAGCATCCCACATGGTCTCCTAAGCACCACCAGGAGTAATTCCTGAGTGTATGAGCCAGGAGTAACTCCTGAGCATTGCTGGGTATGACCCAAAAAGCAACCAATAAAATAAAATAAAAGCAGAGAATAGGGGCTGGAGAAAGTGACGGCTCAACATGTGAGCACATGCAGGTCTAGGTTTGAGCCCTACCGCTGCTGGGAGTGAGCCTCGAGCACTGAGTTAGGAGTAGACGCTAAGAGTCAGGTTCAGACCCCAGCCAAAAACAAAACAAAGGAGAATGAAAAAAAGGCACATCTGGCACTGAAAAGGAGGGGGAAAAGCAGCAAGAAAAAGGAAAAAAAACAGCAAAAAAAAAAAATAGAAAAACCTTAGAGCAAAAAAAAAAAAAGAATCTTCCAGAAAAGAGCACGGAACCAACTGTGCTAGTCCATGGGACACGAGGATCTTCTCAGGTTCTTTCTCATCCTTTCTCCCACCATGGCCTTTCTTCCTTTCTGTGGCCCCCCAATCCTACCAGTTGACCCATACATGGCCTCCAGTTCTTTGCTTTTTTTTCTGACCACACCCAGTGCTGCTCAGGGATGACTCTTGGCAGGGCTCAGGGGACCATAAGTGGTACAAAGGACTGAACTCAGGTGGGCTACATTCAAGGGAGCTGCCCTACCTGCTTTCCTATCTCTCCAGACCGTGATTTTTGCATTTTCACTTCTAGCCTCCTTGGAATATCCCGGACGGCCAGGTGGCTCCTGGGTGAGGCTAATTCTCTAGTTCTTTGTGGTTGAAGCATCTTTGGATTCTCCCCAATGACCAATGCCTCCAGACAAGGGTCAACCTGCTACCCAGTCACCAGCATTGCTGCTCTTGAGAACTGGCTGAAATGCAGTGCAACCGCAAAACATTTTTTTTTTGCTTTTTTGGATCACACCCGGCGATGCTCAGGGTTTATTCCTGACTCTGCACTCAGGAATTCCTTCTGGCGGTGCTCGGGGGACCATATGGGATGCTGGGAATCGAACCCGGGTCGGCCGCATGCAAGGAGAACACCCTACGCACTGTGCAATCACTCCAGCTGCTGGCAAAGCATCTTGACACAGCACGTTATTTGGTAACATCAGACATCTTGGCCGTACAGTCTTTGCAACTTGCTGTGACCTGCAGATGGGGTCAGTTGGTGGAGAGGCCTCTTGAGAAGCTGCCTGCTGCGGATGGGGTCATGGGGACCTGCCACTGCTCTCTCCGCCTGAGCTTCTTGCAAAGGAAGCCCTTCTCCTGGCCCTTAAAAACACAGAAAGCTCCATGCTGAACGTGAAAGCGGGCCACGAAGGCCCACGAAGTCATCTTTAGATCAAGACAGAGAGGAATGAGCCTAGAATCCTTCCGTCTGAAGTAGCATCAGCCAAGTATTTGGAAACAGGCATTTTTTTACAGTTAAATTGAGTGTGCCGTGGGGGGGTAGGGGGCATCACCCCGACAGTGTTGGGGGTAGCTCTGTGCTCAGAGGACCATGCAGTGCCAGGGTTTTAGCCAGAGTCTGCTGCCTGCAAGGTCAGCACCTGAAGCCCTGTACACACACACACATACACACATTCTCTCTCTCTCTCTCTCTCTCTCTCTCTCTCTCTCTCTCTCTCTCTCTCTCTCTCTCTCTCTCTCTCCCTAAATGAAATAAATGTTCTCTTCTCATTACCAGGCCATGGGCTGGAGCGATAACACAGCAGGTAAGGTGTTTGCCTTGCATGTGGCAGACCCAGGTTCAATTCCTCCATCCTTCTCAGAGAGCCCAGCAAGCTACCGAGAGTATTCCACCCGCACGGCAGAGCCTGGTAAGCTCCCTGTGGCGTATTCGATATGCCAAAAAACAGTAACAAGTCTCACAATGGAGACGTTACTGGTGCCCGCTCGAGCAAATCGATAAACAGGAGGACAGTGCTAAGGTGCAGTGCTACCAGGCCATACTTGTTGGTGTTCAGAGACTACTTACAGCTTAGTGCTCAGGGAGCCATGTGTTGTTGGGGGCCCAACCTGCAGCTTCTGCATGCGAAGCCTGAAATGTAGCCCTTTGGGTCACCTCCCCCACCCTAGGCCCAAGTTTTAATTTCTTTTTTAAAAACCGAGATCACATCCGTGTATACCACCCTGCCACAAGCCAGCACCAACAGCCCTCCACAGCCTGACGCCACCCTTAGGGCAGTGGTCGATGCCCATGGTTCTGTCTTCTTCCTTTGTCCTTCCCGCATCTGGGTATGTTTCATGGTATCTGTGGGTTATACGATGCCAGCCTGCAGGCCTGATTCTCCCCTCCCCACTCCCGGCCATCCCTAAGTTTCCCTCGTACTTGTCAGCAGCGTGACAGATGGTACCACACGTGTCAGCCATGTCATCCACGAGGATGGCCACGCGGTCCTTGACATCGCCCACCAGAACCATCCGGTCCACCTCATTGGCCTTCTTCCTCTCCTTGTGGATCAAGGCAAACTCCACGTTCAGCCTGTCTGCAATTGATGTCACCCTGTACAGAGACAAAGGGACACGGGGCAAGGCGGCCCATTGTCAAATCAGCGCGTTCTTTCAAGCATGCGTGAGGGATGGCGGAACCGACACAAGATGAGGTGTCAGGAGAATGCTAGGCCTGCCTGGTGATCCCCAGCAGTCCTGGGAGAAATGTGGCCAGGCTCTCAGTCCCTGACCCATGCCCTCTCCCCAGGCAGCTGCAACAGCCAGCCAGGCTATGTGTGATAAGAGGTCACAAGTACCACTAAACCAATCAACGCCTCATGCAGAAACCTTTGCTAGAAGGAAGTGGAACAAAAATAACATAAGATGAGGCTGACCTGGGTTCGATTCCCAGCATCCCATATGGTCCCCCCTGAGCACCACTAGGAGGAATTCCTGAGTGCATGAGCCAGGAGTAACCCCTGTGCAATGCCAGGTGTGACCCAAAACCAAACAAACAAACAAACAAACAGAATGAGAGCACTGGTTAGAAAAGAAAAACAAACAAAAAAAAACCAAAAGGGATTTTCTCCTTTGTACTTCCAAGTTTTCTATTTCATTTTCATTTCATCATCCTGTTAATCGTCGATTGCCTGGAGCAGGCCCCAGTAACGTCTCTTTCATCCTAGCCCTGAGATTATATTCACGGCTCTTTAGGAGAATGAGACCCATCATTGTTACTGGTATTTGGCATATTGGGTACGCCATGGGGAGTTTGCCAGACTCTGCCCTGTGGATAGCCTGCAAGTTTGTCCAAAGTAGGAATGAGATAATAAGATGTCATAAAGAAAAGTTCTGATAAGATCTCTGATAAGAGTGGTCTCAGCATGGCGGTGGCTGGTCCTGGAGGTCTTCGGCTGCCAGAGCCCCGGTCAGGGTGGGGAGGAAAGCTCGACCCGCTCCCCTCCAAGGGAGGGGAGACCACTCTCCGCACACATGAAGGTACTGGCAGAGGGACAAAGCCACGCGGGTTCCGGGGCCGAGACCTCCAAGCCTACTCGAATTGGAGTCTGGCATCTTCCACCCAGATCCTCCAAATTCCAGTAGGCGGGGGTCACACCCACCACCTGGCCCCCTGGCGCCGTGTAATCCCATCATTGGCCAAGACTCAGAGACTATAAAATCCAGATCCCGGACGAGAAGTTTTCTATACGGCCCAATTTATGACTGCCTAAGGGGCACGAGGGGAGGGAGAGAGCCCAGCTTCCGCTTTCAAATGCTGAGTGAGTTACTGTGTTTCCTTGGGATTCTCATCAATAAGAACTGTTTCAACCCTGGCCAGACCTTTCCCCCAGGGGTACTTTGTCTGAGCTCAAGTCAACCCACACCAGCTTCAAACACTATCCAAGAGTGGCCTCTTGTGGTGATAATTCTGTTTTACCTGCAAGGCTGTTCTTTCAGGTAACATGTTCCCCTTTGTCTGTAGCTTAGCCTGGGTGGCGTTCTGTCTCCCCAAAGTCACCCCACATGCCCTCCCAATGAGAAGTGGCTTACTCCACTCAGGCTATGATGTGTGGCAGCAACTTTGGGCAAACGGAGGGGCAAAACAAAGAATGTGTATCCTGAAAATCTGACTCTCCTGGCTGAGGGAAAGGTAACTGAATCACTTTCTCAGAGGACTGAGCCACAAAAACAGGCCATTCCCACAGCACTGCGGGTCCCTGGGAGAAGCCAGTCTTCCGTGCCCCACTACACCTAGGCTTCCAAGTTCGATTCTGGAGAACCAACTGAGGGATGGGAGTTTTCTGGAGATGCAACTGAGTCACAGGTGGATGCAGGAACCACCTGAGGGATGGGAGTTCGACTTCAGACATCCGCAAGCTTGATGGGAATCTGTGTCACTCCAAGATAGCTGCTGCAAAGTTCTTTGTGCGGGCTGTTGGAGGGGTTTTGGACCACACCCAGTGATGCTCAGTAGCTATTCCTGGCTCTGTGCTCAGGAGTGATCCCTGGTGATGCTTGGGGGACCATGTGTGATGCCTGGGATCAAGCAAGCGTCCAGCTACACACAAGGCCGTACTGTCTTCCCAAGATGCAGCTACAAAGTTCAACAAGCAGCCTTTGAGTCACCCAGCCTAGTCCACCAAGTCACTTCAGCGATCACTCTGCCCCTTCTCTGTCATCTGCGATCCTCAGCTCTCTGGAATAAATGGGGATGCCTGGCCCCGGGGTCCCAGCCAAACCCTGAGGATGCACAGCTACTTCCTTTCTCCTTCAGCCAGTCAGTGAACAGGCCTGACCTAAGGTACCCTGCCCGTTTCTCTCGAATGTACTTCTTCTGTGGCTCAGCAGCTGTTTCAGGGTCCACGGTGTCGCTGCTGGCTGTGACCGGCAGACCTAGTTGGGGCGACACCATGCCCACTAAAGATCTCTACCCTGGGACCCTCAGGCAGGCTTGTGGGGAGTGTTTGCCCAGCAGCTGCACTTGTGCAAAGTCCCCCTCTGTGCTGCCTGGGATCCCTTTATGTGCAGTTACTCAGCCTGGGGCTTCCCGCGCCACCTGGACACAGCCCCCACCCCACATCTGCCAAGGGCCCAGGCTCTCAGTTTCATTTCTCATTTCTCAGTTTGATTTTCTCTCTGTGTTCCAAGACCCATGGTAGAGAGGCTCACCCAGGGGCTCCTGAAGCAAACGCTGAAGCCCCCTATGGGCCTTAGAACCCCATCCCCCTAGTATGGGGGACGCTCCCGGCACCCATATTTTCCTTTCTTTCTTGGCTTCTCTATATGCTGATTTCTTGGGGGAAGATTTTTGTTCTCTGGGGGCGCTTTCATCCCAGAGTTGAGTAGTGAGGACTCGGGCCACTGCGCTCTTCATTAAGAGCCCTGCTTTCCAATCAGGCTCGGCACTCTCACAATCAGGAAAAATGGGACCCTCTCACATGAGCTCCGGTTGCTGTGGAAACCCAATTTGTTTCTTGCACGAGCGCAGCAAGAGCAGCAAAGCCCAGGCCTGTGCAATCTCCCTGAACTTGCTGCCTTTGGGGGGATTTGGGTTCACAGCAATAGCGAGGACAAACCCACCTTTTGGCTCCCCCGGCATCAGGGGAAACGATGATACAGTTCCTCCACTCAGAGATGTTTTCCCGAATCCACTGTAAGACCGCGGGCTCAGCGTACAGATTGTCCACGGGGATGTCGAAGAAGCCCTAAGTGACAAGACAGGGTGACATGGAGTCACATTCACTCATCCCACAATAACACCGGGGTGGAGGGTTCCAAAGTAGCACTTTGCATGAATTTCCTCAGTTTTAAGAGACTTTACATCTGTCCAGAGTGTCTCAATCCAACGCAGTGTGTTTGAGGAGACACTCTCCCCTGTCACAAGTGCCTATACTCTGAGAACTCACAAGAGCAGGGCAGTGGGGGAGAAGGTTTGCTTGAGCACGTGAGGATGTCACCTTCATTTCCTATCCCAGTATAATTTGGCCTGTTCTACAGACGAAGGCACCAACTTTCAGGTGCGGGACAATTTCCTACCCTTTTCCCAAAATTTGGATGCAACAGAAGTTCCCCACTTCCAAAACAAGGCGACATCAAATTTGAGTTCCAAGTTCAGCATGGACAAGAAGCCATATACGCACTCAAAAACAGAAGTAACTTGCTCTCTCTGGAAAATCATTCAGCCTAACAGAATTAGGATGCATTAAGGTCCTGGTCAAAACCAAAGACAAAGAAGAAGGGGTAGGGATGAGGCCGAATGATAGAACACATGGATGCGTTCTGAGACCCGTGTGTGTGTGCACGCGTGCACGCGCGCGCGCACACACACACACACACACACACACAGAGCACAGAGCACAGAGCACAGCACACATGGTAATGAACGGCTATCACACCTGAATCTGGGAGGCATGCAGGTCCATGGTGATGATATGATCTGCCCCAGCCACGGACAGCATATTGGCCACGAGCTTTGCAGAAATTGGAGCACGGCTCTGAAAAATAGAGACACAGATTTCATAAGAGAATGAAAACATGTATCCAAAGTCTTTCATACATAAACATGTATTTCAGAGTCCCTGAGCCTTACCAGGAGTGATCCCCAAGCACAGAGTCAGGAGTCAACTGCATGCACTGCTGGGGCTCAAAACAAAACCAAAAAGCAACAGGAGCTGGGAAATGCCCCCAAGGGCCAGTGCCCATGCTTAGCTGGAAGAGGTGCAGAGCTCGATGCCCAAGCCCATATGGGCTCCCAAGCACCTCTGGGGGACCAATCCCTGAGCACATAGCTGGGAGCAGCCCCTGAATACCACTCCACTGGGTATCAACCCCCAAGCAAGAACTAATGCAACAATCTCTGAATATGGTGAGAAGGCTCTAGCTTTCGGGGCTTCTTTGTGGGAAACTTAAAGTAGATTGTGTCTGGGCTGTCAGAGGCAACACCATCCTTGAGGAGAAGGAAAAAAAGACAAAGTAAGGCTGAGGTGTTTGCAAGGTTTCCTCCTGGGGTCAAGGCGGATTCTTTGAGCCCAGAGCGTAGCTCGTAGCTTCTTGCTGTGGTCAGATATTCACCTGGACAACCGGCCCCCACTCCTGCATGTTGTGGGCAGAGTGGGGCCACAAGAATCACACCAAGTCCCCCAAGGGTTTCCTTCATCCCCTGCACCCTTGCTGGATGTTTCCATTTGCTCTCAGGAAGGAAGTGAATAGTCAGATCAGGAACAGCCACTGAAAAAGGCATAAGGCCGACCTCACAGGCAGAGCAGGGCCCTGTGACACACTACTGATGCAAACATGTGCTGATGCTTCTGCCGGATGTTCAGCCACCTGCTGGGTGAGTACCAAGGCTGCAGAGCAGAGGGCCCCAAAATGATTCGCCCCACTTACTGCCCTTTCAGGGTAAAAAAAAACCCACCTTCTTTCACAAAGCAACACTAAGAGCCTGCAAGTGCACAGAAGGCTGAAGGCTTCCCCACAGACTGGGGACAGCCACTTTGGGAAAAACTGCTGCAGATGTGTGAATGGATGGCCATAGGGCAGACATGCCGGGAGCAAGAGTGGGTGTCCTGGGGCCTGGCTTACAGTGACAAAATGATGGTCCATAAAGCCTCAATCACTAGTTGATTTTGGAAAGTATCTGCAGATGTGATTAAAACAAGGATTCTGTGAGTCTGTGTATGGCCGAGCAGAGCTGAGCTGCAACGAGTGGTACTGCGGGCGGGGGTGGGGGGTGCAGCGGAAGTGGATGGAAATAGGAGGAGGAGGAGGCCACATGTGACCATATGCAAGACATGTACCTTCCCTACTGTCCTATCTCCCCAGCCCTACAGCAAGGATTCTGAGATTTGGCAGGGGGTGGGGGGGAGGGGTTATATGCAGTCACCCAATCACCCAAGTACTTAAACCTAGGTACTTAAAGAGGGAGCCCAGAAGCAATCAACAGAAACAGGTGAGGATGGAAGCTGAGGTGGGAGTGACAGGGCCCCCCAAATCTGGAAGGGGCTACACTGCTAAAAGTTCAAAAGGAGCCAGCTGGGGCTGGAGCAATAGCACAGCAGATAGGGTGTTTGCCTTGCACACGGCTGACCCGGGTTCGATTCCCAGCATCCCATATGGTCCCCCGAGCATCGCCAGGAGTGATTCATGAGTGCAAAGCCAGGAGTAACCCCTGAGCATCATCGGTTGTGACCCAAAAAGCAAAAAACAAACAAAAAAAACAAACCAAAACAAAAGGAGCCAGCTTATGGCTCTAAGACCCCATCTGATGCTGCAGCACTTTATTATGGCAGCAAGAGGCAAGAAGCCCAGCATGCCTGGATCCCCACCTTTCTCAGTGGTATAGGGGCTTAATCCACCTTCCCCCCCACACAGGAACCCTCTGCTGACACCCATGAGGGATTCAATTCTCCTGCAGCAAGCCAGAGAAGTACTGGCACTGTCTGATCCGATCAAAAACCAGGGAAGCTTCCAGGTTCTTTTCCAGAGACACACAGCAAAGTGGATTAAGGAAAGGGGAGGGCCTGTAGTGATAGTACAGTGGGTAAATAAAGCATTCGCCTTGTATGTGTCTGATCCAGGTTCGATGCACAGCATCCCGTATGGTGCTGAGCTCCACCAGGAGTGATATCTGAGCAGAGAGTCAGGAGTAAGCCCTGAGATTCATCGGGTAGGGCTCGGAAAAGCACAAAAAAGGTGGTGAGGACGGGAAAGGCAGACAAGAGGTGCTCCAAAAGGTCCCCCCAAAAAGCTCAGGCAAATGTGTCACGAAGCAGAGGGATGAATAAGAGTCAGAAGGAAGCTTTTCCACACAGTGCTGATCTCTACAGGCGTCGGAAGGCTGAAGGCTGGCTAGGCAATGGGCATGTGTCAAGGACAAACTCTGAAGTCATGATGAAGCTGACTTATGCCCACTATGAATATAACCAACAAAGGCTGAAAATGCAATCTTGACAAAAGACGCAATCAGCAAATGTAAGGTGCACGAGGGGCCAGCATGTCAGCTCGATTGCTGGAATTAGGGTCACAGATCATCCCGACATGGAAATCAGGCCACGTGGGGAGGGAGATAGCACCAACAGCAAGATATGATGATGTAAATGGCTTGGTGGAAATGCAAAAGTCATGGGAAAGGAAAAGAGAACCTGATTATAAATCAGAGGCCAGCAGGCCCCTCAATAATGGGCTTGTGCTCAATGTCAATTTTAACAATTATCTAAGAGAAAAAAGAAACAACCCCAGGCCAGGTTGAGCAAAATGACATTATTTCAGGACCTGGTTTCATTGTAAATTGCTTTGCCGAAAGTGGCCGTGTCCTCTACAAAAGTCAAGTCGCATCTCCAGTGTGGAATGGACTTCTGCAGATCCTTTTTAGTGGGAAATGAACCGAAAAAGCTATATTCCGCATGGGAGCTGTGTAAACTACGTCGGAAGAGGGTGGCATTCAAATCGAGGGGAGGGGTTGGAGAGAGAGCACAGCAGCTGAAAAGCTCACCTTGAATGTGTCTTACCCGGGTTCGATCCCCCGGACCTCATCTGGCCCCCTTGAGACCTGCCAGGAGTGGTTCCTGAGTGAGTGCAGAACCAAGAGAAAGCCCTGAGCTCCACTGGGTATAGCCTCGAAAAGCAAATAAATAAAAATGTAGAAATAAAGAAGGTCAAGGGGAACCTTGAGATGTACACTCAAAATGTACAACGGGTCCTTTTCTTATGAAGAGGCTCTGATGAACTTGACTGTGAACAGAGACCGGCTCAGCAGTGGAGCCTTACCTTGCGAGTGCCAGAAAGGAAAAAAGAATCTGTGTTGTCTCAGAAAATGAAGGAGATTCACAGAGGTTTATTGGTGAGCTTCTCATAAACACAGCATCAGAAATGGCAGCAGACCTCATAAACTGGAGGGGTTCGTGCAAGGCGTGAAAGAACATCTACTATTCTGGATCATATTCAGTGACTCTGGAGGGGGTTGGGAGGGAGCCCCGCACCCCCTCTAATCCAATGACTGTCCTTTGATGAGGAAAGGTCACAGAGACGGGCAGGGCAAACCAGGTGCAGTCAGAGGTAGAGATAGATGGGAGGGTACTAGAGGAGACTGGAAAAGGCCAAGAAGGACCCCCACATTCACCCCAACCTTCAGAGGCAGGCCATATGGGGACCTGTGAGAGGGGTACCTCGCCACCACCTCAACCTGACCTTGTGTGACCATGAGCTCGGGCAGCCCTAGCCAAGGACACCATCCCCTTGACGGTTCCTCTCCAACTCCAACTTCCTTTATTTTTCTCACAAGCAGAGGACCAATCTTCTTCCATCCCTTCTAGAAACTTTCAGAGCCTCCTAACTGTAGTTTGAAAGGAACAATTCAAGAATATCGAATAATTTCCTTCTTCTGGAAAGTTTAAGAAGGTAATGGGATTGTTTGGGGGTTTCTTTTGGGGCGAGGCTGGGGATAGGACCCAGGACCGCACACACACCAGCTTCTACTGCTGGGCCACATCCTCAGCCCAGTGTTACAGTTAAACTTCCTAGCTGGCGGCTGGAAGACAACATAGATGCTCAGTGCGTGCTTTGGCCAGCTTTTGCCCTGGCATCACTGCCAAGCTAGAGAGGGACTCGACCTAGGGACCCCACCCCGATTCCCCACACTTCCGGTTTCCCACTGTGTGTAGTACTGCTCCGCACCATGAAGATACACAGTAATGCCACCACAAAGACAAGGTTGGCATTCTAATGCCAACAAAAGTAAGGCCATGTCTTAATCAAGAAGTACTAGTAGGGTGGTTGGTTCCAAGACAAACTTTTGCAAAATGCCCCAAGGTGTGAAAGGGTCTGGACCCAATCATTAAAATGGATATCACGGCCAGAGTGAGAGTACAGAGACAAGGGCATTTGCCTTACAAAGACACTTGGGTTTGGTTCAACTCCTCAGCACCCCATAAGGTTCCCCCACCCCGGACCACTAGGAGTGAACCCTGAGCACTGAGCCAGGAGTAATCCCTGAGCACCTCTGGTTATGGCCCCCAAACCAAAATCAAAATAGAAAGCAAGCATGAGACATATATTGAGGTGATGGTGTGAGGGGCAGAGGGTGGCTGTTAGCCGCCAGCAGCCAGTGAAACCCCGGACACGCCTGACCTACCTTATCCTTTTTATCCTGCCTGGCGTATGGGAAACAGGGGATCACGGCGGTCACCCTGGAGGAGGACGCGATCTTGCAGGCATTGATCATGATGAGCAGCTCCATGAGGTTGTCGTTGATCTCCCCACAGCCGCTCTGGATGATGTAGACATCTTCCCCTCTCACGCTTTCCCCGATCTCCACGCTAGGAAAAGGAGAAGGCCAGCCCCGGATTAAGCAGGGCTCAGCGTGCAGTTGTACTCACGGTTGTGATCTAGTACAGGGAAAGGACACAGAGCCGAGTCAGCAGGGGAAAAAGTGGCCCAGGGACCAAGTCTGGGGAAAGCCAGGCGCGCTCTTCTAGAATCTTCCCCCAACAAAGTCCAGGGCATGTGCCTAATCCACCCCCAGCTGGAAGCATAGACAGCTGGTGCGTGCCACCGGCCAGGTGAACTCAATAGACTCGGAGCGCAGGGTCTGTGCATGACTGGGGGCTCCCTTCGCTGGGCTCACAGAGCACCTGCAACCTCAACTCTTGGCCAATCACCCAAATCCCGGCCCTAGCCGAGGCCTTGAACATGGCCTGCGCTGTGCTTGTTTTCCCACGGGGAATCCCTTCACCCCGCCTCTGCACCCCATTTCCCACTTTCTGTACTCTTTCTGTGTGTGCTTCCTGGTTTAGCTGGGGTCTTCCAGTAACTTCTAGAAAAACAATCCACTGGCGCTCCAGTTCTGTGAACAGAGCGTGTTGGGCTGAGCCGCGCTGTTAGAGGCAGTCCTGGGAGTCGACCGGGCAAGGGGGCCTGCCACCACCACCAGTACCACTCAGGGCAGAGATGCCCACAGCACTGCCCCCAGAGCCAAAAACTTGGGGGGCCTGAGTGATAGCACAGCGGGTAGGGTGCTTGCACGGACTGACCTGGGTTCGATCCCCCAGCATCCCATATGGTTCCCCCAATCCCCACCGGGAGTGATCCCTAAGCTCAGAGCCAGGAGTCAGCCCTGAGCATCGCCAGGTGTGGCCAAAAATAGAGAGAGGAAGAAACCAGTGACTCGGCTGTGATGTTTGGTTTGAAAAGGTCAAGTTGTTCCGATGATGAGTTGATTAGGAAGAATTTGAGCCCCACATGAATTTTGCAGTTGCTTTTCCAACTGTTAGCCTTAGGGGATTGCGCAGGGGGCAGAACAGACCAGCTACCAGCGGAAGGAAGTCACACTTCAAATGCCACGTCCACACATGCCTCCAGGACGAGTTGTACCTACCCAGCATCTGGGGAAACCACTTCCCAGATTCCAGACACCCCCTTTGACCTCCTCGAGGACTCGAAAGTCACAGCCCTTCCAAGAAGCAGTACAGAAGCCGAGGCTTCTTAATGGACTTATTTCAACTCGGACAGTACTGTGTACTATTATCCCGATACTACTTATTGTTTACCAATGCCAATACTATTTATTGGAGAATCCATCTAGTTTAAGATGTCATACCTTCATACTTACATACGAAGCATATATTTTATAGCATTTCTATAATACTCCTGTCATTTTAAATATGTCACCAAAGACGTTTGAGTGTTGTGCCCTGCACCGAAGTCACTGTGCCACATGGTGTTTCAGGAGCACATATGTTACAGCAGAACAGACTATGAAACGAAGAGCATAGTGAATCTTATTTACACTGATTTGACTTTGAGCCCTACCCAGTGGTATGCAGGGGCTGTAGAGGACCACGTGGCGCCAGGGAGAATGTTACTTTAAAATGACTAGTGAGTTGCCTAACTTGACCAATTTTCCTGTCAAAAGTCAGTTATAGTCAATAAAAATAACTTAATAAGCAAGGTCATTATTTATGGGAAAATTTAAAAGCAAGACAACCATTTGAGATCCCTTGCGGTAGACTGAGTCAACAGTAGCTTCTATCCTGACTCAAGTGCACTAATAAGAAGACAAAAATGGAGTGTGGTCAGGGCTGGAGAGATAGCACAGCAGGTAAGGCACTCGCAACACCTGGAGTAATTCCTGAGTGCAGAGCCAAGGAGTATCGGGGAGCATCGCCAGGTGTCATCCCAAAACTTAAAATAATAAAAAAAAAACATGAACGGCAAGTTGCTGACACAAGAAAATGAGTTTTGCTACCAGTGGGTCGAAGCAAACTTCCGGTGGAAAGGGCCTGCCTGGTCTCTATGGCCCAGCCCTCTGTAAGTAGAATCTATCAACACAGGGATGAGGTTTGGAAATCACTGGAGGGTACAGTTCAGAGGTGATCAACAAAGCTCACAGGCTAAGAGGTGTGGTGTGCAGAATTGTGCTCCCCAAAGACCCCTAGTTCTAATCCCTAGACTGTCTGGATGTTAGTTTACATAGCAAAGGGGAGTGTGCTGGCAGATGGCTAGAATGAAGGTCAATAATCACCTGATAGGAATTATTTGACTTTCATTACAGATAGGCATTAAGGACCCATCCAAGTGTCCTTAAGAACTGGAGAGAGGAGCGGGAGAAGGAGAGGTGAAGACCGAAGCAGAAAGATGCTCAGTGGCTGGCTGTGAAGAGTGAAGGGACCAGGAGCCAAAGAATGCAGGCAGCCAGGAATAGCTGGAAATTGCAGAGAATGGATTCTCGCTTAGAGCTGCAGAGAGGAAGCCAGCATCTGTCAACAGACTCCTACCTACAGAACTGCAGGATGAAGCAAGAGACACGGGACCACAGAGCTAAAAATAGTTAGTGGCCTGGTGTTAGGGCTAATTCCCAAACATCCAATTGGATTCAGTTTATTTTTTTTCTCTTTTCCCCCCAAAGCACCTCAATCTCCCCCAAAGAACCAATCAAGGTAGGGGCAAAAATATGCCATGGCCTGGGGTGGGAGAGATAATGGGGAGCTCCAGGGGCTGGGAACAGACTTTGTATGCAGGAGGCTTGGGTTGATTCCCCAGCACCACTGGGTGTGGCCCACAACAAAGAAAAACAAAAACACCATCCTCACCTTGAAAAGCAGTTCCTCAAGCATTTCCTGAGGGAACTGACTGAGGATGATTTTGGCTGAAGGGGCTGATGATTGTTATGTTACTTTTTAGGTCTCTTAAAAATGTGGTGGTGGGGGGGGGGTAAGGGATTAAGGTTTAAGTGACAAGGCTGAGTCTAATCCACAGTACCTTAGATCCCCCAGTCCTGCTGGGACCTTATAAAATGAAAATTGTGGTCGGAACATCCATTTGCTGTTCAGATGGAGGATCTCTAACTGATCTCCAAGTAAGGGGGCTTAAGTTTATCTCACCCAACAATAAATGGGTGTGGTAATGACACGTTGGCCATATGCCACACTGTTCTTCAAGAAGCATGTCTGTGGGCTGGGGATAGAGCTCTGAGGCGCAGACCCCTGGAACCCCCCACCCAACACACACACAGTACCATGGAAAGGTCCTGAGCTAACCAAATCCCCAGGCAAAACCTAGTCCTGGCACCTTCTCTGCCCTGAGGGAGGCAGTTCAAGCCTTCTGGTTACCAGGTGAGGCAGTAAAGAGGCTTCCTTGCAGAACCCTGTCCAAACACAAGGTCCAGTAATCAAATAAACTGCTCCTTGGAGCTGTGAGGTGCCCGGATGATTTGTTACCATGGAACTTCGGGTCTTACGATGCCAACGATGGGCTAGAGGGCAGGTAACTGAGCAGGAGAAACTGCTACACAGAATTGAGACATTGAGACATTTCGTGCTCAGAGATGGAGCAGGTGTTGTCCAAAGGGCTTAGAGGGAAGATAAAACCAGGACACTGTATCCAATTAGGTAACGTTTTCAGGGGGAGGGGTAAGCAGGGGGCTAGGGATGTGGCTCGCTAGGGAAAATGTACACGCTTCTCAAATTTGCAGACCTGGTGCTATCCCTGCCTGGCCAAAAAGGTTAAAAGTGGGGGGATGGGGGCTGTAGATATGACTCAGGTAGGAGAGTACATCCTAGGCACCACGTGCCTCCCGGAGCACCCCACAATACAACGGGGGATGGGAGTCGTGATGAGCCAGCAAGTCAGACTTCTGGCTTGGCTCAGTGAACATTCGGGAAGGAGTCCTAATAGGAATTCGATTTTCTCTTCCTTCTGCCTTTCTACCTCTCATCTTCAAGAGCACACTGTAAAAACTGGATCCCTAGGTATCCTGCACAGTACATAGAGGCTTGTAAATCTCAACAACATCTGAAGCTAAACAGTTAGTAAGAAACAAAAAAGTCAATAAGTCAAAATATTTTTATTGCCCAGATACTGAAACATAAAACGCCACAATGTAACTTGTTCCCAGACTTCATGTGGAGCGGCTTCTGAGACCGCATGATTGTGAATTATGAAGCGGCGGTTATAAAACACTCAAAACCAAATAAAACTGCATCTGCTTTGCAGTGAAAATAAACCTATAAACAATCATACATCAACGTCTGCGTGAACTCGCTCAATGGACTATAGGGTATTTTAAGCAAAAACCTAACACCATGTTACGTGGGTCTTCTGGTCTAGATTAGTGGCTCTTTTTCCCTTGTTTAGGACCAAACCCGGCCATGCAAGGGGCAGGGGGATATTACAGGATGGTTTAGGGGGCCACTCTGCTGTGAGGTCAATACACCACGGGGTGTGTGTGTGGGG
This sequence comes from Sorex fumeus, assembly GCF_029834395.1. Lineage (NCBI taxonomy): Eukaryota > Metazoa > Chordata > Mammalia > Eulipotyphla > Soricidae > Sorex > Sorex fumeus. The sequence goes on from NW_026606143.1 coordinate 39,476,958, forward strand.
GGGGAGGGTACCTAAACTGGTGCTCCCTTCCACTCAATCCTTTGAGCTATCTGCCCACCTGATTGCCATTGGGCTGCAGGCAGCTAAGAACAGGGTGATTTATTTGCTTTCTGAATTCACTCCCTTCAGAGCTGTCTCCTTGACTTAATGGACACCACCTCCAGACAGAAACGATTATCCATTTCCATTTTTTGTTTTTGCATTCTCTAAACTACTGCAACTGGAAGACTGACAAAATACTGCACCATTCAACCCCGAGTTACACATGCCATCTCTGGCGCTTACCCACCAACCCAGACATTTGTAACAAACCGCAAAGAGGAATTCTTCTGCCCAACAATTCTGGCAGGCTGGTGTGCCTTCACAAGCGCTGCTTCACATCCTGGGACCTGGAGCATTTGCTCTGCAGAGTCTGATCACTGCCGGTGAAGGGCTCGCCTGGTTGCCCCCCCCACTCCCCCCCCCCCACCGCACTCAGCTAGTAACACATGTTTCACTTCTACAGACACAGGGTCTGGCGCCAACTTCCTATCTAAAAGGGATTCTCATACCCCTCAAAAACAACTGCCATCACCTTCCCTTTTATGCACGCCTCCTCCCTATCTAAGAAACTTGAATTCCCCAGTCCTTGAGAAATTTCTGCCTAATTCAAGGTCATCATGATTTTCTCCACACACCCCCCCGCCCCCACCCGCTTTAAAGAAAATACTTTTTGGGTTTTGTTTTACAGATAGCTCTTAAGACTTTGGAGGCGGGTCTCCCGTTCGTTTCGAGCTCATTTTCGAAACGTGGGATGGTCGGAGATTCTTATTTTGGGGCTGCTTGCCCCAACCCGTTCTGGCACCACGCGGGTGGGGGGGGGGAAACGTTGTCCGAATTGGCCGTTTCTTTGTGAACGCCACCCGAACGCCTCGGGCGTGCACACAGACTCGTTTGAAGGGAGAGGCGGGGGCGCCGGGAGGGCCACGGGAAATCCATCCAAGGGTTTCGCGCACTCGGGCAGGTGCCGAGAGGAGCCGCCGCCGCCGCCGCCGCCGCCGCCGCCGCGGACCGCGGGGAGCCCAGACCACCGGGTGACGCTCCAAGTCGCGGCCACTGCCGAGTGCCACAACTTCCGAGAAGCCGCAAAAAAGCCGAGCCGGGGGGGTTGCGGGGGTGGGGGTGGGATCGGCGGCAGAGGAACTAGCGGCTGCTCTGGGGAGCCCAACACGTGCGTCCCCGGCAGCCGGCGGCGGCGGCCGCTTCCCCGGGAGTGGGGGAACTGCAACAGCGCGTCCCGGGCCAGGAACTGCACGCAGACGCCGGGATCGGCCCGGGTCGGAACCTCGGGCACGGGTGCGGAGGGCTCGGGCGACCTAGGTAAGGGGCAGGGCAGGTCGCAGCCCCGCTGGGGACGTGGACGGAACCTGCTGGCGGGCGGGTGTGTGTGTGTGGGGGGGGGTGCCCGGCAGGCGATCGGGGCGCGGGGACGGGGTTGGGGGGGTTGAAAGAGGCGGGCGTCCCTGCCCACGGGTGCCCCCCTCGGCGCGACTGGGTGACCGCGCGCGCTCGCCCTTCCGGACTCGGGCCGCGCTACCCGGCTGGGGCCGGACGCGGCGGGGCTGCCGGAGGAGGCCGCGTCGGGCCGGCCCTCCCCGGAAGGCGGCGAGGACGGCGGGACACGGCGGAGCTCCGGGATCGCGGGTGACCGTCCCCTTCCCCTCCCCCCCCACGCGCGCGTCCCCACTCAACTCCCCGCCACCGCCACCGCCACCACCCTCCCCACCTCGCTCCCGGTTCCCAGCCGGCCGCGCCGGGGCGGTCCCCCCCCCACCTGGTCTCCTGGTTGCTGAACTTCTTGGTGACCACCTTGCCCAGCTCCAGGCCCAGGCGATCGGCCACGCGCTGGGACAGGTCCTGATGCGAGCTGCCGCTGAACAGCACGATGTTGGGCATGGTGGTGGCGGTGGCGGCGGCGGTGGCGGTGGCGGCGGCGGCGGCGAGAGCGGGAAAGTGCGGCGGCCGGAGGGCGGCGCGGGCCCGGGAGGAACAGGACAGAGGGCGGAGCGCGAGGGGCGGCGGGGGGGCGGGGCGGGGCGGCGCCGGGGGGGTGGGGGGGGGGGGTGCCACCCGGGCCCTGGGACCCGGCCCTCCCCCCCCCCCCGAGGGCGGGGACCCGAGGGCAGGCGGCGCGGCCCCCGGGGGCGGGCCGATCCCGGAGGTGAGAACTGCAGCGGCCGCCGGCGGCGCCCCGGCGCGGGAAAGTGGCGCGGCCGCCGCTGCCGAGGAAGTGCCAGCCGGGGAGGGCAGGGAGGAGGGATGGAGGAGGAGGAAGAGGAAGAGGATGAGGGGGAGCGCGAGCGCTCGGTGCAGGGCCCCCGGAGGAGGGAAACGGGAGGAGTTGAGAAGGGGGAAGGAAGCGGAATGAAGAGCGAGAGCCGCCGCCGGAGAGCCGGGAGCATCCCCAGCCTTGGAGGTGTCCCGCACCTTGCGACAGCTCCCCAACATCCAGAGCTCTTGATGTTTCTATCTGCTCCCCAGGCTAGGACCCGTGTCTCTCGGAGAACCCGGCTGGCGGAGCGACTGGACGAGGGAAGCGAGGCTGAAGCCGCTTCACAGACACGAGTGCCCCGTCACCCTGGGACGCTCCGAGCCCGGAGCTAAAGACAAGGATGTGCAAACGGGGACCCTCGGACCCAGACCCACAGGTGCAAAGCTGCTTTTGTTGTTAGCCGACCTAAGCACCTATTGTAATGTAGGAACAGTGCGATCAAGTGCTAAGAGCTGCACTACCTTGCAGTCTGGATGAAGAGGAACATTCCCCCCCCAACCCCCAGATGCAAAAACCCTGAACGAACCCTCTTTTCTCTTTATAGTAGGTCTGGACTGCAAAAAGAAATGCACAATAATCACTAAGCTTGGGATTTCACCAATAAAAAAGCATTTGTTTTCTCTCCCGTTATGTAATAATGCAACAGAATAATATATTCCTAATATCCTCTCCGTTCTGGTTCTTGGCCCCTGAAACCTGAATTAGCACTTAGTCAAAAGTTGCTGATCCCACAGCTCCAGAATTGCCCTGAGTCCTTGAGAGGCTGCAATGTCGGCTCCCTCCTGGAGTGTGGACTGTGACTTTGGGAGCCGGGGTTGCTCTCCAAACCCCAAAGCCCTCCGGATTCCACATTTTTGAAAATGTAGAGGTGATCCCCAGGTCAGCCTTGCAATTTCCCTGTTGTTCCTTTCTCAAAAAGTCAAACAGCGGGTTCGATTCCCAGCATCCCATATGGTCCCCTGAGCTCCGCCAGGAGTGATTCCTGAGTGCAGAGCCAGGAGTAACCCCTGTGCATCGCGGGGTGTGACCCAAAAAGCAAAAAAAAAAAAAATACAAACCTCAGGAATACTAACAGCCCCCACAGGCTTTCAGCTCCAACTCCCCAAACCTTCTTCTTTAGGTCATGCAGGAGCATGGGCACTGGTGGAGGGATGGGTACTCGACCATTGCATGACTGAAACGCAAGCATGGAAGTCTGTAAGTCTGTAACTGTACCTCACGGTGATTCACTAATAAAAAAAAGTTAAAAACAAAACAAAACCTAAACAAATAAAATCAGCAGGAAATCTAAAAAAAATTTCAAGAAGCAAATGCAGAGTCCGCTATGGCACAAACAAAATTTGGGGAAGGGGAACTGCAGAGGGAAGATCAGTGGCGATTAGACCAAAGGGATTCCATCCAAGGTGCGTGTGACCTGACACTGAGTATTGATTCTGTCACGCAGAGGAGGTCAACAGCAGGTGGGCTCTAGCCAGCTGCTGGCTGATTTCATAATATTGACACTCAGGGGATTATGACTTTGCTCATTTCAGTGGGATTTTTCATGTTGGAGGGGGGTGGGAGGGTCCTTGAATTTTGCCAATTAAGTTTCCTAGCGTAGGTGTTTCTTTTAAACTCCTGATTCTTCCTATTTGCCAAGAAGAACCCAAAGCATCATTTCTAGTAGCATTTCTACCCCTTCACTTTGCATGGATTTTTGTTGCTCCATTGTCTTTAAACTCTACTTTTAATTATTTATTGTCTATGTATTTCATAGTTCACTACCATAGTAATACAATTTGATATTCAACCATATACCTAAAAGTTTGATTGTATGTGTCTTCTAATGTAATTATTTTGAGTTCACTTGATAAAATTTACTGCCAACAATATTGTTGTATGTATTATATTCTTAAAATTTCTCTTATAGACAAAATATAATGTTCTTCTCGGGTTGAGAAAGTGGAATCTTGTTACCCCACAGCATGGTGGGCCTGTGGTTCTTTGATAACAAAGCGGGTGGACTCTAACGCCCTTGATATCTGAATTTCTTGATGGTGGGGCTTTGAAAGATCAAATGAAATCATGACAAACCTTGAACTTCAATAATCCCAGGGAGAGGCAATATCTGGGTTGGCGCATCTAACAGCATGGTAGTTGCCGCAACATTTCGACTAAACTTAAATATTAAGGATAAACAACAGAAAAGTACCACTGGGATCAAAGGGAATCATCTAAACTCATCTGAGTAGAAGACTGCTCAGAAAACTGCCACTGATAAATGTAGGGGTGAAAAGAAGAGCTAGAGAGGATTTTATTTCAATTTAAATGCTTTTTATCCCAAGATCCTATATTCTTGATCTACAGAACTGCAGATGGGCAGAAACCCTGGATGAGTGCTGGTTTCTCAAAGATGGCACTCTAGACGTTCATTCCGGGTACTTCTTCACGCGGGTGGTTGACTGGAAGACATTGAGCAGCACCTATATCTCCACCCACTCTAGAGGAATAGCACTTTCTCTCCAGTGGTAACAACCAAGTATCTCTTGACATTGCCAAATATCCCCCAAAGGGTTCAGTCACCCCAGGTCTAGAACCACTTATCTGAATATACCACCCCCCTCTACTCCTCAGAGTGGACCTTTCCTCCAGGCTAAATGGGAGTCCTCACAGCATGATTGTAAGATGCCAAGAGGATAAGTCTCAATGAATGAGTGCTTGTTGGGTCTCCACTTTGATCATTTTTGCTAACGTCCCATTGGGCAAAGCAAGTCACGTGGGTAAGATGCTGTGGGCCAACATAAAGAAATTAATACCATGTCCACCAATAGTCTATGTCATTGCACTTTCTTAGAGAGAATATGGAAATGAGGGAGCCTCAAGGAAAACACAAGATGTTCAAAGACTGGGAGGATGCAAAGATCACAATCCTGTGTGCTCTGGCGTCTCGAGCATATTGTACAGCATAACAGAAAATATTAGAGAGGATGAAAGCCATGAGATACTGCTGGTGTTGCGTTCAACCTTCAGTGACTTGGCTTTTTTTGCTTTGTTTCATTTTTTTGGGACAAGTTATGGGGTTGTGCATAGAGGGCTGAGGGCAGGCTTCTCCACAGGTGTTCTGTTTGATTTTGGTTTTTAAAATCATATATTTTCCGGGGCTGGAGAGATAGCACAGCAGGTAGGGCGTTTGCCTTGCACACGGCCAACCCGGGTTCGATTCCCAGCATCCCATATGGTCCCGAGCACCGCCAGGAGTAACTCCTGAGCACAGAGCCAGGAGTAACCCCTGTGCATCGCCAGGTGTGACCCCAAAAGCAAAAAAAGAATTATATATTTTTCACAAATATATTGTATTGTACTTGTCTCAGTGGGAGCCTAATGTGACATGTGTCATAGTTTATAGATCAATTTTGTACCCAAAAAATGGGGTGTGGGATGGGTGGTGGTTCTGAGGCCACGCCACTACAAGAGTGGCAAAGCGAGCCTACAGGGTCGGTGGTAATGTCAGCCCACCCATCTCTACACATGGACCAAGGAGTCTACCATAGGCATGAGTCAGGGGCTCCCTGGAAAGCCACTAGGGTGCAATGAAGGGGAAGGTGAAATGGGAAAACACTGATTTGAGTTTGTAACGAGTTTCAGATCTTGTATTGCCCAGATCACGATCAGGTTCTTTGTAAGAAGAACTCTAAATATTTGCTGAATGAATTTATTTCTAAGTAGCCCAGGGCTGAGAAGTTGAAGAAATTGCCCACAGCCTATGGCTCCCAAAAGGTTTCGAGGGAATTAGAATGCAGCTCATCTATCTCATCTAACTCTCTAGAATAGAGCTGTCCACTCTCTGAAGGAAATATGACACACACCATGTATGTAACTTACATGTTTCAGTAGCTCTATTTAAAAAGAATATAAGCAGGGGCTGGAGCAATAGCATAGCAGGTAGGGCATTTGCCTTGCACGTCGCTGACCCAGGTTTGATTCCCAGCATCCCATATGGTCCACCGAGCACCGCCAGGAGTGATTCCTGAGTGCAAAGCCAGGAGTAACCCCTGAGCATCGCCGGGTGTGACCCAAAAAGCAAAAATAATAATAATAATAATAATATAAGGAAAGTGTCAAAAGCACTTAAATACTTTCTTTAATCTAACATGTCCCCAAGTATTGTTACTCTAACATGGGAACAATATAAAAATATAAACGAGAGTTTATACTCTTTTATGCCAAGTTTATGAAATCTGATATTTATTGTATACCTTTACCTATCAATTTGGACTCACCATGTTTCAAGTGCTCAGTAACCACATGTGGCTAATAGCTGACATATTACAGTGAGAAGTTCTAGAACATTGCTTCTTGAAAGCAATACCAAGGAACCCGAATACATTCATCCTTTTTTTTTGTTTTTTAAGAGTATCATAAACAACTTGCAACTGATTATAAAATGCTGAACTTTACAAGCAGTTTAGTTTTAAAATCAGTCAGCATGGATGCAAGCTTATCTATTAGTGACAATTGTCATCAGTAATTATTTTTCTTGAGTTTTATTTCTATATCCTATAAAGTAAAATCTTCATAGTGCTGTTTGAAAGAAAATATGCTTTAAAACAGGGAAATATATATAAACATGATGAACTTGGCACTGGATCAATAGTAAAGCAGGTAGGGCATTTGCCTTGCATGTTGCTGACCTGGGTTTGATCCCCTGCATCTCATATGATCCATCCCCTGAGCACTATTAGGAGTGATCCCTGAATGCAGAGCCAGGACTAAGCCCTGAGCATTGTGGGTGTGGTCCAAAAATCCATTAAAAAAGGGGGTGGGGGAGAACAAAACAGGCAAAAGATCAGAATAGATATTGATCTGGTGAAGATATACAAATGGTTTAGTAAACACAAAAAAAGATCAGCCTCCTTATCCTTCAGGGAAGTATACTTAAAAATCCCAATGAGGTAACTTGACAACCACTGGGTTGGTTTTCACAAAAAAAAAAAAAGACAGAGGAAAACAAATGTTGGTGAGAATTCAAGAACTTGGAGCTCTCACACACTTCTGAAAGGAATGTCACTCACACACTTCTGAAAGGAATGTCAAATGAAGCAGTGGCTTTGGAAAAGCCTTTAAGACCCTTAGACTCTTAAACACAGAGCTACCAGATTGGGGAGATGGCTTAAAGGGTGAGAGTGTGTGCCTTGTCTGTGGGAGTCCTGAGTTGGATCCCCAGCACTGCATGTTACCCTGACTTCCACCAGCAATAGTGTTGGACACAGTTCCCATACCACCCAGTAATTCTACTCTCTCTATATGACCAAAGGCCCTCCCGTTGATCATCAATTTGCTCGAGCGGGCCCAGTAACGTCTCCATTGGAGACTTTGTTGTTACTGTGTCTGGCATATCGAATACTCTCGGTAGCTTGCCGGGCTCTCCGAGAGGGGCGGAGGAATCGAACTCGGGTTGGCCATGTTGGCTGCGTGCAAGGCAGACGCCCTACCCGCTGTGCTATCACTCCAGCCCCCTATATGACCAAATGAGTTGAAAATAGCTACTCCGTTAACATGAAAATAAGCAGCCTTATTCATATTAGCCAAAAGGTAAAAATCAGAGTAGAGAAACCAAATTTGATATAGCAGTACAAGGAATTTTGTTTGTTGTTAGGTCATAACTGTTGATGGTTCGGGGCCATTCCCAATTCTTTGCTCAACAGTCACTCTGGCTGGAGCTGGAGAACCATGCACTGCCAGGAATCAATCCTCAACCTCCTGATTGCGATGCATGTGCTCAGCCCATTGAGGTCTATTTCCGGCTCCATGCAGGATATTATTCAGCCATGAGAACAGAAGTTATGACACTTGCTCTGACGTGGATGAAGTCTACAAACAGCATACTCACGGAAATATGGCAGGCACCAATGGTTACATATTGTGCGAGATTATGTCAAAAATAGGCCAACAGGAAGTAGGTAGAAAGGAAAGGAGGGATTCCTCAGAGGAAAAGCGCCTATGGGTATAAGTTCATTTTCAGGGCAGTGAAAATATTCTAAAATTGGTTGTGGAAATGGATGCACAGTCTTAGAAGTCTTAGAACTATACTAACAAGCTCAGACTTTTATTATTATGGAGTGATAGCACAGCAGGTAGGGCATTTACCTTGCACGCAGCCGACCTGGGTTTGATTCCTCAAATCCTCTTAGAGAGCCCGGCAAGCTATTGAGAGTATCTCACCCGCACAGCAGAACCTGGCAAGTTCCCCGTGACGTATTCAATATGCCGAAAACAGTAACAACAAGTCTCACAATTTGTTGTGAGACATTACTGGTGCTCGCTTGAGCAAATCAATGAACAATGGGAGGACGGGACTGGACAGGACAGGACAGGACAGGACGATGATGATGATGATGATGATGATGATTTTGATTGGGAAGCCACACCCAGGAGTGCTCAGGGCTTGTTCCTGGCTCTCTGTTCAGGGATAACTTCTGGCAGGCTTAAGGGACCATTGAGGTGCTAGGGTCTGAACTGGGGTTGAGTGTGTGCAAGGCACCCTACCTGCTATATTGCTCCAGCTCAGAATTTCATATTTCACGGGTGAATTGAATGCTATGGAAACTAGGTCTCAGCAAAAACTGCTAAAGAAAAGACAGGGCATCTTCTCCTTTTTCCCTTTCTTTCACTTCTCTTTCTTTTCTCTTGTTTCTTCCGTGTCATATTGAACCCCAAGTCCCCATAGGTGAAGACCCTGAGGCATGCATGTACCACTGAACTACATCCCTGACCCTAAAGATATCTTTGTGGCTTCAACAGCGAGATCACAATCTCACATATTAACATGTAAGGTGATCATGAGTTAGTGCTCAGAAGCTTGAGCCCCAATTTCCCCTTTACAAAGCTTTTGACTTTTGCAAAAGGCAGTTTCCAGGTTCTATTGTCCTATCCTGTTTACCTAGTTCTTCCGTTAAAAAAAAAAAAACTTCCCTTCCTCTTTTGGACATACTTGGCTACCCTAAACTATAGCACTAGGAAGAACAGAAGAGCTGTTTTCTCTTTCTATTGCCAAAGTTCTGAGGCAGGAGTTCAAATATAAACACTATCTCCTAACCAACAGAGGCAGAAATCCTTGGAGACATCGTTATTCCAAGGTCAGAGGAAAGGAAGCCAAGCCAGACAACCTGAACTACTCTAAAATAAAGAGATATTTAATGGTGTCCTCCATTGCAACTTTTGCACAACAGGTTTATTAAACCATCAATCTATAAGCAAGATAGTCAGTCGTACGCTTGACCCCTGACCCCCACATGGCACCTGGAAGGAGTGACATGCCATGTGATGTGTCCCTCTTGAGGCGACAGCAAGCAAAGAAGACCAAGGTTTCCCCAAAAGGAGGATCTGGGAGACCCTGTAGTATTAAAGATTTAGCCAGCTAGCTAGACCTCTGCTTAAGTGCAAATCACGACAATCACAACCATCCTGTTGTTCGTCGATTGCCTCGAGCAGGCCTCAGTAACGTCTCCTTCGTCCTAGCCCTGAGATGTTTTAAAAAGTGCCATATTAAAAGCTCTTCCATTGTTAGGAGAATGAGACCCATCATTGTTATTGGTATTTGGCATATTGGGTACACCACGGGGAGTTTGCCAGACTCTGCCGTGTGGGCAGGTTACATCGGTAGCCTGCCATTTTGTCCAAAGTAAGTGCAAATATTTGTTGGAATTTTTTTAAAAAGACAAAAATCTAGGAGACAGATAGATAGTAACGTGGGGAAGTCGCTTGCCTTGCAGGCATCTTACTGGGATTTGATTCTTGGCACCACATAAAGTCCCCTGTGCCCCGCCAAGAGAGATCCCTGAGCACAGAGCCAGGAGGAACCCCCTAGCACCACCGGGCATGATCCCTTCAAATAACAAAACAAAAAGACAACAGTAAAACCCCAGTTTGTAAAAATATCAGAAACTAAATGGGCACTGGTGGAGGGATGGGTATCTGATCATTGTATAATTGAAACCAAAGCACAAAAAATTGTAAATCTACAACTGTAAAAAAAATAAAATAAAATAAAGGGAAAAAAAATATCAGAAACTGTAAGTTCAAGGAACTGAGGGCAATGGGACTATGTGAAGGCCTGAGGGGAAAACAGACTAGCCTTCCGTCCATGCTTGGTCAGCCAGGACACTGGCTGCCTTGCACTGAAGCAGCCTAAACTTTAGGGCCATAACGCCTGATCAAAGGTAGGACACTGTGATCATCGACAGACCATGCAATGATAATAGCCTGAAGTGTTATATGCAAAGATAACTTCCTAACAATAATACTCAAGAACATGAAAACCAGAGTTAAATGCCAAAAAATCTTCTTGGGATCCAATGAAGATGAATATTAAACTAACTTCTGTCCAAGAGAAATGGCTGTCTAAAAGGAAGCTTTCTGGAGAGACAAGATGATGTGGATTTCTTGGGAAATTAGCATATAATCATATAATATTATATGATTATATAATCATATAATATTATATAGTCATACAATATTATATGATTATATAATCATATAATATTGTATGACTATATAATCATATAATCGGGGGGGTCCTGCACCTTTATGTGTTTTGGGGAGGGAGTTGGCTACACTTGGCAGTGCTCAGGTACTACTCTTGTCTGGGGGAGGGGGTCCACTTCTGGGGGTTTTGGAGGACCGTATGTGATGCAGGGGATTTCAACAGCTATTACATGCAAGGTTAGAACTTTAATTCCTGGACTATCTCTCTGGTCCCAGGAATGTCCTTTTCTTTAGGCATTCTTGGTCCTATCAGCCCAATGATTGGTTATTCCTGGGTATTATCAGTCACTACTGGAAAAGAGATAAAAGAAAAGGACTCAAGTGCCTTCAGTGAGCTTAAGAGAACTGGACAGCATATATAACCCACAGAGGAGGCAAGGCAAGATAAGTGAATTCACCACCCAGCAGTAGGTATGAGTCTGAAGAAGTTTTATAGTGATGGAGCTAGAAGGTTCTATCTCTCTATTTCTGATTATTAAGGCACAGTGATTTACAGAGTTATTCATAGTAGAGTATCAGCCATCCAATGTTCCAACACCAATCCCATCACCGGTGTCAACTTCCCTCCTCCCATCCTTCAGCCCGCCTCGTTCGTTGACAGGCACATTTAAAAATTTTGGTTATTGTAGTTTGGGTTTCATGCTTACAGTGTGGTCGGACCTGTGGCTTATATATAAACATATACCACACGACTATGCCACCAATGCCCTCAAGACTTTGTTACTCCTCTTCTCCTCTTTTCACTCCCCTCCTAATTTCTTCCCTTCCAGGCCTCCTCATTTTTACAATCTGGGACCCAAGGTAATCCAGAAGCCTTCCTTTGTATCCCTTTGTCCTGTTACTCTGTATACCACAGCCTCAAGTGCCTTCGGTGATCTTAAGAGAATTTGGCCTTCCAGGATTTGGCCTTCTCTTTTTGGATCTTGTCAAAATTTTCTCTGCATATGATCAAAGGGCTTTAATCTTTTATTTTACAGATGTGGCACATTATGTTAATTGATTTTGTGTATACTGAATTATCCTTGCAACCCTGCAATGAGTCCCACTTGATTGTGGTGTATGATTTTTTTGCGTATGTTGTCAAATTAGGATTGCTGAGATTTGGTTGATTTTTGTGTTGCTGTTTATTAGAGAAATTGGTCTGAAGGTTTTTAGTAGTATATCTATTTACTATGGTATTAGTTTAATGTTGACTTCGTTGAAGCTGTTTCGAAGGGTTCCTGTTTCTTTGCTATTTTGGGAGAGCTTCAGGAGAAAAGGTAGTAAGTCTTCTTTGAAGGTCTGGTAGGACTCACCAGTGAGCCAATCTGAACCAAACCAGGGCTTTTGTGTTTGGAGAGAGTTTTAGTTACGGTGCTTGGCCTCAATTATAGAAACATCAGAGGAAAATGCAAAGACAAAAGGGAAGAATGAGTGATGGAAGTGATGATAGCTTACAACTTCCCCAGACTCTAGAGGGAAGATTCTTTAGTTTCAAAAGGTCCAAAGAGTGTCAAACAAAACAGATTCAAACAAAAGAACTGAGACATATGGTAATCAAACTGACAGTCTCGTTAGAGTTTTATATCAACCGTTAAAAAATGCAAAAACCTTCGGGGCTGGAGTGATAGCACAGCGGGTAAGGCGGTTTCCTTGCACGTGGCTGACCTGGGTTTCATTCCCAGCATCCCATATGGTCCCCTGAGCACCGCCAGGAGTAACTCCTGAGTGCAGAGCCAGGAGTAACCCCTGTGCAACGCCGGGTGTGACCCAAAAAGAAAAAAAATGCAAAAACCATTCTTAGACTGTACAGAAAGAGAGTACAGGCAAGAGCTGACCCGAAGTCTAGACACAGTTTGCCAATCCCTTATCTATCATTGCTTGGCAGATTCTCACAATATTTCCTTTTTGGGGGGGGGGTGAAATATTGTGCTAAATCTGATGATACACAGGGGTCATTCCTGACTTTGTGCTTAGGAGTCAATTCCAGTGATACTCAGGGAATCGTGTGGTACTAGGAATTGAGCCCAGGAATATTTCCTGTAGGCAAAACATACACCCAGTCCATTAAGTATCTCTTCCAAAGAGGAATTTCATGAAGTCATAAGCTTTTTAAAATCTTCTTTCTTTGGACTTATATTTGTTTGTTTGGGAACGTCAGGCAGCAGTGCTTGAGGGCTACTCCTAGCTCTGTGCTCAGAAATCACTCCAGTGCTATGTGGGGGATCAGATGGTGCCGAGATTGAACCCAGCCAGGCTTCCCGCCTGCAAAGCATGTATTCCAGCCTTTCGGCTATATTCTTTATTTTACTTTTCTACCTTTTCTTTCTGCTTCTCTTTCTCTTCCTTTTCCTTTGTTCCCCCCCCCCCCCGACAAATAAAGAAGCCATGCAGAGAAGAAAAATGAGAAATGTTCTCGAACCAGTACGCCTAGACTTGTATTCACTCCGAATGGCTACAGTTTAATGAAAGCGTGATTGTCTTGCAATTGACATAATCAATTCAGACAGCAACCTGAAGTCCCTTCAGTATTTGACATTTCCCAACAGATCTCCAGACACAGACACTCATAAATACTGCATGATAAAAAAAAAAAGGAATTGGTGCCGAAGGACCCCTAGAAACACCTGAGAGTGATGACGAAAAACTCCAAGAAAATCTACCTTTCAGAGCTGGTGGTGGAGAATGGGCACTGGTGGAGGGATGGGTATTTGATCATTGTAAAATTGAAAGGCAAGCACAAAAATTTGTAAGTCGACAACTGTACCTCATGGCGTTTCACTAATAAAAATTTAATAAATAAATAAATCACCTACAGCAAAAAAAAGGCTTTTAAAAAATTCTTTCCATATATTTAAAATGCTGTAGTGGAATAACCTAGATATTGACCAGTGGTTTTCAAAGTTGGCAATACTGCACCTCTGGGGTGACTGGGATGATCCAGGGTGGTGATTTTTATCTCTAAAAATGGTGGGTCAAATAGGTCTAGGAACCTTGCTCTAGACTGTGTCTAAAGACCTGTTTTATAAGAACTAAGTCAAAGCTAAACACGAGTGAGACATCGTATTACTGAATCATTGCTTCTTAATTTCATTTGACCACACTGTGAACTTGTGACTCAGAGTCCTTCCATTTTCACAGAGAACTGAAAATAAAAAAGTCCTCCTGTCAAACACACTTTCTTGTCTTCTCTTTGAAAAGTAAAATGTCAGTGCAAACCAAGAATAGATCTCAGAGATTCATAAAAAATTAAGGCCGTGTTTTAAACACAGGCTTCATATTTTGAGTTTGCATTCAAGGGATTGGAATTTTCTTTTGAGTGCCAGTTAAGGTACAGTTGGAATCTCAGCCTTCATTAGACAAAATGTGGTTGATATATTCTTTCAGTATTGATTACAAAAATTTTTAAAAGCCTATCATTCTGATCATTGCTTAAGTGAATGTGTATGAGTGTGTGTGAGCATGTGTGTACACACACACACACACACACACAAGCAAACATTAACACACACAACCAAATCTTTCTACATTTATCATTGGATTTACTCCTCACAATCCTGAATTGGGTCATCCTTCTCTCCATTCCAGAAGTATCCCATTATTGCAAGTGCCAGCCCAACTAGTCACCGCCCCTCACCAACAGGTCTGTTCCTGCTTGGCACCCCCTCCCCACCCAAACGCGCAACCCCGAAAGCCAGCCACCACAGAGACCCCACCTGAGGCACCTGCCTCCACTTCCACAGCGAGCGCCAGCCCAACTCCTCACCACCCCTCATCAACAGCAGAAGTATCCCATTCTTTCCTTGAATGAACTAGTGGAGCTCACGAGAGTAGGACACAATTTATGGGTACATGTGTTTTCAGTTTGATCATTTGGTTCCTAATTTAGTTCTTTCAATACTGTAGATTTCCTCACCATCATTCAAGTCATTAGAGTTGTAATGGTGCCAGAATGGCTCTTTTTCTCTCAGGTTCTAGCTGTTTTTGTCCTCAAGTTTAGATGTGTCAGTCCAAAAGACACAGTTGATCCACCAAATGAAAGGTAGTGAGGAAACAAATGTTTTCTTACTTCTTAAAAGCTGTTTACTTTTTTTTTTGCTTTTTGGGCCACACACAGCAATGTTCAGGGGTTACTCCTGGCTCATGCACTCAGGAATTACTCCTGGCGGTGCTCGGGGGACCATATGGGATGCTGGGAATCGAACCTGGGTCAGCCATGTTGGCTGCGTGCAAGGCAAACGCCCTACCCGCTGTGCTATCGCTCCAGCCCCTAAAAGCTGTTTACTTTTTTTAAAAAGCAGTACAAAGAATAATTTTGGAACTTTGGCTGTGGCTCAGTGGAAGAAGATATGCCTGGCCATGCATTGAGGCCTTGAGTTCCCTCCTCAGCACCAAAACCAAACACCAAACCATAAAAAGAAACCCAAATGAATAATTTCTGAAAACATCCTTTGTTTTTACAAAATAAAATGTTCAAATATAAAAGGGCTCATCATGTACTTCCCAAAGGTTTATTAAATATAAAAATCTGGTTTACGTGTACAGCTTTAAATAACAAAAACATTTGTTTCCTTCGATGAATATAAACATATCAGTTCTAAAAAAGTACAATGTGATTTTCTTGCTCTTCTAACAAGAATAATGTGACCTTATTCAGGCTTGGAAAAGTCTCAGCTCAAGTGTCTTGGGGGGAAAAGCCACGCCCAGTCAATTATTAACCACCCTGGCACTCCTTCAAGGTTACAGTATCATAGGGAAGGGAAGGACGGTAGCAAGCTACAATCAGGAATCTTAGTTCAAACACTGAAGAATAGTGAGACCCTTCAAAGCCACAATTTCCAGTTTTTAAGTAAAGTCAGTAAAATATGTTTCACCAACACCCACCTTGTGTGAAATACAGGCGCCACGTGTAAGTCAGATGGATTTAATGTGGATAGAGGTTGCTCATCAATTAGTTCCCGAATGGGAAACCAGAAGGAAACATAAGCCCTGTGTGTTCTCTTCCTCTCTCAAAGAGACACACTGCCTTCTCACAGCAACCCTTGGTTCTTGTTCCACAAACACAAGTCTGTAAACTGGATCAGGGTGTCAGGTATCCGAGTGTACCTAGCAGTAAGAGCTCAACAAGGACTTTAATGCTCTCCTCTGCTTTCTGTCCACATTTGACTTGGTCTCATGTTAAAAAGAGATCATCCATCTGTGCTCTGTAGTATAAGATGCCCTTGGAAAATCCACAGGGTTCCAGCTAGCTGATGATAAGCCATGGGTGAAATCCGTGTGTTTTACAATTGCAGTGGAGAGCAAAGTCACACAAAAATCATCCATATATACACAAAATTACGAAAGTATTCTCCCAATAAATGAAGCACAGTGCAGTGAATAGAAGGCATTGCAGTGAGGGTCAGTGGGAAGACAACAAGCTTAAGTCCAAAACTGCCTGTCGAGTCACCTGAAGTGGTAGTGTATTTCTTGTTGACTAGTCTAATACTTTCCAAATTATCCTTGGTGGGACTGGAGCGATAGCACAGCAGGTAGGGCGTTTGCCTTACATGCGGCCAACATGGCCAACCCAGGTTTGATTCCCAGCATCCCATATGGTCCCCCAACCACCGCCAGGAGCAATTCCTGAGTGCATGAGACAGGAGTAACCCCTGAGCTTCACCGGGTGTGACCCAAAAAGCAAAAAAAAAACCAAATTATCCTTGGTGTTTAGAGACCCTTGATATGATCTTTTGTTGGAAGTAGCCACAAATAACTAAGGTTGGTTGCTATTTGAGTTATGAATGACATAAGGACTCACATTCTACTCATCTAGCGATACCTGCCCCCCCTGCAATGGATGGCATCAGGGCTCCCAGACCAGTTCTTGGATTTCTAATAGCCCAAGAACCATCAGGCAGGAAGCCCCAGATCCCAGCTGATGAGCCTTTGGCTGTCTTAGTTGTCTCTGTGGAGTGGGCATGAGAATTACGGTTCTGTCACCAGCGTCTACCATCATCTCTCTCTCTGGTTGAGCACTCGCTCTCCCCAATGCCATCTCTAGGCACCCTGTCCTGGCATAGCCTCATGTCCCATTTCCCTCCTTTGAAGCTGCGGAGAGCCACATTGTCTGGTGACTTCTTATCTAATCAGCAGAGAATACATGTTACCAGTAACGGCATTATTCTTGGCGCTAAGTTCACTTTCAACTACCGGTGAATCAACAGCAAATTAATGAACACACTTTCCGGTCACTTTCTCTAGCAAGGACAGGAATATAGTTAATATCTCTCGAATCCACCGAGGCATGCAGCCACCATGATGACAAATTTGGGGGCGATATAGCAATGTTTTGTCCCTAACATGTGTCTACTAGGGCTCCAGTCATTATTGCTACCATGAATAGCCATCAGTATTCTGCCATCATCAGTCAGAAGTAGGCCCATTTCGGGTTGAAATGGGAAATGGCTGCTATTCAGATATTTTTAACCAATAAAAAGAGCAATTTTGCGCGTCCAACCTAACGATCTCATTTGAATGGCAGGTCTTCAGCAGAACTGGGGACCATGCTCTCTGATTTAGATAGACTTTTGTTGGGGAACCCCCATAGCCGTGCTCAGGAGGCCTTGGAGCCATTCTATATGCTACTTAGCCAACCAGACTGGGTAGTTCAGTACTTAGGCCTGAGATAGTCCAGTGCTGCTCAGGTCCTGTAATGCTGGGACCACCAGGGTTCTCCAGGGCCACACCTGCTGGTTCTTGGAGGGCCATGTGGTGCCAGGGATGAAAGGGGAGCATACCTCTGAACCCAGAGCCATCTCCCCTGAGTTAGATAAAGACACTTTGCTCTTAACCAGTGACTGTCAAACACAGGTCATTGTAGTTCACTCCTCTCTTACACAGGGAGCATGTACCAGGTCAGAAAACATTTCTGGGGGCTTACTTGGGGGCTGTTACTGGTATCTATCTGGTGAGAAGAGATCAGGGATGTAGCTAAACGGCTGGCATAGGCCAGTGCCCCCATAAGAAACTCTCCAGTCCAATACCAATGAGGCCAGAAACTCTGCAGAGAAGGTTCTGGCTCCATTTTACAATCCACTGCCAGCGATGCCGGGCACCATGCAGTGCTGGGCATAGAACCTGGGCCTCCAACATGCAAAGGGCCTTTGAGGCCTTTGAGCGAGTTCCAGACCTTTGAGGCCTTTGAACTCCTTCTTCTAGCCCATTGGGTGAGCTCCTCAGCTCCAAAGTGAAAATGTTTTTCATCTACAAAGAGTGTTAGGACTTTGTCAGATGCTTTTACTCCACTCTGAAAATAATCATGATTTCTGTATTCTAGTCTAGTGATGAATTAATTGGAATTGTTCAGCCAACTTTTATATCCTAGGCATATATCTTATTTGCTCATGATGGATAATTTTATGTCCTTTTGTTTTAGTTTGACAATTTTGGGGGCCTCGCCCCAATTCAAAGCTTGGGGATCACTCCCAGAAGTGCTTGGTGGCGGGTGGGCCGTGTGGTAGCAGGGGATCGTCATGTAAAGCATGCATTCAGTTCTTGGGACCATCTCCATGGCTCCAGCAGAAGAGAAGAGAATTTACAAACAAAATGGCCTGGGATGGAATTTTGCTCCATGGCTTGGAGGCCAACCACACATGCTAGGGGAAAAGGCAGCTCAGTTAGAGAAGGGAGCACCAAATAAAGGGTGTTGGGAGGATCCTCCCAGGATGGGAGAAGCATGCTGAAAGTAGACTATAGACCAAACATGATTGCCACTCAATGCCTCTTTTGCAAACCACAGCACCCAAAAGGAGAGAGAGAGAAGAAAAAGAATACATTGCCCAGAGGCAGGGTAGGATGGGGGGATGGGGGTGGGAGGGATACTGGGACCCGTGGTGGTGGATAATGGGCACTGATGGAGGGATAGGTGTTTGATCATTGTACAATTGAAACCCAAGCACAAAAATTTGTAAATCTACAACTGTACCTCATGGTATTTCACTAACAAAAATTTATTTATTTATTTTTGCTTTTTGGGTCACACCCGGTGATGCACAGGAGTTACTCCTGGTTCATGCACTCAGGAATTACTCCTTGCGGTGCTCGGGGGAGTATATGGGATGCTGGGAATCGAACCTAAGTTGGCTGCGTGCAAGGCAAATGCCCTACCCGCCGTGCTATTGCTCCAGCCCCACTAACAAAAATTTTAAAAAAACGTAAATGATGGAGAATGGGCACTGGTGGAGGGATGGGTACTGGATCATTGTATAACTGAAACCCAAGCACAAAATGTGTAAGTCTACAACTGTACCTCATGGTGTTTCACTAATAAAAATTTAAAGAAAATAAAAAAGAAAAGAAAACTGAACAGTCAATAAAAAAAAATAGCCTGGGATGTGGGTATGTTCATGTGGCTTGGATTTGCATCGTTTTTTCTGTGTCCACAGAGTTGGGGATTGGAACCCACTCGTGTGAGGTGTCTGCTGTGCTACTAGGCTCTGTCACTGAGCGCCTTGACATTTTAGTTTGGCCATTTGTGAATATCTAGCAGATGAATGAAACATGAATCACTTCATTAACCTGGCAAAAAGAAAGAAAACTGAGAAGCCAGGACATCGGTGGAAGATCACTGTTCTCATAAAAGAATATTTGAGTGGGGGACAAGTGGGGCTCTCCGTCCTGTGATAGTTTGCGCTGATTCTCTCTCAGAATTTTCACCTCCCTGTCCCTGCACATGCTCATGCTGTTTTAATCAGTTCTGTGAAGATACTTACCTTTGGCCTCTCCCTCAACTGAACCAAGCAGTGCGTGGCCCTTACGCCTAATATGACAAAGGTACATGGACAAACGGCTTGTTCCAAATGTCTTGTGTGATTGATGAAAGGGACATTTGTCATACATGCTGCTGTTTCACGGTTTATCTTTCTCGGCGAAGTAAATTGCTTTATTTAGGAAATAAGAGGGAGGAGAGCGAGAAAGGGAGGGAGAGAAAGGAACTGAGAGGGAGAGGGAGAGCTCCAGAGATCAGAGGAAGAGAGATTTCTCTTCCTTGGCGGGGATGCCGGATTGCCTAGATGGGGCGCCTTTTAGAGAGCTTATTTTAAAGAACTTTGTGCTGTGGAGTGATCTGAATTTCAATTCAGTCATTTGAAGACAGAAAGGTGGCAGAGCTCAATCTCTCCTCACATTCGTGTCTCAGAGAACCAGGCTACATTTGCTAAAATTAAGACATGAATATGGCTTCTGTCACCAAAACTTCAGGCTACTTGAGCTTTGCTACCATTATGTGCTGAGTGTTTTTACCGTTCTAGTCCTGGGATGCTGTGTAGGATGTGACTGCATCAAAGGTCTAGGGGATTTTCTTCCACGTATGCTTTATTATTTTTTTTTGCTTTTTTTGGGGGGGTGGGGTCACACCCGGCAATGCACAGGAATTACTCCTGGCTCTGCACTCAGGAATCACTCCTGGCGGTGCTCAGGGGACCATCTGGGATGCTGGGAATCAAATCTGGGGTGGCCGCGTGCAAGGCAAACACCCTACCTGCTGTGCTATCACTCCATCCCCTTCCATGTATGCTTTAAAGAACGTTTTTAGGCAAGGATGCGTTTATCTTTCCATACATACATTTCAAAATCCGCACCCCTGAAGAAAGGGTCACGTTAGGAGTCCAAGTTTTGCACTTCTTTATTCCTTGCTCTATGGAGGGATATTGCTGTGCAGTTGTGTGACACAAACATCTGTTAAATGCTTTTGAGGGATTGG
The DNA here is from genome assembly GCF_029834395.1 of Sorex fumeus. Classification (NCBI taxonomy): domain Eukaryota; kingdom Metazoa; phylum Chordata; class Mammalia; order Eulipotyphla; family Soricidae; genus Sorex; species Sorex fumeus. The sequence goes on from NW_026606143.1 coordinate 39,497,513, forward strand.
GGTTGGGGTTTGGGGCCACACCCAGAGGGATTCCAGGGCTACTCCTGACTCTGTTATGGGAGTCACTTCCAGCATTGCTCAGGGAACCATTTGGTGCTGGGAATTGAACTGGGGTCAGTGGCATGCAAAATGAACCCCTTAGCCCCCTATTCTCAGCTTAGCAACAATTTCTCTTTTTTAAATTTTTTTCTTTTTAAATAAAACATTGTGAGATAGACCCTTACAAGCTGTTCATGATCAGGTTTCAGTCATACAGTGTTCCAACACCCATCCCTCCATCAGTGTCCATTTCCCACCACCAATGTCCCCAGTTTCTCTCCCATCACCCCCACTGCCCCAGCCTGCCTCTATGGCAAGCACTTTTCTTCTCTGTCTCTGTCACTGTCTCTGTCTCTTTTTCTGTCTCTGTGCCTGTCTCTTTCCTCTCTCACTTCTTTTACTGGCAACAATTTCTAACTTTTTGTTTGTTCGTTTTGGGGTCACACCCAGCAGTGCTCAGGACTCACTCCTGCTTCTAGTGCGCCGAGATTGTTCCTGATGGTGCTTGGGGGGGCATATGGGGTGCTGGGAATTGAATCCAGGTCCAACCCTGCAATTGCTACCTGGTAAGACACAGGAGAGAGGCTGGGGATGTGTCAGTGGTAGAGCCTGTGGCTCACATATTGAGAGCTTGGCTTCCAGCCCGGCATCACAAAAATAAAACAAAACAAAACTTGCCGAATTTGGCGCTGGAACAATAGTACAGTGGATAGGGTGTTTGCCATGCATGCGGGCCAACCTGGAGCCCCTCGGGAATAAACCCTGAGTGCAGAACCACGGCTGAGCCCTGAGCACTGCCGGCTGTGGTCCTTAAACAAATAAAAACCTCCTGGATGAATTAAAATGTGTAATTTCATGAAAAGGCCAGATCTTTGACTTCTCTTGAAAAACCAGAAGATTGGACAATTTTGGGTCTGCGTTGCCTGGAGGAATAAGAGTTGCCTGTGGGGGAGCCCTGGCCTTTCTGGGGGAGCTTCCAGCTTCTGCTGCTGTCATTCTATACGTCTCCCACCAGGCCTGCGTACAGGGTCCCTTTGTTGTCTTGGCTCTCGCAGGCAACTGGTTTTGCTAGTGGACCTTTAAGCCTGAGGATCCATTTAAATTAGAGGGCAGATAGCTGTCTGCCTCCAATTATCCTAGGCCTGCAACTGAGGACTCGCCGGCATCTGGAGCAATCTCATTATCCACCCAGACAGGGAGTGTGCTTCTACTGGTGAGGCAGGAAAAAAAAGAGCTGAATCTGTCTGTGTAAATATTGCCTTGACGTGCAGACCACCTCGACCCAGAGGAGCCAGGGGTGGGTTGGGGTTCCACCCTGGGCTTTCAGAGCATGACATCAAATCCTAATTAAAAAATGAATAATGCATCCCTGAGAAAACAGGTAACAGTGCAACTGTCTAAATTTAGATGAGGGCAATTTGATTCCCATTTAAATTCTCTGCATACGTAGCTAGAGGCTTGCAGGTTTAGCCGAATTCCCCAAATAGTGCTTGTTTTAGAAATAAGTGTATACTTTAAGTTTCTTCCCGGGATAGGCTTTTATTGTATCATCATTGTTTTTGTAATACTCTACATTTTTTATTATGCATTTTCGGTGCACTTTGGAAGCATCAAAGTAAGGAAAGAATCAAGGTGCAGAGAGGAGGGAACAAGAACTTATTACTTTAGCTTTGGAAGCAGGGACTTCCTGTGAGCTTGTTTTTCAAAAAGAAAAGGTCACTGAAGAATATATTATCTCTTACTTAATTTATTGATATGTGTGCTGAGGTCAGATATTGTCAGCTTTTTAAAAAAAATTTGGTGAAAAAAAAGATCTCCAAAGGACAAGCTTTTTGAATGAAATATTATGCTATGTAAGTCAAATCTTTAGCTGTCTTTTCTGTTTGGCTTGGGGGTCTTACCTGACCACACCCAGGGTCCACTCCTGGCTTTTTGCTCCCGTGTCACTTTGGGCAGTGCTGAGGGGAACCCTTGGGTACCAGGAATCAAACCCAGACCTTTTTGTGTACAAAATTTGCTCTCCAAGCTGTGGAGCTGTCTCAATAGGGTAAAATTTGAGAACAATTACATTACAGTGGTTTAAAAATGCAGAAAGAAGATTGTGGAGATCTCTGGAGACATAAGATCTGTCTTAACTTTTGATATAGCTTTTTATAAAAGAGACCAGCTTGCATTGTGCCTGTTCTTTTGAATGATGAATAATAAGAGAGTCACATTTTTGTTATCCCGCTTTCTTCTGGGAAAAGAAAAATGATAAAATCACCATATCTGGGAGGCCAATGACGTGGCTCAGTGGCCTGAAACGCCATCCCAGTACAGCCCCCCCTCCCCCATAAAAATAAACAAGGATCCTATCACCAGAACATCATATTCGGGCCCATTATGTATATTATGTATACTACAAGCATTGTGCTAAGCGTTAGCGTTTCTTATTTCAATAAACCCACACTGGAGTCAGAATTATTGCCACTGTTTGATATGTGGGTGGAGGAGAGAAGGGTATAGCTGGGTAGCTGGCAGGTGCCAGGGTGGAAATGTGAACACAGGGCCTCTCTATTCTGCCCCCGGTTGGCCCTGGTCAGGGTGCCTTCCGGTCTCCTCACCCACCTCCCAAGCACCCACCTCCTGAACCCCATCTCACATGATCCCCAGCCGGAAGTGCCCACTTCCAATCTGTCCGCTGGCTCACTCCATTCTTCTTCTGAAAGGGATGTGTTGAAGCTTGAAGGGAAAGAGCAGAGAAAGGAGAAAACCAAGTTTACGACTGGAGCCATAGCACAGCGGGTAGGGCTTTTGCCTTGCATGCTGCTGACCCAGGTTTGATTCCTCCTCTCCTCTCAGAGAGCCTGGCAAGCTACCGAGAGTTTCCCGCTGCATGTCAGAGCCTGGCAAGCTCCCCGTGGTGTATTCGATATGCCAAAAACAGTAACAAGTCTCACAATGGAGACGTTACTGGTGCCCATCTGAGCAAATTGATGAATGACAGGACAGTGCTGCAGTGCTATGTAAAAACCTGAAGGGCCCAGGAGATCCGGAAGAACTTTGCACAAAAGCCAAGAGAAAAGAGAACAGTTGCAGCCCATTTGGGGAGCTTCCAGAAAGCCCCGCAAGGCAAGGCAAGGGCGACAGGAAGACCAGATAGGAAGACCAGTCCGGGGTTCCCAGGGGCAAAGCTGAAGGGTGAAGGGGTGGGGTGGGGGCAATCCTCAGACTCAGGATTTGGTAAGAGCTTTTGATATTTACAGAAGATGGGGATTCAGGAAGAGTTGAAAGCCAGAAACTCAGCTGCTTTGTTGTTATTTATGTATTGTCTTCTGGGTTTTGGCCTACGGCTGGCTCCGTGCTGGAGGTTGCCCCAGGCGGTGCTAGCAGGACCCTGTCATGCTGGAGATCAAACCTGGGCCTCCTACGGGGAAAGTCTGTGCTGCAGCCCCCTCAGTCATCTCCCTGGAACAGCAACTCTGCCCTTCCATTAATGTTACTTCTCCATTAGCTACACAGGGAGGCAAGCCAGCCAGCCTGGCCGCCAGGCCAGAAATCACTGACCCCCAGTTGATGAAGGCTCACACACACACTTCAAAAGCCATTGGTTGTGTTAGTTTGTGGTTTTCAGGTTTTTTGGAGGGTAACACCAACTCAGGACTCGGGATTGGTCCCTAGTGGTTCCCAGGGCACCGTGTGGTGCTGGGAAGCAAACCCGGGGCCCCTACAGGCAAAGCATGTGCTCGGCCCACTGAGCTAGTTCCCCAGTCCTTGAAGGTCCTTTGAAACACATAATTGATGATCCATTTGATCAAAGGTCAAACTTGTATGGGAATCCAAGGGGAATGTGTATTTATTTGGTGAGAAGAAGAAGAAAGTCAAGAAGAGCACTGAGGACTGAGATCAGGTGAGGGCAAGCACTGAGGGGAGTCACTGTCACTGTCCTCCCGTTGTTCATGGATTCGCTCAAGTGGGCCCAGTAACATTGTGAGACTTGTTACTGTGTTTGGCATATTGAATATGTCACGGGTAGCTTGCCAGGCTTTGCAGTACAGGCAAGATATTCTTGGTAGCTTGCCTGGCTCTCCAAGAGGGGCAGAGGAATCGAACTCGGGTCGACCAGGTTGGCCACGTGCAAGGCAAATGCCCTACCCACTGTGCTACCGCTCCAGCCCACTGAGGGGAATAATCATTCAATCTGGGGTGGACACGGCAGCGATACTCAGGGATCTTTCCTGGTGGTGCTGAGACTAAGGTGAGACCTGCATGCAGAGCGTGTACTCTACTCAGTGGATGTCCTTTGTGGTCCAGGGGAATACACATCCAGATTTTTTTCTCTTAGCTGGATTTTTGGGTTTTATAGTATGAGGCATGAAGTTCCCTTGAATATGGAACAGACCTTTAAAAAAAACTTTTCTCAGAGAAAGTATTATTTTTTAATTATAGGAGAGATGTTCTTTGTGTGCCTGAGAAATGACTTAGTGCCTGGGGAACAGGGTTACTCTGTTCTCTAGGTGGGTGCAAAAGGGCCCCTACTGGCCATCTGTGCTGCCAAGTGCAACACAGAGCGTTTCAGTTTCCTGCCCCCTTCTCTGCTTCACCCTGTTCTGTTTCACTGGCACCAGGAGCAGCAGCTCTGCCTTCAAAGGTGGCTGCGATGCCCCCAGCCTCGGGGGTGCCCTTTGTGTGACATCAACAATAGCTGTGTGGAGCTGGTGCCTTCTGAACACATCAGGACGCTGCCTCTGCGCCTATACACTGCATGCAACCCTGGGAACCAATGTGTCTTTGTCCGTCGAGAAGGTTCTAGTTTGCTTTGCTGGACGGCAAGTGTAAGAGTCAACATGGAGAGTGAGGGATGGGTGAGCATGAGTGTGACCCAGTACAGGGGGCTCTGGGGTCCATCTAACTGTGTAGAGTAAGGATTAGCCACAGATAGCAATGAAGGGGACATACCATACTCCAGAAAGGGGGTGCCTGTTTGCTCCCCCCACCCCAGCAAGGCCTCGTGGGAATTCCTTAGCCTTGGAATGCGGGCACTGTGCACACTTAGCATGCAGGAGGCCCAGCGTTCAGACCTGGCACTACATGGTACCCTGGGCACGCAACCGAAGTGTCTCCTAAGCACTGTGGGTAAGATACCCCAACAAAACAGAAATTCTCTGGGATCCAGGGAATGGCTTCATGAAGCTGCAAGGTCAATACCCAGAGCCACCCACATAAACTGAGCCTAGTTGCATGTTACAGTAGAATGTCTGAGCACTGCAATGGAAAAGGTAGGCGCATCACAGCTAAATGAGCATGGGACTCCGTCAAGGCAGCAACAGCAATGGGATGGGGTGGGACGTGAAGGGGGAAGGGGACGGGAAGAGAAGGAAGGGAAGGAGAGGGAGGAAGCCTTTCACTACTAAGTTCTCATATCATTAGAGAAAGTTCTGACTCTGATACATTCAATTTGCTAAGTACCAAGGACATAGAAATGCACAGATGGGCTGTGGAATGGTAGAGGGCTCCACTTCCCTATCTCCTCCCGACCCTCAACACGGGGACACACACACACACACACACACACACACACATACACACTGTGTTCTGATCATAGCATCTTTCTCAGAAGGGAAAACAGAGCCCCAGGCTGCCAGGTTGTCCACCAATTTCCACACTCTAGACAATCCACAGAACCACTGATAGGCAAGTTCACTTAACCACAGCGATGGCTCTGAGAAGTCCTCTTCAGGTGATTTTGTTGTGCCAACGGATAGATTGGCGTTACTCTCCCCAAAAGTGCTTCTCCGTTTGCTGGCATAGCAATTTAGGAGGGCTGCTTGGAAGAGGAGTTACCCCCCCCCCACTGTGACTTGCCATTGTTTTTACAGTCCAAAGCAATAGGAATGTTGGGGTCAACACCACTTCTGCATTCTGTCCTTGCTCCAGACATCCTTCTACAGCATGTAGCTCCAATGGAGAAGAGAATGGAGCTTGTTCTGCCAAGTCAGATGCCAGACAGGCCCTAAAATCCCTGGCCTTCTGGCTTATAAAAGCCATAGCCTCCAATACAGAAACAGAGGAGCACACTGGGCAGGGGCAGAAGTGGTCAATGCCAACAGGCGCTCCCCTTGTGCGCCAGCCCACAAGGACAATACCTACCCGACCCTGGGATTCTTCAAACATACTGATACTTTGGGTTGCCGCCATCGCACAGCAGATAGGGCACTTGTCCTTGCACCTGGCTGACCCAGGCTTGATCCCTGGCATCCCATATGGTCCCCCTGAGTCCTGCCAGGAATGATCCCTGCATGCAGAGTCAGAAGTAAGTCCTGAACACCAAATAAATACTATTGTATTTGGGCCTCTCCCAGAGGTAGATTCCAATGATCTGGGCTTTTTTTTTTTTTTCAAAAGATACCCAGATGGATACTAACCAGGCCCGACCCTGCTTAGCTTCCGAGATCAGACGAGATCGGGCGTGTTCAGGGTGGTACAACAAAGTCTCCAATGGAGACGTTACTGGGCCCGCTCGAGCAAATCGACGATCAATGGGAGGACCTTTACCTTTTTACCTTACCCAGGTGGATGGAGCGATAGCACAGTGGTAGGGCATTTGCCTTGCACGCAGCCAGCACAGCCAAGCCAGGTTCGATTCCTCCGCCCCTCTTGGAGAGTCTGGCAAGTTACCCGCAGGGCAAAGCCTGGCAAGCTGCCCGTGACGTATTCAATATGCCAAACACAGTAACAAATCTCACAATGGAGACGTTACTGGGCCCGCTCAAGCAAATCGATGAACAACGGGAGGACAGTGACAGTGACAGTGACCCAGGTGGATGCTAATGTGTGATAACTGTCAAAGCTACTTCTGCAGTCCGTGAGCCCCTTTCTCCAGACCAACCTGTCAGCCACTCCTCATCTGTTTGATGATGCAGATGACGATGAAGGTGTATCAAATCATTTCTGATCCTTGCCCTCCCTCCTAGATATTAATACACGGAGTCATCAGTTCTGTCTGATGTCTGCTTGCTTCATTTCCACGTGCATGCCACTGTATCTCTGTAAACTTTTGGTTGAATTCCATCTCACTTTTTCTTTTTTATGCTAAGAGAAGAATCAGAGAAGGAGGATGAGTTTTTTTTTAATCGCTCTAGAGACCATACCCAGCAATGCTCAGGGAGTGCTTGAGAAATTCCTGGAGTGCGCCATGTCAGAAAGAGAGCTCCATGGGCTGACATATGCTTGGCATGCAGGAGACCCTATTTGGTCCCTGATACTTTTGAGTCCCCTGAACATCACCAGGAGCAATCCCTGTGTACTGTCAGATGTGACTCAAAAACCCAAACCCCAAACAAAACCCAAAAAGCTAGTGGTGTTTAGGTCATACCAGGGCCACAGCCAAGGATGGAACATAGGGTGACGCAAAAAAAAAGCCTAGTTAGTGTTCTATCATTGTGCCACACCCCGCATCCCTGCACTGAGCATTCACAGGAAATGTTTTTTTGATATGTGCTCTGTATTGGACACTTAAAAGAAAAACCCTCCCCGCTTCGAGAGAGGTAGTCTTGGGCAAACATCAACCTGCTCTAGAGAGGATTTGCCATGATTTTGGCCACTAGATGGCAGAAATTTGTAAATTAAAAAGAACATAAAGTCCCAACCCTTAATAAATCAGAATGAGTTTACTCCAAAACAAATGTCTCTGCGCAGGGGCGGGGAAGAGCTGAGGCAGGATGGTGAGGAAATTGACCAAAGCGCCCTTTGCTCTTTTGGCTATCTGTGGATGGTCAACATGGCGCTGGTGTCTCCTCCTGCAGGGACCTCCTTGGGCTTAGCAAACTAAGTACATGGAGTACCCTGGTCCTTTGTCAGAACATGCTAGACGGGGTTCTCCCCTTTTTTCCAGTCTGGAGCTTTCTTTAGGCAGTGGTGCATCCAGTAGATCAAGGATGAATGTGTGGAACTTTCCAGGGGCTCAACATGACTTGTGTGGCCCAATGAGCAGAGGTAACCATAGGCCTAGGACACCAGAGACCGTCAGCTGGTCTGCTCTGGGGGCCATATTGTCTTAGTTGGGATTTGGATATGTAGCCATCAACCGCTCTGTGAAAGGAAGGCACTTGGGGACATCCAGGTGACTAGGACTTTTTCCACTTCCGGTTTCTCACTCAGGTCAGGTAGGCAGTTCCCCAATGCATGTGTTCTTCCAATGCCTCCCAACCTCCCACCCCCTAATTGTCAGCACATCAGGTTCTAGGCTGAAACTGCTCTTCCAGAGCCACTGACCCAATGACGTGGGACAAACGTCTCTTGTACACACTTTGCTGACTCCATCCCTCTTTCTAGGAGAGAAAAGGTAGAGAGGCTAACACTGAAACATTGTTCTAGAAGCATCTGAGGCCATAACCTCATCTTTTGCAGCAGATATGGTGAAGACCAACAAAATCCACTTAGTTCTTTCCAGATCACAGAACCCTCAACCCAGCACCAAAAAGATGCTTAGGGATGAGGAAAAACACCCCCAATACCTGTGAGTTGACACTATTCTACAATACTGCTTCACGAGTTCATCAAAGTATTTCCTGAATTTTTAGCTGCTCGCTGGGCTGAGTGCTCAGCAGTGGAGCTTGAACAGAGCAGATACTCAATCCCACCTCCTCCTGCCAGTCTGTCTTGCTTCCAGCCCACTGCAATGATGGCGGCACATACTCCAAGGCAAATGGTGGAGATGGCAGGGCTGTCACTGGCCTGGGGCCCAGAATGACTGCACAGAGCCAAACCTCCCTCTGCCTTCTCCCCACCAACCTTGCACACCCTAGAGCCACTATCTTTTCACAGCCTTTTGCATACCTCAAAACCTAGCTTGTGTCTGAGACAATCCATTTGGGTGTAGACCGTCAGAGTTTGGCTTACACAGAGCATGGAGAGGATGCTAATTGGAGCTCTCAATTCTCAGGCACCTTTTCTGGGGGGAAAATCCTAGACAAGTCAGCAGAGATACTTGAGTTGAGGAAATGACTGACAAACTGAAGTGACTACGACAGCAACGGGACATCACTCAAGGCCACATCGACTGCGCTTAGAGCAGTTCCTGAAAAGCAGAGGAATTTCAGCTATGTGTGTCTGTTTGCCTCTGTTGTAGAAGGCTGAGGGAGACCTCTCCATGAACCCTAGTCATGTGCTCTTTTTAATTCATGAATAGATTACTGGAAAACCTTTATATGACTCCCTGTGATGGAAAGTCAACTTTATACAACAGTCGATGGGAGGGAAGGCAGGCATGAAGCTGAGAGGTGAGTCAGGGGCCTGGAGAATTTTCCAGAAGTCTCACGACCCAAACCGGGAGCAGCTCTTTCGTCCTGACCTTCTCACTTATTAAACATGCTTGTGCCGTGATCTCTTTTGGTGCCAATATTTTTTTTTTTTGCTTTTTGGGTCACACCTGGCGATGCTCAGGGGTTACTCCTGGCTCTGTACTCAGGAGTTACTCCTGGCAGTGCTCAGGGGACCATATGGGATGCTGGGAATCGAACCAGGGTTGGCTGCGTGCAAGGCAAACGCCCTACCCGCTGTGCTATCTCTCCAGCCCCGCCAATACTTTTTTGAGAGTCAAGAAAAGTACTCTACTTCTGAGCCAATTCCCTAGCCTCACCCCTAGTATTACCATTTTATGGTTTAGAAATGACTGATAGATTTTTGATGTTGATTTTGAGTTTTTTCCTTTTTTCTCAGTGACATATAGATGGGACGCCCAACAAGTGAATTCCACCCTGGGAGTGAGAAAGTCACTGGAGACAATATGTAAACCAGTGGTGCCACCATGCCAATAAAACTTTATTTACAAGATTAGGTAGCTGGCTCTTAGGTCACAACGGTGACTCCTGGCTTAAAGAGTCACTTTGTTCCTGCTAGATCATACAAGGATTATTCTTAATAGTTTCCGGCACTGCACAGGAAACTGCTCCATCCACCTCCTGCAGCTTTGGTCTTTTCTTCATTGGATACAACCTCTTGCAACTTTTTTCTTTTTTTAAACTTACTTAAACTCATTTCACAATAATTACACCCACCACAGTTTCTGCCCAGAATGCTGGCACTGGTTCTGAGTAACTCACACTTAACTATGCCAGAGGATTGTTTCTTTTACGGTCTTTAAAATATATTAAGCACATTGGATTTGGCGGAGTGGTAGGGGGTGGTTTGGGTCTAATCCAGTGGTGCTCCTGGCTCTGTACTCAGGGGTCACTGCTGGCAGGGTTCAGGGGACCATATGTAGTGCCGGGGATGGAACTGGGGTCTGTCACACAAAAGATACTTACCTCAGCCCTCTGGCCCCAAAGACATTCTTTGTGTTTCTTTTAAGCCCTGTCTTCCCTTGACTAATGTTATGTTTATTACCAGTTCTGGAATTTTCCTGGAACCCTGTCTTTCTTTTTCTTTAAGACCCACTCCCTCACTGTAGACAACCTGTCTACCTGTCTAGTAGTTGCTTCCTGAAGTATGTGTGCAGCATAGAAAAATATATATTTTATACTTCTGAAAAACATGAAAAAGCCTTTAGCATACATTCTTGCTGAACTCTGAACTTGGCAGACGGCAGCATTCTGAATTGGAAATTACTTTCTCTCAACATTTTAAAGGTCTTATTCTTTAGGCATCCAGCTTTGCTTGTTTCTGTGGGAAGCTGAAACTATTTCAATCCTTCATCTTTTGTATGAGGTTCTTTCTTCCTGCTTTCCCTCTCTGGAAGCTTCTAGAATCTTCTTTCTCATCTTAGCATGGGTCCGAGTATGATTCTCTTTTCCAACCTTGTACAGCTTCCTCTTTGAATTCTTTTGTTCATGTTTTTCAATTCCGGAAATTTCCTGAATTACTTTAACATTTTTTTATTGAATCACAATGAAATACACAGTTACAAAGCTGTTCATGATTGGGTTTCAGTCATACAGCGTTTCAACACCTGTTCCTTCACCAGTGTGCATTTCCCACCACCAATGTTCCCTGTTTCCTGACAACCTGCCCCACTGCCTGCCTCTGTAAAAGGCACTTTTCTTCTCTCTATCTCTGTCTCTGTCTCTCTCCTTTTGGGCCTTGTGATTTGCAATACAGATACTTAAAGGTTATCAAGTATATCCCTTTCTGAATTACTTCTATGATGATTTTCTTCCCTCCATTTTCTGTAACTTTTCTCATTTTATTCTTGGATTTCCTGGAAAGAATTTTTTTTTCTCTTTGGGTCATACCCGGTGATGCTCATGGGTTACTCGTGGCTCTGCACTCAGGAGTCATTCTAAGCAGTGCTTGCAGGACCATATGGGATGCTGGGGATCGAACCCAGGTCAGTGGCATGCAAGACAAATGCCCTCCCCACTGTACTATTGCTCCGGCGCCCAACTGCAGAAATTTTTACAAATATCTTTGCTAGTTTCCATTTCTTGATTTTTTTATTCTACTTAGAGATTTTCTCAATGGTTTCTTCTACCAAGTTTTTCATTCTGTGTGCATACTAGGTTAAATCATATATTACCAATGTTTGATCATTTTTGGTCTTAAAATGGCAATTTTATATGCTGTCGACTGACATTTTTAATTTCTAAAAGCATGCTCCTGTTATCTGATTATTCCCTTTCATGTTCTTTAAGTGTCCAATTCTCATTTCATGGGTGAAATATCTTATCTCTGAGGATATATTAATGGTAGGTTTGGGGTTTGTTTTCAACTTCCTGAGTGGTCTTTTTTTCCAGTTGTTTTTTTCTGCTAAATTGTTTTATACTCTAATTTTCACATTAGAAAATTTCCTTACATGATATCAAACCGTAAAAGCCAACATTTTATAGCACTTATTCTGTCTGGCAGAAACTCTTTTAAGCGTTCCACAGATAACAGACCACTTCATCTTTCCAATAATCGTAAGAGAACTAAGACACTGGTCTAAGTGGGCTGGAGTGATACCACAGTGGATAAGTTACTTACCTTGCACGTGGCTGACCCAGATTGGATTCCTGACACCCCCATCTGGTCGCCCGAGCATCCCAGGAGTGATTTCTGAAAGCAGAGTCAGGAGCAACTCCTCAGCACAGCCAGGTGTGGCCAAAGAACTACCACCACCACCACCAACAATAACAAACCACAACAGTGTCTAAGGTCTCTGCTATACTTAAGTGAAAATGAGCCCAGAGAGATAGCACAGTGGGTAGGGCTTTGCTGTGACCGACTGAGGTTCAATCCCTGGCACCTCATACGGTTCCCCGTGTCTGGCAGGAGTGATCCCTAGGCACCGAGCCATGAGTAAGTCATGAGCACTGTTGGGTGTGATTAAAAACAGAAACAAACAAAAAAAGCTGTACAAGCTCTGGGCCTTCAACCGGCGGTGTCAATGTAGGTGTTGGAGTTGCCAATGGCAGGCAGAATACTAGAGTCAGAGTGGAGGTGAGGAGGGGGTATGGGGGTGCACCAGGTCCTTTAAAATCTCACCCGCATGAGGTTAGCCAGGTAATGGAAATAGCTAAGTGGCCGGAATTAGAGCATCTAAAAAGAGGAACACAGGTCAAGTAGCTTTTTGATCCCCCCTCATTTTTGGTGATTGGGCCACGCCTGGCTGTGCTCAGAGCTTACTCCTGGCGAGGCAGAGGGGATCAGCTCAGGGTAGGCCAGTGCAAGGCAGGTTTGACCCCCTGTACTGTATCACTGGCCCCAGGTCAGGCAACTTTTTAAACTCACCTGTGTCAGGGCAGATGGGAGGAAAAGTAGCAGCTCTCACCCATGTGGGCAAGGACAGAGGAAGGACAAAGTTACAAAGGGATGCTGGGTGACTAACCTTGAGAGGCAGGCTCTTAGCTCCAGAGATGGAACACAAGGGTCTGTGATATCAGTCATCCATTAGAGGGGAGAGGCATTCCATATGGTCCCCCGAGTACTGCCAGGAGTGATTCCTGAACATAGAGATAGGAGAAACCTCTGAATATCACTAGGTGTGCCACCCCCTCCCCCCAAAAGATTAAAGATCACTGAATATCGGAAGCATTGGGACTTGGGGGTTGTAATTTTACATACAAGATCCAAGGACCCACATGGGCGCTAGACCAGTTTCTCAGTTAACAGTGACCCCCAAAAGTATAATCCTGATGTCTGCAATCTGAGAATAGGTTCCCCCACAAGGCACCTGGGGTTAAGTTTTGGGTCTTGAGAAGGGGAGAGGGTCCTACTGTCTCTGGGTGGTCAGTGGCAGGGGCCTCGTGGGTTAAAGGAAGATGGGAGAGTGTGTGGATGTGATGTATGAGGCAGCAGCAGGTGCAGGGCCAAGAACGTGGCCCAAATGTCAGGGTCTGGAGTCTTTCCTTCAGGAGGCCGCCCGCCCCCCACACCCCGCTGACACCTTTGATTTGCTCCTGCTGAGATCCATTCTGAACTGGCCACCTGCAATACTGTAAGCCAAGAAACTTGTTTGAAATCACCAAGTTGGAGGTCATTGACTTCTGATTGTATTAAAAAAATAAAGACAGCATCCTATCTGCAGCACACCAAATGCCACTTCCTTTGGGCTGGTGGAATTTTCCAGGGAAGATTTTTTTTTTCTTTTTGAGTCACACCCGGCAATGCACAGGTGTTAACTCCTGGCTCTGCACTCAGGAATTACTCCTGAAGGTGCTCGGGGGACCATATGGGATGCTGGGAATCGAACCCAGGTTGACTGCGTGCAAGGCAAACGCCCTACCCACTGTGCTATTGCTCCAGCCCCCAGGGAAGAATTCTTTAGTCTCCTGCAGAGTGGATATGGGTGCCAGTATGTATGGACCCGACATTAGTCGCCTGTCCTCCTTGTAAGGCTCTTTTCCTCTTTCATCCCCGCAGAGCGAACGCAGCGGGAAGGAGAAAGAAAGGGAGTTTCCTACTCCGGATCTGAGAAGCTCTGGAGGTCAACCATCTGACCAGTTCTGCAATTCTTAGTTTCATGTTATATTGATCTGTTAGTACAGCCTTAATAGTGCATCACGGCCCTATTTTAGTACATGCTGCAGAAACGTATTATGAATTTCAGCAGGACCAAGAGAAATGAGAAACACTGGATTTTCCAAACCTTATATTGTCCCCTGAAAATAAGGTAAAATCCTGCACTGCATTCTGTTGTTTTAAAGCATTTTCTTGTCAGTATACAGAAAAACTGATTTTATTAGAAGCAAATCTCAGGGTATGTGGTTTGTTGAGATCTACGGAGGCAATAATGAAGGAAATGAGTGGTGATTATCTGGATTATCTGTGGCAAAAAATGCTGGGGTGTTTTAACTTCCGTTTCAAATATCCAATTCAGCAGCTCACAGAAGCTCATTTCACATTTAACTCAGAAGCTCATTTCATATTTAACTCAGTCTCACAAGTCCTTTTAGATGAGGTTCCTCATAAAACTGGAATTTTTTTTTTTTGCTTTTTGGGTCACACCCAGCAATGCACAGGAGTTACTCCTGGCTTTGCACTCAGGAATTACTCCTGGCGGTGCTCAGGGGACCACATGGGATGCTGGGAATTGAACCCGGTTGGCCGCGTGCAAGGCAAATGCCCAACCCACTGTGCTATCGCTCCAGCCCCAAAATTGGAATATTCCTAGAGGCTACACTGGGATAGGATTCAAGAAAAACTAGGTGTAACAGATGATTTTCAGCCTCAATATTATCTCTACCATGCTGTTTGGCATTGTCAGGGCCTTTGAGAAAATTTTTTCAAAACAGATTTCAAATTCTTTTTGTTTTATTTTGGGGCCACTACTCGGTGACACTCAGGGCTTACTCCTGGCTTTGTGCTCAGAAATTACTCCTGGCAGTGCTCAGAGGACCACCTGGAAGCTGGAGACTGAATCTGGGTGGCCACATGCAAGGCAAATGCTCTACCCCATTGTACTATTGCTTTGGCCCCATGATTTCAAACTCCTGCCTGAGAAAAATGAAGGCTCCTCTTAAAAGAGGCCCCATTACTTCTCACACTTTTCGTCAAGTGAATTGGTATTCTCTGGATCTATAAATAAAGTCTGAGTCTTTTTTTTAGATGCAATTGAATTCTTCCACTCCTCTTTCAGATCTCTTGTCTTCAGCATGCAGCATACTTTAGAAGACCTCCTTGAAAGAATGAGTCCCAAAGTGTGGGCACCATCAGTTGCCCTTGGGCACGCACTGGAACCAGAATTTTAACATGGGACCCAGCAATCACCTTGCAGATTCAAGTTTAAGAAATACTTGTCTGGGGGCTGGACAATAGCAATAGCACAGCGGGTAGGATGTTTGCCTTGCATAAGGCCGACCTGGGTTCGATTCCCAGCATCATCCCATATGGTCCCCCAAGCACTGCCAGGAGTAATTCCTGAGTGCATGAGCCAGGAGTAACCTCTGTCCATCACTGGGTGTGACCCAAAAAGCAAAAAAAAAATACTGTCTGAAGGGGCTTCAGAATAAATGGACTGCTATTTTAGCATCTGGCAGTGTTGGACATATGAAAGACACTCAATACATTTTCCATAGAAACAACCTAACAAAGACTTACTGACAGTATTGGAAGAGACAGCAGCAATGTCAGGACCTATCTCTAATCTTTATCAAGGATCAATGGATTCTTCCATTATGCAGACAGCCAAAGATTCTTGCATAACTCTAGTTAAAAGCATTGGGTAGGGGCGGAGCAATAGCACAGCAGGTAGGGCGTTGGCCTTGCACACGGCCGACCCGGGTTCAATCCCCAGCATCCCATATGATCCCCCAAGCACTGCCAGGAGTAATTCCTGAGTGCAGAGCCAGGAGTGACCCCTGATCATTGCTGGGTGTGACCCAAAAGGCAAAAAAAAAGCGTTGGGTCAACTTTCAGACTTACTGTCCTGTATTCAACACCCTTTGTGAAAAATGAGTTCAACTCTGGAAAGGAATGCTAAAAAGATGTTTCTCAAGATTTGCCTTTTTTGCTGCCCGCATTCAGCATGCTCTCTCCCTGCTCCTCCTGGTCCCCTTCTATGGGTCTCTTTATTCTCTAATGAGCATATTTTGCCTCTGGTATGATCCTGTGAATAGCCTAAAAGGTCTATGGAAATAGGCAGGAGATAAAACCAGCCAGCCCGAGGCTGGGTCCAAGTAGCAGAGGCTAAGCTGGACACCTGACCTTGATCTCAGGGCTAGCTCTTGGAAAACACAATACTGAAAACACAATGCAGGGCCTTGTTTTCAGGTCCCCTTGGCCGTGACTACAGAACATTCCATGAGAGAAGCTATGTGCTGGAGACAATGGCCAACAGGAACTGGATGACTTTCTGAGCTCTTCTGAGACTGGTTGGGTGTCTTGGGGGACTGTGCAATATAGAAAATTTGTCCCTCCACTTGGGATAACACTGGAGTGAAGATCTGCATCCTTCAAGTCTGTTGCTCCCGTGAACAAATGTGCACCCTTGGCCCGTGATTGTCCTAGCAATGGTGTCTGGGTCCTGTTGTGGCAGCCGATGATTAAGTTATATTCTGTGGGGTGACAGGGTGAGGAGAGGGTTGGGTCACACCCAGTGGTGCTTGTGGGCTACTCCTGGCTCTGGTGGTTTGTCATATAACAGTAGAAACCCCAACAGGAACTGTCACATGGGCTCTGTAATGTCATATTCCTCTTGTTGGTCCTGCTGTGTGTGTGTTCCTCTGGGCCCCGTTACCAGCCCCCTTTCTTCCTTTATCATTCTGCATCCTGTCCTTCAATGGCATAAATTCCATCGCCATCTACATCCAAACTCAGGGGCAGTCCAGGGGTTGGCACTGCCCAGAGCAAGCAACGAGGCCTCTTATGGCATCCCGGATGTCAGGGGTGTGGATTCTTGGCCCCACACCAGGAGATGATGCAAAAATAATGGTTTGTGTGTGGATACTACTTATTTCTGGCTAATGAGCTGAAATGGAAAGCTTGCTGGCAAATGTTCCTTCCTATATGAAGAAATGATAAAATGTGAAAGCTTTCACAGGAAGAGCTTATTGGCTGTCACCTGTCCCACTTCCGCCGGCTTGAAGCATACATGTTATATTCTACGATTGGCAAAAAGTCACCATGCCGAGGAATCAGGAAATAGAAAGGGCTTTTTTCTCATGACTTTACCACCTTCCTTCCTAATCTAACGCCTCTTGCTGTTTCCCTGTGTGATTTTTGTTATGGGAGAAAAACACCCCAGGGATACCTTGGTGCTCCATCTCCGTCTTCTTCACCTCCTTTTTTTTTTTTTTTTTTGCTTTTTGGGTCACACCTGGCAATGCACAGGAGTTAATCCTGGTTCAGGCACTCAGGAATTACTCCTGGCGGTGCTCAGGGGACCATATGGGATGCTAGGAATCGAACCCAGGTTGGCCGCGTGCAAGGCAAATGCCCTACCTTCTGTGCTATCTCTCCAACCCTCTTCATCTCCTTTTTGGAATGAGTGTGAAGCTGGAGACTGAATCCTGGGTTCACATACATTTTGAGACTGGGTGAGATTGGATCATATCCTGTAGTGCTCTGGGACTGTTCCTGGCACTGTGGTCAGCGATCACTCCTGGCGATGCTCAAGGAAAAGAAGCAGGGAGGCAAGGCAACTGTGCGGGAATAGCATCTGAGAATGGCCTTTGTGAAATTTGAAATTTGGAACCCAGGAGCCATAGTGGCCTAACTAGAAGCAGCTCTACCAGAGGAGCCAGAACGGATGTGGCTTTGCATGGTTATGTCTTGGATCAGCCTAAATTGGCTACAAGGTTCCAAGGTAGTTGGTCAAACAAGATTCTGGGAATTTTTTTTTTTTTGCTTTTGGGGTCACACCTGGCGAGATGCACAGGGGTTACTCCTGGCTCTGCACTCAGGAGTTACTCCTGGTGGTGCTCAGGGGACCATATATGGGATGCTGGGAATCGAACCTGGGTCTGCCGCATGCAAGGCCAATGCCCTACCCGCTGTGCTATCTCTCCAGCCCCGATTCTGGGACACTGGGACATTCTGCCTGGGAATCTCCCATGTCCCAAATTGGGGTGTGTCATTCCTCTCTTTTACTTTGTAGGGCGCCTCTCTCTCTCTCTCTCTCTCTCTCTCTCTCTCTCTCTCTCTCGTCCTAAATAATATTTACTGCGCGCACGCATACACACACACAAACACACACACACACACACACACACGCATACACACACACACACACCATGCCTCACCCCAGAGTTCTTGGTGCATCTGTGAGGATGTTTGAGGTTAGCATTTGAATAGCTAACGGAGTAAAGCAAACGCCCTTCTGAATGTGGGGGTCTCAGCCAATGAGTCGAAGGACTGGAAGGAACAGAAGGGGATCCATCCCCAAGTGAGAGACAATGCTCCCTCCTAATGGTCTTTGTGCCAGACATTTCCTGTCCGCTGATTTCGAACGGGATATTGGCTCTTCCTGGCTCTACACTCGAACTGGCTTTGCAGATTTGGGGGTTGCCTTCTCCCAGAACTCCAGAATCACAGGAACCTATAATAAATACCTTTCTCTTTCTACACATTTCCCATTCAATTTTTTTTGAGAACCCCAACACACTCCCTGTCCCGGAGTACCTGGTGCTGTGGTTCTTGGCATAACAGCGCCACCTCTTGACATCTTGGTGCATTGCAGGAAAGTACTTGTGCCTTTTATTTCCTTAGGACAACACTGTTCCTTTAGGAAGAGAAGTTTGAGCATCACCAGAATAAATAACCATGTGCTTTTACTTGTGGATTTTTTGCACGTACTTCTCTACTAATAAGTCCAATATATTCCCACATCTACTTAGAAGTGAAAGAAATGTGTCACTTCATGAATTTGTTAGCAAATGTGTTAACAGTATGATGCAGAGGATGCAATGTTAACAGTTGTCTTCTACTCCAGTGAATTATTTTCTATGACTCTTGCAGAGTACTAGCTGAGAGAGTCCTGGCTAAGTGGTTGCTACTTGTCTGCAGGCTCGGTTCACATACTCGGGGGCTCTAGCTGGAAACTCAGGGTCCCGCTGAGACCTGCATCTACTCCCTCCCTAGTCATTGATTAGAGAGATGAAGCTGTGACACCAGTGGATGAGGAGCTTGGACTCTGTGTTTTTCTTTGTTGCTGTTTCCTAGAATTCTGCAGATGGTTATGATGTCTTATCACTGTGGAAAACTACTTGACAAGATGAGTCTGCTTTCCTTTTGGTATTGGTCAGAACATAACAGGAATGAAGAACGTATTTTTTTTCAAGGTGGTTATCAATAAACCAAGAACAAATGCTGATCTCTTTCCCAAAGTTGTCTAAGAAGGAACTATTTTATTGCAGTATATATTTCTTTAATTGACTTTTCCTTGCCTTTCTCCCACAGGGATTAGTGCTAAAAAATATTTTGTTTTACTGAGTTTTTTTTTTATTATCCTAGCTACTCAGGGTTGGGCATTAATTAAATTTCACTTTCACTCTTGATCATTGTGGTGGTGGTGGTGGTGGTGGTGGTGGTAGTGTGTGTGTGTATTCTGACTTGGACTCTGTAGGGGCTGACACAAGAAAGCAAACCACCGTTTAATTTATGATTTCTATCATAGCTGCCACTAAGTTGTATATTTATTATGATAATTCCTAGGAGACAGTGATAAAATGCTTTGGCCAAAAAAAAGACTATTTTAGGATTTTCCCTACCCAGGACATAAAGCATCTCCAGGAAGGGATGCCTCTTTTGAATTTGCACAAAGGTGCCACTCACACTGATGACAACCTTCGTGGTGAGCCGGTTCACTGGTGGTTATGCCACAGCTAATTCTGCAATCAACTGCCAGATCTTGCCTCTGAATATCCCCAAACCTAACATTACCTTGAAGGAATAAAGTGTGTCTTTACAATCTTTTCATTTACCTGACCACCGTGTTTGGATGCTTTTCCCTGGGCTGGCCCATTGTTCTCAAGGGTGGGCTGTGTACTGACCCCAGGCGAGCTACATCTCTCCCCACAAGGTTCTGCAGCAAAGCCACACAGACCCACCAGGAGGCTCTGTTCTCTTCTCTCATCCAATTTCAAGGCAATGGAGCGCCGAGGCCCAGAGCAAAGGCACCAAGTGCAGTGGTTCACTCTCATTGTGATAATCAAATCATGCAATCATGGGCCCTAATTTATTTATTTTTGATTTTGGGCCATGCCCGGTAGTACTTGGGCGCTACTCCTGGATCAGTGCTCGTGGAGGTGCTTGGGAGACAATGTAGTGCCAGGAATTCAACCAGGATCTGTGGCATGTGAGACAAGTGCCTCGCCCACTGTACTAGTGATTGGGCCCTGTGATCTCTATTTTAAAACAAAGGAAATCTAGGCTTAGAGTGGTTCTCTCACTTCGAAAATTGATCTCACTGGGATTTGGACACAGTCTCTCTGGTTCCCCAGAGCACAATTCCAAGGTTCTTTGACCTTTGACACGGAAGAACTCTTTCTACTGCCATCATCAACTGGGGCATTTGTCTATTCCTCACAGTTGATTAAGGAGCACAACTCGTTTTACCCTTTAACCCCTATTGACATATAACTTATAAAAGCAATTAAAGACTGAGGAAAAACAAGAGGATCCTAAATTAAAAAATGCAATGTTGAAGTAAAAATGAACTCATAACTTTTCTATTAAATTCCTGTGACAGATAGATCCAAGTGCTGGGGTGCATGTTTTGTATGCAGGAGGCCTAGGTCCAGTTCCTGACACCACATGGTCCCCCAAGCACCCAGGAGAGCACTCTGAGTACTGAACTTTGACTGCCAAAGACTGCCAGAAGTGACCCAAAAGGTACAAAAAGTGAAAAGCAGAACAAATATTTAACATGCCTACTTAGTGCAAGGTAAAATTTGATAAGCATAAATTTGGTGCTAAAATTTATAAATTTTATAGACATCTCTACATGAAAATAATTTATAAATTGAATTTTATTCTCTCTCTCTTTTTTTTGCTTTTTGGGTCACACCTGGCATTGCACAGGGGCTCTTCCTGGCTCATGCACTCAGGAATTACTCCTGGTGGTGCTCAGGAGACCATATGGGATGCTGGGACTCGAACATGGGTCGGCTGTGTGCCAGGCAAATGCCCTACCTGCTGTGCTATTGCTCCAAGTCCCTGAATTTTATTCTTCACAAAATCCCTGAGTGTTTATGAGAAGAGTCAAGGAATTCTAGCCAATGAATCACAAGCATAAAATTTAAGTGGTGATGCTAATTTATACAAAATCTCCTAAAATAAAAATTTTGGACCAGAAGTCCTTACCAGAAAATGTACCACATCTTTAAAAAGGAACTTAAGCCTATGCTCCTCAGATTCTAAAAATATATCCAAGAAGGCACACTTTAAATATATTCTAGGAGGCCAACATTTCCCTGTTACCAAAACCAGACATAGGACTTGAAACATAAGAAAACAACAGACCAATATCTGATGAACACCGATGCAAAATTCTCAGCAAAACGCTAGCAAATTGAATTCAGCAAATTGTGAAAAGGATTACACACTGTGCCCAAATGAGGCTTACTCCAGGGATACATTGATGCGTCCACAGATGCACATAAAATGATGTGATGCACTATAACAGTAGCAGGACAGGAAAAAAAAACACCACATAATATCAATAAATGCTGAGAAAGCATTTGACAAATTCAGCAATCATTCATGATAAAAATTTCTCAATAAAATGGGGATATAAACTATCTCAGCATGGTAAAAGCCATAGTGGGGGTTTGGAGTAGGGGGCAGTGGGTAGGGCATGTGCCTTGCACACAGCTGACCTGAGTTCATTCCCTAGTGCCCTGTATCGTCCCTCAAATGGTACCCAGGGTAATCCCTGAGTGCAGAGCCAGAAACTTGTAGTTAAACCAGGAGCATAGCCAGGTGTAGATCAAAAAGCCAGCAAAAAAATTCTTACTCAGTGGCAAAAAAATGAGAGCTTTTTCTTTAAACTCAGAAACCAATCCAGGCCGTCTACTTACCACTTCCATTTAATTTCATATTAGAGATGTTCATTATTACAGAACTTCACAACAAATCAGAGTAAAAGAGAAACTATCATTATTTACAAATGGTATAATATATGGAAAACCCTAAAGACTCCTTTAAAAAGTTGTTTAGAAATAATAAGTACAACAACGTGGATGGTTATGAAATTAACATACAAAAATCTGTTTCATCTCTATATGCAAATAACGAGAGAAAGCTAAAAAAATTATCTTATTCACAACTGCATCTAAAATAATCATGTACTAATTGTGTGCATGAGAAACCATTATTAACAGCTTTGCAAAGCACAGTATCTCAACCAATGAAAAGTTTTAAAAACACAAAAGCATTACGTACTCAGGAATAAGTTTAATGCAGGAGTTGAAATATATCTGTGTATATACACATATATATAGACACACACATGTAGATACTATAAGATATTGTTAAAATACACAGATATTGAGAGATAAAAGGCATTCCATGTGGGATGAGGAGAATTAATAAGGTTGAAATGTCCATTTGATCAAAAACTATATAATTTAATGAAATCCCAATAAATTTCCTATGGTATTTTAAAGGAAATAGAATAAAATTGCTAAGGCTTATATGTAAACACAAATGACTTCAAATAACTATAATAATCCTGAGAAAGGGGGAAAAATGGAGACATCATTACCTGATTTCAAACTATACTACAAAGTGACAATTATTAAAATTGTATGGTATTGGGATTTAAAAAGACACACATCAGTGCAATGAAACTGAAGTCAGAAATAAATCCATAATTTTACTGGTATTTAATTTATGACATACTACTTAAGACCATGCATATGTCAACTCATTGGCCAAGACAAGATCCTATAGTCTCTGGACCATTCAGCCAGGTGACACCTCCAAATCTCCCAATGCTGACCTCCCAGTAGGAGCACACCAAATGAGATGGGTAAGTAACATAGAAGCCAACGAAACTTAACAAAAACAATAGAAACAAATAGCTAAGTAAATCCTTAGATACAGACTTAACAACCCTCTAGTGAGATATAACAATTTTCACATAAAATGATTTTTAAACTTCTATCACTATCACTATCCTCCCATTGTTCATCGATTTGCTCATGCGGGCTCAGTAACATTGTGAGATTTGTTACTGTGTTTGGCAGGACAAATACGTCACAGGTAGCTTGCCAGGCTTTGCCATGCAGGCGAGATACTCTCGGTAGCTTGCCGGGCCCTCTGAGAGGGGTGGAGGAATCGAACTCGGGTCAGTCATGTTGGCTGCATGCAAGGCAAACACCCTTCCCAATGTGCTATCGCTCCAGGCCAACTAATAATAATAATAATAATAATAATAAAACTCAAACCACCACAAAACCTCAAAAAAAGAAAAAGGACCATGCAATGAATAAAGGAGTCTTTAATAAATGGTGCTGGGAAAATTGATCAGCTATGTGGAAAGAATAAAACTTGCCTACTTTCTAACTCAATTTGGAAAAATTAATGCAACAAGGATTAAAGACAATGGACATAACACTCAAACCAGAGATTAGGATGTGGTTCAGCAGTAGAGCACACACTTTGAATGAGGATTTAAACCCTGGTACCAAATACACACAAAAATCAAGAGAACAAAACCAACCAACCAACCAAACAAACAAACAAAAAACTCAGAGCCATAAAATATGCATAAGACAACATAGGTGAAGTATTCCATGACCTTAGCTTTAGGGAGGTCTTCGTGAAATCCACCCCAACAGCTATGCAAGTGAGAGTAAAGATAACTAATTGGGGATGCATTAAATTGAAAAGGATTTTGTATAGCAAAAGAAAACATTGGAAAAATAGAACAAATAGATGACCTATTTATAGTGAAAAGTTATTCACACATCATACATATGGTAACGGATTAATATACAATGTATATTAATAGAAAACACTCATACAACTTTATAAAAATATATGGGTATGAACAAAGTGCTTATCAATAGATGGTTGGTTAAAGAAGATTTGGTCCATTTATTCAATAGAATACTACTATTTAGCTAAAAATAGGTGAAAACTTACTGGAGAGATGGCTTAAAGGGACATCTCTTCCACACTTTGCAAGTAGGAGGCCCCGTGTGGTCCCTGGGAAGTGACTCCAGAGCAGGAATGGCCCCAGAAAAATACTGGGTATTACCTCCAAATAAATCTTTTGCCACATGCAGCAGTGCTTGATGGACCATAAGGTGGCCAGGATTGAACCTGGGTATTCTGCAGCAAAATCTAGCCCTCCATGGGGCTAGCATGCTCCATCAACCAAAGTGCTTCTGAGCAAGGATGGATTGAAGACACGTGAGCAAAACACCACATAAATGTGCCTGTCCATCTACCCTGGATGGGTCAAATTGAATCTGCACTAAAGGAAAAAGTGACTGATGTGATAACACATGACTCCTATGGATAGGTTTTCATACCATGACAGTAAGATGGTCACATTTGGGAAACTAAGAGCTCCAGGACCTGGTGCAGTGGTTTTGCAAGCCTGAGGCCCCATTGTGTTTAGTGCGGTCCTTATGCCCTATTCAATGGCACAACAAACGTGAACCCCCGACTCCTCCCACTGTGGGTACCACAAACAAGTATGTATCCCCAGATATTACAGCAGCAACCCCAAACACGGGGCGGGAAAGGAGGAAAACCAAGAATGAGATGCATCCTGGTACCATGTGGTATCTGGTTTGCATTTGAATGATTATAATTGTTCCCACTATCAGTTCTGGGTCACCGTGTAACAAACATCCAAGTACTTTGCGTGTAAGACAGCTGGTACTTACTTAGCCCACAGTTGTCTCGCTGGCTCTCCGCAGCTCAGGACTGGGCTGTTGTGGCTTTGATTGGCTTCTCTCCCCACTCTGGGCGGCTAGGGGCGGCACAAGTGATTTGGGCGATGCCAGGGGAAGCCAGGGACTCGCACATGCCAGGCCAGTGCCCTGCTGCTGAGCCCCGCCCTCAGTCGGCCGCTTTTTCTGGAAGTTGCCTAGTTCACAGTAAGGACGTTGGGGCTCTCCTCGGCTCCCAGGCTTGCGAGGGATTTCTTTGCCTTCTCCATGGCCACAGCTGTTTTCCCATTAGCTTCATTTCTTCTTTATTACCTCAATTATCCACCATGGCAACGCCGGACTCTGAAAAACAGATCTGACTTGCTGAATCTCGCCTTGTCAGGCAACCTCGGCTTCTAGCTCCTTCTCCTTTGTCTGCCTTTCACTTGTCGGCAACTGCCCTTGGGCTTAATTGGGCTTTGGTCACAGGAGAGAGTCCTATTCACAGGGGCCAACCCCAGGAAGCGGGAGACAGAGGCCCCAACACGCAGGCTGTCACAGGACCTTCTATTTTTTGTTTGGTTTGGTTTTGTGGCCACAACCGGCAGTGTTCAGGGCTTACTCCTAGCTCTGTGCTCAGGGATCACTCCTGGAAGGCTCAGGGGACCTAAGGGATGCTTCAGTCCTAACCTGAGTCGAGTTGGCAGAGTACAAGGCAAGCACCTTACCCACTGAACTCTTGCTCGGCCCTAAGACCAGCTACTTGTCCTTGTTCGTGGGCTCAGACCGACTCAGCGTGCCTGAGACCACCTGTACCTTCTCCATGTAGGAGACGTTTCTGGAAGCTCATGACAGCTGTTTGGCTGTGAGTTCTGAGTAGCAGAGGGAGTTTTGGTGGACTCCAATTTGGCACATCAGTCAATACTTGACATCTCTTTTGCCACACTTCATGGGACTCCAGGGTAGGCACAGCAGTGGGGCCAATTCCAGTGGGGCAGTGCCTGGGCTCAAACCCAGGCCTCCTGCATGCAACGGATGTGCTCTAGCCCTTTCAGCCAGCTGCCTGGCCCCAACACTGAAAAGGACTGTAAAACATACGTTTCTCTATCCTTCACATGTGCATGAGTTGCCATACCTCAAGGCTTCAACTTTTCCACCCGAGATTCCTTTTTTCCTAAGATATGTTAACATTACCCATATATTGACAGGTGTAATGGTTTACAAAACCAACGGTTCATTTAACAACCCCCATTCAGTTTCTTGGCCCCATCGGGAGTTACACGCCCTAGTTGAAGATCTACCCTTTTTGGCCCAGGGTAGTTTCAGGTTGAGAGCCCTCCCTCCCTCCCTCCCTTCCTCCCCCTCCCTTCCTTCCTTCCTCCCTCCCTCCCTTCCTCCCCCTCCCTTCCTTCCTTCCTTCCTTCCTTCCTTCCTTCCTTCCTTCCTTCCTTCCTTCCTTCCTTCCTTCCTTCCTCCCCCTCCCTCCCTCCCTTCCTCCCCCTGCCTCCCTTCCTTCCTTCCTTCCTCCCTCCCTCCCTCTCTCCCTCCCTCCCTCCCTCCCTTCCTCTCCCTCCCTCCCTCCCTCCCTCCCTTCCTTCCTCTCCCTCCCTCCCTCCCTTCCTTCCTTCCTTCCTTCCTCCCTCCCTCCCTCCCTCCCTTCCTTCCTCCCCCTCCCTCCCTCCCTCCCTTCCTCCCCCTCCCTCCTTCCCTTCCTTCCTTCCTTCCTTCATTCCTTCCTTCCTTCCTCCCCCTTCCTCCCTCCCTCCCTCCCTCCCTTCCTTCCTCCCCCTCCCTCCTTCCCTTCCTTCCTTCCTTCCTTCCTTCCTTCCTTCCTCCCCCTCCCTCCCTCCCTCCCTCCCTCCCTTCCTTCCTTCCTCCCCTCCCTCCCTCCCTTCCTCCCCCTCCCTCCCTTCCTTCCTTCCTCCCCTCCCTCCCTCCCTCCCTTCCTCCCCCTCCCTCCCTCCCTCCCTCCCTTCCTCCCTCCCTTCCTTCCTTCCTTCCTTCCTTCCTTCCTTCCTTCCTTCCTTCCTTCCTTCCTCCTTCCCTCCCTCCCTCCCTTCCTCCCTCCCTCCCCCTCTCCCTCTCTCCTCCCTCATTCTCTCCTTCTTTCCTTCCTTCCTCTCTAATCCCCCACCCCAGGTTAACTTTGTGCAAAGAACGCACCTTATCCCCTCTACTTCTCTCCAGCTCACTCCCAAGTATTTCTTATGAAATCCTATGTGGTATGAGTTGTTTTTGATCTCTTCTTAAAGATAAAAACACAAATAAGATCAGAAAGATCAGATATGATTAAAAAAAATCCCAAGTAAGATCTCAGATGCAACAAGGGAGATAGTACAGAGATGAAGGTGCTTGCCTTGCTTGGGGCCGACCCAAGTTAGATACTGGAGCCACATATCCCTGAGCACCACAGAAGCCCAAAACACAAAAACACAGCAAAAAAACATGGTAGAACTGGAAAAGAGAGAAAAAATGGATTTATTACCCATTAACCAGAAGGTTTATTTTTTTCTTTTCTTTTTTTTTTTTTGCTTTTTGGGTCACACCCAGCGATGCACAGGGGTTCCTCCTGGCACTGCACTCAGGAATTACTCCTGGCGGTACTTGGGGGACCATATGGGATGCTGGGAATCGAACCTGGGTTGGCCGCGTGCAAGGAAAACGTCCTACCCACTGTGCTATTGCTTCACTCCCACCAGAAGAAGTGTTTCTAACTAAAATCAACTTTCCCAATCTAAAACCCAAACTCCTAACTGCAGAAATACATTTTTATTTATGAAAACTTTTACAGTAAGAAAAGACTTAGTTTATTTATAAAAGCAAGGCCCTATAGGAAAACTTTCCTTAATAATGTTTATGAAAAAGAGCAGCAGTAAAATACCTGCAAAAAATTTCATATATCATTAAATCTGGGAAGAAAATCACAGCTGAGCAGCCTAACCATGGATTCCTCCCTGGAGAGTCATATTAAGCACCGAATTATGTGTCACTGGTCCCAGCAGTACTGGTGGGGCCGAGCATTTTAATGATATTTCAAAGCAGCTAAAATGAGAAAATTAGCATAAAGGCAGGTCCTAAAAAGATCCTTGGAGCTCAGGGTTTATAGCTTTTATTCATTCTATAGTAAACATTTAAAGAAGTATCTGGTGCACCTGTTTTTGCCTGGGGCATCTCTAAGTGCTTGAGGGAAAAAAATAAACTCAAGGGTGCTTTCCTGGAACTCAACCTTGCAGGAGATAAAGCTTTGTTTTGCATCAAAAGTGAAGGTCAAAGGTCCATCCTGGGCAGGTGGTTAGAATTACCTGGGGAAGTACAGAGAGATGCTGCCTCAGGTAGGGTAATTTTCTTGCATAAAGCTTACCCGGAGGCTGCCTGGTACCCCACAAGGTCCCCTAGACTCCACCAGGAATTACAGGCCCTCCTTGCACTGTGTCACTCTTGGTGGTGTTTAGAGGATGAGGTGCCAGGGATCAAACCTAGTGTTCTTGTATGCAAAGCATGAGCTCAGTCTGGAGCTGGAAAATTAGGAGCAAAACCATCAAATGGAGGCAGGACCTCTGAGTGAGCTGGGCAAGATGAATAGGTTGTAAATCATAAAGTTATGACCAGAACAGAGCAGAAGAGCCAGACGGATCTGTCTGCTTGAGCAGGAACATAGTAATAATAACGAGTAAATGTCTATATGGGACTTAAAACAGAATGTGTTAGACACTGATTGTACCAAGCATTTGTTAGCATCCATTGTGTATGTTAGCTGAGAAAAGCATTCTCGAGTTGATGTCTGCAGCATCTAACCTATATGAGTTCTCTGTGAACTGTGTCCATGGTGGGACCCACTAAGATTCCTTTTGGAGTCGGTGCATAATCCAAACCAGCTCTCCCTCAAATCTCTCAAGTGTTGGCGTCTGTTTCTCATCAGATTTCTGTAACAAGACCTTTAAATCAGCTCAGAAAGTGCTGCTCTTAAAATGATTAGAAGAGCAATCATGAAGACTGCCTGGGTAGGGGACTTGGACTTTCATTTTGCAATTTGAGAAAAACAGACAGAAATTCACTGGCTGGACAAAGTGGAGGAGAAAGCACTTCAGAATGGAGAGAGCATTTTGATAGCACAAAGACTCAATCCTGCTCAGAGTGTTTAGTGAACTGGTGAAAAAGTTGCAGCAGCAAATGTGACCCTGCATTTCAGGAAGATGATTTTGATGCCTGACGAGCATCATTACCAACTCACTAACTCTGGCTGTTGAGAGAACACCTCTGACTTTTCCCTGGCAAGCCAGGAAGGGAGCTGTAGGCATGGAAGGAGGGGGGAAAGGAAGAGAGGAGGGAATTGGTTTTGTTCTTGTGAAGTGGGGAGATTATCTTTCCACAACTGGAAGGCTGTGTTGTAGTTGTTGGGGTGGGATGCTCCAGGAGCATTCCTGGTGGGGCCGGGGGACCATATGTAGTGCGGGGATTGAACTGGGGTTGACTGCCTTCTACTTCTCTGGTTCCTTGTGTTTTTTTCTTTTTCTTTTATGTATTTTTTAGTTTTTTTGCTTTTGCAGTGCTGAGGATTGAACCCAAGTCTCCTGCATGCAAAGCATGCACTTTAGCCCTAAGCCACATCTCTGACCCCTTTCAAAAATTAGTTAATTGAGAAACTAAAAAACTCAATGGGGGGGGGTGGAGCAATAGCACAGCCGGTAGGGTGTTTGCCTTGCATGCGGCTGACCTGGGTTCGATCCCTGGCATCTCATATGGTCCCCCAAGCACCACCAGGAGTAATTCCTGAGTGTAGAGCCAGGAGTGACCCCTGAGCATGACTGGGTGTGACCCAAAAGGCAAGAAAAACTCAATGGGGAGTGTGGCTTATTGATAAAATGCATACTCTACAGGTAGGGAACCTGGGCTAGAACTCTTGTGCCCCCACATCCCAAAACACAGTAGTTTAATTGAGATATATGGATGATTCATGTTATTAAATAAAGTATAAAACTTAACTACTTTCGTGTAGGTACAGAGTTTGTCACCAACCCCCACCATTTTAGAATATTTCTCCATAAAGCTCCTTGCAACACTCTGTAGTTCTTGCTTGTCACTCTCCCTTGTCCCAAAGCCCTGGTTCACCACTATTCTACATTGTGTCTCTAGAGTTCTATATTCAGGACATTTCCTATGATAGGCGACTCTTTGTGCATGAGCATCTGATTTCTTGACTCCTCTACTCCACAGCACATACCAGCACACCCTTCCTATTTATTGCCAGACCCAGCACACTTGGTTTAGCTATTCATCAGTTGAAGGGTAGCTGTGATGTTTTCATTATTTGGCTATTTTGATTCATGCTACTATGAATACTTTTGTCCAAGTTTTGGTGTGTCCAAAAAACTATTTAAGTCTATACATGAGTGCAGTTGTGGCCTGACAACTGTTTTCCAAAGCAAAAGCATCTTCCTTCCCATCAATGAATGGTGCACGAGCATTCCGGTTTCTCCACCTCCTCCTCAACACCAGTTTCTGTTTATCGTTATGTTTCTAGGAAGCATCTTTGCTTTAGTACTGGGATCCTGGGAACAAAGGTTTTTGGTGCCATCATGCCTGCCACAGATCCTTCCATCCCTTCATAACCAGATCCTTGCCTAGTGATCGACAGCCCCCTGCTGGCTCTCAGCAAGAGCACCAACAGGTCTATGACAGAAGTGACACCCCATTTGAGCTCTGTCATTCCATTTCTGTTACTCTAAAGCACCTTCTCTCTTCCTTTAGTTAAGGGACATGGGGGTGGCCAGGGTGGAAGTGAGTATATGATGCTTTTACATGTTCTGATTTTAAATTGTTATGCATGATCCACACACAGAGAAGTGCCTGTGAATTACAGATGCATTTACTTGGTGTGACTACCAATGAGTTATGAACTAGGACATTGGCAAAGTCACAGGGCCTCTCCTGCCTGCCTTTCCAATGCCATGGGCTCTCTGCTTCCCTTGTGTCCTCTTCCTTCTGCCTCTTCTGGCTTTCCTGACCCTGGCCTTCATGATAGACCAATGCCCCCACCTTTCAAGGAGGTACTAAGCAGCTCCCAGTCTCAGGGACCCTGGTCAGAAGCATTGTGAGGACATCTAGCAACATCACTGGGGGCCATATAAAGACAAACTTTGGAGAAGGTAGACAGTATTCTAAAACGAACAGGAAGCTGATCCAGACTTTTAGCAGCAATAATCACGTGTCAACATGAAATATTTCAGTGCAAGAGTTTTAATGATGCAACTTTGTTAATAGCAGTTATTAGCTAAGGTGACAGGATCATTCATTATCTCCCCCTATAATTTTTGGACATTCTGGAGTCTATACAACATATCTGTATTTAGTTTTATAACTTTTTAAAAAATAAAGTAATTTTAAGCCAGGGTTGTAGGAGGACTTGTTTTATAACTGTACTGTTCACCACTAATTTTTATATTCGGTCGATCAGATTAATAAATGAAATAGCCCAAGGGATTATGAGATCATCAGCTGTAGCAAAATGTTCAGTTATGTAAAATTAAAATCTGAAAATTAAGTTTTGTGAGACTGAACCCTGGGTGTATTTTCAATTGAATGAGTGGAGGATACAAATGATATAAAAATTATGAAGAAAATTTTCTTTGAGAATGGTTGTTTTAAATTGTAATCAAAATTTTAAGAAGTGTGGATCAGAAATCAGTCATCATTATACTTTTTTTCTGTACTTATTCCTCTGTTGTCACAGGAACTTATGACTTCCACCCCACCTATTGCTCTATATTCTCACAGAGAACAAAAATTGTCTTCTTGAGTTCAGTTATACATTCCATCATGTTATTTTATTTAAGATATATTCAAGTGTGATTCATTGAGATTTGACTACATGTTATAAGTACAGTGTTTTGTTTGATATCTATTTGCCTTAATACTATGGATATTGTATAATAGGAAAATCATTCTAAAAATTAGAGGAATCCTCTCATAATATATATATCAACTTGGTTTAAGGAATAAAAACATTCTCTTTTTTAAACTGCAAAGAGAATCCTGTGTGTGTGTGTGTGTGTGTGTGCGCACGCGCGTGTGACTGTTTGTCTCTTTTGAGTAGCACCCAGCAGTGCTTGGAAGATACTCCTGGATTGGGTGGGCTATGTGGTGCCAGGGCTTGAATCTGGGGTTCCTAGACATAAAACATGTGCTCCAGCCCTTTGTGCCATCTCTCGGACCTAGAAACGTCATTTTATTTAATGAAATAGAATATAAAATAACAGTTTAACTCAATCACACAGTAGACAATGCAATTTGTGTATATTCCTTTGTTCTGATCAGCCATGCAGGATCCACTTTCTAGAAGTTAACCATGGCTTGGCTGTGCTTGTGCCAACCTAGCAATGTGGAACTTTTCTTTCCTGGTAGTGTCTCATCCAATTTTTCTTCAGAGCTCTTTGTGGTATCTCACAGCTCACCTGCAGTTCTGCCAAGAATGTGCACTATCTATCTTGTTATTATGCCGATTTGGGGGTATTTTTTTTGCAGGACGGCAAACATGGCAATGCTCAGAGGTTCCACCTAGCTTTCCACTCTGTAATAACTCCTGGTGGTACTTAATGGGATGCCAGAGATCGAACTTCAGTCAGCTGCAACCAAAGCCAGCACCTTAACCACTGTACTCTTTCTCTCATCCCTCTTGTTGTCTCATTTCTTTCTTGTGTTCTGCTCCCAATAAACTGGTGGAGTCCCTTGGCCTTCCTCCATACCACACAATACAGTCTAGTCAAGCCTCGGTTCTTCTCTGTAGAATTCCATTGTCAATCAGAAGCACAATATGTAAAGTAGAAATGATAAAATCAGCGTTCCCATTCTGTCCACCCTTTCCCAGATAAGTCTCAACATATAGTGCTTGTCCCAGGATCTGACTAGAGTTAATGTCAAGGAAATGGTCTATATCTGCACAAAAAATAAAGGTGAATTTCCACTTGCTTTCATACCAGTAACTGAATTTTGGATGGATTGTCACTGTCACTGTCACTGTTCTCCCGTTGTTCATCGGTTTGCTCGAGCGGGCCCAGTAACGTCTCCATTGTGACACATTGTTACTGTGTTTGGCGTATTGAATACGTCACAGTTAGCTTACCAGGCTTTGCCATGCGGGCGAGATACTCTCGGTAGCTTGCTGGGCTCTCTGAGAGGGGCGGAGGAATCGAACCTGGGTGGCCAGGTTGGCCACGTGCAAGGCAAACGCCCTCACCGCTGTGCTATCGCTCCAACCCTTGGATGGATTAAAGACTTAAATATGAATGGTAATACTATAAATGAAATAGAATAAAACGTGGGAAAATACATTTCTTATACATGAGAAAGGAGTTTGAGCAAAGGCATACATCATACAATTAATCACTGACAGGCTTGATCGTTCCACACTAAGACTTTTTGTTTTATATAGAAAGCTATAGACAACAATGGCAACTGAAAAATTGGGTAAAGATATTTGCAAATGTCCCCCAAAGAGTGACTTCCTTATGTATCTATATACATAAGGAACATCTTCAAAGGAACTTTAAAACAGGGACCTCAATGTAAAATTGTACAAAATGAATGAAAATGATTTAAAAGAAAAAAAAAGCCAATTGACAACCACCATATGAAGAGAATGTCCATCAGCCAGGCATTCAGAAAGGTGGGCTATGTGCCTTGGATACACCATCTTGATTACATTAAGCATATATGTAGAGCTGAATTCTGCTTCACAATGATAGGAGACATCCATGACATTGGCAACTATCGCCCGATCTGCCTATTGTCTGTCATCTACAAGTTGTTCACTTGAGTCATCCTGAATAGGATTGGCAGAACATTAGATGAAGGACAACCATGCGAGCAAGCAGGGTTCCGCAAAGGATTCAGCACCATCGACCATATCCACACAATAACAAAGCTCATTGAGGTTTCTCGGGAGTTCAAGATGCCGCTCTGCTTAATGTTCATTGATTTAAAGAAGGCCTTTGATTCTGTTGAGACGGAAGCGGTCATTGAAGCCCTAGCCAATCAGGGCATTCAAGCCCAATACATCAGGATCCTCCGTGAGCTCTATTGCGGATTCACTACCAGGATCTCACCATTCTACAAAGAAGTGATCGTTGATGTCAAGAGAGGGGTGCGGCAGGGTGATACCATTTCACCGAAACTCTTCAGTGCCACCCTCGAGAACATCATGCGACGATTGGAATGGGAAGGAATGGGAGTGAAGATAGATGGTCGGCAATTACACCACCTCCGCTTTGCTGATGACATTGTTTTAATAACACCAAACATCAGCCAAGCGGCACAAATGCTGGCCGACTTCGACCGTGAGTGTGGAAAGGTAGGACTACAGCTGAATCTTACGAAGACAATGTTTATGAGAAACAGCCTTGTTCCTGACGCCCCATTCGCTCTCAATGGAACGACCATCTCCGAATGCAACAGCTATGTGTACCTAGGTCGAGAGGTCAACATGACAAATGACCTGGCACCCGAGCTGCGCAGGAGGAAGAGAGCGGCTTGGAACGCCTTCAAGAACGTCGAAGAAATAGCTAAGAGGACGAAGAACCTCCGGCTCCGGGCACATCTCTTTGATTCCACTGTTCTTCCTGCATTAACATATGCCTCAGAGACCTGGGCCCTACGCAAACAAGATGAGAACGCCATTCAGGTCTCCCAAAGAAGAATAGAAAGAGCTATGCTTGGAATATCACGTTTCACTCAAATGAGAGAACGAATCCGGAGTTCTGACATCCGTCGACGATCAAGGATCAGGGACGCTGTCTCATTTGCCAAGGTGTCGAAAATCAGATGGGCTGGTCACATAATGAGATTTAAAGACGACCGTTGGACTAGAGCTGTTACTGATTGGATTCCACGGGATGTCAAGAGACCGCGTGGCCGCCCACCTACCAGATGGTCAGACTTCTTCCTGAAGATCATGAACGATCTGTTTGAGACCCTTCATGTTCCCAGAGCGAACAGATGCCATTGGGCTACACTAGCACGCGACAGGGACAAATGGAGACGTTACTGGCACCCGCTCGAGCAAATCGACGACTAACGGGAAGTTAAGTGATTAAGTGATTAAGTAGAGCTGAAATGAATTTATCAATGCTTTCTCAAATAAACAACAGGCAACAAAAGAACATCGATAAAATATATCAACATATATAGCAAAATATTAGCGACTATGTCCTGGATCCACCATCTTGATTACATTAAGCACATATGTAGAGGTGAAATGAATATATCAATGCTTTCTCAAAAAACAACAGGCAACAAAAGAACATAGATTAAAAATATTAACAGATAGAACAAAATATTAGTGAATATGCATAAATATATATATAGGATTTCTTTGTACTAATATCACAGTCTTAGACTTTTAAGTATTATCAAAGTTAAAAGTGGGGAGGCTATTTCTGGCTCTTTACTTAGGAGGGACCCAGTGTTAAGGGTACCGGGTGGTGCTAAAGCATCAAATAGGGTTGGCTGCCTGCAAGGCAGCTGTGTTACTCCCTGTAGGATCTCTAAGTATGTAAAGTAAAGGTAAAGGCCCTCCTGTTGATCATCGATTTGCTCGAGCGGGCCCAGTAATGTCTCCATTGGAGACTTTGTTGTTACTGTGTCTGGCATATCGAATACTCTCGGTAGCTTGCAGGGCTCTCCGAGAGGGGCGGAGGAATCGAACTCGGGTCGGCCATGTTGGCTGCATGCAAGGCAGACGCCCTACCCGCTGTGCTATCGCTCCAGCGATAGGATCTCCAGCGGTAGGATCTCTAGCTCTTAAAATAAACCATTTTCAAAAGAAGTTTACATATACCTTGTGATCCAGTGTATTTATCTCAGTGTTGTTTGTAGAAGGACTCTGAAAGCCATCTACGTGTCCATTACTGGGAAAGTGGATAAGTGAAGGTGGTAGATGTGGAATATGGAGTGTTATATAACAACGAGACAGAAAGATTTGACCAGAGTACACAAAGCAACAAGGGACAGATGGTTCCGTGATAATGACTGAAAATTGAGTAATTACAGTGAGATTACATGATAGCTGTATTATCTATAGGTCTCGCTAGTCTCTTACAGTACCATTTAAGTTTTTATGATACACAAAACAACACTGCACTTTTCTTCATTCTCCAGCTATTCAGATGATGGACCTCCTGCACTGATTATTTGTTGACTTATTCTGACCCTGAGATGGGCGGGGGTCTGAATAGCTGGAGAATGAAGTGCAGTGTTATTTTGTGTATCATGAAAATTTGGTGGCTGGTCCTGGAGGTCTTCGGCTGCCGGAGCCCTGGTCGGGGCGGGGAGGAAAGCTCAACCCGCTCCTCTCCAAGGGACCCCAGCGAGGAACAGCCAGGCGCAGGGGCAGGAGACTGCACTGGTCTCGTCCGGGAGCTGGATTTTATAGTCTCTGAGTCTTGGCCGCTGATGGGATTACACGGCGCCAGGGGGCCAAGTGGTGGGTGTGACCCCCGCCTACTAGAATTTGGAGGATCTGGGTGGAGGATGCTCGACTCCAATTCTAGTAGGCTTGGAGATCTCGGCCCCGGAACCCGCATGGCTTTGTCCCTCTGCCAGTACCTTCATGTGTGCGGAGAGTGGTCTCAGCATGGTGGTGGCTGGTCCTGGAGGTCTTCGGCTGCCGGAGCCCTGGTCGGGGCGGGGAGGAAAGCTCAACCCACTCCCCTCCAAGGGACCCCAGCGAGGAACAGCCAGGCGCAGGGGCAGGAGACTGACTGCACTGGTCTCGTCCGGGAGCTGGATTTTATAGTCTCTGAGTCTTGGCCGTTGATGGGATTACATGGCGCCAGGGGGCCAGGTGGTGGGTGTGAGCATCCTCCACCCAGATCCTCCAAATTCCAGTAGGCAGGGGTCACACCCACCACCTGGACCCCTGGCGCCGTGTAATCCCATCAACGGCCAAGACTCAGAGACTATAAAATCCAGCTCCCGGAATTTGCGGCCGCGCGACATCTTATCAGGACATCTTTTTATGATATCTTATTATCTCATTCCTACTCTGGACAAACTTGCAGGCTATCGATATAGCCTACCCACAGGACAGAGTCTGGCACACTCCCTGTGGCGCACCAAATATGCCAAATACCAGTAACAATGATGGATCTCATTCTCCTAAAGAGCCTTGAATATAATCTCAGGGCTAGGATGAAAGAGACGTTACTGGGGCCTGCTCGAGGCAATAGACGAATCGACGAATGAAAATTTAAATTTAAATGACCCATGGGCTGGAGGGAAAGCACAGCAGGTAGGGCGTTTTCCTTGCACGTGGCTGACTTGGGTTCGATTCCTCCGTCCCTGTCGGAGAGCCTGGCAAGCTACCTAGAGTATCCCGTCCCCACGGCAGAGCCTGGCAAGTTCCCCGTGGCATATTTGATATGCCAAAAACAGTAACAAGTCTCACAATGGAGACGTTACTGGTGCCCGCTCGAGCAAATCGATGAACAATGGGAGGACAGTGTTACAGTTATGGTGTTCATTCTGACCCAGCTAAGTGGCTTTATTAGAGAGTGCCAGGACCACTAAGGACTGAAGAGTTGGTATTGGGGCCTTTCTTTTCTTCAAATATAGTACTTTAAGCACTGCTTTACAAAGTTGTTCATAATACAGTTGTCATGCGCTGTTGATAGTCTAACACCAATCCCACTGCTAGAGTGACCTTCCCTCTACCACTGTCCCCATATTCCCAACACCTCCCACACATGTGTTTCCATAGCAGGCACAAAATAATTTATTTTCTACTGCTTGTTGCAACTAAATGGCTAATGAAATTATCAAAAATACTTCAGTAAAAGAAAATCTGTGAAAATTGTTTTATCTTACCATGAGGTCATTAAGTCCTTGTCTAAGATGTTTGTTGTTAACTTTCTTGAACTAATTTCTATTTTCTTTTTAATTTTTTTATTGAATCACCATGAGATAGAGCATTACAGAAATATTCATGATTGGGTCTCAGTGCCACAATATTTCAGCATCTATCTTGGGGCTTTTCTTACCAAAGGTGAGGACAGCATTGGAAGTTCTGTTTGTACAGCATCCATGCTTGCTTTGGTCTATGTCACCATCAGCAGAGTTCAACTTCTTACTTACCCAGCATGGACCAAAAGGTCACAGACTTGAACTCCAACATAGCCAGCTACTTCCAGAGCAGCTGACCCTCTACCATGCACTGGCCCTGGTGACACTACCCTCTAGGTAACCATCTGCATGGTTTGCACCTTGGGGCTGATGTCCTCCAGTGAGGCTACATGAGCCTTGACTTAAGTGATCATCTCCTTGGAGGTCACCTTAGGGTAGATAGGTCCTAGGCAGAGACAAAGAACTGAACAGAATGGAAAAGGAGGTAGCCAGGGTGCTTAAGATATTTTCAAAGTCTGAGGTCACCTCAGTACCTCTGAAAATTCCATGTTCTCTTCTCGCTCATCTATCTCTTCCTATAAAACCAGACAGCCTGGGCTGGGGAGATAGTACAGCAGACAGGGCACTTACCTTGCACATGGCTGACCTGGGTTTGATCCTCGGCACCCCACATGGCCCCCTGAGCCTGCCAGGACTGATGCCTGAGTGCACAGCCAGTAGTAATCCTTGAATACATCCAGATATGGCCTCCAAACCAAAACCAAACCAACACAAAGCAGTCAATCTGGTTTGGTAGCCTGCTTGTAAGGAGAACATAGATACTCAGGAACTCACCACTGGAGAAAAGTGATACAGAGCCACAAAGTCAGCCTGCTGCATGGACCACTTTCCTTGGTCTTGTAACCCTCAAGGAGAGGGGAAAAATTTCCTGTAAAGTTTATGAATACCTATCATTTCTCAAATTCCACACTTGGGCTACACCCAAGAGAAAAAAATCACAAGCATGCACAAAGAGACAGGTACAAGAGTGTTCATTGCAGCAGAGTTTTTAATAGCCAAAAAGTAAATAATTTAATATCATTCACAGTAGAATCTAAATTTTAATATACAATAGATGACTGGATGGAATACAAATGGGTGAGAGTTGTAGATGAAAAAAGACAAACATCTTGCAAGGCTAATGCTGGTAAGTAAATCAAAGCATGGAGGGCCAGGTACAGTATGATTCCTTTAACACAAAGTAGGAGAACATCCCAATCTGACACATTCTTCAGGATATGTTATTATGTGATAAATACATGACAAAATGGATGAGGATGAGTCCAAAACAACATCAGATTTGATGTTATTTTTGAAAGAAGAAACACAAATCTGGGAAGGTTACTCAGATGATTCCAACTCTGTCCCTGATATTTGCTTCTTTAAAAGGAAACTACAAAGTAATGTGTTAAGTTTCTAGGATCTGACAAATCAAGTGGTAGATGCACAAGAAGTGCCTGCAGAAAATTAAAGAGAATAATATATTCCTCTAGCTCATCATACAAAAATTACATCGATCAGTACATGCTAAAGTTGAAATAGCTACCTGCACATCTTGTTGGACACCCTAGATCATGGCCAGGGCAGAAATTACACTATTCACCCATGATCTCCACATATGCCATTTCCCATGCTGAGATCCAAATTAGAAAAAGGTCAGGTCAAAGTCTGCTGGTGCAATTTTATAAAAACACTGTAGCTAATATTTCTGAATCCATGTGTGAATGGTTATCTCTATTCAGTGAATACCAAATAAAGGCTAGAGTAAATATTGAGAAATAAAAGTCAAAATAATAGAGGAAACATTAAAAGTTGAAGAAAGAAATGAGCTCTTAGAAGAAAAAGATCCACTAAATTTAGAGCAGAATGAATGAAAGACCTAGAAACAAACTTGTGAAATTCAGACTGTAAGAAAACAAATGGATCTTCTAGGTAAGGAGGTTGAGAAGGTGGAAAACACTTTAAAAGAGTAAGAACAACATTTTGAAAACTAATGCAAAACAGATCGTGGGGCAATGGCATCTGCTCCTGAAGAAATGGAATATTGGGCCTGGAACCCCAAATGTAGTCAGATGACCAATTAAGTATAAGGACAAAATAAAGGTATTCTGCACATGCAAGCGTTTAAAAAGGTTATAGTCCTCATGGGCTGGCGTGATAGCACAGTGGGTAGGGCGTTTGCCTTGCAAGCAGCCAACATGGCCAACCCGAGTTCGATTCCTCCACCGCTTTTGGAGAGCCTGGCAAGCTACCGAGAATATCTCGCCCACACAGCAAAGCCTGGCAAGCTCCCCGTGATGTAATCGATATGCCAAACACAGTAAGAATTGTCACAATGGAGATGTTACTGGGCCCGCTTGAGCAAATCGATGAATAACAGGAGGACAGTGACAGTGATAGTCTTCATGCATGTTTAAGAAATTTCTCAAGACAATACTGGATATAGAAAGCTGTGTGATTCACTCTAAAGAAGTTGTGTGGTTCACTCTAAGCTGGGTAGGAATTCTTAGGCTAGCCCTTAACTCAGATAAAGACAGGCTTTTACTAGAAGACAAATCAAGAGGCCCTCATAGGGAGATACATCATCATGAAAACCAGTTCCATGAAACAGATAATATGACTGAGATGCTGGATCATGTTATTATGGAAACACATATGACATATTAAAGATGGAAATACACATGACAGATTAAAGATAGCAGCTGATTCTTTGTCATCCCTCCATTTTAAAGGTAGAGCCTCTTTCTTCTCTTCTTAAATACGACTCGATCTGGTAAGTCAGTTGAAAAATCGGAAGTTGCTGAGTGACTTTCCAGACCAAGTCATAAGAATTGCTACTTTTACTTAGTTCTCTTGGGACCCTCTAGATTCTCTATCTTGGAAGCCAGTCCCCATGCAAGTGGTGTTGCTGTCTTGAATTAATGCCCAAGCTCATGGAGAGTGCTCTATTTGACAACTCACTGAGCTCTGACCAATTGCTAGCCACATGAGGAGCTATCATAAAGCCCTGTTAAAGCTTTAGTGAAGCTAGTCTCAGCCACTTCCTGATTTCAATTGTATGAAAGAGACTACAAGTTAGAATCACCCAACTGAACCCGTTCCCAGACCCAAGAGAGATGGCAACTCTTGATGATGCATTTTGTGGTTGTTTTTAATTCAGCAACTGATATTCAGAACAGTACATTTTTATGTTGTTCGTAAGAAAAAAAAACTACAGAACCCTCAGGAAAAAACCTAGAAAGTAAATAGAAAGGCATCTAAATATGCCATAATTTTTAGAAATTTGTGCTCTTTAAAGAAAGAGAATCTATTTGATTTTAATGTTATGATTTTTTTCAAATGATTTGGGAGACGTGGCATTATTGAATGTGCATAAAAGGAATAATCCAGGCAAAATATTAATCAATACAGGCACTGATTATTGTTGAATTTTAGATCTAACCTAAACAAAATCATTAACGCCTTTGTTTATGTCAGAGAAAAATGTTACCAACTTTGACAGGGTGGCAACAGTAAGATAAACTTGCCCTTTAAGGAAGTATCAGTTTTAGTTAAAGGAACACTGAGACAGTCACAGCAATCATGCTGAACTTTTGCTAGGAAAATATAGGGCAGAAAATTGCCTTGCTCTGGCAGATTTATAAATACAATGTCTGTTCCAGAATAATATCTCCAGGTTAAATGCAATTCAAGTTGCGTTCTGTCTACCCTTTTTTGTATTATAAAATTTCTTATTTTGATGTCTCATGCTGTTGAAAGTCTAACCTGTAAAGCCTTCCTTCCCTGAAATAGGTGTACAGCCTATAGTCATCTCTTTTGGAAATATTAATCATAGCTCCTGTATTTTAATATATAAACACACTTAATTTCAGATATAAGGTTCAGTGCAGGAAATATTCAGACTTCTTAAATGATATCTGGGACTCATTTAATGCTGATTGGCAAACTTGGCATGTGTTAGAGTATTCTGGAAGGCTTTGGCAATCACAGGTTGCTGGTCTCTATGTCCAGAGTGACGGGTTTGATGGGCTTCAGTTAGAGCACAGTAGTTTGCATCTCTAACAAGTTCAATGCCTCTGCTGCTGGTTCAGGGCACACTCGTTGAGATCCTCCAACTAAGAAATAATGAAGTCATAGTAAACTCTCTCTTCATTCCTTCCTTACATGAGAATCTTTGTTTTACCCTCTAGAGTTGCTCTAAATAACTGCATAGGTTTTCAGAAAGCAGTTGAATACATTGTTTTTCCACATTGTAATGATTCATACAGTTTTGATCTCTTAACACTGTAGAGACTGTTCCTTTAAAAAACATGAACTGTGGGGCTGGGGATATAGTTCATAGGGAGAGTGCATATCTTACATGTATGAAGCCCCCCTGACCAATAAATAAAAACAACACAACACATTGCCAAGTGTATGGATCCGGAGATGATCATGTTGAGTGTAGTGAATGGAGTCAGTCAGGAGAAGGATTAAACACAGAATGATCTCCCTCATGCATGGACTCTAAAGAGACATAGTAAGTAAATAACAAGTATAGCAAATAGCCAAAGGCAAAAGAACCTGCAAAGTGGTCTACAGAACTGAGTTTACCACAGTTGTGGGGGATAAGGTGGGGGGGGCGGGGGTGTGTCTGTCAAGTGGGCACTGGTAGAGGGAAGCAGACATTCTGATGGAGGGAATGGTGCTGAAATGTTGTTGTATGCCTACCACTAACAATATTGTAAATCATGGTATCTCAAATAAGAAATGAAAAAAGCAAAAAAAAAAATGCCCAATATAAACTTGAAGATAATGATGTCCTAAGACAGGAGAAAGAAATGGAGAAGGACATCAGAGGGGAAGATAGACTGGGGGAACTAAGCTATATCCCTCAGAGATGAGGGCATGAGGGAGACTGTCTAAAGATGATGGACTGAGGCTGGAGAGATAGCACAGCGGGTAGGGCATTTGCCTTGCACGCGGCCGACCTGGGTTTGATTCCCAGCATCCCACATGGTCCCCTGAGCACCGCCAGGAGTAACTCCTGAGTGCAGAGCCAGGAGTAACCCCTGTGCATCGCCAGGTGTGACTCAAAAAGCAAAAAAAAAGGATGATGGGCAAAGAATAGAGGTATTGGGGCTAGAGCGATAGCACAGCAGGTAGGGCATTTGCCTTGCATGTGGCCAACCCAGGTTTGATGCCCAGAATCCCATATGGTCAACCGAGCACTGCCAGGAATAATTCCTGAGTGCTTGAGCCAGGAGTAACCCCTATGAATTGCCAGGTGTGACCACAAAAAGAAAAGAAAAGAATAGAGGTGTCATTACAGTGTTTTAGGTTAAACGTGTAGCTGGAAACAGAATGTAATCATAGGGTCCGCATCAGACATCAGTTAGAGCAAAGTGAAAGAACATGAGTGAATTCATTATCTACTGAGAGGGACTAGATAGAAATCATCTAAAGCTGGTAAGTGAACACATCATGTCAAATATGATTTCTATTTAATATAAATACACAATTTATAAACAAGCAAACAAACAAAAACAAACACTGTCCTCCCATTGTTCATTGATTTGCTCGAGCGGGCCCAGTAACGTCTCCATTTTGAGACTTGCTGTTACTGTGTTTGTACTCACTAACACCACAGTATCAAATACACAGTATTAAATACGTCACGGGGAGCTTGCCAGGCTTTGCCGTGCGGGCGAGATACTCTCGGTAGCTCGCTGGGCTGTCCGAGAGGGGCGGAGGAATCGAACCCGGCTCGGCCGGACTGGCTGCGCGCAAGGCAAACACCCTACCACTGTGCTATCGCTCCAGACCACATACTTTATATAATATGAATATACAAATACTCATTCTAAGAAGAAATCAGAATAAAACCATCAGAACACTACAATTAGAAGCTGGTGAAATGAATTGTCTCTTAGAACTAGAACTGAGAGTGGGGAGTTATGGATGCATTTGGTTAGAACAATTTTGGTAGAATTTAAATTTTCAAAATAATACACACTGATATTTCTTAAAGCAAAAGAAATCAAGTTATTTACTTAGCTAACAACTGATGAACAAAACTGAAATCTCAGATTCAAATCTTTTTCTTTATCATTTTGGTTTTGGGTTCATGCCCACGGTGTTTTGGAGCCTACACTGGAGCAGAGCTGGGGATTCAACCCGGGTCTCCTTCATGCAAAGTCCTCACACTAGCCCTTTGAGCCTCCCTCCTGGAAAGTACACACTCCATCTTTCTGAGACTAACCCTCATGTTTAAATCTTAATTTGACTAGGATCCAAGACCTGAGGAAAGTTATTTGGAATCTCTAACTTTAATGTCCTTTCTTTAAAAAAAGAGGTGATACTCAATGCCTCTTTTGCAAACCACAACACCCAAAAGGAGAGAGAGAACAGAGGGGAATGCCCTGCCACAGAG
The DNA here is from genome assembly GCF_029834395.1 of Sorex fumeus. Taxonomy (NCBI): domain Eukaryota; kingdom Metazoa; phylum Chordata; class Mammalia; order Eulipotyphla; family Soricidae; genus Sorex; species Sorex fumeus. The sequence goes on from NW_026606143.1 coordinate 39,541,619, forward strand.
GCAGGGTGGGATGGGGGAATGGGGGGTGGGAGGGATACTGGGATCCGTGGTGATGGGAAATGGGCACTGGTGGAGGGATGGGTACTTGATCATTGTATAATTGAAACCCAAGCACAAAATTTGTAAGTCTAGAACTGTACCTCATGGTGTCTCACTAATAAAAATTAAAAAATAAATAAATAAAAAGGGGTGATAGTGTCAATTTTTCAAAGGCTATTCTAGGAAATATATGTGATAATTAAGCACGAGGATCATATGGCACAGTGTCTGGCAGGATTGTGAGAATGAATTTTAGGTGTTATTGTCATGAATGTCATTATCGTCACACTGGCAACAGGTTGGAGTCTGAGTTGGCAGTAGTAGGAGGCAGAGGCAGACCAGAGGCAGGAAAGCCAAAGCTGCCAATCTGTGTATTTTCTCAGTGACATGACACACTCCATTCATTTAGACAGTGTATGCAGGTTTTGTCTTGTCATCCCTTTTCTACAGAAATCCAGGGAGTGCTAAAGGATTCAACAATATAGCTTTGTATAGCTTTGAAAGGCCAAGGGCTGCAGAATCTAGGAAGAAATAAGCCCAGTCCCATAGCCCAGGCAGAGTAAGCAGCAAAGGAGCCTTCTTTCTGGGTAACTCAGGCCAGGGCTGAAATCGGGCATGCGGAGAAGGGAGTTGAACAAGAATTCATGAACTCCACAACTTCCAGATGAATAACTAAGGAGAGAGCAATCTGAGCCAATACGTCCCCTTTCCCATAAATGCCTGAGAAAGGCCTGGTTACACTGGTTAAAGTTTAGCATCTTTAATAATTCATCTGCCTGTTGAATTATTTGATCTCACCTGATCTCAAAGTCATACTGGACTCTGAAATGAGGGCAATGAAAAAAGCCATATTGCCAGAGAAAGCTTACCTATGGACTTAGCATAAATAAAACCCTAATAAAACCCTGACCTGCACAGGTCAGTACATAATAATTATTGGAGTTTCCAGCCCCAGAGCAACTTGGCATATTAACAAAGAAATCTATCAACAGAATAGGCCTGGACCAGAGCAGAGAAGGCTGAAAGCTGCCCACGTGGACTCTGATGAGTTATGTCAGGATGTGGGTCTTAAAAGCCTTTTAGTCCTTATTCTGTGTGGCAGTACAATTTTGTCTGGCCAGAAGATTATGTGATCTGTGGAGTACGTAGCTGAGGAAACAGCCTTTAGGGGTATGATGACTAGGCACAGCTGGTCCCCAAGGTGCCTTTTCATACAGTCCTTCCCCCTGGAGTGGCCTCGTGACACGCTCCTAACCAACACAATATGGTAACAGAGAAAGAATTTGAGAGATAAATTTAAGGTCCCAAATTAGTTCACTGAGTTACTTACTACAAAGGGAAATTATAGGGGCTGGAGCAATAGCATAGTAGGTAGGGCGTTTGCCTTGCATGTGCCGACCCAGGTTCAATTCCCAGCATACCATATGGTCCCCTGAGTAATTCCTGAGCGCAGAGCTAGGAGTAAACCCTGTGCATCGCCCAGTGTCCCCCAAAAAGCAAAAAACAAAAAACAAAAACAAAATAACAAACAAACAAAAAACCCCAAAACACCAAAAAAAGGGAGATTATCCTGAGTGACCCTTACTTGATGAGGTGAAAACAGCCCCCCCAAACGACAGGATTATTTCTGAGTTTAGAGGTTCTCCTCATGAGCCGGATCAAATAAGTGGCCATTTTGGAACTGCCCTGTAGGAAGGTGCAACCAGCAGTTACATATGCTCTGAGAGCTGTCTCAAATAAGTGACCACTTAGTAACTGCCCCATGGGAAGAAGCGGCTAGTGCTTGTGATGCTCTGAGAGCAGCCTCCCGTCTTCAGCAACACCTCGTGCAGCTGAATGCCTTTCCTAATCTGAGTGAGTTGGCAAGCAGATTCACCCCCAGTCAAACCCTCAGATGAAAGTACAGCATTACAGATGCCTTGTTGTAAGGGCTGGAGCAACAGTGCAGGGTACTTGCCTTGCATTCGGCCAACCGAGTTTGAACCTCTGCACCACTTATGGTTCCCCCAATCCCTGAGCACTGCTGGGTGTGGTCCAAAAAACTTATGAAAAAATAAATGCACTGTGGTAAACTACTATGTTTGTGTTGTTTGTGTAGTGTTAACCTGTTAAAGAGCAATAGGAAACTAATAAAGAGGGGTGGGATGGGGGACCATCAGAGGAAATAAAATGGGTGAAGTATCGATACAAAGGGAGACATGGAGCTTATAAATGTAAATGTAAACAAACCAATCTCCAAGCTCACATCTTTCTCTAGTCCTTGCTACCCTTTACATATTTTAGCTTGTAGAACATATTAAGTTGCATCTGAGTGGACATTGGAGAAGGCTTGGAACTCGGTCAAGGAGGAAGTTGGACCCAAGAATTGGTGAAAGATGAGGGGAAAGTAGAAGAAAGTTCCATTTAGGGGCTGAAGGTCAGTGTGAGGGTCAGACTTCCAGGGCTTGTGTTAGGGACTAGACTGTTCAAGTCAGACATTGTCACAATTCTTCCTATATCCCAGAAAAATTATCGATCTTTCATACATTTTAATATGTAGTCAAAATTCTACAGAAGATTTTCAGATCTTGGGGTAGAGATAATTATTTATGGGAATTACACATTTTCACCTAAGACATCCAAAGGCTAAGAACAAGTGAATGTGAGTGGGGATACACAGGCAGTATTCAGTTTTCTTTTATCTTAACAGCAAGGCCAAAGAAGGGGTCAGAACTCCAGATTTAATAATACAGAGTACTGCTCTCTGCTGCCTCCACTACAGATACCATTTAAATGTCTTTAAAAAGGCCTGGATAAATGGATGTCATGGCTTTTAACAGCCTCTGCGCTCGAATTGAGACATAGCCCTGACATAAATAGTATCTTCCTCAGCTATCTATCCACTTCCCACCTAGGACTTAGTGCAATCTGTCATTATTCTCTTTACTTTTTAACTCTTTGCCCACTAGACTTGCACTATCCAACATAATAGCCACTAGCTACAAGTGGCTATTTAAAATTAATTAAATCAAATTGAAGTTCAGTTGCTGAATCATTCTGGCTATATTGAAAGTAATCCAGGTTCTTATGTGACCATTTGTCACCGTTTTTCACATCATGGATTTAGAAAACTGCCATTATTGCAGAAATTTCAGTTGGATACTGTGAAATACTGTCCACATTATAGCATTTGGTGATTTTCACCTCTGGCTTGACATCCATTCTCCACCTGAGTAAAGGAAGTATTCATTCTGCATTTTTCTGATGTGCATGACTTTCAGTTCATATAGTTTTATTGAACACCAGTTCCTCAACACTATGGTAAGCTACCCGTGGCATATTCGATATGATAAAAAGAGTAATAATAACGGGTCTCATTTCCCTGAACCTGAAAGAGCCTCCAATATGGCATCATTAGGAAAGACGAGTAAGGAGAGGCTGCTAAAATCACAGGGCTGGGATGAATGGTGTCATTACTGGCACCTGCTTGAGTAAATCGATGAACAACAGGATGACAGTGATACAGTGATGGTGTAAGTACGGACGCATGGTGTGCTGTTTAATTGCCTAAATTTTTCTAATTCTTCAACCTCCAAATCACTATATAAATAAACCCTATGGAAGATGATGATCAGTGCCAATAATATCACTTGTGAGTCTGTCAGTACACGGTCACTGAGCAACAGCTATTCAAATCATGCTGTGACAGTAAATAGAGTTGTACTATCTCCTTTTCTGTTCTGAGATAATGTCACCAGTTTATAAAAAGATTTGAAAGAGGGAAATGGCCACAAAGATGGGGGCAGCAAAGAACAAAAAGCTATAATTCTGGAAGTGAAACAAAAATCAAATGGATGAAGGTTATCTTTCTGGGAGGTTGGGAAGATAGTCATGGGAATGGACCCCAAGGCTTCATACATGAGACAAAGTATATGCACTGTGAGTAAACTACATCTATGGTCCCTAAAACCAAATGTTAAAAGAAGAATAGAAGCAGCAGTGATTTGGAAGATGTGGAAAACACCCTTGTTTGTGACTGTAGGTCTGCAGACAGAGGAATGCAGCTAGAGCAGGCCATAAATAAGGAGAACGGTTATGAGAAAAGAATGAAGTTGTCTCAGGGGAAGTGACCCTAGAAAAAACCCCATTCGCTCTAAAGAACTCTCAGAGATACGTCAAAACAATGAAATCACCGACGGTAAAATGTTGGAAGTGGATCCCAATTTTGAATTTATAGCAATTTGCCAAAGCATAGAAGAGATGCTTGCTCCATTACTGTATGGTAAATAATGAATAAAAGTAGACAAGTGCTATTCAAACTTCTCTTTATAAAGTTTTCCCATAAAGAGAAGTTTTCTTTTGACCCACTTTAATTCCCAATGTTTCTGATGTTTTAAATTATTACGTACTAAAAAATCCATCAATTTTACTATGTTTTTCATGTCCCTGTACTTTAAAAACCGACAGCAAGAGTAATACACAGAGGCCAAACCCAGGTCTCATGCAAGCAACTCACTTTACCACTGAACCACATGTCTGGCCCAAGAGAGTAATGTTTTGACAAAGTTTTTCCTGGGTCATGAAATAGTTGTAGTTTGACTCCTTGATTATGAAGCCCACCAGACATATTTCAGGTTAGCCTGGGCATTTTTAGTCCTGTAGCACGGTAGCACTGTCCTCCTGTTGTTCATTGATTTGCTTGAGCAGGCACCGGTAACGTCTCCATTGTGAGACTTGTTGTTACTGTTTTTGGCATATTGAATGCCAAAAACGGGGAGCTTGCCAGGCTCTGCCATGCAGGTGGGATACCCTTGGTAGCTTGCCAGTTTCTCCAAGAGGGAAGGAGGAATTGAACCCAGGTCAGCCGTGTGCAAGGCAAAACCCTACCCCCTGTGCTATCACTCTAGCCCTTTTAGTCCTATTTTGCCATGTAAAGTGAGGCCTACCTGTGATGCTAATTATGAGTCCCTCATGATTTAATGACAAGGAAGATCACGGAAGATACGGTCCTCCCGTTGTTCATCGATTTGCTTGAGCGGGCCCAGTAACATCTCCATCATGAGACTTGTTGTTACTGTGTTTGGCATATCGAGTACATCATGGGTAGCTTGCCAGGCTCTGCCGTCTGGGGGAGATACTCTCAGTAGCTTGCCGGGCTCTCCGAGAGGGGCGGAGGAATTGAACTCTGGTTGGCCATGTTGGCCACTTGTAAGGCAAATGCCTTACCGCTGTGCTATCGCTCCAGCCACCCAATTCTAGAATGGGCATTTTCATTTCAGCAAGGAATAGTACAATATTTTACCATTGTATCTCACACCTCCACACCCAGCACTCAGCTAGATTAGGCAGGTGCCTATAGCTCTTCATTGGATTAATGAATAGACTTATCCTATCTTTTGAACAAGTGAGATAGACAAATCAAAATGAAAGCCAGGGAAATGTTACCTGGTCAGAAGTTACCAAGAGGCCCAGCTTCCCGAATCTTGCTTATATCCACTGCCAAAGCTAATTTTGCCTAATGTGAATGATGACACCACAAATGACATTGAATTTTGATCCAGACTGTAGGAAGGAAAGTGACAATTAACTGGGAGAATAAAACAACAATGACAACAAAAACAAATGCTCTAATGCTTTGAAATACTTAACAGAAAATGAAGATGCGATTATAAATGCAGATGAAGCAAAGTTCAACTGAAGACAATACATTCACATTACAGCTAACGGTGAAATAAGCTCCCTGGGACAATTGGTCAGTAATGCAGGATTTCACTAATTCCATTATTTTGTGCTGCAGAAACATTTAATAAACAGATAGTTTTTTTTCCGTGAATTTCCTACATATAAGTTTTGAAATTAAAACATGATATGGGTAGGCGAAGGACTAAGTGGAATAACTAAAAATACCCAACTTAGTGGTGTTCAAGCTGTTATGAATGAAAATTCAGTTCAAATTGCTGCTTCACAGTTGAGAAGTTAGTCCTACAATCAAACTTTAAAGGAAGTCACAAAGAGAACATTTTATCGTTGGCTTTTGGCCTGCCCCCGGCACTGTGTAATCCCATCAACGGCCAAGACCCAGAGACTATAAAACTCTGCTCCCGGAAGAGAACAGCGCAGAGTCTCCTGCCTCCATGCTTGGCTGTCCTCACCGGGGCCCCTTGGAGGATGGTGAGTTGAGTTTCTCTCTGTACCCCAAGCAGAGCCTCTGCAGCTGAGGACCTCTGGTTCCAGCCACAGGCATGTTTAAGACCACTATCCACACATTCAGACAAGCCTCACACATGAAGGAACCAGCAGAGGAACCCAGGTGTACGGGACCCGGGGCGTAGATCTCCAAGCCTGCTAGGATTGGGACTGGGGCCTCCTCCACTCAGATCCCCATCTTCCAGTATGTAGGCGTTACACCCACCAACTGCCCCCGGCGCTGTGTAATCCCATCAATGGCCAAGACCCAGACACTATGAAACCCTGCTCCCGGAAGCACGTGGCTGCATTTGCAGCCGTGCAACATCTTATCATCTAATTCTCTACTCTGGAGAACCTGGCAGGCTACCAAAAGTATCCTGCCCACACAGCAGAGTCTGGCAAACTCCCCATGTTGTAGTCAATATTACCAAAAACCAGTGACAACGATTGGTCTCATTCTCCTGACCCTGAAAGATCCTCGAATATGGCACTTTTTAAAATCTCAGGGCTAGGACGAAGAACGTTAATGGGGCCTGCTCAAGGCAATTGATGAACAACAGGATGACAGTGATACAGTGATTTGGCCTTCCAGAGAAGAAACTAGCACTGAAATCCTTAACGTTAATGAAACCACACCCACACACCCACACTTGCATGCGCGCATACACCTATATACTTCCCACACCTCCCGCATCTAAACATACCACATATACATTCCCAAATCAACTACTTTCAAAGTAAATATATTAAATTAGAAACAATGTAATATCCTTGTATTTTGAATCTCTGTGATGATTTATAGATGTAAGAAAGAGAGGGAATCATCTGAACATAGCCAATTTGCTTGTTTGGATCAATGCCAAATAGTTGACAATTATTAAGGGTGATAACCAAAGAGAGCAAATTTCTCTCATTGCCAAATCAATAACGGTGCAGGGGAATGAGGAGAGTGACACTCTGAGTTAGCTCAGAAGTCACATTGAGAGAATAATTGGCATCTAGGAACACATGAAAGAGGAACACAAATTGAAGCTTCTCTTTCAAAAATCAAACAATAATGATAGATGACATTTACAGTAAAAGGAATTGATCGATTGCAGTGTTGTTCTAGCTGGTCATTTCAAGATTCTCAGTCTTTCTTTTCTGGAGAACTTCTTTTGTGACTGCAGTCATTTCCACTGGAGCCGGGGGTTGTGTTCATTATAGTGTCCAAGGCAATCACATCAGTAGTTGGATTTCATTATAAGCATAATGGTGTGGTGGTTGATCACCTGAGCAGTCTTTCTACATTAATATTTTTCCTTCTGGCCAATTCATGTACATATAATATACTGTGTAGTGGAACTGATTCCGAGGGAGAATGGCAAAAGCCATTAGAACACAAGTCTGATGAACTCTGTGAGTTAAAATTTAAACATGATAATAATAATGATATATATGTATATACATATAAAGTTGAAAGATATCTTAAATTGTTGAACAAGGACTGTATTTGGGGGCTGGGTTTAAGGGAACTTTCATTTTCTTCATCATTTCTGTTGTACTTGATGAGGGAATTATCAATTTTCAAAAGTGTGAAAATGACGTGATTATACTCAGAGTTTTCTTTCTGTAGGAATTTCTTGCTAAAATCCTCCCAGATTAAATGATATGTGTGGGGTTTGTTTCTACATAGCATGTGGAAGGAATTCTGGAGACTAGAGAATAAGACTGGATGTGAACTAGTGTGTGGGGAGTACGCATGAACTGGTTAATTTTATGATTATTTTTACTCTTGGCTATGGAAGTTTTGTAATCAAAGATGAAGAAAAACCATGGGTGATACACTTTGAAAAGCAGGCTGGGAACAGAATGTAAAGGACCGTGAGTGTTAGAAAGTTTCTTTCTCTAGTTTGGCGGTCTCCAAAGTTGAATGAATGTAACCCTACCTGAGACAAAATTTTTGCATCCATGCACCAGGCATATGCTTATTTATTTATTTATTTAAAATGATGTACATATACCACTGTACTTTTATGCCATTATAAAACATACACAAACATAAAAAAGGCTAGATAAAAATAAACACAAGGCTCATTCTAATACATTCTTCCTACACTCCAGGCAACCTGGACCCCACTTTAGGAGCCCAAAACTTCATGAATGGGGTCCCTTGAGTTTTCTAAGTAGCAAAGAGTCCACTTACAAGAAACAGAAACTTACTGGAACAGCCCATAGGTCATGGGAAATTGATTAGAAAGAGCCAGAGCTACTTCAGAGCTTTGCAAAGAACTGGAATGAACTGGGAAGTTGTTCTAACTGGATATGTGATTTGAACATGAATCATCACTTCCTTGTACACTTTGTTTATACATATGCAGTACACATAATGTATTCTGTACAAAGAGGCAGGATACAATATGCATAGAAAACAAACATCCCCCACACATGATCTTGGGCAATATATTGAACATAATGCTTATGACAGTAATATCTAACATTGAGTACTTACTCTCTGCCAGGTATTATGATATGATCTTTACAGATGTACTTAAGCATTATTTAAAACTCATGACTACCCTAAGGAAATAGATGCTACTATTGATGTCCATTTTACAATGAGGAAATTGAAACTTAGAAAAATATGTATTAGCTTTTCCAAGATGAAAGGGCTAGAAAATGGCAGAGTCCAAATTTAAACCAAGAAGTTTCTGACCCCAGGCCCCATGTCTTTAACTACCAAACCATATTGTCTACATAGAGATATAATGATAGTGTTCAAACCATAAGATTGTTAGGATGGTTAAATGAGATAATATATGTGTGATGTTTAGCACATTATCTGACATAGAACACACATCCTATTGTTAGTATTTTAGTACACAGAATAATATTTACCAAAAAATTTCCACAGTACACACCATTTATATTTCTCAATATCACACCAATATTTATCATTATAATAAAATAGTTCATTGTTTAAACATTGTTTATAATACAATCTAACTCCTTTTGTTTGCTATCACCTATAAATACGTGTGGTTTCTGTTATTGAGTCTCTATGGAACAACTGATGAAAGAGAGAGCAACTGTGGACTGTTAGGGCTCCTGCCCAGTAGCCTACAAAAATGAAATACTTGTACCTGGCACCCTCCTGAAAAGGAACCACCTATATAGAGAAGTAGGAGTGTTGGATGCTCACACCCACCACCTGGCCCCCTGGCGCCGTGTAATCCCATAAATAGTATAAATAGTGCGTGGGCACTGATTAGCCCAAGCAGTACTTGTGTACGTGTCAATTTTATTTTAAAACTGCAGAGCTTGTGTCTTTTTGCTGTGTCCAGGTACTTTTTAGTGCGACGTCAGTTCTGAAAACGTCTTTGTACTCCAGCCGTGGTCAAACTGACCACTTCGGAGTTTTGTTTTGTTTTGTTTTTCTAGCTTTCGTATTTCTATCAGATTGAACATTTGACAGACTTTACTATTTTAAGTTAGCCACGGCTTCTATATTAGAGTGGCCATCTCTTCCTGATTTTCTGGCACATTCCAGATTTGAGATTGTGTTCCAATGTTAAGCTTGTAATTGCAGATTTGCTTGGCAGCCTGGGTTCCTGTAGAGGAGGGGGCGGCATGAGGCTCTATGCTGAGAGCTGGGAGCTGAGCTGGAGCTCGCAGGCTGGTGTGTGTTGGCTTCGTATGACTACATCTAAACAAACTTTTCATGATCGTCAAGTGTTACTTTCTGCAAGTTTACAGGTGCTTTACTAAATGTTCTGTCACTCTTAAGGGAATTCTAAGTTCCAGGGTGGAGTGGGGGAGGGAGGTAAGGTCTTTGGTTTATATATTTTGACATTTAGTCAAAGCAGATCTCTCCTTTCATCAAACAACTGAATTTTGGTATCACTCACTCTTGCCATTTATGTAACTAAATAAGCTAGAACTAGGAACCTGCCATCCTTCTTTCTGTTCTAGATGGGAAGTACTTCCGTTCTATCATAAAAATCCTAAAGAACATTTGTGTTGACACAGCAGAATCCATCTCCACCCCTTTCTAGCCCAAATGACATATGTGAGCATTAACTAGGTAGGATTCTTGGAAGAAAGCATCAGATGACCAACGACTAGGAGCCCAAAATTTATTTATTATATATGTTCTCGAATCATTCACAATAGCGTCTTGAATTTTAAATGTTGTTCTGCTATTTCCAGTGCTAAAAATCATAATTTTAAAACATTAGTAGTGTTTTGGATACACTGTGATTTCTTTCTTTCTTGACTTCTAAATATACGAATATATAGTTTCCAAGGATCTGCTTGAGAGGAGAGGGGATAGGATTCAGTATTTTGCGTGAACACAACAGAATTTCACAGCAGCGACCTGTGGTTTTGACAGGTCTGAAAAATAGCCACATGGCATCACTTTCTTGTAAATTCCTTTCACGTGTGTGTGTATATATATATATCTATACTATAAACAGAATACATCTTGATTAGTACATTTCAACATTTCATCAGTGTGACTTTTATCTCCTAGTTTATATAAAATAACAAAATATACAGAGAGAAGAAAGGAGACATCTGTTCATCGTACACAGAAGGGAAATAAAAATTCATGTATGGCTTTGCAAAGGTAGATTATGACGACGTGACTTTCGGACTTCATTTATTTAAAAGCATCTTGAGAGAACGGGTTAGTGTGCTTACGAGCGCGGCCATGGTGACTGAATGTCGCGTCGAGAGTCCAACCTCGACATCCCCAGGAGTCTTTCCGGTGGCTGCCTCGGCAGCTTTCAGGAGGCAAATGTAGTTGATGACCACCTCGTTGATCTTCATCACGATTTCCTGCCGCTGCGCTTCGGAGTTCACGACTTTAACTAATCGCATGCACGCTTCTGTTAGGCAACAGAGCACTTGAAAGCTGGAAGTCATCGCCAGAAGCATCTCCTCCGGGCTTTTCTCGGCCACCGCCATCTTCCTGCAGGCACTTCCCAACTGTCTGGACTCGATGGCTAACAGCTGCTTGTACTGAGAAAGCGTCAGGTCTAACGTGTCAGGGTGGGGCGGATCTCGCTTCCCCTTGGTAGCCCTGACAAGGCAGAGCAGCTCATTGGCATCATTCTGGGCTGCGAGGAACCCATCAGGCATTGCATATGTGCTCTCCTTGAGGGCATTGATGCGTGCAATCTGTGCATCAAAGGCCAGGCTGCTGAAGTCCATGTCATCTGGGCCCCTTGGGGCTTCTACCCAGGCCTTGGGCACTGGACCTCCTGGCTGCTGGGCGCCTGGTTTCGGACTTCCAACAGCCAGGGGCGGGCTGGTGAGTTGGGTGTTGGCTTGAGTCAACTGTGGGCGGTAGAGGCAGGATACCTGGCGGGTGGCCTCTCTCCCCTCCTTCTCCTCATCCTTCTCCTCATCCTCATCACCATCTTCCTCATCACCATCTTCCTCTTGTCCTGGATTCAGGAAGCAGTAGCTGAAAGGTCCCCGGCATCTCCAACTGCTGCCATCCAGCTTGCGTAAGGGTAATGTCCGGTAAAGCTTTGAGTCTCTCTGAGCCCCCGGTGGCCTCTTGGGAACCTTCCCCTCACAGCTAATGTGAATGGAGCTTTGGGAAAAACTTTTGCTGAGCTTCTGTCCCAGAGGGAGCTCTGCTCGCCGCTCTGAGCTGGCTTCCTGCACTCCTGTGATGGCTGGACACTTGAAGCCGACGGCAGCCTGGGTTCTCTCATGGAAGTTCTCCAAACTGACAGATCCCAAGAGGATGCTGCTGCTTCGCGTCAGAGACCTCTGGCCGGGGGGTGTCCGGAGGCTCCCCCATCTCAGATCCAGCGGCCGCCAGCTCACAGCCTCTGCATATGCCTCATTTGCTTGGGAGAATTCATTAGGGTCTTGATTTGGAATTGGCACTTTTGATTCCAAGTGAATGTTTGATGGTAGCAGGATGAGATCAGCTCTAGGATGTTGAGACCAAGCTGAAGGCATGCCTCCTCGTCCCTCCTTCCCAGCCTCTGTCAGAGCTACACTAGGGGGAGGAGAAAAGCAGAGAGAATTATTAAGCACCTCGGCAGCTCCCCTGACCTCTTTCTGTAGTGCCTGTCACTTCTCAAGGGTGCCTTCTAGAAGAGTTGCTATTCTGGGAGTCACCTGCTTTCCAATGACAGGCCTCTTGAGAGCTCAGAACAAATTTCCATTTCAATACATTTCAGAAATCCTGGCATCTGTTATCGCTTAAACTCCTGATTCATTTGAAATGGTCTAGAAATTCCAAACACTTTCAGGGAGACAATGAAATGACATGAATTGTCGTACTTCTAAGACTTGTCTGTGAAAGCTCAGGCACACACTTAAAAACACCCACCCTAGGTATAGATTATCCCAGACAATTTACATTCCATTTCAAGGGAGTTTGGTTAATTCTGGCCAGAGTTACCTTTTTCAATGAAGTAACCTAAAGAATGCCAATTAAGTAAATGAACATTTTTCCTTTTGTGGTATTGGGGATAGAAGCCAGGGTTTCATATGCATGCAAGCAAGTGCTCTACCACTGAGTTACATCCTCGGTCCCCATGCTAACTTGTTTGTTCATTTTTGAGCCGTACTAGGTGGTATTCATGGCTGCGTGTACAAGGGTGGTCCTAGTCGTACCCAGGGGACAAGATACAATGCTGAAGATGGAGCCAGGGTTGATGGGATGCAAGATAAGTAAGAGTCTTAATCCCCGTACTATCTCTCAGGGTCCCCAAGAGAACCTTCTTCAGAGGAACCTATGAGGTTTGTCTGGGATAAGGTCTGAAGTTGAGAGATTGAGGATGAGGCTCATTTTATTTTCTCAGAGAAGTTATGTGAAAAAGTAAATCTTGAGCCAGAGCGATAGCACAGCAGGGAGGGTGTTTGCCTTGCACGAGGCCGACCTGGGTTTGATCCTCGGCATCCCATATGGTCCCCTGAGCACCACCAGGAGTAATTCCTGAGTGCAGAGCCAGGAGTAACCCCTGAGCATCGCTGGGTGTGACCCCAAAAGCAAAAAAAAATATATTCCATCCATCTCATAGAATTGTTGGTAGCACAAGAAGTAACCTGGTTAAAGGGTCTTCATACACTTCAAAAGCTTACATGGTGTGATTTAATTACTTAGGGCTAAGGGTGATATTGGACGATGGATCTAATAACATTCACAGACCAGTTATCCAAGGCAGGTGAAGCCAGGGGGGTGCGTTTTGAGAAATGCAATAATCCAAAATGGCAGGAATAGAAACTGCTCTCTCTCTACTTTCACTGTCTATGATGTGGAAATGATACTCTGGGTCATGTTGCCCAAAGTAGGAAGGTGTAAAACGGCATCTGGCTTTGCCACTGGCTGGCTGGCTGGCTGGACCTGCAAGAGAAGGTCTTGCTCCATAGGGGCCCAGCACAGTGAAGGCTGGCACAGAAGGTGGCTGTGATATTGTTTCCTTGTTTTTTCTTGCTTTTTTTTGGGTCACACCCAGTGATGCACAGGGGTTAATCCTGGCTCTGCACTCAGGAATTACTTCTGGCAGTGCTCGGCGGACCATATGGGATGCTGGGAATTGAACCTGGGTCGGCCATGTGCAAGGCAAATGCCTTCCCCACTGTGCTATGATTCCAGCCCCATGATCTTGTTTCTACATGGGCCTATATCTTATACTCTGGGGGCAAATAAAGAAGCTCAGTAGGCAGCTCATCACCTAAACTCTTCCCGACACCGAGGGATGCCAGATATGAGCACAGAGCAATGCCATTTGCTCTGTGGCATTCATTCCTAAAGAGAAAATGCCATTTTTGCTCTTGTACCACTTCCAGAAACTCCAGAATTGAATATTAAGCATGGGGGGGGGGTCAGTGACTGATGGTTGATTTGGACACTGTTCTGTGGGTTTTTAACAAGATTTTCTCACAGCCTTTATTTTCAGGTTGCTTGTTACGTTGGGTTTACATGCTCCTGCCAAATCAAGTGCTACATCCATCACTGCTGTACCTGTGGTTTCCTTAATCTTGGGGAGTCGATGACATCCATCTCTCAAAGTGCCAAACAGGGGTTCGGTATTAATGGCTGTGTGCAGAGGAGGCACTGTCATCCGCGGACACATCCCTTCTGTCTGGGGGTGCAGGTCCTTGAAGGTAGCTCCGTGGGGGGGCAGCCCGGAAGCTCTCTCCTCAGGAGGCAGGTAAGTCCCCCCTTTCCCAGCAGTCTCTGGCATCAGGTGCTTGCCCATGGATGGGCAGAGGGGGGACTCCACTGGCGTGGCACAGGTGCTGCTGCTGCTGCCAGTACCACAGCCGGCATCTACGGAAGAGCCTTGAGAGCTCTGGAGAGAGAAGTGGCCCTCGCTTTGGAGCGACGACATCCGCTTGGCCAAGTGGTAGTCGCAAAGGCGGGCTACTCCTTCCTCTGCCTCAGGAAGCTTGGAAGGATGGTCACAGGGAGGCGGCTCTGCATCCTCCCGGGTGTCTAAGTCTTTGGCTGAAGATGCACAGGTCACATCAGTTAAGAAGTGGTCTCGTTGGCCAAGCCCCGCAGTGTCATTGGCATCCCCAGCAGGAGCGCCTTCTTCCTTCCCTTCAGCCTCCCTTGTGCCATGAGCAGAAGCTCTTGGGAAGGTAATGCCCGATGCTGCGTCCAGTCCACTCTTTTCTGTCCCTGCCCCGTCAGGGGCCACGTACCATCTTTGGCTGTCCTTGCGGAAGGCAGTTCTCTCCAGGTTGAAAGTGCTTAGGTGTTGACTGTCTCTAGAAGACCCGGTTCCACACTTCCCTTTGGCCTCCTCCTCCGTCTCGGGGGTCTTGGTGCCCTGCTGCTTTTTCCCTGCTATATTCGCGCCAGGGGACGCCTTTCCCTCTGCATCCGCCAGCTTGCTTTTCCGTTTGCTGGTGCAGGAGTACACCACGGCGGACCCCATGTGCAATTTGCTAAAATAGTCTGTGACCGACTTGGTCTCCATCGTTTCGGGCTCCATCTCGATGTGGTCTGAGTGAAGGATCTGCTTGGAAGGCACAACTTTGGGCGGGAGGTCAGTCACCGGGCGGGCGGCCAGGCTGTGAGAAGACTTTGGAGGCAAACCCCCAGGAGGGGCTTTGGAGGTGGGGAACTCCGTCTGCTCTTCGGTCAGGGGCTGGTAGCCTTCATGAGTGGCCAAGAACATGCGGGAGAGGTTTTCTGACTGTTTCTGTGCAGTGGCCAGTTCAGAACTCTCAGTCATTTCGGAAGAGTTAGTTTCATTGCCTGAGTCTGAGGAGGACTCGGGACTATAGGCCCTCAGGATGGCCACACCTGCATGCCGTAAAAAACAAGAACCGAGTGATTAATGGGGGGTGTGAGAGGCCTGGCAGAAACGAAAGCAAATGGGACCGACTAGCATTTAAAGAAAGAGCAGGTCTTTCCCTTTTCATTAAGGACTATGAATTTATTGCAGCGGTTGTTCCGGAAATGGGGAGAAAACATGCCATGTATTTCAAAACAACAGCAGCAGCGACAACAAAGGAAACCAGATACACAAAAAGCCACGCCGGGGGGAGTTGCAGCACATGAATGAAATGGGGCATGCGTGAGATGGAGAGGACCACATCCCGGGGCGTGGGGGCGGATGGCTTTGTGAGGGTGCAATGACATGGTTATCAGTGAATAAATGTAACGATCGTGAAAGAACCTGAATTGTCCCTGGTCTGCTGTTCTTCGGAGCCGCCCAGTGCTCCCAGGGCATCCAGTGTGGAGACCACAGTGCTCTCCAGCCCCTTGTCACACTTGCCCTCGGAGCTGGTGGGCACGGCGTCGATGAGGGACACGGGGATGTCGTCCTTTTGCAGGCTGCCGCCTGGCTCCTTGTCGTCGTGGGGGGCCGCGGCCTGGCTCTGCGAGTCTTCCTCATCGGAACTATCTCGGAAACCAGGGGGTGGGGCGGCGATGGCCATGTTCAAGGAGCGCAGCAGGAAGTCATCCTCATTGTCACCCCCTTCTGGCGGCGGCAGGGACGTGAGGTCGATGATGTCGTCGCTCGACCCAGACAGGTTGAGGAGGGCGGGCTGGCTGATCTCTCCCACCACCAGGTCCTCCTCGCAGCTCACCTCGTCCTCGTCCTCGGCATCGTCAGTGTTCTCGGCGTAACAGATGTCGTGCAGGAGGGGCTCCTCGATGCCCCCAGCGGCCTCGAAGGTCTTTACGTCGCCGATGTTTGCGTAAACGGAATTTGCCACAAACTGGATGCTCTCCGGGTCGGGCGTGAGCTCCAGGTTCTTCATGTCGTTGGCACTGCTCATGTAGAGCTTCCTCTGCTTCTCCAGCAACTCTGGGTTCTCCTCCAAGAGTCGCTCGTAGCCTAGAGTTGGGGGAGTCAGACTGTCATCCAAGGCGAGATCCCCAAAAATAAAGGACACTTTAGCTCCTCTCGGAGACTCCTGTGCTTTCTTTAGAGTGTCTGTGCCTGAGAAGGTCAAGAGCGAGCGCTGAGCCAGACCCCGGTAGTCGGCCTCACACGGAGCCTCCCCTGGTGGGGCCAGCGGCTGGCTGAGCGCCTCTGGATTGTAGCCACTGTCCAAGTACAGGTGCCGGTGGTCTTTGGGGCAGAGGGTGCCTTCTGCCATCTCCACCGTCTTCTGTTTTGAATCGATGTATGTGATCTGGGCTTCTTGTTCCCCTTCGCCAATAAAGGTGGTCATTTGGGGTATACAGTTCCAATCTGTGCCAACGAGGTTATGCTTGCCTTTGCTTTCAGCTCCTAAGGAGAGAGTCATGAACACACATTACTGTGCGGATACTCCTAGGGGTAGGGTCTTATCTCTGCTCTGTACCTGAAATCACCGGAGCATTGCTTTGGGTTGGGATGTGAGCTTTTCCTGTTTGGGAGAACTTGTGTGTAATAACACTGACACCGCACACAATGGAATTGCTACTTGATCTATAACACCATCTGGCATTAGGCAAACTACACTGAGCTCCTGCTGATTCTCAGCCCCTGTATTGGAAGACCCCACGCAGGCCTATAAAAAAATCCAACACACTTTTGAAAAATCATTCAAGGTGATGGAGTTCAACAGGCTGTTGCCCTTTTGTTAGGAAAGCAAGATCTAGCATCCTTCACTTTGTGGAGGATGATGTGGACATTTTTCCTCATTAAGAGAAGGTCAAGGACCATCTTATTTCTACTACTTATTTTAGGGATGTAAATTCTCCATAACAAAACATATTCAGTTTTATATAATAATAACATATAACTAAAATATGTCATAATAAATATTTTAATGACAGCCCCCAAACTCCTTATCTCCATTCTTGATCTGTTTCTATCCTGGATGGTGTGGACGTTGCCAGGGTAAATGTCAATGAACATGCCTGTATGAGGCCAAGCATTCACCAGTAATGTAGGTCTCTGCTGTTCCTAAGCCTAATAATACTTCAACTGACTTCAACTTTTATGAGAATCATGAGAACTTCTGAAGATCTGTTTGATGTTCATCATGAGTTAAAATGGCAAACCCTAATTTCAAAACTGTTGTTTTATTTGTTCTTCAAGAGCCTTTCAACAGGGAATTCAGCTGTGGAATTCTGATGTGCTCTGATATTTAACAAGACAGGGCACTGGGGCATTCTGTCAATATTTCTCTGTAGATTGCAGAGGCAACATTTGGAGGAAATTTTAGGGCCAAATATTCTCCTCGGTTTCCTCAAATTGCCCCCTGGCTTAAGTGTGAACAGTACTCACATCAGGCTATAAGACATTTCGGAAAATTCAAGTTTTCAGCAGAACATTTTTTGTTCCCTATAATTTTGTACCAAATTATATAATGTTTTTAATGCTGAACAATGGTTTTAATCATTTTAATAAACACACATATTTTCATGAATAGTAAGTAATGGCATGATTGTGAAGACAAATAAGTAATGGCATCACTGTGAAGACACTGAGCTATGCACCAGCCATATTTGCATGTTTACATTATAATACATACACTTTGGAGGGGTGATGGTTCATTATTGCTCTACTAATACCAACTTAGATTATGACCGTGTGTGTGTGTGTGGGGGGGGGGGGGAGTGTTGTTGTTGATGGGAAGGAGAGTAATTCAGCAAAGCTGTGATACAGATCTAGGTTTAATTCAGGGATCAGCAAACTTTTTCTATAAAAGGAAAACCAGATAGTACATATTTCACGTTCTCTGGGTCAAGTGCCCAGTCAAGCAACTACTGAATTGTGATGTTGCAGACATACCTATAGATGAAACACAGATGGATATAATATGTTGAATGGCAACCCACCCCAAAGAAAGATATTTCTATTCTGTGAATGGGATCTTGTTTGGAAGAATGAGTCTTTGTAGGTGAAACTAAGGACTGGGATAAATCATCCTGAATTATTATGGATCCTAAATCCAAATGCTAGTGTCCTTATAAAAGAAAAGCTGAAAGATGTTTGGGCCACAGAGAGGGCGAAAGCCAGTTCCATAGTTATTCAGCAAAGAATGCTGACAGTCAGTAGAAGTGAAAAGAGGCAAGGTAAAACTTGCCCACTGGGTCTTTCAAGGGAGCATAGTTCTATCAGCACTAAGATTTGAGGCTTCTGTCCCCACAAACTATGAGATAACAAATTTCTTCTATGTTTTATCTCCAAGTTTGTGATAATTTGCTATGCCAGCCCTAGGCATATAATGTCTATGGCTGAGTTTCAATAAAGCTTTATTTATAGAAATAAGTTTTAGCCCCAAGGCCACCCAAGAGAACTGATGCCATCAGCAGGCTTTAAAAACAAGTTAATAGATATATGATCCTCCTAAGACCCAAGGCTGAGAGACGCATAAATATGCAGATTCAGGAATTGGATGCACTTAAAGGTTAATTTTTCGGACAGAGAAGAAGAAATGGGGGCCTACTGCTCAGATCCTGACTGAGTCTTTGATCACATTGAGGCAAGAAGAAAATTCACATTCAATCTTGATTTCTTTCCAGAAGAGAAAGGTATGCACTTGGTTTCTAGACAGATTTTAGAGGCATGGAAGAAAGTGGATTGGGATTTAGGAGATATATATATATATATGTATATATATATATACACACACATATATACATATATGGGCTGGAGTGATAGCACAGCGGTAGGGCGTTTGCCTTGCATGCAGCATATATATATATATATATATATATATATATATATATATATATATGCCTAGTCTTCCACAGAGTGGGAGAATAGAATGGAATAAGGATAGACTGACCTAAATAAACTTCACTCTATTAAGTCTCAGGAGATATTTTCACAGTTTCTGAAGAGAACAGACTTTCCAACATTGCTGTGGGCTAAACCTCTTGTGGTGCTTAGTGTGGATCAAACAGTTGTTCTCTGGAGTATGCCATCTCTGTTTACTCTGCTCCCCACCCCCCACCCCCAGTTGCTCCACTACACTCCTCTCCCCCTGCCCCTTTTCAGAACAGAGTGAAATACTTGGAACACAAGCCTCACTCTACAGAGAACTGGGAGAGATTACCGAAGGTTGAAGAACCACTCTTCCCTGCCAGTAACAGCAATTCTCAGAACTAAAGATTTTACTTCTAGAAATTTCTAATATATATCGCACCATGAGTCACTGTGAGTGGAATATAACTGCAACCCTAATTACTGTTATCATTTTTAGATGGATGGGCTCAGGATTTCTTCACCAAATAAAATGGTATTTCTGTACAAGATTTTACAATCAGAAAAGATATTTTTTTTTGGTTTGTGAACCAGACACATGTGTGCTCAGGGTTTACTGTGATGTGTGCTCAGGAATCACACTCAGTGGACCATGTGCAGTGCTCAGGATGGAACCAGAGTCAGCCACATGCAGGGAAAGTACCTTAAATCCTGTACTATCTCTTAGGCCCCAGGAAAACAATTATTTTCAAGGTAAACTTTAGGATTTGAAAATTAAAAGCTCAGCACCATTTTTATAATGTGAAAAGACAACTATATTTATGTATTGCTGTGAGGAGCTTCAAAAGTCAGCATTAAAATGCTTCAGATCTCCTATTGCAAAGCCCAAAAACATATAGTCATAAAAGTTTTAATCACCAAGTCCAGCACAAAAGGACTTATTATTGTCCTTTTGTTCCTCCCCTATATTTGTAATCATTTGTGTCTTCTCAGGCATTTTTTTGTCTTATGTTTATCTTTCTCTCCTTTCTGTCTCTGTCTCTCTTTCTCTCTCTCTTTCCCTGTTTTTGGCCATACCCAGTGATGTTCAGGAGGGTTTATTTCAGTCTCTTAGGGATCACTCTTGATGGGGCTTGGGGGACCGTATGGGGTACTGGGGATTGAACCCAGGTCGCCCGTGTGGAAGGCACATGCCTTACCCACTGTACTATTGCTCTGCCCCCACTACTATCTTTATTTTTTTGTGTGGTGCTGGGGCTGGACACTGGGTCTCGCACATGCATTGTGAATTCTCTACTGGTCCCCTGTAAAGTTTCAAAGCCAAAGGGGTTTCCTTCCATTCTTTTTCCTTCCCCTCTTCTCTCCCAGAAAGAGTGATGAAAAGAATTTGTTCCCACTTCTTTCAAAAGGAACCTTTAAGTACGGAGCTCCTGATTCAATTGTTTTTCATGGGCCAGTAGCTCTGAACTGAGAATAGTGTTGGTCCATCAGCCACCTTTAGTAAGTGTCCATTGTAATAGAGAAAAATGTTCAAGCAATGAAAGAAATAAAGTTCTAAAGCAAACGAAAACTAATTACCTATGACATGATCAATTCACCACTTCCAGTCCCCTTGATCTTCACTGTGAAGCTATTTTGTCCTGTCAAGGGACTGAAGTGAATAACATCTTGTCTTTGCCATCACAACACTCCAATCACAGAGCAAGATGGCTACTGGGTTCTGGTCATGTTCAAGGTCAAAGTAAGTGCTAGGTCATAATCAAGTCATCATGCTACTTAGAGCTTCTGGAGTCCTGGAAGCAAGTTTCACTGAAGGAGGAGGTGCCTAGGCAGCTGGTCTCAGGCATCCCTGGGAGAGAGCAAGCTCTCAAGCCCTGGGCCCACAACTTCCAGCTAGGGGCATTCCATTGTTAGCTGTCTGTGTCCTGACTTCCTTCCGGTAAGAGGGAGGCAGGAATATGCCAGCCATAAACACTGATGCTTACTCCATCCACAACGAAATAAAGCCACTGCCTTTGAAGCAAGAAATCTGGCATTTCTAAGAGATATGAAACATATGAAGAAAGAAATCATTTTAATTAAATGTAGATCCTATCTGAAGTATTAGATAATTTATCTAATTAGATCTCTTTCGTGGTTACAATTTTAACTTTTCTTGAAACCTCATGATTGTTGCCAGGTGGGGTGGAGAGGAGATCAGTGTTTCAGGAGTTCAGGAGGAAAATACCTGTTTCCTGGGTCCCTGTGTTTTTCTTGTTTGCCATGTTAAATATCGACCTTCTGGAATCCACAAGTAGTCTGTAGTATCCAGCAGTTAGGCAGGCCAGGTTCATGGCATCTGAAGATTCCATCAAAAGAGTGATGGGCTGCACAAAAGAGAATGAACCAGTGGTTAAAGCTTTCCCTTCTTAACAGCACCCTTCAAATGACAAGGAATTTTTTGTGTGCTAAAGGAACACAAACAAGAAGGTTTGGAGCAACTGCTTCATCAGGGAAATACAACTGGTGTGGGAAGAAAAAAATTGATGCTTAATGGAGAGCCTTGCTGAAAGACATTGAGGACACATTCATATGAAAGCCTAGTCAGTCTGAGTATTTTCCAAGCTGTATTAGAATGGAAAAAAACCCTCAACATCAGTTACAAACCTCTAGCTAAGGAGCTTCCATATGTGTACCTACAATCTAAACCATCACAGGAAGATGACGTTTTGTTGTGGTGAACATGAATGTTGAGGAGAAGTAAACATGGGGTGGAAGTGACTTTTAAGAGGGACTGAAAAATTGTAAAGAGACTGAAAAAAAACTGAGAAAAGGCCTTGTTTTCTGGGAATGAGGAGGCTACCATGCATATATTAGGACATGGGTCTTGGGCTTATGTGGGAGGAAGCATTCCATTTAGACTTTATTTCAGCTGGTACAATTGTACCATTTCAGTTGGTACAATCTAACTTCCCATTCAAAGTCCCTGCACTTCAGCTTCCACTGCCTTTCCCTAAGCTTCCACTGAGGCTGCCCTCTAGTTTTTTGACTGAGGCAGGGAACCCTCAGTATGGCCTTGTCATCCATTTCTGTTTGGTGCAGTTCACTCCTATGTGGTAACTGCATCCAACTCATACTTCCTTCTGTGCTAAGAAGGGACTATTGTTCTCAGTATTTTTATTCATGGACCAGGTGATTGATTCCAAGTCTAGTGTACTCTCTTTTGGCCATGAAACTAAGAAGAGTCACGTGGCCTGAGCCCATGATGGCTCATTGGCTGTGGCCAGCCAGAGCTCACATGATCCCTTCTGCAATCCTCTCATCCTGCTACAGAATACACTGGGCGAAGCTTTCTGTTCTGCTTTCCCACATTCTCCTAGACTCTGAACCCGCTTTTCCCACAGCCCCTTAGCCTACTCCCAGAGCCTCTCTCCTGGCTGATGCTGTTCCTTTGTGGAGTCACTGTCTTCTTTTTGTCCAGGTCCTCCATCCCACCATCACAGAAACATGACTTATGTGAACAATCTAATTAAAGAAGAAAGTCAAGGAGGTCTAGCTCATCTCCTGTCAACTAGTGTTTCAGGTGTAAAGTATGCTGTATCTGGAAATCTCACATTATTTAAAATGGAATGGCCAAGGCATGCATAGGGGGGAATCAGCCAGTACCAAGTACCATAACATAAAACCACAAAATGATCAAAGATTGAAAGCACAAACTTTTTTCAGCATTTCTAAAAGAATAAACACATGAGACCCAATTGGGGAATTCTAAAGAATTGGTGTGTGTGTGTCCCTTATTCTTATATATGAGATACACATTCTAGAAAGTTTGTGGGGAAAAATCTCCCCACCTTTTAATTGATATATTCTGCAGCCTGAAGGGACCAGAGAAAGAACCAGCTTGCTTGCTCATGGAGACAAAGAAACTGTGCCCAGAGATGCATGACCACTTGTCTCCTAATTATGTGTTATTTAGTGTGGATGGAGTCCTGGGGTCCGGGTTAGATGTGGTGCAAACCCCAGTGTACCACGGATACTCTGCATATGGGCAACTTTTGCTTTCTTTGAGAACCTCAGCCGTTCTATCTGAAATGAGCTGCTCCAACCGACGCTATGCCTCCAAAAGACTTACCTTGACATCAAGCACGTGGAGCTCCACTCTCACCAAGCTCTCCTCTTCAGTAAACATCTCAATCCTGTTGACATGGCTAAAGTCAGCTAACAGAGCCACGAGGTTGGTTTTTGTGTTGATGACATGACTTATGCCATATCGGGGCCCGACCAGGAGAGTCACTTCTGAGCGCTTTTCTGCCTGCTGAGAAGGAGATGTTGACAAAAGATCAAAACACTGGACCTCGGAAGCACCGTGCCAAGACAGACCGGGGAGTCTGTTTTTATAAGATTACATTTTCTTTAGAAAGTGTTTCTGGGGTTCATTGTCCTAAATCATCCAATTAGAAGAAGCAGATAAATGACTGCCTCAAGGCGCTGATAAATTATGAATAATGAAGAAAGGAAATGTTATCATAGCACGTAGCTTCATAACCAGGAGCAGGGGGTTAGAAAGCAGGGGTTCTTTTTCTTTTTTGATGGGAAAGCAACTTCTGGCCCAACTCTTTAAATGCAGGCCAGCATTAGAGTGCCTCAGTGCTCCGGGTTGTCCAATGTCTCTCTTCTCGGGGCATTCTGCAGTGGCATTATCTCGCACAACATTTCTTCTGATATTTCAGCCTGGGGTGCAGTCAATTAGAAATGAAGGCTGGAAGAGAGACTCAGCTGATTTGCATTTGTCACCAGAGGCAGCCCAACCAAGGCGGCCTATGCAGTGACATCTGGCAGCCTCTATGGCTTCCAAGAAAAAGCAGGATAAAGAAATTACCACTAATGTCGCCTTGAACACACGACCCCCATACAATCGCAGGTCACTGAGGAACTTGAGATAATGGACCTTGGCTTGCAGCGCGGAGAGCTGAGGAGAGAAAGGAAACGTCAGATGTTAACTCCAGTGGGTATGATTCTGTCTCTGCTCGGAGACCAGATACGACAAGGGCAAACGAGGAGGAGGATTTTACTGGTGACAGGTGGGGTGTGACGAGGACTCCTCAGGATCATAATGAAAGTAATTGCAGTGTATTTGACTTCCTGATGAAGTCAGGAAGGACATCAAGATGAAAATCTATTTGGGGAGAAAGTCGGCGTGGAGAGGCTGAGGCAGAGCACTCGCCAAGGGAGAACAGATGATGAAATGTTGCACAGAACATCTGCTCATTGGATTCTCAGAGGCGAGTGGCGCTTTCCGATTGCAATTAGGGACAAAGGTAGGTTGTATCTGAATTCTCCCTGAGCACAGGCCCTCACCTGTACATGGAACTAGTGGGGGCTGGTTTGCATACACACCTGCAATCTATATAAAACCTTTGCAAAGGCTTTACTCCCAGTTCAACTTTCTTCCAGTCTTTGCATGATTTCAGCAAGAATCAGCTTTCTGAGCTCCAATCATTGTGGGAATGTTTATTTGTTTTATTTTTTTTTTGTGGGCCACACACAGGGGTGCTTGGGGCTTACTCCTGGTGGGAGTTGGGGGAAAGTCTGAACTGGCAACACAAATCTATTTTATTTATCCAATCTAAAAACCTGTTGAGTTTCGTGAGTGACTTACAATAAAATTTTATGTAGATAAAAAATTGATCTTGATAATGACTTCACACTGTAGATCCTCACATCATAAAAAATGCATTTGATTTAAAAAGAAGCCCTTGTTTCATGATAAATGTGCAGGGACTATGTGTCTGGGGTAACATTTTCCAACACAGTGTATACCTTCCAGTAGCAATGCCTGGATAGGTCTGTTTTCAATTGCAGATGACTTGCTAATTCGTTTGTTGAAGATACCTAAATGTCCTATCCTTTATGTAATTGTTATTTAGTACTAATCATCCATCCTCCTTCTTCCTAAAACCCAAAGCACTTGGTAAATTGATCTGAAAGCAACCACTCACTCTTGGCTAGGAAAAAATGACCTTTATAGCCAGACAGCAATGTGATAGATCCATCGAATTTAGAACGGTTATCCAAATTATTGCAGAACCAGTGAGCCAGACTTGACACTCCCTCCACCCAGCCCCAAATCAGGCCAATTAGAAGAAATTGGCTTTTGGAAAAACAGAACTGAAATTAAAAAGTGTTTGGGAAGGAACTGGGGAAATAGTTCCAGGGCTGGTGTGAGTGCTTTGCATGCTGGAGGCTTAGAGTTAAATCTTGGCATCACATGGTCCCCAGAGCACAGGCAGGGGTGACAGCAGGCTCTCAGCGGAGCTAGGAGGAGCCCCAGCACCACCTGGCATGATTCAAAAAAAGAGGGAGCATTTGATCAAGACATCCTGTTATAATTCAATAACCTGAATGCTTACAGAAAATGGGCAAAGGTGATTGATAATATGTTGAACCTATTATGTATTTTTAAAAAGCCACGGGGTGAGGAGGAACTATAAACAAGCATGTCTTAGCTGAAAAACAGACTTACAATCAGATACTAAGAGCAAAGGATTACCCCCTTAAACAATGGTTTGGATTGCAGTCATACAGTCTCTATGGTCACCATCACTGCATCTTGTGGGTGCTGTTCAAATTCCCACAATGCTTCTAATTGTACAGTTCCAGGACTTTTTTTTCAGTTCCAGTATTTTGAGGCTCCTTTTCTTTCTGGTTATTTGTTTTTTACAACCTACACAGAAATCTCTAGTCTGGCCAGTACTGTATTTTATTTTATTTATTTTTAGGTCACACTCAGTCATGCTCATGGCTTACTCCTGGCTAAGTGCTCAGGGACTCTCAGTGATACCTGAGGTTGAACCGGGACCTGAGCGATAGTACTGGATTTAAGCTGATTGCCTTACATGCTGCCAAGCCCAGTTGGATCCCTGGCACAGCATATGGTTCAGAGCACACTGCCAGTCGTGATCCTTGAGCACAGTGCCAGGAATAGCCCCCGTGTACCACTGGGTGTGACCCAAGCACTACCACCTCACAAAATAAGTATGTACGATGACTTTTCTCCTTGATAAAAAAGGATTTTTAACGGTAGTAATAGTGGGTGACAGAAATAATGTCATCTTTTGTCCAGAAGTAAGATGAAATTAGATGGTGATCAACCAAGGGTGATAAAGTTGCTTTGGGCACAATTGGTCACGTCTGGAAACATTTTTGTCATGATTGAGAAGGTGGGGGACACTGGCATCTTGTGAGTAGAGAGCAGGGGTGCTGTTCAACTTCCCACAATGCACAGGATGGCTCCCCTCCCCAGCTAAGTACAATCTGGTTCCGGATGTGAAGAGGATGTGGTCCAGGAGAATGGTTTAATATGTGTGGCATCTTCTCTGTATTTAAGGTGGTCTGAATGCAGAGCTCAGTGGGAATGGAAACTTATCTGGCAGTTCTACCCTGTAGTCACAAGGTCTTAGAGTTCATACGAGGTTCTCTTGTGTGTGAAGACACACACACATATACACACACTATATAAAAAGGAGTCTGTCGTATGCAAGACTTAAGTAGGTTCCCATACTTATTTGCCATTAGTCTTAGAAACATGTTAATAATTCTGAAAGGTTATACAGTGTTACTGCTTCTGAAAATATGGTGCTAAGTATTTTATTCACAGGCTAATTTTAAACATTTTAAAAATGCATGCAAGCCTCTCTTTAAAATCCATTTTCTATTAAGATGCAAATGTGATACCTTTTTACCCGGTGGTACCAAGTTTTGATTTGCTTTGACAAGGTGTGAAAGTGCTTTCTTTATGTTCTTCTCTTTCATGCTTTGCAGCACAGCAGAGGGAAGAAATGTCTCTAATCCCCATTCTTTTCTGCAATAAAGAACATATCTTTAATTTCACATTCTTGTGATGATTAGTGATCTAAGACAAAATGGCGCTTTGATGTGTGTTGGAACAAATGAACTCTAGGTAAGGCAAGGAACAGAGACGCGATCCCAGTTAGGGACAGTACTTTTAATGTACATGGGGGACAACATACTATTTGATCATTAATACATATGTTTGTGTTTTAAAACAAATCTTCCTCACTCTCTAGAGAGAATGCAAAGGAGATATTTGGGGTCAATGAACATTGAAGAGATGCCTTATCCAACTCACGTCGGAGTCTCCCTGGATTCATTCACTTACCTACCTGACTTTGTAGTTTTCAACACTGGTTTCTCGCCATCTCTGTTTGCTCCCATCTTTGCCTGTGTTTCCACATGTTGTCCCTTCTCTGGGATGGATTGATGAATGGATACACCCCAAACTATCCTTTCTCCCCATCTCCCCCATCAGTGGCCATTTCTCTAGACACCCACAGTTCTATCACCTCCCCCCACCCTTCACAGATAACTAATGCCTTTTATTAACAATTCCTTTTGGGGAGGTACTGGCGTGAAGTCAGTGTTCATCACCCTTAAGTATGTGGCTGAGTTCACATACTATTAAGTAATGATAGTTAATAGTTCACCCTACGAAGTAATGATAGGTTGAAAAAATGGACAAAGGGGAGCGAGTTAATACAGTGTGGGGGCCATAAGGCTTCCATGGGGGTCCCCAGGATGTTGAAAAGGATGTGCAGGTGAAAACTACATCATTGGGGGGTCCTGACATGGAACTAAGGGGCTGATGATAAGATGGGTGGCATAGTGAGGAAGGAAGAAAGCCATGGTCAGAAAGAAAAAGGTTGGTAAACAGTGACGTAATCCTTGCCAAGAACCCCTTTCCTTAGTAGTGATTATAAAACTACTCCAAGAAGGTTCCAGACTTTGAATTCTAGGAAACATGTCCCAGTGGGTCATGTGTTTCAATCAGTGTCTTTACAATTATGTGAAGACCTGCAGGAAGGCTTTGATTATTTCTGCTCCAGATTCTCTTCAAAGAAGGGTTGGAAGCAGTACTCCCCGCTGTGACCATTTCCAACCTTCTCCACTAGAGAAGATGGTTCTTTTACTTGAAAAAGACATTTTATATGAAATCTCACATGTTGTATTTTTTTCTAATGACATTTTTCTCCCTAAAAAAAAAGTAAAGGTACAGCCCCATCAAAAAATACGATTCTGATGTCCCTGTGCTAATTTTAGTCAGTGTAGTGCCATTTTAAAAATGCAGTTCACGTCTTCCTTAATTTTTATGGGGGTTCCTCCCCAGAAGCGTTTGGTGACTTGGGGACCACTCATGATAACAGACCCAGGTGTCGGCCTGACATATCAGTATGGGTTCAGTCCTGGGCCACTCCACGAGTCCACTAATTATTTCTTTGCACTCATAATCCCCAGAGAAGATATTTCTAATGCTTGTTCCTTCCTCTGTCTCCTCAGCTTGTCTTATCTTTCCTTTGTTCTCCTTCTATTATTTAAAATAACTTTCCCATCTCTGTGTCTTCATAATGAGATCAGAAATCCTCTGATGGATAAGCTTATAATGTATATGTATTAGTACCTTCTATGGTGTGAATGTTAATGCTATATAAAACACTCAAGGAACGTATGTCGGATGAACAAACTCGATTTGCTCGAGCGGGCCCAGTAGGAGCTGGAGCGATAGCACAGCGGGTAGGGCATCTGCCTTGCACGCAGCCAACATGGCCGACCTGAGTTCGATTCCTCCACCCCTCTCGGAGAGCCCGGCAAGCTACCGAGAGTATTCGATATGCCAGACACAGTAACAACAAAGTCTCCAATGGAGACGTTACTGCGCCCGCTCGAGCAAATCGATGATCAACAGGAGGGCCTTTACTTTACTTTATGAACAAACTCATTGATGAGGAAATCATTACAGACTCAGTAAGATTCCTGGTCAAATGAGTTATCTCTGGGACATTCTGATGGGACCTTGTTCAACCTGGTCAAATGTGGTAGACAGTAAGAAATATGGTTTAATTACCTGAAAACGAAAACCAGCCCGCAGGTCACATTCTCCAAATCTGTCCCTAACTACTTCAGAAAAGGGATGGAAGACAGCAGGTGGGAGATGGGGAATTTCTCCCTAAGGTGGCTCAAGCCCCCGGAAAGAAGAAGCTATTCTGCCCCCTGGTGGTGAACTGAGCACTCTGCCCTGAGAACCTTCAGGCCAGGAAGAATTTTTGCAAGTGGCATTTTAGCTAGCTTGTCCACCTCTTTCTTGGAGGTGGGATGTGGAGGGCGTCAGGGTTTTCATGGTGTCATGAAGGCGTGGTTTCAGCCCTGCCACATGCCTTGAAGTAGGAGCATGAGCTGACGGGCTTCAGAAATCATCAGTGGCTGGCTTGAAGCTGTTGAGTATGGGATTCCCGTTACGGGAACTGCCCATTGCAGCTCCACCCACCCACTAAAGACCACACAGAGGGCTTGCTTCAAGAAAGAAGAAGCTTCTCCACCAGAGCTAGCACACGGATGCTGGAAATGGGACTCTGAGCCAGAGAGGGAATTGCCCCAGCAAGCTGCCCCCACCACCGCAAAGCCAAGTCGGCCTGGGCACATCCTCTCTGGCTTGCTCCGTGTTCTTTCCTGCAAACACCAGCCTTCTGGATTGGCACCGAGAACATGCCTCAATACGGCGCATTTTGGTTCTTTAAAGCAGGGTTTCTAACTGGAGAGGGCATATAACTTCTGCAGGCTACCCCCCTCCCCAGAATACTGCAAGGGAGCCACAGGTGAAACACAGCATCAATGGGGCCAGGGCGCAAGGCTAGGGTGCATACTGGTAGGTGGGCGTCGGAGGGGGGGGGGGTCACAGAAAGGAACAAGACCAGAGGTGTGGTCATGGTTGGTGGGGGAAAGGTTGAAAAACGAATCTAAAGGTGGGGCTGGGATCCTGACCCTCCCCCACTAGCTGACACTGTCACTGGACAAGTTCCTTGATCACTCTGCACGTTGCTTTGCGCGTCTGTAAGTTGGAGCTAAAATCCTACTCATGTAAAAGGGAAACTGTGGGATTAGACAGCTCAAGTCTGAACAGTGCCGAGAACAAAGCTTGGCCTGGCACCAAGTTCCTTTAGATTCTAGAACGCGAAAACCTAAAAATGGGTTCTTCCTTTTCTAAAGGTGGATCACGTAAAAAAAAAAAAAGATCCACCCCAAACGAATCGTGATGCTTACAAATGTTATTGCTCCCGGAGAATGAATGCTCCGCCACAAACAAGCTCAGTTTTGGAAACAGACAGATCAGCACTTACTCGATGTACTTGAGGGAGATTTTCTGTGTCTGCTTGGTGGTAACGGTGGCGATGTACATTTGTAAGGCCGCCAGCCGCAGAGCGACGTCGTATTTCAGCTCTGGTCCAAACCGCTCCTGAACGACATCGTTACAACTCTGCGAAGAGACCAGCAGAGGGCGCAGCGCGTCAAAGAACGGGCCGGGGTGGCTTTAGAAGAATGGGGGACGCGAGAGACCCTGAGGGTTTCCACCTTCGCTTCAAAGGGGAGGAAGGATGGATGGAAACACTTCCCCCGAGCTGCCTGGAAGCGTCCAGTCTTTCATTGCAAGCATCAAGACAGATGCATGCCATTGCAAGCATCAAGACAGATGCATGGCACACAGAAATACTTCACATCCACCGACTAGCGAGTCGCTATTTAAACTATCAACGTTTGGTAAGAGGCATTAGGAACATGGGTCAGAAATTTGCCAGCGCCGGGACCGCAACGGAACGCCCGGAGCATGGACAGCAGCGTGTGGCTTCTGGACTTGGGCTGCTGTGTTGGCATCTCGAGCTGGCACGCTATTCCTCCACTTCTCAAAGCTGTGAACTTGGGCCCGTGCTTTGAGAGTCGGTGTCTCAGTTTCTTCTCCTGCAAGCTGGGGGGAGCACTTGCTGCCTTCTCCCAGAGCTGTGGCGAGAATGCAAGAACTGAACAATGAAAAGCCCTCAGTGCTCTACCTGGGGAGGTAGAGGCGCTCATGCGTGTCACCGGCTGTCATCACATCACCGTCTTCCTTGTCATCCAGAACAGCTTTGGGTAGCAGAATAAGGTGACAGCATGCAGCGGCTCTAGCCTTAGGCCAACGGCTGCAGAGTCCTGGCTTTGCCAGTGATTACCTACGGGTGGAACTTGGACCAGTACACCTTAACTCTTGCAGCCTCAACGTGCCCATCTGCTCAATGGGCATATGTCCTCACAGCCTGGAGTGGCATGGGGGTTCCCACAAAGACGCTCAGGAAGGGCTTTACTGCAGGTCCCGGGCACCGCCAGTAAAAGGGGGAGCTATGACCGTTCTCAGCTGATTGCAACAGTGAGTGCAGTACTAGCGCTTGGAGGCTGTAAGTCTTTCTAAGTCTTCCTGCCTCTGTTTGTGCATCTGGAAAATAAAGTCACCTACCTCATAGGCTTGGTGGTATGCGCCAAACTGCAGAGCAGCTGGACTGTGTGATAAAGTCCTCTGAGTGCCAGCCTCTTGCTGGAGGATGGCATTGCCATGCATTCCGGAGGGACGCGGCACAGAAGTCTCCCAGTCTCTGAGGACTTTCTTTGGAGCTAATCTTTAGCTTTAGGAAAAGTTTTTTTTTTCTTTTTGGGTCACACCCAGCAATGCACAGGGGTTAACAACTCCTGGCTCTGGACTCAGGAATTACTCCTAGCTGTGTTCAGGGACCATATGGGATACTGGGAACTGAAACCGTGTTAGTTGCATGCAAGGCAAATGCCCTACCCGCTGTGCTATCGCTCCAGCCCCGGTAACATGCTCTTCGGCCTCTCTCTCTCTCCTGTCTTCTTTGCCTGGTCCCAAGAAGCTTTGGAATGGGAATCTCTATCAGGATGTGTTTGCTGCCTTCTGAGAGATGTGTGTTTTTGGCTCCTGCACACGTGGGTTTCTTAGTGGTAACATGTGCCCTGTGCGGTTTGTGCACTGGGAATCCGCTCCTGGTCTGCACCGCACTGGCCGTGTGACTCAGTCTACCCGCTCACACTGACAGTGAACTCACATGGTCTCCCGATCACCCCGGCAGTGGCTGCCACCTCGCTCCTCCTTACAAGCTCACATCTATTATTTTGTCTGCCAGTGGGCCTGGCCTGAGGTGGGTGAGAGCAACTCCACTGTGCCATTTTGTTTTGCTGGTTGTGGGGTGGCCAGTTAATTTGGACAGCCGGGGCTGTCCATGGTCCAGATGGGGTCATTTTATAGTCTCTTGAGGTCAGAGGAGGAAAGAGCCACACGACAAAGTTCCAGGCCATCAGAGACACTTAAAGAACCAGGGTTTTTTTTTTAAATAAAACATTTTTTATAAGTCAACTTCTGAATTTGGGACTCAGTTTTCTTATCTGAAAAATGGGTCAACAACAGTCAACTCTTGAGGTTGCAGGTATGCCCGTTAGGATGTTTCGGAAAACCAGTTTGCTTTTAAAAGGTGAATTATCAACCATCACTTCTCAGAGCTCTGACTGCACCCTTTCCCACTGCTGCATGGCCTGTATTTAACCAGACCCATGGGACAAGTTTTGGTCACAGTGATTAGTTACTTAATTCCATTATATATAATTAGTTCAGACTGATCCTGGAGAATTAGTGTGAAGTCTCACATATCTCTTTTTTTGTACTAAATCATACTTTTGTCAAGTTCATAACTCAATGTGTAGCTAACAAGAAAATGGCAGCTGTTGTTTTTGCAAAAGACTTTCCAACAGACTCCATTTCAGCTGCACAAAAAACGGTCACTTACTATGAATATGTTAGATGGTAAAAGGAGACTGCCAAAGTGTTAGAAACACTTCCCGGAACTCATCCGTGTTTTCCTACTTGCTAACAATCCGCTCCTTAATAGGTAAACATAGCTTATGCAATTATGAACGAGAACAACCTGGAGTGTTAGGGTTGACTATGTGCTAACTTTGCAAAAGATACTTCATTCATGGTGCATTGGTGACCAGGAGATTGATAGGTCTGATCATGACTCAATGCTGTTTCCATTCTCATGGCTCATCTAGTCAATGGCCTCTGTCCTCATTAGGAGCCCGCTAGACTGAAATGTTTTTTGTCTTTATAATGTGACATATATTGCTTCCACTTACTCTTTTGCTCTCTAAGCTAATTTCATTGCATTTTTTAGTACCTTATGAGACACATGGGTAGCCAGCACCGTTTGCTCATCCACAGACTTAGGTTAGCCAGGTATGTTCTTTCACACATATTCTGCCAAGTGAATAGTCCGAGGACAAGACATTTTCATTTCTTATTCTCAGAAGGATGAATTAGTGGGTAGAACTTGGTTTGGAGCTCTTTGGCCATCACACATGGTTTTCCATCTGCCCCACTGGTACCTTGTAAACAGTGGCTAACCACCACCTGGTCAGTGCCCGGGTTCCCTGCAGACAGGTCTTCATCTTCTGCTTATCCCTGAGCAAGCTCCCTGCCATGTTCCACTGACCATAGGACAGTGTCCCAAGTCTAGAAGATGTGCCTTTTGCATAGAAAGGAATGACATTAGGTCTGAGCAAGCACACCTTATACAGCCCACTGCTTTGCTTCTGCTCCATTGAAGAGGTCTCGGCGCACCAATGGCAAACCCAACTTGTTGTTGTTGTTGTTTTGGGTCCATGCCAGGCAGGACTCAGGGGCTAATTCTGAAGCAGTGCTGGAGGTCATTCCTGGCGATGGTGGGGATCGAACCCATGAGCCTTAGAACCAACTCCAAAGCCAACTTCTTTTAGAGAATAACTAGGGCTTGTGATGGTTGAAAGAGAAGCAGACTGGAAATGATTTGAGAGCACCACCTTGTTAGTGGGATTAGTATATAATTACTGAGTATAGCCTCTAAAGGCTTCTTGCTATCTACAGTTAGGCACCTGCCAACTATTTATTTGCAATCAACAAGGTAAAAATCAGTCTCTAAGTGGAACTGCAGGGGCAGCCTCCTGGTGGGTTCTCAACAGGAATGAAGGGAAAGATGCGGAGATAGCACAGGTGAGATTCAGGCTGATTACCATGGTCCCATCTGGGTTGCCAGGATGATCTGGGTTATAGGGACATTGCTGAAGGGTCCAGGTGACCAAAGGTTAACATGCTCAACCCCCAAGTCATAACTGTTTCACTGTTCCGCGGAGAAAATGGTGTCAAGTGCCAGGCACATTTTCTTGTTGATAAGCACAGTTCTGCACAGGATCTGCCACTTCCCGATGACTCAGGGTTATCTTCATGAACACTCTAACCATCTTACTGAGCTCTAACTAACCACCACTGCCTCTTCCAAAGACGATTGATTGGGGGCTTTAACTGCTCTCTCCTTGAGTGCTTTAATTCTGTCTTCTTTCTAACGTCTGATGTCACCCTTATCTATGTCTCTTTTCCATCTTCTCCCTACCTTCATTTCCTTCCCAACAACGAAAGCTTTCAAACACACACACACACACACACACACACACACACACACACACAGAGCACTGAGAAAGAGAAAACAATGTCAACACATTAACTGTTCAGATTGGACAAATGCTTCTCTTCAACTGCCTTTTCCCTACTCCTTTGCTTTTTCATTCCTTACTTGCAGTTCCTGTAAGGAAGACATCCATAGGTATCCCCAGCCAAATGCAGTCTGTCCCTGCTGTTCATTCGTTTTATTGCAGTAGCAGTTTCCATTATGTTTCTAATCCCTTTACATGATTCTATGGTTCTATGTCTAAGCCTTGTTAGTGGGATCTTAACGTTTAATGGGATTATATTGTCCATTTCGCAGCAATGAAAAGCAGATTTTTAAAAATATAGACATATATCCTAATGATCAATTTGGAAAAATTTCCTTTGTGGGACTCTATAAGAATAGATTCTTATTCCTGAAAATTATATCCCAGAATCAGAGGTAGACAGAGTCTCAAAATGCCTTTCTCCTTTAGGTTTTACATAGGCATTAATAAATGAATGGTTTCAGTACAAACTGGAGCTTTACACTGTAACATATACTGTATACTTTACAGTATATAAAATGACTTTACAGTATATAAAAAATATACTGTAAAGTCATTCCCGTCCAATGGATAGCACATTTTTTTTTGTTTTTTTGGGCCTCACTTGGTGGTGCTCAGGACTCACTCCTGGCAGAGCTGGTAGGGAAGGGAGGAAAAATCAGGCCCCGGTATTTTAAAACAAGCTATAAACAAATGAATTAATATAGCCAATTAAATGACAGAGAAGAGATCATTTTCTTATAGCAGAATGCCAATTAATAAATAACAGAATTAGAAAAATCACTTTCAAACATCAAAATAACAGATTCAGGTGAGAATCAATGAATACTAAATCAGAGGGTGAATATTTGAAAAGCTACAGGGTAATGAGAGAGTCACATAGGAACTATCAATAAATTACCTATTAATTACAAAAGGAAAAGAAATGATCTTAGAAAGGAGACATTTGTAAGACACCATCCAAACCTTTCTGATTTCTTTAAATGAGCAGGACACAGAATCTCTTACATTGTTCACCAGTAGAAAATACATAACCTCAAGGTAACTATGAGAAGACATCAGAACAACAGTCTAAACTGAGAGCCATCTATAAAATAACTTATACAATAACTCCTCAAAACTGGGAAGGTCATGAAAGTGGAATAAAGGGCTCGGTTGCTCCAGATCTAAGGAGACTAAAAAAATCACCAACTAGCTACAAAAATAGGATCCTAAAAATGGATTTATTGTAGGAAAAATTGATATATGGATTTATTTTGTGAGAAGGTGAGAAAAATTTTGATATGAAGTCTAGATCACATAATAATACTATATCAATGTAGAATCTAACTGTTCATTAATTATATGATGATTATGTAAAATTATCCTTGTTAGCAAATCAGTGCATTGTGATGTATTTAGGGGCAAATGGTTTCATTTTTGTAACTGACACATCTGCTTCTGAAAAGTACATATGCTACAC
Organism: Sorex fumeus; assembly: GCF_029834395.1. Classification (NCBI taxonomy): domain Eukaryota; kingdom Metazoa; phylum Chordata; class Mammalia; order Eulipotyphla; family Soricidae; genus Sorex; species Sorex fumeus. The sequence continues at coordinate 39,577,796 of NW_026606143.1, forward strand.
CAAATAACTTTTATATTGAATATAGATCCACAATAAAGATGTAGGACATGTAGTAGCATGCAAAGAAAGCCCAAACCTACTTTTACAGCTTTTTGAAAATATCAAATCATTTCCAAATCAAAAGGAAACTGATAAAGACAACATAGAATCAACATAAAATTTATCAAGTTTGGGGAGGAGGGCAAAAAGGAAAATGTTTCTAAATGGAAAAAAAAATCATCATTTACCTACAGCATTAACATCCAACATGTCCCAACCCTCACATACCTGAACATAGAGATACTCAAATGCCACCGGGTCTCTTCTTAAAAGATCTATTGGATCCTTTGGGACGAAGCTAATTCGGAAAAGACACCGCATCTTATGGGAGCTGGGTCTCTGGGTCACCTGGAAGACACAGAACAGAAGAATCCTTCAGTGCTGGCTGAGATATGGCAGAGGGACATGGATGCATCTTTCTTTGGACACTGAGGATGGAAGTTGGAGGAAGCTCTTTTAGTATTTGAAATTGACACTTGTGCCCTGCAAACTGCATATATTGGTGTCTCAGGCTGTGAGGAACACAGTGAGGACCTGCCCCTCTGGAAGATGCATGTGATGAAAAATGGGAGAAAGCTCTTCCACGGGAACTCTTTTTTTTTTTTTTTTTTTTTTATATAATTTATTTATTTATTGAATCACTGTGGGAAAAGTTACAGAGCTTTCGGGTTTAGGTCTCAGTCATGTAGATACCGAACACATTTCCCTTTACCAATACTCATTTTTAACCCCGAACCCCAATAGAACCCCACCTCCCACCCCTCCCAATTATTGTGAGGCAGATGAGTTCTAGTTAATACTCTATCTACTTTGACTAGATAGATTATTTCGATAGAAGATGCACAACTATTGTTTAGAGCTTACGACCCACCCCCCCCCCCCCCAATCAGACATGCTGAAACAGCGTTGTGAAATGATTTGCTTTCTACAACTTGGTTTAAGAATAAAATGAGGTCGCGCGGCCGCGATAGCGGCCGCGCGGTTTTGAATTTCTGCTATTTTACTTATTGACCCTGGAAGAATTTCTATTAAAAGTTAGCTAGTTAAGAGATTGGTTTCTGTGCCCTGGAGTCGTGGCTCCACGGGAACTCTTGATTGTACTTTTCACATCAGAACTGCATGTTGGCGCCAAGAGATAAGGCTGGGAGTAAGTCAGAAGGGAGATGCTGGTTTCGGGTTGGACTGGGGGCAGGTGGAGAGGAGGTGTGATGCTGGCTGCTGTCTGGTCGCGAGCAAAGCTAGGGTGAATGTGGGACTCTAGAAAGGGATCCTGACCAGAACCCAGGTCAGAACCCAAGGCTTGGCCTCTAGAGTTTAGGACAGTTAGTACAGTAGGACACTACTGTGGGCGTTGCTAACTCCGGAATCGAGCAGCAAAAATTGAAACAGTGTGCAACTTGGATGGCATCACATTGGAAAGCAGGAAGAGAGAAATTTCAGGTCTAAACACAGTGCTCAAATTGCTCAGAGGACTTGGGAAATCACTACGAGTTCATCAGCGTGAAGGCCAACGGATCGTTTTCATGTGTTTTCCTTTTACAGCACAGTACGTGCTAAGTACTAGGTGTTAGTGTCTCAATTCTGTTTGCAACAAAAGGGAATCATCAATCAATGAATATACAGCTGAATAAATAAATGACATTGGACTCCAAGAGAGAAGGTAAAAGCTCTTCAATTTCCTTTTAAAAGGTCAACAGGATGAACTAAACAGGTGTTCAGCTGTGGTCTACTGTTCTTGTATAGAGCTGCATTAACTATTAACTACTTTAATGCAGGGGACAAATCCAGCAAAATAAAAATGTTCATTAACTACAATTTACACGTTCAATATAATAGCAATAGCTGTATTGAGCCCCACAGTGTGCATATGTGTGTTTGTATGTATGTGTATAGATTTTTTTCCTTAAAGTTGACATCACCAACTTTTGAATAAAGATCAATGGGAAAACACACTCTTTTTTTATTTGAGTGATATATTTAACTGAATATATTAAAAATGTTAAGTTTGAGTGAATACACCAAGAATAATTATTGAGATATTTCACTTTTTTCTCATGATGTGTATTCTAATAAAACACTCTGTTTTTGATATTTTAAAAAATATACCAGACAGAGCCAGAGGGATTGTGATTAAGGCACTTGCCAGAGGGATTGTGGTTAAGGCACTTGCCTTGCATGTGGCGAGACCCATTTTGATTTTTGGAACCTTACAGTTCCCAAGAAATGCTGAGAGCAATTCCTGAGTACCTCCAGGTGTGGCCTCAATCCCCTTCTACCGTACTCAAAATGTACTGACAGATTGAGAAATAGAGACACGGAAACAGCTTTCTGGCTGTGGACAGGAGGGAAAAGCTGAGTGGAAGCATGAGGATGGGGGCTGTGGGCTTCTTATCACTGGCTAATGGGAAAGAGACCCAGGATCTGTAGCACTGGCCAGGCCTGGATGCCAATCTTTCATAGTGATATCTTGCAATATTATGTCAATGGTCACACTGAAGTTACAAGTCAGGTATTGGGCCAGAGCGACAGTACAGTGGATGAGGTGCTTGTCTTATATGCTGCCAACCCAAATTCGATTCCCAGCATGCTGAGTTCTGCCAGGAGTGACTTGAGTGCAGAAAACAGGAGTAAGTCATGACCATAATTAGGCGTGGTCCAAAAAAACAAAAACAAAAACAAAAAGTCTGTTATTAATCACATCTCCAGCATCTTGAACTACTCCTTAGAGTCTGTCTTTCCAAACTCAAGGGGTGAAGGAAAAAGATGAGAAATGGAAGTAATGGGGGTACAGAGGTCAGGGACCTTGGATATATGGATCATGTGGGAGAGTGGTATGGATTATATAGCTAAAGCTTGGACTCAACAACACTGAAAACATAAGATCTAAACTACAACCACAGAACTTTGAATGGTGACTGTCAAAGTGGCGGGGATGAGGGGGAGTGGGGTGGGAGGGGCAGAGGCAGGAGGGTCCCCGGGAACACTGGTAGAGGGAAGTGGACAATGGTGGTGGAATTGGTGTTGCACCATTGTATGACTAAAACTCAATTATCTATAACTTTGTCAACCAAGGATCTTTAATTGAATAAAAAAATTTCAAGGAAATCTGTCTTTCAAATTTTTTTTTTATAAGTGACCTATTTTCTGTTGTTCTGATTATCAGGCTATAGTAGTTTGGGGAAATAAATTGGCAAGAAAAATGCTTGAGATGCATTAGAAAAGGCAGTCTCTAAACAAGTATCTAAAACAAACAAGAACACAATTTCTCGGAAAACTGAAGTAGTATATTAACCAACAGTAATATATTCGATACAAAGATTTAGTGCCAAACTGTCAGAAATTTAGGTAAAGTTGCTTGAAATTTCCTTGGTGGTTTTCATCAAAATTAACAAGTTATAAATCATTGTTATTTGACTAATTTCTTATTTTTATTTGGGGGGGGTCACACCTGGCAGTGGTCAGGTATTACTCCTGGGGCACACGGGACCATATGGGATGCTGGGAATATTTTTTTCTCTAGACCCTTGCCAGCACATATTGTTTCTGGCTTTTCATTTTTTTAATTATTTTTTAAAGTTTTATTAGTGAGACACCATGAGGCACAGTTGTAGAATTACAAATTTTTGTGCTTGGGTTTCAGTTATACAATGATCAAGTACCCATCCCTCCACCAGTGCCCATTTCCCACCACCACGGGTCCCAGTATCCCTCTCACCCCCCATCCCCCCATCCCACCCTGCCTCTGTGGCAGGGCATTCCCTTTTGTTCTCTCTCTCCTTTTGGGTGTTGTGGTTTACAAAAGAGGCATTGAGTGGCAACCATGTTTGGTCTATAGTCTACTTTCAGCATATTTTTAAAATTTCAATTCATTTTAAATGGAATAACAGTTACAAGGTTGTTCATGATTGGGTTTCAGTCATATAATGTTCCAATACGTGTCCCTTTACCAGTATACACTGCCCAACACCAATGTCCCTAGATTCTCTCCCGCCCCCTGCCCCTCGCCTCTATGGCAGGCACTTCTCTCTCTCCCCAACTCCTCTCTATGGGGATTATGATTTACAACATAGATACTAAAAGGTCATCATGTATGTATATCCCTCTACGTACTTTCAGCACTCAGTTCTTATCCAGAGTGATGTTTTCCATCTATTCTTGTCATACTGGCCCCTTTTCTATCTCCCGCCTCCAACACACACACTAGTTGCGGCAAGCTTCCAACCACTGACCAGACTTCCAGGGTGCCAGGATGGAATCTGGGTCGGCCACATTTAAGGCAAAAGCCCTACCTGCTGTATTATTGCTCTGGCCCGTGGTCTAATTTCTAAAACTTACTCTCCCAATCATGCCAAATTAAACCTTACTGATCAAACTTTTCACATGCATGAATATGAAAAGCAGAAAGCTGATTTGATTCAGAATATTTAACAAACAAACAAACACTGTCTTCCCGTTGTTCATCAATTTGCTCGAGCGGGCCCAGTAACGTCTCCATTTTGAGACTTGCTGTTACTGTGTTTGGCATATTGAATATGTCACGGGTAGCTTGCCAGGCTTTGCCGTGCAGGCGAGATACTCTCGGTAGCCTGCCGGGCTCTCTGAGAGGGGTGGAGAAATCGAAACCGGCTCGGCCGGGCTGGCTGTGTGCAAGGCAAACGCCCTACTGCTGTGCTAAATCTTTCTTAAATATTTAAATAGTTAAGTCCTGTCTCTTTCCTAGAGTGAAGATTTGAATTTTAGTACTTTAAGCTCTGATTAAAAACCAAAGCAAGCCAAGCCTTTTCCATGAAGTTAAGCAAAGAAACACCATGAGAGGCCTTTTGTTTCCCTCTAGCATTCTATAAGAAATGAAAAATTTGGGCATGAATGTGAAGCTAGGGCTACCTAGCACCAGAAGAGAGTTTTAAAGAGTCTTTTTCCCCCCTTTCCTGCTAAATCAGCATGAAGCTTGCCGATAAAGGCTATGCAGTAGATAAAAGCTCAGAGGAAAATAACTAGAAATATCGAAGTGGAACTAGATACGTCAAAAAGATGTGGGGTGTTTCATTAGACTCATAGGAACTGGCTGTCCGCCCAGGTCTCCTCGGCATTTACTGCTAGCAGCTGAAGGCTAGTGCAGACACAGGAAGCCATCTGCCACCACCAGCCCACCGCACATACCGGAAGTGCCTTCACGGAAAACACCCCCCTTCTTCCACAACCCCCTCCCCCCCTTCCCATTGCACATCTCAGAGGCATGGTCTCTGCTGGCCCCCAGTGTTCCCTGAGAGGTAGAGTGGACCTCCAGCTGCCCTCAGTGGGGACTAGCTTGCTAACCCTTTCACTGTGCCCTGATTTCTCAATCTTTTTTATTATGCCTCTCCCAGCATGGCCCGAGATCTCCTTGAAAATAAACCACACACATCCAAGTCCTAGTCTTCAGTTCCGCCTCTGGAGGAACTCAGAACCACAAACACTGACCTTTCACACAAGGGATTCAATATTGTGAGGCCGTTTCTCGAGCATGCAGTATCAAATAAGTCACCTGTTGCCAAGAGTGTGTTGGCAGATGTGACAATAATAAGCAACCATTAGAAGTGACTTAGAATCGCGGTAGGGAGAACTTAACATGATCAAAATGATAGATCAGATTTAGAACTAGAAATTAACACAGTATGGACACTTCCTAACAATTCATTGCCTTGAGTTGACTGAATCAAGAGCATCGGGAGGGTCTCAGTCAGACCTGAAGTCTGGGACACCTCAAAGCACTGCACAGTGACAACACTTTCTGTAGACTCCATTTTCTGGGCTGCCTCAATGCTCAGCCTCTCCTCCTAGTGCCCCCTCATGCTCCCATCCTAAAGCTCCCTCATCATTGAACTCTTGCCCTCAAGAGGAATATGTTGGGATCCTTTTTCAGCAAACTGACTCTGCTTATGGACAATCACAAGAAAAGTTAGGGTTCTCAGTAGCCTGCTTGACTCTCCAGAGAACAGATGGGGGTAGCATTTTGGTAACTAGGAACTGGGACACATGGGTGGGTCACATCTTCACAGTGGGCAGGAATGGGCAGGGATTTCAGATGCTCCAAAATAGTCTGGAGTCAGCACCCAGAACTGAAATAGGAGTTTGACTTCATTAAAATAATCTCAGCAGAAACCATTTCTTTTTCCAATAGTTTCAAGAGATCAATGATGAAGACGGGGACCCAGTCATTGCAATGCCATCCAATCTAACTCTCTAGAACCACACTCCCAATAAGTAGCTGTGAGCCTGTGAATGACAAATCTGCTTTGAGGCTGACAGCCTGTGAAAAATTGTCAAAAAGGGAAACATCACCCCGAGGCGTTAAAAACCCAGGCACTGAAAGGCTTGGAGGAGGCTGGAATTTGGGCCTCCAAATCTGCACCTGAGTTAGAGTCTCCTGTTCGTGAAGCAACAGCAGCTTGGTTCCAGAGCCTTCTGTCCTTTGCTCCAGCATAAGTGAGAAATGTTCAATACCTCTGATGGAGAGCTTCTCTTGAAGGGTTAGGATGACATCCTTGAAGAGAAAACAGCAATGACATGTGGTCAGCACTCAGGAAACTCTTCTGTCACATGAATAGACACAGAAAAGTGATCTCATGCCTGAAGCCTTCCCATGTTCCCATTATTTTCTGAAAACTTTAATATACCTTAATTTGCTTTTATAATTCATATTGCACTTGTCTTATTAAGGCCTCGTTAATAAACAAGATTGTACTATTTTTAAAAGTTATTTTGCCTTTTGGGCCACACCCAGAAGCAATCAAGGCTTACTCTTCTTTTTAAAATTTAAGCACTGTGATTTGCAAAGTTGTTCAGAACACAGTTGTTTCAGGCACTCAATGTTCCAACACCAATCCTACCACCAGTGTGACCTTCTGTCCACCAACGTGCAAAATCTCCCCTCCCTCAGGCCTACCCCCCTTAGCAGGGACATACCAAATTTACTTCAGATTTCTTGTTATGAAAAAATAGCAAATGGGATTATAAAAAAATCATATCACTAAAAGTCCCCTTGTGATTACTGCTATGTCTTACAAGGTGGCATTACTAAATTTATTCCCAGAGGATTTAATGAGCTGCCTATTGCTGGTTGAGTTTTTGAGTTATTGCTTCTGCTAATTGAACCTGGTGGGCTTCTTTGCAACTTTCTCCTCAAATTTGCTGTGCTCCTACCGCATTATTAGCACTGTGAAGTTCGGAGATATCACACATGTGGCCACGCACTCCAGAAACTGTGGAGCTGGGATGAGAAGACCCCAGAGTTCTCACCCTGGAGATTGCTCTACCTGGGATGATTCAGAGGCTTGGTGTCTTTTTGAGATTAGTTGTAGAGTTGGGATGTTTATATGCCAGGGAATGTTGGTGTGGGTGTGGGTTGTTGGGCCTTCTGGCAGGAGAAGAAATCTGCCCATTCCAAGAAGGTCCTAGAGTTCTCAGCCCTGAAACATGTCTCTCAGGGATGATTCAGAGCTTGGCATTTTTCCCCACCTTCCAATGTTATACCTATGGGAAATTCTGAAGTGGAGGGTTCCAGGAACCAAAAAGGTCTAGAAAGGTGATTTCCTTCTTTAACATTTTTCCTAGCCTCCCCATGACCTGTACCCTTCATGAACTCAGAACCAGGAGACTGGCAGCAGAAAGGGCTCACCTACCACATCCGGTTTTGACTTAGTAAGGACAGCAACACACAGCACCAGTACCCCCCCCCCCCCTTATTTTTTTATAAATGAAGAGGTGATGGTTAAACTACCTCTCTGCAAGGGGTCAGCTGGTGCCAGCTTCATGCCAAGCCAGGCCACTGTCCTTTTCTACAAACCTGTTTTAACTGGTTATACCAGCTTACTACTTGTGGTCTGAGGACGCTTTTCTGCTCCCCATCAGCAGAGTTATAATAGACATTGAGTGGCCCATAAAACCTAAATAATTTGCTTTCTACCCCTTGAGAGAAAAAGCAGGGTGCTTCCTGGCCTACTTTTCTTTAAGTGCATGTGGAAGTAGAAAGGAAGGTGGCAGTAGTCTGACTTCCAAGCCCAGTTCTGCTCTGCATCAACTACGAACCTTAAGGCAAATGATTTACCCTCTAAGTACCTTAGTTTCCTTATCTATAGAGTGGATATAATAATGTATCTGCCTTCAAAGAAATATAAGGACTGCACTAATACATGGACAACGTTCATTACAGCATATTTGACACAGAGTTGGGGCACTAGAGCAATATATGTGTGTGAGTTTTTATTTTAAATCCTTGGGGAAGATTTAAAAAAGAAAACCCGCAAGTCTTGTTAGCAATCCTTCAAAGGATTAAATACTTATGATCCAAAATGTGTTCCAGCCACAAACATGTTGGCTGTATGCAAAATGAATGTCCTCAACCACTACTGAACTTGAAATTTGTAAATGATCTTCCTTCAAGACAATTGGTGCCCAGATGCTACACAATTGCATAGAGCAGAGATTTTCAACCTGGAGCAATTTTGCCTTACAGTAACATTTGACAATTTCTGGAGACAATTCTGCTGTCAAAATGGGGTCATGGAAACTACTGGCATCAAGAGACGCTGGTAAGTATATTGCAATGCACAGAAGAGCCTCCAATCAGAGAATGATCTTGTCTAGAGTATCAATAGTGTGAAGATAAAGAAGTCCCGCCCAGCTCAAGAGTTTTCCTTGTGTTTTTGTGTTTAGTCTTCTCCGTAGGCCTATTTCAATTTCCTTAGACCTGTTTAAAATAAAGATCCACATACCACCCACCACCAAAAAGCACTTCGGAGAAATGCCTTGATTTTATTGAATTTCATTTAAAAAAAGTTCTCTGTTTCATAATTTTTGCTCAAGGTCCCAAAGAGAGAAGACAAAATCAAGCCTTTGTGTGGGAACACACACGTTAGAAAAGATTTGCCTGAATCACCAGAAAGGACAGTGGCAAAATCAGTATTAATAGTTTTTCCCCTATTGTGACTCTGCAGCAAGAACTTAGGCAAGTTTTATTAAACAGTGTCATATTTCTTTTATAACTATACTCTTTCTATTTTTCACCTACCAGCCGGTGTCTCTTGTGATAATAAGGCTGCTAGGTACACGATAAGATAACTTTAAATTGCTGCAAGCTCTGCATTGCTCCCTGTCTTTTCATTGCCTTCTGCAATCCTCAGGGAAATCAGACTTAGTTTAGTGTGAGTTCCTATAATAAAGAGGCCAGAGGGAATTCACAACAGGGCTGTCTTCTAAATTTATATTTATTTCTGCTAAGAAATGTACAGCCTGTATTTTCTTTGTCTATATTTTCAGGTGGGGGCTTGTGCCCTCTGGCCGCAAGCTTTTCTGATCATTTGATATCACAGAACAAGGTCATAGTGTCAGGGGAGCTATAATGATGCAACTCTATGGGTTACATTAGTGAATCAATTCTAGTCACGCCCTTTCATTTATATAATATCAGTTTATTAAAGGATTAATTTTGTCTAAAGAAAGATTTGACTCTGGATACTCTGTATTCCTGGCTCTTGGGTGACTTCTCTCTCTCTCTCTCTCTCTCTCTCTCTCTCTCTCTCTCTCTCTCTCTCTATTTCTCTCTCTCTCTCTCTCTTGCTTTTGGGTCATGCCCAGAGATGCACAGGAATTACTCCTGGCAGTGCTTGGAGGACCATATGGGATGCTGGGAATTGAAGCCAGGTTGGCCTCGTGCAAGGTAAGAGCCCTATCCACTTTGCTATCATTTCAGCCCCTCCTGGGTGACTTCTAAACCATTAGAGTAGCCCCCTGGTTGGAGTGACTTTGTCTACCTTGGGTCACACCAGGCAGTCTATGCTAACAATGTGATTTTTTTTAACATTGTAATTTTGAGTGAGTACCTTGGGACATTTGGTATCAATTGATTTTGGGAGGGGCTAGAGATAAAAGTCAGTCACACAGGTTATCAATATGTCTTTCAGATCAACCTCCAATAAAAACTCTAAGACTTGGTAAGTTTCCCAAGTGGGCAGTACTTGCTGCAAACTGTTGCCTACCAGTGCCAGGAGAGCAAGACAGCCTGCATAAGTCCACCAAGAGAGGGCAAAAGCAAGTCTTATGCCCCGCGAACATTTATTTATTTACTTACTTATTTTTATGGTGCTAGAGGCTGAACCCAGGGCCTCACACATCAAGGCAAGGGCTCCATCACTGGGCTACATACCTGCCGCCCGTCGTTGAGTTTAATCTGAATCCTTTTACTGCAGTAAATTATAACTGTGAGTATAATAACTTGCTGAAAAATTATTATATATTCTCAAGTGACTGGGTCACTTACTGAATAGAATTCACTTGGATTTTTCAGGAAGAGCCTTGTTTCCAAGTGAATCTAAGAGTGGTCTTGAGGACCTCTCAGACTTATCTAAGACTGCTTTCATGATACCCCAACAGAGTCAAGGAGTTGTAACAGAGATGAAATGATCCACAAAGCCTCAAATATTTATTCTCGAAGCTTCTCTGGAAAGTCTGTTGGCTCCTGATTAGTTTATCAATATTTAGAATAATATCTCACTAGAAATTGATTTTTGAGTAGGAATAAAGGAAAAGGAATTTTTTCAGTCATTTAAAATCATCAGTCTTGTACAAAGGAAGTTATTATTTCACCTGGAATGATTTAAGGATGATTTAGATGCTTCATCATTAATCTACTAATATTGTCTGCTCTATTACCTGCTAAATCACTACCTATTTAAAGCAATTCAAAACAAGCTGTTTGCTGGCATCATGACAATAAGAACGCGCAATGAGTGAGAAATACTTCTACTCCTAAGATTCATGACAACTGATTTTAAAAATCCCGAGAATTAGTAGTTGACTATTGCTAGACATTTTGAACGCTGAGCTGATCTTCATTTGATATATTATTGTGTGGATTGTCACTAGGTACTTTTTAAAACCTCAATAAAATCATTTTTACTGTGCCATATGAAGAAAGTCTATTTTAGGTTGATGGAACATTAGGGAACAATCAATTTCTGAGCATACTTTTGTCCAATAAAAAAAGACAATATGCAACTTTCTCCCCAGGAAGGAATCATAGGATTGTGTGCACGTGCGTGTATGTGGGAGGGGCATATGATTTGTTATAGATCATTAAATCTCACCTGTGGTCCTGATAGAATAGGATCACAATGTGACTCTTTGTTTTCACCCCTTCTCCTAAGAAATATGCTTCATTTCTGACTTTTAATGTGTTGTTTCCATTAAACTGGTTATAGCAATTAAAAGTACGCATTATCCTTACATTATTCTTCCCCTTGTTTTTGCTGGACATCGAAGTAGCAGATATTCAATTAACAGCTAACATCTTAATCTTCTTGGCGGCTGACATTGCTGAGAAATCATGCTGGCTTTGGGCAGGGTGCCAAGCCTTCTTGGGTGACAGTTATGCTATTTTAATTAATCTGTAGTTGCATTAAAAATGAGGAACCCTCATGTTTCCTGATATCATATAGCATATTGTCACGTGTGCACACATGCATACACAACAAAACCTTCATAGTTTAAGCCTTTTGTTACTAAGCATTCGCATGTTACTTTATTCAGTAGCTACAACAAAATCTCAGAAACAGAAATTTCTAAGCTATCACACCAGACTCCGAAGGGAGACTTTCACACTGTCTGTCCATGGCAGTTTCTGGGGACAGAGGGGAGTGGCTTCTCTTACCTTTATGGAGGTGCTGCAGTCAAAGCGAAATGATTTGGTCTGCCCATTTTCCAGATAGACTTTCAGAACATTTGGCATAAAAAGAAGTGAATTGTCCTTAACGGTTTCCTGTTTAACCCAAAAAAAGGGGACGGTGTAAATTAGTTTAACTAGAATTCTGGTCTCTGCAGTGAGACCTTATTCAAATCATAGCATAAGAATACAATCTTCAAAGTCACCCAAGGTATCCCTTTGGTGAAAGTGAGTTGTTTATTCTCAGAAATTTTTTTCTTTTCTGGCTGCAAATAACCCATTTGTTTTCAATAAAAGACATTTTCCTATCAGAAACAATCAGGTTAGTGTTCTTAAGTGTCTTAATTTCCACTGCAAATCACAATCATAGAAATAATTCCTTGTAGCTAAGCTATAGTGTTGGGGACCATTATCCCAGATTAGCAGAGCAGCATGTCTAGTGCAGAGTGAAGACCAGCGATGATGCTGTTTGCTGTGAAGTCTCCCCGTGCTTGACAAGGCCATGACAGTGACTCATAAGCACTGATGATTTTTCATAGGTAAACTTGTTTGACAGGGGAGTTTTTAACCCATTTAACGAATGACAAAAGAGGGAACGAGTTCATGTGCTAAAAGAGTAAATTCTAAGTCTCTAATAACAAAAATTTAGTAATACTTCAAACAGAGATGGCTGGAAACATGACCAGAAGAAAACAGAAGTAGGAAGAGAGGAAGGGAGTGGGGCAGGAATAAGGCCTGATGATTGAGTTTTGAGAATCCTTAGCGTAAGTTGTGTTACTCACTTGTAGTCGGTCAGAAAGTCACAGGGTTCAAGGGGAACTCAGTAACCATGATACCATCTACTGTTTGACAGATGAGCAAACTGATGGCATGGTACTCAGAGATTTGCTACTGTCACACTGTGTCCCAGAAATTCCCATCCAAAGGCTCCCCTAACACTCTCTGTGCCTTTCACTTCCAATTGTCCTGAGTTCCCTCCCCTCTTTCCTACTCCAGTGTATATTCCACATGACTTTCCTGCTTATCGACCTGCTGAATCCACAAGAAACAACACCAATGGGTCGGAAGCACAGAGAAGTAAGGGGATGAAGTTGTCCACAAAAGGCTGAAGGGGTCTCGTGGGCCTGAATGTCCCTTCCCACACCAGGAACTGTAAGGAGCCATGTTGCCACAGGGGCAACTATCAGCCCTTCCTCATATTCCATGCCTGCAAGAGCCTTTTTCTTCCCAGGGATGAAGTGATAGTTCCACAGAAGCTTCTAGATTCATCTTCTGTATAAATATGTAGGGACCAGTGGCCCAATCTCATGCTTGGAAGCTTGAGAAAGAAAGAAGATAAGCCTTTGGATAAGCTTTAAGAAGCTTCAGATAAGCTTCTGGGATACAGTGCTTCCTCCAACTGAAGTCTCCTTGAGCTTCTCACAACGAATAAAGACCTCTGAGGGATGGGAGCCACAGAAGAGAGCAGAACAGGCCATGCTATGTAAGGGGGGAGGGTTGGGGTGGGGATGGTGATAGGGACGATCAGGAAGAGAAACTGCTCACAGCACAGCACAGCTTTTGGTCCCTCACATATAAGCATTACAGTGGTTTGATGATTGACCTGCTGATTCCCTAAACTCCAAGTGGGAAAGAAGTAGGTCAGCTGGTTAGAGCTTGTAGATCTCGGAACACAAGAGTCTTGCCTAGGACGTTCAGGCATATACCTTCCAATCATAACCAGGGGCACCCTGGGGAAAGAGTTCGTGACCCGTAAGAAGGATGTTGTGGAGGACTCTTATCCTCCGAGTAGATTAACAACAACCACAACTACACTCAAAACCAAGTGACGAAAGTCTGGCGTTTTTCAAAGGTCCACAAATATTAGTGTTCTAGATGATAGCTTTGTAAAAATAAAAACATAATGACACACACCCACATACCTACACACCCACACACCCATACCCACACACGCATATAAAAAAAACCCTGAAAATAAAGTATCCTCTTGATGTTTGTATTATTCACTCTGAAGATTAGTTATGTGCTTGAGCAATCATGATTTCTATCAAGACCTATTGATGGAGACTGAGCAATATTTCTTCATTTCTGGTTGAATATAGGAAACTTTCCCATAATTTAAACTTCTTTGTCATTTTGATTACTTGAAAGCATAGAGTCTTTTGGTATAAGAAGAAACTCAGGGGAAACAACATAATGCCTTTATTGAAACAGATAAGGAAGAATGCTTGTCAGCAGAATGGTAAAAAAGAGGAGAAGGTGTCAAAGAGGCATATTTTACTCAATATAGGGCAGTGTTAGAGATTTCAAACCAATTTCTGTGCAAAGCAGTCAGGTCTCTAACACTAAAGGATTCAAGGAATAATGGACCACCACGATTCTGGAGGTGTTGCAGGAACTCAGGCACAGCCTAGTGATCTCCTGGGTTCTTTACAATCCTGAGATTTGGCATCTCTCTAAAATCCAACAACCATTTCCAGCCCAATCATCCTATGGGATACTATCTTTACTGACTCTGACCCACATGTAGGTAACTTTCAACTCACCGACACTTGGCCATTGATGATGACCTCCTCGGAGAAGCGCACTTTGACTGGATTGGACTTTAATCTTGCCTTCTTTGCAGCACTAATAAATGCTGATTTAGGAGACTAGAAAATAGAAAACATTGGAGCTGATTATTGGCAGTGTAATGCAAATCTTATAATGATTGTTTTCCATCCTCATTGACCCACAGTTTGCTAAAAACTAAAATGTTGGCTGCGCGCCCTAGCCAAGATGAAACAAGGATGTAGTTGAAACCCTCTCTGTCAAGCTCATAAAGTAGTTTGATTTAGCTACTAGATCAGAACCTAAAGGAACATAGCCCATATTCTTATTAAGCATGTCCCCAAATGTCTGTTTGACTGTATTTTAAAATTTAGTCTTCTTTTCATTTTGGGGAGGGTTTACCCTAGCAGTGCTCAGGGGCTCTATCCTGGCTCTATGATCATTGATCCTGGCAGTGCTGGGGATCAAACCCGAGTCTTCTGGATGCAAATCACGCATTTCAATCCATCAAGCTATCTCTCTGACTTTTATGTTTTGACAGTTGTGAGACCACACCAGACCCGGAGCAACCAGTGGTGCTCAGGAGACCACTCAGCCCTGGAGACGAAAAGCATAGCCTGTGGTCTATGAGTTGAGTCATAGCCCCAGCCTCCTAAGGATCTTTTCAGATAATCATTATGAAAAGATGAAACCCAGCTTTTACTAAAGATCTTAGAGCACAATGTGGAAAGTGAGAGGAGACCAAATGTAACATTGCATTTATGATGAGTTGATCATTAATTAGCATTTTTAGTGAAGCAAAAAGTTTTAATGGAAGAAATTTAGAGAGAGGTGAGGGAGACAGAGATATATATGCTCTAGAGAGAACATGGGCTCCTCTAGAGTGGAAAAAATGCCCATTACTTAGCATTTTAATGAGATGGACAACAGCCACTGATAGTCCTAAAGTGATCGCTAACATTTTAGATTTAGATACCATTTAGCTACCATTGCTACTCACGTTAAAGGTACATGGGCATGAGGGCAGATAAGTACACACATGCGTACATGTGATTGTAAGCAAGAAAGCACCCATAACCTTATGTGCCCCAAACCTGAGTTTCAGACACTTGCTAGTAATCTGTGACTCTGTGATATTATTTGGAAGGGTAGAGGGAGATCCTTGCTTACTATTAAAAGATGACTTTATATTCTGCTTCTTTGGACTTTAAGATCCTCTCTTATTTGAAGGAGGGACTGAGTGACTTGGTTCTTTTTCCTTAGAAAACACAACGGGGAAAACTGAATCTTAGAAAACTGAGATCCAGGGACATGCACCCTTTTCTGGATGATTTTGGTAATTTTACTTCATGTGAGAATTAAGCTTGTGCGATAATTTTCATGCAGCCCTAGGAAGGTAGGATGATTAGATTGAGTAGGTAACTACTATGTTGCAGATATCATTTGTTCATTTTCAAAAGAAAGGCATTTTCTGTTGAACACAATATAGAAGCAAATATTTTATTTGGATCATATATTATTTTAGGCATTCAGGAATCAATTATTAGCAGTTGCATATGGTTCAATTTAATGTTTTTTTTTTACTATTTAAGAGATTGAGGCTGCTGTATAGTAAATTCTAGTAACTAATTTTCTATTCAACACAAAGGCTCCACCTTTATTCCATTAATTTCAAGGCACAGAAGCCAACTCAGGTATTCCATACTTTGAATTTCGAATAAAATGAAAAGAATTCCCATTCTTATAAAAAATATACTTCAGATCAATTAAAGAATAATTCATTGGGATCCACAAGATGTGCTATGCCCATACAATGGGTTAGCTTCAATCATAAAAAGTAATGGAATTCTGATACACGTGGCAACATAGATGAAACTTGAAAACATATTGAATGAAAGAAACTAGACACAAAGTGTCCCGTATTACTTGATTCCATTTAGATGAAATGTCAAGAATAGACAAATTCATAACCACTTTATGGATAACAGGCATCCTTTTGGGAAGATGAAGAAGTTTTTTTAATGAGATAGTTGTAATGTTTGCACAAACTTGTAGATGTATTTGATGTTCCAGAACTGTACTTTGAAATTATGAGAACAAAACTGAGGTTACTAAGGGAGGAAGGAAAAACAGGGCAGATAATATTAAGACAACTTAAAAACAAACATTTACATATAAAAAGGTAAATTATGAGTATTTTGCTATACTAAAAAAATCACAGTTGGAAAAACCATGCCAAAACAGGGGTATGGTAGACCTTTATGGCCTTAAGAACAGGATAACTGGCATTTCAAAGGTTTCGCCTCCAGAACTTAAGTCCCTGCACAGACATAGGACGTTCCAAGAGATTGGCTGCCCTCTTACGATTCCAAAATAACATCACCACCACCCCCCTGAAGTGTTTGAAAGGCTGCTCCTCAAAACACAACAGCTTTGAACATGCTTGATGTGCTGTTTAGAGCCAAACTGATGTGACGTGGTGTTTTCATCAGGATCTCTAATTCTGGGCCAAGATGAGGAATGATTAACGAACAAATCATACAGCAGTGAGTTCATTTGCTTTTGATATGCCATTTTTTTAGCTGAAGGGAAAACATTATTCTCCTTTAATGATCTTAAGCTGGCGATATTTACATTGGCACAATGAGCTTCACACAAGTGAAGCGGCTGTAATAAAGCTACCGGGAACAGACACTACTAATTAGACGAGACAGTTGAACGCTGGTGCGCCCGCTTCTCCGGCACTGCTGGCGGTGAAGGATTTTACTTGTACTCAGTGAACCAGCTACTGAGGTTTATTCTATGTATCTGGATTTCTTTTTCTTTTGTTTGGTTTTGGGGTCACATCCATCGGTCAGGACTTACTCTCGGCTTTACACTCAAAGAATACTCTTGACCAGCTCGGTGGAACACATGGTGCTGGGGATTGAACCCGGATCAGTTGTGAGCAAGGCAAGTGCCCCATCTGCTGTACTGTGTCACTCTGGCCCAATGTAACTGAATTTCTAAATGTCATATTTTACCATGTCTTTCCACAATGCTCTATACAATTCATTCTTTGCCTTGATAAAAAAAAGTAACTTTTTTTTTTTTTGCTTTTTGGTGCACACCCGGTGATGCACAGGGGTTACTTCTGGATCCTGCACTCAGAAGTAATTTCTAGCGGTGCTTGGGGGACCATATGGGATGTTGGGAATCGAACCCGGGTGCGCTGCGTGCAAGGCAAACGCCCTTCCCGCTGTGCTATTCCTCCAGCCCCCAAAACCTACATTTTTGGATTCACATCATTTGATGTATAAACTTAGAATGTGCTGGTGCTCTCAAACTTAATTGACTTACTTCCTTCTCAAAAGAAATTACTCAGTGCTCTCCTCCTCAGAAGCTCCCAATGGTACCCGATGCTCTTGATCCCCTATTCCCTTGATCTTTTTAACGCTCCCAAAGGGGGGCAGTTTTTAGCATTCACTTGGAAAAGACTGTCCCCATGGAAATGTATAAAATTATCTGCTCCTAAGTAACTACATATAACAGAACCTGCCAAGTTCTGGGTCTGATTCTCTCTTCTTTAGGCAGCTAAACCAGCTGCATAAAGCTGGTTCAACTCATTCCTTTATTGATTTACCATGCCCCAGTGACCATGGTAATCTTGGGAAGCCAGAAGCTAGAGAGTCATGGAGGTTAAGCACATATTATTTTAGACATAATTTGAAGTCAACGGACGGGATAAAAGTCTAACTGAAAATTTAAAAAAGTACATTTTTCTTACTCTAGATCTGTCACTAGTTCCTAAAATGGACAAACATTTTAGAAATTACTCTGGGTGTTGGAAGTATAGTATAAGGGACAAAGGCTCTAGCTATGCATGATGCTGGCCTTGGATAGAAATCCGGCATTTCACAAGGTCCCCCAAACATCACCAGCAGTGACACCTGACCACAGAGCCAGAGTAAGCTCTGAATACTGCCAGGTGTGGTCTGAATCCCGCCATTACTTCCTGACAATAAAAACATAAGCGCTCCAATCCTGAATCTTACTAAATTAGAATCAATCACTTCTTCCTCTGGCTGTAGTTACTTCGGGTACCTAGGATATGGGAAGCAATCAGGACTGAGTTGGAACACATTCCTTTCTGGCTCAAAAATAATAAAACATCCTCCCAAATCAGAGAAATTAATTCCTAACAACCTTCAGAACTTAGGTACAGATTCCAAGCATTTCATATCCTTTGGTGGAAATTACAATTAATTATCATTTAGAATAATCAGAGTCTTCTGCTGTTAATTTTAAGATTAGAAATCCTCTAATCAACTCCGGCACCACTCTCCAAACTGACTGTTGCTAAGTTGGCACAATAGACGTGTGACATGTGCCTGATGATTTCTGATGCTCTTAAAAGTCACCAGAACATAGCTTGAAAAAAAATTATCCAGTAGGATTCATTTCTGAAACTCAAGCATGAAGTCTTGGAGTTTCAGTCTTTTTTTTTTTAATTTTTATTAGTGAGACACGATGAGGTACAGTTGTAGACTTACAAATTTTGTGCTTCGGTTTCAATTATACAATGATCAAATATCCATCCCTCCACCATGCCCATTTCCCACTACCACGGGTTCCAGTATCCCTCCCACCCCCCCATCACACCCTGTGTCTGTGGAAGAGCATTCCCTTTTCTCTCTCTCCTTTTGGGTGTTGTGTTTTGCATAAGAGGCATTGAGTGGCAATCATGTTTGGTCTATAGTCTACTTTCGGCATGCTTCTCTCATCCTGGGAGGATCCTCCCAACACCCTTTATTTGGTGCTCCCTTCTCTATCTGAGCTCCCTTTTCCCCTAGCATATGTGGCTGGCCTCCAAGCCATGGAGCAAAATTCCTGGTACTAATCTCGGCCACTCTTGGGTGTTAGTCTCCCATTTTGTTGCTTTATGTTCCCCAGATGAATGCAATCTTTCTATGTCTATCCCTCTCTTTCTGACTCATTTCGCTTATCATGACACTTTCCATGTAGTACCACTTGTATGTAAATTTCCTGATTTCATCTTTTCTTAACCACTACATAGTATGGAGTTGCAGTCTTTAGCTCTCCAGTGCTACCTGTGTCTCATAAGATAAGTACTGGTAAGGACACACTAGCTCGCAGCTATCACTGGTTGAATTAGCTGGGAATTCTCTCTTTTCCTTCAAACCCTACCCAAAGCAGACCTGAAGACAAATACAAATAGGTAGTTGACCTGGGAGGTGAAGCAAAGGCAGGTGAGGGGGGGTGAGGAGGGAGACAAGGGGAGGAGTAAGCGAATAAAGCATTTGCAGGTGAGTTAGCACCACTACAAACAACTGGAGCTCAGCCCAGAGGAATCATGGGAAAACATGGCAGACCTGAGGCCCCATTGTTAGATTGTCCAAGGAAGAGAGCAAGCTGGGGGATCTTTCTCACTGTCAATTAGGCCATTGATCTGAGACTGATCAGTCCTGAGCACATCCTGCCTCCTCTGTAAGCATGTTCCTGTGACTACTAAAAGTACACAGGCATACAGTCTGTGTTCTCGGTTATAAATTCTGCTGAAATTCTCAGCATGACATGGGCCATGGGACTATGGTCTAGACTCTAACAACATCGCCACACCAGAGCTTCTGCTGCACTAAGGAACGTGCAACCTCCTCTGAGAGTGACTTAACTCGCCATCCACTGAATTGGTGTTGCATGAAGGGAGGTTAAAAAATTCTTAAAATACTCTGTCTAAGCTGAGGTTGACTTGAAAGTTCTGGAAGGTCTAGACTTGAGAACCGAAGGAGGGAAGATGAAAAGGGCTGGCCAAGAAAGACATTTAGTTTATAAAGATAATGGCACAAGGAAAGAGAGTGTGTTAAGGCAAAATCACTAAAATTCATAAGTAACCTCCTACAAATCCATCCTGAGGAAATACTACTAGATATGGTTAAAAATTGATACACCAAACTATGCTTTGCAGAATTATTTATAACAGAAAAACATTAAAGCTAGTATCAAGAGCTCAATGATATGGGATAGCTTAAGAAATCTTGACTTAATATCATGTTTTACAGCACTTTAAGTGATGTTTATAAAGGATTCTTTATGGCACAGGAAAACAATTATGATAGTCTAAGTGAAGGAAGCAGAGTAAGAGTGTATGTGCAATATGGTCTCAACTACTGACAAGGCAGAAAATAAAACACTGGGACGAAATGGGCTGAATGTTTACACTGGTTATCTCTGAAGAAAAGTTTGCTGACATATATTTTTCTGATTTTGTACTTCCTTCTATAGGTCCACCACTCATTTTTCTAAAAAGAAAAATGGTGGAAGGAGATAAATAAATAATCATCCTCCCAGGATGGGAGATGCATGCTAAAAGTAGACTATAGACCTAATATGATTGCCACTCAATGCCTCTTTTGCAAACCACAGCACCCAAAAGGAGAGAGAGAACAAAAGGGAATGCCCTGCCACAGGGGTGAGGTAGGATGGGGGGGAGAAGGAGGGTGGGAGGGATACTGGGATCATTGGTGGTGTAGAATGGGCACTGGTGGAGGGATGGGTACTCGATCATTGTATAACTGAAATCCAAGCACAAAAATTTTTAAGTCTACAACTGTACCTCATGGTGTTTCACTAATAAAAATTTAAAAAAAGAAAATAGATTAGTAAAATATTTAATTTGTGAAAAAAATATCAAGGCTGCAGCTTATCAAGAATTCTTTCTTTGGGGCTGGAGCGATAGCACAGTGGGTAGGGCGTTTGCCTTGCACGCAGCCAACCTGGGTTCGAATCCCAGTGTCCCATATGGTCCCCTGAGCACCGCCAGGAGTACTTCCTGAGTGCAGAGCCAGGGTAACCCCTGTGCATCACCGGGTGTGACCCAAAAAGCAAAAAAGAGAGAGAGAGAATTCTTTCTTTTCTGAAAAAAAATTCTTTCTTATCAAAGAATTTCAGGGTCCTTAGATTGTCCTCCAAAGGGCCCTTAACACGTGTCTCATCAGAGAAGGTCATTCTGGGTTGGGGGTAGGTACACAGAGTATCCAAGAAGACCTAAACAGTGTGTTTTTGTCTTTTTGTCAGACTATATTATGCAAAATAAATACTACCAAAAAGTGCTGGCTGGTACACTGCAAATAAATTTAAAAGCTCATTTTAATTATCTAATAAAACTGGAATTTATGGATTTTCTTTTGGTCTGGTGGGTCATCTATTTCTGTGTCAATCTAATTGCCAAGAGTGTAATTAGCAAAGAAAGGAAACCCAATAATTTCTCCAAAAGCAACTTGCTTATAGGAAAATCCAGATTCAACTATGTAAGTAAAAATTTGCAGTCTCCTCTCTCCATGGTGTTTTCTTTGCTACTTTGGACTGGATTAGGAAGGGATGATGTTAACAGACGTGGTAGAAGTCTTCTCAGACTGGATTGCAGGGAAGGACGCACAACTCGGGGTATTTTTGAAAGATCGCTGAATTTCAGGCTTAGAATGGGTGAGTTTTATGGCATGCAAATTATATGATGATATAGTGGTTTTAGGAATCCTGGGATTGAAGTTGGTAGGATTTTAATCAATACACCCTCCTGACCAAGGCTGCTTAAATTAAATTCTGATGGCTAGATCTTTTCCAATAACTACCTGTCATAGGTCTCTCTGAAATGTCCAGTCTTCTACTAAATTACTGAGATAGGGAGAAGAATACAATTATGTTTCACCCTCACATAATGAGCTATTTCCACGGGGCTTATGAGTCTTTTGGTTTCTGCAGTGCTGGGAGCTAAAATCTAAGGCCTGGCACAGGGAGGCAGGCAGCTTCCACTGAGTTACATCCCTGGGCTCCCAGCTTGTGATTTAAAAAACGTGGACTTTTGTGTCATTTCCAAATGTGAGTCACAGAAGACGGAACCATGGATTTTGATGCTATTTAGAAACTGAACTACTTCTTTTCTGTCTAATACGTGTGTCTGCTTTTACAGAGGAAAAGATACAACTAATTGCGCGTTTTAAACTTGTACTGTAGTGCAGGCTATTTTTTCTCTGCTGTTATTCATCTCTGTTTCCTTGTAGCAGGAGGAAACCGGAAGTCAGAGATCAGGGCCAGGCACTGGACACTTACAGGGTAAGGCTGAATGACAGTGAGGAGTATCGATTCCTTGCAGCTTCTGGAAGAAAGAAAAAACAAAGATTCATGAAATACACAGAACCTGGACCCTAACCACGATAACATTCTTTTGAGATGAAAGGTGTGATGGCTTGGTGACTATTTCTTGAACTTCCTGGGAAGAGTAAATCAAAAGCTCGGAACTATGCTTTCAGACCACAGAGAAAAACCAAACTCAGCCTACAGCAGAGGAACAACCAACCAGCCGAGATCTGGCCATGTGGCTTACACTGTGTGGTTTTACCTATGCTGCTGAACACAATAAAAGGGGATGTTTTAGAAGATTCCCTCATCAAACAGTATCTTTGGTTCTTTTTTTTTCAATTTTCTGGGATGATTCCCCCCATCCTGACTTTATTATATATTTTAGCTGTTTACAGATGTCTGTAAAAGGACTGTTTGTTTTGTTTTGTTTTTAAGTTACCAACACATGGACCATTATTATCTCAGCTCAGCATTATGACAGAGAAATGACATTGTCAGTTTTTATGTTAAAACAGGCCCCCGGTAGGCTAAGTACATGGTTATATCTACGATAGGACCTTGTTAATTGCTTCAGACAGGCCCTCACGGGAAATGCTGATCACAATAGGCAACAAGTTGTAGCTGAAAGCAGAGCAATATATTATAATGGTTTATCTATTTTGCACCAAGGAACCCAAACCTTTCAAAGAACCCAAGCCCTTGGGGGAGAAATCATATAGGTTGCAATCGTTTTTCTTCCTCCATTCCTTTCTTTTTTTTTTAAAATCATGAATAAGAAAGAGAAAGGTCAGTTAGCACATTACTGAAAGAGGCTGACTTTTATGCACGAAGTTGTAATTAATTACCTGCCTCAAAGATTCATTGCCCAAATGAATAAAGGATGTGGGTCGCTTGCAGGGCTGCTCTCTTGATGAGGCTAGTACAAATCATGTATGTGGCTCTGTTTGGTGACTTGGCCTGTTCATGTCACAGGATCGTCCCCTGTTTTGTGATTGGTCTCAGTGGTGGTGGGGGTAGGCCCTGAGGTAAGGAGTGGGCTAGGGAAGGAGAGATATCAGTGGTACAGGGAAAGGAAGAAGCAGAAGGTTCTGGATGGTGCTAGTGGGGGGGGTCGTGGCAGTTGACTGTTGATGGTGGCCCATCTTCTCTCACAAGCCAGTTGCTGAGGCTTGGCAGGGAACCCCCACCCAAACTGGAGGGAATAGTATTGTAATATGGAATAACAGAGTGGCCATGTGACCCAATGAGAATTCAGAGGAGGAGCTAAACCATCCTGTATGGCTGGTGTGTAGTGGTTGAGGGCAGCAGCAATCTGGCAAGAGTTAACAAATTTCAGTGTCACAAACACTATGACCCACCCATACCACTCTGGTTTCTATCATTGATGGATACCGGCACTAGCCTTTTTAAAGGGAATGTACCCGAGGATACTGCCCACAACAAAAGGTGTGGAGACGGTGCGGTGTCTATTGCCAGGAAAGTGACTTTGTGAATGTGCGGCTTTGCATTGTGGAAGGAAGAATCAGTAGTTTCCTTATGTGTAATGATGAGGATGAACATTAAAGCAGTGCAAGAGACAGGATAAAATATATAATATAGGTGTCGGAGAAATAGTGCAGTAAGGCAGTTGCCTTGCACGAAGCCATCTTGGGTTTGATCTTTGGCACCACACATAGACCCCAGCCCTGCCAGAAGAGATTCCTGAGCACAGATCAAGAAGTAAACCCTGAGCACAACCAGGTATGGTTCCCCAAACAAACAAACAAACAAATATATATATATATATATATATAATGCAATACATTTACAAATATTCACACAATGTGTGCATGAAACCACAACACATGTTCAGAAGAATGCAACAAAAATGTCAGGATACACATTAGACATATTGAAAAATTTTCTCTTTGGGGGATGGAAGAAAATAAGAGCATGACCAAATCAAGCCAGAGCAGGGTCTTGCATAGTTCTACGATGATAACTATTTGTACCATGAATTGATGACTTTGATAATTCAATTCTCTGAACCTGTGGGTTTTTTTAAACAAATCTTGATGAAGTATGAGGAAAGTTGGGTTCCTCCTATGTCAGCAAACTTACAAACTGTTTAAGAGAGTCTTGGAAATCTCACATGGTCACCAAGACCATGAAGAAACAGCCTCCCAACAATCCTACCACACCAACTCCCTTGCCCTGGGTGGGTTGAACACTGGGTTCTCTATTTACCATGTGGATTGCTCCTTAAGAAGAACAGATATGTAGAAAGAAACAAACAGAGGTAAAGTATGGCTTTTTACCACTCAATAAAGTTTTCTTGTTCATAGAAAATAAGAAACATTCATCATATTACAAGGGAAGGAGAGCATTTGTGAGTGTGGCAGCTAAGCAAACTGACCTTCCAGTGTACTCTGCCCAGTCTGCTTCCAGAACCCTCTGGAGCAGGTGCTGGATCCTTGGACCACATGCTTTGAGCACAGCTGATTGGACCTGAGTACCTGAATAAGCTCAGAGTTTCTCTCTACAGAATCAGAACTAAGAGACACAGATGAGGATAGTTGGGAGCCAAGTCCCAAAGAAGGCTGAATGAGAGGAAACCTTACATACTCTTACTTTTTAAGAAGGCTCCATACTGTTTTCCACAGTGTGAATGAGACAATATTCTCACCATCAGTGAAGAGAGGTCCACTTACACCACATTCCCACCAACACTTTCAGGTCTTTTTGTTGTAGGTAGGCCATTCCCACAGGGGGGAAATGATCTCTCATTGTCACTCAATTGACATTTCCCTGGTGATAGGTAATGATGAGTACTTTTTCATCTGCCTCTTTGCCATTTTTATGTCTTCTTTGAGGATGGATGTGTTCACTTCCTTTCCCTACTTTTTGAATGGGGTTTTCCATATTATAATTAAACTATGATATTAAAAATGTCTAAAAATTGGCTGAGATACCAATATTAATATTTCACAAAGCAAAGGGGGGAGGTAGGTGATAGTACAGCAGGTTGGGCACTTGTCTTGCATGTGACTGACCTGGGTTCAATTCCTGACATCCCACACCCAGGTGAGATCCCTCTGTGTGCACAGAGCCAGAAGTAAGCCTGGAGCACTGTTGGTTGTGGCTCCCAACACCCACCCCCACCAAATGGAGGAAAGGTCACAGATACCAGTGCTCTCTAAGCAGTCCTGGTTCCACCGTTCCTGAGGACTGCTTGTTCACCATGCAGTTAAGACATATGATGATTGATGTAAAATGTCTGTGTATAATATCTATCATCAGTTCTAGGAACGGGCTTGTTTTTTACCTATAAGTACTTAATTATCACCTGCCAGACAAGAAGAATTAAGTTCATGGTGAATTGTGTCCCTTAGGATTCCTAACTCAGTTGTAGGAGAGTAAAAAGATCAAAACTGTCTGTGTTCATAGGCTACAGGCTGCTAAGATGATTGAGACAGATTCAACTGAAGCTTCATGCCAATAGATGTCAATCACTGCCATACAGCAAAGCAGGGTGCTGCCAGGATTTCAACCAAGTTACTGAAAACCAGAATTTGAGACCCATCGCCCCTATCTTCTTTGGAGTCTGATGCATAGCTTAGCACTATAGCACTGTACTCCTGTTGTTCATAGATTTGCTCGAGCGGGCCCAGTAACATCTCCATTGTGAGACTTGTTACTGTGTTTGGCATATTGAATACGTCATGGGTAGCTTGGCAGGCTTTGCTGTATGGGCGAGATACTCTCAGTAGCTTGCTGGGCTCTCCAAGAGGGGTGGAGGAATTGAACCTGGCTCGGCCAGGCTGGCCACGCGCAAGGCAAATGCCCTACCACTCTGATATTGCTCTGCCTGACACATAGCTTAAATTTAAAAAAATATGGCAGCAGGTAAAGGCCAGCAGAAGCAGCATATGTCCAAAGAGCAGACAACATTTGTGAAACCTCTCTCCTTCCACAGAAACAGGCTCAAAGCATGAAATTCCAGGGGACAACATCTGGAAGACACAGTAGAAATGGTGCCCTGCAGTCATTTCAAGAAGGCTTCTTGCTCATCTGAGCTTCTTCCAGGCCAACAGGTCTTATTAGAAACTTGTTCAACTAAGAAGCGTAGGATGAGCCTGCCTTGAGTTCTGTTTGAGTCAACTGCAGTTGTAGCAACCCAATGGAGAATTCTCCCAGGGATCCTCAAACATGCCCACAAGGGAAAAGTCAGGCTTCATTATTTCCCATGGATAGAGAAAACCAACTGCCAGGTCAAATGACATGGATGCCAATCAAGAGAGTACGTTCCTGCCTTTTGCCTCACTGTCCTGACTTCTTTTCAACGTGGAAGGAGTCAAAGCTAGAGGCCAATGTTGGAGAAGGCTCCTTAACTGACTGTACTCTTCTGAGGCTAGAAACCAGGGCAAAGGATCTTTGTGGAGTTGGTAGCTTAAATTGTTACATGGCAACTGAACGTTTTATTTCAGATTATAGATTCTGATCACACACGTACAAGTAACTGAAGAAATTTTCTGAGCCTGCCTGAGATTTTTGTTGAGGGCTAAGGAAGAACTGGGTGGGCCCTGGAAAGCTGTTATGAGTAGACAGTGGGGAACGGAAACACATTGTGCCCTTTGAGACCCACTTGCTATGCTAACCCCAAGTAATATTTGTTTAAACACACTTCAACAGATAATATTCACTGAGTCAAAGTAATCCTTGGCCAAGAGAATGAGTGCTTAGAGTCCTAAGAAGAAGTAATCAAAAGGAGTCCAAAAATGAGGGATACGAGGTAGTGGGGTGGGAGAAACAAATGAACACAAAGGACTGAAAAAATGCTAATTTTCTCTAGAGCAGCTCTCAGTGACACCGTATTTGTTCATTTCTAGAAAGGGAAGTGGCTATTCACATCTCCAATACAATAGTGGTTACGAACTGACAAGCCCCTTAGTGAAGTGCTCTTGTTACTCATTACAGATGCTAACCATCACAGACACTATATCAGCTTCTGATTACTGCTATAATAAATTACCAAACCTTTGTTGCTAAAAATAAAACCCTATTTTCTTAAGAGTTGTGGAGGTCAAAATTCTGAAATGTCCTCACCTGGCTAAAATCCAGGTGTCAAGAGGGTTGCATTTATTCTGAAACTCGTTCTAGCTTTTAGAAGCCTTCTCTATTCCTTGATTCATGGCCTCTACTATCATCAAAACCAACAACTATCATCAAATTTCTCTGACTCTCCTGCTTTCTTCTGTCGCTTGAAAAGACCCTAGTGATTATACTGAGTCCTCCTTGATAATCCAGTAAAATTGATCCATTCTTGACAGAAACATGTCTGTAAACTCACAGATTCTGGAGATTAGGATGTTGGCATCTTTGAGGGGTAATTATTCTTCCTTGCATGGATAACAGCTTTATTACTCATCTAGCGTTTCATAACAAATTACCAACAACTTAATGACTTAACACCATACACATTTTTTTGTGAAGCCAGATAGTTTTAAATGAAACTTACTTCGAAAGATGCAGTATGTGTGTATGTGTGTGTGTGTGTGCGTGTTCACACACATGCAAGAAGGAAGTATGTGTTCAAGAGAGAACACAAAATTGAAAGAGCAAGTAAGTAAACAAGCGAGATACATGTTCAAGGGAGACCTTAGGCTTGAAGAGCAGGCCCACACACTTTGGAAAGAATCTTGTATCTTCTATGAGTTGGAGACATGAGCATGGATCAACTTTTTCAAGATTTCTCATGAGACTATAATCAGTGTTGGGCAGAAATCCAGGATAGAGTGCTATCTGAAAGCTCAGCTGGGAAGAATCTACTTCCAAGCACACTTCTATGGTTATTCACAGGTCTAAATTTCTTTGGAGGCTATTGAACCAAGGGTCTCAGTTTCACGTAGGCCTTCCTTTGCTAGAAGTCACCCTCAGTTCCTTGATATACAGGCCTTCCCAACAAGGCAACTTGCTTTATCAAAACAAGCAAGGGAGAGAGTTTGTTAGCAAGCTGGAAGTTACTGCCAGCTGTCACAAAACCACAGAGGTAGCATCCTGTCACTGTTGCTATATTCTATGATCTAGACGTATACCTATGATCTAGAAGTATACCTATATGGGAAAGTAGAGGTGAATATATAAAGCTGTGATATCAGGAAGCAGGGACTATTGGTTTTATTGGAACCAATCTAAAATTGAGGGCCATCTTAGATTCTGTCTGCCACAAAGAGAGAGTTATAACCAAGTATCACTAAAGCACTTAGAGACTGCTTTCACCCATGACTTCACCTCACACAGAAAAATTTTCTTCTCTCAAGAATGTCAGGAAGAGGGGCTGGAATGATATCACAGCACGTAGGGCATTTGCCTTGACTGTGGCTGATCTGGGTTCGGTCTCCAGTATCTCATACGGTCCCGCAAGCACTGCCAGGACTAATTCCTGAGTGCAGAGCTAGGAGTAACCCCTGTGTATCGCTGGGTGTGACCCCAAAAGTTAAAAAAACAAAGAATGTTGGGAAGAACATAGTAGAAAAGAACTTGATGGGGACAGTAAGAGGATGAGGGAGGGAAGTAATGGGGAATCAGGGATCAGGGGTCTGAAGCACATTGGTAATGTGGATAAGAGGTAAAGCTATATAAAGCTATATACCCAAACCACAGGGTCAACAACATGGAAAACATGAATTCAAACTACAACAACCCAGCTTTATAATGTGCCTGTCAAGGTGGCAGGTTGTGGGGGTGCCGGTGAGGGTGAGGATGAGCAGGGGGTGGGGGGAAAAGGGAACTTGAGAATACTCTTGAAGGGAAGTTATCACTGGTGGTGGGATTGGTGCTAGAATATTATATGCCTAAAACTCAACTATCAATAAAAAATTAAAAAGAATGTCAGGAAAAAGCACTGCACATATTGTTAAATTTAAAGTGTTAAACATTTTTCAAAATAGTTCCATTATATTTACGGCATTAAAGTCTTTGTGTCTATAGTGTTTCTCTGTATCCTATCTGAAATATAACCTAGATTGATTTTAATTTTACCACTTAATGAATAAATGAAGCTATGTGAGTCGAAATATAATAATCCAATATGTTATTTATCATTGTGACTGGGGATGACACGCTTTTCCTCAGCTTTCTCTCGTCTATAAATACTTAATTATAACCTGCCTGACAAGAAGAATAAACTCCGTAATGTTTAGGTCCCTTAGGATTCCTAACCCTAAGATGCTAGGAGGAAAAAAAGATCGAAGACATTTTCAACAGAAATATTAGAATCAAAATTGGAAGATGCCACATTCAAGTAATCAGATAATGTCACTTTATGAAGCCTTAAAAGAGAGATGTTAACAAATTCAGTTAGAAGTACATTTAGAGAAATATTATTTCATAAGAGATTCCAAGTGAATTTTTTCACTTCTGATGAATAATTTCAAATTGCAGCACCAACTTTCTAAAGTGGCTGAATTTCTTAAAATACCATTTTCAGGATCCAGGGACATGGCTCAGTGCAAGATGAGGACACAGTATTCAACGCACAGCAGTGCCCCCCCCCGCCCCCACATCAACCAGGGTGACCCCTGGCACTGCTGGTGGTGTGATTCCCTAGTGCCACCACTCGTATGACCGCTGGTGCATTGCCTCCAAGTATGACACTGCCACCAAGTGTTTGAGCCTGGACATCACAGCAGCATCAGGAAGTAAATTTCTATAAATTTGCCTTCAATTTCTCACTTTACATTTTTTTAACAAAAGTATTTTGCTTTCTGTTTTTGATGAGGAGTCTCATGAAAAAGCTTGTGACTCTCACCATAAGTGGGTGCAGATCACGCATTAGTATCACATTTCTCTTCTTTCCATTTTCTGGTTTTTGTTTTAGGGCCATATCTAGCTTTATGTTCAGGGGACCATGCAGTGCCAGGGACTGAATCTGGGCCTCTTGCATGCAAAGCATGTGCTCTGCCTATTGAGCTATCTTTTTGGTTTCCACATTTAATTTTCAATGCATTGCAGCAAGCAAAGCATCGTGAAGAAGCTCAGATTCCAGAGACATTTTCTTTCTTTCTTTCTTTCTTTCTTTCTTTCTTTCTTTCTTTCTTTCTTTCTTTCTTTCTCTCTCTCTCTCTCTCTTTCTTTCTCCTTCCTTCCTTCCTTCCTTCCTTCCTTCCTTCCTTCCTTCCTTCCTTTTCTTTCGTTTGCTTTTTGGGTCACACCCAGCAATTCTCAGGGGTTACTCCTGGCTCTGCACTCAGGGATTACTCTTGGCCGTGCTTGGGGGACCATATGGAATGCTGGGAAATTGAAGTCAGGTCGGCCACATGCAAGGCAAATGCCCTATCCACTGTTCTATTGATTCGGCTGACATTTTCACTATTAAAGTTCCTTTTGACAGTGAAGCTAGTGTTCTGATCTCTTTCACTTAGAGCACCATAATTCTTCATCTTTATTTCATGGAGTTCTCCATTTTCTTTTTTCTTTTTTAATTAATAATTTTATTAAAGAACTGCTATTTATAAAGTTATTGATAGTTGTGTTTCAGGCATAAAATATTTCAACATCAGTCCCACCACCAACGTCAAATTACCTCCACCAGTGTTCCCATATTCCCTCTCCATCCCAACCCGACTCCATCCCCACCTGCCAAATTGTCAGGCATATTACAAAGCTTCAGTGGTTGCAGCTTACATCTCATATTTTCAGCTTTGCTCAGTTTTGTTTGGATATATGGCTATGCCACTCACCCATATCACCAGTATAACTGAAGCACTGATGTCTGTTCACTCATTACTTCCCATTCTCTTCTTCCCCCCTTTATTTCTTTCTTCTCTAAACACTGGGACCATGGGGTGATCTAGACATTCCCCTTCACTACAGTACATTTCCTCATACAGTTTTCTATATACCATAGATAAGTGAGAACATCTTGTGTTTGTATTTCTTCTTCTGGCTTACTTCTCTCAACATGAGATCTTTCACTTCCAACCGTTTTGCAGCAAATTGCATGATCTCATAGTTCTTTCCCTTCTGTGTATATACCACATCTTCATAATTCATTATCTGTCATTGGAATCCCACTGGACACCCCATTTTATATGACGTGATTTCAATATTGCAGTATATAATCATCCTGGCATATACTATCACATTTTCCCTTCTGAAAAACTAAATATATTCTCTGATCAACTCCAAGATTGTTAAAAATTTAACAGGCGACTAGAGATGTAGCTCAGCTGTAAGCAGATGCCTGGAGTGTCTGAGGTGCCTCGGTTAGATTTCCGAAAGCAACAAAGAAAGAAATAAAAAGAAAGGAAAGAAATTCAACAGTCCTGAAGAGAATGTGGAGGTTGAAAAAAATCAAGCAAAATCAAAATCCATAACATAAACTATTCTGTGTCAAAATTAAAGTTTTGCTCTTTAAAATGTCTAAGCAAGTTAACTGTAAGAACTTAAAGTTCACAAGTAGAAGAGATAAATCTATGAAGGCTAAAACCTAATATTTAAAAAGACAAAGTAAAAGGAAATTTAGAGCTATTTATGAAAGGATTTTGTAAAATGACATTCTAACATAATTCAAGAAATTGATGTGAAGCATTTTTATTTGGAATAAAAGGCGGTAAGGCAGAAGGAAAGGGCGCCTGAACTCTCTCTTCTAAGGTAAATACATGCACAAACACAATTTTTATTATTGCACTTCAGAGTTCTTCTAAGGGATTAGAAAAAATACTCCTTTCTGCAAGTTAGTGCATCTTCGCATTTAAACTCTGCTGGTGGACAGCCACTGGGGATGAAATTAAGAACCAATGAACATTTCTCCAATAACTATTGCCTTGGAAGGGCCATTCCTCAATCCTGGAGGATTAAGAAGACTTCTACCTTATTTTTCCTACCTAAATTTATAGATGTTGCAAAGAACATTAGAACATTAAGATTTTTGTGACTTGATAATCAGACGTAACAGTGTTAGTCTAGTCAATTGCTGAGATGGAGAAAAGTACTGCCCTTCATTTTTAGCAAGGTTGCCACAGGGATACTTGGAATGATGGGTGTTAATGCTTCATTTCATTGACCTTTCCAACACTCTGTATAGAGATTGTAATTATCCACTGTATCAATTCCTAACAGGTATTGGAACTATTAACTGAAGAGAATGGAAATCACTGGTAAGTGACCAAGCATTCTGAAAAGGTCAACACATTAATGCTAAGTGTGGTCTGTCATGGACTTTTTCTCCATTGTGGTTTTCCTTCATCTTGATCACCACAAAGAAGAGCGGAGTGACCATCTTAGTTATGTTCAGGGAATGATGAGGAAGAAAATAGCTGTAATGGAGCTATGACAGTCATCGTAACGGACATTCTAACTGTGATAGTCATCCCAGGCTCTACTGAACCCATTTTCCTCATTCAGTCTTCTGCCTTCCAATCTAGACTAATTCCATGCCTTGCTTTTGACAAATACAGTGACAGTAATGTTGCATGGCCCTGAAGTATACACCTGGTGTCTTAGAATATGTTCTGTGAGAGAGGCCAGCTACTATGTAAGATGTCCAATAAGCCCGAGACTGTCATGCTGGAAGGAAGCTGGCAACGTGGAAAAGCAGAGCATCTTAGTCCACCACAGCTGTGTCAGCAATAACATACGTGTGAAGAAGCCATTCTGGGCCAAACAAATCTTGAGATGGTTTCTGCATCAGCTGCCATTTACTGCCACACAAGGGATCCCACTGAGATCTGGTTGTGCCCAGAAAACTCAGGATCATAAGCCAATAAATCAATTTGGTTTTGTCTGGGGGTCATATCCAGCAGGGCTAAGGGACTACTTATCGCTCCTTGGGGTCACTTTTGGCAATACTCAGGGGACCATGTGGTGCTAGAGGGTTGCACGCTGACTTCCGTTGTGTAAAGCATGAACCCGGACCCAAGAAATTACTTTAAACCATTACGTTGTTGGGCAGCAATGGAAAACTGAAACATCATCTTTCCATAGCCTGAAAACTATGTTTTTATTAGGTACTCAAAAGGGTCAAATTATTTTGAAATTGATCATGTCTCCTTTATCTAGGCTGGGAAAGTTGGACAGATAGGGTGCTTGCCTGGCATATGGTCAACCTAGGTTCGATCACTGGCACTGCATTGGTCCCCTGAGCCCCACCAGGAGTGATCCCTGAGTACAGAGCCATGAGAAAGCCTTAAACACCGCTGGGTGTGACCCCAAATCCAAAACAAAACAGGATGGGAAAGCATCCAATCAAGTGACTTCCCAGAATAAAGCAACTGTAACCTATGCTTATAGAAAATCGGCCTTATGTTGGGAGTGTAGAAAGGTGTGTTCTCTGGTGTAAGTGAGGGTAGCACAATGGTAAGATTAATCAGACTTGGAGACTGGGATGGAGTGGGGGAAAGAATCAGTAAATCAGAGTGAAGGAAAAGACTACTCTGAGGACATAGACTTAAATGATTCACATAGTAAGTCAGACAGATAAAGACAAAACACTGGATGCCCTAACATCCATGTGGGATATAGGGGAACAAAACAATGGAACAGACAAAACCAAATGAAAACAAACCCACAGATTCAGACTGCAGAACTAAGGTTGCTAGAGAGAGCATAGGGAAGGTAGAGTGGGCTGGCAAACTGGAGGGACAGTAGAGGTGAGTGCACTGTGCTATCATGGGCTTTAACAAGGCACGAAACTGGACTTTTTGCAGGGGTGGGGGTTGAGTCACACTTTGCAGTGCTTAGGAGTGACTTCTGCTTCTGCACTTGAGAATCGCTCTTGGTGGTGCTCAGGGAACCACGTGATGCCAGGGATCTAACCGGGATCCATGTAAAGCAAAAGCCTTAATCCCTGTATAACATGTAGCACTGTCCTGTTGTTCATCGATTTGCTCGAGCGGGCCCAGTAATGCCTCCATTGTGAGACCTGTTGTTACTGTGTTTGGCATATTGAATACATCACGGGTAGCTTGCCAGGCTTTGCTGTGCGGGTGAGGTACTCGGTAGCTTGCCGGGCTCTCCAAGAGGGGCAGAGGAAGAGGAATTGAACCTGGGACGACCCTGTTGGCTGCATGCAAGGCAAGCACCTTACCCACTGTGCTATCACTCCATGTACAGTCATGAAAACCAATGAAGCTTCAAAAAATGCTTTGCCTAAAGAATTTCCAGGCTACAATTAGCAGTATGCTTAAGGTGTGTATTTGAACTTTGCAGAGAAAGGATTAAAGTACACAATAATTTTAGGTTTAGCATTACATAGCTTACCTACAGCCAATGCCTTGAATGTAAACCTAGGGAGAACAAGAGTTCTTTGCAAAGTTTAATTCCCATTTTACTGAATGCATTTAAGGTTTAGGCTATGATTTTCCTTGTGAAGA
Organism: Sorex fumeus; assembly: GCF_029834395.1. Lineage (NCBI taxonomy): Eukaryota > Metazoa > Chordata > Mammalia > Eulipotyphla > Soricidae > Sorex > Sorex fumeus. The sequence continues at coordinate 39,612,572 of NW_026606143.1, forward strand.
ATATTAGGCTATTGGGTTAAAATTCATATAATTGATATAGTTATTATCAAAATAAACATTTTAATGAAACTGTCTTATTTCAAGCTCTTTACCTTTGTGTGTTTTTAAAAAACTTTGGAGTAAAATTTCAGGTTGGGGGTCTCTGTTTTTGGAAACTGCTAACAGATTCTTATTTGTGTATAATTTTTGCTTTTAGATTGACCTAAAACCTTTATCTACTTAATTCACTTTTTTAGCCGAATGAATGTTGTCTTTGGATTTTGAACTACTTACTTTCAATAGGTACTTATACTTAATATTTATAAAGGGAAGTAAAATCTTTGGAGATTAAAAGTAAATCATTGCATATGCATAAATGATAATAAGTAGCTCTCACCTCACTCATTCCTTCACTATTTACTGAGTGTTTAGCAAGTGCGACGGATTTGGAGGTGCACCAGTAATCCTCCGTGGTAAATTGTTTTTGCTCACACTTAGGGTACTGGCAATGCTTGGGAACATTGCTCACACTTAGGGTACTGGCAATGCTTGGGAACACTTATTGCTCGTGGCATCTTGGGAGAAGAAAACAGGCATACTTCTTAACATCCTGTAAGGCACAGGACACACCCTGAAGGCAAATATTCAGTCCCAAATTTCATTAGTCCAGAGATGGAGAAACGCTAAAAAGATATGGATACCTCCCCCAAGGAACCACTATCCTGACTTGGAAACCCATAGACTCCTTTGACTCCATTTGGGATGTTTTATCAGTAGGATCCCACTGACGATTCATTTCCTTTTCTTTCTTCTTTCAGTCAGAATTATGTGAGAACAATCATCCAAATTGTCACGAGCTAGGACGTGAATATTCCACAACCTAGTCATTCATTTGACTACTGAGGAACACTGGGTGGCTCTTCACTGGGGACTATAAAGAATCCTATGGCTATTAATGTTCTCCTATATGTCTTCAGTGAACATGTGTATAGCGTTCTGTTCTGTCTAGTCCTGGGAGTGGAACTGCAAACTCATGGCATGCAGTTCTTGGCAAGAAACCATTTCAGGTGGCTAGTTCATCATTTCTTCCAGAGAGTCTGACAAATGCATCTCCTTAACTCCATAAATTATAGCAGCTTCTCTTTAATTGATTCTTTTACTCTTATTGGTGTCTGACTGAGCTCTTTCTATTTTTCTGGCTATTGGAACAAGCTGTGGTTTGGTGGTACACTGTCAGCTGCACACATATCCTTCAGCATATGAAGAGGTAAGTGCTATTATCACTGAAAGGCATTGTACTGAATAAGGGATTAATTTATGTCTCCCAAAGGAGAGGCTGGAGAAGAATGTCTTAGAGTTACTTAGTCAAAGCTTTGTCAGCTGAGGAGTGCAAAAATGTGTGAGCATATCACTGTCAATTCATCCTAACGAAATGTATAAATGGTATAAAAATTATTGGGACCACCAAAGTCATGGTCAGCAGTTAGCATTTTTTTTTTCTTTTTGGGTCACACTTGGCAATTCACAGGAGTTATTCCCAGCTCTGCACTCAGGAATTACTCCTGGTGGTGCTCAGGGGACCAATATGGGATGCTGGGAATCGAACCCTGGTCGGTTGCATGCAAGGCAAATGCCCTACCTGCTGTGCTATCTCTCCAGCCCCACACTTAGTAATTTTCACTCTTCACAATGGGTTGGGACAAGAGAGGGTTAATTCACATCCTCACATTCATTCTTTCTGCTTTTATATGTGTCCAGTAATAAAAGCATGTTTTCCATCTTCTTTTGCCAGTCTAGCTCTTCAAGGATAAATTATTTGAAGAGTTAAATAGCAAAACTTCCAACAGCATGCAGTTGGCTCAGTATATCCAAAGAAGTCCCTGGCATGTGGTTGTAAGAAGTTTGCTAACGACAATAAAAAGAAATCCAGTTCTTTCATGGTACTAGCCTCATGTTAACCCCACAGCAGCCTCAAACAACTACAGCCTACCGCATTCCAGCACTGCAGAAAGATCTGTTGAATAATACTCTTCCGGACGCTCAATCTAGATGTATTTTCTCAAGAAACAACAAAGCAATCCTGTGCCAATATTTCAGCCAGATCTCTCACATTCTAAGGGAAAGGGGTAGTTTGCTCGCCTGGATTAAGCTACTGTAGGGCACACACACAGAGATCAAAATAGTGTTCAGGAACAAGCATTAAGCTGTATGAACCTTGCAGCAGTCCATTTTCTTTAGCAGCCATAAAATTATAATATGATTTCTAAAGATTTCAAGTAATACCATTTTAATACTTCCCCCGCTGTATTTCCCAATGCCCAAACACACACAAACCTCTGGAAAAAACGCTAGCAATAACCAGAAAATAAGAACAAGATTAAAAGCTAATATATTTTGAATGGTTACCACATACCAACACTGAACCATACATGATCCTTGGGTTGACTACTTTATCCAGAAAAAGAAGGTATTGTTACCTCCACTTTAGAAATGAGGAAATTAAAACTTTTAAAGACCAATGAAGAGGATGTAGTTCCCACATTCAGTGCTTGGTGGGATCAGTGTTTCTCTACCTCCCAAACCTGTGCCCATATTATTGTTTTGTAGAAATACAGATATGGATCTAGAAGCATGGAATATAGAAGGTACCAACGTGACTTTCTGGGCTCCTTGGCAACACTTCCAAGCGTAATGAGCATCGTCAGTATTTAAAAGGCCTCTCTACTTCTCATATATATTTGCAGCAAATCACACCACCCTATAGGGTTTCATTTCTTTTCTTCTGGAAGACGAGGGAACTTAGACTAAAAGAGAGGTTTTCAAACTGTGCTCCGTGTGCCCTTCTGAGATAGGGACCTATGCCAGTGGGAAAAGCCCTAGACACCCTTTTTTCATTGAATCACCGTGAGCTACAGTTACAAAACTTTCTTGATTTGAGTTTTAGTCATACAATGATCAAGCACCCATCTCTTCACCAGTGCACATTCTCCACCACCAATGTCCCCAGTATCCCCCCCCCACCCCTCCTCCTGCCTCTATGGCAGACAATTCCCCTCTTACTCTCTCATTCTACTTATGGATATTATGGTTTGCAATACAGATTACAGATTATAAGAGGCCATCATGTTTGGCCCTTTGTCTACTTTCAGCACACATCTCCCATTCCAAGCGATCCCTCCAGTCATCATTGACTTAGTGATCCCTTCTCTCTCTCAGCTGCCTTCTCCCCCAGCTTGTAAGACAAGCTTCCAACCGTGGAGTAATCTTCCTGACCTTTTTCTCTACAGTCCTTGGGTGTTAGTCTCATATTACAATATTTTATATTCAAAGAATGAGTGCAGTCATTCTATGTCTGGCTCTAGACACTCTTATGTCTTTTCAGTGAGACACTCTCAATTGCTTTAATGCACTGGCATTATAAATTCAGTTTCTATTGGAAAACGGGTCCTGCTGCTGAAGGAAGTAATAAAACCCAACGGCCAAAATGATTGCTACTAGTTCTTCATATTCCAATAGAACCATAGTCTGTAATTCTCAATGTCTTTCTGATTTTTCCAGCATCCTCTTCTAACGTAACCTTCTTTTCCTCGATGAAAACAAAATACAGAATGTTCAATTGGATTTGCTTGCTTTTCTGTTCCTTGCTTCTTAAGAATGACATAGGGACAGTGGTGAGGGCCTTGGGCGCTTTGGTGGTGTCAGAGTGAGTAACTTTGTCTGTCAGCATCATAAACACAATACTGTTGTAATCATATTTTCCAAACTATAATAACAAAATTTTAAAGAATGACAAATAACATTGCTATGTTATATTGCAGTCCAGCAGTAAGCATAAGATCCTGGAAGAAGGTAGTACTTTTATCTCTATTTTAATGATAAGGAAATGAGACTCAGAATTATGAAGGCCCTTTTTTTGGGTGGAGGAGGCACAACTAGCTGTGCTCAGGGCTAACACACCTGGCTTTGCAGAGCACTCAGAGGTCACACTTGGTGAGATTGGGTACCGCAAGGGATACTGGAGATAGAACCTAGGCTGGCCGTGTGCAAGGTAAGTCCCCTACCTGTTGTACATAGCTCCAGCAACCCCCCACCCCGGCAGGCTCTTTTTATAAAATTGCCCAGCTAGAAAACAACTATAGAGTACACATTTTAAGCATGTAGGACTGGCTCTTCATTCTTCCCTATATCTCTGCAATTGCAGTAAACTTTGTCACTTCCCACTAAAGGGACCCTAGATTTGGGCCTGGTTAAAGACTTTGGGCTCATGGAAGAGGCACGGCAGGGGCAATAAAAATGTGCCAGGTCTGAACCCAACCTTGTAGAGTCCTGATTTATTCCCGCTTGCCCAGTCATGCTCCGAGCCATCACATGCGTATCATACCCACGGCAGTCCTCTTACCCTGAAGATGTTGGGAGACATGTGCAATAGATCTGAGCCTCATCTGAAACCTCCAGTAAAGCCCAGCTAAGAGCAGCTGAACCACCCTACCAGATTTCAAATGCATGATAAAGGAATGTTATTTCCAAACAGGAGACAGCATCTATTGTATGATTCCACTTACATGAAATAATAGAAATAGCAATGAAAATGGTACAGAATTGTGAATATAATTAATGATTTTGACTTGAAAATTTAAGAAGTGGTTAAAATGACAAGTTGCATGTTCTACACATTTTACTATGAAAATTAAAAAAAAGATAATAATGGGAAAAAGAATTAAGTGGCACTGCATTCTTGTGATTGTTTGTTATGAAGCAATAGCTATCTGCTACAGTCCCAACAGAATGGCAGGGCAAGAATTAGAGAGAGAGAAGAGTGTGAATGTATCTAATGGTGAATATGAGTAAGAGAAGAAAGAGGGGAAATGTCAGATTCAACATCTGACCTGCCGAATGAAATCTCCCCTTATTCAAAATAAATTAGGGAGCAAGTCAAAGAACGAAGTGAATATTGGGACAATTAAAATTTGCAAGTGGTTTATGTCATTATCGGGTCACTTCTACGGTGGCATTGCTGTCATGGGTCCATGAGACAAAGAGAGGAATTCAGTGAGCTGGAAACAATTTTGAAATATTAAAAGATCTAAAGCCAATACAAGTTTGGAGCTTGAAAGACTAGAAGAGATTAGAAAGAGACAGGTAGTGTCACCTGCCAAGTTGAAGCTGTTAGAAACAATAGTTCATAATCCAAGTAATTAAAAATATATATCAAATTCTTATGCAACTCAAATCAATCTGCCTTGACAGTTGCTTTCCTTCCTCTCTTCGTTCCGAAGACATTTATGTTTGATTCTGCTCTCTTTGAGTTGTTACTTCACCTTCTGTTCCCCAGTCCTGCAGTGTTCTCACAATTCAGGGATTTAATATATTTTTAAATGCCGAAATTAAACAGAGGGCCAGCGACTGTAATGGAATATGTGGCACAATCACAAAAGGGAGGAGGCAGTTGAAGCCTTTTTTATACATATGCTGAGAGGCTAAAAGTGTTCAAGCATTGAGGTGTTAGCTAAAAGTCTCAGCAGCAAGCCATGTGACTTTAAAATGGAAATAATAATGATCATCATCATCATAATCACAGGCCTGTTCGAAAGATTGTTGTGAGGATAAATTATAGATGGGTGAGCTGCTTTTAGTATCTTGGGAAAAGGTATTATGCAAATCCCAGTTCCTTCTCTTTTCATTATTTTTTCCTTGAAGACTGACAAAAAAAAATCCTAGTGGGTGGTAAAAGCAAGGACTGAGGGAAAAAATAATTCAAGGAAGTAAGTGATGGAAGGACTTCTAGTCATTGCTTTTGTTTCAATAAACTGCATCTACCTAGCCACACAACTGTGTAGGAGGCGGGGTGATTGGGAGATAGTCCTCTTGTTGCTCCTATTCAAGAAATATCTAGATTTTTATCCATTATGCTAAGCGCATCCTCTCTAGACTTCTGACCTGGCCATTGCTCCAACTTCTATCCTTATGCTTGACTCTGAGCACATTCACCCCTATTGAGAATATTCTCCCCAGGAGCCTCTCAATGCCTGGTTTCCAGGGAAGGTACTGTATGCCCTAGAGAGTCTAGTATGTGAAGGCTGGTCCAAGCAACTGCTATTTGAAATCTAGGACTTCAAATCAAATTCTTAGATTTTGAAATCTAGGATTTCAGCACACTCGAACATCAGCTGGTTGCCACTTAAAGTGAGAAAAGTTGAAATCCTGTCTTGGACTCCATGGATACACCAACTCCCCCTTTGGTCTCTCTGGAAGGCATCCCACTGGCAGATTCAGTTGATCACACTCCTTTCTTTGCAAAATTTCTACCTGCACCTCAGATTTGTCAGTCCCAATCTTCTGGTAGGAGACCCCTCAGTCTCTCGCCAGTGATTTTTCATATATGTTTCAGTGTCTTATACATGCTAGGCAAATGCTTTACTGTTGAGTTATATCCCAGGCCTTGAGATGAATTTTTTTAAATTAAGTTGTTTTATTTAAAGATATTTATTTAGAGAAATGAGGGGATATATGTTCAAGAGAGAGGGATATAGAGAGAGGGATATATGTTCATGAGAGAACATAGGCTTCTCTGGAGGAAAAAAAAGCCCTGAACTGAATATTGATGAATGGGTAAGAGTGTGACAATTCCATTAACATGGATGGTGCAAGTAGTTCTGCAGGCAGGAATGTGCCAGGTCTACTGAGGGAACATATGGAGAATACCTACAGAGAGAGCGAAAGTTCAGGAAGGAAGACTGGGACAGCAGAGGCTAAACTTGTTGATACAAAGTAGAGGGGTAGAGACAGAATAGGGCTTAAGGTACTTCCCTTCCCTATAGCTAGCCCCAACTTGATCCTTCCTACTGCAGCAAGCACTGACAGGAGTGATACTTGAGCAGAGAATCAGGAGTAAGCCTGGAGGACTGCTCGGTATGAGTCCCTCTACAAAGAATCCTGGTGAGAACCACGCTTCAGCATATGAGTCATGACTGATGGCAGAGATACTGCCAGTGAGGAAGGGCCTGAAGAAATTACCCAGTGCACAGAAACACCAGAGGACTCACAGGTGAAAACTGAAATGCATGAGCACAATCTGTACTTAAAGCATGTCATACAGTAGGAAAGCTCAAAACTGTCTCTTGCCACAGTTAGAATTTAGAAGAAACCCGTTGTTTTTACAGAACAAGGTCAATCTTTAAGAAGAAAGGTTTTCAAAACAAATTAGCCAAATTTGTATCTTATGCATTCATATTCATTCGTTTATTGTATTTATTCAACAAATCTCTCTCGGTATCTGGATCACACTAGAGTAGAAGAACATAAAGAACATAACAGGTCCCCTGTCATTAAGAAGCCCATAATCTAACCGACAGATGGATATAATTGCCAAGAGGGTGCCAAGTAGAAGCCATATATGGATACCTAGTGGCATGAAGCGGGAAGAGACCAACTCTTCCCAGGGCAGAGGTGAGGAAATTGATATTCAGAGACATTTTTCAAAGCAGGTGATGCTTCAAACCAGTCTTAAGGGAAGAAAGAGGAGTTTACTCTGTGGGCATGAGAAAGGAAGATATTTCAGGAAGTGAGAATAAGTCCAGTGGAAAGTAGCTAGAAAAGCACATGATATACTTGGGGGGGCTGCTGGAAATTCCTGATACCATACCAAAGCAGGGTGAAGTCAGGGGAGCGAGGGACAACAACCATGGACCTGGCCATAGAAGGCCTCGCGTCCAGATAAGAAGTACGTACCTTATTTCTGGGGACACTGACTCTGACATGGGCTCTCAATGTGGGGCCTGTCCATCAGTTTTATAGTAAAAGGTCACTCAGCCAACAGTGCAGGCAAATGGCAGGTGCCTGGAAAGAGGATGACTCAGTGATGAGGCTGTTTCCATGCCCCAGGTAAAGTCAGATCACACCTTAAACAAAGGATGTGGAGATGCTGATGAGAGAAAAGGAGGTAGAAGAACTGGTTAGGGAAAATCTCTATCCACTGGCTTCAGATTCTGAAGGGTGCCCAAGAACAAAAGGATAAAAGATGCAGACTAGAGCAGTGGAAGTACGTATAATGCTGTTCTGCCACCAGAAGGACCTGGGGCTTCCAGGCACCTGAGGTGAATGGTTATGGCCACTATGTCCCAATCTCCATGTCTTAGGGCTGGAGCTATGGGAAGTTCCATTGGGATTGAACTTGTACTTGAAGATGAACAATAAGACAATGGTCAAGTCTCTGAGCTCTTGTTCCAGCTGCAGAAAAAAATGTCATAAACAAAGGAAGAACAAGTAAACAAAGAAACAGTAGGCTGGCTTCCTTCGTGCAGAAACTGAGAGTGCAACTTAGATCATCTCCTTGCATGCTCCCTGAAATAATTGCAATTAGAGCTTTAGGCGTATCATAGGTTTTTACTTTCTTCTTCGGTTGCGGGGTGGTGGTGTACTGTTGGATCAAGCTCAGGCCGTCCGAGATGAGAGGAACTCTCCGCCATTGAATTACAACCAGGCCCCTCCAACTGCTTTTCATCCTTTCTTCTTTCAAAGTGATAAAGAGCAGAGCAGGTGGAAAATGGTAATTTCCTGTTTCTAGCAGCCTATACTTTTCACTCCTGCCACCAAATGGAACTTTCAGTTTATGGCCAGAAACAGAGTGAATTAAAATGGGTCCGGTCCTCCCATTGTTCATCGATTTGCTCGGGTGGGCCCAGTAACGTCTCCATTGGAGACTTAGTTGTTACTGTGTTTGGCATATCGAATACATCACGGGTAGCTTGCCAAATCTCTGAAATAATCTTTTATAATTAGTAACAAAGACATGAAAGATTTGCCTGTTACATGAAGGATTTTTCCTTGAGTTTCATTCATGTCTAAGAAAGACCAATATTCAAGTGGATAAGACAAAATTCTGTGCAACGGTGAGGGTATTAGAAAAGTGGAATACAAAAACTAAGTTGAAGAGTAAGAGTAATCAAAATTACCCAATGTATCAATATAGTGCATAAAAACAGTATGAAGGAAAATGTACAGGCCTGAATAGATCCTAATATTCTGGAAACAATGGCAAGGAATTAGCTGGGAAAGTGAAATAGGTAGGAGACCATTACTGTATGATGCATTTTATTTTGATAATATTGTAAAGCCTTTTCATATTTGATGAAAGGTAGCAACATTAAAAGTACCCTGAGACACAATTATACAAACACACATTAGGGGTTCTTTTAAAAATGCATTTTCTTTGCCTAAATGAGGTCTTAATGGAGCTTTTGAAAGTTATGTAATGTATCATATAAATATGTCTTAAACATAGGCTTTATAAAACTGGTAGGGGAAGTCTGAACAGAGCTGGCAAAGCTTTCAATGTGCAGAGGTAATAACGCGCCCTGGACATGCTTTTTTGCTATTCACATGCAGTTTCTTCCAAGAGATGAACCATTCTTCATTTTAAGAAGGGGAAATAAAAGACCTCCATAGAGATGCCCAGAAAATATTAAGTGCAAATGGCGTTTTGAGCTTGAATTGGAGATGCGGCTAGCTGGGTCCTTCCTCTTCTAAGCCATGCCAGGTTCCACTGGGGGCAGTTGTTTAAGGACACTGGGATGAGGGTGGCATGTACCCTGAGGACTATATTTGACCTGAGGGGCCTACCTTGCTACACTCTCCTAGAGCGGGAGGGGAGGATAAACTAGATGTGAGGGACCTCACTGAGACATGAGGTCCTCTGAGCCACCCCAGTGGCTCAGCACAGTTCTACAACTCTTGGAACTCAGTAGAACTATGGCTAAGTACAATTCTAGAATCTCTCGATTCCAAACCTGGACCTTAAAAATGCTGGTGACTGGCCCTCAACAGCTGCTATGGACAAAATTAATGTTATGGAGACAGCAAAAGCCTCACAACTATTTTGAATTCTTTACTGTGTGTCTCTGAATATGCTCTCTGCTTAATATATGTAGATACATATTTAATTTACATCTGAAATATTTTAACCAGTGGTGCGAAATAGCTGGAGGTCTTTTTTGATATCAAGAATCAAATCCAGGGCCTCAAATGCAGGCAGCCTACAGATGAGCTACATCCCCAGCATGAAATAGCTTTCTCTTTCTTTGAAAGATAAGGCTTAAAATGAGCACATACTCTGTCCTGTCCCCCCACTGTCCATCGATTTGCTTGAGCGGGCACCAGTAACGTCTCCATTGTAAGACTTGTTACTGTTTTTGGCATGTCGGATATGCCACGGGTAGCTTGCCAGGCTCTGCCGTGCAGGCGGGATACTCTTGGTAGCTTGCCGGGCTCTCCAAGAGGGATGGAGGAATTGAACCCGGGTTGGCCGTGTGTAAGGCAAACGCCCTACCCGCTGTGCTAGTCTCTCCAGCCCCACATACTTACACATAATATAAATTATAGGTAAATTCAATCAAATGTAAAGACATGGCTGGACAATTACAGGTAGATCTACGTACAACCCATCTCTTTAACCATTTTATTATCTGTGTGTCAGGATTACACAACTGTTTCGCACACTGTTCATAAAAACTAATTATGTGAGATGGTTCTGTGTCAGAGGCACTAATTTGAGAGTTAAACCCATAGGTTGATTCTTATGGGAGGCCATGCTGTTTATTAAAAAGGCACTGTGGCTTACTCTCAGCCTCTGAGGCTTAATACAGGAACTCCGAGCAATAGAAACTCCTAAATTACTTGGCTTGTCTCATTGACTGGCACCTTCATCTATCCAAGGCTCAAGCTAAAACTTGGGAGTATCCATCATCTTCACTGTCCCTCGATTCCTGCTGCATCAAGTACACCCCCAGGCCTACTGCACTGTCTATACAAAGGCTGATTGGGGTCAGCAGCCTACTGCTAGTTCTCACCTGTACATTTTTTCTACTCCTTATTTCTTCTCTTCAAGATCCAGAGACTATAAAACAAGGCCCCTGGAAGAGAGTGACGCAGAATCATTGGCAGTATTTCCTGGCCCTCTCAGAGAGCCCGGCAAGCTACCGAGAGTATCCTACCTATACGGCACAGACTGGCAAGCTACCTGTGGCATATTCAATATGCGAAAAATAGTAACAATAACGGGTCTCATTCTCCTGACCCTGAAAGAGCCCCCAGTCATATGACAGGGATGGATGGAGATGTTACTGGCGCCCGCTCAAGCAAATCGATAAACAATGGGACGACAAGTGATCAAGGGATAAGTGATTTCTTCTCTGCTTCCACTGTGGTATCCCATATTCCAATCTAAACACAGTGCATCCAGAGAGATTTTTGAGGGAAGATGCTTCCAAGTGGTGTTTAGGGTCCAGAGGCCATTTCTGGTGATTCTTAGCCAAACAGGCTGGGGGTTCACAGTGAGGGCCCAAGGATAAAGTGCTTCTCAGACCTTGTAGTGCTGGAAACCACCAGGGCTGTACTTGGTACTGGGAATGAGGGTATTCCATGGCTCTATCCAGTGGTACTGGGACAGTGCATGTGGAGTCAGAGATGGAACTGGGTTGGGCATACACAAGGCATGTACCCTAATTCCTGTGCTCTTTCCCCGGTTCCAGAGCGATCCTTTAAAGATGTACATTGGATAAATGTATTCTACCACATAAAACCTTCCCACAAAAGCCTAGAAGGTGATTCCACTTTCAGAACTGGGATGCAGCATACACTGAAGTGAATCCCCCAAGTTCATATAGTCTGGGACCATGGTCAGGGTGGGAGGAATAGCTTCCAGTGGGTCCCTCTTTTCTCCAACGAAGTCCAGGCTTTAGGAGCAGGGATCGGTAGGCTTTGCAAATATTTTAGAATTTGTGGGCAGTCTCTTGCTACTGCTTTGCTCCGCAGCTGAATCACAAAAGTAGCCACAGACCCTGGCAAACATAGACCAAGCTCTATTCCAATCAAACCAGAACTACGAGTGTGGGCAAGAAGTCAGATTTGGCAAACAGGTCACCATTTTCCTCCTCCTAGCCCGGAAAACTCTCTGTGCCCTGGTTCCTGCCTCTCTCTCTCTCTCTCTCTCTCTCTCTCTCTCATTTCCTCACACCTCCTTCCCTCTGCTACTTCAGACAGCCACACTGCTCTGTATCTCTTCCTGGACACACGAGACTGTTTCTGCTCCACCCTGTCTGCTGACCTGCTCCCACCCTCCAGGTCGCAGCTTGAGGCCCGTCTCATCCTGAGGATTTCCTGAGTCTCCTAGTCCTATGAGATCACTGTTCCCCGGGTCCTGGGCTTTTCCAGCAGGCAATTCTGCTCACTTGTAATTATCTGTGCATCTGTCAGCTCCTTTCCCTTCGGACCATCCAGCTTCCTTTACCAGACCATCTTCATCCTGTTAATCGTCGATTGCCTCGAGCAGGCCCCAGTAACGTCTCTTTCATCCTAGCCCTGAGATTATATTCAGGGCTCTTTAGGAGAATGAGACCCATCATTGTTACTGGTATTTGGCATATTTGGTAGGCCACGGGGAGTTTGCCAGACTCTGCCCTGTGGGCAGGCTACATTCGACAGCCTGCAAGTTTGTCCAAAGTAGGAATGAGATAATAAGATGCCGCGCGGCCGCAAATGCGGCCGCGCGGTTCCGGGATCTGGATTTTATAGTCTCTGAGTCTTGGCCGCTGATGGGATTACACGGCGCCAGGGGGCCAGGTGGTGGGTGTGACCCCCACCAGACCACACATCCAGACCACACATCCACATATTCAGGAGGAAAGAGACCAGATCTGCTTTCCTTGTGACTCTATACCCAGCCTCACCACAATGCCTGGCACACAGTAGGTGCCTAATAAATGTTTATTGGGTGAATCTACTTCATCTAACCATCTAAAATGCCAGTGGTCATATGCACAATACTGCAGAACTGATTAAATCTGTCAAGCATCCAGGGACATGTCTGAGACATTGGCTTTTCCTCCCCCCTGGTTCTGTTCTCCACAGAGAGGTCTTAATGAGAGAATTTTCCCTTAAACTAGCCTTCAAGGAGTGGTAATCTCTTCCCTCAGCCAGAATTGCCAGGCTACTTTAGTTGTGTGTCTATAATTTTGGTTAAACATGAGAAAAGCATGGTTTTCTTTTTATAGCAGATTTTTATTTCTAGTAAAATCGCTTCACCATTTTTTCCTAGAGATAACTAGCAATGTGGAATGCTGGACATTGAGTTAGGTACAGACAGTCTCTTGGGGGATTTGATTTGGGGTGTTTCTATAAAACATCACCAAACTTGAGCTTCTTTGTCTTTATCTGTATAATTACCTTTATCTTTATCTGCCTAAGGTGTCCTTGGGAAAGCAAGTTCAAGAAGCAGAATACCAGAGCTAGGGGTGCATGTTGTTCCTCAGCGTATGGACTTGAACCTTGACTTAAGAAGTGGCTCAGGCAACAGCACTATCTCACTGTCTAACACCAAGAAGTGGGGCACCATGAGCTCTCAGGCCCCAGAGGCAGATTTAACCAGAATCTTCTGGCAAGTAGAGGGACCAGTGCTCCATCTCTTCCCTATGAAGGAATCACCAGAAGGTGTGGTGTGTAAGACACCTAGAACTCCTATGGGGGTCCCACCATTTACCCTGAGGCTCTAGTGATAAGAATCTTGGTCTAACTTTCTCTGCAACTTTATGTGTGCTTATCCCCCCACTTATTTTGGGGGGGAACTCTTCCTATGTATCACTCACATATGGCTTCTCATCTTGGGGTCCACTTCTGGGAGCCCTACCAAAAGCACGAATACATTGTTACTGATTAAAAAAATATTCAAGAGAGGCCTTGAGTGGCAATCATGTTTGGTCTATAGTCTACTTTCCACATGCTTCTCCCACCCTGGGAGGATCCTCCCAACACCCTTTATTTGGTGCTCTCTTCTCTATCTGAGCTTCCTTTTCCCTTAGCAAGTGTGGGAGCTGGTAGAGGGATGGGTACTTGATCATTGTATAACTGAAACCCAAGCACAGAAATTTGTAAGTCTATAACTGTACTTCATGGTGTTTCACTAATAAAAAAATTCTAAATATGAAAAAAATACTGTAGTATTTATATTAAAAATATTCAAATACTCCCTAAATTCCCTAAATTATCATTTCTCTTTGCTTTTTTATTTTGGTTTTGGGGCCATAGCCAGCAGTGTTCAGGGGATATTCATGGCTCCTTGCTCCAGAGTGATCCCTGGCAGTGTTCAGGAGATCATATGCAGTGTTGGGAGGTCAAACTAGGGTCCTGGCTTAAGTAGCCACATGCAAAACAAGTGCCTTACCTCCTGTGCTATATCTCTCCAGACCTAAATTGTCATTTCAATCCCAAAATTTAGTGGTCATAATTTGTGTAAAGTTTGTGTGGAAGGGAACCAGGGACAAGCCCAGATTACTTTCTGTATCTCTCAAGAGTTTCTAAACTAGAATGAGAGGGAGAAGGAAATTTTAAGTATTTGGAGCTTGCAGGTAAATAAGAAACAGATCAGATTAAAATCTTTGATGTCAAGGTCACACTGGGAAATTATCCCACCTATCAAAACACAATGAAATAACTATCATCAATAAGGATCGTTCTTTTAAAAGGGTGACTGGAAACGTTCTTTTAAACTGAAAAAAAAATGCCAATCTGCATTACTCTTACATAAAGATTTTTTTCTAAGCGAAGAGGTAATTACGCCTGACAGATGCCTAAAATAGCCTTGATTCTGTGTTTCTTTTTCAATCCAGAGGTGGGAAGAAACTACCCTGGTAACTCTGAATTGGAGCTTATAAAACATGGAAGAGGGGGAAAAATCAATTGAATTGCAATGTTTAGACCATACAACTCGCTTCAAACACCTTCTCCACCCCCTCCTCTTCCCACAATCTTTTAAGCAAATGAAAAGTCTAAGTTCTCTTTACCTTGGACTGAAAATGGTGTATATGTTCTGGAGCACAGGTCTTCAATAGCTCCCCTGAGCATACTTGGTTTTGAGCTCTGCTAGGTACAGGTTGTCTAGCTTGTCCAGGTTGTCTGGGAAAATCCTGCACTTGTATGGGTTTCTGCATTCTCACTTATGATATATAAAAAAAAACCTTTTCTGTATGCCTACTATTTCATAAAGATGAGTTTTACACACACACATATATTAATCAGGGACGAATAGAGAATGTGAAAAGAATGCTTATGTCTTCAGTAGATAAAATATTTCCCATGCTACTTTAAAAACAGACACTTTACTCTGCAGGAAGTCAAAATCTAGACTTTGCTGTCCACAGGTGTACAATTCTCAACAGTTAATCTTCATAATGCAAATGACATGTGCATAGTAAAAACGAGTCTATTAACTTCTAAGGGAAAAAAGGAAAATTTTTGTTTTCAGCAGAAGAGTTGTTCTATTTTTTTCCATAATAACACAATCATTTGCTACCCCTTTTTTTCGGTGGGGGGGTGGTTAAGGCATATCCAGCAGTGCTCTGGGAGTATTGCTGGCACAGTGCTTGGCGGGGTTGATTCCTGGTGATGCTCAGGAACCACACAGTGCTGGGGATTGAACCAACTCAATGCTGGGGATTGAACCAACGCAATGCTGGGGATTGAACCAATGTGGTGCTGGGGACTGAACCAATGCATGCTGGGGATTGAACCAATGTGATGCTGGGGATTGAACCAATGCATGCTGGGGATTGAACTAACGTGATGCGGGGGATTGAACCAACACATGCTCGGAAATGAACCGACGCGGTGCTGGGCATTGAACCAATGCGGTGCTGGGGATTGAACCAACATGGTAGTGGGGATCGAACCTGGGGCTCCTGTATGCAAAGCATGTGCTCCAGCCTTTTGAGCTGTTTAGCTAGCCCCACTCTTTAACTTTTCCAAACAGCAGAACGTTTTCTAAGCCTGGGAGAATGACTGGAGGAGAATTACGCGAATTGAAATACTATGTGAGCATTTCTTATACTGAGTATTTACAAAGAATTCTTCCCATTGAAAATGTTTTACTAAAACAAAAGTAGTTATTGTGGGATTATGTGACCCTGGTAAAATAGTTTAAATAACCTTGAATTCTTGGGGCTTAAGTGATAGCACAGTGGGTAGGGGGCTTGCCTTGCACGCGGCTGACCCAGGTTTGATTCCCAGCATCCCATATGGTCCCCCAAGCACCGTCAGGAGTAATTCCTGAGTGCAGAGCCAGGAGTAACCCCTGAGCATCGCTTGGTGTGACCCAAAAAGCAAAATAAATAAATAAATAACCTTGAATTCTTGCCAACCCAGGGAATAATCAGGAGAAAGCAAGTATGGGGAGAAGTCATAAATCACGACCAAACACAGAACCATGAAGAACCACATAGGAAATAGCATTAAGAATGGCAGTGTGGGTGATGCTGAAGAGGGTTCTGATGGACTCAGAGACCAAAAACCCCTTGGAACTACCAACAGGTTCCCATGGGTGGTGGAGGCTCTCATCCAGGGATATTCCTAATATCCCTGAGCAACTGCTATTGAAGTAGTCACTGAAGCGTGGGGAGGCACAACACGTGTACTTGTCTAACCACCATTCTGGTGCTCTTAGGGTCATGGTGGCATCTGGCTTGGTTCTGTTCTGACAAAGCAAATGCAGTGTATCTCTCCAGAAAGGATACGGGGGAGGGGATGCAGACAGAGGAATGTCTACAGAGAGTTGACTGGGTCGCTGCATGCATTATAGATATTAGAACAAATTGTCAATGTGAAGGCATTAGTTCAAGTTAAATGTTCAGGAAGAGAGCAAAAAAGAGGAAAAGCAAAGCCTCTTAACTAATTTAACACTGTTCAGAGCTAACTTAATGTGCACGTGTGGGTTTGCAATGATGTACCTGAAACTTATGCAGTGTTCTAATGTGATAATATTTGAATATAAAACACCGTTCATGTCTGAAACCAACAGACAATGGCCAGATTTAAAAGAAATGAAATGCGGGCAGAGAAGGAGAATAATTACAAGCATGTAAAGAATACTATACATCTTCCTATTTGCTAAAATGTATACACAGGCATGTTTAAGAAAATAAGATCTAGTGACAATAGGAGATAGAGTTGAGTAAAAAAATAGAAAAGTGAGTAAAAATGTGTCACGCTTACTACTGCTTCTAAAAAATGTAAAGAGATTGAGCATGGGTTTATATTAGACAGTGGAAGAATAAACTGTACAACCAAAAATAAGCATTATGCATATGAGAGAAAATAGGGATTGAAAAAATGAATACTCCCTTGAACATGGGATTTAAAGAACTGATTTCGGAATCATATATGCATGATTTTATACATATAATTGATACAATTATAAACCATGGTTAAGTAGAAGCTCTAAAAAATTACATACAAAATAAAATCACCTGTGTATACAGTTGGTGGTAAGGTAATAGTTATACATACTTTCAAACCAAAATGAAACAGAAGCATTATCCTAATCATTAATACTTATTAATACTTATTTCATTAATACTTATTAATACTTATATTAATACTTATTTAATTATTAATACTTTTTAATACTTATTTCATTAGTTCGTGGCAGAGTGACAAAGAGAAAATATTCCAAGTGGTTTCAAGTATTTTTGTGGGATATGCAATTAAAAGATATAGAACAGCTATCAAAATAAAACTTATGTTTGTTGATCAGGTTCTTTGAGGTAGCACTGTTAGTCTGAGGCTATTGTGTTGAGAAACTGTGATAAAAAATATCATTTTATGCACACTGATAAAAAAGGAGACAGATTTAAAATAGATGAGTTTACTTGGAATGTTTAGCTCTTCGTTGGAATGAAATCTATTGTAAGCACTCGTAATGTATTTTATCTTTTAAAAATGCTCACAGTTGTGTTCATTCTATCCATCCTGGGGAAAATGTTATCATTCAGATAACTAAATACATTTCCTACTGCAGGAATCATGATCCTTGGAGAAAAGATTGTTTCTAAATTTGGAGCAACAAGATGCAATTCCAATCTTGAGCACCTTGTCTAATGTCAAGAAAATAAGAGACACTATTAGGGCCACATTGAAAGGACAATGATGAGAAAAGTTGAGCTTTAGCAAGAATAGTAATGTGCATGGCTCTAAATACATCAAGTATATTCAAATTCATGAATTCATAAGGATGCTTATAAACAGTTTGGTTTGGGATCAGAGAGTTAGCTCACTGGGTTGTACACATGCTTTGTACACAGAAGACCCGGTTTCAGTCCCCAGCACTATATATGGTCCCCCAGCAGCATGAGGAGTAACCCTTGTGTACCTCTGGGTGTGGCCTCCTATCACCTCCCGCCAAATGAAAATTTTAAAACATCCATTTTTCAGAAATGCCAATAAAAACACATTTTTTTGTAAACTGTTTTTGAAAAATGGCAACTTAGGGAACAGAAAAATATCAAAGCCTTGCCTTTGATAGGAATGTTCCTCAAGGTAACCAGATATTTTCTCTTTAGAGAGCATCTCAGCTCATTATTAAAGAAGTAATGATGGGGGACTGGAATGATAATACAGTAGGTAGGGTGCTTGCCTTGCATGTGACCAATCCAGGTTCAATCCCTGGCACTCCATATGGTCCCAAGAGCAATTCCAGGAGTAGTTCCTGAGCTCAAAGTCAGGCGTAGCCCATGAGTTTTGCTGGGTGTGACTCAATCCTCCCAGAAGAAAAATGAATGATGGGATTAAAGTATTGTCTGTTTGAAGAAACCAATGAAATGAAAGATCTTGGCAAAAATGACCAGTCATTGCTTCCACCATAGAAAGGAATGCAACCAGGTACCACACAGTCCTAGAGAATGAGAGCATAGGTGACCTCCACAAGAGGCACACAGACTTCTACAGGTTAGGCAGAAGATAACAGTCCGGTTGACACGGCACCCTGGGATGCACCTTAAAAATACAGGCTCTGGAAAGTCTCTAGTGGACAAATCACTTTTAAGATGTATGTAAATAAATTGTTGTAAAATACAATAAAAGAGAGGTGGCTGGGGAAACTATAGGTTAAATGCCTTAAGCTATTAGCAAAGGTCAGTCTATGGACTTTATGTGGCTCTTGATGCAAAAACCCTGTGATAGAAATTATTTTCTGAGCCCATGGAAGAGATTTTTAATGCTGCTTATTGGCTCATATTCAGAAAATGCGAATTTGTAAAGTGTGATAACACTATTTTAGATTTTAGTATTTTATATGGAATGCTTATCCTTTAGAGATATATTCTGAATTCTTTTTTGCTTTTTGGGTCACACCTGGTGATGCACAGGGGTTATTCCTGGCTCTGCACTTAGGAATCACCCTTGGTGGTACTCAGGGGACCATATGGGATGCTGGGAATCAAACCCGGGTTGGCCGTGTGCAATGCAAGCGCCCTACCCGCTGTGCTATTGCTCCAGCCCCCTCTGAATTCTTTTTTTTTTAAATAAAATGAGATCCTGTGGTTTACAATACTGTTAATAACCCCATGCACATAGCCACAACATCATACTCATAACCAGTACAGCCACTTCCCTCCTTCTTTTCAATCTCCCCTCACCAACTCAATTGTATGGATCAGTTCTCCCATTATGCTGCCTCTGGACCTTGCTTGTATCTTTAAGCCCCACTTATGAGAGAAATCATTCGGTATCTGTCCTTTCCTTCTGACTGACTTCACACTGTCTGATATGCTCTAGTTTCATCCACGTTGAGGCAAATTGCAGAACTCTTATAGATGACATGATGCAATGCCTGGAGCTGGCTTTAATATCAAAGGGTAGGTGAGGAAGCATCTTGGAGGTGTGGCTGAATGACCATTGGTGCGAGAGGAACAGGGGTTGATAATGGATTTTTCTACACTTAGGATCCTGTTCAAACTGTTTCATAATGTTCCCCCCAAAAGTACAGTCACGAGTGATCAGTTGTAGTTACAGTTGCTTCTTCTGCATTGCCAGGATTCTTTTAATAACACCCCAAGATTTCCCTCCTAGCACCGACCTTCACCACTATGAGATGCTGCAAATTGAGGTGGGCTGATCCCATGAACAGTCATCATGTGGACCAGTGACAGGCCTTCCAGAGAAGTTGGTAGACTTTTGTGGGAAGTGATGGCCTTTTCCACCTTGGGTTGTTAAGCTAGTACATTTAAGTCTGAAGCTCTGGTTTGTGTTGGAGCTACTTAGAACTCTCCCAAGAAAGAAACCAACACAGGAAAGTGGGAGGATCCAAAACAGGGAGGGGTAGGACTTCTGCCCTGTGCCAGGTGGGCTCCATCCTGTCTCCTTCTGCTTTCCTCTAGCTAGCAGATCCCCTAGTTTGCTTTTTCAGTTTGAATTAGGCTTCACTTCTGCCTAAGAGGTTCCTACTAATCAAAGCTATTGTGTATTACGATATATGTATTAAGCATAAGTATTAAGACATACTATATTTGGGGTTCCAAGGAGGACTCCATGCAAAAAAAAAAAGAAAAGAAATCAGAGGGAAAGGCTACTTTTAAGGGCCTCTCCCATATTGTATTACCTTGTCAAATAATGGGAACTGGTACCTGACTGTGCTTAAAGAAACATAATACACACAGGAAACTGAAAGATGAGAAATGTGAGTGGTGGTTTGTGTGTGTGTGTGTGTGTGTGTGTGTATAAAACTCTCACTTTCAGAAGCTTTCTCCAAATTTGATAATATTTCTTATTATAAATCTCAAAAAGAGGTTTCCTTGGTATCTGGGTTTGGCTATTCAGTTTTGAAATTACCAATCTCCAAGTTACATAGATATCCCATAGTGCTCTACTAGAGAGACCATTCCAAGTATTATTTCTGGAATTTAAAGTGAGCTGATAATGTTGATTGGGTTCAATGTAGAATACTCTCTACCACCTCTAATATTCCTGATTTAACATTAAATATAAATGAAAACACTCTGGGATAGAGTTTCAGACTAAGTGATGAAAATTTAGCTCTGATATGGGTTGGAGCGATAGGACAGTGGTAGGGTGTTTGCCTTGCACGCAGCAAGCCCAGCCGATCTGGGTTTGATTCCTCCGCCCCTCTTGGAGAGCCTGGCAAGCTACCGAGAGTATGTCGCCCACAAGGCAAAGCCTGGCAAGCTACCCATGACGTATTTCATATGCCAAACACAGTAACAGCAAGTCTCAAAATGGAGACGTTACTGGGTCCGCTCAAGCAAATCGATAAACAATGGGAGGACAGTGCAGTGCAGTGCTATGCTTCTTGTAAAATCCAAGATTGCTCAGCCCCCAATGCAATCCAATTTATTAGACACAGAGATGTGTACTATTTTTTTTTTTTGCTTTTTGGGTCACACCCGGCGATGCTCAGGGGTTACTCCTGGCTCATGCACTCAGGAATCACTCCTGGTGGTACTTGGGGGACCATATGGGATTCTGGGAATCGAACCTGTGTTGGCCATGTTGGCTGCGTGCAAGGCAAATGCCGTACCCGCTGTGCTATTGCTCCAGCCCCCAAGATGTGTACTATTTAGTACATAAAAATATAAAGAGAACAGCAGCAAGGAGCCAAAAGGAAAAGGATATATTTAACAGTAATAAGTTCTTGCATAGGGAACAAAACAAATCTTTTCTTTACTCATCTTTTATTATTTGACCCAGAATCAGTAATGAACTTTCCTTGGTTATATTTGAAATATCCAATATGAAAAGACAAAGACATTGAAATAAAAATAAAAATCTTATTTGGAATAATAGCATATTATAATTGTTTCTGTCTAAAAGACAAGATCTACAATTTGGGGGTATTTTTCTATCTAAACAGATGTGCCGCGTGGAGGAAATGAGTCTATATTTTATCTTTTAAGTTGTTTTCAAATGGCTTATTAACTGCTTTTTAATGTGAACTATGTGGTGGTATATAATTTGGAATACTTAAAAATGATTTAAGATAAAAGAATATTAATAAACAAAGATGATGAAATAAAAGCAAAATCATGTTTGGAATCAGACCAATTTGAGAGATATGGGCTCATGTTTGTATGTGGAATCTGAAGGAATTTCAGAGTAGGCAAATGGCCCTAAAAGTTCCCATTTTCTTGCTTCTACATTTTGTCTAACACTAAAAAAAGAACTATGCAGTGTTTATGAACTTTTCACTCTGTCCTGCTTAGCACTGTAGCACTGTCCTCCCATTGTTCATCGATATGCCCAAGCGGGCACCAGTAACATCTCCATTGTGAGACCTGTTGTTACTATTTTTGGCATAACGAATACGCCACGATGTGCTTGCCGGGCTCTGCCGTGCGGGTGGGATACTCTCGGTAGCTTGCTGGGCTCTCTGAGAGGGACAGAGGAATCGAACTTGGGTTGGCTGTGTGCAAGGCAAACGCCCTACCTGCTGTGCATATTGCTCCAGCCCATACAAACACACACACATACAAGTATAAAGTCTTGTATACTATTAGAGTTTCCTAATCCGGTTTCGTTAACTGGAAATGAGTTCAGTTGCCTCCAATTAGGAGGAGTTCATGTACGTAGCCCAGAGAAGGCAATAATAAATGGTGGATCGTTGACTTTTTTCTGTTATTTTTTTAAAACAAAATTGATTTAAGGGCTTCTTTTGTTTTCATGCAAAAAAAAACAAACAAGGTAGCAAGAAGGCAACGAGTATAAAATCCCTCTTTGTGTCTAACTTGTTTAGAGAGTAAGTAATTTTGGCCGCATCGTGCAGATTTATAAAACAATGCATTTTTACAGATCCTATTTATAAAACCCACAGTTTTTCCATTTAGATTATGAACCTAGGGGTCTCTGCTACCACACCATCTGGGTTCGCAGCAGGGAGAGGGTGGATCTTGATAATTGCTACCTCCCCGCTCCGTTGCTTGGGAACAGGGACAGGACTTGCTTCATTACCACCCTCCTCTCTTCTCAAACATTGAATGAATATTCTGCCATCTTGGGACATTTCCGCCCACTGGGGAACCATGTGTATGCAGGAATTGTAAGATTGCACCCTCTGGAGAAAAAGGTGAGATGTGTCTACTGCTGATCATAATATTTTTAAGAAGGAAAAAATCACACATAACAATCATCTCTAGTGATTCTCCAATGGTAGGATATTCCCAGTGACTGGGGAACATCTAGGATGTGATAGATGGGATCACAGGTACTAAGTATTCTTCTATTCAAAGACAGAGTTGTGCAATAAAGAACTGTCTCCCAGGGCTCAGCTGGAGTGATAGAGAGTGATAGCACAGTGGGTAGGGAACTTGCCTTGCACATGCCTGACCCAAGTTCGATACTGGGTTGATGAGGGAGATGTTTAAATTTTGGCATCCCATATGGTCCCCCGAGCACTGCCAGGAGTAATTCTTGAATGCAGAGTGAGGAGCAATCTCTGAGCATTGCTGGGTATGGTCAAAAACCAAATCAACGCCTCCTCCAGATGTAACCCCGGTGACCAGGAGCCTCTACAAGCATAGCTCAAGTATGCGGGAACCAGGACTTTTACTCCAAACCACGCAGCTGCTTACACAGTCACGCAACATCTCCCTATATACAAAGTAATCAATGGAAAGTAAATCATCCAACTTTTCTCCCTGAAAATCAGGCTTAACTTTTATACAAACCACAACGCCCAATAAGAGAGAGAGAACAAAAGGGAATGCCCTGCCACAGAGAAGGGTGAGTTGGGGGGGATGGGGGGGATACTGGGATCTGTGGTGGTGGGAAACGGTCACTGGTGGAGGGATGGGTATTCAAAATAAATAAATTAATTAATTTTAAAAAACCAAACCAAACCAAACAAGACAAGCAAACAAAAAGAGATCTCTGTCGCATAGACAGTCCCATCCAATTCTTTCAAGGGACGATGACTCTAAAGCTACCTCATGTCCAAAATGACAGACTCAGTTGTGAGATATTGAGGGTAGAGCTGTAACTGCTGCCAGATACAGGTTTATTTTGCACTATCCTACTCTGCATCTTAACAACAAGAAGCGGGTGCAGGGAGTTAGTTTGAACACTGATTCACTTAGGAAAGGAAGAAGATGCTAATCTTCAAGTCCATATGTTTAGAATGATGCATGTAGGGTATAAATGCAACCCTTAAAATCCCTGTAAACACTGCATTTTCCCACAAGATAAATGCGCTATTGCATTAAATTCAAACCACAGGCCATATTAAGTCTGGGCATAAATATAACTCTGGCTATGCTCGGTATATGATCTGAAACTGCACAAGGGCATGGGGGCAGGTTAACTGCAGATAAGTCATTAAATCGCTGACCAAATAACTCATTTCAAATCAATGAACTGTCTAAGACGCCATGAAGAGATTGAGAACAGTGAGGTAGATAAGTGAGGGAGAGAGGAATAACGCAGTGGAAAGATACTGATGGAGTGAGGGAGAGGTTTAGAACATACAATGTGACAAAACAAAAAGACAGCTTCCCTGTAACATGGTGAGACAAGCAATGCACTTCTTTCTGGCTCAATGTCTGAAAGGTTATCCGTTTATATTTGATTAAAAGAAAAAGTGAATCATATGTACTCTTTTAATTAAAGATGGGTGGTATTAAATTCACTTTTAGGGGTCTTCCTGCAAACACTAATTTCTTTTCAATTTTGGACTCAGCATGGTGGTAGATATGAGGACGAACATAATGAGTAAAATAGGATCTATGCAGAGACTGGCTGTGTGTTCTGCAAATGTGCTCCTACCACTTCCTGGACACACAGCTGGACTATTCTTAGCTTTCTGTACCCAAGATTCATACATGCGTCTGAGCTTTTGCCAAAGACCGAGAGGATGCTAAGAGTGATTCCTGAGTACAGAGCAGAAGTGAGTCCTGAGCACTTCTGGGTATTGCCCCCAAGCCAAAATTACAAGCAAACAAACAAGCCCTTCCAACAATGACAAAAAAGGCATGGAGGACAGAGGTGGGGAAGTGCCAAACATTCCCTTTGTAGATCTGGCCCAGAAAAATGCTGCTGCCAGTTCTTCTAGCTTCTTGCCCTTGTATCAGTTTGACAGGGATGAAACAGAGAAGCAGATACTCTCTATTGGAGATGGCAGAGTGAGCCACAAAAGGATTGAACAAATCACCATGGAAGAGCAGCTATTTTCCAGTGAGGTGTACCAATTTTAACTATCATAGTAATTCATAAACTACTATTATGCTCAACTATAAGTTCTCTTTGGCTACAAAGCTAGTGTTATGTAGTCCCTGACATTAAGAAACATATTCTTGCATGTATGAAACCTGGGTTTTAATCTATGGTGGTGAAAAAGAAATCCTCAAGAAATACACACATACTACATGGAAAGTATCATGTTAAGCGAAATGAGTCAGAAAGAGAGGGATAGACATAGAAAGATTGCATTCATCTGGGGAACACAAAGTAACAAAATAGGAGACTAACACCCAAGAGTGGCCGAGATTAGTACCAGGAATTTAGCTCCATGGCTTGGAGGCCAGCCACACATGCTAGGGGAAAAGGGAGCTCAGATAGAGAAGGGAGCACCAAATAAAGGGTGTTGGGAGGATCCTCCCAGGATGGTAGAGGCATGCTGAAAGTAGACTATAGAACCAAACATGATTGCCACTCAATGCCTCTTTTGCAAACCACAACACTCTCTCACTCCCAAAAGGAGAGAGAGAACAAAAAGGAATGCCCTGCCACAGAGGCAGGGTGGGATGGGGGGATGGGGGGTAGGAAGGATACTGGGACCCGTGGTGGTGAGAAATGGGCACTGGTGGAGGGATGGGTATTTGATCATTGTATAATTGAAACCCAAGCACAAAAATTTGTAAGTCTACAACTGTACCTCATGGTGTTTCACTAATAAAACTTAAAAAATTAAAAAAAAATAAAGTACTACAAAACTCAAAAAAGGAAATACACACACATAAATGTGACCAAGAAAGACATATTTACAAGTACTGAAAACACTATGTGACATATATGGTAAAGGTAAAGGCCCTCCCGTTGATCGTCGATTTGCTCGAGCGGGCCCAGTAACGTCTCCATTGGAGACTTTGTTGTTACTGTGTCTGGCATATCGAATACTCTCGGTAGCTTGCCGGGCTCTCCTTATATAATTATTTCTGTAGACCAAGATACATAAATAATTAACTTTGAGGGGTGACTAGGAGCTGAGATCATGAAAAGGATGAGCAAAGTCTGTTTATTTATTCGTTTCCCTGCTCCCATCTCTTCACTTTCCATAAAGGATTTGAGGTGGCCACATAATTTATAATATTTGCTGTAACCCTACTACTCTGGTTTTATGTCCTCTTTAGTTTAAGAGTGTGTTTTCTCACCCTGATCAAAACCCAAAAACCTGGAGGGTGTTACTTAGCTCTCACCATTCACACAGTTTCCTACAGTGCAGAGTCCACTTAAATCACTGCACATCAAGGAAGTGGGAGATGGTCACTAACAAATTCTGGAACATCAAAATAATGAATGAAGCCATTTCCTTTCATAATAAGAAATTTCCCTTTCCCTGCTGGGAACCCAGGCCAGGGTACCCCAAACTGACCATCCTTGATTAGGTCTTGTTAGTTTCATTGGGTTAAGCCAAGGGTTATAGGTGAACTCCAGTCCACCTCTGTTTCAGCAAATTGTTTTATTACAAGAGATACTCTCCCTATTGGTTTACATATGATATAAAATGAAACCAAGGCATATTCACTGACAGTTAACTGCAGTACTCATGCCTCTCAGTGAGGAGCCCAGACTACTTTTGCAAACTCTAAGCTTCAGGGCTTTTCAGTCCCTCAAGTTATCTTCATCCTAAAGGCCTAGATTTCTATTGAGGTTCTTCTTCTGGGGTTTGACTGAATACCTGAGTTGTGCTCTAATCCCCGACTCTGCAATTTTAAGCACAGTAATGGTAGCATCTGACACAAAGACTGAATTGTTAACGAGGCACAAAATGCTCACATGCACTATCTCTCTTGATCCATAGACAAATGCTTGGAAGTGAAAATTCTTAGTTTTCATTTACAGACTAGGAGACAAAGACTAGAAGATTTAAGCAATTTTCTCATCAGTCCTGGTGATTATGCTTGATGAAAACAAGAATTGAAATGTATGACTTACCATGTGTTCTTATTCCACCAAGAAGGGGTAGGTCTTCGTTTTATAGAGAATTATATAAAGTTCCTGTTCAAGGTTACACATGGATAATACACTACAGAAGACAAATTTGAATGGAGACTTCCCTGATTTTTAGCCACATGTCTTTTCATGTCTTTTCATCAGGTTTCAGGGTAACACTGTGAACTATTCACCAATGCTTCTCTCCCAGCCTTATGGCCACCATTTATTTGATCAGCTCGATTCATTTTGTTCATTTAGACAAACCACACAACATTCATTGCTGCAAGGCAGGGATGTTATAAAAGCAGTGAAATATCTAGGTTCCAGGAACAGAGGGAGAAAACTACAGTCTAGGAAGGCTATTCAATAAATCGGAGTAAAGCCTCCTCCTCTCCAGCATGAGGACTAGTCAGAGGACTGTGGAAGGGGGTCAATTTTAGGGCAAGCACAAGAGTACTGATTTGTGGATCTCTATGAAAGAGCAGCCCCCCCGATCTTTGCAGAGGCTGAAACTCCAGGAACAGTCACTTGAGACCCTCAAATAACTTTGTGAAGTTAAAGAGCACAGTGACCTGTATCTTCTTTCAGTCAGAACCCTAGGAAGGTGACAAAATCTTGGAGGGACTTAGCCCTTGAGATTATTCTCTGACTCACTTAGTTCAGGAGGGACAGGTGAATCCAAGATAATAGAAAAGTGGCTAAAAAGACTTGACAGTGGTGAACCAGTAAAGGCACAGAGCTTCCTGTCTGGGTGAGTAACAAAAGACACAACAGTTGAACACAAACTTATCATAGAAAATTCTATTCTACTAAGATGGATCTTCACGGCAAAGCCTGGCAAGCTAACCATGACGTATTCGATATGCCAAACACAGTAACAACTGTCGCAATGGAGACGTTACTGGGCCCGCTTGAGAAAATTGATGAACAATGGGAGGACAGTGACAGTGACAGTAAGATGGATGGATGATGTGGCCAAAAAGTCAATGTACTTCACCTGTTCCACAAAATACCTCCTCCTCCCGTTAAACCAACCCCCACCCAAATGTAGATTATACAGTGAGAAAGTGACATGAATTGACCACATGCTAGAAAAACAATTTGAAATAAAAGCTAACTATTATATATATGATACATTTCTTACACAGATGAGCGCTTGAACTGAGAGTCTTCCACACCTACCTACTATACTGCCTGTGAAAAAAGGACTTTGAATTTGAGCTCCTGTGACTATTCTACTAAATACCTAGAAAATAAGGCTTAAACCTTGATCTTGGACATGTTTTAACCAGTATCACCAAGATGATTTTTATTTGCCACACATGGCAGTGGGCTTTGGGGACCATAGGGGATACTGGCGATCAAACCTGGGTCAGCTGTATGCAAGGCAAGCACTTAACTTGCTATACTATTACTCCAGCCCCTCACTCAAATGATTACTGTTTACCTTTTCAGCCTCTGATTGAAAGGGTACAGAAACACTTATAATTGTGATTCTAAAAGATAAAAAAGGGGACAGAGCTATAGTATAGCAGGTAAGGTAGTTGCCTTGCACGTGGTCAACCCAGGTTAGATTCTCAGCATCCCATATGGTTCACCAGGAGTTAACTCCTGAGTCCTGAGTTCAGAGCCAGGAGCAACGCCTGAACATTACTGGATGTGGCCACCAAACCAGGAAAAAAACCAATAAACAGAACGTGGCATAAGACAAATAATTATCATATTTCATTAATTTTCATTTACTTTCCTCAATACAAGATGCTAAGACATTTCAGTAATGTCAACCATACGAGACTAGAGAAATCAGTCCCTAAAATTGAAATATTTTTCTTGTTCTTTAACATTTATTTTTAATAAATGAGTTGCACAAAAAGTTTACAATAATGAAGATATTTAATGAGAAAGTTGAAGATGGCCATTACCAACTCTAAGGGACATTAAAATAATGAGTGACGCCATTTTCTTATTAATTTTCATCACTATATGTCACTGTAACCTTTATGAACTCTGAACTTCAATTCATTTTTCTACTTTATCTTTATTAGAATGTTTTCCCACAAACTCCATTTTCTAGAATTGCTGACCTCTTTCTCCCCAGGCTCTGTGATTTGCAATTTTCAGGAAACGTGTACATTGCAAGTGTGTATTAGGTGAGACCACAATTTGTAGTGTCAGCATACCAAAAGGCTGTTCTTTTTGTGTTTTCACTGAAATTGCTTGCTGGTCTTACTATATTAAGGCCTTATTATATCATACATCATCGTGCATATTTTATGTGCTGGATGCCTCAGTAGATCTTTGCTTTGTTATTTGACTAAGCAGCACTGTGATGCATCTAAGCCCAGCTGAAATTAGACAGGAAGGTGACCTTCCTAATGTATTCATCTGCAGACACAGTATCCCTGGAACATGATCTGATTTGACTTTCCATTATAATTCTGGTGAGGAGGGACTGAAAAAAAAGACAGATGTGCTGAGATCTGACTTTCAGTTGGATGCCTTCTAAATGGTTTATTTTGCTATTATTAAGCTGCCAGTCTCCCATCAACTGTGATAAGCAAGTACACCTGAGTATTTCCTACCAACTTCAACTGTTTAGCGAACCTGGGATAGGGGACAGGCTATTTGGGTTATGATCCAAAATGGAGGTGTCCATGCTACTGAGCATAGGTGCTAAGACCCAGGCTACAGCACACAATTCCAGATCTCCTGTTTTCTGGCTGGGTCCACCAAGAACTCGATTTACCAGATAGTTAAGTCCGGTTGCCTTTTGTACTGGATTTCTTCCACTGGCACTGTGTACTACCCATCTTATCCTGAGTGAGGGCTTCAAGCTCTCCAAGCCTCTGCTTTCACTCTGTAATGTGGGAACAATAAACAGTATTTGCTCACAGGACTGTTGCAACAACTACATATGATGAGGAGGTTAAGTGTGTTCACTCAAGAGCAGGTTGGGTTCCACTTAACCATTTCCTAGTACTAGAATCTTGGGCATATCATGGAACTTTGCTGTGCCTGGTTTCCCATGTGTAAATTAGAGGAAACTATTGTACCGATTCATCATTGTGAGACTGAATTCATTAACATCAAATAACTCCAGATAGTAAGCACCATGTAAGTCTGATTTGGTCTTCATTTTTTTGGAGAAGGAGGAGGCTCAGAAGAAGTGCTCAGGGGCAACCAGTGCCACACCTGTTGATGCTTGGAGGCCTCTAGGGTTATACCCAGCAAAGCTCAGGGAGAGGTGCTGGAGACTCTTCTGGGGCTGGGCTCTAGGTGCCCTAACTCCTATACTATCTCCCCAGTTCCTGGATACTAAGTAATCATAGTGTTCAACAGAGTATTGAGCATATTACAAGGACTTAAGGCATGAAAACTTTAATAATCCTTGTTTGAGGACACACATGGTGGTGCTCAGGGCTTACTCCTGGCTCTGTGCTTAAGGATCACTCCTGGCAGGATTGAGGGACCATATGTGGTGCCAGGGACCAGATCCCGGGATCAGCCACTTGTAAGGCAAACACCCTACCTGCTGTAACGCTCCAGTCTCAATATTTTTTTAATCCTTGAAGCGTCAAAAAAGCCACAGGTAAACGTTATCCTTGATTGTGTAAAGAAGATAGCTCATTTCTTTTGTGAGGATGTGCATGTTCCACGAAAACACGAGTCAAGTTTTAAGCATTTTGTTAGAATAGTTAGAACAGTCTTCCTGGTCTTATAAGGAAAGGTGTACGTGCTTTATATGCACTAGTTTCTTAGGTAAAATATGTACATGTTTTATATGGATGTAAATGTACATATATGCATGTATACACATTTTATATAAGGGCTGGAGTGATAGCATAGCGGGTAGGGCATTTGCCTTGCAAGCGGCCGACCCGGGTTCAATTCCTCTGCCCCTCTCAGAAAGCTCAGCAAGCTACTGAGAGTATTCCGCCCACAGGGCAAAGCCTGGCAAGCTACCTTCACTTAATCACTTAATCACTTAACTTCCCGTTAGTCGTCGATTTGCTCGAGTGGGCGCCAGTAACGTCTCCATTTGTCCCTGTCGCGTGCTAGTGTAGCCCAATGGCATCTCTTCGCTCCGGGAACATGGAGGGCCTCAAACCGATCGTTCATGATCTTGACAAAGAAGTCTGACCATCTGGTAGGTGGGCGGCCACGCGGTCTCTTGACATCCCGTGGAATCCAATCAGTAACAGCTCTAGTCCAACGGTCGTCTTTAAATCTCATTACGTGACCAGCCCATCTGATTTTCGACACCTTGGCATATGAGACAGCGTCCCTGATCCTTGATCGTCGACGGATGTCAGAACTCCGGATTCGTTCTCTCATTTGAGTGAAACGTGTTATTCCAAGCATAGCTCTTTCTATTCTTCTTTGGGAGACCTGAATGGCGTTCTCATCTTGTTTGCGTAGGGCCCAGGTCTCTGAGGCATATGTTAATGCAGGAAGAACAGTGGAATCAAAGAGATGTGCCCGGAGCCGGAGGTTCTTCGTCCTCTTAGCTATTTCTTCGACGTTCTTGAAGGCGTTCCAAGCCGCTCTCTTCCTCCTGCGCAGCTCGGGTGCCAGGTCATTTCTCATGTTGACCTCTCGACCTAGGTACACATAGCTGTTGCATTCGGAGATGGTCGTTCCATTGAGAGCGAATGGGGCGTCAGGAACAAGGCTGTTTCTCATAAACATTGTCTTCGTAAGATTCAGCTGTAGTCCTACCTTTCCACACTCACGGTCAAAGTCGGCCAGCATTTGTGCCGCTTGGCTGATGTTTGGTGTTATTAGAACAATGTCATCAGCAAAGCGGAGGTGGTGTAGTTGCCGACCATCTATCTTCACTCCCATTTCTTCCCATTCCAGTCGTCGCATGATGTTCTCGAGGGTGGCACTGAAGAGTTTTGGTGAAATGGTATCACCCTGCCGCACCCCTCTCTTGACATCAACGATCACTTCTTTGTAGAATGGTGAGATCCTGGTAGTGAATCCGCAATACAGCTCACGGAGGATCCTGATGTATTGGGCTTGAATGCCCTGATTGGCTAGGGCTTCAATGACCGCTTCCATCTCAACAGAATCAAAGGCCTTCTTTAAATCAATGAACGTTAAGCAGAGCGGCATCTTGAACTCCCGAGAAACCTCAATGAGCTTGGTTACCGTGTGGATATGGTCGATGGTGCTGAATCCTTTGCGGAACCCTGCTTGCTCGCATGGTTGTCCTTCATCTAGTGTTCTGCCAATCCTATTCAGGATGACTCGAGTGAACAGCTTGTAGATGACAGACAATAGGCAGATCGGGCGATAGTTGCCAATGTCATGGATGTCTCCCTTCTTGAACAGTAGTACGGTCCTGCTGGTTTTCCATTGGGACCTTCAATATGCAAGCTACCTTCAATATGCCAAAAACAGTAACAACAAGTCTCACAATGGAGACGTTACTGGTGCCAGCTCGTGCAAATCAATGAACAACAGGAGGACAGTGCTACATATATGTACATATACATATTTTTATATATGTACATGCTTTATATGTATTAGTTTCTAGGTAAAAGGAATATCATTAAAAACTGGTACTTGTTATCCTTTGTGAATTAATGTAATGCTCAGTAATTTACCATTGGTTCTTATTTCTTATGATAGCTGGATCCAAATTAAAAGAAACTCAGCACACTATAGAAAAGTTGTCCAATCCCAGGATGGTAGTATAGCAGGGGAAGAAACATGGAAAACTTTCTGCCCACTCACCCAATCAGTGGGAATACCTGAATCAAATAGGTAGATGAACCAGATGGAAGGACAGACAGCCGCCTTCTCACATAAGGGGAAGCTGGTTAACAGTGTGAACTTTGCGCCTTCTCCTAATAGGTTTGGTGGCTCGGAGTTTGCACTGCTGTCAGAGGCCATAACCCGTCACTCACATACTAGCTCTTCAATGCCATACTCTAATGGAAATGTAGGTGGCCAGAATTATCCCAGCCTGTTCCTAGGATTATAAAGTGCATATTGGCCACAGCAGGTCAAAGGGAAGGATGTTATATGCAAAACTGTTTAGACATGTGAAGTCTTCTGGGTGGACTGATAAAGTTCAATTATGTCTCCAGTCAGGAGATTTCTATTGCTGCCTTCATCAGCAATTGAGATGTGGCAAGAAGAAATTTGAGGGTTGTGGTTTAAAACAGCAACTGGACCATGGATGTTACCACAGCTGCAGCTTCAGAAGTGACTGTCTGTCAGGGGGACCTGGGTTCCCAGGGATAAAGGTAAGATCTGTTTCACAACCCTCTTTCTCTCTGCATCTGCCCGCCCTTCTGCTCATTATCAACAGCTACATCGTTACACCATCAAGCACTCTCACAAATTCCATCCGTTCTCCCCTAAGCATTCCTCCTCACCACGACCCACCCCTTTGAGCCTTGCAGTCAGAAATACACGGCAATTAATTAGAAGTGTCCTTTAAGGCAGTTATCATGTTTCAGGTATTTAGACATCCCCGGGGTCCTAGATCACATTGGCTACCTAGTAAATGCACAATAGTTAGTTGTTGAAGTCAAATGCATGTAATTGGGTTGGCAGTCTCGGGGGATGGAGCACGGTACATAATATCCGCAAATTGTTATATGCCACTGTTTTTAGAAATGAAATTTTGGAGACGAAGTTAATTTGTCTAATTGTGAAAAGCCAAGGGGAATTATTCTATGGTACTTGTGAAGATGAAAAAGATGGTAATTTACAAAGGGCAGGATTTCTTCAAAGATTCCGCTCCTCAACTACCATAAAGTATAAGGTAGAGTTAACAACTTAGAAAACTATGGGATGAATGAAACTCTTCTAATTTCAGTGCAGCAATTATTGCTCTTTTTGAGAATACATAAAAAACCCAAATGTGGTTACTATAGCAGTAAATTGGTCTCCAAGAAACCCTTTCATTTTCTCAAGAAAAATTTTCTTTAATAGAGCAACCAAATGATAAGAAAAAGAATCCACAAAGAAACACAAAATGTATGTGGAAATAAAAAATGGTTCATAAGCCAATAAGGCAGGGGTGGGAGTAAGAGAATAAGACAAACCCACTTAGGCAAATAAATGAATGCCAATCTTTAAAGAGAGAATTTTACAGTATTATTAAAATGAAGAGTGGCATTTTTCTGTGTTTCCTTAGTGGCAAAGAAAATGGGCTATTTTATTAAATAGAATGGGAATTCATTTTGCAGAAGATAGGACATTAAAGTACGTATCAGCTGAAAAGTCCAATAAAAAAGAGATTCTTTTACAAGAACTGAATTTTGTGGTTAGTACACATGTGGCAGACAGATGACTAAACTGATGGGAAGACACAAATTTTTTTCTAATGCACAAATTGTTTCATTAGTAAGAAATGTTATTTCAAAACTATGGTTTAATGAGATTGAAGGTATTGGTTACAATAAGAACTCCACAGTCAACAGCATTTCCTCCCTGTGAACTGCATTGCATGCCGTTGTGGGTGGGTGAGTGGATAGATGGATGGATGCATTGCACTGTAGCACTGTCGTCCCATTGTTTATGGACTTGCTAGAGTGGGCACCAGTAATGTCTCCATTAATCCCAGCCCTGAGATTTTAGCTGCCTCTCCTCTCATCCTTGCCAACTTGCCGTATAAGAGGCACTTTCAGGGTCAGGGGAATGAGACCCGTTATTGTTACTGTTTTTTGGCATATAGAATACGCCACAGGCAGCTTGCCAGGCTCTGCTGTGTGGGCGAGATGCTCTCAGTAGCTTTCTGGGCTCTCCGAGAGGGAAGAACATGCCACTGTACACAGAATTATTTGATTGAAATAAAGAAGCTATTACTTGGGGTGGGGGGCATGGAGGATGGGGCCACACCTATAGATGTTTATATATTACTCCTGGCTCTGTGCTCAAAAATCACGTCTAGCAGGCTTGGAAGACCATGTGACATTCTAGGGATTGGACCCGGGTCGCTGGTGAAAGGTGAGCACCCTACCCAGTGGACTATCTCTCTGGCCCCTTTTCCTGATTACTTGTATAAAGATATATTTATATTCTTGGGATTATACCAATTCTGAAGTAAGTTGAAATGAAAAGAATTTTCACGGCTGGGGAACACAAGCAGAGGTGCTTGGGGGCCACTCTTGTCTTGGTGCCTTCGGGTTTGCTCCCAGCGGTGCCAGGATTTGCACCAGGGGAAGTGCTCAGGCCAGGCAAGTGCCTTACCAGTGAACCCTCCCTGGGCCAGGCAGAATCTTTAAGAAGTCCAACATGCTCTGCTCCTGCTAAGGAGCACCCCACTCACTGTCTGCTGGGCAGGCTGAAAGCAGGAAGTGGACCGTGGTCTGGAGACCGGGATTTGGTTCCTCCCCTCTGTGATAGGGTCCAGCACACATCTTAAAGAGAATCTGATCTAACAGCGCCTTATGCAAGGGTCTGCTCAGGTAAACCAGCAACAAGCTTGCAAAGAAGATGGACCCAGGCCTGTGCCAATACTACTTCATGGTTAAGGGTGCTGGGAGGGGCTGTCTTTCCTGCTACCTAGAACCCATATTTGAGCCTCACAGGAATGCCAGCTTGTAGTCACCAATGCCAAAAAAGGGAGTTCCAGAGAGATTCCCAAAGAGAGGGTTCTAGCTCTCTTCTGGATCGTGCACGGCCCCAGAGGGACCACCACTTGGGAAGAGAAAAGATTATTCATCTGAAGCTTTAAAAGTACACACTTGGGACTGAAGAGATAATCTAGTGAATTAAGGTAGTTGCCTTGCCTGAGGAAAACTTGGGTTCAAATCCTCTGAGATAGCCCCACCACCAGTGATCCCTGAGCATAGAGCCAGGAGTCAGGCCTGAGCACTGCTGGGTACGACCACAAATCCTAAATAGAGAAATAAGCCCACCTTTTCCAATTACCCAAATCATCACAACTTTACCAGGTGTCTGGGAAGCTGGCTGTAAGCCTGTTGAGAGAAATGATCTGTGATGATCATTGGGATTTGAGACTAAATTTGGCTTAACCAGGGGAAAATGCAACAGGTTACTTTTCTTTATTGTCTCTGACAGAGCAGAGTGACAAACACTTGTGTGTGTGCGTGTGCACGCGCGCGCGTGTGTGTGTGTGTGTGTGTGTGTGTGTGATCTGGTGCTACTGAGGGATTGTTCCTCGTTCTGTAATCGGGAATGACACTGATAGTGTTTGATGGGAAGCGGGGAGGCAGAAGTAGTGCCAAGGAATCAAACTGGAGTCAGTTGCATGCAAGGCAAGTGACTTACCTCCTGTACTATCTCTCTGGCCAGAAAAAAAAAACACATTACTTTGGAAAGAGCCAGAATGCAAATATTTTCACCTTTGTGGGCCAACAGTATCACTGGGAGAAGCTGACTCAGACTCAGACCAATAGCAGGTTTCAAATTAAACTTTATTGGTGCACCCTGAAATATGAATTTCATGTGACTTTCCTAGATCACAGAGCGTCTTTAAACATATTTTCCCAACCCGCTTAAAATGATAAAATTCCTTCTTAGCTCAGTGGTTGTGTGAAATACAGGTTGGATCTGGCTTGGGGGTTGCCCTCAGGGAGCCCTCTTTTCATCGACTCATTGTATCACTGTATCACTGTCATCCCGTTGTTCATCGATTTCCTCGAGCTGGCACCAGCAACATCTTCGTTCATCCTAGCCCTGAGATTTTAGCAAGTGCCACATTGGAGGCTCCTGCAGGGTCAGGGGAATGAGCCCATTATTGTTAGTGGGTTTTGGCATATCAAATACGCCACGGGGAGCTTGCCAGGTTCTGCCATGTGGGAAGGATACACTTGGTAGCCTGTCGGGTTCTCCAAGAATGAGAACTAGACAATAATATGTCAGCTCATAGATTGCACAAATATTCACTGATTTTTTTATTTATTTGATTTTGGGACCACATCCAAAGTGCTCAGGGATTATTCCTGGCTCTGCACCCAGGGACCACTCCTGGTAGGGCTTGGGGAAACATATGAGGTATTGGTCATTGAACCTGGGTAGGGTGCATATAAGACACATGCCTGGCTGTACTATATAAGCCTTCATTGAGTTTTTAGTACACATTTATGTTTATGTTTACTTTATGTTTATGGAAACACCAGTTTCTCTTCCCTTCCTTAAACCAGAAGGGAAAATATCTTTCAAGAAACCCCTTGGAAGGCTGTTAAGAAGGAATCACGGTTGAGATATCATTGCCACTGTCTTGTCTCAGTCCAAAGTAAAGCTAAACAAAGGCAGAGATTTTCTTTCTTCCCTCATCCCATGGGCACAAAAACCAATAGGGTTGGTCACAGAGAAGGGTGATTAGGGAAGAACAAGATGACCAAGTGACCTGCCATTAGTTCCAACACGGCACCTCAGAATCCACACTGAGTGGTCTGGATGAGGCCTGCTGACCTCCACTGGGCATCAAAAGAGACAAGTGGTTCCAAATGGCAACATTGCAGCTTCCTGCTAAACCCCTGGGGCCTAAATATACAGAGATCCTGCCCTAGTTCTTGCCTTCCAGGTCCACAGAAGGGTGGGGTAGCCCCTGGCCTGGATCCTGATGCAAGAAATCCAGTGACCACTCCTGTGCATCAGCATTCACAGCGGATGGTGTTTGGGAGAGTTCTAGGGCCCACCAGGACAAGCATTTTGTCAGCTAGCTGTGAAGGTTCTACTGTGTTCGACCCAAAGCTGGATAATCAAGCTTTCTGTGCTGGCATCCTAAAAGTGAAGCCCTCCTACTTCCATCTTGCTGTCTTCTAAATGCTATTCTGCATTTCTCATGAAGCAGCGACTGAACTAAGCTTGGGAAAGAAACCTGCTCTAGAAACCCCTAGAAGCACAACACTGGATACCTTTCCCAAAGACAGATGTAGCACTGTAGCACTGTCCTCCCGTTGTTCATCGATTTGCTCAAGCGGGCACCAGTAATGTCTCACAACAAATTGTGAGACTTGCTGTTACTGCTTTTGGCATATTGAATACATCACGTGTAGCTTGCCAGGCTTTGTCATGCAGGTGGGATACTCTTGGTAGTTTGCTGGGCTCTCCGAGAGGGTGGAGGAATCAAACCCAGATCGGCCACATGCAAGACAAATGCCCTACCTGCTCGGCTATTGCTCTAGCCCAAGACAGATGTACTTTTTTTTTTTTAAATGAATCACTGTGGGATATAAACTAACAAACTTTCGCACTTACATTTCAGTCATACAATGATTGAGTATCCATCCCTCCACCAATGCCCATTCTCCACCACCAATGATCCCAGTATACTTCCCACCTCATCCCATCTCTGTGGTAGGGTATTCCCTTTTGCTCTCTCTCTCTCCTTATGGGTGTTGTGGTTTGCAACAGAGGTACTGAATGACCATCATTCGGTCTGTAGCCTACTTTCAGCATGCAGACAGATGTATTTTTTGATAGGAGATGTACTTTTTGATGGGAGAGCAGACGTGTTAAAAAGCTTCCCTTCTCAGTTTCCAGGGTTTTGACAGCTCTTGCTTTGGCTTTCATCTTGCTTGAGAAGATAAGTTTATAATGACAAATACCACACCCCATTATCTCTCATACAGGATTCCACCGCCATCTCCCACCCCGAAGCAGCACGACAGGGAACACCCGTCCATGTAATTGACAAACCATCCTTTGGAAAATGTCTACAGACCCCACCCTCCCTTAACTCACCACAGGAGTATAACTCCAGTTCGCTTCTGAGGACATTCTTGACCAATGCTTAATCGTCACATAAAAATCAGTTTCTGTTACCCCATTAAAATAATTACACAACGAATTATTTACAGCTATCCTAAAATTAAACCAATAAGCCAAGCACCTTTTAAAAACTCTTCTAGCTTTGACCTAATTATCCTTTTGCCTTGGTTGACGATTTCAAAATTCAGTAATGAATCACTCAGTCAAGTATAAAAAAAGCAGTGAACCGTATGTTTGTGTATCCATGGGATTATGTATATAAAATTACTCATCAGTTACACGGATTCAGGTATTGCGTTTTGATCTCCTTGATTATGGAATATCAATGTGTTAGTAATTTTGTAAGGTAAAAAATAAAAAACCACAGCCTTTGCAGAGAGCAACAGAAATAGGAGTCAGAGAACATTCAGGCTGAAGCATGAGCAATGTGAATGGTAACCCAGGATGAACCAGGTGTTTATGCCAGGAACATGTGCTTTTATATGACGTTAGTGAAGGGCTGGGCTTGTGTTTCTGGCCAGCAGGAAGTTCTTCCTCTGCTGCTTGAGGTCTCTGCTGTGCAGCCATCTTTGCTACAGATCAAGAGCCCAGGGGAATTACCTACCTGACCAGGTCGATGACCCGCTCCCTTGGTGCAGCGCTGACCGGTTCATCATTGATCATCACAATCTGATCTCCCGGGATCAGTTTGCCTTCCGAAGGGCCACCTGGAGACAGAGAAGAAATCAGCACCCGAGAAGACTGATGGGATGCCAGCCACTTCTGATTGTTCTCTGCATCAGTCCTTGTTAACCTTGGCTGCATGGGAGAAAGAACTAGGGAGCTTTGGACAAGCTACACCCTGGATTCAATTAGATATAATCTTCTTGAGTAGGACTCAGTCATCAGTGTTTTTGCTACAACTCCCTAGACAAAGTTGAGACTCTGCAGGCTCATAGCATTTCTCTCCACTGAACACGTTAGCCAGAAGACTGAGTAGGTGAGGGGTAACAATGGGCATTTCTCACAAGCTCCCAGGAGCTCATACTGTGGGTGACCCAATGACACTCAGAGCATGGAGGCCCCTAAAAGAAACTATTTCCTAATGGGAAGCAAACCACAAAGCCAGAGAGTAAGTGTAGTGGGTAGGGCATTTGCCTTGCATGGGGCCAACCTGGGTTTGGTCTCAGGCATCCCATCTGGTCCCATGACCATGGCCAAGAGTGACGCCTGAGCATAGAAGCAGGAGTAAGCTCTCAGTACTGCTGGGTGTGGCTCCAAAAAAAAAAAAAGAAAAAAACCCAAAAATACGGTGCAAACCAGTTGCTTTGATACCCTATGGTCAAAACTGTAACAATCTGAGAGCACCCGGATTTGAACAAAGCTGCATTAATTAGTTCTTACAACTTGAGAGACTTCACACTGGGGTCTGCAAGATAATTCAGCCTCTAAGTATTAGTAAACCCTCACAGGATTTAGTCTGATAGCTGGGTTTCAGGGGGGAGGGGCAGGGAGGAATCAGAGTTGGTAATAATTCTATACCAGCATTTAGGACTTGTCTGAAACTGAAAGAAAAGAATCAGGGCTAAAGCTGGAATTGGTGAAGAGGCAGCAGTCACTTGTAACAGCCAGGAGACAAGGGTGTTGGGTTATTTCTGTGCTTGGGATCATTGTGTCTGTGCTCGCATGTAGTTACAGAGGACTCTTGCTTTGGTTTTGCTCCAGCTCTGTCACAGAGTGACTTTGTTGGAGGTCGGTGGTAGGTGACATTGTTCGTGATCAATGGGAGAGCATCCAGCCCAGAGGTTATTGCCTGCCGGCTCCCGATCTCTGGAGCTGCATTATTCTCTTTTCACTGAGTTTCAATGAAGAGGAAGGCAACTAATATTTGTTGATCATTTATAAGGCACAGCGCTTCATGTTTTGAAAACTCCTTTAATATTACAATCTTTCCTTTCCCTGAGATTGCTCAGGTTCACTGGGTAGAAGAGGAGGCTTGGATCTCAGCTGAGGTCTGTGGACTAGCCCAGGTACAGCGCGGACAACATCTACATCTCTTTCAAGCTTGCGTCCATCATCCAAAACCTGGTGACTCCCAAGTCTCTGGACAATTGAGGCCACATTTACACAAAGCCTTTACATGTACTAAATAAGACCTAAAATCAAATATGTTGTTTCTGGAATTTCTTCACTTGTCTAATCCAATTATCTCCTAAGAGAATGTTATGGCAGAATATAGGGTATCATTTGAGCTTTTATTTCTGGAAGTATATCTTTGGGGAATAGATACAGTTTAAATGGTGTTTCACATATTATTCCTATGATTTTGTTTAGTAACCAAAACAAATGCTCCACAATCACAGCATGGAACTCAAAGTCATTCAGTTGTTCTCTGCCCACCCAGATACTAGGCACACAAGTCCCTGAAGTGGGGACTTTCTGTGTGCTTTCTGAGGAGTTGAGAGAGTAGGGGAAAGCCTCAAACTGTCTCCATGTCAGTGAGAGAAAATCATCATCTCGAAAAGTGGGAACTGAGATTCAGTGTTTGCACACATAAGGAACTCTGCAATCAGCTGAATGACTTTTTGTAAGCATTGGATTATGTGCAATCACTTCAACAAAGGGCTATAAATCAAATACTGATCAAAACCAAAAAAATTTTTCAAAGTAATTGCACAATGGGTGTTAACTACTCTGATGAGAAAACCACCGCAGATAAATGGTCACACTTGCTCATAAATTTGACCGATGATTTTTGCTCACATGAAAAGGTCGTTTAATCAAGCCACTTAAATTCAGACTTTGGAAGAAAACTTCCCTTGAAAAATGGAGCATACTTTAGAGTGGCATACTTTGGAGTATTGTCTTGTGCTCTTTCCTCTGAAGGCTGAGTTGTCTTGTATCAAAAATCTGCTCATGTAACCAAGACCACCTGGGACTTCAGTAGCACAATTTTTATGAGAGACCAAGATGATCTGACCAGAGTTGTCACTCACAAAAATAGCCAGAAACAGTACTCTCTGACCTCTGTTTTCACGTTTTTCTCCTCTTCTCAAAATTACATAACAGCAGGAGTTCATGTTAGATAAAAAAAAAAGTTGAAGGCAAGGAAGGAAAGAGGATGAAGGAACACTGAGACAATCCAAGAAAATGAAAAACAAGACTTAAATTTCTAGTCAGCTCCAAGGAGACCACATACTGTGGAGAGTCTCATCATCAGAGCTGTTTAAATATCCAACTGTTACAAAATGGGATAAATATCTTCCTAGGTAGGACAAAAATATGTGAACACACATCATAGAAGCTCACATAATATATGATACACATAATACATAGCATATGTGACTGGATGCCAGGAAAGGCTACTATATAGAGATCTTCTGTGTATGTATCAGTCATGACTAGTTCTCAGTGGTAGAAGTGGGTGCTTTATAGGTATTTTTTCTTTTAAAGCATGGGTATTATTTTATTACCAAAAAGCAACAAATATTTTCCTTAGAAAATAAAATTCTCAGTTGCATCAAGTTCAACCCTCCCAGAGAAAACTAAACTATGATCCACAGCTAATGACGGGAAAAAGCTCAGCTGACAATAAGAAGTATGGCCAGGCAGTGGTGGCCATGAAAAGGAAATATATTCTTCCCTGGACAATTTCAAAGTGGCTGACTGGATTTGCAATGTTCACCCTGGAGAATACTAGGTCAAAAGGATGAAAAATGAAAACAATTTGAAAATCCTACAAAAGCTCGCTTTTATAAGCTCTCTAGTTGGCTTTCTTGAATGGAAAGATTCAACTGGCTAAATATTTTAAAGTTAGATCATCATCATTTCTGGAATGATAAGTATATGCCAGGTACTCTTCCTGTGTTTATCATTCTCCCCTAGTTCCATAAGGTATATGTTAATATAACTCTCCTTCAGACAATGTAGAGAAACTACCTCGAACTGAAATGCAGGGAGTTGCCAAAGAAATTCAAAATTCAAATATGGGGCAGAAGCAGGATTGAAATCCCTCAAAACTAGGCAGTCTGTGCTCTTGACTACACTATTTACTACTGAACACAGCTACTTGTTTGCAAAATCCTGGAGAGAAA
Source organism: Sorex fumeus (assembly GCF_029834395.1). Classification (NCBI taxonomy): domain Eukaryota; kingdom Metazoa; phylum Chordata; class Mammalia; order Eulipotyphla; family Soricidae; genus Sorex; species Sorex fumeus. The sequence continues at coordinate 39,655,303 of NW_026606143.1, forward strand.
TCGCATAGAGGAAAAATTCCTTTGTCTAAAACTAAATCCAGGGGGCTGGAGAGATAGCACAGCGGGTAGGGCGTTTGCCTTGCACACAGCCAACATGGCTGACCCAGGTTCGATTCCCAGCATCCCATATGGTCCCCCGAGCACCGCCAGGAGTAATTCCTGAGTGCATGAGTCAGGAGTAACCCCTGAGCATCGCCGGGTGTGACCCAAAAAGCAAAAAATAAAAAATAAAAAAAACTATATCTAATAGAATGGCATTAAAATAATCAGATAGGGCCAGGGACATGGCTCAAAGAGTTGGAGCACATGCTTTGCATGAAGTAGCCGCATGTTCAATCCCTGACACTGTATGCTCCCCTGCTTGGGGTACTGTTCCCTCTCCTTGATAAGTAAAACAAGTAGATAAGTACATATATTATATAACAGAAAGGTTCAATGTTTCTGGGTAGACAAAGGCAGTTTACTTAGACTGCTGACATCACATCTATTCTATTCAGTGGTTTACAGCAGACCCTTTGAGCACTGATGAGAATGACTGTGGAAACACTTTCATTGTCCCGTCACACTACTGAACCTAAGAAAGTTAAGAATTTGAGAGTGTTGTCACTTTCTCTATCAGCTAATATTTGCTGTATAACAAATCACCCCACAGCTCTACAGGGTGTCCAATAATTACTTCTTATGTTTCCAGGCCTTTAGGATGACTGCAGATTAGCTGCTGTCGCTCAGACTCAGCAGGGTAGTTTATTTTCACACATCATCCTCTACTTAGCTGGAAGGTGCAGGCAAATTGTCCCACACGTTCATTTGGTGGTTGGGGATGAAAGGATCAGTCACTGAGCAACACTTGCTTCTTTGACCATGGCAGCAGCCCCGGAAACCCGCTCAATGGCACAAGGAAATTAAGTCTTTGCTTATATCATCTTTGCGGATGTGCCATTGGCCAATGTCAGTTGCTTGGTCCATCCCAATAGCAACAGAGAAGAAAATGTACTGCAGTCTTTCCTAAAGTGGGTGATGCTGCTCTTCAATGAGCAGATGATTCAGGAGGGGGTGATGTAGGATCCTCAGGTATAACTGAGAGGCACATCTCCTTGTTTATTTAAGAAAATAGATTGTGGGGGGCAGGGTGCTGAGTGATTATTTTTTCCAAAGAAGGGAACAGTAGGCCACATAAGTTTGGAAACTCTGGTCTAGTGGAATAAAGATGGTGCATCTTTGTAAATGTACCCGACCTCTCCAATGACTAAATCCTATTAGGACTTCAAAAGGTCTTCTGCCTTTGCACACCAAAGCTTTGTCATGAGCTGACTGAAGTGCATAGAGTATACAGTCCTTTCTTTTTATGTACATTCCTTTTTTTTGTCTTTTTGAGTCACACTTGGTGATACACAAGAGTTACTCCTGGCTCTGCACTCAGGAATTACTCCTGGCGGTGCTCAGGGATGCTGGGAATCGAACCTGGTCGGCTACGTGCAAGGCAAATGCCCTACCCGCTGTACTGTACAACTAGGATGGAATTGACTGCTTAAAATATAATGTGAGGCTCATATGCTGCCTGAGCCCATGTGTGCTTATGCTCATGTGGCTGAGCACACATGGTGTCCAAGCACATGTGTCGCCCGCATCTCCCCTCTTGAGATTTGTACTTTCATGCTTTCGTGTCTAACTTTACTCTCTCTCTCTCTCTCTCTCTCTCTTTCCTTCCCCTACACTCCACACCTTAAAAATCCTCCAAATAAAATCTATTTACTTCAAAAAAAATATAAAGTGAGGGGCCAGAGAGAACTCAATGTCTGAGGACAAACTTGGCATGCAGGAGACCTGAGTGGAATCCCTAGTGCCTCATGTCCCTAAGCACCATCAGAAGCAATGCAACCTGAGCTGGAAATAGCCCCTGAGCATTGCTGGGTGTGACCTCAAAAGAAAACACAAAAATCAACCCTCTCCCCAGACTTAATGAGCCAATTCTATCACTCTTCTAGCCTGACGCTTCCAGCCCACTTACCTTCCAGCCTAGAAGAGTAAAACAGAAAACACAACAGAAGTCACACTGGCAGGGTGCAAGAGACTCGGGGGACCAAGGAGTGGGGAGGGGTGCTTACCTGGTGTAACTGAGCGGACAACCACGGGTTTTTCACTCCCTGCCACAAAGCCAAACCCCAGTACGGGGTCCCTCCGCATCTCCACCTTCCTGGGAGCAGGAGGTATGATTTGGCAGCTCTCAAATCGAGGGTCATCAAATGGGAGCGCCTGTGTCATGTGACTGTGGGAGAAGCACAGGAGAGAAGAAAGAAGTGTCAGTGTTCGCAGCCGGAAATGCCTGGGAAGTTCACTTGCTCTGGGCTTCAGCCCTCTATTCTCTTCGGGAGGGAGTGGGGGAGAGGTATGCCCCAGTCATGCTATCCATGGCTTCCTGGTTCCTTGAAAATCAGAATTACTTCTTTTTTTTCTTTTTGGGTCACACTCAGCAATGTACAGGGGTTACTCCTGGCTCTGTACTTAGGAATTACTCCTGGCGGTGCTCAGGGGACCATATGGGATGCTGGGAATCGAACCTGGGTCGGCTGCATGCAAGGCAAACACCCTACCCGCTGTGCTATTGCTCCAGCACCCAAAATCAGAATTACTTCTGTCCTTCACGCTGAACTGGTGGTCCCCCCAACCTGGCATGCCTGCCCTTCTGACGTGTGCATGCCAACTTACAACTGTCTCAAGTGTGGTCTTATTATTCTGTCCACAAACTTTCTAACTGCAACCCTGGAATCGACAGCACAGAGGTTAAGGCACTTGCCTGGCATGGAGCCAACCCCAAGTTTGGTCCCCTGAGCACCCTGGGAGTGATCAAGAGTCTATCTGATTATAGCCAGGTGTGGCCCCAAACCCCACCCTCCCCCCAAATAAAATCACAACCCTGCTCCTCATTACAATTTCCTTCATCTAAAAGCTTTCATTCTTTCCCCTGTCCACCTCTCACTTGCTATCATGCTATGGGATATGTGCACTTTATGCTTTTTAAAAATTATTCTGCTTCCCACAAAGAAGGTAAAGCTTCACGAGAGTAAGAAACTTAATTTCTCTCACACATTTATCTCTCGTACCTAGATAAATGTCGGGCACACAGTGAATCATCGATAAAGAACTGAATCTACAAATACTACCTAACTCCACCTATAAGGCTGACAAAGCACCTGGGAGGTTCTTGGATACTGAGCCGGAAGTGCCCAGGGCCCTGGGTCGCATGGAATGGAGCAATTAGCATTATTTGCGTGAGGACAGGTTATCCTACTGTCAAGTGAATTCTCCATTTCCAAAGAAGTTGAGAGATTAACTCTTCACATTTATTTTCTGATGATTTTTTCCAGTGATTTAAATGAACCTAAACTTCAATAACCAATAATATGATTGTAAAAGCCATATGGTATTTCAGACTTTTTCAACACGCTTCCACAAACAATGCAGTTAAGCTACAAAACTACCATGAGGATGAAAGAACAGACTAAGTATTATTAGCTACATTTTCTCTGTAAAGAAACAGAGAGACAGAAGAGATGGGAAAGCACTTGCATATGTGACCAACCCAGAGTGGATTTCTGGCACTGCACAGCGCCCCGCCCCCCCCAGCACCACCAGAAGTGATCCCTGAGCTCAGAGCCAGGAGTAAGCCTGAGCACTGCTGGGTGTGGCCCCAAAACATACAAAAAAGAAAAACAGAGTCATCCAAAGAGTGGCTCACTGTCCCATCAATGATCCAGCAGTATGTCAGAGCCGAAACCAACTCCTGCATTTTGTAAGGAAGTCTTTGCTCTTGACCCTAACCCAGGGCAGCTGTTCCCAGGCAGAGTTCCTAGTGAGCACAGCAGAAATATTTTAAAGTATTTTTTAAGGAACTGTGATTTACACGGTTACTGACAGTTGAGTTTTAGGCATACAATATTTCAACACCAATCCCACAACCAGTGTCCACTTCTGTCCACCAATGTTCCCATATTCCCCCCCTGCCTCCAACCCCCACTCCATCCAACTCCGGTAACTTTGACAGGCCCCTTACAAAGATCTTAGATCACATGTTTTCAGTGTTACCAGGTCTGTGTTTTGGATATATGGCTAGACCCCTCACCACTTGACCAGGATAACTGAAGCCCTGATGCTTATTCACCCATTACTTGTCGTTCTTTTCTCTTCCCTCAATTTCTTTCCTTCCCTGTCCTTCTCCTCTCTAAGCACTAAGTTCAAGGGTGACAGAAATCTTAACATAACAGATGCCAAGGATGTTTCAATGACACAGGCTAGAGTCTCCTTCAGTTAGTCAAGGATCACTTTGAAATACCTGGAAAGATGTTGCTCTAGATACCATCTGGACAGCACACTGCTTAAATATAATACAGCCAGGCGGAGAAGAGAAATCCTGTTGTTCTTCGGTGGAATTAACAAGAATTAAGAAAACTCAGTGAACACCCTCCTGGATCTGACCTTTGGGCATGTATCACTGACTTGTTTAAAGGTTCTTTGCAACAGAAAGGAAACGTCTTTGCACTTCAGCAGCTTGTGACCTGGAAAGCTAGGGAGGTGTTAACCTGAGAACTAACATGTGGTGCCCCGGAGCTGGCCTGCATCTGCTCTCTCACCCCTTCCTCAGAAGCCCCCTCAAAAGGAGGTGGGAGGTGGTGTGACCACCCACCGCCCCTTGGCAGAGGCAGGGAGAGGTGAAACAGTGGAGCCAAGGTCATACTTTGCTTGGGTGCGATCCAGCTGTGATTTGCACCAGGTCGTCTGATTTGAAGCGTCAGGTGCTCGAGCAGCTAAAGAAGTCACAACATCCATGCAAAATGAAATCAGGGCCTCTACTTCAAAACAGCAGAATGCAGAGCTCAGCCCAAGGCTGGGCCCTATTACCATTCCAGAAATGTCTGAGCTCAGAGCGGTGGCATCAGGGCCAAGGCTGGAGGGGCTGTCCAGTGGGAAGTTGTGCATCCTTGTCTGGACTCTGTGATCAGATGGGGCCACCACGCTCAGACAGATGATTGGCATGCAGCAGTTGAGCAGAAGGTTGCATGGAGAGTCCTGGCAGTCTAAAGTAATGGTTTCAACCTGTCTACACCTGCGGACCAGCCCTAGTGCTGCATTCTGGTCTAGCGGTAGCTGTTATTACCATGGCAGCAGAGTACTGGTTTTCTACCTGTCTACACCAGCAGACCAGCATCTCCCTTCAACCACTGGACTGATGGCTAAAGAATGCTTGTCTAAAGTTTCAATTCAAGACTGGTTAAAACAGCACAATGGATGCAGGGTAAGTCCCAGTATTCAGAGTGGGGTATGAGAGAATCCCAACATGGAGGGCTGAGACACAGGGAAGAAATAGGGAAAAATACAGAGAAGTGCTCAGGCTACCACAGCACGTCTGCTGGTTGGAAACTTGACTGCCTGGCACAGACCTGTAAAATGCCTGCAAGACATATGATGGCCTGCGGGTGTGTGAGAATCTGGCCACCTTAGGCGGTGAATAATGTCCTGCTCTCTCATCTCCTCTACGATATTGCTCCAGCTCTACACAAGTTTCTTCTCCTTGCCACAGATGGAACAAAGGCTCAAAGGGAAAGTGGCAGCTTTATAGAGTCCACTCTGAGCTCTGGTGTTACACCATCATCCACAGCAGACACAGTGAGCTAGGGAAGAGCACAGAAATGCAGAAGGCTCCTAACAGTCACAGGTATGGCACGGACCTGAGCCCAGCTTGGTGTAACTCTTAATTCCGAGTTGTGAAGATGGATGGGGGGAGGCTGATTCCCAAATTGCTGTGTTTTGGGATCACCCAGAACTATCACAAAGTCCTAAGACCTGGGATTCATTATCGGCCGCTCCCGTCAGAATATTTACCAGTGGGAATGAATCTTATTTGAAAAAGAAAAGCTCGGTGATTCTAAATGCAGCAAGGTCTGGGGTGGATTCTACTAAACCTTCCAGGTAATGGGAAAAGAGGGCGCACATGACATCCCAATGACCTCCTCAAGCTTCCCTTGCAAATTAAATAAAAATATTGAAGTTGTATGGCTTGGCCATATGTCCTCTTTCCACTACCTGATAAAGTAATAGTCTTCTGTGTTAAAAGTTATCATTCATTCATAGCTATTGTAACTTTATTAACACCTGACATTTACTAAATAATAATTTCACGCTAAGCATTTTTTCTTAATGCTTTCCATATGCTAGATAATTTAGTTCTCCATAGCAACTCCATAATAGGTCCACTTATCCATTTAGTGAACAAATATTTATGAAATGCCCACTGGCTTCTCAGTTCTGGGGATGTAACAGACACAAAAGAATAAAAGCACAGGATGTTCACCCCAGTGTTCAGGACCAGACCATCAATGAATGTTAGTTAAAAGGGTGGCATTGCTTGTCATCAGGAGTGCAGAGGGAAAATAAAGCAGAAAGGAAAGAGTGGGAGTGAGCAGCTAAAGGGTCAATGTCGTATCAGGAAATGTCTGCAGAGGAAGTTTAAGGCAGGTGACCTGTGGCGGGCCTGGTGTGGGCACCCCAAGGGAATACTTAGGGCTGGTGTTGGGGGAGGTTAGAGACAGTGAGAGGGTGGTAGACAGCAGTGTGGCAGGGGAGGGTGCAGGTATAACAGATCGTACTGCTAGGACTTTGTGTTTTGTTCCACTGGAAAGTTCTGGGGGCAGCAATGTGGTGGCTACTGTACTGAAGTCAGGGTGGGCCAGGTTAGAGCTGGGAAAGTATTTCAGGCCCCTCTGGGCCATGGTATCACTGTAGCACTGTCCTCCCATTGTTCATCGATTTGCTTGAGTGGGCACCAGTAACGTCTCCATTGTGAGACTTGTTGTTACTATTTTTGGCATATCGAACAAGCCACGGGGAGCTTGCCAGGCTCTGCCATGGGGGAAGGATACTCTTAGTAGCTTGCTGGGCTCTCTTAGAGGGATGGAGGAATTGAACCCGGGTTGGCCATGTGCAAGGTAAATGCCCTACCTGCTGTGCTATGGCTCCAGCCCCCCTGGGCCAATCCATGTAAACTGTCCTTGTGGCTTGAGTCAGGGCGAGAGGGGCAGAGATGACAAGAAATAATTGGAGGTTACTCTGATAGGGCAGGCATGTGGTTCCTATTCTAGAACCTTCCTCAGTACACTGGATGTTCCCAGTGAACACAGCTATATGAGCACCCAGATAGACAGTTTGATATCTCCCTAGCAGGAGATATTTTCCACTCCAGCTGCTATCACTGACTGGTTTGTATGAGAAACACACAGATGGATGGGGATAGGTGAGCACTGAGAGTTTGAGTCTCTAGAGTCAGACTGCCTGTATCCAAATCCTCATCCATCTTTCTTTCTTTCTTTCTTTCTTTCTTTCTTTCTTTCTTTCTTTCTTTCTTTCTTCTTTTTGGGTCACACCCGGCAATGCACACAGTTACTCCTGGCTGTGCACTCAGGAATTATTCCTGGCGGTACTCGGGGGACCATATGGGATGCTAGGAATTGAACTTGGGTCAGTTGCATAAAAGGCAAATGCCCTACCTGCTGTGCTATTGCTCCAGCCTCTCATCCCACTACTTTCTAAGCAGCGTGATCATCACAAATGACTTTATGACCCTGGACCCTCTTCTGAAAAATGCCGATAAAGATGAAAATCTCATAAGTCATTGGGAAAAGTCGAGTAAATACATGTAAAACACTTGGTAAGAAGTCTGGCATATAGCGAAAACTCAGAAAGTAACTAGCTGTTCCTTTTGTCTCTTGAGGTCAATGGATAGAAAGGAGACGATTTCAGACATTATAAACTCATTCAATTTTAACACATTCAATAATGTTTCTAACACAACAGTCTGACTCTTGGCAAAATTCTTCACAAATCCTCAGGAAGCTCTGAGACTTTCAATTTGAAAAATCACTTCAAATGCAACTATAGTAAACATAAATAAAGCGTGATATATACAAGGCAATACTGTACCAGGAAACAAGAAAAGAAGGAAAAAGGAAAATCTGCATTCTCTAGCCAGGGGATCACTGTTAGTTCATTTTCCTTGACTGGGATTTTGGACTGTAAAATAATGTTTGGTACAGGGCTGGGGAGTGGGCAGCTGAGGGGAAGAAGAGAAACACCAATAAAATAGGGGGAGTGTCCCATGTCCCATCTCAGATGCTGCAGTCCTCTTCAGAAAATGTCAACCTGCTCCTTATCATTTCACTGTGCTTTCTCCACTCAAATAAGATTTGATTTCTCCACCCCTGCAAATGTGCATTTTGTGGTTATTGTTTCTTCTACCATTTCCGCAGTGTTTATGACTTTCTAAATTTGTTTTGTTTTGTTTTGTTTCACTTCCACTTTGAAGAGAACCTTCTAAGCAGATTCCTTTTCTGGCTTAACAGGTTGAGTTTTCAGAATGAAGCATCTCAAAGGAATCAACTGCTTTCTTTTCCTCACTAAGAATGGACTCACAGTAAAATGTTTCCTTAAGCAGTATCATTTTATTTATTTATTTATTTATTTTGCTTTTTGGGTCACACCCGGCGATGCACAGGGGTTACTCCTGGCTCTTCACTCAGGAATTACTCCTGGTGGTGCTCGGGGGACCATATAGGATGCTGGGAATCTAACCCGGGTTGGTTGTGTGCAAGGCAAATGCTCTACCAGCTGTGCTATTGATCCAGCCCCAGCAGTATTATTTTAATCTTTGTATTATGGCACACAGTTTCTGGTTCTCTCCTTGCAATAATTTTAGAAAGATGCTGGAGTCTTTTAATCATGAACTGAGAGGCAACATCTCTGAACCTGCTTCAGTGAATTCTGATGCTGATCCTAGAGGAACACAGCTGAAGAGGACACAAACCACCGTCCCTTTGCCTCCAATGCTCTTCAATGAACACACACAGAAAGGGCAGGAATCCATGACCTGGAAAACCTAGAATATATTAATTGAGATGGAAAATGTGACCACTGAGATTGGGTGAGCAATATTCTTGTGACAGATTCATTTTAGAAGGCATTAGGGTAATCCTGCTGCCTAACTCCCCATGACAAAAAAGAAAGGAATTTCCTTGAACTCCGAGAGCCTTTTGCATTTCTTTCTCAGAAGAAATAAAACAACAAATGCACTCAATGTAACACAGGGAATTAGTTTGACTAGTACAAAGTGTCCTGAAAGAAAACCTCAAATAAGTCCCGTTTTCGATGCACTTGTTAGCATCGACAGGGTTCTTTATGGAATACACACTGATTATGAAGTTTCTGGAATGAAAAATCAAATTTATAAGCTATAACCTTTGGTATGGATTAAAAGATCCGGGAAGCTAGTGGCACTTCACTAACCCTGAGTAGTAAAGACTGGAATGCAAAGGAGTATGAGAAGCTTATAGTCCTGTGTTCTGCTCGAGATGGTTGGTGTTGCTTTCCAACTGAGTGCAGTGTATGAATGTTTTATACTGTAATCTTTGTAGCATGGATCTGTGTGGTAGACCGAATTATTCTTCACTTGTTCCCCAGGACCTGTGTGCTGCCATGTGCCAAATTCATTGCTTTTTTGTGCATTTCCACTGTGTGTAGCACCTATTTCTCTACCATTTGACTCTGCTATCATCTCATTGCCTAAAGAATGTCAAATGGCTGAGCCCAGATGTGACAAGGAAAAGATACTTCATGTAGTTGGACATGTGCTCTGGAATCTCTATCATCACGATGAAAAGACTTTCTCAAGGTCATTTCTCCCCCTTCATCTTGGGCTGCAGAATGAATGTAGGAGGGACAGGCCACATCAGAGCTGGCCACTTACTGAGAAGTCAAGTGCAACAAAGTTGTCCAGACTATCTCTAGGCAAGAAAAGATAGATGAATGAGAGATAATAAATTATGATCATTTTTCTGACACTGAATTTTGAAGATGTATGACGTATCTACAAGCTCATCCAATTTTATTAAGACCCCTGAAACTACCCATTCCCAAAGGATCCTCTCCACCAACCTTATTTTTAAACATTTTTTAAATTTAGATAACACTGTTTGGTATCTTCACTGACCTTATTACAATAACATTTATAACTGAATATGTTAAATTGGTAGACACTCTCAGAGGTAATTCTTCCCTCATGTTGCCATCTTGGCCAGAGGAACCCTATGGTCCATTATTCATGACTTTCATACTTCTAACTGAACTTGGGTAGTGGTGGTTCCTAGAGAAATACTCAACAAGTTTTAAGCCTTATTTACGCTTTCATGTAATCACAGTACATGATGGTGGGGAGGCTAACAAGAAACACTCTACTGGGGCTGAGGATATGATGCAGTGGCAAAGTCTATGATTGCATATATGAAATCTGGGTTTGATCCCTCATACTCCCACAAAAAAAGACTTTGCAAATTTTCAGTGATAACACATACCTTAAATTTAAGCAATGTTATAATTCAATGTGACCTCAATAAAAGAATAGATTAGAATAAAGAAAGTGGGGCCCAGAGAAATGCTATAGCATTTAAGACACTTTTCTTGCCTTTGGCTGACACAGGTTACACTGGCACCCCATGTTGTTCCCCTGATCAATGTCAGGAGTGATTATGGAGTATAGAGCCAGAAGTAATCCCAGAGAACACCCAGGTATGACACAAATGCCACCACCCAAATAAAATAAAATAAAATAAAGGTTCTAATGATTCACAATCTAGAAGCAACCTAAGTGCCCAGGAATGGATGACTAGATAAAGAAACTCTGGTACATCTACACAATTGAATACTACACAAACATTGGGGAAAATGAAGTCACAAAACTTGTTTATACATGCATGGACATGGAAAGTATCACGCTGAATTAAGTGAGAGAGGGACAGATATAGAATGATGGCACTTATTTGCAGGATATAAAATATAGTATGAGAATAATACCCCAAAACAGTAGAAATGAGGGTCAAGAACAGCTGTCTATGGTAGGAAACTTGCCATGATTTGTGATAGAGTATGGTTTGGGAAAAAAGGACCACTATAACAATGATTCTTGGAAATGGTTACTCTGGATAAGAACTGAGTGCTGAAAGGTAGTGGATATACATGATAACCTTTCAGTAACAGTATTGAAAATCACAGTGCCTCAAAGGGAAGAGAAAGAGAGAGGATAAGAATGAGCGAGAGAGAGGTATGTCTGCCACAAAGGCAGGCTAGAGGGTGGGCAGACAGGAAACTGGGGACATTGGTGTGGGAAATGTACACTGGTGAAGGGATAGGTGTTGGAACATCATATGACTGAAACCGATTCATGAATAACTTTATAACTATGTATCTCGCAGTGATTCAATAAAAATAAATTAATAATAAAAATTGATCTTTCCTGGGGGGAAAAAACTCTAAGCAAAATTGTTAAGGTAGGTAAACCAGAGTTCCCACAGAATAGTGGAAGCGGGAAGGGAAAAGAAATCAAAAGCATGGATTTCTCAGGTTCATAGATACAACTGGAGTACTTGTGGCAGGTCATACCCATTGATAGGTCTCTAGTATGTAAACATTTTGATGATTGATTGTGACAAAATAACATAATGAAAATTTTATTTTTTTCTTTGTTCTCATTGAGAGGTCTTTTCTCTCCCAGGACTGATGAGATAAAAAGCCCTTGCACTGAGAAATGCATTTACTTGAGCAAAAGCTGATTAGATAGTTCTTTGTCCTCACTTCCATTTCTTGAAAGTTTGAGCAATTTGAGGAGACAATTAGGTAGGCCACCTTAGTGAAGTGGTGGAAACTTCAGGAGAGGTGATGACGACACCAAGACTGAGAGGCTGAGCCTAAAGAAATAGCAGAGTCAGGAATTCAAGAGGACCATGAATGCTCAGACTTAGGTATGTTGAGAGCAGTTCATATGGACTGATTCTTTGGAATAACAAGATTCATTGGAGTACTATGGGCTTTTGAGTACTCAAGATAGTTACATTTAACTACCAACTTGTAGTCAAGTAACATGACAACCTCACACATGAGTTTAGGGATCATATTTATATATGTCATGTGAGAAAACAGAAACTATGACTGTTAATAGAAATAGAAAATAGACTTTTGTGGGGAGAAGGAGCAAGGGGAGTTAAAAGAAAGGACACTAATCTGGGGGAGGAAGTGTAATGCTAAGGGCTCTATTCAGCAACTCTTGTTAGTAAGATACCAGAACTTTCCCTACATCTGGAACTACTTAGTGCTGCTACCCGTGAGGCTAAGAGGTTCGGCCACTCTCCATTTCTATTCTCTTATATCTAAGGGATCATATAGAGTGTGTGTGTGCATATGTGTGCGTGTGTGTTTGCATTCCCACTATTTATTTTTAGCAACATGGACACATCTTTACTCTAGGGAATCAAATAAGTTCAACCAAATTTCTCCACTGGTGCAAAGTTAAATTGAATATAAACATCAATAACTTCACATTATTTCTTTCCAGCTCACATACTATAGCAAGTCGCATGCATCTTTTCTTCATGAATATGCATAGTGTGGACTCAGAAGACCTTAACCTTCACTAATCAATTCATGTCTCTCATCAGTTCAATACCCACAACACATCAGGAGCGTTTAAAGATATAAGACTATTTAGTCAAGCTTGGAAATGTATATAGAACTTGAAAAGTCTAGAGATTCCAGAATCATTAAACTTAGAAATTATAAAATGTTTTGAAGAAATCTTGCTGAAAAACTTCAGAAGGATTTGAAGCAAATGGGGCATCTTCTGAATAGGTAAGTTCACTTGATCACTTGACATCCCGTTACTCATCGCTCGAGCAGGCACCAGTAACATCTCCACTCATACCTGTCACGTGCTAGTATAGCCCAGTGGTGTCTGCTCATTCTAGGAACACAAAGAGCCTCAAACCAATCGTTCAGGGTCTTGACAAAGAAGTCTGACCATCTTGTATGTGGGCGGCCATGCGATCTTTTGATGTCTCGTGGAATCCAGTCAGTAACAGCTCTAGTCCAGCAGTCTTCTCCAAATCTCATTTACGTGTCCAGCCCATCTAATTTTTGACGCCTTGGCAAACGACACAGAGTCCCTGATTCTTAATCATTGAGGGAGGTCGGAAGTCTGGATTCTTTCTCTCATTTAGGTAGGTTAAATACAAAATTTTTCTCTCATTTAGGTAGGTTAAATACAAAAATAGGAAAGTTAAATACAAAAATTTCAGCTCTCAGATTAATTTCTAGATTTTTCTTGGAGGGAGGGGGGTGGCTTGGACCACACCTGGTGATGCTCAGAGGCTATTTCTGCCTCTGTGCTCAGGAGTGACCCCTGGCAGTGCTCAGGGACCCATGTGCTGACAGGGATCTAAGTTAGGTTGGCTGCCTGTAAGACAAGCACCTTTATCTCCTGTACTACCTCTCTGGCCCCACTTTCTAGATTTAACACCATTAAATAAAAGGTGGTCCATTTTAAGGAACCTTTTGAATAAAAATAGCCCAGTCATGAATCCCTGCAAAGATCTCAGAACCTATTATAGACTGACAATTCTTAGGATTCTGCAATCATCACACAAATACAGGAAAGTAGAAAGACAATGGAGAAGCAGCTCTAAGTAGAACAAAGCAAAGGTTTCAGGGTAAATTTAGAGATGCCTGCCCTCTAAAACAGATTCAATGCAAACTACAGCAATAAAAAATGAAGGGAAGAAGAAATAGAAGGAAATGAAAAGAAAACACTGTGATTGCTTCAAAACCATTGAAGTACAGGAGAGTGACTATGAAAATCTGTTGTTTAATGGCTACCCTCGACAATGAACTAAAAGAGTCTCCTCTTCATTGTAAAGGAGATGCTATAATATCAATGAGAAAGTGACTTATATTTTTAAAGAATCTTGGATTAGGGTAAAAATATAGGGAAACAGATGTTTGAAAATGATTCCACAGTTAGGTGTTTGGTTTATTGAAAATTATGCAAATATGTATCTATAAAAACAGAAGTCTTAGAAAACATGGAAGTGAATTTTTCTAACCTGTTTAAAAATCTTCCAAATGGAGCATTTCATTGGCTTGTGAACTCGTTTGTTAAACATAATAAAATGCAAAATCTTCCATTTGGCTTGGGAGAACAGTTGGGGGGCATCAAGGAATATGGAACCCATTCTGGCTGAGTTTCTTGCAAAATTACTGTATCAGGATTTCGTAAGCACCCTGGTGAAAGACTTTGCCAATTGCTTCTTCATATATTGGCACTGTTCCTTTGTTAATCCAATGACAATGATTAAAATAAACTCTGGAATTAAGCTAAGCTTTCAAATAGACCTGCAAATTTTTATTCAGTAAAGTTGTAAACTAAGAAGTTCAAAAATAAATAAGCATCTTCAGTCATTTTGCTGTCATTTAAACTACTAATTTTTATTTGGGCAGTGATAGCAAATGGTTACAAGTGATTAAAATGTATATTTCACCTTCCTCTCATCTTATTTTAGCATATTTTCGCATATGCTTTATACTACCCACAATATAGTCTTTGTCACATAAATACATACGTTATGAATAAATCACTACATATTCAGGGGTACCTTTTTAAAACTTTTCTACTGGTGGAGTACAAAATAAAAAGGTGGAGATTTCTGTTGTACGTGATACTGACTTATGGTGTGGGGCTAAAGGGTGTTTTATATTCTCAAATCTGATGGACAGAATCACTGATATTACAAAACTCACTATAGCTCTTAAAAAGTCCAGCTCCTGCATTCATAAAAATTCAGTGACATTTTTATAAACCAAAATATGAAGTTCAAGTGCAGATAGGAAACTGTAAATTTCCATCCTGCTTATCAAACCATAACCCAGCAAGGAGCAAAAACAGTGGCCTCAGGTTTGAGTGACTAACAGACAGATAAATTGATGGTTCATACAAGTACTCTAGCTTTGGGCTCTAAGAGATTAAACCCTTTGGCGGTTGGAAATCCAACTACCCCCAAGCTTTCTAAGATGTCATTGACATCTGCAGTTGACAAAGTATGAAGTATTGCAAGACTAGGTAGATTTTTTTCATCTTGATTGATTACCCTTCTTTCTGTTGTACCTGCAAGAAAATACACTTTTGAACTCAATAACAATGAGCAAAGAATTCCTCATAAATGCTAAAATTTTAGGTCTAAGAACTGTTCTCCTGAATTGAGTTCATCTTGTCTGTGGTGGGGTGGTGGGCACACTTGGTGCGGCTCTGTGCTCAATCCTGGTAGTGCTCAGGGAAACTTATATAGTACTGAGCATCTAACATCAAATTGGTTTTTATCTATATTTTAGGGCAGTGTTGTATGTTCATGTGTGTGTATGTGTGTGTGTGGTAGAGGGTTGAAAACACAGTAGATCCCCATCCCCATTTCAATGGGCAACCACTTATCCCTGTGATCTAAATCTAAGTGTATCATTTAAAATTTATATTATGATATAACACATGGAAAAATGAAAATAATCCCACTGCTTTTATAAATTCAAACAAGCCCACTGCTTTTGTAAATTCAAAATAAAAGTATGTGTAACAGAAACCCTGATCTAAAAGAATATTTTTAAATAAGTTCATTTTCATAAAAGAGATTTTTAGTGAGCTGATTAGCCACACTTTATAAATTTCATGATTTTTTAATCTTTACACAAAGGATTTCAAAAAGTGATTAAGTAGTAAGGGTTCACTTTGATGACTAAGAACTTGATAGAAGTTAAAACGGCTGCTAAGGAAACACAGAATCAAAGGTTTATGCTAACAGCTCTGTCTTAATTAAAAACTTGTGATATCATGTTTTCTTCATAAAAACTATTCTTCTAGCCCCCTATCTAGAGAATCTAGTTCCTTTACAAATAAAATTAGTGCCTAAGGTTGCACATCATTTCTGACTTGGTTTGCTTTGTTTCCACAACTTTTAATTTTTAAATTTCTGTCATTTACTGTCACTGTTACTGTCCTCCTGTTGTTCATCGATTTGCTTGAGTGGGCCTAGTAACATTTCCATTGTGACACTTGTTACTGCATTTGGCATATCAAATATGTCACGGGTAGCTTGCCAGGCTTTGCCATTCAGGTGGGATACTCTCGGTAGCTTGCCAGGCTCTCTGAGAGGGGCAGAGGAATCGAACTTGGGTCAGTCAGGTTGGCTGCGTGCAAGGCAAACACGCTACCCACTGTGCTATCGCTCCAACCCTGTCATTTACAATACTGTAAATAATGATTTCGTATATGCATCATTTCAACACCACATCCATTACCAGTGCACCTACCTCCCTTCCTCAAGGACCCTAACACCCTTTCCAATCAAGCCTCCCACTACCAACTCAATTGTCTGGATCAGTTATCCCATTATGTTGCCTTTATTAATTCTTTAAATTTTTTATTGAGTCACTGTGAGATACACCATTGCAGAATTGTTCAGTTTCCACCATACAATGTTCCAACACCTGCCCCTTTCATCACTGTATATTTCTCATCACCAGATCCCCAGTTTCCCTCTTCCACCCATCCCATCCCCCTATAGCCTACCTCTATTGCAAGCACTTTGCTGTGTCGCCTTTAGTCCTTTGTTGCTACCTTCAGTGTATCTTTAAGTCACACTTAGAAGGGAGATCATTCTGTACTTATCCCTTTCCTTCTGACTGACTTCACTCAGCATATCATTTAGTCACATCCATTTTGCTACAAATTTCATGATTCTGTTCTTTCTTAGAGCTACATAGTACTTCAATATATGTCTACATCAAAATTTCTTGATCAATTCATCCAAAATCGGGCATTTGGGTTGTTTCCATATCTTGGCTATTGTACTAAGTGTGTCAATGAACATAGGTATGCACAAATCCTTTCAAATGAATGTTTTTGCATCTTGGGGATAGATGCCAAGAAGGGATATCACTGGATCATACGGTAGTTCTATTCCTAGATTTTCTGAAAAATCTCCATATTGTTTTCCATAGAGAATGAACCAGACGACATGCTCACCAACAGTGGATAGGGGTTCCTTTCTCCCCACAGTCCCATGAACACTGGCTGTTTCCAGAATTTTTGATACAGGCCATTCTTGCGGCTACGTAATAATATTTCATTATTGTTCTGATTTGCATTTCCCTAATCCTCACTGACAATGAGCAGTTTTTCAAATGCCTGTTGGCCACCTGTATGTTTGTCTTCTTCGGAAAAATGTTCATCTCCTCACCTCATTTGTGAATGGGGTTGTTAGATTTTTTTTTGTTTTTGAGTTTTTAAGTGCTTTATAGATCTTGATATCAACCCAAATAAAAAAAAACTTCTGCATAGTGGAAAAAAAACTCATGGTCTGATAAAAAAAAAAGGTACCCTACTGAATGGGAGAATACATCACATGAAGGCTTGCTTCCCCCAAAGACTTGTATATGTAAAGTGAATCTTATTGCCCCACCTTCCAGCCTAGCATCTATCTTTGCCAGATCTGTGTGCTTGGAGTTTCACTCCTCTGAGCAGCATCATGGGGGCCTCTCCGTCTTCCATTGGGTTCATCTATATTTTTTTAATTTTTATTAGTGAAACACCATGAGGTACAGTTGTAGACTTACAAATTTTTGTGCTTGGGTTTCAATTATACAATGATCAAATACCCATCCCTCCACCAATGCCCATTTCCCACCACCACGTATCCCAGTACCCCTACCAACCCCCATCCCCCTCATCCCACCCTGCCTCTGTGGCAGGGCATTCCATTTTGTTCTCTCTCTCCTATTGGGTGTTGTGGTTTGCAAAAGAAGCAATGAGTGGCAATCATGTTTGGTCTATAGTCTACTTTCAGCATGCTTCTCCCATCCTGGGAGGGGAGGATCCTCCATTGGGTTTCATCTAATAACAGATGAAAATTGTCATTGGTGGGGGAAAGTGAGGATCAGAAGAGGGAGATTATAGCACTCATTTCTCCTACACTCTGCTTATTTGGGGGGTGGTTCTGGAGTGATTTTGCCCATTCTGATTACTGTTACCATCACATCATGGAACCAAGGCTAAACACATAGGCCATGTTGTCTCTGGACACCTAACTCTGTTCAGTTTTACTGAAGCTGCTGATCCCTGAGGTCTCAATGGGACTTGCTTGTTTCCTGCCAGGATTCTGAACCATGCACCATGCATCTTACTTTTAAAGGAGAAATGCATAAAACCCATGAAACAAAACCCCTGGCTTATGGCTGATACTGATGGGGTGTTTCCTCTTGTTTATTTCCAGTAAAAAATGTAATTCTGGTTTCTTTCTGACTCTTTGCCAAGAGCAATAAGTACTTCTGCATTATTGTACTTCTGCAAATACAACAGCACTGAGATCAGTGATTCAACTAATATTTATTCATATCAACTATACTTAAATGTAGAACAATGGTTCTCAGAAAACACACAACACCATCTTCCTTCTCCAAACTACCTATTTAGTAAGATATACTTTCTAAATAAAACATATTCTCCACATATAAAACTTTAAATACTGTGAAGACTTTGGGTTCAAAGTTTTGACTACCAAAGGACTTGGGTTTGGGTTAGCTGCAACATGCATATCTAGTATGCATGAAGCATTTGGGTTTGATTGCTTCACCCCCCCCCCATCCTCCACACACACACAAACCACACACACAAACAGGAAAAGTACTGACCACTGCAGAATCCATTTCTATTTGTCTAATTTTAATGAAATGTTCTCTCTTTTTTACTTTAACTGGTTCCTTCTCTGGTCCCTTTGTCAACACAATTTCAATAAGCTTTTGTCTTTGGTCAACATTACCTAAATATGAAACTTATTATCAGTAAAATTGACAAAAGATACAAGAGATAAAATACTGCTGATTTTGAAATATAGATGAGACCTCAATAATACCCTTATGTTTTAGAAGAATTGATGTGTTCTTTGGGAGATTTGGTCTACCATTTTCTTTCAAGTTGGTAGAAACTGGCTTTACAAATTCAGTCTCCTATGTTATTTATCACAGATGAATTTTAGTCACCATTTATTCAGCACATTGCTTAATTTTATGATCACAATCATTTGAACTTATTTGAACTAGTTTCAGTTGTTTTTATAATGACTGTAGTAACAATTACCATGACTAAGTAGAGAAATGTCACTGTTGTGCCTTGGTTCAACATTTACAATGATGAATAATTTTCACCCAAGTTAGTTTAGTTATCTTAAAAACTATTCTCCTTCACCACAAAAACATAATGGAATAATCTGTAATAATAAAGTTACTAATAATTATTCTTGTGGTGGGCTACATACCTTGAAGGAATAATTATCTTTTCTTCTTACCAAAAGACTATTCTCTGAGAGTTTGAAAAGTATTATCCTCTAACAATATTTTTAGAGGATCCCTTTATTCAACATTTAATAAAAATATTTTATTTGCTTGGTATCCAGGATATGGCTGTGATTCTGACAATCATATATTCTAATGTAGGGATCAGTGAACTATATAGAACCCATGACTCAAACCTACTGGAGTCTGATTTTGCAAATAAAAATTTATTATAACACATCTATGACCATTTGTGTTATAGCTACTTTTTTGGTGTGGGAGGTTACAACCCAGCAGTGTTCAGAATTTAACCCTAGTTTTGTGCTTAGGAATCACTCCTGATGGGGCTCTGGAGACCATATGTGGCGCCAGGGTTCGAATCTGGGTTAGCCATGTGCAAGGTAAGTACCCCATCTACTATATTATCTTTCCAACCCCTCCAGTCCCCATTCCTGCTACTTTTATGCATATGGAATAATGGCAAAGTTCAGTCATTGTGACATAGACCATCTAGCCCAGAAGGCCTCAAATATTTGCTATCTGCTCCTTTATAGAAAAATAAGTATAAACTGTGCAAATTAATGCCAAAGCCTCGTAAGTGGAAAGACTGGGTCAATAAAAGTCAAATTACCTAGATCATACAATGTAAAGGGACAATAGATTTGAATGAAGAACAGTACAATAGGATAAAGAGTAAAAGGTGGGTGACCAATGGGAAGGGAGATTGCTAAGTAAGTGGCCTTTGAGATCTGAGTGAAACAAAGAATTGAATTGGGAGGATAAAGATGGGAAATTAGACAAGACAGAGAACATATGCTCAATAGGCATGAGAAAATAGTCTCCAGGCTATTATTCAATAACATTTTAGAATAAATTTACTGTTAAGTTCTTAGTCTATGCCCTCAGAGAAATTTCCCACCCAGGAGGGAGTGGCAGTGGTACAAACATGGAATGATGTAATAGATTCCTAGTGTCATGAAAGGACGGGCAACCCAATCCAAAGGCAGCCAATGGGGACAAGGAAAGACGTCACAGAATGGACACCCATCAATTGAGTCTGGAAGAGTTAGGTGAGGGCACAGTGTAGTTAAGGAGAAGCCATTCCAAAGGCATGGGAACAGCAACACATAAAAGAAACTGATGTTACCTTGGCCATGAATTAAAAAATTGACATTATCAGGGCTGGTCGGAGAGTTAATACAGGGGATAAGATACTTGTCCAGCATGTGCTGAACTAGTTTCAATCTCTGGCATTCCATGTGCACCCCCCTGCCCCCAAGAAATGCCAGGAATGATCCTTGAGGGCAGAACCTGGAGTAAGCCCTGAGCAAAGCTGTGTGTGGCTCAAAAGGCAAAAAAAAATTTTTTTTGAGACTATTAAACAATGCAGAGAGGAGTGGGACATCTGAAAAAGTGGATTAGAGGTGCCACAGAGGAACTTGGAGGAGGGTCTTGGAGCACTTTGGTGCTGGGGGGTGTCAGTAACTTGACACACCAATACCATATATGTACTTTATCCATGTTACCTAAAATTAACAAACAATCTTGGCTAACTGCACATTTAAAAATGTACTTGGATCAACTGTGAGTACTGCTTTCTGGGTAACGCAGAGGAATGTTTAGGAAAGAGAGTGGCATAGAAAAGAAATGAGGAAATTAGAGAGGAAAACCATATGCCTTGGTGGAATGCCGTTCGATATCACTAGACCCTTTATGTCAGCAAGAGGATATCCTTCCAGGAAAGGGCAGAGGCGCTGAAATACAGCAGCATATTAAGATCCAGAATACAGCAGGTTGAGGAAATAAAAATCCTGAAATTCTCTCTTCATATTCTAGGAGATGAAAGTGGAGTATCTTAGAAAATAAGGTTAACAGAGTTAAGTATTAAACTGAATGCACATGTTATTAATTTTATGTATGAATCAGTATTATTCATTTTGAGAGTTCAAGGGACCAGAGGGTTTAAACAGAACCCAGACTAATATATTTTTCCAGTCATGTTTTCTGTGGTAACAAATGAGATATAATAAATCAAGGATCTATTAGGGCTTGTATAAATTAACATCCAAAATAGGTTTCATTAATTCATGATCAAATTTATCCTTCAAAGACTAAGATCTATTTGTCAATATCACTACTGAAAGCCATTTCAACAATTAGTCTTTTATCAACAGCCAGTTCACCTACCCAGGGAGATTTTTGTCATTGTTAAAGACAATGAAGTTAGCCCCTGCAAAATGCTTATTGACTATGCTTGGTGAATCTAATTGTAGGATCTTAAAGGCCAAGATGTTTGTCGGTTCCCCTAAAGCTAAAAAATCCCTACAGCTAGGCTGTAATCAATTACATTAATTGAGTTCAATTCAATGTGTTTAAGAGATGACTTTTATGTTAATGATACCATAATGTGTCAGAGGCAATAATAATCAAGTCACATCCTCAGCTTGACTGAAATGCTGATCACAATTGGTAGCTCTCAGTCTCACCTCATACTTTTAAGCCCAGATAGGCACTACTCCTTAGATTGAGATAGACTGGAGATTAATAATTTAAAAGAGTGATATTAGGCAGGTAACCACACAACAAATGCTCAGAATCTGATGCTCTTCATCAGGATAAACAATATGATATTGGATGAGTATAGGTGACTATAAATGAAATTAAAATTTTTCAGATACTGCTGGGCTGGAGCAATAGCACAGCGGGTAGGGCGTTTGCTTTGCATGCAGTCAACATGGCCGACCCGAGTTCGATTCCTCCACCACTCTCAGAGAGCTGGCAAGCTACTGAGAGTATCTTGCCCACATGGCAAAGCCTGGCAAGCTACCCGTGACGTACTCAATATGCCAAACACAATAACAACGAGCCTCATGATGGAGACATTACTGGGCCCACTTGAGCAAATCAATGAACAATGGGAGGACCGTGACCATGACCAGATACTGCTATGGAAATCTTTCGGAGAACATACATAACTGATACAACCACAGTAGAAAACGATGTTGTTGTAAGCTCAAGCTTGCTTTTCCATTCCTTACTTCTGAACTATTGGGCAGCACTCCTGAGCAGAAAACCTCAGGTGATGTCAATTGTCCTTTCGTGACACATGGTGGCTGGTTCCAGGGTGTCAAGGGCACACTCCAGTCATGTGCTGGTGAGCAAGGGAAATCTCAGGGGAATGTGAGCTGGGAGTTAGTCTGAGGAGTTCTTTGCTCAGAGGTCATCCGCGCAGGGAAGGGGAGAGTAGGATGGTGGACAGCTTCCAAGATAATGCATTTCCCACCACTCATCTCTAATTCAAAATAAAACTATTACATGCAAGGTAAGAAAGCAGAGCAATTTCCGATATTTGCCATGTCACCTGATATTTTGCATCAATGCAAAACATATGTGGTTTTTTTTTTTTTTGAGATTCAACTTGGCTGACAATCTAAGTTGGTACTTTAATTCTCTGCCTGAGTTAATGCAGAAGTCAAGGTTTTTTAATCAGCTTGAAGAATCAGTCCAGGTGATTCTGAAGCAGGGCTTAGCACCAAACTTTGAAAAGCCGCCACTTAGTGGGAGGCATCCAGGGAGAGAACTCAAGAGGTGAAACAGGAAGCTAAACTCCACATACTTGACAATTTGCAGCTCCCGAGCTGAGCTGCTGGAAGACCAGCCTCTGTTGTATTTTCTTAATTCCTTGTGACTTTCTTAAGAATCTGATTTCCCAGATGGTGAGGCGCTTGTGGGAGGCAATAGCACTTCTTGATGATGAACAATTCAATGGCTTCAATTTACATATGCCACCACATTGCCATAAATTCAGACCATTGTCAAGAGTTGGAAAGCAAACCGATTGGGGACAGACACTTCAAAACTCTTCCTTCTGTTGCAGTACCTTTAAGAATGATTATATCATTGTCTTGTGGACAAAGGAAACAGCTCTTAGTTCTTTGCTTTCATGTCGCGGCTTCAGCATAGACTGGAGCTGCTGAGTTATGATTATTCCTACCTGATCATCGAGATTCTAAACCAAGTTTATTTTATAGGCCCTTTTCTAGAGCAATCTGGGTTTGCCTTTTGTCTTACTAAGAGAACTTCAGGGAAAATTTTACTTCACTTCTAGTTTGGATTCATCTAGAGAAGCTAAAAATAGCTCAAGCCTTCAGAGTCCATGCATGTTTAATAGCATATTGAAATTTTTAAAGAGCTCAGTTATTTTCCAGAATAATTAACGTGTCAGCAGTATCCATTTTTCTAGATGCAGATTTCTTATGATCATAATTGATGTTTAACAAAATATGGAGCATAGGCATTTCCAGTGACATATATTTAGCAATTTTATGGATGTCTAATTAACTTGTCACAATAGTATTCATTTAATTCAATTTAAGGGCTGAAAACTACTTTCAACCTTTATTAGTGTGACAATTATTTTCTGGGCCACACAAGCCAACACGAAAACAAATCAAAGACCCAGGATAAAACTGGGAGCTTGTGCCTTAATCTCTCTATTGAAATCCTTCGGTTTAAAAAGGGGCATTCGAGATAAGTACCAGGAGGTTTACTCCATGGCTTGGAGGCCAGCCGCACATGCTAGGGGGAAAGGCAGCTCAGATAGAGAAGGGAGCACCAAGTAAAGACTGTTGGGAGGATCCTCCCAGGATGGGAGACGCATGCTGAAAGTAGACTATAGACCTAACATGACTGCCACTCAATGAATCTTTTGCAATCCACAGCACCCAAAAGGAAATGCCTTGCCACAGAGTTGGGGTGGGATGGGGAGATGGGGAGGTGGGGGGTGGGAGGGATGCTGAGATCATTGGTGGTGGAGAATGGGCACTGGTTGAGGGATGGGTACTCAATAATTGTATAACTGAAACTCAAGCAAAAAAATTTGTAAGTTTACAACTGTACCTCATGGTGTTTCACTAATAAAAATTTTAAAAAAAGAAAGATTGCATTCATCTGGGGAACATAAAGTAACAAAATAGGAGACTAACACCCAAGAATAGCCAAGATAAGTACCAGGAGGTTTACTCCATGGCCTGGAGGCCAGCCACACACGCTAGGGGAAAAGGAAACTCAGACAGAGAAGGGAGCACCAAGTAAAGGCTGTTGGGAGGATCCTCCCAGGATGGGAGATGCATGCTCAAAGTAGATTATAGAATAAACATGATTGCCACTTAATACCTATTTTGCAGACCACAACACCCAAAAGGAGAGAGAGAACAAAAAGGAATGCCCTGCCAGAGGCAGGTTGGGATGGGGGAATGGGGGTGGGAGGGATGCTGGGACCATTGGTGGTGGAGAATGGGCACTGGTGGAGGGGTGGGTACTCAATCATTGTATAACCTAAACCCAAGCAAAAACAACTGTACCTCATGGTGTTTCACTAATAAAAATAAATAAATAAAAAATTAAAAGGGGCATTGCTGTGTTTCAATAGAGCTATGAACTGAGGGTGCAAGGTGGGGAGTGGGAAAGCTCTTGGAGAAAGCTGGAGAGATCCTGACTTTCAATATTGCCACTAGTGTAAACTATGATGCCTCAGTAAAAACTGGGCCTGAGGAGAAAAAATCTTCCTCACAAGCAGTTTCTAGTTTCTTCAATAAGTTATACTCATTTATCTAATATTTAACTTTTTTTCCTCTTTGGATCACACCTGGCAATGCACAGGGGTTACACCTGGCTCTGCACTCAGGAATTACTCCTGGTGGTGCTCAGGGGACCATATGGGATGCTGGGAATCGAACTCAGATCAGCCACGTGCAAGGCAAACGCCCTACCCACTGTGCTATCACTCCAGCCCCAAATTCTATTTTTTTAAAATTTCTTCACTATGTTAGGCTCTTAAGAATCATTACCAAAATCATAGCCAAAGCTACCAACATTCACAATGCTTGCTAAATCACGGGTCTTGATTGCTCATGTGTCCTATATTGCCACATTTATTTTAATAACAAACAATAGGTGGGTAGCATTCCTAACATCATTTATATTTGAGAACACTGAGTAACAGAACAGTAAAGTAACGAGCATTGGGCAGTCAGAAAGTGGCAGTGAAGCAGCATCAATGACACAAAAATCAAGAGACCCAAACTTTTACAACCAAACTTAGAAAGGTGCCTGTCAAGATGGCAGGCTGGAGAGGGACGGTATGGGAAGGAATCTGGAAACACTGGTGGAGGGAAGTTGGCACTGGTGGTAGAATTGGTGCTGCAACATGGCATGTCTAAAACTCAAATATGAGTAAATTTCTAAATCGTGGTGCTTTAATAAAAATAATTTTAGAAAAAGAAAGTGGCAATGAAGGAAGTCACCCTTCCCAACAACACACATCAAACCATTATATTGTCGACCAATCCAGTCTTTAACAGACATAGATATGTAGTACAAAGGAACACAAGTGATCTGGAAATATAGCAAGAAGAAAGTCTCAAGGAAATAATGAACTGACATTTTATTTTATGTTTTTGCTTTTTGGGTCACAAGTGGTGATGCTCAGGGATTACTCCTGGCTCTGCACTCAGGAATTACTCCTGGTGGTGCTCAGGGGACCATATGGGATGCTGGGAATTGAACCCAGGTCGACCACATGCAAGGCAAATGCCCTATCCACTGTGCTATCGCTCCAGCCCCTGAACTGACATTTTAAATGAAATGATGAAATGTAAGCTCAATAAGCTAGATAACCAAACATAAATCATACTCAAAATTTGCCATGCATATTATACATAAAATATTTAAACTATGAAAGTACTAGAAGGGAATAGTAAACAACACATTTTAAGTCTTAGGGTAGAAAGGCCATTTCTAAATATAAAGGAAAAGACAAGAAGGTCCAACCACACAATTATTTAAGAGAGCAAAAGCACATGCAGATTCACAAGACAAAAGTCACACTAGAAGAAAATACTTGCTCCTATGTTCATCGTAGCACTATTCACAATGGCCAGAATCTGGAAACGGCCCAAGTGCCCAAGAACAGATGACTGGATAAAGAAACTATGCAATCATTAGGAAAAATGAAGTCATGAAATTTACTTATACATGGATGGACATGAAGAGTATCATGCTGAGTGAAGTGACAGAGAGGGACAGAAATAGAATGATCACACTCATCTGTGGTATATGAAAATAGTATGAGAATAATACCCAAAGACAATAGAATTGAGGGTCAGGAGGACTGGTCCGTAGGAGGAAGCTTGCCACCGGTGGGAGAATGCAGGTAGGCCAGAGAAGGGACCATTATGACACTAAGCTGAAAATGACCACAGTGTCACAGAGGCAGACTGGGAGGTCTGGAAGTGGGAGGGAAATCGGGGACATTGGTGATGGAAAATATACACTGGTGAAGGGAGAGTGTTGAAACATTGTATGACTGAAACTCAATCATGAATGATTTTCAATGTGTACCTCAGAGTGATTCAATTAAAAAATAAATAACAAAATAAAAGATGCATTGCTATTAAAAAACACAACTAGAAGAAAATTCGGTATGCCAAACACAGTAACAAGTCTCACAATGGAGATGTTACTGGGCCCGCTCGAGCAAATCGATGAACAACGGGAGGACAGTGCAGTGCAGAAGAAAATATTTGCACCAAGGGAACAGAGAGATATGTCATGTATGTGATAAATCTTTAACTAGATAATTATAAAGATGACCCATTTAAAAAATGGTGGCACAGATGAACAAACCCATGGGGGGAAATAATGCGAACAGGCAATAATGTTCTAAAAAACACTCATTCTCACTTATTAATGCATTTACTAATGCGAAGTAAAATACTTTGATATTTTATTATGCTATTTTTTCCCTTTGAATTGAAAGTAAGCTAATGTAGTCTGTTGATAAAGGGCCATTTTAAGCTCCTCAAATTTAAATGCTTATATTGTATCTCAACAATCTCATTTCTTGGCCTGTTTCATATAAGACAACTGGGTTTACTTATGTGACCTAAGCTTGCACCGCACTTTCTTGAAAAAAAAAAAGAGAAAAGAAAAAGATGGGGATAAGGGAATAAGAAATCAAATGCATAAATTTAAATACATAATTTAGAGATTAAATTCATAATTTAAATTAGAAATTAAATGCATAATTCAATATGCAGTTCAATAGAAAACTTGGAGGGCCAAATTTTAAACAACTCTCCCAGTAGGTGGAATAAAAAAGGTGAAGTATTAGAAAAATAAGAGAAAAAATACAGATAATCAATTCACAAGGTCTAAAATATAACTAGAAAAAAAATCCAATAAAGAAAAAAATAATAGGGAGGAAGAAATGATTAAAACAGATAAATTAGAACATTCCCCCTGAAGAATGACCTAACATTTTAGTCTGACAATAACAATACCTTCACACATGAGTGCATCAAAATTAATAATACACCATGGATAAAGATATTATCTTTAGGGACCTCAGAGATAGTATAGGGGTTAAGGTGCCTGCCTTCAATCCTGCTGACCTCTGCTAGGATTCCCAGCACATATCGTCCCCTGTGTGACCCATATGTTGGGTCACATACGTGTGACCTAAACCTTCACCAAAAGAAATGATAAAAGAAGTAGAGAGAAATATTTTGGGGATAAAGAACAGATGGTCTGAAGGCAATGTCCTTTGACTTGAATTGTGGGGAAATCATATTCACCTTAGATCTCTATGTTGACTGAAAGGGCAGGGATAGAGGTATTTCTAGAAATGCAAAGATTTAGAAAGTTTCTCACACATCTTTTCTAAACAAGTTATTTGGATGTGCTCCAACAAAATTGAGCGAGAAAAGCACGAAATCGAGGACACCAGAGCCCCAACACAAAAGAAAAAGGAAACAATGTCACAGGATAACAGTTTGCAGCTTCAGGAAGTTACCAGCCCACATTACAGCAGGAGAAGAAATGAATGAGGGAATGCCTGGGAAAGAAGGTGGTTCCAGACATGTGACACAGCATCTAAGAAATGACATGTAATGGGGAAACAAATACCAGAGACTACTGGGAAAAAAAACCCAAAACTTGAAAAGTAGCTCTATGCTCGAGCGGGCCCAGTAACGTCTCCATTGGAGACTTTGTTGTTACTGTGTTTGGCATATCGAATACTCTTGGTAGCTTGCCGGGCTCTCTGAGAGGGGTGGAGGAATCGAACTTGGGTCGGCCATGTTGGCTGCGTGCAAGGCAAACGCCCTACTGCTATGCTATCGCTCCAGCCCACAGTAATGAATATTATTTTATTTTTTATTTATATATTTATTTATTTGCTTTTTGGGTCACACTTGGCGATGCACAGAGGTTATTCCTGGCTCTGCATTCAAGAATTACTCCTGGTGGTGCTCAGGGGACCATATGGGATGCTGGGAATCGAACCTAGGTCGGCTGCACGCAAGGCAAATGCCCTACCCGTTGTGCTATTGCTCCAGCCACATGAATACTATTTTATCAGTAATAGAAATGAAACTCTTCAGTGAGAATTTAGACACAACCTAAGGACAAGACACAAAGATTCAATAATGGATACAGAACAATTGTGACTATCTTCACAATTTTACTGAAAACAAACCAGGGAAGGCAGATGTTGGGAAAGGAAAGAGTAAGGAAAAGTGAAAAAGAAGAGCACCTACATTATATCTTCTTTTGTGAGATGGGGGGATTTGGGCCATATTTGGTTATACGTAGGGCTTACTCCTAGCTCTGTGCTCTGGAATCAATACTGGAGGGCACGGATGAACATATTGGTTGTCAGGGATTGAACCTGTTCAGCTGCATGCAAGGTAAGTGCCTTATCAGTTGTACTATCGACCTGATCCACTTTATATTTTTCATTTTACTTGTGTGAATTATTTGTGTCAGGGACGCGGTCTCTACAGTAAGGGCTGGGAGATTATTTAAAACCACAGAGATAACTGGTAATTATAGAAATTCAGAGAAAGAGGAGTTTGAAAAATAGGTAGAGTGAGGGTCTAAACCCATTTAGCCCCCATTGGCAGAGTAAATAACTAGTTGAGGCTAAAATTGGTAATCCGAGAAATACCATTGAAGTGTATTATTTATATCAGGAGCTGACTGACTTTATTTTTTGTAATAGGTCAGATACCAAATATTTTAGACTTTGTAGGTCAAGAATCAGGGATGCTCTCTCGTTTGCCAAGGCATCAAAAATCAGATGGGCTGGTCACGTAATGAGATTTAGAGACGACCGCTGGACTAGAGCTGTTACCGACTGAATTCCACAGGATGTCAAAAGACCGCATGGCCGCCCAGCTACCAGATGGTCAGACTTCTTCGTCAAGATCATGAACGATCGGTTTGAGGCTCTTCGTGTTCCTAGAGCGAACAGATGCCATTGGGCTACACTAGCATGCGACAGGGACAAATGGAGACGTTACTGGCACTTGCTCGAGCAAATTGACGATTAACGGGAAGTCAAGTGATCAACTGATCAAGTAGGTCATATGGTCTTGATCACAAATACTCAACTCTGCTACTGGAGCATAGAAAACAGCCATAAATGAGCATGAATGTTTCAATAAAACTTTATTTACAAAAACAAGCAGTCAGTCAGATTTGGCCTTTGGGCCATAGTTTGCTGATCCAGAGACATACATATGTGGGGAATTACATTTGAAAAGATGGCAGCATGATTCTCCAATTTATCATCAGGAAGACATTAAAGAGGAATGTTTAACTATCCTTCTTCATTCAGCTCCTAGAAGGAATCCCATTTCTTTATTCTCAAAGTGGTGTCAGTATTCTACTAAGATTGCACAATAGTAACCTTTCCTCAATATTTAGAACAGATGAGTTCTAAATTTCATTATATACAAAGATGAAATGTACTTAAAATGAGCTTTATTCCAGGCTGCATGCTAGTCAATCACTCCTTGGAAATTTTAGCACAGCGGTAGTGCGTTTGACTTGCACACAGCCAACATGGCCGATGCGAGTTCGATTCCTCTGCCCCTCTCGGAGAGCCCAGCAAGCTACCAAGAGTATCTCGCCCACACAAAATTGCCTATTAGGCAAGCCCCCTGTGACGTATTCAATATGCCAGACACAGTAACAACAAAGTCTCCAATGGAGACGTTACTGGGCCCGCTCGAGCATATCGATGATCAACGGGAGGGCCTTTACTTTACTTTTACTTTTAAAAAGTACTAGTCAAAATAATAGTACAGTACCAGCCATTAGTTATCCCTGAGCACCACTGGGTATGGCCCAAGGTTCCCCCTCCAAAAGAGAAGCACTAACTTCTAGGGGCTGGAGAGGCAGAGAGCTAGTACAGGGGTTAAGGTGCCTGCCTTGCAAGCAGCCAACCCCAGTTGGAATCCCTCACACCATATATGTTCCACTGAGCACCAGCAGGGATCACTTCTGAGTACAGAACCATGACTAGCCCCTAAGCACAGCTGGATGTAGTCCAATCCCCCATTTCCTGCCCCCAATACTAGATGCTAAACTCTTTGAAGGTGATGTAATATGTCTTTATTTTCAGTCTGTCACAATGTATCAAATAGAGTTGGGGTACAAAAAATACTTGGAAAATATAATTTAGCCAAAATTGCCTATTAGCAAAACTTCATGGGATTTCACAAAGAAATCCAGGAATATTAAATCTCAATTGGAATTTTAATTTTATGGTCATTACAGTTGTTTACCTAGTTATAAGAAACAGAGAGACTCTAAATTAAGATTAGAAAACTCTGCAAGGTCAGTTTGGGCCT
This sequence comes from Sorex fumeus, assembly GCF_029834395.1. Classification (NCBI taxonomy): domain Eukaryota; kingdom Metazoa; phylum Chordata; class Mammalia; order Eulipotyphla; family Soricidae; genus Sorex; species Sorex fumeus. The sequence continues at coordinate 39,686,241 of NW_026606143.1, forward strand.
CACAATCACTTGATGAAAAACAGGTCTCGTGGTAGAGATATTTGAAAAGCTTTCATAAAAGCCTTAAAATATTTTAAGGCAAAATTTAAAATGTAGTCATGATAATTAGCACTTTGGAAAGTTTGTGAACAGTATCTACTATCACTAAAGAGGCAATCATATGAAAGTTTCTACTTACTCTTCAAGAAATTGCCTTTTTTTGCCTGAAATTATGGGGAAAAAATAAAACAAAGATATCTACAAGAATTTCAACTACTTTGGAGTGGAGTTGCTTTTTATATCGCCCGCATTTCCCAAACTAGATGAAAGTTAAAGCAAAGAAATCAACCTTTGTGGTTTCAGCTCACATAAAGCCTGTCTACACACTGGAGCTAAAGCACATTTCATCGCTTAATTACAGATAGTCTCATATGATAATTATGCAGAGTAGATTTGCATTATGTCTCAAATTGAACCCTGAAAACTGTGGGTTCAGTAGGTGGAAGGAATCAGCTGATGGATTTTTGGCTATGGAGGTTTGCACTGTTAATCACAACCATAAAATCAGAGTCTAGGATGAGGCAAAGAGACAACAAAATGTGCAGAAGAAACATCTGGAAATAAATCTAACTCTCCTTTTCTGAAAAGCACTGCCTTTGAAATGTTATGCCTATAAGTATTGTTTTATGGGCATTATAAAATCATGCACAATTAAGAAGCAAATTAAGCATGGAAAGGCCACAATTCACTTTGCATGGGCACATTTCAAGAAACGTTTAATATGTGAAGTGTACAGAAAAAAGGAGATTAAAGGTAGGCAAAAAATTGAAACACTTGATCTCTGCCCATAAATAAATGTCAAGGTTTATAGATAATAATACTATCATTGCTAATACTCTTTCTCTTACCTATGCTACATGACAAGACAAATATTACTGCAAAAGAGACTGCAGCCCTTTCTGAATTCAGTCTCAGATATGGAATATCTGAAATTCTTCATACCCACACGTCTGGGGCTTGGGCTTCTATCCCTCAGTGTTTGCCTTGAATTCTGAGAATTTGTGAAGAAACAACTGAATGAACAGTGATTTGATTCTCAGGCATGAAAGAGCCGCATTGTTGTTTTGTGAATATTATCATTAGACAATAAAATTTTCAAATTAAATACTGGTTTGGCCTAAGGGAAAAGAATTACATAAGGGATTAGCCTAATTTAAAACAAATTGGATGAAATTTTTAAATATTCTAAGATACATACTTATCTTCAAATATTAGTGAACATCAAATGCCTATGTCTACATTATTAAAATCATCTGAAAACACTCAAAATAATCTAAATTATTTTGATATGTTTTAAACCAAATACTTGGATGATACTGACTTAGGAAACAGCTTTCTATAAAAGGTAATGATTTTCCAAAATCCTCAGAGAATTTATAAAAGAACTGGTACCAGACTATTTTAAAAGTGTTATATGATTTTCCAGTACACGCACATACACACACATACACACACTTGAAATAGGCAGAAAATATTTTAAATTAACATGCATTTAAAGCAAACTGGCAAGCAACAAAATGTTCTGGGGCAAAGTGACATTGTGGAGTGGGAAATTTCTTTACAAAATGGGTACATTGAATAGGAAATACGTTGGCTTGTCTATATTATGCAAACATCATCTGGATTCTTTTTAAGTGGAAGAGAAAACAAATTGAGATGTAAGCTTATGATTTCTGTCACTGTGTTCAAACCTTTGATGTAGTTCCAAAACAATCTAAAATATTTTCTGCTTCCCATTCTCTAGTTTTTGTTGGTTTTCCCCTCACTGTACTGTATCTAGCAGTGAACTGAAGATACTCTGATGCTCAAATTCAGATATCCACAGACATGAACCACCCCTCCTGATCATTAACAGCAGGGGGTCGGCACCTCCTAGATTTGACCTTTATACTCAAAGGGAGAAGATCCTAGGCCCTGGCATTTTGCAAGTCACATTGATTCCTTCATAGGTTCAGTTAACAGTTTTCTTAATTACTGCTTTTTTCCATTAAAATTGAAATTAAAGGCTTCTATAAATAATGCCAGAATGGTTTAAAATGCATTAAATTTAGTGGTTCCTCAATAAATTAAACATATATTTATCATATGACTCAGCAGTTGTACTCCTAGGCACATAAGGAAAAGAAATGAAAAAAGCTTTTTAAAGAAAAAGTTATACACAAATGTTCTTAGCAGCACTATTGTGAGAGACCCAAACCTTCATCTATGGGACTTCTGAGTCGGTACCAACATTTGGCTATTTAACAGTGCTACTAAATTTACATATTTGTACAGAGTATTTTTTAAATTTTATTTTCAAAGACTTGTTCACAGTAGTTGATTACATTCAATATTTCAACACCAATCCCACCACCATTACACCTTCCCACCACCATTATTTCGAGTTTTCCCACCACCACCCAAGCCTGCCCCAAAGGCAGATGCTAAATAATTTATTTTGTATTGCTTGTTATAAATAATTGACTAAAAATGATCCAAAAAAGATTTCCTTAGAGGAAAGTGTGTGAAAATTGTTGTATCTCATCTTGGAGTCAGAGTACTTTTTGGCCATAAAAATAATGAAGTGATGATTCCTCTGATGACTTGCATGAATCTTTAAAACACTATGAAAGGAGCTAGGCAATGGACAACATATTGAATAATCCTGTTATATAGGAAATTGCTATAGTAGACTGATGCATACAGATAGCAAATAGATTTGTGGCTGCTAGTGGAAGCAACGGCTTACGGGAAATGGAGCTTGCTTTGGGGGGTCATGGAAACATTCTGTAACTAGATAGTGGTGATGGTGGTTGTGATACTGTGAGAGGATCTTGGAAACTCCTATTGCGTGGGTGGGGAGAAGCATCTTGGAGCACCAAGTCCTTAGATTGTGGGATCTGCTGAATCTCCTGGTGACAGTGTCAGAACTGAGTTGAATTTGAGGACACCCAACTAGTATTAGAGAATTGCTGGGAGATGTGGGGGGGGGGAACTCCCACATACTGGAACCGTGTGCAGAACTATAGTTGTAAACACGATGAGTGCACTAAATGTCACTTGAGTAGTTCACAACAACAAAAAATGCATTAAAATATTTCATTTTGTGGGTCTTATTTTCACCCTGAATCTCCCTCACTCCCTTCTATGCTCCTATGGAACATTCCCTGGGAATAATGATATACTTTTTTTAAAAAAAGAAATATCTCATGCACAGTACAAGTATTAAATTTCCCAAATCATTTTCCACATGGTCTTTTCCCAAAAAATGAAGTGGGGAAAGGAAGAGGAAGAGTGTCTTTGAAGAAAGGATATAAAAGAGAGAAAGATACAATTCTATTTTCTTTTTCTTTGCTTTTTTTTTGCTTTTTGGGTCATACCCAGCATTGCACAGGGGTTACACCTGGCTTGTGCACTCAGGAATTACTCCTGGTGGATTTGGGGGGACCATATGGGATGCTGGGAATCGAATCTGGGTTGACCGTGTGGAAGGCAAATGCCTACTGTACTATCGCTCCACCCTATACAATTCTATTTTCTAGTGGAAAGTTTTATAGCAAATGCTTGAACAGGCTGTTGGTCAGGTAAATTGTGTATGTGGTTCTAAGCAGGAGATAGCTAGCTCTGGAATTAGCTTGTGATTCTCACACTCTGTATCAATGAGTGAATGGAGCGTCAGCTAAATCTTGTGTCTGCATGGTTTGACTAATAATTTTTTGGGGAGAGGGTTAGGCTTCACCTGGAGGTATTCAGGGTTTACTTATGACTCTGTGCTCTGGGGTCACTCCTGGTGGTGTTCTGAGGAATATATGCAGCATTGGGGATCGAACTGGGGTCAATCACATGCAAGGCAAGTGCCACAATGCCTGTACTGTCTCTCTGGCCCAACAGAAAGTCTGATCGCAAATCCTTGAAAAATGAGAATCTGGACATAGTTACTTGTCCAAGGAAAAACAGTAGTTGATCAGACCACGGAGACACAAGATTTAGCTGATACCCCATTCACTCATTGATACAGACGGGTCACAGCTAGATGTCTCCTGCTCAGAACCACATACACAATTTACCTGACCAACAGTCTATTCAAACATTTAATATAAAATATCGACTAGAAAACAGCAGAAAATAGATCCCAGGCTCAAGAACACAGTAGGGATTTGGAGGAATAAGAGTACCGTGCATTTCTGGGATCCAGGAAACATTAGAGTGATGAGAGAGCGGAGGAAATCAGTTTTAAAAGACTGGAAGAGATGACAGAAGAGGGTAAAGGCAGGTGAAGTTCAAGACAAGCGCAGAAAGTGGCTGGCAACCAGAGTACTAAGAATTAGACTAAAATGGTAGCAGATAATGGCAGGGTTCCAAAGTCCATATTCCTAGAACCACTTGACCACTTCCCTATAGATTGCCTTGTGGATTTTCCCTGCCAACAGCTAGCATGTAATGTGTCTCTTGGTGGGCTGTCAGCTCTGAACTGTAAGAAACTTAGACACAGAGATCCAGAAAACATTTCAGATGTAGGGACAGGCACCTGTCCTGTGTAATGGGGGTAGAATTATTACTCTATCTCCTTGTCCTCAGAGAGGAGATGTGTCTGAGCAGTGCCCTCCTCTGCCCCTAGGCTTGCTTAATTCTATGGCACTTTCCTGAGGGTACATCCTTCTTCTGCCTCCCTTGCTTCCCTGTCTTAACTCCTAACACTGATAGGGCGGTTGTCCTGAAAATCTACTAACTTACTTTCCCAGAAATTACATTTTCAAACAGAAATTGGGAAGCATAGTCCCTCCCCAAGAAAACTAGATTCAGGTATCCAGAATAACCAAACATCTTATCCCCACTCTGGAGGCAAAGGAGAAGTATTTTATCCCTCTATAGTCAATGTGATCAGGTTATTGACCTTAAAAATTAAAGTCACTAGTGGGACTGAAGTGATAGTACAGCGGGTAGCGTGCTAGCCTTGCACATGTGGCCAACCTGCGTTTGATCCCCAGCATCCCATATGGTCTCCTGAGCACTTTCAGGAGTGATTTCTGATTTTAGAGTCAGGAGTAACCCCTTAAGCATCACAATGTGTGGCCCGAAAACATGAGACAAGAAAAATACAAGTCACTAGAGGCCTGAGAGAGAGTACAGGAGTTAAGGTACCTGTTGTGCATGAAGCTGATCCCAAGTTCCATCCCTTCTTATTGCCTAAGGTCCCCTGAGCACTGTCAGGAATGATCCGAGAGCACAGAGTCAAGAGTAAGCCCTGAGCACCACTGGATGTATCTCCCAATAGAGTCATTACATTTAAGGTATATTTTTCTTGCTATCAGGAGACAGGAAGAACGAATCCATTATAGCATAATAAGAATTCACCCATACAGGGACAATGCCCTGGATTTGATAAGGCAAAAAATGAATTCATGTATACAGTTCTATTATACCAATTATTATCCTGTTCAAAAATTGTAACAACTTGGATATAGGCTAGACCCAATTTTCCACTGTACTCTCTGGAAAAAAGATCTTAGTAACAAAGAGGACGAAGAACCTCCGGCTCCGGGCACACCTCTTTGATTCCGCTGTTCTTCCTGCATTAACCTACGCCTCAGAGACCTGGGCCCTACGTAAACAGGATGAGAACGCTATTCGGGTCTCCCAAAGAGGAATTGAAAGAGCTATGCTTGGAGTATCGTGCTTCACTCAAATGAGAGAAAGAATCCAGAGTTTCGACATCCATCGACGATCAAGAATCAGGGACGCTGTCTCATTTGCCAAGGTGTTGAAAATCAGATGGGCTGGTCACGTAATGAGATTTAAAGACGACCGCTGGACTAGAGCTGTTACCGACTGAATTCCACGGGATGTCAAAAGACCACGTGGCCGCCCACCTACCAGATGGTCAGACTTCTTCGTGAAGATCATGAACGATCGGTTTGAGGCTCTTCATGTTCCCAGAGCGAACAGATGCCATTGGGCTACACTAGTACGCGACAGGGTCAAATGGAGACGTTACTGGCGCCCGCTCGAGCAAATTGACGACTAACGGGAAGTTAAGTGATTAAGTGATTAAGTAACAAAGAACTTAGTAAACAAAGAACATCCTTGCATGCAATCCTTTTGTCCTTTCTTAAAACTTTTGCTATCATATTAATTGAATTTATTGACTGAAATCATTTGCTTACAATTACTAATTGGATTATAAATTTTATTTTTGGCTGCTCCTAAAAGCAATTTTGATTATTTCTCAGGCACTAGTGTATATTGTTTTATAAATTTTAAAGTAATCATATTATACTTATTTTTTAGATATACATTCTCCAAGTTTAGAGTTTTTGCTTTTTTTTTTGTCATTTCTAGTTTTCTGCTCCCATTCATCTATTATAATACACAGTTTATTTTAGTTCATTTAGCATAGCTTTACTTATGTGTCATCAATGTTTGTCTCCATTAATGGTTTTCCTCTTAAGAATTATCCAAATTTTTTGTTTCTCCATATGTCAAGAGTTTTAGTTCATTATATCTTGGACATTGTGAAGTACAATGTGGAGACCATATTCTGCAGTGTTTCTGTAAAATGTGTTAATTTCAAATAATACATTTTATTAGTCTCAGACTATATACTCTTTCCCCATGACAGAAGCTAAAACTTCCCTCTGTTTTTCTTAGCCTCTGTTAGACTGTTGAATTTTCCTAGTAACCGTATAGCTCAGAAGTCAGTCAAGGATGTAGGTAAAATATATATAAAGAATAAAGGGCATATCTTCTTTGGCTTTCTCCTTTCTTAGATTCCCCTTTTACCTTCCAGCTACAGTGGTTGACCCAAACACTGCCCTCCTGTTCTTCAAACCAGAAAGAATATAAATTTTCTATTGGAATTTCAATCGCTTAATGTGGGTCCAACTGTGATATACCTTTGGATATCAACCAATAAAACAATGGTAACTTTTTGCCTTACTATTCTTTTATTCCAAATGTCAACTTCTTGCAAGAATCTGTCTCCTATTATCCCTTTTCCAGTCCTTTGTGGTAGGCATTTTAACTTTTAAAAATTTTCTCCAAGTTCATAGTTATCACGTAGAAGAGGGTCAATCAGATAATGGTGTTTAGTTATTACTGTTGTTGTTTGCATTTTTGAATACAGCAAACAGAAACTCATTTTTAATTTGACCTTCTAATATCTTCCAATGGCTTTTCTTCTAATGGAATGGCATTTTCGTTCCCAAAGACAATTAATCTCCTGGTTTCACTCTGTTCTCTCCTTTCAACTTTATCAATTTTGTAGCTATAATAAGACTCTGTTTGGGTATTCTTTTCTTTTGTTTACTGGGAATATTTTTGAACCGTAATGAAGCATTTGTGAAGAACACTGAACTCTTCTTCTCTGTGTAATAAAAAATTTTATCAAATCACCGTGAGGTACAGTTACAGAGCTTTCATGTTTGAGTTTCAGTCATAAAATGATTGAACACCCTTCCCTCCACCAGTGCACAATCTCCACCATCAATGTCCCCAGTGTTATCCCCCCTTTCCAACCCTCCCCTGCCTCTATGGCAGACAATTTCCCCCTTACTCTCTCTCTACTTAAGATACAGGGGATTATCAACCAATTTTAACCTACAAAATCCAAGGATATTTAGAAAAAAACAGAAAAATTATTATTCAATAATGGTCAATATGTAGACCTTAACAGTGACTGCCAGACTGAACAGAGAATGTCCAGTGAAGCCCCCAACTCATGATCATGGCACACGGGCTCCATGGGGGGGCTCAAGGACTTAGATGCAAAGTGAGAAAGGGGTTGACCTTAAAGCAGAAAAGACTCTGAACATCACATCCTGCTGAAATAACTCTCCTCATTAGATGGTTTGAAATGTGTCCTGGATGAAACCAGCGTCTGTGGTCTAATCCAATTAAGAAAATCAAAATGGTTCTCAAGGTATAAAGTACTCAATTGCACTGTAACAAATATGAGACGACTGTTGAATTATAATAAAATTGGAAGGGTAATCTGAGAGGTGTCTAGAAAAAATGGAATGGATAAAAAGATTTTGCCACTTAATTTAGGACTGTCAAAGAGACAGCAATAGTTTATGCATTATAGAGTTAGATTTGTGTAAAAATACCCCAAGTCCAATGTTATGTGTTAAACTGAGAGATGTTTCATCAGGTTGTTTTACTACTTGGATAAAATATTCTCTGTGTTCTCTGCAATTTGCTTTCACATGACTCAATGCTTTTCAAGTGGATATCCTGCACCCCACGTCTACCACTGCAATCTTGATGATACCTGGATGGAAAATGGGAAACTTCATTCTTTTAGAAAGTCACATTTTCACTGTGAATGAATAAATAACATCCGATTTAATATACTTTTTGGTGTAGCAAGATGACACACATGCCTACCTAGACATTTATAGCCTGGAATCTCACTGGGGTTAAATATGCTTGCAAAACTTGAAGAATGTTCTCGTAGGACAAAAATCTGAATTTTATATCCAAAGACCATATATACTTATGCATATGTACAGTACAGAAACTTATGAAAATATATTTATGATATTAAAATTTTCTTAGAAGGACACTATGAAAAAAATACCCAAAAAGGCTACTTTTGGGGGGTGCAACAAAGAGACTGAGAAACAGTGATGTAAGCATCCACATATCTTATATTGGGTAAATACGTCATGATTGGCTTGCCAGTTTTTTCTACCTATAATTAATTCTGCCACTGGTTCTTCTATCTAAAACTCATAGATCAGTTCGCTGTTTGTAGGAGACTGTCAGTCCAATGCAACAATCACTTCAAGTATCTAAGGGCTGGAGCGATAGCACAGCGGTAGGGCATTTGCCTTGCACGCAGCCAACATGGCCGACCCGAGTTCAATTCCTCTGCCCCTCTTGGAGAGCCCGGCAAGCTACCGAGAGTATCTCGCCCGCACGGCAGAGCCTGGCAAGCTACCCGTGACGTACTCAATATGCCAAACACAGTAACAACAAGTCTCATGATGGAGACGTTACTGGGCCCACTCGAGCAAATCAATGAACAACGGGAGGACCGATCTAAGCCCCAGCCCCATTCCGATAATCTCCCACTTCAGCTGGTAGATCAACATCAGAGAGGTCAGGGCCTGAAGGCGCACCCTGGCAAACCTCAATGCAACTGAATTTCCTGAGCAGCTGGAAATGTGAGGGTCCTGGCCCTCCACCACAGTCTGCCTATGTCACAGTGGTTGCACAACTACTGACTCTTGCACACTCATACTACAGCCTCGGATTGGGCCACATGTGATGCTGTGGGGTGGCCCACTCTCGCTTCCTCCTCTACACACCTGCTGTTGTTGCTTTACCATCTTCATCTAAAACACTAAGCGCAAACCCCTCCCAAACAGAACCTTTTCCCAAGTCTTCCCAGACCCCCCTCCCCGAGGACACAGTGCCCACTGCAGTGCCCACCATGCCCTGCTAGCCCCACGCCTTCCCCTCTGCACACTGCTGCTCTCCTGCTGCAGGAACCATTTGGGAATGATTTAAGTCCGCAATCCAGAGCACCTAAGCCAATACCTGAAGCGAAGGAACAGCTGGGACTAACACGCAGGTGTCCTCTCCCCTCAGTAACCGGCAAACAGTTACGATACTCTCCATGTGGGAGGCCTTGGCTTCTGTGGGAAGAGAAGGCCCAGAGCTTTTCCCCAAGGACCAAGAATCCAAGAGGTGCTTTAAGGCAGGTCCTTGAGCTTACAAGTGAACAGAAATTAGAGGCTTCCAGCCCTCCAGGAACTGAAGTGTCCCTGGCCCATCTGAGACCCCAGGCCAGCCTAGCTCGCAGACACAGCTCACTAAACAGGCCTCTGACAGAACTGTGCTCCCAGGCCTTTTCTTCCTCCAGACACGAAGAGGTGAAGAAGGGGTGAGTCCTCCCAACAAAATGATCTTAGTTTGCTTTTTAGCTTCTACACAAACTAAATGAGTCGTGACCCTGGCAGGTGTGGGTTACCAGGGGCTGTGGAAAGAGACCCCCTGCGTGGATGTGCCAGTCTCTTCATCAAGCCCTGGCTTGCAGCCTGTCTGTGGTTTGTCTTGCTTGAATTCTCCACAAAAGGATGCCTGAGGGTGCGTCTGTGAACCAAGCGCCAGGGGAATTTTAAAACTTCAGCAGTCAAGGGTGAAGACTGGCAAAAACACCAATTCTGAGATGAGAGCAATAGACAGCGGGTAGGGCTCTAGTCTTCAATGTGGCTGACCTGGATTCTATCCCCAGCATCTCATAGAGTCCTCTGAGCTCTATTAGGAGTAATTCCTGAGCAATCCCTGTACCGCACCCCCTCCTCAAGAAAAACACACACAAAAACCTCAAACAAGAAACACACCAGGGGCCAGAGGGATAGTACAGCGGGTAGGGTGTTTGCCTTGCATGTGGCCAACCGGGGTTCAATCTCCAGCATCCCTTATGATCCCCTGGGCACCACCAGGAATAATTCCTGAGTGCAGAGCCAGGAGTAACCCCTGAGCATCAGCTGGATGTGGCCCCAAAAGCAAAATAAAAAAGAATCACACCAGTTCTTTCCCCCCCCAATTCCCAGCATATGGCCTACCTCCCGGTCAGCTCAGTTGTAGAACTGTCTCTGGGCACACGCTGTTCCGAAGGAGAAGTTCTTTTAGTTTCCCTCTCCAATGTCAGTGTGATTAATTAGAAGTCTGGATTGAACCTCTTTTTCTTATTTTCATTTCCTTGTCTAAAGAATCCAAGCAACTAAAGTCATAGCCTGTGTTTGCAGGAGAAACTGTAACTGCAACCCACATCAGCTTTGTACTTGGCTGTTAGTGAGGAAGTAGGACCTACTTATGAGTGCACTAAAGATCAATCCTAGTAGGGTTTAGGGGACCATATGGGGTTCTGGGAATTGGACGCAGGTCAACTATGTACAAGACAAGTGCTCTACCTTCTGTTCTGTATCTCCAGCGCCTGCATGACAGTTCTATTTGATCTATGCAATTCAGTTTTTTGTCCCTCCATTCTGCTGGTGTGACTCTCTAATAAACATCCAAAATGCCCCAATTAAAAGGTAGACCAGGGTGCAGAAAGGTAGCACAACAGGTAAGGTGCTTGACTTGTGTATAGTGACACAGGTTTGAATCTCTGACACCACATAAAGTCCCCCAAGCACCGCCAATGGTCACATCTGAGCACCATTGGGTGTTTCCCCCCTCCCCGAAAAAAAAGAAGAAAAAAAGAAGAAAATTAGCCTAGGAGAAGAAATTTTTCCCATCTTGGGCTGATCAAGAAACTTTTTATCAGAGAGATGTGTTGAAGGAAAGAACAAACTTATTTTAAAACATATCACAAATCAATATGGATATAATTCTAAACTCAGTAATACAACACAAGGGTATTTATCCCGAGTGAAGAAATGGCCTGGGAGGGGGATGGAGTGATAGCACAGCGGGTAGGGCATTTGCCTTGCATGCAGCCAAACTGGGTTCTATTCCCAGTATCCCATATGGTCCCCCGAGCATCGCCAGGAGTAATTCCTGATTGCAGAGCCAGGAGTAACCCCTGTGCATGGCCAGGTGTGACCCAAAAAGGAAAAAAAAGAAATAGCCTGGGAGGTTGGGACTTTCAGGAGAAATGGAGAGGGACTCACATGATGCAGAGATGGCTCAGAGAGCAAAGACTAGATGGTCTAACTCAATATTTGTCCTGCCATGCTAGTAGGTTCTCTTGCCAGCACAGTGCATGGGGAACTGTAACTTTGTCTACAGCTGGAAGTAAGTTCTAACCACTTCTGTGTGTGTCCCCCCCCCCCCCCGAGAAAATACTGTCATGCAAGCCAACCCTATAGGGAAATCTAGAATATATATGACTCATCAACATTCTCATATTGGGCTCAGGTGGCTGGACCTTTATACTCCCACTGTAATTAGTCATTGGCTAGGGGGGGTATTGACTATTGGAAGAACTTTCTGTTGCTGAGACAAACCTCACTCCCACTCTCTCCCACTGGGAGAGAGTGGTAATTTGCTCCTAGAGTTGAGAGAGCTCTATTCTCCACATTCAGCCCACTATGACCCTGTCAAGTCATGTGTCTGGGGAGATGAAGATAGGAGGAGAAGTCAGCCCCACCTCCCCCAAAGTCCTTCCTTGTTGTCTAGTCTTACAGGAAAGAATTTCAAGAGATGGCAGTGTGGTAAAATCATTTTATGAAAGAATTCTAGGAGAGAAGATAAAAGAAACATATTCAAGAGAGAACATAGGTGTCCCTATAGAGAAATGAGAGGTTTGAGCAGAGACATTTGTTACATATTCAGAATAAGGTACACAGGGAACTCCATAGTGGAGAGTACCAGGCGTTTTTTTGGCAAAGCTGCCTTTTCCCGTGCTGCCTTGGCTGGGGTCCTGACTTGAGAATTATTTCCATGCTGATTTGTGATATGCATGTGAAATAAGTTTGTCCTTTCCTTCTACACATCTCTTTGATAAAAAGTTGCTTGATCAGCCCAAGAAGATGCCAGACTATGGGGTAAATTTCTTCTCCTAGACTAATTTTCTTCTTTTTTTTTCAGGTGGGGGGAAAACACCCAATGGTGCTCAGACGTGACCATTAGTAGTGCTTGGGGAAGTATATGTGGTATCAGGGATTCAAACCTGGGTCACTATACACAAGTCAAGCACCTTACCTGTTGTGCTACCTTTCTGCCCCGCCCCCCCCCCAGTCTACTTTTTAATTGGGGAATTTGGGATATTTTTTAGAGATTCAGACCAGCAGAATGGAGGGACAGAAAACTGAATTGCATAGGTCAAGTAGAACTGTCATGCAGGGGCTGGAGATAGGGCACTTGTCTTGTATATGTCTCACCTGGGTCCAATTCCCAGAACCCCATGTGGTCCCCTGAACCCTACTATGAGTCATATCTGTGCACAGAGCCAGAATTAGGTCCTGAATACTGCTGCGTGTATCCCCCCCCCCCCCAAAAAAAAAACCTGTCATGCAGGCCAACCCCACAGGGATATCTAGAATATATATGAGTCATCAAGATTCTCATTTTGGACTCAGGTTGCTGGACCTCTCTACTCCCACTGTAGTTAGTCATTGGCTAGGAGGGTACTGACTACTGGAAGAACTTTTTGTTGTTGAGACAAACCTAAAGTTGGTAACAATGGATGAAAGTCTGCCCACGACACTTTCACAGAGTTTCAACATATCCCTTTTTCTGTGGTCAGCCGATGCAGCTGAAATTTATATGAAGTAATGATCCCTCTTCACCCTGAATAGCCAAAACAATCTTAGAAAAATTAAGATGGGAACCTTCTCTCTTCCCATCTCTACATTATAAAGCTGTAGTAATAAAAACAGTGTAGTGTTGGAATAAAGACAGGTCAATGAATAGGACGGAGAGTTCAGAGACAGCTCACCAGGCAGTCAACTAATCTTTGACAAAAGAACTAAGAGTATGAAATAGAGCAAGAACAGCATCTTCAACAAGTGGGCCTGGAAAAACTGGTCAATGATGTTTAAAGAAAATGCATACCCTTATCTCACACCACACAGAAAGTCAATTCAAATTGGATCAGAGACCTCAATATAGACGGTCTCTATAAGGGACTAGAGAGATAGTACAGCAAGTATGGTGCTTGCCTTGAACATCTCTAACCCCATATGGACCCCCAAGCCCACCAGGAGTGAACCGTGAGTGCAGAACCAGGAGTAAGCCCTGAGCACCTCTGAGTGTGACCCAATGCTCACTCCCTCAAAGACCGCTAAATCAGACCTGAATCCATAAATTATATTGAGAAAGCATAAGCAGAACCCTTAACAACATCAACATCAGGGGTATCTTCAATGATTCTTTGCCAACAGTCAAGTAAACGGATGCAAAGTAAAACAAATGGGACTACATCAAATTAAGAAGCTCCTACATCTTGCCTAGTTTTAAACATGAGGATTTATTAGGTTGAAGATATTAATGAGGCCCCGCCCCAAGGTTAACATCTACTTTTCAATGTGTACTTCACCCGCTCCTCAGTACCAATGGATCCATTGGTTTTATTCTGATTTTTCCCATTCCATACCTCTGCCCTCAGGAAAATATTCTCGGGGCTGGAGCTATAGCACAACGGGTAGGGCGTTTGCCTTGCACGTGGCCGACCCGGATTCAATTCTCAGCATCCCATATGGTCCCCCAAGCACCTCCAGGAGTAATTCCTGAGTGCATGAGCCAGGAGTAACCCCGGTGCATCGCCGGGTGTGACCCAAAAAGCAATAAATAAATAAATAAATAAATAAGAAAATATTCTCATCCTTTAGCATAAAATGTTTGAAACAAAAACTGCTAAGGACTTCAAAAACCTTTTCTTTGATGGGTTTTAGGTATCCATATTTACCATATTGGAAACAAAAACTGTTAAATGTTTCAGGGCTAGAGTGGCAGTACAGCAGTTAGGGCATTTGCCTTGCATGTGGCCAATCCAGGTTCAATACCCAACACTCTATATGGTCCCTTGAGTCTTCCAGGAGTGATAGCTGAGAACAGAGCCAGGTGTAAGCCCCGAGAATCCCTGGGTGTGGCCCCCAAAACAAACAAAAAGACCTGTGAAATATTTGAAAATACTACTACTTTCAGAAAAGCTATTATACTGTAATAGATACAGACTCAGAGCATAACTATTTTCCCAAACACAAAAAATTAGTGAAGGGTCAGAGAGATAGTACCACTGATAAGGTGCTCACCTTGCAAGTTGCCTACCCAATTTCGATCCACAGCATCCCCTATGATCCCCTAAGCACTACCAGGAGGAATTCCTGAGTGCAGAGCCAGAAGTAATCTCGGAATATTGTTGGGAATGGCTCAAAAATTTTAAAAAAAGAAAAAATAGTGACTTGAGTGGTCACTAATTGCTTTTCATTTCCCAAAAGCAGATGACTGAACTCTCATGTGTGTCCTTGCAATCAGTCTCCCTGTGATCATACCTTAGGAAAATGCCACAGTGCTCTTGAGGCAGATTGGGACTGGAAAACACAATCAATATCTTAAGTTCTATTATGAACATGCTTTTGACGTCATGCCCCTGAGATACTGCCCAAGGTCCCGTGGACACACTGAGAATTGCTGCTGTGTTTGTGGTCCAGGGTAGAGTACTACCTGGATACTGCTAAGTGATAAAGGATGGATTCTGGGAAGGAGACACTGAGGCTGAAATCTGAAGAAAACCCACAAAAGGTGAAGTTCTAGTCTATCTTTCCATTTATATCATGTATGTGAATTTACTTCTTAAAACTCTTAGAAGCAGGAAGACTTCTAGGAGTCTGTTTGACCAGGCAAGTCTCTGGCAGGCTGTTTGACTTATGTTCTCGAATATTCTTTCTACATCTGTCTAGCCTACTTTTTATCCTTTGCTATGATCTGAGAGTTTCAAACTGAAGGATTTTTAAGCAGTGATTAACCAGTGACCTCTAAAGAAAAGCAAATTTTCATCTTGACGCCCCCTTTAATAAGCAAAACAGGAAGGGCTCTATTATGTTTTAAAGGCATAAAGCTCTTGATCAATGTTCTTTTTGAAAATTTCCTGGCCTTGCCTCTCAATTATATAAAGCAACTAACTTTGAATGTTTTATTTGGTTCTATCTTAAATATTAGATACTGCTGGGAGCAGGTCAAATTGTGAACAACTTTTACTGTTTCATGTAGCAAAGAAATTGTTAGCTATTCACTGTTATGAAGCAATGAAGACGTTCTTGAAGGGGGTGCTTTTGTCTCCTCAGGTACATTCGACAGTATCTGGAGATGGTTCTGGTTATCACAAACAGGGAAGAGTTGGAGATGCTACTGGCATCTGTGGGTAGAAACCCGGGTTTTAATCCAATCTCCCATAGCTCTTTGATCACATGAAATGTCCCTTTTGGAAGAAAATGAAAGGATCAACCTCCAATTAGTATACTAGAGGTTTCAAGCTGGGAATTTTTCAGTCGAATGAACAGTAGCAATTAGGCAACCTCTCATCGGTGTTCCAAACCTGGGACCACACGTCAGATCCTGTAACTCTAGACACAAGTTCAGGTGGTGATGTCAGAAAATGATCTTTCACTAGAAGGGTAAGAAAGAGAAAGCCATGGGTCTAATGGAGCGTTCCAGAAAAGCCCGAACACAGTCTGGTTCTTGGCAATTACAAGTGACATTACAATTCATCACCAACATTTATAGGACAGACAGAGACAGCAGAAACTGAGAACTGGTCTCTAGTGGGAATGTGACCATGGAGGAGGGTTGGGGGACACTGCACAACAGCAGAAGGGTGCAGCGCTCTGGTGGAGGATGGGCTGTTGGAATGATTTTGCATGTGAAAACCTACCATTAACAACACTGTAATCCAGTGTCTAAAGCACTGTCCTGTCCTGTAGCACTGTCCTCCCATTGTTAATTGATTTGCTCGAGCGGGCACCAGTAACGTCTCCATTGTGAAACTTGTTGTTACTGCTTTTGGCATAGTGAATACATCACGGGTAGCGTACCAGGCTCTGCCATGCAGGCAGGATACTCTTGGTAGCTTGCTGGGCTCTCTGAGAGGTACGAAGGAATCTAACCTGGCTCGGCTGTGTGCAAGGCAAATGCTGTACCCTCTGTGCTATCGCTCCAGCCCAGTGTCTAAAATAAAATGAAAATTTTGAAAGGAAAAGCTAAAATATTTGGGAAGGGGCTGTGTTGGGTCAACCCAGTGATGCTCAGGGGTTACTACTTGTTTTGAACTCAGGAATTACTCCTGGCGATGCTTGGGGGACCATATGGGATGCCAGGAATTGAACAAGGGTTGGCCACATGCATAACAAGCATCCCATCTCTCCGGCCACTAATTTCTTTTTTGTTCATTCTAGATTTGTTTTTGCCTTTTGGGTCACACCCAGTTATGCTCAGGGGTTACTCCTGGCTCTGGACTCAGGAATTATACCTCTCAGTGCTTGGGGGACCATATAGGATGCCAGGGATTGAACCCGGGTTGGCCACATGCAAGGCGAATACCCTACCCGCTGTACTATCTCTCCGACTCCTCATTCTAGAATTTAAGTAGTTTACCCAGACTTGATTCTAAAGACTGCAATTTGAAATTATGTAAATGAATACCAAGTGCCTTTTTGACTAGATGCTTTGCTATTAACATTTGAAATAATAAAATAAAATATTTTTTAAAAAATACAATTATGGTACAGAATTACAGTCCTGAGCTCTAGCCTCCACTGACTAAGTCACAGTTCACCGAGACAGAAATCCTGAAATGACTCTGAGGTCAAAGTCGGGGGCTGGAGAGAGGAAATAACAGGCTTGTTCAATTCCATTACTCCACCATCATGTTGAACATCTCAATGCACCCTCAAAAATGATATACACACAGCTCATGCTTCATTTAGTGTACCAAATGTTTACAATTTCAAAAAAACATGGCTGCCATAGCAACACCTCTGCAAATAGCATAAATATGTTTCATATGCAAGTTAATAAAGGTTTTTGTTGTGATCATTTGTGTGGCTCTCATTTAATTATTTCACAGGCATGCCTGGCTGGAGAGTGAATTATTCATTGTGGGAGAAGAGAGAGCTGGAGGAGTGTTCAAGAAAGTAAGGTCAGTTTTAGTAACTGGGTAGAGAATATTAACCTCAAATTTGAGGTTCGGGCGCAGATGACTTAGAGACACTTAACACCTCTAAATGGCATTTCTTTTGATTCCCTGAGATATTGGTAAAGTGTTGGTACTGAGGTCGGGGCAAGCCAAGGTAGGTATCATTTAACATACAAACCTCAGGCAGAGGGCTGAAGCAATAGCACAGCGGGTATGGCATTTGCCTTGCATGCAGCTGACCAGGGTTTGATTCCCAGCATCCCATATGGTCCCCTGAGCACCTCTAGGAGTCATTTCTGAGTGCAGAGTCAGTAGTAAGCCCTGTGCAACTCTGGGTGTGACCCCAAAAAGCCAAAAAAAAAGCACAGGGAAAGAAGAATTGTGTCTTTTCAAGATTACAAATTGGGTACTGCCCATGGTGGCTAGTGAAGAGGGCAGAGGATTTCAGGAGGCACTGGAAAGATTCTCATCGTGCCCAGAGTTAGTGGTTTCACTTCCAGAAATTCCTAGGAAATGTTTAAGTGCACAAATAAGCTAATAATAAAGATCCTTGGTCAACTAAACGGTGCCATTGGAGTTAGAAACATTCAGGAGATGAGGCAATAGTACAGTGGTTAAGGTGCTTGACTTGAACGTGGTCAACTGGGGTTCAATCCCAGGCATCCTATATGGTTGCCTGAACACCACCACGAGTGATTCCTGAGTGCAGAACCAGGAGTAAGCTCTGAACATCACTGGGTGTGGCTCAAAAATCAAAATAAATAAAATGAAAGTTCCAGAAGTATACATTGAGTACAAGGTAAACACTGAAATAGAGTCATTGAAGCAATTTCCATTTCTTTGGTGCAAACTGTTTAGCATGCAAGCTCTTTTTAGACATTTAGGTTTCTAACCTAAGACAGCTGGAAGCGAGAGCAAGGCTATAGGCCTGCCAAAGAATTGCTGGATTTAGATTAGGACAGGAAAGGGTGTGGGAGAAGGTGAGATATTATTTTATGACAGTTAGGAGGAAGTTTTCAAGGAGGAATTCTCTTTTTTTGTAGTTTGTTATTCTATTCTATTTGGGGTCAGGGGGCTTCCTCCAAAGTGGAGCTCAGGAAAACTGGGGGCCACTGCCCATAATTCTTGGCCACCTGGGCCAGCAGTTCAATGTCAGAACCCCAGGACCTGATGAGACACCTGGTGATGGCAAGGGGACCATGGGATAATCTGATTTCTCAGTAAAGCTGGTGGAATAAAAGTGTCCACACAACACAGGTGCTTCTGGCAGGTTTTCTCAATCCTGACCCACTCCACCACCTCTGCTTACCAATGTGGGTAGAGAGGAAGGCAAGAGACTCCCTTCTGGAAGTTACTATGTCTCTTATCCCGACTTCACAGATAGAACCTAGAACACCTGCAAAACTATGCATTGCCCATGAAACATCCTTTACGGTTATCTGCTCCTCAGTCTATGGGAGCTATTTCACAATGGTAAGTTGTAGATAACAGACAGCAATGCCAAAGCAGTCTTGTTCATAGATGTGCAAATTCTAATCCTATTCTGTCCAAATGCTGTTTTATTGATTTTCCTCACTGATCGTGGCTGAAGCTAATTCTGCCTTCATTTGCACATTCACAGCACTATTTCCAATCTATACGTGTGTTTGTTCTTTGGATTCTCCATTGGACTTGTTAAAACATCTTAGCAGTTTCTTCATTAATGAGTTAAATAAAACCTTTGCCAGGGGTTCATTTTATGTACAGGAGTCATGATTTCACCTTGTTCTGAAAATTGTCTTTTAACAGATATTTATTAAGCAGTGTCGGGGCACAACAGAAATCATCCTGTATCCCTCTGGGTTCTTCAGAGATGAATAATGAAGAAAAGTCAGTGATAGGAGAAAACCATAAAAGGATTTTATTAATAACAGGAATATATTCTGTATACATGAAAGAGACCCAGAAAAATGGGATAATTCATTCATGTATCCCCACAAGCCATCTTAAAATAAGCTTACTAAAGAAGAAGAGGTTGGGAAGAAGGTTAGGGAGATTACTAAAGAAGGCACAGTAAAGTAACAGGATGGAGATATAAGTTCTCATAAGAACATCAATCTTTCCAGTGATTCCCCCCTCAACTGAGATACTCAGAAGCAAACATCTTTTTTCAAAGGCAACCTCCAGGACCGGAGTGATAGTACAGCAGGTAGGACATTTGCCTTGCACAAGGCCGACCTGGGTTCGATCCCTGGCATCCCATATGGTTTCCCAAGCACTGCCAGTACTTGAGTGCAGAGCCAGGAGTAACCTCTGAGCACCACTGGGTGTGACCCAAAAAGAAAAACAAACAATCAATCAAAATCAAAGGCCACCTCCAGATTCTGTTATCAGAGTACATCCCACAAAATTAATACTTTGCCAAAGACATATTTTGAGATGGCAGAATCTGGCCTCACCATAGTAACCAATGCTGCGTGCCTAATGCTGTACCCACTACCACAGTAGTACACCAATATGTTAGTTCCTAAATTTAAGGCATTTCCCTCCAGAGGAATTTCTAAAATTAATTTCTAAAACAACTCTGCTTACAGCACTTCTAATAGTGCTTAGTTATTCCCACTGATGCCTCTTTGACTTTTAAACTAAATTCCTATTATTCAAACAAAAGAAAATATGTAAATCAAGTGATAGGTAGATGAATAAATACAAACTGACTCAAGACAAATAGTAGCAAACTGAAAATGAGTAGGTTTAAAAAAGGGTTTTTCAAGTTTCCAGAGAAATTCTCTTTTGAGAGTTCTTTTTGGTTTGGGCTGGAGCTATAGCACAGCAGATAGGGCATTTGCCTTGCATGTGGCTGACCTGAGTTTGATTCCTCCATCCCTCTCGGAGAGCCCGGCAAGCTACTGAGAGTATCCTGCCCATACAGCAGAGCTTGGTAAGCTCCCCATGGTATATTCAATATGCCAAAAACAGTAACAAGTCTCACAATGGAGACGTTACTGTTGCCTGCTCGAGCAAATCTATGAACAACAGGAGGACAGTGCTACAGTGTTTTTTAGTTTCCGTCCCCCTCCCCTTTTGATGAAGGCATTGTTGTCACAGTGACCAGAGCTGCACACTGAGCCATGATGCCAGAGATCACACAAAGGTAGTGCCACCTAGGTCACACTCTGTGTGTGCGCAGTGCCAGGATTGAACTTTTTTCTGTTGTTTTTGCTTGTTTGATTGTTTTTAGTTCATGCCCAGCTATATTCAGGGGTCTTACTACTGGGTCTGTGCTAAGGGGTCACTCCTAGCCATGCTCAGGGAACCATCTGCAGTGACAGGCTTCAAAACCAGGTCAGCTGCATGCCAGGCAAATTCCTTATCCCCTGTCCTATCTCTGTGGCCTGGAGGAAGGGGGGTCACACTTTGGATTTCCTGCATGCAAGAGAGGCTCTCAACCATCAAACCCCAACCCAGGACCCCCACAAAATTAATTTCCAGTTCTAATTTCTTGAGATTTTAAATAGTGATTTGAACAATTATCCTAATATTGATACGAGATAACTGAATCAATCTCAATCCACTGATTGAAAAACTGTGCCTTAACAGATATCTAAATGCTTAGAATCAAATGAAGAATTTCAAACTTTGAGTCACCTGACTTCTAGCTTAAAAGCATTTTAATACAGCCTTGTTTTAGCATAACTAGTTTTCCTTATCACAATTGAACTTGCCAAATTTTCAATTGAAATATCCTAAAACTTCACTCTCTAGCTTCTTAAGTATTTGAAATTTAGGGTGTGATCTTTATAGACTATATGTCTGAAATGGCCATATTTCTTTCAGTCTAAACCCAGACCAGTAATTCAGTAATTCTATACTTTGCATGGCTAATTTATAATCCTGGGCCAACTTTGTAGAAGTATGGAAATCAAACATGCTTTAATCAAAAATTCAAATTGTAGAGAAAACTATAAAACATGTTTTTTTCTCCAGCTCCCCAAATCCCTGGAGCACTGCCCAGAAGACACCAGTGTTCAACCAGAAGATTCGTAAAGAAATATCTGGAGGGAGGGAGGGAGGGAGACGAGAGAGAGAGAGAGAGAGAGAGAGAGAGAGAGAGAGAGAGAGAGAGAAAAGGAGGGAGGGAGGGAGGGAGGAAGGGAGGAAGGGAGGAAGGGAGGGAGGAGAGAGGGAAGGAGAGAGAGAACGAGAGAGAGAGCAAGAGCGAGAGCGAGAGAGCAAGCGAGAGAGCAAGAGAGAGAGAGAGAGAGAGCGCTCTGTACCTTTATGCAATCGAACACAACACAGTTCCACATGACTGAGATCTTGGTGATGCTGCCATTTGGGGTCCCCAATGCCGGCAAAAGGTGTGATCTCAGTACAACTGTGCATAAGACCACTGCGAAAGTGTGCAGTGCTGGGCAAACAGCCCACCCAAGTATGTGGGGCCCCAGTAATCAAAAAACAACACAGGGAAGGGGATTTTTTTTTTTTTAGCGAACCCATAAACAGTGGAATTCTGTATAATATTTGAAACAAGTCAGAGAACCAGGGACATGATTCAAGGCTGCAGTGGTATAGTGCTTGCCTTGCATGTACGAGTCCTGGGTCTGATGACTGGCAGCTCAAAAATAAGTGTGTGCATGTGTTTCTGTATGTGTGTGGTATGTGTGTGGGCACACAATGGAAGAGACTTCAAGGTTTATTCACCTAAAAACCAAGTTGCTTTCTCACATGTATTGCAAATATTTTCTGTTGACCTTTATTTATTTTTTTGGTTTGGAGGTCACATCCAGTAGTATATAGCTGTCGCTCGCTGGTGGTGTCTCAAGGAGCCTGTGATGAGGGGCTCAAACACAGGCATCCTGGGCTGGAGTGGTGAAACAACGTGTAGGGCACTTCCCTTGCCTTGCACGTGGCTGACCCAGGTTCAGTCCCTGGTATCCCTTATGGTTCCCTGAGACTGCCACGAGTTTTGAGTGAAGCAGCTGGAGTAATCCCTGAGCATCTCCAGGTGTGGCCTCCAAACATACAAAACCACAAAACAAAACAACTCAAGATTCTTGTGTGCAAAGCATGAGGTCCAAACCATTGAGCTTTCCCTCTGGCCCTCCCATTAGGCTTTAAAATTTGTTTTGATGTTTGTTATATGATGTTACTTATGTTTTGAAATAATTATTGTCAATAGAAATCATAAATGTTAATACAATCATGATCACGCTGCTTACAATTTTTTTTTAAGATAAAGATTTTTTAATTGTTTTATGGGCTATATCCAGTGGCGTTCAAGGCTTATTTCTGTCTTTGTGCTCAGGGATCATTCCTGTGAGTGCTTCGGGGACCATATGTGGGGCCAGTGATCAAATCTGGGTTGACCAAGTGTAAGGCCTTACTCACGGTACTGTCTCTCTGTTTCCTAAAAATTATTTTTTAAAAAATGTATCAGTACATAAGTGAATGAATGAGTGGCTAGAGGGATCTAGAATTCTTATTTTTGTTTCTCTTATAAAAAATCAATTTTATGTCACGGGACCTTACAAAGGAACATAGATATTTCACTTCAAATAAAACCGTTATCTTAAATCCAAATGGCTCCAGGTCAAGCAGCAGCTGGAAAATGAGTATTGTGCAAATCCACTGTCTTGAAAGCCTGGGGAAGCAGAAGAAGTCCACCTTTTTCAGAAACCCAAAAACAGTCAGAATATAGTTGCTATTAACCATAATAACTCTAACAATGGAAATTACTCACAGTTCAGAATGTGGTTCTGTATGACAGAAAGTAGCTGAGAGAAGAAAATAAATGTACTTCCTTTCTAAACTAGCACAAGAAAATTTCCAATAGCTTGCCTATCTTTGTGGGAAGATGTTTATTTGTTTATTTATTTATTTAATTTTTACAAGTTGTTCATGATGATTTGTTACAACCATTCAATATTTCAACACCAATCTCTTTGTGGGAAAATTATAATGAATTGGAAGAAATCTGCATCTATCAATTTCTATTTTCTATCACTGAACTTTGGGTTATGACCCAATAGGGAGAAAGGATGAAAACTTAATGATCCCCAAATAATTTTCAATCAACAGTGTTGCCTGGGGCTGGAGTGATAGTATCGAGGGTAGGGCATTTGCCTTGCACATGGCCGATCCGGGTTTGATCCCTGGCATCTCATATGGTCCCCTGAGCATCTTCAGTAGTAATTCCTGAGTGCAGAGTCAGGAGTAACCCCTGAGCATTGCCAAGTGTAACCCAAAAAAGGCAAAAAATAAATGAAAAAAAATAAGAGTGCTGGCCAAAGATCCACAATTCCTTAATCCAGTGAATCATTAATACATAAGATATAAACAACATATTATGGAAAAATCCCCCTTCTCTCCAAAAGAGACACCTTTTAATTTATATCCATTTTAATTTACTTCAATTTCAAGAAACTAGAAGTCTATTTTGGTGTTCTTTCCTTTCGCATCTTGTACCAGGGATTGAGACTGAGTGTCTGACAGGCAAAGCACACACACTAATTCCTTGAGCTAGGTCTCTGCTTCCTCCATAGGGAAATATTTATTCTTCTTCTATTTCATTACTGTTGGACTGAAAATTAATTACGTATGAAAAATCCATATATTTATCCTTTGATATTGTGTTGCTTTGGATATTACAAAGTAACTCTTTTAGAAAGAATGATGTAACCATATTAGACTGAGTCATTCAGGAGGAAAACAGGGGGTAAAATGAGAAATAATATACAGAAAGCAAAATGCATGGTATCAAGAATTTTTTTGGAAGTTTTCCACAAGTGGGAGTGTGGAGGGCAGTTAGGATAAAGAAGGGGCCACTTTGACAATAACGTTGGAAATGATCACTCTGGACAAGAACTAAGTGATGAAAGTAGGTAAAGGGATATGCATGATGTCCTTTTAGTACTTGTATTGCAATGCAAGCCACAATACCCAAAAATTGGGAAGGAGAGAGGTAGTCAGGGAGACAGGGCGAGAGGGACACAGGGAGAGAGAGAAGAGAGATAGAGAGGGAGAGGGAGAGGAAAAGTGCCTGTCATAAAGGCATAGGGTGTGAAGGGGGAGGGAAACTGGGCACATTGGTGGTGGGAAATGTAAACTGCTGAGGGAATGGGCGTTGGAACACTGTATGATTGTAATCCAATCATGAGCAACTTTGTAACTGTGTATCTCATGGCGATTCAATTAAAAATTAATTTAAAAAAGGAATTTTTTCAATTACTTGGGAATCTGTGTATTCCTTCCCTGGTATCTGCTGAAGGTTGGGAGTGATCTAGGACTAGCAAATTCTAACCTGAGCATCACTGTGGTAGAGATAAAGCCTAGTTCCCTGAATGTTTAAAGGCCCATTACAATCATTATTTTTGTTTTGTTTTGCTTTTTGGGTCATACCTGGCAATGAATAGGGGTTACTCCTGGCTCTGCACTCAGGAGTTACTCCTGGCGCTGCTCAGGGGACTCAGGGGACCATATGGGATGCTGGGAATTGAACCCGGGTCGGCCACGTGCAAGGCAAACGCCCTACCGGCTGTGCTATCTCTCCAGTCCCAATAATCATTAATTCTTAGCTAGAATTCTTAGCTAGAATTCAGTTCTGTGCCCAATTAATCTTCAGGGTAAGATACTGGGCTATGCCATAGGAACTCATTTTCACTCCCTGCTTTCTAGATAGGGAACTCTCTTTCATTGTCCCTTATATGTGAAACTACTACCTAACGCTCCAGTTATTCACCATCATCACCTCTAATTACTCAATGATCTGTCTCTGGAATTGAAACTGAGCCACTGACAAATATTAGACAAGGGAAACTGTACGTATTCCAAATCCTAGAGAAAAGGACAATTCATTCTCAGTTTACCTTTTTCCCCAATGCTAACCCTTTGCTTACTTTAGGTTTGAAGATAAGAGGGAGTGGCACAACCCATGCATAGCTATTGTACTATCTCCAGGTCCTGATATGTTCTCACTATTATAAACATTTTATTATTTTCTAATAATATAAGATGGGCTGGAGCGATAGCACAGCGGTAGGGCGTTTGCCTTGCACGCAGCCAACATGGCTGACCCGAGTTCGATTCCTCCACCCCTCTCGGAGAGCCCGGCAAGCTACCGAGAGTATCTCGCCTGCAGGGCAGAGCCTGGTAAGCTCCCCATGATGTATTCGGTATACTAAACACAGTAACAACAAAGTCTCCAGTGGAGACGTTACTGGGCCCGCTCCAGCAAATCGAAGATCAACGGGAGGGGCTTTACTTTACTTTTTTTTTAATAATATAAGATGGGCTGAAGCGATAGCACAGCGGGTAGGGCATTTGCATTACACGCGGCCAACAGGGCTGACCAGGCTGACCCGAGTTCGATTTCTCTGCCCCTCTCAGAGAGCCCCGGCAAGCTACCGAGAGTATCTCACCTGCACAGCAAAGTCTGGCAAGCTACCCGTGATGTATTCAATATGCCAAACACAGTAACAATTGTCACAATGGAGACATTACTGGGCCCGCTCAAGCAAATCGATGAAAACGGGAGGACAGTGACAGTGACAATATAAGATGCTGAGTTTTTTTGGTTTGTTATGAACTACACCCAACTGTGATCAAGGATCACTCCTGGAGGGGTCAGGGGACCATAGGGAGTGCTGAAGATCAAGTCCAGGTCAGCCACACGCAAGTCATGCCTTACCTGCCATACTATGTCTCAGGCCCAAAGATGCTGAAATCTTGTCACTTTTGTAGTTTAGTCTCAGAGCCAGACATTACTCTAAGGAGCCCTGCTTCCTTTAGTTGGAGAATGGTCTAGTCTTTTCAATTTAACAGAGGTTTCGTAGAAATCCTGTGCCTTGACCTGAAAGTTGATCTCCCTTTTAGATTTCAAGCACAATAACTAGAGTATAAAAATCCACATACTGGTCACGACATAGAAAGATTGCATTCATCTGGGGAACATAAAGTAACAAAATAGGAGACTAACACCCAAGAATGGCCGAGATTAGTACCAGGAATTTTGCTCCATGGCTTGGAGGCCAACCACACATGCTAGGGGAAAAGGGAGCTCAGATAGAGAAGGGAGCACCAAATAAAGGGTGTTGGGAGGATCCTCCTAGGATGGAAGAAGCATAATGAAAGTAGACTATAGACCGAACATGATTGCCACTCAATGCCTCTTTTGCAAACCACAACACCCAAAAGGAGAGAGAGAATGCCCTGCCACAGAGGCAGGGTGGGATGGGGGAAGGGGGGTGGGAGAGATACTGGGATCTGTGGTGATGGGAAATGGGCACTGGTGGAGGGATGGGTATTTGATCATTGTATAATCGAAACCCAAGCACAAAAATTTGTAAGTCTACAACTGTACCTCATGTGTCTCACTAATAAAAATTTTTTAAAAATTTAAAAAATTAAAAAAATTTTTAAAAATCCACATACTGGTCACTGGGCTGGAGCGATAGCACAGCGGGTAGGGCGTTCGCCTTACAAGCGGCCAACATGGCCGACCCGAGTTCGATTCCTCCGCCCCTCTCGGAGAGCCCGGCAAGCTACCGAGAGTATTCGATATGCCAGACACAGTAACAACAAAGTCTCCAATGGAGACGTTACTGGGCCCGCTCGAGCAAATCGACGATCAACGGGAGGGCCTTTACCTTTTACTGGTCACTACTCAGTGAAAGTAACTATTACGTTATGAATCTGCAGGTTCTGAAACAACATGTTTTGGGGGAAAGCAAGGCACTTGCATAGCATCAATACTTAGGACTAAACTGCATTTCTATGTAATGACATATTCCTTTTGTACCAGATGGAATCAACTCTTGCAAAGCCCATGTTCCATCATTGCTCATTATTTTACCATAAAATAGAAATCTTTGTAAATTGGATGAAAAACACTGCCGTTCAATGACTGTCTATGTTACTTTGCAAAACAGCACACTTACTCCACACCAGGGAGTAAATCTCACGAAGAGCAAAGGCACTGCTCAGACAATAGAAAGTGCCATCTAACAATTAACTTGGAGATATGCTGTAATTATTATACCATTGCTAAGCATATTTAACATTACTTTAAATTGTTATTTATGGAGCTGGAGAAAGAGTACAATAGGTAGGTTATCTGCCTTACATATGGCTAACCCAAGTTTGATGATTTCCAGTATCCCATGTAATCTCCTGAGCACTACCAGGAGTAATCCTGACTGTAGATCTAGGAGTAACCTGTGAGCATAGCTGGGGGTGGCCCCCCAAAAAACAGTGCCATTTATTCAGGGGTTCTCCATCAAATTTTTGGAAAAGGATAGGGTTGGGATAAGTTGGGAAGCATGCCAGACCAATAATGTAGTGGAAAGCCAAGTTCCCGAAGCTTGACACTGGGGTGCGAATGTTGTGTGTCAAAGCTTGCTCTTGAATCTGTGTTCTTCTTGAACATGTATTTCTCTTACTGGCCTTTGTTTTTCTTTGCTTTCTTATTTTCTTTCTGCAGAAACCCACGTTCTCTCTTGCACACCTACTTTGTCTCTTTGTCTCCCCTCGCATCTAAGTAGTTTCACTCAATAAAAACAATCTTGCTTCACCAAAATACATAAAGTGGTGTGTGAAGAACGAATGATCCCTGAAGATTTTTATGCTTCTGTGTCGTGAGGGTTTCTTAGAAAAACAGCACTGGCCTCATGTTTAAGGACAACTTCAAAACAACCCTAGACATGGAGGCTTTGATGATGACCTAAAGTCGTGGTCTTCCTAGAGTGCTATATATGCATACCGGTATGATGAAGTTATATTCCCAGAGTGGGTGTGCTTACAGAGGGAAGAATGCACAGGCGTGCTAGCAATTACTGTGAAAGCACTGGGTTTTGTATTTCTGGAGTTCCTTTGCTAGAGTACAAAGCTTTTATCCCTCAAAACGTACATGTGGATTTGACTGTCACTCTGGAAAGGGCTTTGGGAAAACTACTCTATGAACAGTGTGTGTATGTGTGTGTGTACATGCACATGCAAACTCATGCATGCATATCTATGTATAATTATAACAGGTTGATTTGCAAGTTGAAAAGTGGTGTGTAAGCACAATCCCTTCTCCACTTTCGAACCCGACACTGAGAACCAGTGTCTCAAGGAAACCAGAGCGATGCTTCCATAGCTAATGCTTGGGTAATCTCAGTTATGTAGCACTGTCCTCCCATTGTTCATCGATTTGCTCGAGCGGGCACCAGTAACGTATCCATCGTGAGACTTGTTACTGTTTTTGGCATATCAAATACGCCACGAGAGCTTGCCAGGTTCTGCCATGTGGGCAGAATACTCTCAGTAGCTTGCTGGGATCTCTGAGAGGGACAGAGGAATCGAACCCAGGTCAGCTGTGTGCAAGGCAAACACCCTACCCACTGCGCTATTGCTCCAGCCCTGGTAATCTCAGTATTTTTCCCAATTTCTCTATACCTGTACTGTAACTATGGTTAAATATTTTTATAATCATTCTTGGTAAGAAACACCAACTATCCTAAGCTCAAGGTTTCATCTGGCAAAATGTTAGTGTCTTATTGCATACAAAGAGAAAATGGACCAAGAGCCCTTCCTGTCCTCTGCACTGCAGAGCTAAGCCAAATCTACCCTTTCAGTGGTGTTCACTTGGGTCTCAGCACGCCAGGGCAGTTCACGGAGTGTGTGTTTATGTGAATTTTCAACTCAATCTCCTGTGTTTCATTTTGTTTCCTCAGTCAACTAACACCATATAAAAAGAATGAAGGAATTAATCATAGCACTGTGTACTTCCTTTGCACATTTTACCCTCCCAGTGAGCTAAAAAGGACTTCACACTGAGTTCCATTGAGATGGTGAAAGAAGTCCCTGAGGCAGGTAGATTGTAAATATTATCATAATTGTGCAAATGAGGGAAGTGAGGCCAGAGACGTGTTTCCCTAGGTCCAGCATCAGAAGGCAGAAATATGGGTCAAGTTCCCATATCACACAGTGAAGAATATTGCAATGGATTTGAAATATTATTTGGGTTGGCACTATCCTGCTTGGTAAAACAGGAAGAGGAAATTCCCATAAGAAAATAATATTTTCAAGTTTTAGAAAGATTGTAATTTATCACCAAATCGCTCTAGGGAAATAACCAGCTCCACTCACAGCACTCCACACACACACACACACACACACACACACACACACACACACAGCAGTTGATCTAAATGGGAAGTAGGATTTCAAGCCTAAATCATGCATATTACGCTAATGGAAAATGAGATGAAATCCCCTGAATAAATTTGCTTTATGTCCTTTAAAAAGTATGAACTACACACATATCGGTAGAGTAGTGCTGAGGTTTTTATCTAAACCACAGAGTCAACAACACTGTAAGCAGAAGACTCAAACTATAATGACCAAACCTGAAAATGTGTTTGTTACTGGTAGAACTTTACAAGAAAAAAAATCCAACCCCATCAAAAACTGGGGAGAGGACACGAATAGAAACTTCCTCAAAGAAGAAATACAAATGGCTAAAAGACACATGAAAAAGGCTCTACATCACTAGTCATCACTGTCACTGTCCTCCTGTTGTTCATCTATTTGCTCGAGCAGACCCAGTAACATTGTGAGAATTGCTACTGTGTTTGGCATATCGAATATGTCACAGGGATCTTGCCAGGCTTTGCTGTGTGGGTGAGATATTCTCGGTAGCTTGCTGGGCTCTCTAAGAAGGGTGGAGGAATCGAACTCGGGTCAGCAGTGTTGCAGTGTGCAAGGCAAATACTCTACCTGCTGTGCTATTGCTCCACCTATCCTAGTCATATGCAAATCCAAACAACAATGAGATATCTCACACCACAGAGACTGGCACACATCAAAAAGAACAAGAGCAACCAATGCTAGCATGGATGTGGGGAGAAAGGGACTCTCCTTCATTGTTGGTGAGAATGTGGACTGGTTCAGCCTTTTTGAAAAACGATATAGGCCCTCCTCAAAAAGCTAGAAATTGAGCTTTCATATGACTCAGCAGTACCACTTCTGGGAATCTACCCCGGGTCCCAAAAACACACAGCAGAAATGTTGTCTGCATCTCTTTGTTCATTGCAGCACGCATCACTATTCACAATAGCCTGAAGCTGGAAATAACCCAACCTAAGAACAGATAACTGATTACAGAAATTCGGTACATCTACACAATGGAATACTATGCAAATTTTAGGAAAAACGAAGCCATCAAATTCCCTTGTAAGTGAATGGAGAGTGTCATGCTGAGTGAAGTGAGTTAGAAGAAGAGGGATAGACATAGAATGACTGCACTCATTTGTGTATCTAAAAACCATAATATGAAACTAATACTCAAGGACCGCAGAAACAAGGGCCAGGAGGATTGGTCCATGGTTGGAAGCCTGCCTCAAGTGCTGGGGAATGAGGCAGTTGGGATAGAGAAGGGACCACTATGCCACAGATAGTTGGAAATCATCACTCTGGATAAGATCTGCGTGCTGACTCTTTACAATAGCTAGAACCTGGAAAAAACCTGAGTGCCCAAGAACATATGACTGGTTAAAGAAACTTTGGTACATCTACACAATGGAGTAATATGCAGCTGTTAGAAAAGATGAAGTCATGAAATTGATATACAAGTGGTACTACATGGAAAGTATCATGCTAAGCGAAATGAGTCGGAAAGAAAGG
Source organism: Sorex fumeus (assembly GCF_029834395.1). NCBI lineage: Eukaryota > Metazoa > Chordata > Mammalia > Eulipotyphla > Soricidae > Sorex > Sorex fumeus. The sequence continues at coordinate 39,717,490 of NW_026606143.1, forward strand.
GACAGACATAGAAAGGCTGCATTCATCTAGGGAACATAAAGTAACAAAATAGGAGACTAACACCCAAGAATAGCCGATATCAGTACCAGGAGGATTACTCCATGGCTTTGAGGACAGCCGCACACACTAGGGGAAAAGGCAGCTCAGAAAGAGAAGGGAGCACCAAATAAAGGGTGTTTGGAGGTTCCTCTCAGGATGGGAAACGTGTGATGAGAGTACACTATAGTCCGAACAAGATTGCCACTCAATGTCTCTTTTGCAAACCACAGCACTCAAAAGGAGAGAGATAACAAAACGGAATGCCCTGCCACAGAGATAGGGTGGGATGGGGAATGGGGGTGGGAGGGGTACTGGGACTGGTGGTGGTGGAGAATGGGCATTGGTGGAGGGATGGGTATTCAATCATTGTATAACTGAAACCCAAGCACAAAAATTTGTAAGTCTACAAGTGTACCTCATGGTGTTTCACTAATAAAAATTTAAGAAAAAAAAAATCTGCGTGCTGAAAATAGGTAAAGGAACATACATGATAACCTCTCAGTATCTGTGTTATAAACCATAATACACAAAAAAGGAGAGCGAGTGAGAGCGAGAGAGCAAGGAAGAGAGAGAGAAAGAGAAAGAGAGAAAGAAGGAAAGTGCCTGCCACCTGCCATAGAGCCACGCTTGGGGGAGGGAAACTGGGGACATTGGTGGTGGGAAATGTACACTGGTGCAGGGATGGTTGTTGGAACACCATATGCCTGAAACTCGACCATGATCAGCTTTGTGTCTCTGTATCTCATGGTGATTCAATTTAAAAAAGAAGAAAGAAAATGTACTGTTAAGAAGGCAAGTTGTGGGTCAGAAAGGAATCTAGGAACATTGATGGAAGAAAGGTGAGTATGGTAGTGGGATTTGTGTTCAATGTATGTCTGAAACTCTGTTATGAGGAACCTTGTAAATTAGGGTGCCCTAAAAAGTAATAATAGTTTAGGGGAAAATTCTGGCATATCGAATACTCTCGGTAGCTTGCCGGGCTCTCTGAGAGGGGCGGAGGAATCGAACTCGGGTTCGGCCATGTTGGCTGCTTGTAAGGCGAACGCCCTACCGCTGTGCTATCACTCCAGTCCCAGTAACAACTAAGTCTCCAATGGAGATGTTACTGGGCCCGCTCAAGCAAATCGACGATCAACGGGAGGGCCTTTACCTTACCTTTACCTTTTAGGGGAAAATTGTGGAAAAAACCCAGAATGAACTAGTCCTTAGTGGTAGCATTTAATAGAATACATCATGGATATCTGTCGATTTGAGTTGACTGATATCTATCAGGAAAAGCTCATGTCCCCAGTTTCCACATAAGCACTACAGTTAGGAATGTCTATCCACCCTTTGATCTGGCAGGCCAAAACTTAATCCTGGTACAGTCAGTGAGAGTTATTAATGAAAAAGATACTCAAAGACCCTTGACTTGCTTTCTTTCTTAAAATATTCTTTTTTCAATATAACATATGTGCCATTTAACAAGTTCTGTTAATTTTGCTCTAACATTAATCTTCGACACCATTTCCTCTGGCTCACCAAATGCTTTGCAATCAAATGATCACAGAATTGTGAAAGAGTTGCTTTTTACTTGAAGAATTTAAAGTCACTATCAAGTTCACCCAAACTGACCTATACCTACCACTTCAATGGGGAACATATAAACTTAGGGAGCATGATTTAAAATTCTGTGTATTTTCTAGGGACAGGAGCAATCGTGTTATGGCATTTTCCCAAAGATGTTGACCCAGATCAATCACTCTTGGTTGAGAGCAGTATTTCTTATACTTTCACCCACTCAGGGTTATATCTGCCTGGAGTGAGAATGCATGATCTACAGATTGGCTGCCTTCAGCTTCTGTTCTCTCAGCTTTAATGCAGCCCAAGGGATAGCACCAAACACTCCAGCTTCCAATTCACCAAAGCAACCTTGTTTGCCATTGTTCCATCAACTTTATGAAGATTTATTAAACTCCTTTACCCATATTCCTCAAAATATAATGCAGTTACATATTAGGAACTTGTTTACTGCGTCATTAGCTTTGGTGAGTGGTCTTTTCTCTTTGTCTCTTTGGGATTCTACCTTTCCCCCCCTAACACAGTTCAGCAATTATAGACTAGTAAAATAGCACAATATTGTTTCACCATGGCATAATCTTAAAAAATTTTTCACCGAGGTACTGTGATTTACAATACTCTTAAAGATGATTTCATGCCTACATCACTGCAGCGTCATACCTCTCACCAGAGTATAAGCTTCCCTCCACCAATGTACCAAAGGCTTCTCCCAGTCTTCAACTGAAAAAGCAAAAGTATCTGAAGATATTTTGAAACATTTGAACTTATAGATTTCCTGAAGGCCCATCAAAAGGAAAAGTGGTTGAGCAATATTTACAATTTCCACTTGACTGAGAAATTAATGTCAAAAAATGATGAGACAAGACGCAAGCACAAGGGAGTGCTACCCCAGTCCCAAGAAGTATAACAAATATAGACACAGCAATTACTGTCCAGACACTCGTCATGTCAAAATTATAAGGATGCAACACTAATTTAGTAATAGTCCTTTAACATAATAGACATTTGCAGCTGATAAAACTTCATTGATGTAGCTCCAAAATTTTTTTGATTTTATTTTCTTCTTTTGCTAGTAGTATTTTCCAAAAGGAATATCATGCTTTTGCATTCTAAAAGAAACAATGCATTCCTATTTATTTTATAAGGGTCACTCTTATGAATTAAAATTTCTATGATCAAAAATAGGCAAGATCCAGAGGATGGCTCAGTGCCTCAAAAGCACATGCCTAGGGTGCTACAGTGATCATACAGTGGGTCGAGCATTTTCCTTGCATGTGGCCAACCCAGGTTCGATCCCTGGTATCCCATATGGTCCCCTGAGCACCACCAAAAGTAATACCTGAGTGCAGAGCCAAGAGTAATCCCTGAGCATCGCCAGGTATGACCCCAAAAGACAAAAGAACTAAATAAAATGATTATTTTTAAAAGGTATATGCCTAGCAAGCAGAAGGCCAACTTCATGTGCTGAGATTGGTGCCTGGCAATTTTGTTCTCTGGGAACTCTGCAGTCTCTGGGACTGCAGCAGGGTGTGTGCTCTCCAGGCAGATACAAGTGGCCTTTGGTGGCAATCACAATCAGAGATGTGCCAGCACTGCAGTCAGTGGGGATGACTCCTGGCAAGCATGGGCGTGAGCACCACAGCAATCCCTGATGTACACCTAGAATGCACATAAGCATCACAACTAAATGAATAAGACCCTTGAAGACACATGTATAAACACAACTAAATATTGCCCCTGGCAAGCACTATAACCAAACGTGTATGACATCCTGTCATTGAAAATGGGTTTCAATGAAGGGAAGGGAAGGAGGGACGATGTAACAGTTTCCAAATGGAGTCACTTATGCTAAACCTCATCTCATCAAACCCAGAGTTAAGTTTTTGTAGAGTTTTGTCCTTTCCACTAAAGGAAAAAGAAACCACTCTTAAAGGAGTCATATGATTAACACTAGTTCTATAATTTGCCCAACAGATCCTACCCAAATTTATTTGGTCAAATGTCCCATTTCCTGATTAAAAAAAAAGTTATTCAGTGCCTCTTTGGAAATCTAATTTCTTCAAGTGAACCAACAGAAAGCACTTGTAATTGCATCCATGGCCACTACTGGCCGCCTGGATTGTTCTAATGGTATCTTCTACTTTGGGAAACATCAAAAAACAAAGTGAACTTGCCACAACCAGTCTGGTGAGGGTTTTGAGGTCTGTGGGTATTTTTTTGGGGGGGTGGTGAGGATCAGTTAAATAACTTCCTTGGTCCTATTCCCTTCTGGCTATAAAGTCTTTCATTTATACTGTTCCTCAGCATTCCTTTTTCTTGGTTTTGATTTTTGGTGATACTCAGGCCTTACTCTTGGCTCTGCATTCAGATATCACTCCCAGATATGGCTTGGCATACCATATGAGATGCCTGAGATTGAATCTGGGTAGGCTACGTGCAAGGCAAATGCCCTACCTGCTATGCTATTACTCCAGCTCCTTCTCATTACTCCATTAACTTTGGAGACCTCCTGTCTTTCCTTTTACTACCTTGTCTGCCCTCCTGTCATACATAGGGGGTCAGAGAAACAGCAAATCAATCACTCAGGCATGTGGAGCTCTTGGCCTGGCTGTAGTGGTAGGGTATGGGGTGTAGATGCTGCTACTAGCACTGTGGCTGGGCAAGTATTTGGCCCACCTGCCTCCCATTGGCACTCCAGGATTTTCAGTCATGGGGACCAGTGATTCCATAAAGTTTAGCCTGCAACTCCTGGGAGATTTAGTCAGGAATCAGTGGAGCAGGGCCGGTGTGTCTTCAGGTTATTTCACTGTTTTCCTTATTTGAAAAAGTCCATTTAATAACTACTGCTATTTCCTGAAAGACAGTGCTTTTGCTCAGCATACTGAAGTGTAGGGAAAATAATTTTCTCTGCTGTCTAGTACTTAAAACAAAAAGACTTGAAAGAAGTTGACATCCATCATGCTATGTACCAGACACCACTTAGCAAATACAGCTTAAAGTCCGATGACTTTCTAAGGATATGTCTTGAATGAAAAACACAAAATATCTGGTTTTGACTGTAACCTTACAGTTGCAGAAACAAATACGATGCAATGCAGAGACTTTGTTTACAAAATAACTTTGATCAACTAAGTGTCTGCAGATCATTTTTTCTTTTCTTTTTATCATTTACTTGCTAGGTATGGCCCTATTCTTTCAAACTTCCAGATAGTGTATTTAGAACTTTTTCTTAGGGGTAAGCATATGACAGTTTTGCATGCACAATCAACCTTGTGAAGATGAACTGAAACATACTCAGGTTCATGGCAGCTCATAAAAGGAGGCCCAAATGGTAGCCGTGAGCATCACACATGCATGGTTTACTTAGTGACTCTCAGAAAGGAAGCTCAACATTTCACATGCTGTTCATCTCTAATTGCACTTGGCATAGTGGCAAGTGGCTTTTTGTAATCCTTCAGATTTAGCATCAGATCTTGTTTGTATCCTCTACTTATACTATTTGGTGCTGGTCGACTTTGTCTCACTGAATCTGTTGTCTCATTCCTGAAGGAGTGGAAAAAGATGTCTAACCCAAAGATGCTCTTCAAATTAAATGAGTACACTATATATCACAGAACTGGATTGTAGAGGCTTACATTATTTATTCTTTTATCCTGTGTAATGCAAAATATGCCTCTTGGCATAAACATTCTTTTGAATTCATTCATTTTTTTGAGGAAAAGAAGACACAGGAGACACTCTTAAAAAAAAGAAGTTGCCTTGGGTTGGAGAGATAGTATAGCGGGTGGGTCATTTGCCTTGCATGTGGTCAATCCTCATTTGACTCCTGGCATTGCATGTAGATGCCCCGAGCATTGTCAGTAATAATTTCTAAGTGCAGAGCCAGGAATAACCTCTGAGCACTTTAGGTGGTTTCTTAAAATATATATATATGTGTGTGTATATATGTATGTATATATATGTGTGTAAGTAAATACACCCTCGATTCATATTTCAATTGTGCTTTAAGAGTAGTAAATGAATGAGAAATATATATTGAAATTTTTTATCTAATCTCAAAAATGAATAAAATTTTAATAGTCTAAAAGAAGTTACCCTTTTGTAAGGGCTACTTATATTTTATAAGGGAAATCTCCACTTGTAAAGGAGTCTGCTGCTTTGTACCCGGAAGAGACAGATGAATAAATCATAAGAAAGGAATGAATGGAGAGGGCAGGGACAAAAACTGCCTTACCAAGATACCTTCACTTACGCTTCTTTTCTTAATCACCACCCATGACCACAGCTCCTCCTCCTTTTCTCATGATCTTTTGTCTTTAACTGGAGTTAATAGTTAAGGTGTTGGCTTGGGCCTTATGGGGGACTTTTACTCAATTTTCCTGGGTCTCTTCCTTATTTATAGGAGGTATATATGTTAACAGATTGCTGTTTTGTTTTCTTCTATTAATTTTTTAAAACAATTGTTGATTTTAGTAATATGTATCATAAGTAAAGTAAAGTAAAGGCCCTCCCGTTGTTCATCGATTTGCTCGAGCGGGCCCAGTAACGTCTCCATTGGAGACTTTGTTGTTACTGTGTCTGGCATATCGAATACTCTCGGTAGCTTGCCGGGCTCTCCGAGAGGGGCGGAGGAATCGAACTCGGGTCGGCCCTGTTGGCTGCGTGCAAGGCAGACGCCCGGGTGTCATCATTCTAAAACAACACCTTTATGAAGTGTCTCAGCTAAGAAATAAAAAGGGCAGAGAGCAAGTATTTATTCCTGTCCTACAGGAAGATGTAAGGTCCCTTGGGACCCGGAGGGAGATTCCAGAGTTAAAACTCTACTAATTAGTAACTCTCCCTTTCCTGCCCCCTCCCTAGTAGAGCCTTAGCGGTGAAGCCCTTCCTTACTAGGATGTAAATTCTGAAACCATTTGTTGACTCTTCCCAGCTGGGATGTAAATTCGGAAACCAATTGTTGGCCCTTCCTTATCTGTTACATCTGTTAGGAACTTTTCCCTTATCCATCCATCCTTATCCACGAATCAAAGGGAGCCAGGTGATAACCAAATGTTCGAGTTACCAGATGCCCACTATCCACAATGCCTATGTACATAAATGCTGATCTTTGAATTTATAGGCTAAGGAGTGATGTACTTTTAAATGGATTGGTTAAGAAAGTATATGTTGTTACAAATCTATTGGCTATGAAATGTGCGGGCTTTGCTGTAACGGCCAGTGAAGGCCTATATAAGCGCCCCTTTGAAGAAGTTCGGGGTCTTGCCTCACCTATCTGACCTGCGTGTCTGTGTAGGCGGCTCAACCCTGGCCAGCCAGTCTTACAATAAACCTTGCTTGCTGTTTGCAGTCTCTGGAGTCTCTTTGTCATTAAAGGGAGATCACGATCCACGTCCTAACAGAAGAATACTTCTAAATGCATCAGTTTGTCTTAAGCTATATATATTTCTCCAACACATATATTAACTTTTTAAGATTAGTAAATGAGTGATAAATATATCATTGAATTTTTACACCTAATCTCAAAAGAGATTAGAGAGCCCGGCAAGTTGCCGAGAGTATTTCACCCACACGGCAAGGCTGGAAAGCTACCTGTGACCTACTCAATACGCCAAACACAGTAACAAGTCTCACCATGGAGACGTTACTGGGCCCGCTCGAGCAAATTGATGAACAACGGGAGAACAGAGCTACAGTGCTACAATCTCAAAAGTGAATAAAGTTATAATAGACTTCCGATATCCATAATGGCCTGAAACTCAAAAGCAAGAACAAGAAGAAATTTTTGAAAGTTGTGTGAATTGATAATCACATTAAAAAAATACACAGGAACCCCCAATCCGTATGTATGATTCAGTTACATGGTTATAGAGGGATCGGTTGTGGGTTCTTAACCTAAAGCAAAGGACTAGATTGACTTTTTTTTAAACTTTTTTTGGGGGGGATTGACCTAAAGCAAAGGACTAGAGATCAAGTGGTCAATTTAGAAAAGACTTTGTTTAAGGGAAAAGAAGGGATGTCCTGGAAGCTCCCAGATTGTGGGAGGGTTCTCCAAAAGGAGGAAACCAGAGAAAGGCAGAAATCTTTCCCCTTCCTTTTAACATACAAGTGGGAGGGAACACTTTATTGTTCTCCAAGAATGTGGGCCCCTGAGGCAGAAGTTAAGGATTGTTTTCTCATTGCTCAGTCATCAGGCTGTGAGTGAGTGGCCATGGGGTTCTCAGCATTCCATCCTTGCTTCCTCTCTTTCTTGGGGCTCTATTCCTGACCTATCAGGCCTACTCTCCTATTGTCTCTGCCTTTGGCACCACTTAAGCAAAGTAGAGGCTCCCTGAAAGGAAGGGAACTTGATATAACTATATTCTTTGCACCAGTCAAAGACTTAAAGCAGCCCAAAGGCATGGAGGCCTTAGAGACAAAACATCTTTTCAGGAGCCTGAAAAACCACTGTGATGCAGAATGGGAGGATGGCTTCCAGGAAGTTGGGGCAGCTGGATGCCTGGGGGAAGGCAAGATAAGAAAAGGCCGCCTGCAGTTCAAAGCTTGCCCCAGGAAAAGTCCCAGTAACTTCTACTTGTGTAAAGAATAGGGGATGAAGGTAATGATGGGAAATATCCACACCTAACCTTTCCCGGAAAACTACTGATAGCACAGCGGGTAGAGTGTTTGCCTTGTACCCAGCTGACCTGGGTTTGATTCCCAACATCCCTTATGGTCCCCCAAGCACCGCCAGGAGTAACCCCGGAACATCGCTGGGTGTGACACAAAAGAAAAAAAAAAGCTACTTGGCTTCCCTAACAGCCCATGTCTCACTTCAGCACATCTCTCTCTTTTCTCCTCCTTTTATTTCCCGAATAAATTTGTTTAACTTCACGATTCGTCTGCTCCCAAAATTCTTTTATTTTTTTGTGAGGGAAGGTGCCAGAACTAAAAGATCTAGGGCAGACTTTCCTTTCCCACAAAGACACAAAGAGCCGAGTTTCTTTATTCCATCCTGGGTTCCAATGCAGAACCAGTGGAACCCTGGTGCAGTTCAATGACCATGTCGTGGGGCTGGTGAGACGTGAGGTCTGTACTGGGTCGAGGCTCAGAACAGATTCTCAGCCCTCAGTTTCCCCAACCACTTCCAAGGGTGACTGAGGTGGGGAGAAAGGGACTCGGTAGATTTCCTTCTTAAGGTTGCTGCTTCTCTCCTACCCTCTTCACATAAGCACCCCCCCACACACACACAACACCCACATCTCCCCCACTAGCAGCCATTCTAGAACACATCCAGAAGAAATTCATTTTCCTTTCTGATCTGGGCCCGAGCGATAGCATAGCGGGTAGGGCATTTGCCTTGCATGCGGCCGACCTGGGTTTGATTCCTCCGTCCTTCTTGGAGAGCCGGTCAAGCTACTGAGAGTATCCCGCCTGTAGGGCAAAGCCTGGCAAACTCCCCATGGCGTATTAGATATGCCAAACACAGTAGCAACAAGTCTCACAATGGAGACGTTACTGGTGCCTACTCGAGCAAATTGATGAACAATGGGATGACAGTGCTACAGAATAGAAAAAAATCCAAAACAATGTTTATACTATTCAAATGCACTACTTTTTCCATTTTGACCTAGGTGTCCTGTTTTAAACTGCTGGTTGCAATTTACTGAATTAATTTCATGAGTCACTAACAGTTCATGATTGGCTTTTGAAAAACAGTGACCCAGCCAGTCTTCAGAAATCTCTTTGCATAAGAACCTCCATCATTTGCATTTCAGTAGCTCTTAAATGTATTAGAGGGCCCAGTATTGAGGAATCTGCTCCTGCAGGTAGCCACAAAGCTTCCTTCCACAGCACACCTGATTTGGGAACAAAATGAAGCTACATTTGTGTACAATGGAAGTTCATATTAAACACATTACCCAAGGACAGATTTTCCTAGATAGGAACAGTATTTGCTAGATAATACTTTGTAGCACTGCACTGTCTTCCCTTTGTTCATCGATTTGTTTGAGCAGGCACCAGTAGCATCTCACAGCAAATTGTGAGACTTGTTGTGACTGTATTTGGCCTATCGAATACATCACGGGGAGCTTGCCATGTTCTGCTGTGTGGGCAGGATACTCTCAGTAGCTTGCCAGGCTCTCTGAGAGGGGTGGAGGAATCGAACTTAGGTCGGCCACGTGCAAGGCAAATGCCCTACCTACTGTGCTATAATATTTTATATGAAAAAATAGAAATAAAACAAATAGCATTAAAGTCCAAGACACATGCATCTTTGGGGAAGGAGTTCGCAGCAGTGCTTGTTGGGAGGCCAGGGGCCCCTCTGGAGGTGAAGACCTGAGCTTCACAGCTCTAGTGGGATTTGGAGGCCACTGGAGTTATATGCAGTGGTGCTTTGGGTGGGATCAGGTAATGCCAGGAATTGAATTTGGGCCTTGTGAATGTCAGGCATGCACTTCAGCTCCCCCCCTCCAAGCCATGTCCTGCGCAATAGATTCTTTGAAGCAGAACTGACTGCAAAAGGATAAGTGGCTCTTAATCCATTTTTGTACCGAGCTTATTAATAATTGCTCTATATTGGAGTCACGAAGAACTGGCAAATTACGACGGTCCATTCCATTTCCACTTAAAAAAATTAACCTAAAAACCTTTGCACAGATGCCTGGTTATATTTTGTAAGTTTTATATGTAACCAGGGAGGAAATAAAGGGGTAATCTTGTAAGCTATGGTCTGCTTTATCTCTGTAGTAAGTTTTGCTGAATGCCATTTATGTGGTACTTTTTACCAGTCTGGTTACAGACCATGGCATATTGAAATCTTATAACTTCAGGTATAAGGAAATCTTATAATTCAAGTGAAAGATGGACAAATTCTCTGACAGGCAAAAATTAAATAAAGCAGGACATCTACCTGTTAAACTCTCAAATGAGCATATCTTTGTTTGTTTGGGGGGCCACAACCTATGATGTTCAGGAGTTGTTCGTGGCTCTGCTCAAGAATCACTCCTGGGGCAGTGCTCAGTGGATCATAAGGGATGCTAGGGATCAAACCCAGGTTGAGAACGTGCAAGGAAAGCACCCTACCCATTGTATTATTGCTCCGGCTCTGCATATCACTTACTATGCCTTTTGATGAGCAAAAACACAAATATAAACACACAATAAATAATCACCCCAAATATAATAGCTCCTGTCTTGTTCTGCAATGTAAAATCATGAAGCAGGATTTTGCCTTACATGACTCAGATTTCCACACATGAAACTCCTTGACTCCACAGATTTTTCAGCCACCATTTTTGAGCCTTATATAGAGTGCCACTTCCATCTTTGAGAGAGATACAGGGTTGTAGGGACATGGTTATGTTAGAGGATGCTGGAGGAATTATCTGTGAAAGGAGGTGGAAAGGTTACTGTGGCGGGTATACTGTATGAAATATAGTATATTGTTAAAAATATATACAGTTAAAAAGTAGTGGGCTAAATGCATATATTGGAATAGAGATGGATCTCACAATGTTACTGCTACATGACAGTGCAGTAGCACAAATCTAGAAATTTCCTTGTCTATCAGCACTCTCTGTAAAAGGGAGGAAGGGCTGCTCCTATATATAGCTGGCAATAGTTTTCAATAGGTATCATTTGACTTGAACCAAATCTGAACTGAATCTGAAAATGTATTGGTTTTTCAGTGCACCCTGTTTTGTAGATTTCACCTTGGAACCAAGTCAAAATTTCAAATAGCTATAGGATAAAATAAACTTTTAAAATGAACTTCTATAAATAAAAATAAAACTAATTGAGTTGGTGACATATGTATAGAAAGGGGAAGCAATCAATGTAAGACACAGAATCCAAAAAATTGTTAAAGAGCCATGATTTACAAAGTTACTGTGTTTTAGCATACAGTAATTCAACATCAATCCCTCTACCAGTGTCAACTTCCCTCCACCAGTGTTCCCAGATTCTGTCCCCACCCTACCCAACCCCCCACTCCACCTCACCTGTCACCTTGACAAGCATACCACAAAATTTCACTGGTTGCCACTTAGATCTCATGTTTTCAGTTCTGTTAAATCTGTGTTTGGGGTATATGGCTCTACACCTCACTCATATCACTGGGATAACTGAAAGCCCTAATGCCTATTCGCCCATTACTTCTCGTTCTCTTCTTTTGCCTTTGATTTCCTTCCTTTTCTGTCTGCCTCCTCTCTAAACAATAAATACCTCCCTTTTATTGCAGTCCATTTCCTCATCCAGTATTCTATATTCCACAAATAAGTGAGATCATCCTGTAAAACACAGAAATTTGACTGAGCAGCTCTAGTGTTTTCCAATGAGAATAAAACAAAAAACATTTCCACATGGATACAGTTGTATAGAATATATACCTACACATCCATATTTAGTTATATAAAATATAAAAATATTCTAATCATAATAGATATGATTAGAATATATAGTATACTATATATATGTATATAAACTCTAAAGGAACAGGTATACATAGAATTACAAAGATATGTATATATATATTAGGGGGGCATTATGTGCATGAAAACTGATTAATATTCCATGGATTGACGAGTCTTATTAAATCAATCTTTTATGCACAAGGCCCAAAAGAAAAAAATCTATATCTCTAGAGAGAACAAAATTTTTGTGCTATATCATTTGGCTCAGAAAATGAATACTCTTTAATAAATGGGTTGGAAAACTGCTTTCAAAGTTGAAGCTGCAAACAGTACTATGGTTCTTACACTGGGCAAGAGATATCCTGAAATATTCAATAGTACACATCAGTGAATTCAGAATAAATCATTTTACCCTTTCCTGTAGAAAGTTATCCAATAAAGTGCCCTTGTTTATCTTTTATGTTCATAAAAATTTTATTCCTCAAAGAAGACATTAATATGTGTAAGGTGATTATGAATCAGGAATATTTTTTAAACATTCTGGCCATTTTTTTTTATCTAACATAGAACTCTATTCTAGAATATTAACAGAATTTAGAGCCTATTCGTTCATAGATTTAATTATGGTTTGAAATACTCATGAGTCTGAAGCCTTCACTATACACCTGCCACTTTTCAACATGTAATTATACTTAATTACTTCCCTGTTAGTAAAGTATTTCTCTAAGTTCCAAAGTGCTCTATTTATGAAAGGCATAAATGAAAATTCTTTTGCTTTTAACTAAAATTGACCCTGTTTTATATATAAATATTTAAGCTTGGATAACAAAAAATATTATAGGTTGTTGCGTTAGGAGATACAAATCTCACTATATATTAGATGCATTAATTCCCTTAATAGTATGTCTGCAAAGTGATCATATCTAGAAGGATTTTTCCAGTAAATAGTAGATTGGGGAAATATTACTGATTACTACTCATAAAATAAGCTAATTTTATTATTTGATTTTTATGTTCGAATTCTGTACACAAAGGATTTAAAAATGCTGGGTTGATGAGCATGAAAACCTGTTTTCATTTCTTTACTCAAAGTACATATAATACAATAAGAGAACTCCGATGGCGCGAAAGGGGCAGAAACTAAAACTGAGTGTTTCAAACTCTTCTCTCTTACAACAATTTTCTTTCACAGAGTTTTTTGTTGGGTTGATGTTCAGTAAAATGCAGCTTTCAAAATGCTCAACATCAACCCAACAAAAATGCTGGCACCTGGATACTGCACTACAAACAATAGATAATTAGATTCAGCCCATTAAATCTTTTTGTAGCTCTGATTCAGAAATTCCATTTTCTGAACCAGAATGCAGAGGTTGGCAAATTTCAGGGAAGATAAGTCTAATAAGAAGCTTTTTAAAATTTCGTTTCATTATTTTAATGATTTTCAACATTTTAAGTTTGCATTCTGATGTGCAAAGGTGTTGACAAGGGGATAGAAGGTATTCTGTGCTTTTGTATTCAAGACACTTTACACAGGGGCCAGGGTCAGTGGTCAGCCACCTATCTCGAAAGCATGAGGCTGCTTGTTCAATGCCCGGGGCCACCGACATGTGTCAAGCACTGTCCTAACAGCTCTGCTGCTTGGGAACTCTGGTGTTGCTGCAAGTAAAAGATGTGTGAGCACCAAAGTTGGGAGTATGAGCACCACAGTGATGCCAGGAGAGCACCCCGATGTGAATGTGCATAAACACCCCCATGAAAAGAGTGTTACCCTTGGTGAACAAGTGTGTAAGTGGAGAGTGTGAGACCAATGTGGTCATGTCACACGAGCCAGTAACACAACTGCCCTGATCATCTCAAGAAGAGTAAGAGAAGAGAAGAGGAAAAACAGACTCACTGGAGGAATACCTTTGATGCATCTTGTGTTTCAATAATAGTGGTACAGAAGAGAAAGACTAATTGGGAGGTTGTCCATCTTTTAACACTAAGTGATGACGTGAGAAAAAAAAAACAACTAGAGTCTACATACCCCTATTTTATATTTAGTTTTACATGTATACATGCATATGTATGTGAAATATGCTTAGGACTGCATACAGATCATACTTATCAGTATGTTTTTAAAAGTTCTTGTAATGCAACTTTGACATTTTTGGGGGTGGTCTGTGAGGGCTTGGGCTATACCCAGTAGTGCTCAGGGCTTACTCCTGGCTCTGTGCTCTGGGATCACTCCTGTTGAGGCTTAGATTTAAACCTGAGTCAGTTGAATGCAAGGCAAGTGTCCTTCCCACTGTACTACCTCTCTGGACACAATTCCTAAGTACTCAAAAGTGATTGATATCAGAGGCTATAATAATCAACCTAGTGCAGTTAGATTCTCTGGTCTAAAACTTTATTTTCATCATTTAGAATCCCTTCTATTTTTCTGACAGACTAATGTATTCTGTGACAACTTAATTTTTAATTTTGACATTGTCATTGCCAAAGTCACATGAAGGACTTAGAGTAAACCTCTGCACTGGTTCCAAATCTCCCTTCTTAGTTCGACATGCCCAGATATTTATTCGAAGGGAGTAGTGATTCTTTTTTTTTTCAATTTTTTAAAGTGAATCACTGAGAGACAGGCCTTTACAAAGCTGTTCAGAATTAGGTTTCAGTTATACAGTGTTCCAACACCCATCCCTCCATCAGTGTACATTTCCCAGCACCAGTGTCCCCGGGTTTCCTCCCACCAATCCCTTTGACCTCCACCTGCCTCTATGCTCTATGACAGGCACATCTCTTCTCTCTCTCTCTCTCTCTCTCTCTCTCTCTCTCTCTCTCTCTCTCTCTCTCTCTCTCTCTCTCTCCCCCTCCCTCCCCTTTTGGACATTGTAGTTTGCAACATAGATAATGAAAGGTTATCAGGTATATCTCTTTACCAACTGGGAGTGGGGATTCTTAACAGGTAAATACTGCCCAATAACACATGGGGAGGAAAGTTTAAGATTATTGGAGGCAGTGTAGGACCCCAAAGAAGTATTAGTCATGCCTGTAAAAAGATAACAAAAGGGATGCTGAGGTTACTAAAATTGTCAAGTGGTGTTTGAACTAGAAAAAGGGCCATTCATTCATGTTGAATTATGGGATTTATACCCCATCCCAAGAGAATTTCTACTAATCCAGAATAATCTGCAGCATAGGAACAACGGGCATTGAAGCAGGGTTTCCAAAAGGAAACTAACAGATGGCTTACTAGACAAAGGAAACTACTTATTTCAGGTCCAACACAGTGGAAAATTTATTAAAGTATTACAAGAGGCTTTCCACTTGGAAAGAGATGCTTTAACCATATTAATCAAAATTCTCTTCCATGGGAGAGAATTAAACAGGGCAGCGAGAGAGGTGACTGGGACTGATTTTTTTTGTGCTGTTAATGAACCAACTTGTCATTCTAGGTCTCTTCTCTTGACCCAACCTGTTCAGCATTGAGGAATCTGTGCTGTTGTAAAAACTAAGTGTTGCACACATATCCCAGATTATTCTGCCAGTCTATCAAATTTCCTATAGGATATGAAGACACAAATACAGTATTTTCTGGACTCTTCCCCAAGTTTATGGGACTGGATTGGTTCATGGTTTTCTGGGGGCTGGACAACAGTAAAATTATTACTTTGGGGCTAGGGCAATAGCACCACGGGCTCTTATCTTGCATGTAGCTAACCCAGGTTCAGTCCCTGACACCCCATTTAGCTTCTGAAACTTCTTCAGGAGTGATTCCTGAATGCAGAGCCAAGAGTAAAGTCCTGAGCATAGGAGACATGCCCCCAAAAGAAAAAAAAATCAAAAAACAAAAACCTTTTTATCCTTATTATCTTGAGAATAAGTATAGCACTGTTTTGCTTTGGTTTTGGTGTTTTAACTGTCTTACTATTCCAGGGAGTTTGTTTACTCTAGCAGTAAAATATATCTGCCCTTATGTGATCAGAGAGAACCTTTCATCCCTCCAGGGTCTAATCATTATTATTCTAATCATACTCTTTTACCTAATCTCTCTGATCTCTCTTCTAAACTAAAATCTTCAAAACCCAACTGGGGCTGAAAAGATAGTGCAGCAGGTAAGGTTTTTGGTTCAGTTCCCAGAAACATATAAGGTCCCCTGAACCTCAGCAGGAATGACCCACAGAGACAGGGGTCAGCCCTGAGCATAGCTAGGTATGGCCCCCAAACCAGAAAACAAAACCCAAATCCAAACCCAAATCAAAATTTAAGAGAGAGAGAGAGGGAAGATAGGTCCCTTTAATAATGTCTCAGTGGAAACAAAAGTCTCAGTTGAGGGGTCATGGATGTAGCTCAGTGTTAGAGTGATAACTCTGTTTATGAGGTCCTGGGTTAAATCCAGCACCAAAAAGAATCAGTTGAATGAGGCACATTGCAAAAAAAAAAATTCTTGAAAGAAAGGTGGTAAAGTGTTACCTGTCAGTAGCAGTACTGCAAACCACACTGTAGAACTTATTATATATACATAAAAGTATATATGTATATGGGCTGGAACAATAGCACAGCAGGTCTCGCACGTGTGGCTGACATGGCCGACCTGGAATCGATTCCTCTGCTCCTCTCTGAGAGCCCAGCAAGCTACCGAGAGTATCTCACCCACACAGCAAAGCGTGGCAAGCTCCCCATAATATATTCAATATGCCAAAAACAGTAGCAACAAATCTCACAATTTGTTGTGAGATGTTACTGGTGCCTGCTCGAGCAAATCGATGAACAGTGGGAGAACAGTGGATATATGTATATATACTGCATTACTGTATCACTCTCATCCCATGGTTCATCGATTTACTCGAGCGGCACCAGTAACGTCTCCATTCATCCCAGCCCTGAGATTTTATATATACACATATAATTTTTAAAAAGAGCCTCTTGTAGAAACAGACTGTTGGGTGGAAGAGAAATAGGTTGGGGGACATTGGTGGAGGGAAGTGGATACTGGTGAAGGGACTGGTGTTAAAATACTGTATGCTTGAAACCCAGTCATGAATAACTTTGCAATTTTGCAGTGACTAAAAAAATTAATAATAAATTTAAAAAATTCTCCTGCTCATCAGCATTTGGGTTATGCCCAGGAAATACAGCTATGAATATTTTAGTGCAACCTTCTGGTATACCGGTGATAGAATTTCTCACTTATAACATACCTCTTCTTTTAGGTCTTGTTACTCATTTCTAAAGGTCACATCCCTGTAAGCTAAGGAGAAATGGGTCTCAAGAGTGTGGTGCTGTTCAGATCCTCTGCCCCTACAATGTGCTTGGACATAGAATCCAGCTATCCCCCAAGACGATGCTGCTGGTCTACCTGCATCATTACTCTTGATGAACCATCGGTGACAATCTTGGGAAATCCTGCTATTCTGGCTTCTATCTGGACAGGCTAGTGCTGTCACAAGAGGGCTGTAATGAGCAACTGGGCTATGTGGAATCTTCTAAATGGAAATCCTTGACTTTAAAGCAGGGGTTTCAGCACTGGAAGATAAATCTGGTTTTCCAAATGCCAATATTTATTAAGGATTAACAGTAACACATTGACACATTGGACCTGATAGCTTTTCATGTTCTATAGCAGATATAAGCAAACTTTATAAAAAGGGCCAGATTTTCCATTTACCAATCTGCTCCCGGTGTCATTATAACCAACAATATGTACACCCAAAGGTACGGCTATTTTCCAAGAAGACATTATTTACGGACATTTGAGTTATATATTTCTTATATTTTCTACACTTAACAAAATAGTTCTCTTTCCCCCTCTCCCAACTCTTTAAATCTTTTAAGAATGGTAAAGCCATTCTTAGCATGTACACTACATGGCAACAGGTGTTGGGGTTGGACATGTGAAGCCCTGAGCCACAGGGACCAGTTGTATTTGAACCATTTCCACTCTTTGCACACCATTCATCTCTCTGTGCCTCCAACCTTCGTGTGTAAAATGGGAAAGTATCATCATTCTGTGGGATTTCTGCCAGGTGAACGATCTGTGAACGACGCTTAACTATACAAAATTTTTTATTCCAGCTTTTTCTGCATATTGCCATGTATGTAAGCTCTACCTTGATGAGACAATGTGGGAAGCCAAGAGCCCTCTCATAGACCCTGGCCATGGTTCCCATGTTAGAAACTGCTTGGGACAGACATTGGTGACAGTCTCCCAGGGCTTCCTGACCTAGTGGATGCCTGATCTATATCAGGCTGACAGTTATCTTATCTTATCTGGCCTTATTTATAGTAACCTGCAGGATGCATCTACTGCCCTAAGACCCTTTGATATACAAATGTAAAGCTCAGGATGCACCTACTGCCATAAGACCCTTTGATGTACAAATGTCTACCTTCAATGTTAGGTAAAGCCCTTGTTGCTGACCTTACCATATATGGTTATATTGCTTCTGCTCCTGACTGAGCTTCCCCAATCCTATATAAACAGCCTGTATCCCTCAATAAAGCCTCTCCCTTTTTCTCTCTATTTCTAAACTATACTCTGTCTCTTGTGTCTTGTGTTCATTCGGTTGGTCCTTCCCTGCACCTATGGATCCTAGGGCCACCTCCGTGGGCCAGAGAGTGGTTTGCGGGCCCTCCGCAAGGCAAATCAGGTTTTAGTGGGGAATTTGGTCAATAGCAGGTGAATGCTCATCTGTACTCAGCACCACGTGTGTGCTGGGTGGCCTCATCTGCCATTAATGTCCTTGGAGTGGCAAGTTGCATACATTGTCACTGGGAAAATATGAAAAAGCCCTGTGTATTTCCAATTAGAGGTAAATTATATGTGTATATGTGAGCCAAGTACTTTTTTGTGGGCTGGTCTGTAATGTTGCCATTGCTCATAACATTAGTTCTATGTAAAGTCCATTCCATGTTCCAATTTCTGGTTTACAATCCGATAATAGGAAAACACTGGTCATAAGGACAGATTTGACATAGCTGCCTGCAGGCTACCGAGAGACCAGGAATAGAGGCAGTTGGCAAGAAATACAATTCTCACAATTTAGATATAATATATTTTGCTAAATAATGGCTACCATCAAACTAAAATGTGTCAGCGAAAGATATGCCAGCATTTGAACAACCCCATTGACATATTGAAGTGGCAGCTCCAAACGATGGCTTTGAATGGCACTGCTCTCCAGCCACCTCTTTCCCAGCTGTTACCAGCAGTGGTTTCAAGCAGAACAGCTAACTGTTGACAATAAAGATAAGTCAAGTGGTTAAATGGTAATTAGGGAGTTTTCATTCCTACTTTCAAGATGTGCCACTGGCTAGGACTCCTGTTTAGTTTTTTTAAATTTCCCTTAATCTGTGGAGCCCAAAACTGGAAAAAATACTTTACTAAAGCGTTGGTCCCTGCACCGAAGCACAGTAAAACTGCTCCATGCTGTCATTTCTTTCCCTAGTCTCCTGTTTCCTGTCTCCTGTCTCCTTGCAGGTCACCAATAAAAATCATTATCTCACTCTTTCAAACTAAGGCAGTAGTCTTGTGGGCTCATTTAAACAGTACACAGAACTCACTCCTAGCAGTGCTTGGGGGACCATGCACTACTAAGAATCAAACATTGTTGGCCACATGCAAGGCTAGTGCTTCACCCCTGTACCATCTCTCCAACCCTGATCTTCTCTCTCTTTGAGTGGACATCTAGAAATGGAATTATTGGCTCTGATAGTTTTGGGGGAGTTAGGTCCACCTGAGTCAATTGTGGAAATCTTAGGATTTTTTTGGCATGTCTTTTGCTGCAACTGACCCAGGGCACACCCCATCCAGGGAGACTTTACTGTGTGTTAGACTTTGGTGCCAATAAAATCTATAAATGAAAAAAACAAAAACCATGCTGATTTTGCAACTGATGTGCAGTGGTGGTGGTTGAATTTGAAGAAGTCATGGTGGCTGTTTCTAGAACACATTAGCAGTTTGGTGTGCTAATAAAAGGAACTCACGGGTGGAGACGACAGGCTGGACAGTCAGTTATGGACAGTCAGCAGAGGATCAGAATTGACATGGAGGAAAAAATGTAGAGGCCAAGGAGGTGGCTTACAGGGCAAAAGTGGGCCAGAGAAATAGTGCTGGGCTATAGGTGCTCACGTTGCACGTGCTGACTCCAACTTGATCCCTGGAACTGCATATGGTCCCTTGAGCACTGCCAGCAGTGACCTCCCAAGCACAGAATTAGGAACCAAAAATGGGGTTGGAGTGCATATTATGCATGCTGGAATGCTGAGTTTGATCCCTGGTGTGGTAAGGTCCCCTGGCACTGCGAGGAGTGACCCCACAAAAAGAACAGGGTAGGCCCCCTCACAATATGTAAGAAACAATGTTTTACCGAGTTCAAAAATCTTAAATTTACACAGGAAGGGCATTACCATTTATATAAAGATAAAACTATGCATATTGAATCAAGTGATTAGCCCTAGTGGGATTTGCATCTTAGCAGGGAGAGAAGATTAGGTATTCTATTAAAGTTCCTGAGAAGGACCTGGTGCATTCGTGGCTGAAATGACTACTTTAAAAAAATCTCTAGTACACGGAAAAGGCCACCTACAAATTTCACGGAATCAAACACTCATGGGTGTGAAGGATCACCTTGGCTCATCCAAGTTTCCATAGGAGTTAGCAGCCTACCTGAAGCTGCATCTGCTTCCCTGATGGGAGAGAACCTTTCATCTCTGAGAAACTGCAGAACTGAGAACAGAAAGAACCAAGATGCAATCAAAGGCACAGTATTAAAATTTCTTCAGCAACGCAGCTGCACATATTTGTTGTCACACGGTCCTGTGGTCCTGAAAGAGAATTTGGCCTATCGAAATGACAGCTTGTAACTCCTCGATTAAAAGATACAATGGAATGATTTAGTCATTTCATTTTCAGTTGAAATCTAAATAAATTTATGTGCATATTAGATTTCTTTTTTTTCCAAAAAGCACCTTCATCTCACCACATTTAGAAGCTTGGTTTATTCATGGGAGGATTACTACATAGAAACCTTATTTAAATGAGGCCAGAAGGCTAGAGGCGAGTGCATATGTACCTGCAATTGAAAATCTACAGGATCCACCATGCCCTACAGCTCTGACTGCAAGTGATGCTACTTGCTTGCCCTGGTGGCAGGAAAACAGGGGCATTATTACCCAGCAGCCCCTACAAGGGGCATACAAAGTGGGGGGGCGGTCTTTAATTGAGATAGTACACGTGTGTCTTGCCATGAACCTGTACTTTGCAGGGCTTTTTTTTCTTGTTACCTGTGAAGTATTCAATATGCCAAACACAGTAACAACAAGTCTCAAAATGGAGATGTTACTGGGGCTGCTTGAGCAAATTGATGAACAATGGGAGGATGGTGCTATTACAGTGCTACCACATAAACCCCGTTTTCTGTTGGAATATATGCTAGGTATTGGCTTGAGGTCAGTAGTAGCTGTGTAACCTCTATTTAGAATCTAGAAAGGTTTTATGAATTAATCCAGACAATGGAGATAATCAAAGAATAAATGCTCTGTAAGCTAATGTTACATATTACATAATTATAGTCAGTCAGTCAGTCAGTCACGGTCCTCCCGTTTTTCATCGATTTGCTCGAGCGGGCCCAGTAACGTCTCCTTCGTGAGACTTGTTGTTACTGTGTTTGGCATATTGAATATAATACATCACGGGTAGCTTGCCAGGCTCTGCCGTGCGGGCGAGATACTCTCGGTAGCTTGCTGGGCTCATAATTATAATTCTTTAAAAATTGGAAGGTTTTTAAATAATGAAGTAAATATATTGGACCAATATTGTTTAAAGGTCACTTAAATTGGCTAAAAATAGGCTGTTCTCTAGTTTAGATGTTGAATTTCAAGGCCCAGAGAGGAATTATAGAGAGGACTTATTTTGGAGTTTCAACTATGGTAATTATTTAAAGAAGACAGCTCCTTCTGAAGAGTTTTTCCTGTGAATAAAAGTTGTCCTTAAATATGTGAAGACCTGGCTGTTAACACAGGGAAGGTTGACTACAAACTTAGTCAGCTGCTTGGCCCGAAGCAGGCAGTGAACTCATGTCCGCATATATCTCTTCTCTCTAGCTTTACAGTTATTTTTTATGGTGGGGGTCTGCAAACTTATATTTTTTTAATTTTCTTTTTTTATTGAATCACCATGAATTACAAAGTCAGAAAGTTAGTCATGATTGAGTTTCAGCTGTATAATGCTTCAATGGGCTGGAGCGATAGCACAGTGGTAGGGCATTTGCCTTGCAAGTGGCCAACATGGCCGAACTGAGTTCGATTCCTCCACTCCTCTCGGAGAGCCCAGCAAGCTACCAAGAGTATCTCGCCCACATGGCAGAGCCTGGCAAGCTACCCATGACGTATTCGATAAGCCAAACACAGTAACAAGTGTCACAATGGAGACATTACTGGGCCTGCTCGAGCAAATCGATGAACAACGGGAGGACCATGACCGTGACCAATGCTTCAATGCCAATCCCTTCACCATATCCACTTCCCGCTACCAATGACTCCAGTTCAATTCTTTGGGGTAAGCAAACAGTTTGTGAAAGGTCAGGCAGATTGAGGCATTGCAGGGTGGTGTACCAATGAAAAAATTAGATTCAGATGGCCTTGCTTCCCTCCTCTTCACTCAGGATTTTTATGCATGCTATTTTCCACAGGCTCCTTTGGATGGTCTAGTAAGGCCACGTGGCTAGCCTAAGACTGGTGTGCAGATATACGAAATAAGACATAGACAACTGATTGTATTAAAATATGGTTATCACGGGGCTGAATGATAGTACAGCGGGTCGGGCGTTTGCCTTGCACACGGCCAACCCAGATTTGATTCCCAGCATCCCATATGGTCCCCTGAGCACCTCCAGGAGTAATTCCTGAGTGCAGAGCCAGGAGTAACCCCTGTGCATTGCCGGGTGTGATCCAAAAAGCAAATATATATATATATATATATGGTTATCACACTGATTATATACATATAAGTTGGGGAGTCACACTTGGCAGTGCTCACGTTCTATTCCTGACTATGTGTTCAGGAGAGACCCTTAGTGGGGCAGGAACAAACCAGCATGCAAGGCAAGCACATTATTGCACATGCTTTGTGGACTCTCAAAATGATAGTTTTACAGCGGCTTTTGCAGGCTTTGACTCAACCTCAGCCCTACTGAAAATGTAGACTAGATAAAGCTTTCCCGATGGTAGTGCTGGGCTGTTCTGTGCACTGTAAGAGTTCCGCAATACCCTGAGCGTCTACAAGTTAGATGCCTACAGGTCTCCCTTAGTTGTAACAAGCAAAATCTCTCCATATGTTGCCATGTGCACTCTGTGAGGCAGAGTCTTCCCATAACACCATGTCCCTAAGGTAATAGATTTACTTCTCCATTCGCATGGTCACTGAAGAGATGCACTAGATGGTCTGAGAAATGCCCAAACTTTGAAGCGCTGCTGCATGTAGTGGAATTTTGATAATCTTCAAAAGCTGCCATGTGATAGAAACTGTATTTGTGACTTCTGCTAGTGACTAAATAAATGAACAGACATTATAAACAGTACTCTACTGTTTATTGTTTATATTCCCGATTAAAGAAACTACTGTCAGCCAGAGGGCCACCAATGTGCCTATATAACTCCATGCCCCATCCCTTACCTATTTTAAGTTCATAGACTCTGAATTCTGTGCAGTTAATAGAGATTCATGAATCTCATGCTAGGAAAATCTCTTCTAGTTTTGACATGTAACAAAGGATAGGAGTCTAAGCCTGTTTCTACATAATTAATATTATCAGAGCATACAGATCACTTAAATTTATTGTGTTATGTTACAGCTAACTAAACATGGACTCGGATAGGGTGATTTCCTCAAGGTCATGCAGTCAATTAGCAGGATTGAAACTCAGGCTGCCTTGCTTCCTGTTAAGCCATCCTTCCTCCGTGAGCTGCGCTGATGACTTTTCTCCTTTGTTTTCCTGTTGCACACATTGCTGACACTGCAAGTTGCTGGATCCCAAATTCTTACTCAAAACATGGACTTGATCTCTGACCCCTGACCTTTACATGATTATGCATGTCTGAAAACTTTAAGGAACAGGAAGTGAAAGGCTGATTCTAAGAACTGTAAACAATGCATTGAGCTAAGAAAGGGCGAGGGACAGAAGAAGGGAGTGGTGAGAAGGTCAGCTCTGACAGCTTCATTAGAGATCTGGAGGAGGCAAAAAAGCAGCACCCTGGAGTTATTCTTGCACAGAACTATGAAGTTGGGGATGCTGAAACATTAGGGAAGAGACAGATGATAGAAAAATATCACCCAGGGAGGCTATTAACAAGGGCAGGAGGTAAATGAAATTCTGGAATGAAAGGCAGCTTGCATCCAGACTGTGTCAACAATAGTAGCGATGCAGCCAAGTTACTACTGGTGAATGACACCCTAACATCCTTGTCATTCAAAGTGTGGTCCACAGACCAACAATACCTGAGTTGCCTGGAAATCTATTAGCCACTTTAGCCTCACTCCAGATCTCAAATCACAATCTGCTTTTTAAATGGACGGATTCCCCCGTGATTCAGCTGTGAATTTGAGAAGCACTGCTTCAGGAACTCTGATGGGAGGGCTGGGGTGAGAGTATAGCAGGTATGGCACTTGCCTTGGGTTCGGATTCCTAGCACCTCATTTGGTTCTCGGATCCCTGCCGCGAATGATCCCTGAGCACAGAGATAGGAGTAAGCTCTGAGCACCCCTAGGTGGTCCTTCCCCACAAATAAAAACAAAAAGAAACTCAAAGATATTTGAGCAATTGCTATACCACCATTAGAAAGTTAAAGTAAGCCTAATGTAGGCTATAAAAGGAAGGAACCCCTTTTCAAAACTGATTTATCATCAGGTTACAATATTATAGAATTTCAGATATGAGATTCACCATCTCTACCATCAAAGTTCCAGGGGCATGCCATCAGTAAAAGAACCCACACCCCAATAATCCCCAATACTCACTTCCCTCTACAAAACACTGTAGATTACTCAGAGCCTCGGAGTTCCTTGTGCTTTCTTGTCAGTTCCTTGTTTTATAGTAATTCACATTACATAGAGAAAGAAACCCATTATAAAACTATATTTCATTTCTAACTTATTTCACTTAGCACAATCACTTTAAATTCTACCCATTTTGTTCCAAAATGGCACAGTTTGGAAAGAAACTTTTCAATTTGAATTTCTAGGGGAAAAAGTCAGTTATCTACATGTTCCTCCCACAATGGAAAGGATGGTAAGCGGCTTCTGCAGCTACACTGGGAGTTGCTTTGTTTTATATGACATTACAAAGCGATGGGAAATCTAAATGTTTCCCAAATGGTGACAAAATTTAAAGAGTTCTGTTCTCTAAAGAAAATGTTCTTTCTGAAAACTTGTTGAAGCAGATGAAATAGTCAACTGCTGATGAAAAGTATCACAGCCTTGGATTATCATAAGGAAAAAAGGGATCATTTACTAATTGTTTTCCTAGCTCTTCTCCCATGACCTTAGTCATCTAAGAGTCTCATTAGTTCCTTCTACCCACTCTCTCCTTGGTCGCCCTAACTGAATGCCTTCCTGTGTGTCCCTGATGATTTACACTGTCCATACATGGACATGATTTACATGTCCACTAGTCATCCATAGACACAATACATCTCTGCTGTAAAGATTATCCTCATCAGGGCCAGAGGGATAGTGGAGTGGGTAGGCTAGTTGCCTTGAATGCTGTTGACCTGGGTTCCATCCAGAGCATACTGTATTGTGCCCTGCGCACTGCCAGAAGGAATTCCTGAGCACAGAGGAACAAGTCCTAAGCACCACTAAGTATGGTCTCCAAACAAACCAAAAGCCCGAAACCAAACAAAAACAAAGACAAAAGAAAATATTCCTATGGAACAAATGCTAAGATACTAGATTATGTGCCTGGCACACACTGGATGTTTAATAGACATTTGATTATGAAGTGAATAGATGAACAAATTTAAGCTTTCTAAAGCCAGGGCCAAATTTTGTAGTTTTTCTTTGTCTTTTTTGGGGTCACACCCAGTGATGCTCAGGGGTTACTCCTGGCTTTGCACTCAGGAGTTACACCTGGCCGTGTTCAGGGTACCATATGGGATGCTGGGAATCAAACCTGGGTTGGCTGCGTGCAAGGCAAACGCCCTACCCACTGTGCTATCGCTCTAGCCCCAGTAGTTTTTCTTAGTACTCAATGCACCTAGCACATCTTTCAACAGAGAACAATTGACCCCACAAATTTCTGTTGATCAATAGGCTAACAGGAAACAACATAAAGGTTTCTAAATGCCAAATGTTATGAGAAAAAATCTATTTGCCATTAAATAAAAAAAGTTCTTATACTTAAACATCTCCTTGAACATAAACATTACAAAGCCTCATTTAACATGTTTGGAAAATCCAACATGGCACCGCAGCTTCTAAGGAAGTTTCATCAACCAAACAAATGAAAACAGCATATGCGTCATGGGGGTTGAATTTCTGAGACAGACAGACATTTCAGATCTATTGTTCCAATTCAAAGTAAGGTTTTCATCTACACTTAATACCATAGAGAGGATGGTTATAATGGGTAAAGGTAAAGGTAAAGGCCCTCCCGTTGATCGTCGATTTGCTCGAGCGGGCCCAGTAACGTCTCCATTGGAGACTTTGTTGTTACTGTGTTTGGCATCTTTTTTTTTTTCTTGAGAGGAGTTCTCAGAAAGACAAAGCAAAATAAACTAAGAAACCAAAATCCACCTAGATTCCAAGGGCATGGTGATATGGTGCTGTTTTCTTCACCAAAAATATGCAGGCAAAAACCAAACTGTAACTTGAATCACTGGTGTTGCTTAAGAACCAATTAATAACTATTGCAAGCCCTAAGCCCGAAGAATTAGCAAGGGTCATTTACAGAAACAGAAGTGGTTCCAATAAAATAACAGAAATGTAAGTTAATGGAGGAAGAAATGAGGCTAAATGCCAAGCGTCTTAAGTGGAACACCTCTAGTGAGTTCTCTAAGTGTGGGCTCAGCCGGAAAGACGCCACTAGGAAGTCATTTTGCAGCAAATGAAAAGTCAGTAACAGCTTTCATTAAGCACGTATGTGGGGCCATCAGAGTTACTCAATTGACATTTATCCTCAGGAGATGTTCTGATTATGAACTTACAAGGTAAAAGACAAAATGATCAACTCAGGCCAGTATTTTCTTCAGGGATTTTGTGATTACACTTTCTTGTCTCCCAAATGGAAAACTGGATATATGATAGCGAAACTGACTGAATGCAGCCAATGAGGGAAATCTACAGATAAGAAGGGTATCTTCTCTTCTGATTCGGCATTCTGAGACTGATAGTCCTGGGAATCTGGGGAGTAGTGTTTGCAACCAAACACGTTGTGAAAGATGAAAAGCAACAAGCTCCATTTCCAAGTCATTCCCCTTGATGACTTGTCCACTAATGTACAAGACAACAATATCTGCTGCCTCAAGACATCTTTTTTTTTGCTTAGGTGAAAATCAGCCTGTTTTCTTCTAGGAGAAGTTCTGGAGATTTAAAATCTTTCTGTTGTCACCAATCGGTTATGACTCTCGGATCCACAATGTGCTTCCAGCATTACAATTTCCACAATGCTGTCATCGGCACTCCTAATGGTCATCTGACCACCAGATGGCTTCTGCTCACATACCAGCAAGATTTAGAGACCATGTTATGAAGGTTGGCACTGGAGGGCACAGGGAATGGGATATGGGGGGGCAGGGGAGATGAATGATGAGTGGAACTGACATTAGGACAACTCTCAATTCCTCTCGAGGCGGACTCCTCAGGAGTCAGCAGTTTCTCTGCACTCCTCAACTCAACTGCTAACTACGCCGCTGGCCCCATGGGGCTCTTTGTGAGCGAGCTGGCAAACGTGTGCATGTATTAAGAATAATATACTAGGAAAGGATCTCATTATAGGCTCCTGTCACTCACTTGGCTGCTCTAGATTTCAGGAGCAAACAGTAGGACTGAAGGTGCTTAAAAAGAAAATTCAGGGCAGATAAGAGCTAATGTCAGAGCCAGCTCTGGCTGTGTATCCGCTCTGGCTGTTGGGAGACTGACATAGACAAACTACACTTTGATGAATTGGACACACCAAGGGAAGGAACCCACCAGGGGAGCGTGCAGAGGCCTCTATGCTTGTGAGAATTGCTAATCAGTGGGGCTCCCATGAGGAGGCCCTTCCAAGGCCCTCGGACTTGAAATTACCTCCCCTGTAGCACTCTCAGACTGAAGAACAAAATTATTACCAAATGGCTCAGGAAATTAAAAAAAAGGAGAGAGATGTTTGATCCAGAATATATAAAGAACTACAACTTATTAATAAGAAGACAAATGACCCGGTTTTAAAATAAGCAGAAAATTTTCATAGGTATTTCTCTAAAGAAGACACACAAAGAGGTTGAAAGACCCCTTGAGGAATATTATTAGGCATCATGGGAATGAAAATCAAAATCACAATGACAAAGAGATAGTACCTCACACCCCCTAGGAAAGCTAGAATCAAAACCACAGAGAAGAATGCCAAGAAAGTGGGATATGTACACTGCTGGTAGGCATGGAAAATGGAAAACAGTAGGCAGTTTCTTTAAAAGTTGCAATTAGTATCAGAGTCAATAATTCCATTTCTAGATGTCTACTCAAAGAGAGAGAAGATCAGGAGAGATGGTGCAGGGGTGAAGCACTAGCCTTGCATGTGGCCAGCAATGGTTTGATTCTTGGTTGTGCATGGTCCCCAAAGCATTGCTGGGAGTGAGCCTCCAAGCACAGACCTGGAAGTAACCCCTGAGCACTTCCTGGTGTGGCCACAATGCTTCCCTTTTAAAAGTTCCAAAGTTAGAGAAAATCAGATCTTTATGCACAAAGGTATGTATATAGTCAAGCAATGAAACCAACATAAATGTCTATCATCTCATAGAAGAAATCAAATATGCTTTATCCATACAGTTAATGGTATTCAGCCAGGGAAGAAATGAAGTGGTAATAAACGCCATAATATGGATAAAAATCTGAGAATATTGTAAGAGGTGAAAGAATATGTTCACTATAAGATCATCATTACATGAGTCCACTATTGTGGACACATAGGCTGTGTCCACAATAAGCAAATCTGTAGAGGGAGAAAGCTAATTAGTGCACACCTGGGGTGAGAGGTGAGGCCAGGGAGTAACCACAAGTAGGCACAAAAGTTGGGGGGAGTGATAAAAATGTTCTAAAATTAGATTGTGCTTACCATTGCCCAACAGCAAATTTATTAAGAGGCACTGAGGTCATGAGTTGCCCCCCCACGAGTGGCTCTCTGGCACGGCCATGGCTCCAGAGGCAAAAGGACTTAGTCTAGAGCCCGGCAGCTTGTGGCAAAAAGGTGAATGTACCATGCGTAAAACTATGGTGCCATGCCTCCCTGGGAGGGAAATGGTGTTGCTCCCTTCCACCTCCCCCCCCCCCGCCCCCGGCAGCAAGGTGGTCGCTGACTCAGAACTTATAGGAAAGCCAGGTATGAGCCCGCAGTGACAGGGCAACTGCAGTCTCATGGGAAGGGGGGCAGTACTGGCTCATCCTTCTGCCCTACCGAGGTCACGAGCGGCTCTCTGGCACAGCCATAACACCAGATATACAGAAACAAATATCATAATTATCTGGCTCTTTGCAGAAATACAAAATCATTATATGATTCTCATAGCCAGCTATAGAAAAAAAAGTATTTCACAATGCCTTTTCAGCAATTCTGATTGTTGGGTGGGGGGGGGAATTCTAAACAATAATGGTGCATCTTTTGTCGAAATAATGAATCTAATCAATGTAGAGAAGAGTTAAGTGGAAATCATCTGCCTCACAGGCATTGGGAGGGGTGGGAGTGGGGTATATTGGGGTTCTTGGTGGTGAAAAAATGAGTACTAGTGAAGGGAGAGTTGTTTGATCATTGTATAACCGAGACTTAAACCTGAAAGCTTAGTAACTTTTACCGCAGTGATTCAATGAATAAATATAAGAAGCTAAATAAATAAATCAATAAAACTACGAAAAAAAAAGGTGAAGTTCATGCCCAATTTGATCAGCTAATCAGTGGCTGAATAAATAGCAGTACTCCTACATTAAAAAAATTATTAAGAGGCACTAACTATACACTCAAAACACAAGTTTACTCTGATATTCTGTAGTGTGATACTTGGGTAATGTCATTTGGGGGCCTGGGGTCATAGCTCTGTGGTAGAGTGCCTGCTTTGCAGGCATAAGACTTCGAAACTCTAAACAATAGTGGCACATCTTTTGCCAAAATTATGAATGTAATCAAAGTAGATAGAAAGTTAAGTAGACTTTATCTGCCTCATAGGAACTGGGAGGGGTGGGAGGGGGTATATTGGGGTTCTTGGTGGTGAAAAATAAGTACTGGTGAAGGGAAGGGTGTTTGATCATTGCATGACTGAGACTTAAACCTGAAAGCTTTGTAACTTTTCCCATAGCGATTCAATAAATACAAAAAAGGCTTCGAATTTGATCACCAGCTCTGCCCCACACCTTCAACTAAAATTCCAGTGGCACATCTGTTCAGGGTCCCCAGTGCCATGGTATGTGATCTCTAGCATACTGAAATATGTGTGACCCCTATATATGGTAGCAAGACAATCACAACAACAAACAGAAAGGTGAAAAAACTAGGTTGTCTTTACAAGTAGAGATGAAGTGGAGCTATAGAGGAGAGAGCCCCTGTCTTGCAGGTGGGCAACTCAGGTTCCATCCCCAGTACCTTAGAGGGTCCCCAGAGCCCACCAGGAATGATTCCTAAGTACAGAGCCAGGAGTAAGTCCTGAGTACAGCTGGGTGGGTCCCCCACCTCAAAAAAAAGTAGAGAACAGAACCAAATACTCTGCACCCAAATTCGGATTAAAAATTTACATATCTCATTATTCCTTCATTCTTTTTTTTGGGTCAAGGTTACAGTTTGATTTGGGTATTTGTTATCCGTTGGAAGACATCTAATGCAGACATAGATATTCATCTCATTATGTACCCTTGTTAAAGGTTAGTATACATGTGGGTTTTAATTTTATATAGACTCTCTAATGTTTCATTGGTTTATTTATTTTGTTTTTATGCTAGGGTCATACTGTTTTGATTATCGTACCATTGAAATACAGTTTGGAAACCAGTAAGTGTTATGCCTTTATGTTTTTTCCTTTCTTTTTTGTTTTTGAGGCCACACCCATTGTTGTTTGGGGGTTACTTCTGGCTCTGCACTCAGGGATCACTCCTGGCCATGCTCAGGGGACAATATGGGATGCTGGGGAAAGAACTTGGGTTGGCCGTATGCAAGGCAAGCACCCTACCCACTGTACTCTTTTTGTTTATTTTCTTATTTTGTTTGTCCTCTCTTTATGTTTGTTTTCTTTGGCCATACCTGGGAATGCTCAGAGTTTATTCCTGGCTTTGTGCTCAGGGATCACTTCAGTCAGGCTCAGGAGACCATATGAGGTGCCAGGGATTCAAACTTGGATTGGATAAATACAAGGCAAGTGCCCTACCCACTGCATAATCTTTTGGCCCCTAATTTTGTTCTTTATTCTCAAATTTTGCTTTGGCTATTTGTGGTGCCATCAAAAAATTGGGAGTTTCAGTGAAAAATATCAGTGAAATGTTGAGAGTTAGGAATAACACTGAATCTGTAGACATTTTTGGGTACTGTGGACATTTTAACAATCTTCATTTGACTGACACATGAACAGGGAATGTGCTATTAGTATCTTTGATTCTTTAATTATGGCAGAATTTTCACTGTGAGATAGTTTAACTCCTTGATTAAATTTATTTCTGACATGTTACTCTTTTTCATGCAGTTGTTAGTGACATTGCTTTCTTAAATTATTCCCCATAATCATTTTTAGTATACATAAATGAGACCTATTCTTGTATATTTTATTTCTTGATAGGCTGCTAAATTAGACTTGCTAGTATTTTGTTTGGAATCTGTTTTCTACATTCTTTAGGGATATTGACTTGTAGTTTTCTTTTCTCGCAGTGTCCTTATCTACCGTTAGTATGAGAGTAATGCTGTTGTCACGAAATGAATTTAAAAGTATTCCCTCTTCTTAAATCTTTTCAGAGGTTCTAAAGAAGCATGTGGCATTCATTTATTTCCAAATGTTTAGCAGAATTCATCTACAAAGTCATTTTGCTTTGGGTTTTTCTTGGGGAAAATTTTGATTAGTGCTTCCATCTCCTTACTTATTAGTCTGTTCAGATTTTCTATTTCTTCATGATTATCTTGGCAGGCCACACATTTCCAGGAATCCATTCACATCATTAGGGTCATCCAATTTGCTATCACAGAAATATTGATAGGATAGTAGTCTCTTATGATTCTCTGCACCTCTGTGGCATCAGCTGCAATGTTCCTTCTTTCATTTATAATTTTATTTATTTGAGTTGACGCTCATCTTTTTTCATGGTACGTCCAGATAAAGGTTTGTCGAATCTATCTGTCCTTTTAAGAAAGTAATTCTTAGCTTTATTAATCTTCTCTATTGCCCCTTGTCTCTATTTCATTAACTTATGCTTTAATCTTTATTTCAGTCGCTCTATTACCTCTGGCTAAGCTTGTTCTTTCTTCTTTTACTTTTACATGGTGTCAAGTTAGGATATCTATCTACCTATGTAGTTTGTTTATTTTTAGTTATACTCGGCATTGCTTAGAGCTTACTCCTGCTTCTGTGCTCAGGGCCTACTCCTGGCAGTACTTGGGGAACCATAAGTGGTGCCACGATTGAACCAGGTTCAGCCACGTGCAAAGCAAGTGCCTTAACATCTCTTCTATTTCTTCTGCTCTAAGGATGCCTATTAAAACATGTAAGCATTCATCACTATAAACTTACCTCTTAGAAATTCCCTTGATGCATCTCCCTGCATCTCCCAAGTCCTGTTCTGTTTTTTGTCCATCTCTAGAGACCGCCTGATTTACCTCTGGCTTTACAGTAGTGTGCAATCCAGTTTCCACAGTTTACGGATGTTCTTATTTTTATCCTGCTTTCTAGTTTCATTCCACTGCGGCAGGAAAATGTTTCATATGATTTTAATTTTTCCAAAATTTTCAAGACACATTACAATTACATAGACTAACATAGTCTATTGTGTAGCACACTTCACATGCCATTGCATGATAATCTGAGCTGTGCACCTGCTGTCTGGATGCTTTGCGTATATCTTTATGTAGGTGTCATCTGGTCTGTAGTGTTATTCAACTCTGCTCTCACCTCACTGACCCTCCGTGTGGATGCTTCATCCACAGAAGAAAGTGGGGTATTGTGACTCCCTACTATCATTGTGGGGGACTGGAGCGATAACACAGCAGGTAGGGCATTTGCCTTGCAAGTGGCCGACCCGGGTTCAATTCTTCTGTCCCTCTCAGAGAGTCTGGCAAGCTACCGAGAGTATCCTGCCCATGTGGCAAAGCCTGGCAAGCTGCCTGTGACGTATTTGTTATGCCAAAAAAAGTAACAACAAGTGTCACAATGGAGACGTTACTGATGCCTGCTTGAGCAAATCGATGAACAACGAGAGGACAGTGCTACAGTGCTATCATTGTATTTCTCTTCTTCATTACTTAGTCCTGCTAGTGATAGTTTTACATACCTAAGAGCTCCAATGCTGGGCACACACCCATCTATAATTATTGTATCATCTTAAATGACTGATTCCCCACATCCTCAAGCTGTCATCTTCCATATCTCCCATGAATAACCGTAAGCCTGAGATCAGTGACCTTCAATCCCCAGTCCACAGAGAGGTGCTAGTATACAGGTGTCAAAAGCATCCCTTACATGAGTATGTTGTACTCTGCAGAGATACTCTGGCTCTCTCCTGGTGGCCATCTGCATTTAACATCTTCCCTCCTCTTAACTCTACTTCATGTGTGTTGCCAAGCCAAAGTTAGTAACTTCCAGGCAGCCTAGGCAGTTCCTGCTTTTTTGTGCGTGTTCTAAGTAGAACAACAGGCTAGAAAACAATGAAGATTGATGATTAAATGTTGCTATAAAAAATAGCCAGTGAAAGAACATAAGAAAGGACCTCCAAAGAATGGAGCAAAGGAGAAAACCAGAAGACAACCCTGGAACAGAAAAACACATAGAAAATTGCCTAAAGTACTGTAGCACTGTAGCACTGTCCTCCCATTGTACATCAATTTGCTTGAGTGGGCACCAGTAACATCTCCATTGTGAGACTTGTTGTTACTGTTTCTGGCATATTGAATACGTCACGGGGAGTTTGCCAGGCTTTGCTGTGTGGGTGGAATACTCTCGGTAGCTTGTCGGGCTCTCCGAGAGGGGCAGAGGAATCGAACTCAGGTCGTCTGTGTGCAAGGTAAATGCCCTACCTGCTATGCTATCGCTCCAGCCTGCCCAAAGTACATCTGGGATCTTTGTATGGAAGCTTTATGAAATTCCATGAGAACAGCACTGTAGCACTGTCGTCCCATTGTTCATCGATTTGCTTAAGCGGGCACAGTAATGTCTCCATTGTGAAACTTAATAATGAGCAGGAGTGCTTCAGAGTGCTATAAACAATTATATTTCTCAAAGTACTATGGGACATTTACTGTAGACACGTTGGTAAATAATTTTCACTTTCCTAACAATGATTTTCACTTGCATTTAGCATTCCATTGTGACTGGCTTTCTATCATTTTCAGTCCCTCCTACTCCCTTTATCTCAGACTGGAGATGGGGAGGGACTCCAAGCCCTGTGGTCAGCAGACCCTCTTCTCTGACAACCTATCACGGAGAAGGAAGGGACAGTCATAACACTTTCATAAAATCTCTACTTCTCTGCTGGGTTCTGACATTGTTATTCCTAGACTACCTTTCAGAGGTAGATCATAAATGTTAGTATAGAGCAAGTACTTCTTGCTGACAGTAACGACATCCTCCAGCTTTATGCAGCAAACAGAAAAATGGACCATCTTATTTATTTTTTCACTAGTGATTATTGATATTTTATTTGTTCAGTTTTTAAAAAAAATTATTAGTGATACAACATAAGGTATAGTTGTAGACTTACAAATTTTGTGCTTGGGTTTCAATTATACAATGATCAAATACCTATCCCTCCACCAGTGTCCATTTCCCACCACCACGGGTCCCAGTATCCCTCCCACCCCACCCCCATCCCCCCATCCCACCTGGCCTCTGTGGCAGGGCATTCCCTTTTGTTCACTCTCTCCTTTTGGGTGCTGTGGTTTGCAAGAGAGGCATTGACTGGCAATCATGTTTGGTCTATAGTCCACTTTCAGCATGCTTCTCCCATCCTGGGAGGATCCCCCCAACACCCTTTATTTGGTGCTCCCTTCTCTATCTGAGCTCCCTTTCCCCCTAGCATGTGTGGCTGGCCTCCAAGCCATGGAGCAAAATTCCTGGTACTAATCTTGGCCGAAAATGGACCATTTTAGGTCCATTCTTTGCTCCCTGCATGACTCAGACACAACCTGAGAAAAATCATATACTAATATTCATCTCTTTCATATATAAGCAACAGCTCCTAATTTTATGGAAGAGTTCTGAAAAGGATCAAATGGTGAATTAAAAATATCCAAATGGTGTCAAATGCAGAGCTTCCAAAACTTATTTGGTCTATTATATTCTTTTCAGAAAAAGAATTACTCAATGCCTTCTTAGAAATCTACCATCTTTAAGTTAACAAACTGAAAGTGTGGCCCCAATTTACCCCAGCCTACTTCCATCCTCCTGGATTTTTTCCTGCACCTTCTGGTTTGGGGCATTATGATCCACTTTGAGGAAGACTGCTCTAGAGAAAGATTTAACAAAATCTGACATGTTATTTTAATACAACCATGTCCAGATGTGTCCTATTCCTTTGGCTACTTTCACACTATAATGACAAAGTGGTTAAGTTGTGACAAAGACACCTTGTCTTTCGAGACTATTTACTAATCTGACCTTCTACAGAAAGTTTTGTTGACAAGGCCTAGAAATTCAGGGACAGTTGGAGGAAAGAATGTTCACACAAAGAGAGAGCATCACTAGCCCTTACCCTTTATTTAATTCCTTAAAATTATTTTTAAGTGAATCACTGTGAATGAGAAAGTTACCAAGTTATTCATCATAAAGTTTCAGGTATTCAATGTTCCAATACCAATCCCTTCACCAGCATCTGCTACTCTACCAAGTCTGCAGTTTCCTTTCTGCCCCCAGCCTGCCTCTATGGGGAGGCACTTTTTTCTTTTCTTTTTTTCCTTCTAGGCACTGTGTTTTACAATAATGACAGTTATGGGATTCCATGCATATCACCTTACCATTATTCAGCACCCAGTCCTTGTTCACAGTGAACACTTCCCTCTGTCACTGTTGCAGTGGTCCCTTCCTAACTTAATCCTTCTCCCCCTACAATGGCAAAGAAAGCATGCAGCTCTTGGTGAGAAAAATCTAACTTTAATAGGTCACAGATACTGCTGTCTTAAGGCAGCAACAGCTAGAGAAAATCCTCTATCCAGTGCCTTAACTGAAAAAGCCACTTGAAAAATGATTTTTAAAAAGAGGTGAGCTTGGTAGGCGAGGAGCAAAGGCTAAGTGAGAAACCTGATTTGGCTTTCCAGGAAACATGAGTGATGAACAAAATCCTGCTACATCCCTTCTTCCCTGTGTGTTTTGCTGTTCTGGCCATCCTTTTATATTGGAAAAGAACAATCTAGAAGAAAGGCAATGGTAGGTTAACAAATAATTCCTCTCAGAAATTTGTTGTTCAACAAGCAAAGGCAAGGAGGTTTGGTAGCGTAATTCAGAGATAAAATAAAAACCATAGAGGATATAGGGGCAGGATGATAGGTAACAAAAACAAGCCCCCAAATAGGGAAAAAAATGAATACCTATCCTAAGTTTCATGCAGCATTTCTTCTTTTTCTGGTTAGAATGAAATACGCATCCATGTACGAGTCATGTCACACCACTGAGTGATTTCACTGACTCTGCAGACGAGTTGAAACTCACCTAAAGCTCCCAGTGAAAATCAATCGATGATTGATAAGTTGTGGGCTGATAATTTAAAAGCTTTTGCTTTGCTCTATTTAGAATGGCATTGGATGGCAAATGAAAAATGAAGACAAACTGCAAGAGAGATCACAGCAGGGGACATCCTCGCATCTTGGTCATGTAGCACTGGCTGTCCCCATGGTACCTGGCTCTCAGGCTCCACAGAGTCATTCCATCTGAAACAGTCGTCTTTGAGAGCCTCTGCCAGGCTTCCCGATATGAATCCCTCTTGCCCAGCCTGTGCTCCTGGGGCAGCTGAGGGACACAGTCCATACCACAGCCACGTTGCACGGTTCCTCTTGACTGACACCCCTCTGAGTGCCCTCTGGCACAAAACACACCACCATCTCTATCATCCTTGTGACTGAAGAGGCTCTTCTTCCAGAAATTGGCCATCGATAACAAGGTTGAATCCGGGTTCTGGAAAGCACTACAGGACAAGGACTTGGCAGGGCAGCACTGTTTCCCAGCCCGTGGTGGCCAACAGTCAAGCACTAGCTCTAGCCCTCTTCTCCTCCTCTCAGGCAGGAGTGCAGACAATGATGCAAAGACACCTGTCACAAAGGTGAGTCCACGTCCTCTTAAGCTTAGCCAATTGATTTGGCAGCAAATACAGCCCCCACTCGGCTTTTGGCATATGCCAGAGCTTCCTCTTTGTATCCCAGCCTTAGGCGAGGACATCGAAATTGTTCTCTGCAAGGGTTGGCTCGCTCCAGAAAAAAAAGAGCTCCAAAGGCCAGTCAAAAGAACCAAGGGGAGGAAGACAGCCCCAAGCTAGCATTTCAATTACAGGCTGTGATGCAAAGCTGGTCATCCAGGTGCTTCTCCTTTGCACAGGCTGGCTGTGCCGTGTTTCAAAAGGACTTTGTGACCCACCTCAGGTGCATCCCCAGAGGCTACATAAAAACTTCAGAGAAGAATAAACTGGTCAGTTCTTTCTTTTATGCACCAACTAAACTGTCATCCACAGCTCTGACCCAATGCGCATAGTCTGACTGTTTTCATCAAGAACACCAAGGAGCTTCCTATGCTGAATAATCCCTTCAGATACTTTGGCCTGCTAGGCAAAAAACAAAACAACAACAACAACAAAAAACCCACTTGTTTCAGGGATTTGTCCTAGAATAAAGGGCAGATTCTGTAAACCAGGAAAGTTTCAAGAGCAAATGCATAGGGAAAAGGAGAGAGGCTTTGTCTGTGGAGAAGTTTGCCCAGCACAGATCTTTGTGCTGTAAGCCAAGTTCCATATGGAATGACAGTGTCATTTCAGAGCCTTCCTGTTAAAAGCTCTTCCGTCAACTCTGCAAACTTACCTTCCAGCTGGGAGCAGTGATTATTAACCCAGCAGACAGGCGCTCTGTCAGATTCGCAAGAAAACAAATCTGCTCCAATGAAGGGAGTAAACAGCCCTTAATGTTCAGCTTAGGAAGTTTTCGCATTGATGCGACATAATTACCTTTCATTTCATGTAATGATACTATCACGTTTACTTTGTTCCTCCAATTCCAAAATTATAATACACTTCCTTTCCCTTGACTGGATGCTCAGGATACTAAGGAGCTTGATTAGCTAAATGGCATTTCCTCTTGCCATAAGGTAATTATTTGCATTTTATGCAGAAGTCATTGTATGTACCTGTAAGCCATATATTTTGGGAAACTTTTATCAAATACACAAAAATCTGAGGCAAATGCTTCTTCTGTTACATAAAGGCCGTTCTTAACTCTTTGGATGTTTAAGACCTCACAAAGAAACAGCAATCATCCTCTAACAGATGTCTCTTCTTTCTTTTTTTTTTTTGGCTTTTTGGGTCACAACCTGCGATGCACAGGGGTTACTCCTGGCTTTGCACTCAGAAATTACTCCTGGCGGTGTCAGGGGACCATATGGGATGCTGGGAATTGAAACCGGGTCAGCCATGTGCAAGGCAAATGCCCTACCTGCTGTATTATCTTTCCAGCCTCTCTTATTTCATTTATTGAGGGGATTATTAATTTCCACAAAGACCTGCATTGTGATTACTAGAAACAAAGGCTAAGGATTCTCTTAGACCCCATTTTCCTTGGCTGGATGTGCATTTAAAATGAAAGCATGGTGGGCTGGGGATAGGGCTCAGCAGAGCACGCTCCTTGTATGTGTGAGGCCCTGGGTTTGATCCCCAGCACCAAAAAAAGAGGAGTAAACTTCAAAAAGAAAGAAATTTATGTCTGTCGTGACTACCACTATATATGACCACATCCAACTTGACCACTGAGCTCTTCTTCAGAGAATGAGAAATGGAAGGGGTCTCCCCCACAGAATAAGTAAGACTGATGGTGTCACCCACAAATAACCAACCCTAGAAGAGAATCCATTGCAGTTACCATCTTTGGGATTTGTGTCTCAGATGAGGCAAACGCCTGATGGCAAGGATTCGTCATTCAAATTCTCTGACCCCAGAAACCTTTCCCACTGACTTGACATTTTCTGCTATGACCATCTGAATACAAAAGGGGGTAGGGCACTCAACGTGTTTACTTTTCTTCAGTTTCACCTTTTCAGAGTTAGATGAGCCAAAACTACACTTCACATTGACCACTTAATTGACTGGCAGTTGGAAATGGCTAAAACTTTCCCCAACTTTTCCCAGCGTGGGTCAAGTCCACACTGGCAAACAAAGCCGAAGTTTCTCCATCTCATTACTGATCTCCATTATTCAGGTTTCAGAATTGAATTCTTCTACATTAGGACGAGAATGACTCAGTTTAATTGCCCACTATGGGAATTGCTGGGAGAGGAGCAGCCTAGTGTGTTTTATCCAATCCGCATATTGGGCTATATTTCAGAGGCTCATGAGGGAGAGGTCGGAAAATAAAGACTCTTAACTTGGGAAAATCAGGGCATATGGTCTGAATTGCCCCTCTGCTGTCACCTTCTACGCTTCTTCCCACACTTGAACTTGGTTCATCATAATTGCAGGCCAGTGCTTTAACACTAAATTTGTTGATGTTTTAATTTACTCTTTCGTTCAAGGCCCCAAAGTTCTACTTATAAAGTACAATATTTGGGCATTAAACTCCCCACCCTTCACAATCAAACAAACAGGATTTTTTTTTTGCTTTTTGGGTCACACCCAGCGATGCACAGGGATTACTCCTGGTTTGTGCACTCAGGAATTACTCCTGGACGTGCTCGGGGGACCATATGGGATACTGGGAATCGAACCTGGGTGGGGCTGTGTGCAAGGCAAATGCCCTACCTGCTGTGCTATCCCTCCAGCCCCAAACAAGCAGGATTTTATTCTGCTGATCTCCAATATTAAAACTATGTGGCATGAGATGTCTCCCACTCCCTGATTATGAAACATATTCTTGTCTCTGGTGAGATGAAGAAAGATATTCATCAACTGAGAATGATGGTTGCCCTTCCTAGTGTTTCCGCCCTAGGATTCATGGCTACAGCCTGAATCCTCACTCCACTTCCAAGAGATGGGATTCATCATTTCTGGGATTTCCACTCCATCTTACGTGCATTTTGTTACTGCGCTTACTTCTTCCACTACATTCTAAAATCCTTTAAGGTAAGAACTTGTCTTGCTCATGTTGCTATTTTCAGTGGTGGGTGGTGCTTAATAAATAATGGGAAAGGGTAGATATTGAACACGGTGCAGGGGAGCTTTGAAAGGAAGCACATGCTCGATCAGACTGAGAAAGCTCAGACCTAAGGATGTTGGGTGCAGGAATAACAGGGACAGGTGGGTTGAGCTGAGCTACACACATGTTACAGGGCTGAACAATTCAATGGTGGCAAGTCAAGTTATGGAACATGGCCAGCCTAGTATGGACTGAACTCCAAGCTAGAGTCAACAAACCAAGAGAGTGCGAACCTTCAATGTGAACACTATTCCGGCAAGCTAGAGAACATGGAGAGTGCAATCCCTGTGAACCCCCAGCCTCTGGTGGGGGGGGGTGTCACACCCAGCAATGCTAAGGGGTTACTCTTGACTCCACACTCAGGGATCACTCCTGACAGTGCACAGGGGAACATACAAGATGCAGGGATAGAACCTGGGTCAGCCCTGTGCAAGGCAAGTACCCTCCCCGCTGTGCTATTGCTCCAGCCTCCACCCCTAGCTTTTTCAGCAGAAATGAGATTTCTCTATGTGACTTAACCACCTCACATGACAGCTGTCAAGATGAAATGAGATCTCTTGTCTCGCAAGAACATCCTAGACTTTGGTAGTGTGCTATATAGTTACCTCAACTTATACTATGAAAATCAGAACACTTTCAAAACAAAAGGAAACACTGTCAGTAATTGTGTCTGAAAAATAGCCATCAAGCAAGAACCTCCCAGGCAAGCACATCTCGTTCTATGGTGCCTCATTCATGTCTATATTTCCCTCACTTTCTATAGTCCGTGTCGACCGACAGCTGTATTTACATCTACATTTATGTCTAAACTATATCAACCTGTGGCCACAACTACACCTATTATTAATGTTGTCACTATAACATTTATCTTTCAGTCCAGCTCTCCTTCTTGTATTCATTTCTTCTGGAAAAGGAGGACACAGCTTTTCTTAAGTCTCTTTTTTCCCTGTAGCTCCCTCTCTCCATTTTATCCAATTTCCATTCTCCCCCAACTCTGCTCTTCTCTTTTTTAAGTAGCAGTAATGAGAAACTGAGAAATTTTTCATTTTTTCACCTGTCGTGTTACTTAATACTCTCTTTTCTCCTCTTCATTCCCCAAATACTCCCAGTTGATGAGAGAGAAAGTCAGGAAGAGGATCCTCACCAAGAACCCCACCATGTTTGTACCCTAATCTGGATGTTTTAGCCTCAAGATCAGTGAAAAATCAATTTCTGTATTCAAGCCCTGTGGTGTGTGGTATCTTATTATACCAGCGCAAAAGGTCGAAGACACCAAGGCATTGGAATTTTTTACTGCTATTCAAATAGTTCCAATGTGGAAAACTACCACTTTGCAACAGCACAACATCCATAAATGTACATAATGGTATTTCAGCTCACTTTGAACCCTGCAGATTAGTAAACCTTTATTTTAAAAAGCCCTACAAAATAGGTTGTCCAACGCTACCCTGAATAATTGGGAACAGGAGTGGGAAGATGAAAACTGAACACAGTTTGAACACTCGGGGCCACATTTTAATGACAGAACCATCTCATTATTCAGCTGTTAGACTCTGACTTTGATTATGTGAAATTCCTCCCATACTTTGTCCGTCGCTGGAAAGTAGTTTTGCTTCAATCAAAACAATCATCTGATGTGGGTTATTGTCTAGATCCTAATCAGGCTTTTTTTTTTTTGAGAAAAAAAAAGAAGTCAGATCACCTCTTTCTAACAGTCTATTCAAAAGAGTGAAAAATTAAATGCAAAGGTGCTAATTAGTAGCCACAGATAATTTCCGAATTGTTCTTTTAACTTCTGAAACAAATAAGTACAGATACACTCACCACTGAAAACCCGGGCTCCCTGGAAACTCTGGTAATTAGAGTATCTCTCAGTAATGGACATTACGCAGTAGGCAATAAAAAAATCAGAATGATTTTCATTACTTACCCCCAAAAGTCATTAGTGATAAAGAAAGAAAAAACATTTTGCAGAGAAGTATGGCTCCAGACATCTTAACACAAAGTCTCTTAGAAGACTGAAAACTTACTCTTCAAATAAACAAGCTCCACAGATTTAGAAAAGTGACACTGGTAACTGATTTTAAAACCTGCCATTTAGCACGAGTTCAGGCTTCTCGATTAAATTGCAGATTTGCTCCTCCATGTTTTAACAGCTGGCAGGGGGCCAGTGTAAATGTTAAAAGAAACACCTGGTCTGGCCCCTAAAAATGTCAATGTCTCTAATGGAAATGCATGATGGAGGGAGAGCAAACGAAGTTGGGGAGGGTGTGTCCCTAAGCAAAAGTCCTCCATGCGGGCTTCTGCATATTGATCCTGGAATGTGTGGGAACCCAAACCCAAAGTAATGGGAGAAGTCCGAGATACACTTTCATAAATTCACAATTCCTAGCTTTTTTTTCCTTAAATTTTTTATTAGTGAAACACCATGAGGTACAGTTGTAGACTTACAAATTTTTGTGCTTGGGTTTCAGTTCTACAATGATCGAGTACCCATCCCTCCACCAGTGCCCATTCTCCACCACCACCAGTACTAGTATCCCTCCCACCTCTCTTCCCCCCATCCCACCCTATCTCTGTGGCAGGGCATTCCCTTTTGTTCTCTCTCTCCATTTGAGTGCTGCGGTTTGCAAAAGAGACATTGAATGGCAATCTTGTTCGGACTATAGTGTACTCTCATCACACATTTCCCATCCTGAGAGGAACTTCCCAACACCCTTTATTTGGTGTTCCCTTGTCTATCTGAGCTGCCTTTTCCTCTAGCATGTGTGGCTGGCCTCAAAGCCATGGATTAATCCTCCTGGTACTGATACCGGCTATTCTTGGGTGTTAGTCTCCTATTTTGT
This sequence comes from Sorex fumeus, assembly GCF_029834395.1. Taxonomy (NCBI): domain Eukaryota; kingdom Metazoa; phylum Chordata; class Mammalia; order Eulipotyphla; family Soricidae; genus Sorex; species Sorex fumeus. The sequence goes on from NW_026606143.1 coordinate 39,761,047, forward strand.
TACTTTATGTTCCCCAGATGAATGCAATCTTTCTATGTCTATCCCTCTCTTTCTGACTCATTTCGCTTAATCCCTAGCTTTTAAAAACACTTCTTTGCAGAAACAGTTATTGTCTTGAGTCAAAACATGGAGGCCCCTTCAAGTGAACAAATTAGGGAAATTCATAATCATGATAGAAAATACATGGGAAAATAAACTTCTAGCAACATAAAGGATTTGGGAATACTCTGAACAGAACAACCCAGAATCCAGGATTGAAACAAAGCAATGGACCTTTCTTCTGGCCCTCTAGCTTTCTTGGGGAATTCCGCTACCCTTCCCATTTCCATTGCCACTATAGATAGCTGCTCTGTGAGCACATCTTTTGGGGAAGCCTTGAAGAATCAGTAAGAGGCTCTCTAGAGTGGGTCATGTTCAAAGGCAACTGGAATCTTCCTATGATAACCTAGAAGCAAGGCCTGGACCAATAAGCTGTGCCTTGTGCGCGCGCGCGCGCGAGAGAGAGAGAGAGAGAGAGAGAGAGAGAATGTGCGTGCAGAGGGTGGGGCAATCATCTCTCTACATTTGTAGGAAAGTGGAAAGTGAAAGACACAGGTCATAGAGACTGGGAAATGGGCCCCAATGCTTACATGAGTTAGGCACAGGTCACAGAGACTGGGAAATGGGCCCCAACGCTTACATGAGTTAGGTCTCTAACTGTCCTGTCATGGGAGTACTGGAAATCCAAAGGCCAAATCCCTCCAAACCAATCTTGGCATTTTTTCCCCATAAAAATGTCCCTCCTCATGGCAATCATGAGTTTGCTAATCAGAGTACCACTGCTTAGCTGAAACAATGAATGCAGACTGTGGTGTGAATATGCCCCCCCTCCCCCCCCCCCGCATTGAACTCTAATTTATGTTCATTTGTATTAGGTTAGGACCAACTATCCTTTCTGAGTTCAAAGAGATTTCACTTATTTCTCATAATTAAGAATATTTCGGGCTGGAGCGATACCACAGCGGGTAGGGCGTCTGCCTTGCACGCAGCCAACATGGCCGACCCGAGTTCGATTCCTCCGCCCCTCTCGGAGAGCCCGGCAAGCTACCGAGAGTATTCCATATGCCAGACACAGTAACAACAAAGTCTCCAATGGAGACGTTACTGGGCCCGCTCGAGCAAATCGATGATCAACGGGAGGGCCTTTACTTTACTTTTACTAAGAATATTTCACTTAGGTTGAAAAAAAAGCTGGGTAAAACCTCACTCTTTTTGGCAAGTGCAATATAAGCACTTTTCTTGACAAAACCAGAGCACTGCAACCACTGTGAAAATCAGTAATGCATTTACTTTTTGAGGAACCAACTCAAAAAATAAACATAGAATTATCATATGACCCATCAGTTCCACTTTTAGAAATACAACAAAAAGAATGGAAAGAAAGGCATCAGATACTTGTACATCAACATTCACAAAGTATTATTACAAAAGCCAATGGATAGAAACAACTCAAGTATCCCCTGGCATAAGAATGGATAAAGAATGGATAAAAAATATGGTACATCCACACAATGGAATATTATTCAGTCTTAAAAATGAAGGAAATTCAGATATATGCTACAACATGTATGATCTTGAGGACATTCTACTACATGAAGCAATCCAGATACAAGTAGATGATCTATGCTTTTACTTATAGGAAGTTCCTAGCACAAAGACCAGTAGTGGCGATGAGAAGAATGAGGAATTATTTAAGGAATGGGCTGGAGCAATAGCACAACGGATAGGGTGTTTGCCTTGCACGCAGCCGACCTGGGTTCAATTCCTCTGTCCCTCTCGGAGAGCCCAGCAAGCTACCGAGAGTATCCCACCCTCACGACAGAGCCTGTCAAGCTCCCCATGGTATATTTGATACGCCAAAAATAGTAACAAGTCTCACAATGGACACGTTACTGGTGCCCACTCGAGCAAATCAGTAAACAATGAGAGCACAGTGCTACAGTGAGGAATTATATAAACATTCTGTTGGAAAAGATGGAAAAAGTTCTGGAAATGGACAATGATGATGGTTGCACAAATTTTATAAATTACTTAATACAGTGAATCATACTTAAAATGGATGAAAATGGCAAATAGCATTTACCATTACATTTTCATAACCATTATGTGTAACTAATTAAAAGGAAAACAGAGGACTACCAAAATCTGAATGATCAGCACAAGGTACCAGGAAAAACTGATAAAAGGAACCATTTGGCACATAATCCTTTTTGATGTTTTTATCCTAGTTTCTGATAAGCCAATAACACTTCCATCTTGACTATCTCTGTAAGCTTTTTAATTTAAAATAAATTAAATAATTCGTCATGGTTTGGGGGACACACCCAGCTGTGCTCTGAGATTACTCCTGGCTCTGTGTCAAGGATCACTGCAGGTGGTGCTCAGAGCACCATATGGGGTGCCGTGGATTGAGCCCCAATCAGCTGTGTACAAGGCAAGCACCCTGCCTGCTATACAATTTCTCTGGTCCATCCGCAAGCTTTCTAAATGCTTCGCCTCCAAAGGAAATTCCAGTTACTAGTCTCAGACAGAGAACAAGAGTGGCAGAGATTTATGGAGGCACACTTTTGCTGCAGTCCAGTTTACCGCGGAAGGCAGTTAACCGTCACTCTAAGATGGCACCTGTCCAAGAACAAAGCAGCCTCATGTCCCAACATGCAGGAAGAACAGGCAACTGAGCACCTTGAGTGATGGCCTTGAAATACCTCTGACCTCTACTCTAACATCATTCATTTTCCCAGGGAAAGAGTCAACACAGAGGCACCATGGAAGCCAAGGGTTTTACCGTCCCACGTACTTGATGAAGCAGTCTCGGCCATCCCGGTTGGCCGTCATCTCCCATCCATAGGGTGGCCCCTGGTTCAAGCCCCAGGTTCCTGAAGGAGGTGGCCAGCCTGAAGACTTCGTCCTGTGGCTGGAAGAAAAAAAAGAAGAGCATCACTACATCTGACTGCTAGCTCAGGGGCCATGAGGCCAGCAATTAGAATGCCTAGGGACCGGGACCACCCTGGCATTTTCCTCTGAGTATTTTGCTTCCTTTTTTCATAGATACCCTCCATGGCAGATACACTTATAAACTGATGGCTCAGAAAGACAAAGTAGACAAAGTCAGTTTTCTGAGGCTATACAGGCCATTTTTTATTGTTTTTCTGTGTATATATATATATATGTATATATATGTATATATATATATCTGGACTCTGCGCCAGGCTGTTTTCACTCGGGGAGTCCCAGCAGGGGGCAGGCGAGAGCCCTCATCCCCCCCCCCCCCCCCCCCCACCGCAAGGGACCCAGCCCCAGCAATCGACGCCACACTCCAGGCCGCTTTCCGGACACATTATAAGACACTTCCTACCCATTTTCCATGATTACCACACCATGTTTGATGGGATTCAGACAATAGGCAACAAATTTTATATATATATATGCCTCTCGGAGAGCCCAGCAAGCTACCAAGAGTATCCCGCCCACATGGGCAGAGCTTGGCAAGCTCCCTGTGGCGAATTTGATATGACAAAACCAGTAACCATAACAGGTCTCATTCCTCTGACCCTGAAAGAGCCTCCAATCATTGGAAAAGACGAGTAAGGAGAGGCTGCTAAAATCTCAGGGATGGGAGGAATAGAGACATTACTGGTGTCCGCTCCAGAAAACTGATGAAGAATGGGATGACAGTGATGCAGTGATAAAGGAATCACCGTGAGATACAGTTACAAACTTACAAACTTTCGTGATTACGTTTCAGTCATGCAATGATCCATCCCTCTACCAGTGCTCATTCTCCACCACCAATGTTGCCAGTATCCCTCCCACCACCCCCACCCCATTCCCCCCTTGCCTCTGTGGCAGCCCATTTCCTTTTACTCTTTCTCTCCTCTTGGGTGTTATGGGAGTAAGTGGCCATCATGTTTGGTCTATAGTCTGCTAGAAGGGACCACTAAGTGAAAGGGCTTGAATGGCTCGCTGGGGATGGGAGATGCATGCTGAAAGTATACAGGTCAATATTTTAACAAATGTGAAGCATACTATCTATGACACCATGCATCTCTGAGAATAGACAGAAGGCTAGTTATGCAATAGAGATTTCAGAGCACTTTAGAAATATATATATGTAACACTTGTTTTAATGGAGAGTAAGCAAATCATCAAGCTTCCAAATTTTTAGGAGGCCTCGAAATAAAATACAAATTTTGCAGTCCTGAGGTGGAGAGACAATACAGTGGGTAGGGCTTTTTGCCTTGAACACTGCCAACCCGAGTTCTATCCCCGGCATCACATATAGTCCCCTGAGCACCACCAAGAGTGATTCCTAAGTACTGAGCCAGGAGTAATCTGGCATCACTGGGTGTGGCCCGAAACAAAACAAAACAGAAATCAAATTTTGCAGTCTGAAAACCATACTCTAGTACAGGTGATTCCTAAGATCTTGAGCAAACTCTTCATTGAAGTGACATAAAAATCCAGATATTGGAGCTGGAGCAATAGCACAGCGGGTAGGGCGTTTGCCTTCCATGCAGCCGACCTAAGTTCGATTCCCAGCATCCCATATGGTCCCCCGAGCACCGCCAGGAGTAATTCCTGAGTGCATGAACCAGGATTAACTCCTGTGCATCACCGGGTGTGACCCAAAAAGCAAAAAAAAAATCCAGATATTAACATTCTAAATTTCTATCACATACCCTTAAGTTTGACTCTTCAGCAAAGCAAAAGGATGAATTAAGGAGAACTTCTAGAAGTCTGCTTTTCTGCAGCAAAGGCAATAGGGAAGTGTCTCCATATGACCAGGAGTGGTGACAGGCAGCTTAAAGAGAGAACTGGGCCCCATTTCTGGTGCATCACGAATCCTGGCCCAGGACCTGCATAAATCCTGTCATCCAGGACACAGGCTCACTCCCCTCCCACCCCCAACCCAGCTCACATATCTGATCAACACCCAACAGTTCTCAAGGGCAATAAGCCAGTTTCCTGTAAGTTTTCTGGAAAGTAACTCGTTTGCATCATTTCAACCACAGAGGTGGCTTTTTGGAACTTCCTCTCAGTTTTCTCCAACCCTTCATAGAGTGGGGGGAGGGGGTCAAAGAGTTTCACAAACTGAATACAGATCTGGCAAATATAGAATGGCCCCACAGGATTATTTCTTGTCCCTTGACTATTTAAAGAAAAGGCAAGGCAACAGTTTTTGTTCCCCTTCTTTGCACGAAAGTCAGCAGTGGCAATTTCCTCTGGTATTTTTTTTAAATGTGCTGCTTGCCTGCGGTGAGAGAACACATGAATTTACCACCGGGAGGGACTACAGACACACACACACACACACACACACACACACACACACACAAACGCCAATCTCTTTGCAGGAGCAGAGAATGCCTTTAGAATGCTGTCTACGGCGCAGCCCAGAACACAGTCCATGAGAAAGAAGAATGCCCCATTCCGCTTTTCAAATAGGTGTTGTGCAAGGAACAATTCAGTAGGAAGTCACCGGAAGCAGATTCTTGTGGAGGAAGGGAGGGACAATGCAGAGAAGGGAACTCTTCTGGATTCCTGAAGTAGGGACTGTGGCAGCATGCTAATCTTTTTCAGAGGCTAACTTGTCATTAAAAATGGTCTCATCCTAACACCCAAGAATAGCCGAGATAAATATCAGGGGGTTTACTCCATGGCTTGGAGGCCAGCTGCACATGCTGGGGGAAAGGCAGCTCAGATAGAGAAGGGAACACCAAATAAAGGGCATTGGGAAGATCCGCCCAGGATGGGAGATGCATGCTGAAAGTAGACTCTAGACCGAACATGATTGCCATTCAATGTCTCTTTTGCAAACCACAGCACTCAAACGGAGAGAGAGAACAAAGGGGAATGCACTGCCACAGAGGCAGGGTGGGTTGGGGGAGATGGGGGGGGGTGGGAGGGATACTGGGATCCGTGGTGGTGGGAAATGGGCACTGGTGGAGGGATGGGTACTCGATCATTGTAGAACTGAAACCCAAGCACAAAAATTTGTAAGTCTACAACTGTACCTCATGGTGTTTCACTAATAAAAATTAAAAAAAATATATAATCGTGTTGGCTTGCTACTCAAGCCTATGTTCTCCTGTGAACAAATTTCCTGTTTTCTCATCTCTGTGTGCTTTCTCTAGAACATGTACTTCTCTTTTTCTCCTCTCACATCTTTCTAAAATAAGTTTCAATAAAACCATCTGCATCACCAAAAAAAATGGTCTCATCTCTCCTTTTATTTTCCTTACTGTTCACTTTTCTTTCTTTTTTTTTTTTTGCTTTTTGGGTCACACCTGGTGATGCTCAGGGGTTACTCCTGGTTTTGCACTCAGGAATCACTCCTGGCAGTGCTCAGGGGACCATATGGGATGCTGGGAATTGAACCTGGGTCGGGTGCGTGCAAGGGAAACGCCCTACCCACTGTGCTACCACTCCAGTTCCCTGTTCACTTTTCTTTGCTTCATTTTTTCTTCGACTTCAGAGTCGAAATGACTAAAACACCCAGGGTTCAGAATTTAGCCAACCTATAAAATACAGCAAGACATTAGCAAGCTAGAGGAAGCCTAAATTCTATGTTAAGTCTCAGTCCATCCTGTATAGTGTGTCCAGGAAACTCTGGCCAGGACTCAGAGAGAGAAGATAAGGGTCAGAATTTAGTAGAATTAGTAGAATTCAGCAAGTGAAAAGTGCAAGTAGCATCACAACACACCTTGTAAGTATTGAAACATGAGAAACTCAAGAAAAATCAAGGTTACAGTACGAAGTGTTTGGTTCCCACCTTTTCCAATGTGATCATTGCAGACCAGCTGCAGCAGTGTCCCACTGGTAGCCAGTGATTTACCCTCTCCTTACCCTCTCCTGTTCCAGGACCCAACTAGTTTCCACCTCCAAGGCTGCACTGAAGTCCTCACCACCCCCAGCCCAGCACTGCTGCAAGATGGCTTGTTTTCCACAATGAGTGCAAAGAGGCAGGGTTGGGGTTCACACAAGAGTACCCCAGTGCTTTGACCTTGGAACCCTCTCAATTGAGAAACATGTACCGGGTCCTCTGGAGGAGCCAGGAGCTGCCGTGTGAGGAGTTTGGTGCTAAAATTCTAATCACGAGGCCACCTTGTTCCTGTGTCAGAGCTAAATGCCATTTCACATCCTTCCGAGTGGCTAAGGCCTCTTTAAATTTCTCCTCTGTGAATGCTGGGTTACTTGTCTTGTACAAGGATCTATTATCCTCAAAGCTCCTTTCAACTCTATGGATCCCACAGACACTCCCGTGAGCTTGATTGCTAGCACTGCAGGGGAGGGCTTCAGCCTTGGACAAGGAGAGCTTCCGGCTGCAGTTTGCCAGATTGAGCAAGTACCAACCCAGGTAGTTCCTGGTCAATGCGAATGTCACACAAACAACAATGCTTAGCACAAGCAAAACTCATAAAATATCTGCGGGGGGGATATTTATGCTAAAGCATTTATTCCTTCTCTAGCTTAAATTTAAATTCAAGTGAGCATCCTGTATTTTTTTTTTTTTGCTTTTTGGGTCACACCCAGTGATGCACAACGGTTACTACTGGCTCTGTACTCAGGAATTACCCCTGATGGTGCTCGGGAGACCATATGGGATGCTGGAAATTGAACCCGGGCTGGTCGTGTGCAAGGCAAATGCCCTACCTGCTGTGCTATTGCTCCAGCCCCTGCATCTTGTATTTTAACTGCAGAATCTATTCCAGAGCCCCACAGCAGATTCTATGGCAGTATAAAAGAGAAGACCTTTGGGACCGAACCCATAGTACAGCGGGTAGAGCACTTACCCTACAAAAACTGAGAACTGGTCTTCAGCAGGAAACTCACCATGGGGTAGGGAGTGGGGGAGGTTCTGGGTTGCGGGCACTGGGACAATGTAGGGGTAAGGAGACACTCTACTGGAAGGTTTTATGTATGAAACCTTCTCAGTAAGTTTTTTTGACCATGGTGCCTAAAATAGAATTAAAAAGAGAAAGACTTCTGTATAGTAGAGCAATGGATTTGTTGTCCTGAGGGCAAGCATCTAGCACCTAGAAATGTGTTTGAAATGCAAATTCTTGGGCACCACCCAAGACCAGCTGAATCTGGAGGTGTGCAGTTAATTCAGCAATCTGTGTTTAGCAAAGCAGTTCCCTCAACTTTGGGACTCACTGGGTTAGAAACACTCTCTTAAATCGAGGTTCTGCCCTTTTATTTCCAATGCACTGAGCAAGTTACTTGCCTCCATAAACAACTCAGTTCCAACTACTCATCTGTAAAATGGCAGGAAGAGAACCACGTCCTCGGCAAAGTCTTAAGTGAGATTTGTAAAGCACTAAGTGTGCTGTCTGGCCCCTAGGAGAGTAAGTGCTAGAAAGTGTCTACTAAATAAAATCTTCCCTAACCCCTCAAGAGAACACGGGATTTTAAGTAGTTACGCAGGTATAAATGACTTTACCGATTCTTAAAATAGAATAAAGGTGAAAAGCTTTGCCGTGTATTTTCTCCCAATCTGCCAAGCTCGAGGCAAGAAGGGGATAAAGCACCCCAGTTCCACTTTCCTAGAAGGGCAGAAAGTGAGCAGTTCAGCCCTTCTCCGAGGACACAGAAACAAGGACCGTTTTTACTGGGAGTTGTAAGCCCCACTGTGTGTGATCCATGTCACAGAGGGCCCATTTCCACTCGGCTCTGGCGAGGTCCTGCAATTCCTTGCCACTTGGATGTCTGTAACTTCAACCTGAGATCATGACTGTGTGAACCACTTTCAAACACTTAGCTCAGCCTTAAAAATAGTGACCTACATTGGCAGGGCTATTTAAGTCACTCCAGAAATGAAGAAACTCTCCACCATGGACTGAACTGGTTCTCAACTTTGCGCCTCATCCATCTGCCACAGACTGAAAATTGTCCAGGACAGAAAAGATCTTCGTACTTTTTCTGAAGTGAGAGCAAGCAGTTCTCAAGTACCCTGGCTACATGTAGAGCTGTTAGTTCTGGCTGTGCCAATCCAGGTCTACCTCCTATACATGCCCTGAAGCCCTGTGGCCAATCTTGATGGGTAATGGGCCCCAGGAGGAGACAGACTTAGAAACCATCTTCAGGCCACTAAAGTCATCCAAGTTTCCTTAGAAACACACCCACCAGTATCAGCGAAAGGGAAGCTATCATGGATTGAGGACACATCCCAAAGTATTGATTTGCTCGAGCAGGCCCAGTAACGTCTTTATTTTGAGACTTGTTGTTACTGTGTTGAATATTGAATACATCACGGGCATATTGAATACGTCACGGGCATATTAAACAATACTGTGTTGAATATTGAATACGTCACAGGTAGCTTGCCAGGTTTTGTTGTGCGGGCACGATACTCTCAGTAGCTTCCTGGGCTCTCTGAGAGGGGCAGAGGAATCGAACCCAGCTCGGCTGGGCTGGCTGCGCGCAAGGCAAACACCCTACCACTGTGCTATCGCTCCAGCCCTGTTCTAAGTCACATTCAATTCCTGCCACTTACTAATTTTTGACTGTGACTAGATGCTCCGTGCCTGGTTTTTGCTTTGTTTTAGTTTGTTTTGCTTTTTGGGTCCCATCCAGCGATGCTCAGGGGTTCCTCCTGGCTCTACACTCAGGAATTAATCCTGGGAGTGCACGGGGGACCATATGGGATGCTGGGAATCGAACCCAGGTCAACCGCATGCAAGACAGACACCCTAACCGCTGTACTATCACTCCAGCCCTGCTCAGTGCCTGGTTTTTGTGAGCTGTAAAACAGAAGGTCTCACCCAGCGATTCCCCCAGGAGTGCGCCCCAGAGACAGTTGGGAATATCTGGAGACATATTTGGTTATCACAACTGAAGCAGGGGGCATGGTTTCTGACATCTAAAGGGTAGAGATCATGGATACTGCTAGGGCAGCCCCCACCCCAAGAATGATCCAGGCCTAGTGGTAGAAGTGGTTCTCTCACCTTCACCCTAAAATTCTGTTTTTTTTTTTTTTTGTGGAGGGGAGGTGTTGCGGGGGTTTGGGCCACACATAGCTGTGCTCAGGGCTTATTCCTGGCTCTCTGCCAGATGGGATTAAGAAACCATATGAGGTTCTGGAGATAGAACCCCGGTCTTCTGCATGCAAGGCAATTGCCTTACCTGCTGCTATCACTCAGGCGCCCAGTTCTTAGTACAACACATCTTCATGGTTCCAACTGGAGCCTAATTATGTAAGTAAAGACTTTATCCACACAGCAGAGGGAATGAGTGCAAATCTGGTTTGTCAATGGCAGCTTCCTGGGTTTAGGGGGTTTGGGTGAATTTCTTAGGTTTTCTGCATTTTTGTTGTATGTGTGAAATGGCAGGAACAGCAGCCAGCAGTAATTCCAGGCAGATAAGTGAGATACACAGAATCCTACAGACCAGGGCTTGACACGTTGAGAATTCTCACTGTCACTGTCCTCCCACTGTTCATCGATTTGCTCGAGCGGGCCCAGTAACGTCTGCATTGTGAGACTTGTTACTGTTTTTGGCATATCGAATATGCCACGGGGAGCTTGCCAGGCTCTGCCGTGTTGGCGGGATACTCTCGGTAGCTTGCCAGGCTCTCTGGGAGGGGCAGAGGACTCGAACCCGGGTCGGCTGTGTGTAAGGCAAATGCCCTACCCGCTGTGCTATTGCTTCAGCCCACTTGTTGAGAACAGTCCTGGCAAATGGAAGGTCCTGAGATGGTGATGATAATGAAAGTGACTTGAGGATTTGACCCGACCTTCTAAATAGCACTTTTCCTGGGAAAGTTTCTCCTACCTTTTCAGCTCGATCTCAGTGCACACCACAATGTCACCGACACATGCATGCTTTTTGAAAGAGGAAGAACTGAGGCCCAGAAAGAAATGTGTCTCTTTCTCAAGGTCTAGCGGAAGCACCTGATTTTCCTCAACACAGGGGTACCGGGGCTGCAACCTCATTAGAATGGAGACTTTCTGGCAAGCATTGGGGTACAGAGGTGGCTGGGGAGAAATGGAGAGAAGGAGAGTCCACCAACTGCACCCCAAGCCCAGCTCCTGGTCCACAGTGTATCCAGCCAGGACTGAATTTGGAAGCTTCCTGCTCTGGATTCCGTTATTTACAGTCTTAACTGACTTCCACCTTTGAGCATCCTTAGGCATATGTAGGACCAGTGGCCAGGATTAAGCTGCGTCCTTTGAACCTGGTGTTGAGAAATGTTTCTCTACCATGTCCATTTCAGATATGAGAGAACCTAAGGCACATCAATTCAGGAATTCATCCCTGCACCCAGTAACACTCTACAAATCCACCAAAATAAAATGTGACCTAGCGCTGGATCATCCTTATCTCTTTGAACTCACAAAGATTACTTTCAGAATCACCCAGGGATATATGGTGTTACAGATCATGTTTAAAAATGTGCCACATCTATCTTCTCATTTCTTTTGCTCCACACGGCGGTTGGGGAAGAGTCCCCAAACATACAATGGAAATTTTGAGCGTCTGCAATGTTGCCAGGCAGTATGGCTAAGGGTGAAGGAAACAGAGAAAGAGGAAAGAAAGGAAAAGAAAAGACAATGAGGCTTATGGATGATTTTGAAAAAACGTTTAGCAGCAGCTGTTTGTGACTAACAGGGGCTGGGCAGGGTTCTGCCTGCAAAGTTTTCTGCCCCATGGCACAGCCAACTCTCCAACTATTTTGGTTGCAGTTATTCCCGCTACTGGCATAAACACATCCCGCATGAACTGTGTTCTCTTCTTTCTCAGAACCCAACTCCCTCCATTCAACCTGGCTTCAGGTAATCACCACAGGATTTGAATCTCAGACAGACCTGGGGGTGGGGGTGGGTGGAGGCACCCCTTATTAACAGCTTTGCACGCAGGTACACACAGAGACGACCATTTTAGAAAGGTGAGAATAACATCAAAGCCACCGCACAAGCAGACTATTCCTCTAAAGTTTTAATTTTGGGGAGGTACTTTTTTCTTTTTAGGTTTTGGGGTCACACCTAGCAGTGCTTAGGGCCTGCTGCTGGCTCTGTGCTTAGGAATCACTCTTGGCGGACTTGGAGCAGAATACAGGGTTCTGAGGATAAAATCTTGGTTGGCTGCACGCAAGGCGAGTGCCATGCTTGCTGACTGTATTATCACTCTGACTTCTCTATTTTTTTAATTTGTATTAGTGAGACATCATGAGGTACAGTTGTAGACTTACAAATTTTTGTGCTTGGGTTTCAATTATACAATGATCAAATACCCATCCCTCCACCAGTGCCCATTTCCCACCACCACGGATTCCAGGATCCCTCCCACCCCCCATCCCCTCCTCCCACCCTGCCTCTGTGGCAGGGCATTCCCTTTTGTTCTCTCTCTCTTATTGGGTGTTGTGGTTTGCAAAAGAGGCAATGGGTGACAATCAGGTTTGGTCTATATTCTACTTTCAGCATGCATCTCCCATCCTGGGAGGATCCTCCCAAGATTTGACTTCTCTATTTTTAAGATTCTCCTATTTTTATGACAAGGAGTACAGGAAATACAGTAAGGGGTGGGGTGAGGAGAGCAAGCTAGTGAGAACTATTCTAAATATTAATACCAAGCATTATGGTAGCAAAAAACCCCAAGTGTATTTATTACAAAACTGTATTAGTCAAGCAGAAATGTTTTATTAATCAAGAGTTAAACTATGGTAAAAGACATTTGGATGCATATTTTCATAAGCGCCCATAAACATTTTTTCTGATTATTTTCATTTGCGTCACTGCATGATTTACCAACCCACAAAATGAAACTAATTGTGTGATTATATTTCCATGAGTTCTAATATAAACATCTCACTAACCTGTGAATTACTTGTTTCCAAATTGGTATCTGGGAGAATTACTAGGAAAATTAAATTTGCACTAACTGGCTCTCCCTCCAAAATGTGCAATGCTCTGTAAACAATTCTGGCACAGAAGCAAGACATGCTATGATGTGAGGCCTCAAACCTAGACTCCCCAAATATTGTGATTATTATTATTCTCACACATTAACATAGATTTTCAGTATTGATTGTGTACCTAATATGTATCATGTGCTGTTCTAGGTACCTGGAGTAGATTAGTGGGAAAAAATGACTCATGAAAATCAGGTCTGTCAGACACAGGAAAAAATAACCACCTCCATTGATATGTCCCTGACCTTTTCTTTTTTAAAATTTTATTTTCTTTTTTAAAATTTTATTTTCTTTTTTAAAATTTTAAAGTAATTCACAATATTTGATTACATTTAATATTCAAACACCAATCCCACCACCATTACACTTTTCCATCACCATATTTCAGATGTTTCCATCCCAAGCCCCAACCCCTGCCCCAAAGCAGAAATGAAATAATTTGTTTTCTATTTTTTGTTATAAATAATCTGTTAAAATGATAGCACAGATCTTTTCTAGTCCAGCATTCATTCTATTAATTCTGTATAAAAATATTCTGCTACTTTAAACCTGGGCTGGAGCGATAGCACAGCGGGTAGGACATTTGCCTTGCATGCGGCCGACCTGGGTTAGATTCCTCTGTTCCTCTTGGAGAGCCCGGAAAGCTACCGAGAGTATCTCACCTGCATGGCAAAGCCTGGCAAGCTCCCCGTGGCATATTCGATAAGCCAAAAACAGTAACAACAAGTCTCACAATGGAGATGTTACTGGTGCCCGCTCGAGCAAATCAATGAACAATGGGAGGACAGTGCTACAGTGCAGTGCTACTTTAAACCTAACTTGTGGTGGGCACAGGAATGGTTTGATGGAAAAAGCACCTGTCTTATAAGTGTGAGGCCATGAACTCAATCTCCAGTGCCAGCCATGTGTGCCAAGTATGACATCTCCAGTACCTAATAGCCAGGTATGTGAGCACTGAAAGTAGAGCACTAGTGCCCCATGAGCACTGCAGCTAAAACATGTGAGCAACACAACCAAAGTATGCACTCCATAGTGAGCACCTTAACCAAATGTCATGTGCAAGCACCACAATTAAAGAGTGCAAGCCTCGGTGAGCACTGTGGGCACACGTAGGAGCACAAAATCAAACAGTAGAGCACTACAACCAAGCCTGTCAATGAACCCCAGTCATCCCAACAACTAGAGCATCAAAAGGAAGGAAAGCGGCAAACCCAACCAACATGCCTGTCTTTCCTGCCTACACAGACTCTACATTCACCTCTCCGGAATCTTCCCACCCTACCTTTCAATCCCTGTTCAACATGGATCCATCTTACAGACCTGCCATCAAATGCTACCTCCTGCAGGAAGCAATCTCAGATTCTCTTTGCCCTAAAATATGACCTCAGTTCCCTATGCTGCTAGGAAGCTACACTGCACATCACTGAGGTAGCATCTACCTTGTATAATTATGGAGAGCTGTGTAAACACAGGTCTTCTCCAATTACAAGCTCCTGAGAGTTCATCCATTAAAACACAGTCTATATGCTGCACTTAGCATTGCAACTTGTTCATAGAGTCACTGCAACTTGAACTTTCTTTTGCCTCCATGAAGTGAAATGATTGCTTAATTCCCTAGACCATTGTTTTCTTTAAGGAGTAAGTCTTCATCTTTCTAACCCTGTAGTTCAAGTAGTACTCGACATAGGTAGATGTGCAGTGTGTAGTGTTGGATAACTGAGCAGATATATAAATTTTCCTGTTACATTTGGTTTACAAAGTGCAACTAAAATGTACAAAATGTAGGGAAATCGAATTGCATTTTGACTTTGGGAGAAACTAAAAGTATAGAAGCAATAACATAATCTCTTGATGGCATCTTGCTGAATGACTGGGTGGATCTAAGTCTCAGCATGAGCATGATAAAATTAGACACAGGACCCATGGAACTTTAGGGCTTCCCTTTGAGTTCAGCTACTGCTAACAAGGATGTCACAAGATAGATGTAACAGCCCAAAGGCACAACCATGCTCAATAAGAGCTTGCAGCCTCAGCACTTTTGAAAGCTTCCAGTTTTGTGAAGACGAAAATACAATGCAAAGGCCACAAAAAGAAACCAAAGAGTTTAAGGGAAAACCATACAGATGCTAAATGTGAAAGCCTTTATCAGTTTCCTTGATAGAAGCTTGTTTTCATCTTTGACTTCAAGGTTCCTTTAGCAGAACATGAGTTTTCATGGGGATGGAGAACTACAATGGTGATAACCTCACCGACTTCTCATTTTGGTAAGTTTCAATCATAAAGATACTTGAGGGGGGTGCAAAAAATACTGGAAAGGAGAGTTCAGGTGCTGGAGCGATAGCACAGTGGGTAAGGTGTTTGCCTTGCACATAGCCAACCCGGGTTCGATTCCCACAATCCCATATGGTCCCCTGAGCACCGCCAGGAGTAATTCCTGAGTGCGGAGCCAGAAGTAACCCCTGTGCACCACCAGGTGTTAGCAAAAAAGCAAAGAAAGAAAGAAAGAAAGGAAGGAAGGAAGGAAGGAAGGAAGGAAGGAAGGAAGGAAGGAAGGAAGGAAGGAAGGGAAAAAAGAAAGGAGAGTGCAACCATTATTTTTCTACTCTACCTACAGCAGTAGTTCTCAACAAGGCGAGACAACTATCTCCCTAGTGGACATTTAACACTGTCTTGAGACAGTTTTGATGGTCACACTGGGGTGTAGTGCTACTAGTGTCTAATGTGAAAGGATCGAAGATACTGTTAAACAGTCTACAGAAAACAAGGATGGTCGCCAAGTTGAAGGCCGAGCCACAGGGCTAGGTTGATTCTTGGTTCCTGCAACATACTTTGCAACATTTTTGGTATTCCTCTCTTGTTCTTTATCCTCTCTTTATATATATGTATATATATACGTAGGGCTGGAGCGATAGCACAGCGGGTAGGGTGTTCGCCTTACAAGCGGCCAACATGGCCGACCCGAGTTCGATTCCTCCGCCCCTCTCGGAGAGCCCGGCAAGCTACCGAGAGTATTCGATATGCCAGACACAGTAACAACAAAGTCTCCAATGGAGACGTTACTGGGCCCGCTCGAGCAAATCCACGATCAACGGGAGGGCCTTTACCTTTACCTTATATGTATATATATACATATATATATATAAAGATGTTGACTTGAACTACTTGATGTGTACACATCAGGGCACTTTACCTCCAAAAGAGTATTCTTTAAAACCACAAAACCACATCATACTAAAACTTAAAACACATACAATATTATTGAATATATAGCACCTATTCAAAAGTCCAAATATACTAATGGTTTTATTTTATAGACTTTTTGTTTTAGGGTAACATTCAGCAGTATTCTTAGTTTATTCTTGGCTCTGCACTCAGGAATCACTACTGGTTATGCTCAGGGGACCATATGTGGTGTAGGGAATCAAACCTAGGTTAGTTGTGTGCAAGGCAAGCACCTTAACCGCTGTGTAATCCATCTTGATGGGCTTTTTGTCCTGATTCAGTATCTGGTCAGATTTCATGTTTTGTATGTAGTTATTTAATCATGTTTTAAGAAAATGCAAAGTAATATAAATTTAAGACTTGAGGAAACATGATATAAACTTCTCCTTCAAAACTCAGCAATATTCTATGTCTGCCCCTCCCTTTCTGACTCATTTCATTTAGCATGATACTCTCCATGATAAAATATTTGTTTAAAAAAAACAAAACTCAGCAATAATGACCAACGTTTAGAAGTGACAGTGGAGTCTACTTAAATATGCCCCCTGGGGTTCATGCAGTTTCTGGTAATAAGCATTTTGCAAGAGAGACTCTTGGCTAACTAGGCTGGTATGGCCATTATTAGAATCTTTTATGCAAAACGTCTAATTGTTAAAAGTTGGGACATTGCATGAAAGGGCCTTAAAAGCTCTTAGGTGTTTTCCAAGGGCAGAGCTGAAGACAGAAACAAATGAATAATTTATCAGAAATCAGAAGAAAAATAGAATTTATGATGAAGAAATATGGAGAGGTCTGGAATCAGAGGCCCCACACGTGGGGTCTGGGCAAGGTGGCAAGGAGCTACTGTGACAAATGACAGGCTCCAGAATGAGGGCTTTAACATCAAAGGACATATCCCAGCTAGAAAACCCCTCCCTGCAGTTTTGATGGGCCAGAGCTCAAGAGTTACCCAGATTATGCTATTCACACTGACTGTTGAATGGCAGACACTTCTGTTTCTTTTGTAGAGGATCTGAGGTAGCAGATGAATTTTCATCAGGCAGTAGAATTTGGGGAAGTTGATGACTGAACAGAAGATTGGTCAATCTGGAGTGAGGGCTGGCCCAGAGTAGATACAGACATTGCATGAGTCACGTCTTTGTGGAGAAAGACCTTTCTGGTCAATCAACTAGATGCACTGATCAATGACTCTTTTCACAAAGGTCAGCAGCAATCCCTGTGTATGATGGAACAACCTTAAACAGTTCCTACTCTCAGTGAGTCTGTAGAGAACTCTCTTTTCCAGGCAGTTCCCTCAAGACACTACATCAATTCACCCCATCATTCAAAACGTTTTATTAAGGATTGCTGTGCCAGTCATTTTGCAATGAGTGCTGTGACAAACAGCTCGTATTCTTGCCCCCATGGGGTTGAGGAAGACAGACATCATGTTCACTCGACGTGGACACTGTCCTGCCCTGGGTTTTAATATTCTCTGGGACCCTAAGCTTTCTATACTGGGCATTTCAGGCAGCAGAACATAGGGAATTCTTTCAAATCCCTCAAATTATCCCCCATAGGTCGTATTTACAATGATGATGATGTAATTCCAACCATATTGATTGTTAACTGCTTTTTTCCTACTTCATCTAGGGCTCAATCCTTCTGCTCCTAGCAGGAATATGCAAACTGAATATGCTATCAAGCGCATATGCATTGTGTCACAGAACTTTACAGAGATGATAGGAAAAGTGAACGCCATCATTGGCTTAACCTGTTATATGACTATGCTGTTGGCACTTTCGCAAACATTCATTCTGAAAGGCAGTGCTCATATTCCCATTTGGCTTCTTTATAGATGACCTGTAACCTACTATTGTTACTAAGTCTGATCCAATCGGCTTCCCACTGAAGATCCTTAGGAGTGGTACATGAAAAATTCAAATATTTTTTTTGAGGTAGCTACCGACTGTGAAAATTACATTTCACTGTTTACGGCAGACATATATTTTGATCTTTTGAATTTTTAGGGATTAAGATATAAAGCAATTGCTGGTCTGGACTGTAGTTTTTGTAATCTTCTTAGCCTGGCTTAATTATTGGACTTCCATGTTGAAAATATATTTAAGAGCTTTTTTCCATTTCGTTATAACTTTTTTTTCATTTCCAGCAATCAAATGTTACTTAGAAATTGCCCTTCATTAGGTACCAGCAGGAATTTTAAAAGAACTGATTGGAAAAAAAGAGTGGGGCGCTGAGAGACGGCTTCGTGCTCAAGTGAGTTCTTGTTCCAGTGCTGCCACATGACTTTGAACTTGACAGCACTGTCGCTTAAGCCTGGGAGCTCTGTTGTCTGTGATCCGCGCATGGCAAGTTAGGCGAGTCAATACAACCAGAGGCTATGACTTATGGTGAGCACTGTGGCCAGGAGTGCTACTTCCCAGTAAGCCTGGATGTGAACACTGCAGTGACCCCTGGTGGGCACAACCAGAATGTGCATGAGAACCACAGAAAAATGTGAGCCCTCGAGAACCTGTCTGCAAACATCACAACTGAAGTGTGTAACCGCTGGGAGCAGTGCGGCCGAATGTGTCATGAAAGTACCACAACCAAATGGCTCAGCATTGCAGGCAAATGTGTGCAATACCCAATCACTGTGAAAACAAGAGGGAAGGAAAGGGGAGAGGGGGACTAAAACGACATCAAAAAGGAAGAAAATAAAGAGAGGAAGGAACTATGTGTGACTGTACTGCACCTTTTATGACTTAAAAGTCGAAAGAGAGGGAGCAGGAGAGATAATACAATGGGTAGGGCGCTTGCTTTGCATTTGGCTGGCCTACCTGGGTTCTATCTCTGGATCCCCATATGGGATCTCTGGTACCATATTTGGTCCCCGAAGTCCTGTCAAGACTGATCCCCGAGCGCAGAGCCAGAAGTAGCAGGAAGAACGAACCTGACCCAGAGAGAACCAGCTAAGAAATCTTTCCAGCTTTGTGGGTCATGGAGTCTTGCTGCATCTACTCCAATTCTTCCTAAACCCCATCTTCAGGATGAGGAGAGTAGTACATTGAGTGAAATCAGCCAGAGGGAGAGCAATGTGGTCAGAATGATCTCTCTCCACTGTGGGATATAAAGCAACCCCACCGGGGAATATAAAAGGTCTAATGGCAATAGAAACTAAGAACTGGTGTTCAATAGGAAGCTTACCACTTGGGCAGGAGATGGGTGGGGGACAAGTCAGGGATGGGAACAGTAGGATGATGCTGGAGGAAAAAGGTACCTACCACAGAGCACTCTGGGCAGTGGGAAGGAAACTGGGAATGTTGGTGGAGGGTAGTGAGCATTGGTAAAGGACTGGTGTTGAAACAATAGACACCTGAAACCCAGTCATAAATATCTTTGTAATATAATTCACGGTGATTCATTTTTTACAAAGTTTTTTAAAAAGCCTATCAGTAGTGGCCACAAACACAATGTAAACAAGTGGCTTGCATACATTCCAAGAAAATATTCTGGACATAGAAGTAACCACGTGACTTACAGGCCTTCATCTGATGACCTCTGATGTACAGCTGCACTGTACTATTTAGTGTTCTGGCCCTCATTTATTTTTTATTTTTATTAGTGAATCACCGTGGGGGACAGTTACGACTTACAAACTTCTGTGCTTGTATTTCAGTCACATAATGACCAAGTCCCCATCCCTCCACCAGTGCCTATTTTCCACCACCAATGGTCCCAGCATCCCTCCCACCACCACCCAACTGGCCCCACCCTGCCCCACCTCTGTAGCAGGGCCAGCCCTCATTTTTTTAATTAAAAAAATGAATACTAGGTTTCCAATGCCTGCTCAATCCCCAAACTGATCTCAAAGGCTATGATCTTTAGCAGAGTTGGAATAAATCCAAGTTATTCCACCAATTGCACAAAATTTTTTCCCATCAAGGTAACAGTTCAACACTCAGGAAAAGGGGAACACGATTCCTATTTTCTACAGCATTTGGTCCAAAGACAGAACATGTGATTTCAGTCTCTCACCTACCTGACTATGTATGGGTAATTTGAGATCTGAGAGACATTGTCTTGTTTGATAAACAGGGTGATTCTCTGAATAAGTGGTATTTTAGATGTGTGGTATGTGAGCATTCTAAAGCCATGAAGGAAACTCTCACTCAAGTGGCTGCTTTCCAAAATTCAAATGAAGACTCTTTGGGAGCTTGTAGAGACAGTATCAACAGCTGATGCTTCAGGGTTTTCAAATGGGGTGTTATTAGGTGGTTTTAATGTCAATATTTAATATCTAATAACATGTCTCATTATTCTAGTCTCATAGAAGCTCTTTAAACAACCTATTTGATCACTTGAAATCCTGTTACTCATCAATTTGCCCCAGCAGGCTCCAGTAACATCTCCATTTGTCCCTGTCGCGTTCTAGTGTAGCCCTATGGCGTCCGATTGTTCTAAGAACATGAAGAGCCTCAAACTGATCATTCAGGGTCTTGACGAAGAAGTCTGACCATCTCATAGGTGGGCGGCCACGTGATCTCTTGAAGTCCCATGGAATCCAGTCGGTAATGGCTCTAGTCCAGTGGTCATCTCCAAATCACATTATGTGTCCAGTCCATATGATTTTCAATGCCTTGGCAAACGAGACAGCGTCCTTGATTTTTGATCGTTGATGGAGGTTGGAACTCCGGATTCTTAGTCTCGTTTGAGTGAAGCGTGATATGCCAATCATAGCTCTTTCTATTCCTCTTTGGGAGACACAAATAGCGTTCTCATCCTATTTACATAGGGCCCAGCTCTCTGAGGTGTATGTTAATGTAGGACGGACAGTGGAATCAAAGAGATGTGCCCGGAGCTGGAGGTTCTTCATCCTCTTAGCTATTTCTTCGACGCTCTTGAAGGTGTTCCAAGCCACTCTTTTCCTCCTGCGCAACTCAGGTGCCATGTCATTCGTCATGTAGACTTCTTGACTTAGGTACACATAACTATTGCATTCGGAGATGTTCATCCCATTGAGAGCGAATTTAACGTCAGGAATGAGACCGCTTCTCATAAACATTGTCTTCGTGAGATTCAGCTATAGTCGACCTTTCCACACTCACGGTCGAAGTTGGCCAGCCTTTGTGCCACTTGGCTGATGTTTGGTGTTATTAGAATGATGTCATCAGTGAAGAGGAGGTGGTGTAGTTGCCGACCATATATCTTCACTCCCATTCCTTCCCATTCCAGTCATTGCATGTTCTCGAGGGTGGCACTGAAGAGTTTCGGTGAAATGGTATCACCCTTCAAAACCTCTCTCTTGACAAGGATGATCACTTTGTAGAATGGTGAGATCCTGGTAGTGAATCTGTAATACAGATCACGGAGGATCCTGATGTATTGAGTTTGAATGCCCTGTTTGGCTAGGGCTTCAATGACCGCTTCCATTTCAACAGAATCAAAGGCCTTCTTTAAATCAATGAACGTTAGACAGAGCGGCATCTTCAACTCCCGAGAAACCTCAATGAGCTTGGTTATCATGTGTATATGGTCGATAGTGCTGAATCCTTTTCGGAAACTGGATTGCTCTCATGGTTGTCCCTCATCTAGTGTTCTGCCAATCCTATTCAGGAAGACTTGAATGAACAGCTTGTAGACAACAGGTAACAGGCAGATCGGGCGATAGTTGCCAAATGTCATGGATGTCTCCCTTCTTGTAAAGTAGTACAGTCCTGCTGATTTTCCAGTGGGATGGAACCTTGAATTCAGACAGGTAGCATGTGAAGAGCCGAGCCAGTGTATTGATGAGTACCGATGGCAGGTTCTTCAGGTGTTTGGGTCTGACCTTGTCTGGGACGGGTGCTGTTCGCTTCTTTACTGATGAAATGGCGTGTCAGATTTCGGAAGGGAGAATGCTAGGAACGACATATCCATCCTGCGGAATTTGGTATGTGGGCAGGTGGATGTGGCTTATCCAAGAGATTCGAGTAGAAGTCATAGATAATCTTCTCCAATGCCATTCTGGAAGATGTGACAGATACATCAGGACATCGGAGGGCAGTCATCTTGGTCTTATAGTTGGCAAAGGATAGGAAGGCATTGGAAATGCTTTCCCCAGCTTCTGCCGCAACTGCCAGCACTGCTACTCCTCTCTTGTTGAGGTCTTCCTTTATCGCTTCTCTGCACTGCTTTGCAAGCTCGAACGTTTGCTTGTGGTTGCCTGAGGCATGCGCCAAGCCACGTTGGTTAATGAGGTCGAGAGTTTTCGAAGACAGGAATCTTTTTGTGGCTATCTCTCTCTCGGTGTTCTTTGCACAATCATGGGGGTGCTGAACCAGTCAAATGTATTCCTCGTCAATGTTGTCAATGACGGCATCTTCCCATGTTGCCGCAATAGTGCCAAAGAGCTCCCAGTTGGTGGTCGTTCTGGGAATTCTCTTCTTAAACTTTGCAGCCCTTTCTCCCTGCTCTGTGAAGTAGAATTTTGCATGAAGGAGACGGTGGTCCGATCCCATTTGGAATGTTGGGACAACAGCGACATTGGTCAGGCAAGACCGTCAATTGAATATGACGTGGTCAATTTCATTGTGGAACCATCCACCGGGAGACTCCCATGTCCAACATTTAAATTCGGCCTTCTGGAATTGTGAGTTACCATGGATTGTCTTGGTTGACATGATGAACTCAGACAGTCTCTCACCTTGTTCATTCCATTCTAGACCATGGGTCCTGATGTGGAGTTCTGCTAATCTTCTCTGTCCTATCTTGGCATTAAAATCAACCTAAGGTCATTCATTTTTGCAGTTAAAATGTCTTTTGGGAGCCAGAATGATACCAAGCAGGTAGGGTGCTTGCTTTGCATGTGGCTGACCCAGTTTTGGTCTCTGGTATCCTGTAGGATCCCCTGAGCCCACCAGGAGTCATTCCTGATGTAGGGAAGAAGTAACCTCTGAGCATCACCCAGTGTACCCCCCCGAAAAAAAAAGTCTTTTCTTCAATCAAAAAATAGTTGAGTTTGGTTTGCTAGAGAATACATTCTTTACAGCGGAATTATAATCCCAAAAGAACAGGTGTTCATAGTATGCCTGCTGACATACTTAACAAGGTAAGCAAGAGTTATAGCACACTTAGGTACAACTAAACACACCAGCAGGCTGAAATGTGTTGTCTGGCTTCCTTCCCTAGAGTTAGCCTGCATTCATGATAGTTTTAAAAGGTTATTTATCATATAAACAAAATACCTCGACCTAGTATACTTTATTTTTATTTAATTCTAGGGAGATTTGCAGTGGCTTTCATTTGGAGTTGTTTAACACATGTTAGAGATTCACAGCTTGTTTCCCGCATTTACATGGCTGTCACCTCTCCCCATCACAGTCCTGAATTCATCAACCAGTTCTGGGGTTGCTTTCCATTTTCCTAAAGTATTGCTCAAGAAGCAACAAATGTGTATATGATGTGAACTGCAGAAATTAAAATTAGTTTTTAAATACTCTCTGCATAGATGTCAAAGGAGAATACATTATTTCACTAAGTTTCTTAATATCTGCACATCTCCAAGGTCATAAAAAATGTATAAGAATAGAGAGCACAGTCTCATAAAGCACATAAACATATCCTTTTTTGTCTTTAAACAACTGTGAAGATCATAAGGAGAAAACATATTCTAAAGGTAAAGTGGGATTTAAATTTCCAGTAGGAATGTGGGATTCCCTCCATTATTTTTGCTTTGTTCATAAAAAGTCTTTTATTTCACACAATTTTCTGAGTAGATGTGGGACATACTCACAAAGCTGACAAGTACAAGCCCTGAAAGTATAAACGATTGAATGAAATCAGAGGGGAGAAAACGGTGTGAGTGGGAGACTAACCCTGGGACACCGATCCTCCTTGGTCCACATTGAGAAGGAAAACAGAACCATGTTCTGTCTTTAGACTTCAAACTCCATGGGTAAAAGAGAAGGCCAACAATCCTTAATCATCCCCATGATTTTTCATCCTCTTCCCACATTTCCATAATACGTTTTGTTTCATTTATGGGCCACACCCGGTGGTTCTCAGAGCTTACTCCTGCCTCTGTGCTCAGGGGTCACTCCTGGAGGGGCTCAGGGGACCATATGGGATGCCAAGAATCAAACCCCGGTTGGTTACATGTTAAGACAAATTCCCTATCCACTGTACTATTTGGCCTACTCTAACAGTTTTGATGACAATTACGTATTATATGACAATCATAATAAAAATCACAACATAAATTGTAGAGTAATAATGGAAGGGTTGCTTCATTTTCATCTATCTTCCCCAGCTTCCATTGGAGTGCATTTATATTCTTAATTCCATCAGCTCTAAGGAGCTGAACACAGATAAAGATCCAGAAAGTCTTGTCCTAGTTCAAGTAATGGTGACAAGTAGACTCTGTCTATGGCGAAATGAAAACCAACATGTACTTCTCCAAGATGTATCACAAGAAGGAAAGAGCAGAAAGCAATACGAGACAATAAACTTTCAGTATCTACATCATGGAGTAATGATCCACAGTCAGGAAGACCTTAGTTTACAAAGTATACAGACTTACAAATCATGGAAAACTGCTATAGTAGAATCATATTATGGCATGCTCAGTTTATTTTTTAAAATTAGATATGTCTAAACAGTCTACTGTTATGACAACATACATTATGACCATGAATATTGTCAGAAGAGATTTTTGCTTAGATGAGGCATTTGCTAGAAAAGAGCTGAAAGTCTTTTATAATGCAAAGTGCCCCTTCGAACAAGGCTTCGTCAACATGATTATACATGTGAATTAGCTGAATCTGATTAAAAGTCAGATTCTGATTTAGCAGGCCTGGTGAAGGGAGGATACAAGTGTCTGCATTTCAGTGAATTTCCCTGCTTTCAATGCCCCTGGATCAAGGAACACACTTGGGGGATCAGGTCCTACCTATTTCTGAATTAGGAGGTACTCTATCCCTGCTGGTGGTTCCCCCCTAGGACTCCCAGAGGGACATCATCTGACAGGTATCCTGTGAGGTCAATGATGATGGTGTCTGCTGGGACAGAAATCAACATCCACTCCTTAAATGGCACTGATCTTGGGAGACCCAGGTCAAGGCAAAATTGTTCATAGACTTGGTGTGAACCAACAAAACCAAGCAAAGTATGCCTCCCAAGCAAGTTTGACCCTAACAATCATGACTACCCAGGTTAAAAATGCATGAACATGGCTAGTTGGAACTTCAACTCATTGCCTTCCAACAACAGCAGAGAGTCGTTGGTCTGGAACCAGATTTATGGTCTGGAACCAGAAGGCTCCCTTTTTTGGGTAGGAGCTCCAAGTACCATACAGGACATAGCTGGATGTTCATCTTTGGCCTTGGCTTTGGTTTTTAGCAGAGTAGAATTTAGAAGAACTTAGCAGAGCAAGGTTTTGCAAGCTCAGCTACAGTATTCTCTCCAAAAGAATTTATTGGGCAAGTACTGTATCTAAGAACTAGTCTAAATTCCCTGTGAACACGAAGTGGTTACCTGAGCTCAGTTTTCAAGGAACACATAGAAAATCTGATGTCAGGAAACTATTATGTATAAAATAATTTGAAAACCATTGAGAATAAACTAGCTGGAACATAGCCATCACCACCTTACTAGTGAAACATTACACATCTTGTTCAAACCACTTCTTCCGTGAACTCCTTTAAAATGACTTCATCTCACATGTAGCAATAGTGTCTCTTCCCTCTGTTCTCCACACCAGTGGTCAGCAAACTCCAGCCTCGAGGCTTGGCGCACCTCCTAGTTTTGTAAATAAAATTCTGTTGGAATATAGCCATGGCCATTCATTCAAGTATGGTCTATGGCCGCTTTTGTGCAATAATGACAGGCAGAGTTGAGTGGTGTGACGGAGACCATATGGCCTGCAAAGTCTAAAACATTTACTATCTGGATCTTCGCACAAACAGTTTTCCAACCCCTGTTCCAGAGTCATAAGTGCCTCCCTGCATGGTTTCCTTCGACTCTTGTCATAGAGTCAACTCAGGAGAGGGAAGAGAGGTTGCCAGTGCTAATTGCCGGTGTTGGTAGTCACTGGATTCTAACTGATCTTGTGTCCTCAGTCTCTTAGAGCTGAGTAAATCATGAACCATGAACAGCACCATGATTTGCCCAACTTGGAACTCATGGCATTAAGTGGGATAAAACAGAATTCTGGTTTTTATCTGGGGCACAACTGAAGCCGTGATATTTAGAACAGTGAAATTACCAAGAGCAATGAGTAAACATCTGATTACACCTGTAACTAAATTAACAGAAACCAAATGTTCCTTTTGGCAGCCAATAGAAAATGGCTCTTACAGCCATTTTGTTTGACAGTATTTTTTACAAGAGGCTCCAGAATGAATTGCAGCATAAAATATTTGATATTAGCACAATGGATCCTGAGTGCATCTTTACTTCCACACCTTAGCCGAGACAAAGAGCACAGGCCCTACCCTATCCAGTGCAAACAACCCAGAAGCAAGGCCACTGGCATGCTACTTTATAGGCTGCGTATTTGCCCTTGGGCTGGAGCGATTGCACAGCGGGTAGGGAGTTTACCTTGATGCATACCCAGCTGACCCGAGATTGATTTCTCTGCCCCTCTCGGAGAGCATGGCAAAGCCTGGCAAGCTACCCATGACTTATTCGATATGCCAAACACAGTAACAACAAGTATCACAATGGAGACATTACTGGGCCTCCTAGAGCAAATCAATGAACAACGGTAGGACAGTGCTACAGTACTAAACTGGCCATATATTGAAATGCTACTTGGGTTATATTGAGTTAAAAAACATCCACCGTTAAATGTCGCCATTCTTATAAAATGTGACAAAAATTAAAATAATGTGTGTGGTTAACATTATCACGTGATTGCTTTCTGTGACACCAAGACCTTTGGAACAGGTTAGGGCTTCTCTCAGATATTTCTTGATACCCTCTCATGCTTTTTGTTAATTTGCCCAAGGGACTTAGCTATCTATTTTGGTCTCTGTTAGCTGCTTGAAACAGGGAAATTTGTGTTTTGTTTATTTTTAATTTATTCAGGATTAATCTCAAGTTGATACATAACTGGAAGTCACATACATTTCACTGTATCACTGTATCACTGTCATCCTGTTGTTCATCAATTTCCTTGAGCAGGCACCAGTAACATCTTCTTCGTCCCAGCCCTGAGATTTTAGAAAGTGCCACATTCGAGGCTCTTTCAGGGTCATGAGAATGAGACCCATCATTGTTAACATAACAATGATGGGTCACATACATTTACTGAAGGAATACAAGAATTGCATTAAGAACCAGGAGACAGGGGCTAGGCAGAAATCTTGGGATTTGGGGAAACATGTCTTTCATGCACAGTGCCACTGAGTTCAATCCTTGGCAAAGCATGGTCCCCAAAGCACTGCTGGGTAGATACTGATGGCATTCTGGTGACCCCCAGCACACAGTGCCACACCCTAAGGTCTGAGCTTTGAACTGTCCTTCAAAGTTGACTGAGTATTGTGAGCAGACCCTCTAAGCATAGCTTGGGCATCCATCACTCATTCCCCCAAAGAAAGAAATACTACTGAGTGGGTCCCCTGTAGCTGCAGAGACAAAAATCAATGTTATGATGATATCAAGAGTCCAGCAACTATTTTGAACTATTTTGAACCCTGTTCTGAATGTCCTCTCCCCCCAAAGAATCAGGAGACAAGCATTGACCATGCCCTGGACATAGTCAGTGTGGAATTAACTACGTTGTCTCTGTTTACCTTCGCCAACGTCCCATTGATTGCAAACACCTACCATGGGCGATTAAACCAAATCTTTAACCTTTTTCATTACACCCGAAGACCAGCACTTGTCCTGCGCACGGTTCCACAGATCAGTACTTATAATTAAGGCAGCAGCTCAGTGGTGCTAAACCTGTCTACACCCGTGCACCAGGAATGATCCATGGATTGGCGAATGAATGTCAATGGCTTCAGTGGACCTCCCCTTAGTCAGATGGTCAGCTCCTTTCAAGGGAAAACAAGTCTATAAGACTCATTAAATGCTATTACCTTAAAAATCAACCAGTTGAACAAACATGAAACTAAAACACTTGCTCACAAGTTTGAGAGGGTGGTCCTCATGTGGAAGAATTAGTTGAATTCTTCTTAAAAGAAGTACAAAAATGGGACCTCTTTTCAGTTGGGGGTAGGAAGCTAAGGGCAGGGGCAGGGATTAGGACAAAAGCATGGGAAAAGCAGAATCACTGATGATGGTGAGTCCCCTGAATCCTTCACACTCCGGAAGCTTTTTAAGAAAACAGTGTCCAAGTCCAAGTCTGGCTGTTTCCTGAGACACACCCCTAACTCCTGTAGACAGTAAGGAACATGCCAGAACTGTCCCAAAGTTATTAAGTATTATTCCCAAAGACAACCAGCTCCATCTGCACGAGTAGAGAGAAACGTTAAAGGGCCAGAGTACAGGTTGTGTACGCAAGAGGCCCAGGTTCAGTCCCCAGTATCACAGAAAACATTACACCTGCAGACCGGTACTTGTCCTGCACACGGTTCCACAGATCAGTACTTATAATTAAGGCAGCAGCTTAGGTTTCCTAAGCACGGCAGGGAGCAACTCAGGAGCACTGTCTGGTATAATGTCAAACCCCTCTTCCCCCACAAAAGAGCTGCAATAGTGTCCTAATAATGTGAAATCCCTGGTTTAGTGAACGTTTTCTCATCAAAAACATAATCCTAATTTATATCCACAACATGCATGTGCACACATGACCAACTGTTAAGTTTATTTAATGAAAACATCCACATCCACAGAGTTTGTTCTTTAGAAAACTGAACTGGAAGCCCAGCCATCCAATTCATCATCATTCCCAGACTCCCCGTCCCGGTATGCCCACCATGGTGATGAATGTTTCCCATGTGGACTGCTGAAGTCATTATGATCATCCTCTTTATTCCCAGGAAGGATGCCAGCCATCAATCATGACAGACAAAATGACTTGACACAGGGCAATCTCATCTTAGGGGAAAGGAGTCACTGAATGTAGCTTTGTCTAGAGTTGAGGTGAATGAGTTTAAAGGGAAGAGGCACGGCATACCAAAAACATAATGAACTTCTGAGGCTGCAAATCCCATAATTACTAGTTATACTCCATGTGTACTGCTCCCCGTGAAAGCCAATACTTTCCGACCAAAACGTCTCTGGAGAGAGAGGCATCAAAATTACAAAGGATTATTGGAAATTTTACTTTACCCTTTTCAATTCTTTTTTTTTTTTTTGTTAAAGTAGCTGACCTCAAGCTTCTGTCCTGGAGGAGTTCTCTGATCACCCCTGGAGAATTCGATATCCTAACTCTTAAAGGTTCTTGTTGTGTTTTTCTTCTTTTCCTCCCTGCTTGCCTTCCTCTGAGTCTGGGATTTTGGCCATGTGTCCTTGAAATCAGTCTCGGTTTATATAATTGTTCTAATTTTTTTTCGCACAATTATTTTTCTTTTTCCTTTTTTTTTTTTTTAAAAAAAAACTCTTACCCCTCAGCCCATTTCTTTTTCATCTCTTGCCCTAGGAAATTTCTCTTTCTGGCAGGCTGTGCTTGTTCTCTTTGGCAGTATTTCACAAGGCACAAATAGTCATAATGATCAAAACGTGTGCTTGCAGAGGGGGCCTCACCCAAGGAGATAAAGCCCTTCTCAGACATTATCTCATCAATCTCCCCTGCCCTCTGCAAGGAGGGCCCCATCTCCCTGGAGAGACAGCAGACTACAAAGAGAACAGCCTATAAGCCTTAAAGGACCCAACAAGGGACTGACTCTGATTTACATCTCAATAGGTCCTGACTCCTAGATTTTCTTCTGCTCTTTCTTCTAACAAGCCTCATCCTGAAATTTGAGCCAATGTACAAACTGGGTGGTTTAT
This sequence comes from Sorex fumeus, assembly GCF_029834395.1. Taxonomy (NCBI): domain Eukaryota; kingdom Metazoa; phylum Chordata; class Mammalia; order Eulipotyphla; family Soricidae; genus Sorex; species Sorex fumeus. The sequence goes on from NW_026606143.1 coordinate 39,791,117, forward strand.
CTCTTGAGAAGACTTTCTTCTTAGACATAGAGAAGCCCCTTTTCCAAGTTCTGAGACCTGCAGTGAATGAATGAGACCCATACTACTTTTGTATTTCTGGCTCACATTCAACTCACTCAGGCTCGCTCTGGTTCTGTGCTCAGGGACCACTCCCGCCTGGGCTCAGGGAACATATATGTGATACTGGGGATTGAACTGGGCCAGACAAGACTAAGGAAATTGCCTTAACCCCTGTAATATCTCTTCAGCCTTATATTTCCCCGTGCATTAATGCCAATGACCAAGTACTGTTTATAAATTAGGCAGAGTAAGAGATAAATAGTCATTACCAATAGGACAACTAGTAGGAAATGCTCCAAGGGATGACCATGCATAGCATCTTGTTCTAAACTTGAAATACATGTTTTCAAGGGGCATGAAGACTTGGCCAGCACACTTTCTCAGGGCTGTTAGCAAGGGCATGGAGAAGCCAGAAACCCAGGGACACTTCTGTTTTTGTTTTGTGCCACACGTGGTGGTGCTCCTGGCTCTACACTCAGGGGGTCAATCCTGAAGGTGCTCATGGGACACTACAGGGTCTAGGGGATCGAACTCTGGTCAGTCGTGTACAAGGGAAGCACATTTCCAGCTGCACTATTGCCCCACCCCCCCAGGGACATTCTGGACCACCTATTCCCCACCCCACGCTATAGGTTGTTTGGTACCCCATCTTTTAGGGGATTGCCTAGGGCAGGGAATCTGAAACTCTTTTCACATTCTATGGGGAAGTTTTTACATTTATGATGAGAAATAGGAGAAACAAAACCAAAGCAGACTCGATAATCCTAAAACTCAAGACTTTTAGTGGCCATTTTAATGTATAATGAACATTTGCTCCATTACACACATCATAGTTCATATGAAGATTATACACTGTGCTGCTATAAATAAGAGAGGGACAATAATTATTACAATGCAGAAACAGGGAAAAGTATGTAAATATTGGAGGTTTTCATGCGGTTCTTAAGAGAGAATAAGAAAGAAGAAAGCTGGCTTCCCTACCGATCTAATTATCTCATCATCCACCACCCCTCCTGGAATTATTAGCAAGGGCAGTATTCTCTGAAAGATGCAAGAGCTCAATAATTAAATATGGGCAGGTTATCTGGAAGAAGGACTGCATGAAACTGTCCCTTTAAAGACATCCTCTGCCAGCAATCTGTATTTATGACCTTGCCAAAGGGAGCCAAAGCACAAACCTGGATAAGCATTGAGGATGAACTGAACCCTTACACAGAAGTTTGCAAACAGGTGCTCAGAGAAATGGCCTAATGTTGACCAAACCCCCAAATATGTCATATTTCTGAGGTCTCTGTTCTGAAGCAACATATCCATCATTTTCTAATTACCCCTTGCTCATATGTGAAAGCTCATTTAAATGACACATTTAATGAGTGTTTTTCATTGAAAAAATTTGCATTCGCTTTTAACAGCTTATAAATTTAATGGTCCAAGCCACATCTTATACTTATTACAAGGGTTGAAATGCAAGACTATTCTGGTGACCAGGAGAGCCATGCCAGACTCATCAATTTTATACCACTTTTGTCAACATATGTGGAAAATTCTGTGTAGCAGAAGTTGGAGTGATTAAACTGGTTAGACAGCTCCTGTCCTGATTATTCTGTTTCAAACATAATACTTGTTAGAAATTGTCTTCTTTACTACCACAAAGGCAGTATCGAAAACTTCTGTGGCTAACTCACTAAATAATTATGATGTCAAATAGGTATATATACCCATTATAATATTATACTTGTGTGTAACAAGCACTGAAAAACTATTTGTCAACAAACGATGGCAATACCAACTCATTCATCTCTAATTATGAGTTATGATTCTTGATAACCCCTCTGTGTCTAACACATGGTACCTAATCTCAAGGAGATTTCAATATTCATAATTTGCTTTTGTATACAATGAGGCAGCTGGAAATAATCCAGTTGAAAAGACTGAAGCTTGCCCAGCAGTTCTTCACACTCCCAGCATGAGGAAACTTTCAAATAATTTCTGGCTAAAGCTGTGACTTCTTAAATTCCATAAAGAAAGTCCCCAGGACAAGCCTGGCAATGACTTTGCTCTAATTCTAGAATTCTAGGACTCTAAGTTGACCTCACAACAGATGCATATTTGAACTGCAATGAGTCTTTTGAGAGCATTTAAAACACACTTTTTAAAAGTGAATGTAAACAAACTTGACTTATCACAAACATGGCTTATCGCCATGAGTAAGGGCAAATTAATCTAACCAGACATCAATGATTAACAGGAACCATCCTGAGGAACACAGTACTTGCAGACAACTTGTCTTGGCAAATTATCAATGGCCAATGGCAAATAGTTTTTTAATACTAAAAGAATTCAGTATTGGGCTAAAGGGAAAGGGAATTTGTGCCTTAGTTTCTGCGACAGATTATGTTAATATTTCCAAGTTTGAACCCTCCTTTCTATCAGGGACTCAATGGAGAGAGTGAACTTCTGACTCCTTCAGTAGCAGTAGTTCTTTTGTGTTAATCTTTTCTATTTTGGGGGCCCATACACAACAGTTCTGAGTGGCTTCTCCTGCTTCTGAGTTGCTCCTGGAGGTGCTTGGGGGACCTTGGGATGGTAGGGGATGTTGCACACTAGGGTTTCTGCATGCAATGTATGATGCATCAGGCTATCTCTTGACCTCCACTGGCAGTAATTCTTTACTAGGATGGTTTTGTTTGACCTCCCTCCACCTCCATCCCTGAGAGATATGACAGTTCCTATAGAACAGTTCCTTTTTGTGACTGGCACAAATATGGGAAGAGGCCGCTATTGGTATGTATGTATTAGGCAAAGCCAGAGATGATAATATTCTACAATGCACAGGAATATTACCCACACAAAGGATGATCCAAGATCCAGTCCCAAATCTCAAAACTACCAAGATCAAGAATCCCTGCTCTATGGAGAAGGCATGAAGAAGTATATAGAGGGGAGTTGGGAGTCAGGAAAACCTGAGGATGCATCTTGACTCTCCCTTTTGTATGGAATTAAGCTTCATATTAGTGTTGCAAAACAAAAACTTTCCTTCTCTTTTGGTTATAGGTGAATCATTGAAAAATGAATGCTTATAAGTGAATTATTGAAAGAATTAATGCTAAGTACAAGATCACTGTGTTCTCCTCTGCAGTGTAGACCATCTTGACAGTGAGTTAAATCACGGTGTCAATTACTCTACCATGTTCATTGCCATCTCAAACCCCCAAACGTTCTGAGAAATAAAGGTCGAGGCTGCGCTCTTCAATGAGCATACAACAAGACTACAAACTCACACCCTCAAGTTAGCTTGTGCCCTGGCTGAAATACTAACCAAACAAATCTGCTTCTTGTTTCTGATGTAATTTTGGTTCTCATGTGCGTGAGGGATGGACAGACCTTATCTACTCTTCCCCTTACCACTTGGAACTTTGCTGCCCTCACCTCTTATCTTCTAGGTCTTGCCTGAGTATCTCCTGACATTCAATCACCTAACTCAATGATAGAACCCCCTGGGTGCCATATTAAAGTCATTTTCAACCATATGTTCCACTTCCTATGTCTTCTGTGATTATATTTTAAGTGTTTGTTGTTGTACTTATCTTTGTTCCATTAGTTATAAACAAATTAAAAGCAGGTTTTCTATTTCTTCATTGGTGAGGGCAGAGAGAAGTTTGGTAGAGAGTGGCCCAACCCAAACATTGACAAGGCTCTTTCAGCTAAATGCCTCTCCTCAGAGGTACAAAGGTTAGACTCATGTGGGTTCTGAAATAACTTGGTCCCCACATAAAATAAGGAAAGGTAAGTTGAGGAGAAAGGGAAGGTCCATGTGTTGACCTGAGTGTATACATGAGCAGATGCTCACTCCCTTAACAGGAAGGTGAAAAAAATGAATATATGATCAAAAGAATAAGGTCATGAACAAGTGTGTCTTCGAAAGTACCTAGCAGAAGACATTAGATGTTCACTAAACAGTTGTTGCTTTAATAGATGGATGGATGGATGAATGGATGGATGGATGGACAGACGGATGGATGGATAAACATGTTGTCAGGAAAATAAAGAAGGATTTAGAAGCTTAAAATTAGGTTTCTTGTCGGACGGGCACTGGTGGAGGGATGGGCACTTGATCATTGTATAACTGAAACCCAAGCACAAAATTTGTAAGCCTATAACTGTACCTCATGGTTTTTCACTAATAAAAAAAAGAAAAAAAAACAAATGTTGAAGAATGTACTGATAATCATCAAGGTGCGAACTTGACTGGCAATTAGTCGGCAATTTCTGTTCCTTTCCCCATTTCTCTTTAAAGTAATGCCTGGCAAATTGTGGGCAGTTGCAAATATTTAATAAATGAATACTTGAATGAAAAAAAATTAGGTTTATTGATATATATTCAATAGTAAGAGGGGGAAGGACTAGAAGATTTTTTTATGAGAATGAACAATAGAATGTGGTAGATGTCAAAGATACATTTAATAGCTTTGGAGAGAAACAACTGTGAGGGGGAGTAGCTTTATCATCTTACTGGATCTTGGGAAAATATAATTCTACTTCCCCAAAGGCAAATAGAAGATAATTTCCAATCACATTGTTTTTAATTGTATTTAAAATTAACATACACAGTTATAACAATACCATAATTAAAATAAAGCATGTTTCTGTTCACTCACAAATATAATTATGCTTAGTATGTGTGTACTTAGAATACAAAGACTTCAGGCTATTTCACTCATTTTTTTTCAGGGAAAAAATCATAGTGCAGCCAATCAATAATGTTAATGAATAATTCCCCTTTTCTTATGCAAGTGTAATTTAATGGATGGAAAATTAAAAGAGTTTATATACCCCTGATTTTGAGCCCTTCAATGGCTTTAACTTGGTTTATTACATATGCAAAATGGCATTTTGATCAGGAGTTAGACGTTTATTGCCTGATGGGAAAACAAATCAAGAAATATACATTATCATATATATTTTCATTTGTACTTAATAGGAAAATGGGGGCTTGGGGCTAGCTCAGTAGCACAGGACTTGGCTTGCAGGTGCAACATGAAGTGTTTAAGTCAATCCCTGCACCACCCCACATGACAAGTGGCAATATCCTGGTGGCAATACCCTTTGGGATCCTTGAGGCCATAACAAAGTGGTCGATCTCCACCACATCACAATTAAGTGTGTGTGAGAACTGGAATGAAGTGTGTTACCTCTAGAGACTTCTGCAACCAAAGTGTTAGTAAGCTCCACAAGTGAAGTTTGGGAGTAACACAACCAACTGCATGCGAGTCCTAGGCACTGCAGCAACGAGAAGAGACACTTTCTTTAACTGTGTCACCAATGGATTGACTTACTGGACTTGATATCTTTGCATATAGTATAGGCTTAGTATTGCTATCTTAGTAGGCCTTCTTTTGGGGGGTTGTCTAGTGATGTTTGGGCTCTGTCCTCAGGAGCATTTCCCACTGGATCTCAGGGCTCACACCGTCCTGCTCACAAAGCTTTGCACTGAGTCCCATGAGCTATCTTTCCTGATAAAACTGCTATCTGGGATTGTAGTAATACTTTGAAAAAGTGGTTCAGGATCAGGGATATGGTTCAAAGAGCTCATGCCTGGCATGAGTGTGGCACTGAGCTCGACTACTGGCACTGCACAGTGCTCAAGTACTACCATGTGTAGCCAGGATGACTCCTGAACATTGCCAGACACAAGCACAGTTCCACAAGCAGTCCAGAGCCAGGAAAGGCCTAAACACCTGAGTACCTGGCGCTCCTGTTTTAAAGAAAAGAATCTCATCGTTCTGATTTCATCCAATGCTAGCCATCAAAGGAAGAGTGCAAATTAGCGGTTCCATTTCAGAGATAATGAACACTTTTCAGGTTAAATGGCTACCAGTTTTCATCTTCAAGTGTACCATGATTCACATTGTTCTACATAAATTATCTAAGAGAACAGATTCCCAGTAACACAGCAATATTTTTGGATATTTTTACCTCATAATGGCTTCTTATTTCTCTACACGGAGTATGCAATTACAAATCAGCTGTGGGTAATTTATTTGAAATAACTTCAAAGATCTTCTTTTTCTCTTCATTAGCTTTGTTTTAAGGTTGCCTTTGAAATACTCATCATGAGCATTTGGCAGTGCTTAGTTACAAGAAGGGAATTAGAAGAGTTAGTCTATCTCGATGGGAAAAATCATGACCTCTGGGAATAAGACTCTTTTCCTGAAGAGACATACTTTACCAAGAATTTGTTTTTAATAGAAGAAAACATTGAGAGCAAGAAGGGGGTAAAACCTTATGCTAATTTCAAATATCCAAAAATATAGTTCTCTAGTCTAATTTCTAAGTGATACCACACTGTGATCTGAAACTCTGTGCCCCAGTGTCCAAGTCTTTCTAAATGAATGATGTGACTCATTCTAACTTTTAAGAGAAAAGATGCTTTCAAAAGTTAATTTTCAAGATTGCCGATTTTTAAGGAACCTAGGTGCTCCTCTTTCCCCAGTGCTATTTCCAGGTTTTCATCTGGAAGTTTCAATTACTAAATGATTTAGATTTGATTGTACTTGAGTTCAATGTGCCCCACATAAATGACATAAACACAAAAGAGTGAACATCTAGAATGTGCTTCTTTCTCTGTGAGATCAATGAGTAGTTCAGGGCATCTTATTCTCATAAACCTCCCAGATTCTCTATACATTTCTCCCAAAATTTATATAGCTGACAGGGGAATCAGAGTAGATACCTGCCCTATCCAAGGCACTGAGGTGATTCATGCTTCGGATCCTTAGGAAGAGGTTAATGATGTGGCTAGAAAATTCACTTAGTAATCATTCTGGACACATTCGTCACTTGTAAACCTCAAGTCATACATGCACACAGCAGGCAAAGTGCTGCTAGAAAGCAAACTACCCAAAAGAAGAGTTTTCTTCCTGCAGGATCTCCCTCTTAGGTCCTGAATGAGCTTTGAACATCAGTACGCCTTCGGTCAGTCATAATGATAGGAATGTCTACTTAGGGTATGACACCTTCCCGCATGTTCCTTTGTAAATTTCAATTCTATGCTTGCGTGGCTATTATTATTATATCCCTGCTGAACTACATCCCTGGCCCCCAAATACTTCTTTCTTTCAAATCCTTTCGTGTTCTAGTGCTTTGATGCCGTCTCAAATAGATACAACTGGATCTAAGTCAGTTCCTTATTTCTGACACAAACTTGACATACGGTTACAGAAAATGAGGCTAGGTCAATCCTGTTCACCCAACACACTGAGATGAAATTCATACACCTGCACGGAAGTAGATATGAGGGATGGAGTAGGTAACTCTAGTAAAAGACATTCTAACTAATTCACAAAAATCCACTTTTTCAAATTTACTGATTAATATTTTTACTCATTCTATTGTGCCCATTCCATTTTCAGATTTCATTATTATTTGTGACTCTTTGCGCTGTACAAAGTGAACCTTTTTCATGAGGAAATGAGAAGAGCACATTGGTACTATTTAGTCCATTAGTGTAAAAGTAAATTAGAAATCTGTGTTCTGTGGCTGTGATGAAAATAAGAGCTAATCTGTCTACTTTGATCTCCATTTTTGGAGGGGAAGCTCTAATTTAATGTAAACCTAAATCCTTGACTCACTGTGAAATCAAATTCGTTCAGACGACAAAGCCCACAGAAAGGATCTTACGTAGAAGAGCATGCTTTTTTCCGACCCCCCCTTGTTTGCATTAAATTGAAACAGATTAACTAAATGTTGCATGAAAATAAATGAAATGTCATCTTAATTAAATACAGTTATAGAGCATCTTTTGGCTGAACCCCAACAAGCACTTTATATTTCTTAAAAGTAAAACAGATAATTTTTCCCTGATGGTTCATAAATTAGAATTTCATCTTAATCTATTTTGATATGTCTGACCGGGCCCATTTGTGCTGTGGACCAGCTACTTATCATGCTGAGAATGAAGCCATAACATTTTGACAATTTCTCAGCACTGAGGCTTGTCCAACAGGCTAGGTAGTTAAAATGTCAGTGTGAACTTCTGTTACTAAAATGTGAAGGAACAATTGCCAGAAAATGAACACCTTTTATTTTTTTTTTTAAAAGTAGACACCACACAATGCTGTACTTTATCAAAGGGCTGTGAGTTCCATTCTCTGAGCCTTTGAGCCTGAGCTGAAATGCAGGCTGTAGCTGTAAAGGGAAACCATGTTGGAAATCTGATGAATAAGTTAGATTGCGCAACGTAAATTGGCTTGGTACAATGAAGCATGTGTTGGAGTTAGCACTCTCTTGTAGCTACTGGAACTGGCTAAGGCTCTGTGCCTTGTAAATTGTCTTTCTTTTTCTTTTCTTATAGAACATACTGATGGTAAGACTTAGCGTCTGAACACTGGTATTCTCAGTAACTGCCTTAGGGCTGCATAATTAGTATTTCTGACCAAGCAAGCTCACATGCACCATGAACAGTCACACAGTGAAATTTCTATTAAAACACAGACATATAAGCACATGCCTGATTATTCCATTTTAAAAATAAAATGTCAATGCAGGAGCAGGGAGTAGTTACAGCTAACTCAGAACTCTGTGAAGAGTTGGTTCAAATACATCAATATTTATAAACAACAACTCAGTGTTCCTTAAATGGAGTCTACCTTCTTCAATATGCCGAGTTAATCCTTGCTCAACTCTATGGCTACTTGTGTGAATTCCTTCTTAATTTTAGGAATGAATTTTGGGTTCAATTTTCAAATTGACAAGGTACTCATTGTATTGGCCTCCAGGAAATCATAAAAGGCTTTTTTCCCCTTGAGTCCTTACTAAAAGATGTTCTTACTCATTTTATTTCCTGCTGTAGGAATTCAAAAATATAAATTCTTTCGACTGTAGTTCTAAAGAAAGCAGTGTTTTTCATAGATCACAGAAGAGAGGAGGAAGAATAGATCTTATGGGGAAACTTTTGGGAAAGATGTATATCAGAAAGAAATATACAAAAATTTCAGGCATATTGAATGAAGAATGTGGATGCATTTAGGAATGCAAAAGATTCTCTTAATAACATGGTGTAAAAGTTATGATTCTTCTCATTTTTTTTCATCGTGGGCTCTTTTAAGGGGGACAAAAACAACACTGGAAAATATATTAGCTCTGATTTTTTCCTGGCATCACATTTTGTTTGCCTGTTTAGTCTCATAGGTATTTATGAAAACACAAATCATAAAGGCTTAATCTCAGAAATAAAGGTTATATACCCACTTCTAATGTTCCATTTGTATTAATGAAATTTATATTGATAAATGAAAAAAATCAGACTGGAAATAAACATTCAACAATTCTTACTTCCCTCTCTTCCCACCTCATCCAACTGCTAGTAAGTAAGTAAGTAAAGGCCCTCCCGTTGATCATCGATTTGCTCGAGCGGGCCCAGTAACGTCTCTATTGGAGACTTTGTTGTTACTGTATCTGGCATATCGAATACTCTCGGTAGCTTGCCGGGCTCTCTGAGAGGGGCGGAGGAATCGAACTCACTTCTCTATGAAAAGTTTCATATCTTATCTAATATATGTGTTTTAAAGAGATACCTAAAATCTTTTGGGAAGAAATAATTTTTCTCCAGACAAATAATGAGGGCCTGTGGTAGTTCAGTCAAGGACTCAATGCAAGTTCTGGAATCCAGAATTCCTGTCTAATAGCAAGATAACCACAATCTCTGTATTGTACTTGCAAATAAATATAGCAAGAATAAATTTGTTGTCAGACGTTATTCTTACACATATATGATTTATTTTTGTTGTTATCAATAATGATGATAACCCCCCAAATTTATACATTCTGGGCAGCATATTTATTGCCCAATCTATGCCTTATTTTATCTTAAGACTCATACAACACTCCCAAGCTAGGGCTTCAAATATCAAAAATACACCATCAAAGGTGAGACAACAGAACTGATATAGCCTAAACAAAAGTGCAAGAATGCATTCATTTTGAGGCATAGATTCATAAGGAACAATAACGCCCCCTTCCATGGCCCCTGAATAACTAAAGCAGTCCTTGTGAAAAAGAAAATGGGAGACATCAATTTTCCCCAGCATCAAACTGTACTATGAAGGGGTCACTATCACTGTCACTGTCCTCCCGTTCATCGATTTGCTTGAGCAGGCCCAGTAACGTCTCTATTGTGACACTTGTTACTGTGTTTGGCATATAGATTACATCACGGGTAGCTTGCCAGGTTTTGCCGTGCGGGTGAGATACTCTCGGTAGCTTTCCAGGCTCTCCAAGAGGGGCGGATGAATTGAACCTGGGTCAGCCAGGTCAGCCACATGCAAGGCAAACACCCTACCTGCTGTGTTATCGCTCCAACCCACTATGAAGTGGTAGTAATTAAAATAACATGGTATTGGAATAATGACACACCACCAGATCAATGGAATAGAGCTGAATATCCTGAAACAGACGCTCAGGAATATGGGTCAATTAATCTTCAATAAATGAGCAAAAAGTATGAAGTGGAGCAAGGAAGCCTCTTCAACAAGTGGTGCAGGGAAAACTGGTCAGCTGAGTGCAAAAAAATAACCAAACTCAGATCTCTTTCTAATGCCATACACAAAAGTCAAATCAAAATGCAGTAAGGACTTCAATATCATATCTGAATCCATAAGGCACATAGAGGAAAATGTAGGCAGAAACTTCCATGGCATTGAAGCTAAAGACATCTTCAAGGATGATCACCACTGACCAAGCAAGTGGAAGCAAAGATCAAAAAATGGAACTACAGTAAAATAAGAAGCATCTGCACCTCAAAGGAAATGATGATCAGGATACAAGGACAGCCCAGAGTATGGGAAACATTATTTACCCAACATCCATTTGATAAAGGATTAATATCAAAGATATAAAAGGCACTGATAGAATCCAAGTGCCCAAGAACAGATGACCAAATAAAAAAACTATAGTCTATCTATACAATGAAATACTATGCAGATGTTAGGAAACAATGAATGAAATTTGCTTATACATGAATGTATATGGAAAGTATAATGCTGAGTGAAATGAATCAGAGGAAGGGGACAGACATAGAATAATTACACTCATTAGTGGAATATATAAAAAATTCCACAATATGACTATACTATCCAAAGACAGTAGAAATGAGGGCCAGAAAGACCGATCCATGGTAGGAAGCCAGCTGCAAATTGTGGGGGAATACATTTAGGACACAGAAGGGACCGCTAGAGTGATGATAATTGGAAATGATCACTCTGGACAAGAACTGAGTGCTGAAAGGAGGTGAAGTGATATACACAAGATAACCTTTCAGTAACAGTCTTTCAAATCACAATGCCTAAAAGGAGAAAGAAAGAGAGAAAGAGAAAGCGTGTCTGTGTGTGTGACTGAGAGCGAGAGCAAGAGCGTGAGAGAGCAAGAGAGTGTGTCTGCCATAGAGGCAGGATGGATGGGTGGGAGGGTTTGCAGGAGAATAACTGGGGACATTGGTGGTGGGAAATGTGCACTGGTGAAGGGATAGGTGTTGGAATGTTGTATGACTGAAACCCAAACATGAACAACTTTGCAACTGTGTACCTCACAGCAATTTAGTGAAAGGAAACCAGACCCACCCCACACACAAATAAGTGGCTAGTAACCACCATGGCCGATGTGATGAACACATCATTGATTCTAAGCTACCAAATAGGGAAATTTAAATGGGGGAGTGCATTTTCTGATTTTATCTTCTCATTCTATTTTGGCTTCATTGCTTTGCCTATTCAATATCACCTCTATTCTTAGGCTAGGGTAGCATTATATTCCATGCCTATCTGTCATTCTTAAATATGTAATCCAATCTCATAGGCTCTCAAAATTAGATTATGGAAATTGCTACTGTCTGTGGCAAAATTGCTAATAAATTCCATCTAAAGCAATAGAAATTTGGAATTGTTCTAGACTTTCAGCTCTTCAGGGGTCACGCAGGATGGCCAGTGCACATATTTCTTAGAAAATATAAAGTTGGGCTGGGGACTCTGTCAAATCTGTTCCTTAGTCTGTGACTATGAATAGAAGTTCCTTTTGGTCAAATGTTTTTCAGGTTTATTTGCAAAAATAATTTCAAAGAAAAACTTGTGGGGCACCCTGCTGCCCCAGTCCCCACCCCATTCCCTGCCCTCATGCCATGCTAACTTTCAAAACTTAGATTTCTGGTGGGCTGAAGTGATAGCACAGCGGGTAGGGCGTTTGCCTTGCAAGCAGCCAACATGGCTGACCCGAGTTCAATTCCTCCGTCCCTCTGGGAGAGCCCGGCAAGCTACTCAGAGTATCTCGCCCTCACGGCAAAGCCTGGCAAGCTACCCATGACGTATTTGATATGCCAAACACAGTAACAATTGTTACAATGGAGACGTTACTGGGCCCATTCGAGCAAATCGATGAACAATGGGAGGACAGTGACAGATTTCTGGTAAATACAGAGCTTGATAGATAACGTCCAAGGGATAACAGCAATTTTCCTTGTTGAACAAAGAAAGAATAGATTGGAAGATGACAAGAAGCGAATTGTTGCAGGAAAATGGTATGATTGGCAGAGATTGACCAGAAAGGGGGACTGTTTGGGGGCCATTCCCCCTTTCTGGTCAATCTCTGCTTGCCCTGACACTGTGGTTGACAGTTCTATTTAATTGTCTACCTTCGCCTCACCTCTGAGGGGGCTGGTTAAATGGTCTCCCAAATTTTTACGTCAAAGGTTTCTTACAACTCAGTCAAAATGTAGTCCACCTGTTTCTAGAGGAAGTGCCTAACCCCTGTGAAGTTATCTGTGAATAAATACTCCACCATATTTATGTGGACACAAGCGCTTAAATTCTACAAAGGGATCTGAGGACTTTTTCTGTAACAAGCCAGAGATAATTAGGTGCTTTATGTACTTAAGGTTAGAGGGCCTGTTTCATACTGGCTCAAAACTCTCCCAGTCTTGCAGAACAGCTGCCAGACTCAAGACAGAAACAGATGAGCGTGTCTGTGTACCGCTGAAACCTTAGTCACATAATACAGGTCTACTTTGGCCTGTGAGATAGTCTGTTGACTCTGTTCTACTTGTGTTCTTACAAATTCCCTGTGCACCAGGCTTTTAAAATTTTTTTTTAATGTTTTTCAGAACACTTATTTTCTTTCCTTTTTAAAAAATTTTTTTTATTACAGAAACACCATGAGGTACATGCCTCTTTTGCAAACCTCAGCACCCAAAAGGGGAGAGAGAGAACAAAAGGGAATGCCCTGCCACAGAGGTGGGATGGGATGGGGAGGGGATGAGGGGTGGGAGGGATACTGGGGCACCAGGCTTTTAACCTACTTCCTTTTAAGCCACTTTACTTGTCTTCGTTTCCTCTATCATTTAACTAATTGTTCCCTAAATTCACCTCCCAGACAAACCACCTGATCCTACATTATAATCTTGGTTCTGTAAGAGGCATAGGCACTCAATGTCTATGGAGAGAAAAAATGAAGAGACTAATTATGAGAAAATGTTATCACTGGACAGAACTTTCAGGCTCTCAGAGCAATGGATGCTCCATAGAAGATAATACAAAAGATCTTTAACAAACTGGGGCTGGAGAGACAGTATACCAGGGAAGGCATTTGCCTTGTACATGACCCTAACATCTCTTATGGTTCCCAGAGTACCACCAGGAGTATTTTCTGAGTGCAGAGCCAGGGGTAATCACTGAGCACAGCTGGATATTGCCCCCAAACTAAAACAAATAAATAAAGATCAGCAGTAAGCAACTTCAAGGCTTAGGTTCCTTCTAGAATAGTTTCGGTGTCTCATAATCTTCATTTAATTAAGGAAAACATGTGTCAAAGGAAAATAACTGGCAAATGGGAGGCTACGTATTAAGAAATGCTGGCAGGTAAGATGATGTTGGAAACACGGCCCCTAAGCCTAGGGAAAATATATGCTGTTCCAATAGAACTTCTAGAAGACTTTGCTAAGAATTAGTCTATATATGGACTGGAGCAATAGCACAGCAGGTAGGGCATTTGCCTTGCACGCAGTCGACCCGGGTTCAATTCCTCAGTCCCTCTCTGAGATCCCAGTAAGCTACCGAGAGTATCCCGCCCGCACGGCCGAGCCTGGCAAGCTCCCAGTGGCATATTCAATATGCCTCACAATGGAGACCTTTATTGGTGGTCGCTTGAGCAAATTGATGAACAATGGGAGGACAGTGCTACAGTGTATATGTACATTCTGAGATTTTAGTGAAGAGTGAAAACTGTCACTGTCACTATCCTCCCATTGTTCATCGATTTGCTCAAGTCTCCATTGTGAGACTTGTTGTTACTGTGTTTGGCATATCAAATGCATCATGGGGAGCTTGCCACAGGCTTTGCCATGCGGGCACAATACAAACAGGGGCACTCAAATCAAGGGGATGCTGAGGTGGCTTCCTCAGAAAAAGTCTTTTAATGACTTTCCAATCTTTTTATTCGTTCAAATTCCTAGAGAGAATCCCCAAATTTGCCTATTCTTCATAGAAGGAGATTGCTCTGGAGTTTGACTCCATGTACATTCTCTTCTTTGGTTATAACAACAGCAAGAGGAAAAATAAATGGGCCTTCCTTTGATAAATGTCAGATATGATCCTCACAACACTTTTATTTTCTAATAGATGTAGACCTAAAATATTTCATTCATTGAAACCTAAATATAATGGGGACTGGGAAAAGTCCATTTAAAAAGAGTCCTTTGTTCTACTTAGTCTTATTGAATGACCAGAATATGGAAAGTGGGCAAATGTTTGACTATTTTCCCTAAGGGCATTAAAGGATTGCAACCGTATAAAGTTAGTAACGATTAGCTACTAATCTTATGATCAAATATAAGGATCTCAACCAGAGTCGAGTTCCATAAATTCCTGAAAGTTTCAGTATTTAAGTGTTTTGTGGGAAACGATAAAAAATATAATCTTCATTCTGTTCTTTTCTTCTCTATTAAAACAATCATCTTTTTTTCAAATCTGATGATTAACAGAGTTCTATTATTTTAAATTTTCCTCTGATTTTTCTCATTTTGTTTCTTTCCTTGGATTCTGCTCATTCATTAATAAATGGAATACTTATACCTATAAAACATGGGGGTGGAAAATGATATTGATTATTCCTCCTCCTCATGGACAATTTTTGTTGTTGTTGTTTGGTTTGGGGACCACATTCAGAAGTGCTCAGGGGTTATTCCCAATGGATACTCAGGGTACTTCTGGCTTTGGTGGAGGGAATACTATGGTGTTAGCATCAGGGATTGAACTCAGGCCTCCATGCATGTAAAGAATGTGCTCTACCCCCTCTTTACAATAGCCAGAAACTGGAAGAAACCTGAATGCCCAAGAACAGATGACTGGTTAAAGAAACTTTGGTACATCTACACAATGGAGTACTATGTAGCTCTTAGAAAAGATGAAGTCATGAAATTTACATACAAGTGGTACAATATGGAAAGTATCATGCTAAGCGAAATGAGTCAGAAAGAGAGGGATAGACATAGAAAGATTGCATTCATCTGGGGGATATAAAGTAACAAAGTATGAGATTAATACCCAAGAATAGCTGAGATCAGCACCAGGAGGATTACTCCATAACTTAGAGCCCAGCCGGGTATCCTAGAGGAAAGGGCTGTTCAGATAGAGAAGGGAGCACCAAATAAAGGATGTTTGGAGGATCCTCCCAGGAGGGGAGATGCATGTCGAAAGTAGACTATGGACTGAACATGTTTGCCACTCAATGCCTCTTTTGCAGACCACAACACCCAAAAGGAGAGAGAGAACACAGGGGATTGCCCTGCCACAGAGACAGGGGGGATGGGGGGATGGGGGTAGGAGGGATATTATCCATGGTGGTGGAAAATGGGCACTGGTGGAGGGATGGGTATCTGATCATTGTATAATTGAAACCAAAGCACAAAAAATTGTAAATCTACAACTTTAAAAAAAAATAAAATAAAATAAAGGGAAAAAAAAATAAAAAAAAATAAAAAAAAAAATAAAATCGCAAAAAAAAAAAAAAAAAAGAATGTGCTCTACCCCATTGGAATCAGATTTGGATAAATGACTTCTTAGTTCAAGTCAATGCAATTTGGAGTAATGAATACTCTTCTATGTAAAAACTAAGCATATTAAGTTCTATATTCTGGTTCTATCTGCTTTGAAATTCTTTTATCTGACTCCAAAAAAATAGCATGATAGAAAACCATACATTATCCACAGTCTATTTGATGAAAAAGAAAAACAACTTTCTTTCCACTTTATTTAAACACCATGATTTACAAAGTTGCTCATGATGATTTGTTACATGCATTCAATATTCCAACAGCAATCACACTACCACTGTCACCTTTCCTCCACCATTGTCACCATTTTCCCAGCCACCCCTCAAGCCTACCCCATAAGAGACTGACACTAATTTACTTTATATTGTTTGTTTCCACTAAATGGTTAACAGAATGATCAAAAAATATTTCAGTAGAAGAAAATTTGTGAAAATTGTTGCATCTCCCCATGGAGACCTTAATTCCTTGTCTGAGGGTTTACTAAGCTGTGAAACAACTGTTTTTTATCCTAAGCCAATTAGATTTGGGATGTTGCTTGTTACTATGGCATAATATAATCAAAGAACTGTTAAAAGGATTCAGAAAATGAAACAGGCATAGATATTATACACTAGAAAGTTTTAAGTAAAAATTAGACAGAACAAAATCTCTTGTATGTAGTATGGGGTGGTAGTCCAGGTGGTTGTTAGAAGCACAAACTTTGGAACCAGGAAGCTCAGGTTGGATATCTTCTTTCCCATATAAGTTGGACTAACATACAGAAGGTATTTAACTACTTTCATACTTAACAAACATATTTCTTGATTTGCAGGTTCATTGAAAGAAAAGCCGAGAGAATATTACCCATAGATAGCACAAGACACACAAGCTTGCACAGTGGATGTGCTTCATCCTAGTTACAAACAATTCGAAGGTCTCTTTATGAAAGTGCCAGGACATTGAAGGCCTTGTGCGTTTCCATGAGAGAAGTGTTATTATTTCCACTGATAACCTGGTTCTGCCCCTCTCTGAGAGCCTGGCAAGCTACCGAGAGTATCTCGCCCGCACAGCAGAGCCTGGCAAGCTACCCGTGATGTATTCAATATGACAAACACAGTAACAACAGGTCTCATGATGGAGATGTTACTGGGCCCGCTCGAGCAAATCAATGAACAACGGGAGGACCATGACCGTGAACCTGGTTCTTACTGTTACTTAAATAAAAATGATTATGTAATGTTAGAGAGTTAAAGATATAGTTTAACTTCATAAACTTGTCCTTATAGCCTGGCACAAATCTTGTAGGGTGGGTAGGTTAGTAATGTCACCAAGAAGATGAGGAAGAGATGATGTCTTAGTTTGGGTCAATAGGCACAGCTGATACAAAAACCTAACTTCTCAAGTCCAATTCCCATGATTTCATCCCACTGACTTAATGTATTTCAGAGAATGGATTTACCAATTTTCTGGATGGATGAACTCAGAAGGATGGTTAAAAATGTATTCAAAGTAATCTGGGCAAAGATCATCACCTAAATTTCCCTTCATAACCCATAACGGATATGCCTGGGAAAGAACTCCTCCACACTGGCTTGCTACTCTCTTTTTGCTGTAAACCTGTGCTGGCAGAACTGGTCTTGATCATCAAAAGGTCATTTTCCTTTGTAAAATTTCCCTCCAGCCATTCTTTGACATTTAAGAGTCTCTGCAGCCCACGATCATATGATCTTTCTTAATTGCATTATGGAATCTTACAGCTCTGTGGAGTTCTTCCAGAAATCTCATTGTTTTCAGTACATACAGGGTTTGCAGAGGAGGTTATAGAACAAGAAAAGTCTTAATATTTCTTTAGTTTGTTTGGGGACTACACCTGGAAGTGCTTGAGGATCACTCTTTCTCTGTGTTCAGGGATCAATTCTGGAGGAGCTTGGGGGACCCTATGGGGTGTAGGGGATCAAAACCAGGTCAGACACATGCAAAGAAAGCTTCATAGGTCTTTTTTCTTTAAAAAAATTGTTTCCCCAATCTCATCTTGCTAGATTCTGAAAAATCAAAAATTACAGATTCATGGGTAATGTTGTAGAAAAAACAAATGCTAGTTGATTTATATCTGGAAGCTTCATGTCTGGAAGCTCGACTTATTTCAAATGTCAATATTCACAGAGACACTTATGAGTCTAACCAATGAACTTCAGTTAAGCAATACCAAGGCTTTTGAAGATTCTATGAAGATCTAACAAAAACATTTTTTGTCTGTTTCCCCCTCAGCCCCTTTAAAAAAATCTAGACCTTCTGGAAAAGTAGCTAATTTGTTCTCAGCCAAAGCTTTCCTATCTCAAATCTGTTCCCAAAGTGGAAAATGCACATAAAATATTCTTTCACCATAATACAGAGGAATACAATTTGAATAGCAGTCTAGTGGTTTGTTGAGCTGTTGGCCTGAGAAGCTTGCAATACTGAAGTAAAACTCCACTGTTAAAAATCTCAAGACCTATATGCATCATAAAACTCAAAATCTATGTGCTCACTCCAAACCAGAAACCAAATATTTTTGGGGGGAGGGGCAACACATGACATTGCTCAGGGATTTCTCTTGGGTCTGTGCTCAGGGATCATTTCTGGTATAAATCAGGGGAAAATATGTGGTGTTGGAATCAAACCCTGGCCAGGCATCTGCAAAGCAAAACCTTGCCCTCTGTACTATCTCTCTGCCCCCAGAAACTGAAATTCTACTGAATTTTTTAGATGCTGTTACTCCCAGCTTTAACAATAATGTTTAATTTTTTGAGCGATAGCACAGTGGTAGGGCGTTCGCCTTACAAGCGGCCAACATGGCCAACCCGAGTTCGATTCCTCCGTCCCTCTTGGAGAGCCCGGCAAGCTACCGAGAGTATTCGATATGCCAAACACAGTAACAACAAAGTCTCCAATGGAGACGTTACTGGGCCCGCTCGAGCAAATCGACAATCAACGGGAGGGCCTTTACCTTTACCTTTTAATTCAGGTACATTAGGGTTTTTAAAAGAAAGGTTTTTAAAGAAAGAATGAATGATAGGATATGGTGATGAAATTTGAAAGGTGGGAAACTTCTTATAACCTGCCCTTTGCCACTCTGAATTTATTCTGAGGAATGGCATACTAACCAAATAATGACCTTATTGTTAAAATACTTTGCTCTCACTGTAAGAAAATCCAGGAATGTTTTCTCAGAATTACTAGAAATATTTTTCTTCTCTTAAGATTACAAAAGTCGCAATTTCACTGCAGGCAGAAAGATAGGAGGGCCCTTGGGAAGCAAAAAAAATGTAGTTTGTGGAGACCTTTGACATAAAGGACCCATTTCGGGAGCCCAGAAAGAAACTGAGATGCAGAATTCCAGGCCATGTGCAAGAAGGCTTCCGGGGAGGAGAGGGGCCCAGCCCCCTGGGACGAGAGGCTGCATTCTGGAACAGAGCTCTACAAGAATATCAAGACAACCATCAGCTTCTCAAAACTGCCCCATTCACAAGCACTCTAGCCATGGACTAATGGTGGGGTGGGGGGGAAGTTCGGGAAAAATCTATATGATCTAACGTGGACAAAGGAAGAGCATGCTTGTGTTGTCCAAGTGTGTGTTTCCTGTGGACTTTGGGCTCTCTCCACTCTGGAGAAGCTTGTGTTTTCTCTTGAGCACAGATCTAACTTACCTCTCCTTATACCCCTTTACTTTCCAATCAGCTCATTCTACTTCACTGTTGGTCTCCTCCTGAAATTCTTTTCTGTGAGGACAAGGTGATGGACCCAAAAAGCCTGTGTAATGTCTAGAACTAAGTTTCCTGCAAAAGATAATTCCTCCCTGCAGCCTGAATCCATGGCTCTCCAAGAAACTGGGTTGCAGGGCTCATCTCCCGTATCATAAGAACAAGTAGACTTTGGGCACGGCTGCCTCATGGGGCTGGTGGGACACAAGGGTCTGTGACATGCAGGCTTTCACCAGTCCTAAATCTCCCAGGTGCTTCCCTGGATGACAGAGATAAGTCAAGAAAAGTGGTAGATTTCTTCATGGAGGCTGCCACCTCTCTCCTCACCATTTCACACAAGCCCCTGGCAGAATCTCCATTTCAACAGTTTCATTAATAACGTAATTAAATGTTTACTTAAAGTAAATAAAAGCAGCAGCAAATTCAAAACCAAACTAAAGCAATAACTTTGCCATTCAATCATAAACACAGACTTCTGGTAGCTACTTTGTTTTACACCTGCTTTTCAAGACCATCACACGGTTTAGATAGTGCCAAAGAATAATTCTCTCCTTCATTTGCTTAATTTGTTCTAGCCATCGTAGAAAGTTTTGAGAAAGCACAGGAGAAAAATACATGGTCTTCTCACAGGCAACAACATTTAACTATTGACCAGTTTCCACATTATTCTAGGCTGACAAATACTTTTCAAAAAATAGTCAGAGTCACATTTATAAAATAACACCTTCAGAACATTCTACTCTACCTTCTGTAGTCATTACGTCCGTGCTGGGCTGGAAGCATGGTTGTGCCATTCAGAGCTCCGGGATAGCAGCCATCAAGCATTCATCATGTCTGACCAGTCGGGGCAACTTGCAAGGCACTTTTGAGGTGGTAATTCACTGAACTACAGGAAGCCCTCACAGCACTGCCTTTTTAGAACTAGCAATTTTAGCCTCATCAGTGGTAATTTACAAGTGATTTAATGGTACTGAATCATGGGCCCGCTTCAACATTTATGAGTGGACATAAAAAGTTATGACAATTTCACAGTACAAAATTCATATTAATATTAAAAATAGGCTTGGCTTTTCACTGATATTCCACTTCTGAGATATTCCCTTTAAAAAACCACTTTCTTAAAAAATAAGACCTGATTGAGAGAGAATGGCTGGGGCAAAAATGAGGGAACAGAATAAAAAACCCTGCCACTTGGGGAAGATGGTATTTTCCAGTAGCAATAGCTGTTTTCTACTGATTAGAGCAAAATTACTTAATCCCCACTTGTCCTTCCTCGCCTCATCTAGTTGTTAAAAAAAACATTAATATGGTACTTATGACCATGAATAAGTTGCACATATTACTGTTATTCTGAAACTTATAATGTAAGACATTACAAAGTAGATATGGCGAACTCTATCTGAATGTCCTATTATCATTTTGTTTGGGGGTTACACCCTGTGATGCACAAGGCTTACTCCTGGCTCTGTACCCAGGGATCACTCTTGGCAGGGCTCAGGGGACCGGATGTGGTGCTGGGCATTGAACCTGGATTGGCCAAATTCAAGACAAGCAACCCTACCACTGGATAGATATATCCAGTTCCTTATTATTAAGTTATAGAAAATTATTTTTGAAGTTATTAAAATTGACATTCACTGAGGAATGGCATTTCAACTGGAAGGTTTAAAGTAAAAACAAGTTATTGACATTTGTTCTATAAACATAAAGATCTTATATGGTTAGGACCATATGCTTTTTTTGATTTAATTGTTTTTGTAGTGTCAGGAATTGAACCCTGGGCCTCACAGTAAGTGCTCTACTACATGTCTGGCTGAGACATGTTTTTAGATACAGAGTCCCTTGGGTTAGCAACTTAGCTGTTGGTTTCAGTTGACATAATTAGCTCTATAGAGGAGGCAAAGGATTCAGCAGAGCCTACTCACAGTAGTCTGCTGAGGGAATTATATGATGTCAGTTCATACAGTGTCTCATGGTATCGTTGTTGGAAGATGGTAGAATGCTAAGAGAAAAGAAAAATAAAAGAGCTTGTAGGATGGAGCAATAGCACAGCAGGTAGGGCGTTTGCCTTGCATGCAGCTGACCTGTATTCAATTCCTCAGTCCTTCTCGGAGAGCCCCACAAGTTACCGAGAGTATCCCACCCACACAGCAGAGCCTGGCAAGCTCCCTGTGGCATATTCGATATGACAAACACAGTAACAACAAGTCTCACAATGGAGACATTACTGGTGCCCACTTGAGCACATCAATGAACAACAGGACAACAGTGCTACAGTAGGAAATGGCAGAATGCTAAGAAGAGAAAAGAGAAATAAAAGAGCTGCAAGTGAAAAAGTTCAAGATGAGCATGGGATATAGAACCAGAAAAAGAATAAGAGAGTGAGCCTTGACCCGAAGAAAAAGTGGGATAATATTCAATATGCCATTCCCTCTTCAAAAGGAGGAAATGAAAAAAAACTACAACAAATATATATAGATTTAGATATGTGACATCTTCGTTTCTTTTTTTAAAAGATGAATCTTCCTTGAAAATCACACGAGCAAGTTCCCAATCAAAAAGAAAGAACATGTCTCAGGGCAAGAGGGAAGCCATAAAAGATCAAAGGGGGTTCCTGAAGTATTTAAAATATACAGTTGGGTGTAATCTAAAAAAGAGAATCAAGTCATTGTTTATCTTTTGAGTGGTGAGTACTCTTACAGTTGTAAATACTATGACAAAAGTTGGGCCAAGTTTTGTTCTTGGAATCAGGACACATATTCCTGGAAAAGAGTACAGTTGAACAAATATTTGGAGGAGGAGAAGGAATGGAGGGATGTATAAACGGGGTACAGTTCAGTCAAGTGTATCAGCCAGACCACAGATGATGATTAGGCAGAGGTGGGGTGGTCCCATCTAAGGTGTGTCTGATACAGAGGAAGCAATGGGCGATGCCACATGGTCAAGTTTTGGAGGGAGCCAGTGTAAGGACTTAGACTTTTGCTTCTAGAGAGGTAGAAGGCAACCAGCTGAATGTACTGTCCTGTGTTTTCACCACTTCTTTGCTTGGATAAATTTTCAAAGCACTGAGTCTCAACCAAACAGGTGTTTCCACTGATGTGGTAATTACTCAGAACAAAGAAAAGCCCCTCAAATATTCTATCTTAATTTGATCGCATTGCTTATTTGGACAAAAGCATGGAAGATTCTGCTGGCTACAACCCAACAACCTTCTTCCCTTCTTCTTTCATAAACTAATAATTCCTCTGTCATTCAGTTTCAACATGTGCAGCTGGAAGTCTACATTTCCAGCTTTTAAACTTGGGGAGGTCATCTAACTAATTTCAGGCCAATGAGATTATAGTATGGTGGTGAGTAGAATTACTAGGAAATGAGCTTAATATTGGGACCTTCCCCCTTCTACATTTTCTTTTTAATTTTTTTTATAAAGTTGTTCACAATAACTTATCATTCTATGTTTTCTTACTGTTCTTTCTATCTCATTTCCTATGTTCTAGAATGCAGAAGACAATAAATACTAAGGGCTTACAGATCCTCTAGGAATGTAAGACAAACTTGATTTTGGAAACAAGTCATTATGATGCAGAATGAAAGGTAGATTTGGTGCAGTATCTATCCAATCTCATCCTAAAAACATCCGTTTTTATACTGAGTAAATTGACTTCTATATTTAACAGTATAATTTATTATGGGGCTGGAGCGCTAGCACAGTGGGCAGGGCATTTGCCTTGCAAGCAGCCGACCCGGGTTCAATTCCTCAGTCCCTCTCAGAGAGCCTGGCAATCTACTGAGAGTATCCCGTGCACGCGGCAGAAGCTGGCAAGCTCCCCATGGTGTATTCGATATGCCCAAAACAGTAACAACAAGTCTCATAAAGGAGACATTACTGGTGGCTGCTCAAGAAAAATTGATGAAAAACAGGAGGACAGTACTACAGTGCAGTGCTAATTTATTATTGTTGTTATTATTAATAGATTTTTATTGACTGTAATGGAATCTAATCCTAAAAATAATTAGGACATTTTACTATCGTCTCTTTGTTTCATTTGATTGTGGGCCACACCTAGGTGTGCTCAGGGCTTACTCCTGTGATCAGAGGTCACTCCTGGAGGTGCTTAGGGAACCATATGTGGTGCCAGCAATCAAAATTGAGTCAGCTACATGGAAGGCAAAAGCCATACCTGATGTACAATCTTTAGGACACTAGTTTTTTTTCTGCTAATGAGTCACTCCTTTGACTTTTAAACAATACACCCCTCTTCAGAAAATAAGCACAGAAAATTTAGGAAAGCTCTTCATGGGAAAGAAGAAAACTGGTTCAAATAAACAGCACTGCCTATAATTAAGGAAATCTTAAGCTATGTACCTCGGATGCAGAAGCCAAGTCAAAGACTGGACACTAATTGGTAGAATTGATAATAAACAGAGTGTGGCAAACTCTATTCTTTGCAAGAATATTTCTGGAATGGCTATAAAAATGATTGGCTTAAATTAATGCATTAACTAGAAATTCCCACTGGGAAGAAAACACGACATCTTTTATCAAGTTAAAGGAGAATTAGCCAGTATAAAATTCTTCTAATTTTTTCTCCCCATATAACATATGCAAATGATTAAAAATTTTTGAAATGAATTATAGAGAAAAGTATATCCCATAGTGACAAGAATTAACTATGATGGAATAAAAATTACAACCAGGGGGCTGGGAAGATAGCTCAAGTGACAGGGCACATGCTGAGCCTGTGTGAAATCCTATGTTAGAGCCC
Organism: Sorex fumeus; assembly: GCF_029834395.1. NCBI lineage: Eukaryota > Metazoa > Chordata > Mammalia > Eulipotyphla > Soricidae > Sorex > Sorex fumeus. The sequence continues at coordinate 39,815,755 of NW_026606143.1, forward strand.
TGGCACTACAATGTTCCCTGCCCTGAGTGCCACTGGGCTGTAGCCCTGGTGACTCTTAAGCACCACCAAGCCTGAGCATTGCACCACTGGCCCAAGAATTGCTGGCAGTGGTGCTGGGTTCACCCAAGCACAACTAGATGTTGCTGCTAGAAAAATATGGCAAACATCTAATGTTCAGTCATGATACACAATGTGTACTTAATACTGTTCATTTGAAATGTCACCATTATGGTCCCAATTTATGCCATCTGTGCCCCTTTTATTTCATTACTCAAAATAGATCAAATAAAATATCCTGATATTTTCAAAGGGCTGGCTATGAGACTCAGAGCAAATAATAGGCATGGAAGCCCTCTACATAAATCAAAAGAAATGTACTTAGTAGTTGCGTGACTTGTGTCAGTATTATATTTTGTTAAGAAAAATATGTTGGCTCAATCGCCAGGTCTAGCCATCATGGTAATGCAATTTCAATTACATACAAATGATATTATCTTTCATTTTGAAGGCAGTCAAGCATCTTACAGAGCAATATGCAATATATTACTATCTCAAATATTTATAGCGATATTAAAATAGTTACTGTAACTTAAAACATGAGAACAGTGAGGATCAGAAAGTTTGAGCAATTTGTCCAAATTTACTCAGCTGGGAAGAGACGAATGGATCTTTAAAAGTGAGTATTTTGAATGCAAAATCAGAACTTGTTTTACTCTATGGCTTTCCTCCCTCCAAAGAATTTCTTAGAGAGCAGATGGATGATTACAATCGGTTTGGCTAAAAGAGATATTGTGAAAATCCCTTCACTAAGAATTTCAAAAGGCATGGCCCTCACGTGGAAATCTACATGTATAAATAGCCAGTCAGGTAGGAAATAGAGAATTGATTTTTTGAAGTCTTACAGTCCGGTGCCTAAGCACAGAAACAGTATCTAGAGCAGATGTGAGCAAATTCTAACTCTGCCCTCCATGGAGAGAGGTGGGGACAGCAGCACTACTTAAGGAGCAAAGATGGGTGTGAGGTTAGGTCTGTCCTCTAACACTCACGAAATGCATAATCTTCAACACATCACTTAACTTAAAATCAAGTTCATATATGTTGACAGTGCTTACCTTTTAATATGTGTGACTGATGGTCTCTGTATTGTCATAAAGACAGCAATACGCTATTTGCTTCTCTTGTATGGAAAAACAAGGAAACTTGTTTGCCTGGAAAATTTAGGCATATTTCAGAGGCATATGCCAGAAATGTTTGCATCCCAGCCAATGATTTCTTACTTCAATCTATCACAGAAATAATAAAATCCGCAAGGTCTAAAACTACCTATCCATTAAATTTGCCTGGCTCAGCTCACACCTTTTAGCAATGTTTATTTAAAGGACACAGCCCTGCTGGTATATGAAAGTGTATGGGCCAAGAATTAGGAGGTGGATTTTTTTAAAATTTTATTTTATATTTATTTATTGAATCATTGTGGGAAAAGTTACAAAGCTTTCAAGATTAAGTCTCGGTCATACAATGATCAAACATCTTTCCCTTCCCCAGTACTTATTTTTCACCATCAAGAACCCCAATATACCCCCCACCCACTCCTCCCAATGCGTGTGAGGCAGATGATTTCTACTTTGATTACATTCATTATTTTGACAAAAGATGCACCATTATTGTTTAGAATTTCCCCCCAATAATCAAAATTGCTGAAAAGGCATTGTAAAATAATTTGTTTTCTATACCTGGTTATGAGAACCATATTATGTCGTGCAGCCACTATTGTGGCCATGTGATTTTGGATTTCTGATATTTTACTAGGTAAGTCTGGAGGGATTTCTGCCAAGAGCCAGATAATTGCAAGATTAGTTTCTGTGAGTCTGGTGTTATGGCTGTGCTGGAGAGCTGCTCGTAGGGGGCAACTCGTGACCTCGGTAGGGTGTGAAGGACGAGCCAGTACTGCCCCCCTTCCCATGAGACTGCAGTTGCCCCATCAGGAGGTGGATTTTTAAAAATGACTTTTCTCCCAATTTCTGTGATATTTTTATGGTCCAACAACACGAACTCTAAAGAATAAATGTCTGTTCTTTTAGGCTCTAAATGCAGTTATTCTTAAAACAGAACACAACTTCTCACAAATTCATAGATCATTTCTTTTATCAGGCACAGTAGCTCTCAATTAATAAATTTTAAGAGACGTTGTTTTATTGTTTTATTTGAAAACAAGAGACGCTTCCCCTTTGATTAACTGAGCACACAAATACTCCATCATTCCCAAGATATGCACAGCCAGTAGATTCAAAGGAGAGTCAAGCAATATTTGCTTGGATGCAATTAATTACTATTCTATAAATATAACCTTTGTAGAAGAAGGAGCACTACCACTCATGACACCTACACACAAATAATGTTTCCCCGAAAAGTTGAAAGTGGGATCTGTGTTGAGAGACCAGCTCAGTGTGGTAAAAGCTGTCATTTAAAGGTCAAATCACATTTAGTTTGATGAAAAATAAAGGAATCAGATGAAAAATCAAGGAAATTTAGCAGAGGCATGCTGCTTAGTTTATTCATAGTGTTTTGACGATAACTGCAAATATGCATCAGTCCCACATGGCATGGTCTCCCTTCGTTTCCCTGGGCTAGAAGCAGCAGAGATTAGAATCTGCATATTTATTCCACATGTAAACAAACAGGACAGGGCTTTGGACCCAAGATGGGGTTAGGCTTTGAATTGATTAGCTAACCAGTAGAGACTCAGAAATCCAAGAGCCTAAGAAGCTTCTCAGATGACCAATCACATTGTCAAAGACCCTGAAACGTGGTCTTTGTTTAGGTTAATCTGACTTTGCAGATTAACCTTACAGCAGAGACAACTGGGGAAGGGCGGCCCTGCTGCTTGAATCTAAACAGCTTAAGAGACACAAGGAGGCCTCCCCAAACAAAGACTTTGCAGTCCCCAAATGTCAGTAATGCTAAGGCTAAGAAATCTTGCCTCCTTTCGCCCAGATTGCTTTCCTCTTGGCTTCTCCGCCATCACAGAATTAGAACTGGGGAGTCAGTTCAGTTATTCATTCATTCTCTCTCACTGGGGATCCCATAAGGGTAAGTTGCATCAGGTTTTGAACTCACAGTCATCTCAGTCATCTATTTGCTGGACAGTTTCTTTAAGTCACTAGCCAACAGCCTCCAGGACCTTATAGCACAGTGGTAGGGCATTTGCCTTGCACGCAGCCAGCCCGGCCAAGCTAGGTTCAATTCCTCCGCCCCTCTCGGAGAGCCCGGCAAGCTATCAAGAGTATCTCGACCGCACGACAAAGCCTGGCAAGCAAGCTACCCAAGATGTATTCGATATGCCAAACACAGTAACAGGAAGTCTCAAAATGGAGACATTACTGGGCCCGCTCGAGCAAAATCGATGAACAATGGGAGGACAGTGTTTTTGTTTGTATCAGTTTTCAATTTTTGTACCATTTTAATTAAGTACCGAGATTTACAATACCATTAATTATACTTCTCATGCATACATTGTTCCAAACCACATCCATCACTAGAGAGCCCATAGCCCATTTTCCTCCTTCGGTGCTCTAAGGGCCCTCTGAGTCACCCACTCCCTCCCATGTAAGCTCAGTTCTATGGACAAAATATCCAGTTCTGATGGCTTTGGCCATTTTCTGTTCCATTACTATGCTTCTTTATATCCCACAAATGAGAGATCCTTTAAAAAATATTATGTGGAGGTGGTGATACCTACATACATATAAATGATTAAAGCAAAACTCCTGAAATTCCACAAAACTGTAAATCAATGATATGTTAAATTTTTCCCGAAAACTATACTATATCTTTATTTTTATAGCCATTTAAACTTAAAAAATTAATGATGTGAGTAATTTTATGCTAATCCATTTAAAAATTAACATGAAACAGATAAATCCTACAAATATACAATGCAGTAAGTGTGAGGAGAGGAGAAATAAAATTTTAGGGCAAAATCTGATAGGCCTATAATGTATTTTCTCCTAAAAGGGGGACGAAAGGATTCATGCTGGAAAATATTACATTATAATGCTTCAGTTCAGTCATTTTAAACCATACGCAGCCAGAAAGCCTTCAGATCTAGTCCTTGATCATTTTCCCAGTGTCCCTTGCTGCAGGGCAGGCTGTCCTGATGACAAAAGCTGAATCACCGGATTTCTGTTAGAGGCATAGTGGGCAGGAAAATAGCTGCTGTGCAGGTGGGCCTAGGCTCTCAGCAGTTCCTGTGGCTGCCCTATACCCCCCTAATGCCAGCCGAACTCTGTCAGGGCAGCAACCATACCTTGCCCACTCGTGCTTCCAAATCCCTCCAAGAAACAGAAGCATCCCTAATGAGGAGTCACCAGGACACATTGTTAATACCTATCCTTGGGAGGCTCAGAGGCTGAGACCAAGAGCCTTGGAAGACAGAACCCACTCTCTAACTGTTCTGCTTTCCTCTTATCGATTTCCTTTTTATATGAGGAATATTTATTCTCTATTCCAGACCCTCAAAGCACCCTGGTTTCCCTTGGAACTTGTGCTCTATTCACTGTCTTTTGTGATTAAACACACACACATAAGCACACCAGATAGAGTTCAAGGCTTACTCCTAGCTCTGTGCTCAGGGATCGCTCCTGGTGATATTGGGGGACCATATGTGATATCAGGGATCAAAGTGCGGAAGGCTGCACACAAGAAAGCCTCTTAACCTCTGTACTATCTCTCGGGCTCCTGAAAAAAAAACGAGTTTTTAACTGTGGATATTCCTTTAAAAAAATCTAAAATCACTAGTCTAGAGGGTTAGCTTTCTTGCAAAATCCAAGTTGCCCCGCCTTCTCCCTCCCTCCCTTCCTCCCTCCCTCCCTTCTCTCTCTCACACACAAATGCACACCCTGATCCATGAGCTCATACGGAAGTTACAGTAGCAGTAAGACGCCCAACTCACCGAAGAACCCTTGTAATAAAGCATCTTTCATTTTTGTTTTACAAACAACAGATGCCGTCAAACACAAGAAAGCGTGAAATTCGTACATGCCTACTCTCTGTACTACAATTTGAAAATCTGGTAGGTAAGCTCTGTTGAAAAGAGCACATCAAACACATCAAACACTTTTCATAATAGAAAGGAACAGATAACAACACCAATCACTGCACTCTTGCCAACAGCTCAATATTAATTCTTCTCTACCTCTCTAGGCTCTCTAAGCAAACAGACTTGACCTCAACTTCCATTTCAATGCTGCCTTTTATTAGTTGTTAATGCTAGGTGCATTACTTAACCTCTTCAAATACCAGTTTCTTCAGGTATAAATCTGGTATATAAATGGATATATACCATTGACCTTTTAGATTGATGTTGAGGAGGGAGAATATATTATAAACAATGTGAGAAGTGTGTATCTCATCCTGCTTATGACACATTTCAGCAACTGATTTGATTCTGATTCCTAAATACTCCCCCATCTCTTCTGTACTTCTGGGAATGAAACTTTTTCAATAGGGAGTTTTAAAAATTGTCTCTACCCCTATTTATTCTTTAAAAGTCCCTAAAGTGGAGCAGTAGTAATATATAGTGTCAAAGGCTCTAGCAGTTGTTTTTAACCTCTAATTGACAGACCAGTACTACTCTGCTGATGTAGAAAGATTGAGAACCACTGGTCAAATCAGCATTCTCAGACTCTTGCATGAGCTATAATCTTCTGGAGAACTTGATTATATGCTTTTTTTCTGATTCTATACATCTAGCAAAAGCCCCAGATGGTTCTTTTCTGCCAAGTAATTAAGTGATGCTGTTACTGCCCATCTAGGGCTTGAGATACAACATCTCCATGGACTGCTAACCCAAGTTATAAGACTTTAACAAAGACATACTTCCAAGAGAGATAAACCAGGACCCCCAATGACAACTTACTTGAGTCAATTGCAGGGAAAGATGGTTGCCTCTATAATGAATCAAGTATATCCTACACAATGAGATGAACACGCTTAAACACCCATCTTCAAGTCCCAAGGACATCTCTCTCTGATAGGAAAACAAACAGTAGACATTCTAGCACCACTTTGGGGGTAAGTCATAAAGCTCAGCTACTTCTCATCCACATAAGAAAATGTTCACACCACTATTGTTTATGGTACTCCCTGCAGAAGACTTACTATCCCCTTTATTCGCAGTTGTCAATACAAACATAGACTCACCGAAATTAATGAGGGACATAACTCTGCTTTTGGGTAGGAAAGATATTTACTTTTAGAACCTTTTTTTTCTTGTCCTTAGAAAACTTTGGCTTCATGCGTATGAGAGAGAGATTGGGGGAGAGAGAGAATATGTTTTTTTCTCCTTTTCCTGCTTCAAGAATAACCCCAAGGTCACTCGCAGGATATTAAAGAGTCTTGTATCTATGAAATTAGGGATTGAAGAAAAACATAGAGGGAATTGGGGTGTGTGAAGATTCTAGGGCACCCAAACCACCAGGTGGATAGGAAAATTTGAAATTGAAAACTCATGGGTTTGCAAGGAAGTGTCAAGATGGGTATTAAGTCTTTAAAAATGGAAGAATTATGCCATTATTAAATAATTTGAAGTTCTTCAAAGAAAGCTATCTTACCATCTGGCTGGGAAACACTTAACTAGGAACCAAAATTGAAGTGGCAAATGGGTTGAGTGAGTAGCTGTAGACTGGTTCTTTTCCTGAAAAAGGAAAACCATTTGTATCCCTACCATTGTATTGGAGGTATTGGCAATGGTGCTAGCAGATGCATACTGGTTCTAATGAGGATCAAAAGTCAATTAAATCATGCTTTTATAGACACACTCTGTGGCACTCAGACATACTCCTGACTCTTCACTCAGGGGTCACTCATGCAGACTCAGGAATCACTTTTGCAAACTCAATGCCTATACGATGTCTGGGGATTGATCCTAGGTCAGCTCAGTCTGAGGCAAATACCCTACCCTCTGTACCATGGCTTTGTAAATTAAGCTCTTGCTCTCACCTCTCCTATGCTGACTTAAAAGGCCAGTCTGAGTTGTAATATGTGGTGAGAGGAAAACACTCTGGATTTCAGAACCTGACTACAATGAAAACAGCTCAATACTTTTAAAATTGTTCATTTTCAACCTTGTCTATCCTCTACGACGTTGAAGCAAATGGTATCTTCAAAAAAGTCATGCCACTGGCCAAGCAAGTGAAAACAGAAATAGAAAAATGGGACTATCTTAAACTAAGAAGCTTCTGCACCTCAAAAGAAACAGTGACCAAAATACAAAGACAGTCTACAGAATGGGAAAGGATATTAGCCCAATACCCATCTGGCAAGGGGTTGATATCAAGGATATACAAAATACTGGTTGAACTTCACAAGAAGAAAATATCCAACCCCATCAAAAAATGGGGCAATGAAATGAACAGAAACTTTCTCAAAGAAGAAATCCGAATGGCTAAAAGGCACATGAGAAAATGCTCCACATCATTAATCATCAGGGAGATGCAGATCAAAATCACAATGAGATATCATCTCACACCACAGAGACTGGCCCACATCCAAAAGAACAAAAGCAACTGGTGTTGACGTGGAAGTGGCTAGAAAGGGACCTTCCTTCACTGTTGGTGGGAATGCCGACTGGTTCAGCCTTTTTGTTAACAGTAAGGACGATTCTCAAAAAATTAGAAATTGAGTTCCCATTGGATCCAGCAATACCACTCCTGGGAATATATCCCAGAGAGCAAAGAAGTACAGTCGAAGTGACATCTGCACTTGTTTGTTCATTGCAGCACTCTTTACAATAGCCAGAATCTGGAAAAAAACCTGAGTGCCCGAGAACAGATGACTGATTAAAGAAACTTTGGTACATCTACACAATGGAGTACTATGTAGCTATTAGAAAAGATGAAGTCATGAAATTTACATACAAGTGGTACTACATGGAAAGTATCATGCTAAGTGAAATGAGTCAGAAAGAGAGGGACAAGCATAGAAAGATTGCATTCATCTGGGGAATATAAAGTAAGAAAAAAGGAGACTGACACCCAAGAATAGCTGAGATAAGTACCAGGAAGTTTACTCCATGGCTTGGAGGCCAGCCACACATGCTAGGGGGAAAGGCAGCTCAGATAGAGAAGGGAGTACCATATAAAGGGTGTTGGGAGGATCCTCCCAGAATGGGAGATACATGCTGAAAGTAGACTATAGACCGAACATGATTGCCACTTAATGCCTCATTTGCAAACCACAGCACCTAAAAGGAGAGAGAGAAGAAAGGGGAATGCCCTGCCACAGAGGCAGGGTGGGATGGGGGTTTGGGGGAGGGGGTGGGAGGGATACTGGGATCATTGGTGGTGGAGAATGGGCACTGGTGGAGGGATGGGTACTGGATCATTGTATAACTGAAACCCAAGCACAAAAATTTGTAAGTCTACATGGTGTTTCACTAATAAAAATTTAAAAAAACAACAAAAAATAAAATTGTTCATTGATGTTAAGATAAGTAGCACTGTACTCCCGTTGTTCATTGATTTGCTCGAGTGAGCACCAGTAATGTCTCCATTGTGAAACTTGTTGTTACTGTTTTTGGCATATCAAATACGTCACCGGGAGCTTGCCAGGCTCTGCTGTGCTGGTGGGATACTCTTGGTAGCTTGCCGGGTCCTCTGAAAGGGATAGAGGAATCAAACCCAGGTCAGCTGTGTGCAAGCCAAGCACCCTACCCGCTGTGCTGTATAATATAAATATATTAATATAAATATATTATGTTATGTTAAATTTATAATTATAAATAATATAATTATATTTAGAATTATTTATACCCTCTTATTTTTCTTAATGCATATTTAGAATTATTTATACCTTCTTAGTTTTCTTAATGCATATGGTGAATGATATGCAGTTCCAGGGATCAAACTGTGGTTGATTGCATGCAAGGCAAATCCTCCGGCTACTGTAGCTATAAATATGCATATTCTTGCATTAAATATACATTTGATTTTAGGTTATTAGGATATTATTTATATTTCATAATATCCCCCCAATGTTTGGTTTGGGGGTCACACCTGGTGTGCTCAAGGCTTACTTATGACCCTATACTCAGGGATCACTCCTGGTGTGGCACAGTGAACCATATGCAGTTCTAGGGATCAAACTTTGTTTTTAGTGAAACACCATGAGGCGCAGTTGTAGACTTACAAACTTTTGTGCTTGGGTTTCAGTTATACAATGATCGAGTACCCATCCCTCCACCAGTGCCCATTCTCCACCACCAATGATCCCAGTAGCCCTCCCATCCCCCCATCCCCCTAATCCCGCCCCTGTGGCAGGGCATTCCCTTTTGCTCTCTCTTTCCTTTAGGGTGTTGTGGTTTGCAATAGAGGTATTGAGTGGCCATCGTGTTTGGTCTATAGTCTACTTTCAGCACACTTCTCACAAGGGGGAACAAAGTTTGGTTGAGTGCATGCCAGGCAAATCCTCTGCCTACTGTAGTATCTCTCCAGAATATTCCCTTTAAACTATACAACTCAATGATTTACAGTATATTAAAAGGGCTATGTATCTATTACCACTTTCTAACTTTAGAACATTTTATTATCCAAACAAAACCCCTCTGTTGTCATTAGGAGTCATTCTATTCTCCGCTACTTGCAATATCTGGAATATACTCAACTTCCTGTCTCTATGGATTTGTTTGTTCTGGAAATTTCTGACAAAGTTAGACTGTGATGCTTTATAGTAGGCTTCTTTTACTTATCATAATGCTCTCAAATTTTATCCATGTCTTAGTATGTAAAAACTGGGGCATTTTTTCTTCCTTTTGTTACTTTGCTCCTTTTATGGGTGAATAGCATTCTACTGTATTGATGCACCGTTCTTAGTTTAACAACTCATAGACTTGACAGACATCTCTATTTTCCCTTCTTTTGGTCTACTATGTATGTTGCAATGTACTTTAATGTACATTTTTTGTGTGAATATACGTTTTCATTTCACTTGAGTATTTTCCTAAGAGTCAGACTCCTGGATAATATGGAAAATCTATGGTTAACATTTTGAGAAATTCTCTTTATTTTCCAAATTGATTACATCATTTCCTATTTCCACCAGCAGGGTATGATGTGGATTATGCTAAATAAACAGCTCGAAAAGACCATGCCAAATGAAATCATCAGTTTTTGGTCTGTTTGTTTGCTGGTGATTCCACATTGTCACCAACAAGTGTTATCATCTGACTTCTTTATGTAATGAATCCTAAAGCATATGAAGTAGTATCTTACTGTGTGATTCTAATTGCATTATATTTGGGTTGAATAGTCCTGGGTTAGATGATCTTTACAGAGGAGCAATAAGTACTTTAATTTGTCAAACCCACAGAGACAATTTGGCTTCATTATTGCATTCAAGATGTTAATTTTCTATCTCCTGGCTTCCCCTCCCACCTAAAGACTCAGTAGTTTCCATGGTACTGTTCATAAGCATGCTGTGCCCAGTGAGCGGAGGCCCCATAGCAAACAGAGAAACTATTAATAATTATGCTGGAACTATAGGCATAAACTAGGATTGCCTCCAGAAAATGGTGGCATCTGGTCACCCTGCCTATTTCCCACTTGTGGCACCATCACTGGGACGTTTGTTCCAGAAGGCTGTGCCTCACTGGGGAAGAGCTCATTGCATTCTACTTGGAAACAGCCCAACTGTTCAAATGATTGTGGCCAAAGGCACTAAGTAACTCCGTGTCCCTAAACTCATTTTGATGAGAGATGCTACCTGTTGGTCAGCATCAGAATGTTCACTTCTGTTAGAGTTGTCTTCTTAGATGGGACTTCTTGGGGGAGGGTTTCAACAATTACAGGTGTATCATTACTGCTGCACTCTTAGTAACTTAGCCATTGATATAAGCAGTTCTCCTGTGAGTTGAGAGACCTTATTCTATAGTTTATTCTTACAAAGTTCATGATTTTTGCATTTACTTTTCTAAAATAAATTTCATATGTGCCCTGCCAAAGACTCTTTTCCTCTTCCCCTAGCTTCTCAGCTTGCTCCTTTTCGCTTCTAAATAATGCACAAGACAGTGGCAAAATGCCTTGCCCTGTCAGCCTATCATTTTGCATCGAGGGAGTCTTACCCACGAGTGATGGGGAACCAGTATACCAGGGGACCCCTTTGTTGTGGAGGTATTATTTCAAAGAGAAAGGGCGAAAGCAAAACAAATGAAATAATGATTTCAACAAAGACGTTCTTTTCCAGTTGTGTATTTAGCTATTTTTAATTTTAATATTTAGAGTTTTATAGGCCAAGCAGAGCATACAGCTTCCTGGGGAGATTTCCTCTAAATTACAGGGTTCTTTAATATGCAATTTGGGCATCAGCTTAAGGCCATTCAATGTCTCTCCACAGTGTTTTAGACAAAGCCATGTAGCACATCATGGACTTCCAAATTATGCCCTGTAGTTCCCTCATGATATGCGCTTCAAGGGCTGGCGATTGTATGTTTATAGTTGCCTCCAGCTGGGCTTTCAAGAGCACAGTAAGGATGAGGCTGTTCTGTAGGGGCTTCTTTCTTTCTTGATTCAAACAACTCTCCATCCCTAACCCCATACATTCAAATAAAATGAAGAGGAGATACTACTCAATGTCCTTAATGAGTGAAAGGATTTGGTAAAATATTAGAAGAATTATGACATTTATATTGGGTGGAGCATGGCCCTTTTACCTCACTGGACTTCATTATGAACATTTGAAGTCCAAATCCATATGTTGAAATAATACCTCAAGTGATGGCATTATAAGTTGGGGCATTTGGGAAGTGATTAGGTCATGATGGTAGAGCCTCACAAAAGTGATTAGGGCCCTTACAAGAGAGCCCAGAGACCATTACTTCCCCCTTTAATCATGTGGGGATGCAAGAACATAGCCATCTACACAACAGGAAGTTGGATCTCACCAGCTACTAAATGTTCTGGTGAATTGCTTTACACTTCTCTGTTGCCAGAAATGTGAGAAATATATTTCTATTGGTTATAAGCAACTTAATCTACGGTATTATGTTATTGGAACCAGAACAGACTGTTCCTTAATGGAAATTCTGTCTCCCCTGCCCTTCAATCTGTTATTTGCCAACCACTCACAGAACTCTAAAGGCCAGTGTAGTGGACATGCTGGAACTCTTCCCAGGTTTCCTAAATTTCTTTCCTTAAGGACTCTGTTGATTCTTCCTCACTAACCCACTGGCTTAGTCATTTTCAATGATCCAAAGCTGTATTGTAGAACTGTCCTTGGGTCCTTAGACCTGGTCTGTGAATTACTTCAGAAAGCCAGAAGTAAATACCCATAAGCAATAACTGAAGGGCACAGGGAATTTCAAAGCCCATATTTCCCATATTGGTGAGATACATCTGGGTATAGAGGATGCTCCGAAACATGAAGGGCATTCTAGAACATCCTCCTTCCCCTCTTACATCCTGCTCTCTCTACTCCCTTACTGGTCACAGTCAACCCTGGGAGCAAATCCCTAATAAACCATTTGGATACAAATCCCCAAGTCATAGTTAGTTTAATCATTATTATCTCTCTGTAGGGATGCAAATAAAATAGGATGCTAGTTAAACATGAATTTGAGATAATCACATTATTTAGTACGTCATATGCAAAATTTGAAGCATGCATAAATTGAATAACGTTTGAAATTCAAGTGTAACCGAGCACCTTTTCTTTTATTTCCTAAATCTGTCAAGCTGATCTGTTGAACCAGTTTCTCAAAGTGGGCTACACTGCTCCAGGGGGACACTGGAAGGATTATGGGGTGTTAGTAGCTTCAAGTACCATGGTGGGTAGGAGTGGGGGTGATTTGTTTGTTCAATTATACAAGGTTTAATTCCAGGAGAGCACTAAAGGATTTTTTCTTGAAAGGGGGACAACAGGTTAAGTAAGTTTGAGAACTCCTCTATTAGACTCTCAGAGCAACCCATTGAGATAAATATTTCCATTGATAATGAAACTCTGGAGAAGTAGAGATAACTTTTCAAAGGTCAAATACGTGTAAGTTTTCTCACTCCCGTATAGGACTTTTAAAACCCTTTGCTGTTGGAGGTGGGAGTTTAATTCTTAGAACTCTGTACTTTTTTTTGGGGGGGGTCGTCAGAACTTGTGGTGCTTGGAAGCCACTCCTGGCAGTGCTAGAGGTGCTGGAAACTGAAGCTGGACTCCCACCAGCAAAGTGCAGGCTCCAGAGAACCATCTCTCTAGTTTTCTGTACTTTTCTTGTTGGAAAAGCAATGTTGTGAAAATAATTCCAATCAAGGGCTTTAACAAACAATGCCTTAATAGGAAAATGTGAATTGTTCACAAGTAGAAACATGTCCTTTGCGAACAGGTGACCTTCTCAAGACCTTCATACAAGTATAAGCGAACCATTTTCTTTGCTTTTGAATAAGATTGGATATCATTTCAAAGGTTATAATAGGGAACAAAATGAACTTGGGACCTTATCAGTTCAGATTATAATAATAAAACAGTTCTGGTTACACCACGGGGGATTACTTACTCGGATTATTCATGCCCGTTCCCATGGGAAACGGAGCAGAGGGGAGGATGGGTGCTCCTACTCTGCTTAGTCATGAGGCGGTTTTGAGCCTCACTAAATTTCAAGAAATGTGGGCGGTCTAAGATATTTCTCTGTTTGCAAGCTAACATACTATCATGTTTGCTTGTCGGAAACTCAAGACTCAGGTTGGAGAATAATGAAAGGTTGCCTTACGGTAGTCACAGAAGTCAGAATATTCACCTTTGTGCCAGAGTCAGAGTCCTAATCATTCCTATCAGAAGACACAAAATCTGTACACAATGAGTTACAGAACAGGGACCTTGAACTCTGGGACCCTAAATGCACAGCAAAACCTGCCCAACCTTTTCCAGGAGGGAGCTATGAATTTTATTACAATGGACAAAAGGCAACGTTGCCTCTGCTCTAGATGGAGTCACTCCCTGTCTTACACATTTCCTCTCTATCCAAACATTGGTGTCAAAACAGCTCCGAAGACAGGCAATCAGATTACTGGTATATAGCAAGGTAAGAGATCCAATTCCAACACACACAAAGTCCACGTGTGAGATCTCTGTGTTTCATCTAGTCATTTTTGTTTGTTTGTGGGCCACACCAGCAGTGCTCAGCATTTCCCTCTAGCTCTGGGGGTCAGGGGACCATATAGGATGCCAGGAATCTAACGCATGTTGGCCACATGCAAATCAAATGCCTTACTATTGCTTGGGCCCCTCCACTACTTTTTTTTTTCTTTTTGGGTCACATCTGGCAATGCACAGGGGGTTACTCCTGGCTCTGAACTCAGGAATTACTCCTGGCGGTGCTCAGGGGACCATATGGGATGCAGGGAATCGAACACGGGTCGGCTGCATGCAAGGCAAACGCCCTGCCTGCTGTGCTATTGCTCCAGCCCCTCCACTACTTTTTATAAACCACTAAAACAGCAGGAACTATCCCTCATAAGGTCATCTGAAGAAAATTTATGGATTGGTTTGCTGATACACACAGTTGTTCAATAATATAGTGGGATATAACCCGAAGAGTTCTTAATTCTTTTTAGGGTTGGCAAATCACAAAATAATAAATCTCTAGAGGCAGGAAGCAGCATTCATTTAGTTTTTTCCCTTATTTTGAGGTTTAGGTAAAATATGGACGGAAGTATCCACACATTGTTCTAGTTAATACATTTAATCTCTGATACTGAAAAGAATCCACAAAGTAAAATTTCATTCTATTTTGCAAAACGTTAGTGGATTAAGATCATGAAGGACTACACAGAAGTGAGAAGTTTCGAAAGGGGAAATCACAGGACTCCAAACCATCATTTAAGAATAAGAAAGAATCAGAGGCATGAATAGACCCCAATGTGGGTGGTGGTTGAAAGGGAGGAGAAATGCCAGCATAACCAAAAGTAATAAAAGAAACAGAGAAATGAATGCATTTGTATAACAGCTAGAAGAAAAGCAATAGCCAAATCTAAATAAGTACTAGAAGAGAGGAATGAGGGGAGAGAGAGAAGAGAGACAGAGAGGAGAGAGAACAAAAAAATCTAGATTCTAAGTGCCCATTTTTGGTAGGGAGATTTTTCGGGGGGGATTTCTGCCAGGGGTCCAAACAAGGACTCAAAACATGAAAGTCACTCTACCACTCACTGAACTAAATTCCTGATTCTAAGTGTCATGCTTGGGAGGGCAAATACAAATTTTCGACTGCTAGAATAATATCAAAGTGTGATTATGAAGTTTTAAAAGAATAAGCAACAAAACAAGGAAAATGAATGTAAAACTCCAAAGCAGTAAAATGAGGGAACAAAATGCAATCAATCCACTAGAAAAGGAGAAATAAGAAATAAGCCCCAAAGTTCAATAGCTCTAAATTTTAGCAGTTGAACTCACCTACAAAAAATGTTCAGAATTACTCTTTTAAAAAGCATCACTATATCACAACAACATAATTCTCTCAGATCTTTTGGAGATTTTGAATTTGGGGGCCACATCCAGCAGCACTCAGGAGCAACTCATGGCTCTGCACTCAGGGGTCACTCTGGTGATCAAATGAGGTTTGCTACATGCATGGAAAGCACATCAACCCCTGTGCTATCTTTCTGGTGCTTTCTTAATTTTAAAAATTTGGTTTGATGCCCATTATAATCTGTTACCACAATGCAATACTAAAGGAAGTTAACCAAATGAAACTTCAACTCTCAAATGTAAAAACCTAAAATATATGTCTACATTGAAATGAGGAGCGATAGCACAGTGGTAGCATGTTTGCCTTGCACACGGCTGGGTCAGCTGAGCCGAGTTTGATTCCTCCGCCCCTCTTGGAGACCCCGCCAAGCTACCAAGAGTATCTCGCCTGCATGGCAAAGCCTGGCAAACTACCCGTGACATATTCAATATGCCAAACGCAGTAACAACAAGTCTCACGATGGAGACGTTACTGGGCCTGCTTGAGCAAATTGATGAACAATGGGATGACAGACAGGCAGATTGAAATGATTCATGATCAAAGAAGAAAAATAACTATAAATAACTATTATACTGTATAATAATTATATTATTGTAATTATACTATATCTAGAACAGAATTGTAATAAAGAAAACAGTAATATCAACATGACTGGGATATACTAAAGCAGTTCTTAAATGCTTGAGTGCAGAACCACGAGTAAGCCCTGAACACAGCCAAGTGTGGTCCCCCAGGTGTTGCCCTCTCAATAAAGAGAAAGGAACTAGAAAAGTGACTAACCCACAAGCTAGAAAATACTAAATGATGCAAAAGGAAGAAAATATAAGGGGTCAGCAAGGCAGTATAGAGCTTAAGGCACTTTCCTTGCACATAGTCAATCCTGGTACAATCTGTGGTACCACATACGGTCCCCTAAGTTACATCAGGAACAGTCCTTGGAGCACAGAGGCAGGAGTAAGCACTGAGCACCACCAGGTGTGTCCCCCAAACCAAAAACAAACAAAAAAGAATAAAAACAAAGGTGAAAAATAATTGAAAAAAAAAGAAAGACACAAACAACTTCCTACCAGTTCCTAAATAAAACTACTGCAAATTCAATGAGAATGTAATGAAATGAACAGATCTCTAGAAGGAAGAGGGGTAAAGGAAGAAAATGGTAATATAGATAATATTAATAACAGAAGTGAAGGAATAACTAGATATCATGGCGATTTTAGGGATCTTAACAGAGCACTATACACAACGTTAAGTCAACAATGGTGAAACTTGGAAAAAGATTTCTACAAAGAAATAAATAACTAGAAACTTTAATAGAATGATATGCATAAAAGCAAGTCAACAAGTAGTTCAAGTTCCTACAAAACCCCCCACTGGATTTCTGTAGCTCAAGAGGTAAAACATATGCCTTTCTTGGGAAAAGCCCCGAGTTCCATTCCTGGCAACTCATGCTACCCATCACCATCAGGAATGGTCCCATATTTTCAAGCACTGCCCGGCTCCCCAAATTACACCAAACTTATATTTAAATTATATATACATATATATCTTCACTAACTGGTTTATATTCACAACAGATATGCAGCAAACTAACTTGTTTCGTAATCATGAAATTAAAATAAAACCAAAGAAAAACAACATTGGAATTAGGACTTCAAATATAAAATAAATAATAATCAAGATGGAGAATGCAATGACTGTAACTTAACACGAGTTTAAAAAATTAACAAACTAGAAAAGAAGGTAAATTTCTTAGTTAAATAAAAATGGTTTGGTTTGTATGTAACTACTAAGAATGAATTAAATTGCCCACTTAGTATTGGTTAAAGTTAATATGTACTCCAGAAAAAATATGGAAATAGCTATATCTTTCTATTGATTTAATATACTTAAGAATGTAACACTTTACAAAAAGTGCAGCTAATAGAACAATTTAAAAAGTAATAAAATATGTCAGAAGGACAGTACAGTGGGTAAGGTGCTTGCCTGTCATGCACCTGACCTGGGTTCTCTGTCCTTAAAACGCCCATAAGGGCCCCAAATGGAATGATCCCTGAAAAAAGAACCACAAGTAAGGATTGAGAACAGTTGGGTATGATCCTAAAACCAAATCAAACCAGAAAAAATGTATAAGATTTTTAAATCACAAGGGAACAGTAATTTTGTTATTTAGAGAGGACATACCTGTCAAGATAATAAATGTATAATTAGAATTTATATGAGATTCAGCAGTGGCTAATGGAGACAAGATTAAAAGTGAACAATCTGTAAGACCCCAAATGCCAGTCTAACTACCTAGAATATGTAATGGAACAGGTCATAGTTTCAATAGTAAGAAAAATGAGAAAATACCTACATATGAATCTGACTTAAAATGTATAATATGAACATTCATACTAGAGGCAAAGCATAATATGTCAACAAAAAAGGGCTGGATTGTATATATCAGCATACTATGTTGAATAAGAAGGGTCCATGCTGGGAAGGTGTCAATGTTTATTATTTTTCCTAAGGTCCATAAAGACATTTTCTGGCAAAAATATTGCTGACTTGACTAGCATTAACATAGTTAAGTAAATGTGAAATAGCAAGTTATTATAAAGGAAATTTTGAATATGAAATTCCATACTTATACCTCAAAGCATGAACAACTGGACCATGGGGTCTCCCCAAACACCCACTGAACCTTTCTGGATTGAGTTGTCAGTGTGTTTGGGGGATTCATCCCAGAACCAGAAAAGTTGCTGATTGGCTTACACCAGTCAAGACCATCCCACCATTCCAATGGATGTGTGGTTTCAGAAGTTAGGCCTCAGCAAATAAGAGCATGCAATTCCCATTACAGAGGTGAGTTAAGAAATACTTCTATTAAATATAGTATGGGAAGTACTTACCATAGCAGTTAGGGAAGAAAAAGATATTAAGGGAATCCAGATCGGAAAGGAAGAAATCAAGCTCTCACTATTTACAGATGACATGATACTAAGAGAACCCTAAAGCCTCTGTCAAGAAGCTCCTAGAAACAATAAACTTGTATAATAAAGTCGCAGGGTATAAAATCAATACCCAAAAGCCCATGGCTTTCCTATATTCAGATAATGAGAAGAAAGTGATATGAAAAAAACAATCCTGTTCACAATCATGCCTCAGAAAATCAAGTACCTTGGAATCAGCTTAACTAAGGAGGTAAAGGACCCATACAAAGAAAACTACAAAATGCTACTTCAAGGAATAAAAGAGGATATAAGGAAATGGAAACACATTCCCTGCTTATGGATTGGGAGAATTAACATTGTCAAAATGGCAATATTCCCCAAAGCATTATACAGGTTCAATGTGGTCCCTATAAGGATACCCATGACATTTTTCAAAGAAATTGATCTAACACTCCTGAAATTCATATGGAACAATGCTTATTGTTCCCCACGAATATCCCCACGAACAGCTAAAGCAATCTTGGGGATAAAAGATGGGAGACATTGTTTTCCCCAATCTCAAACTGTACTAAAAATCAGTAATAATTAAAATAGCATGATATTGGAACAAATACAGATCAGCAGACTAAGGGAATAGGGTTGAATATGTTTAACACACCATCAAATATATGGTCACCTAATCTTTAAGAATGAACCAAGAAATATAAAGTGGGAGCAAAGGAAGCCTCTTTAACAAGTGGTACTGGAAAAACTGGACAGCTACATGTAAAAAAAATGGGCTCGGACCTCTACCTAACCCATGCACAAAAGTCAGATAAAAACGGATTAAAGACCTCAACATCAAACCAGAATTCAGCAGGTACACTGAAGTAAATGTCGGCAAAATCCTCCATGATATTGAACCAAAAGTTATCTTCAAAAATGCAATGCCACTGACCAAGCAAGTGGAAGCAAAGATAAACAAATGGGACTATGTTAAACTAAGAAGCATCTGCACCTCCAAAGAAACAGTGACCAGGATACAAAGAAAACCTACAGGATGGGAAAGAATATTCACCCAATACCCTTCTGATAAGGGGTTAATATTAAAGATATACAAGGCACTGTTTAAACTCTATTTAAAAAATCCCATTAGAAAATGGGGTGATGTGAAATGAACAAAAACTTTCTCAAAGAAGAAATCCAAATAGCCAAAAGGCAGATAAAAAATGCTCTTCATCACTAATCATCAGGGAGATGCAGATCAAAACAGCAATGGGTTATCATCTCACACCACAGAGGCTAGCACACATGCAAAAGAACAAAAGCAACCAGTGTTGGCATGGATATGGGAAGACAGGGACTCTCCTTCACTGTTGGTGGGAATGCCAGCTGGTCCAGCCTTTATGGAAAACAATATAGATATTTCTTAAAAAACTAGAAATTGAGCTCCCATTTGACCCAGCAATACCACGTCTGAGAATATACCCTGGGGGCCCAAAACACACAGCAGAAACACCACCTGCACTCCTATGTTCATTGCGGCACTATTCACCATAGCCAGAATCTGGAAAAAACCTTAGTGCCCGAGAACAGATGAATGGATGAAGGAACTATGGCATATCTACACAGTAGAATACTATGCAGCTGTCAGAAAAATGAAGTCATGAAATTTGCCTATAAATAGATTGACATGGAGAGTATCTTGCTGAGTGAAATGAGTCTGAAGGAGAGGCTAGTATGAGAATAATAGCTGGGAATAATAACACTGGACAAGATCTGAGGGTTAAAAGTATGTAAATGATAGTCTTGATAACCTTTCAGTATCAATGTTGTGAACCACAGTGGAGAGGGAGGGAGGGAGGGAGAGAGATAGAGATAAAGAGAGAGAGAGAGAAAAGAAAAGCGCCTTCCATAGAGGCAGGCAGGGGTGGGGGGTGATGGGAGGGAACCTGGGGAAACTGGTTAAAGGAAATGTACACTGGCAGAGAAATGGGTGTTGGAATACTGTATGACTGAAATCCAATCATGAACAGTTTTGTAATCGTCTGTCTCACAGTGATTCAATAAAAAAAGTTTAAGAAAGAAAGAAAAGGGCAAATATGAAAATTAATGTGCTTGTCTTGCATGTGACTGACCCCATTCCATTTCCAGCACCACATATGCTCCCCAGCACTTCTGGGGATTATCTCTGAGCCCAGAGTCAGAATTTGCCTCTGAACATTAACAGGTATGGCCAAGTCCATTTTACCTTACCCCTCAAGAGGAAAAGAGTTGTATACTTCACACCAAGATAGTGCTTGTTAGCTGAGGCAGTAAAGGCATCAAAGTTTAGCCTTCCTTTGATATTTCTGGCATGAGCATGTGGGCATAATTCGGTCACAGCATTGACCTCAGAGAGAGGAGAAGCAAAGCCTACGTTGAAGTGAGCAGAGCCAAGATCACTGCAGGGAAACAGAGGCACAACCCTGGTTCAGGCCAACCTTTTAAAATTTTCCTGAAATTGTAATTCAACAAAATTATCTACCCCCACCTTTTGGGGGCAACATCCATTGGTGCTCAGGGCTCACCCCTGGGAATGCTCACAGTACCATATGCACTGCCAGGGTCATCTGTGGGTAAGGCAAGTGCCTTTCTTACTATTCTGTCTCACTAGCCTGACAAAATGATCCTTATGCATATAATGAGATTGAGTATTCCTCATAGGGTTTCCCTAATTGTGATTTACACTGGACTTTCCAACACAACTTTGCTTATATAAATGTACCTAAGTCCATGCTTTGAAGGGTCCTAGACATGTGTTGTGATTGGGTGCAAAGAAGGGTTGAAGAGCAGAGATCTACCATGAACTTCAGATCTTATTTCCATGTCCTGTCTTTCAACTACTCTTCTACATTACTGAACTCCTTCACCTGGGAAACCCCTCTACTCCTGAGTAAGCTGTGTGCTTTCTCACTTCTAAGCTCATACATAGCACTGCATCACTGCCCTCCCATTGTTCATCGATTTGCTCGAGCAGACACCAGTAATGTCTCCATTGTGAGACTTGTTACTGTTTTTGGCATATCAAATATGCCACGGGGAGCTTGCCAGGCTCTGCCATGTGGGCAGAAAACTCTCGGTTGCTTACCAGGCTCTCCGAGAGGGACAGAGGAATCGAACCTGGGTAGTCCACGTGCAAAGCGAACGCCCTAACCGCTGTGCTATAGCTAAGCTTATATATAAGGGTACACAATTTTTCTCTCTGGGAAGGCTCCATTCCTCCTTTCTCTGTGCCTGTGAAAGTCCTCCTCATCTTGCAAAACCAGCTGAAATTTTTTGCCCTGTTTACAAATATATCTCCTTTTTCCATGGGTACCTAGCACTTGCATTTCTCTGAAGTTCTTTCTAAAGCTGACATTACTAAGTGGGCAAAGTAAAATGTATTCCCAGGTGGCCTCCATGCAGCTGTTTCTGAGATACTTATTGCTGCCTGATTTTGTTTGTTTTTTTTTTGGGGGGGGGTAGGGGGGCTGCACCTGGCAGTGCTCAGGACTTACTCCTGTCTCTATGTAGGTTCAGGGATCACTTCTGGTGGGCTTGGTATATTGGGTGCTGGGGAATCAAACTTGGGCTGGCTGTGTACAAGGCAAGTGTCTTATCCATTATACTACTGCTCCAGACTCTAAATTTGAAGTATTTGGCTTCTTTCCAAATGGATTTTTAACTATTTGGGGACAGGGATTATGTCATACCTTGGTCTTCAAACATAGTAAGATCTCAGAAAACACCGCTAATTGAACTGGATTTCTGGGACCAAGCTTCTGGAAGCATCTGTATTCAGAGCAGATTTTTCTTGTTGTTTAACAGCATCAGGCTCTACTGCTGGCTACCCTAAAGTTGTCTCAAAATTGTCCCAACTGCTCACTTCTCTTTGATCAGTTAACTCAGAAGATGTAGATGTGAGTTTTGGCCAACCTCTGGAAAGTAATACCTCCCTAGCAGCAAGAGGCCAATTCAATCTCCACATTTTCAGATCCTAGCAAATCATTTGTACCCTGGGGCTCTGTTGTATCCATGGAAGAGTGATGACAATCTCCAGGCTGTATTTATAGCTTAATCCTACACATCTCCTTTCCATGGAGGTTGGAAACAGATTGCTTTTTTAGCCCTGCGCTGCTTTATTCTGTCTATGACTTTGTTTACAAAAACAAGCTTCAGATAATAACCCCCTTCTTTGCTCCTGAGAGGCTACTGCAGCTAGCTGTTCAAGGCTGGTTTTAATGCTGACAAGTCTCAGAGCTCCCAAGGTAACCCCCCAAACATTAAAGGACTATTTAGGGCACTGGAAGATATTAATAAATCAGTTAACTTACCTTGAACATTCCCACTTGGAAATACTGTGATCACCTTCCTCTGTGGCTTTTTCTCACACCACCAAGCATAAAAATACAGTTTGTCTTCTTCACCATATTTACTCTTGTATGACTTCCCATAACTGCCATGTCAGTTTCATGAATATATCCCCTCCTCTGCCCTGGCTTGGCTGGTGGAATCCACCTCAGCCTGCACTGGCCCTGGAGTGATTGAGTGTGTTTCCTTCTGATACCTAGTCCTGCACTGTTTCCCAAGGAACTTAACAGTGGTGGGGAACCTTTTTTTTATGACAAGGGCCAATTGGATAGTTATAATATCAACTGGGGGGGCGTGCACACAATACACACAGATAGGCCTGTCCCAAATGATCGCTGATACCCACAATGTAAGGTTTGTGGCAATTTCCTCTGTATTGTTTCACCAGCTAGAGGGACCCCAACTCAGCTTTTCCTGACCCAAGGGCTCCCCAAGTGTGTCCTGTTATAACGTCTAGTCCTGCCCTGCCAACATTGCAATTCTCTAGCAAGGATGGGCTGGAGTGATAGTACAGCGGGTAGGGCGTGTGCCTTGCAAGCGGCCAACATGGCCAACCCGAGTTCAATTCCTTCGCCCCTCTCGGATAGCCCGGCAAGCTACCGAGAGTATCTCGCCTGCACAGTAAAGCCTGGAAAGCTACCCAAGACGTATTCGATATGCCAAACACAGTAACAATTGTCACAATGGAGACGTTACTGGGCCTGCTCGAGCAAATTGATGAACAATGGGAGGACAGTGACAGTGACAGCAAGAAGGATTAAAATAGGTTCCAGTAGTCTGTGGCAGCTTCCACGCTCCAGTCATGGATGCCGATACTCAATCAAAATTTAGGATTTATAGAAATCTCCTTGGCCATAGTTGGAAATGGGGGATGATCACACTGATCCTTTCTTGGGTCTATGGGTTTATGACTAGGGCTCATTCTAAGTACCTTTCACTGTGCTAGATTTGGAATCCCTTATGCAGACGACTGAAATAAATTTTGTCTAGGTCAGCATTTCTTAGCCTTTTATCAACCATGGCCCCTTCTGGCCTCGTTTCTTTCCTGTGGTCCCCTATCCAACTGGTTGGCCCTGAGTGTCTTGTACCATGGCCTCTGCTTATGCAATTTTCACCTGTGGCCCCTTGGAATATGCTAGGCGTGGGAAGGACCTGTTTCAGAAATGCCTACCTAGGTCCACACTTAATGACTGATGACACTTAATACCTGACAACATCCATGGTTTGGGCATCAGAAAAATGTCTCCAGTCCTGATTTAGTGGGTGTAATCTGACTCAGCCTTACCTGGCCCTGATGTTCTTTAAATATTTTCCTACTAATGACTCATATGGCCCTAAATTCCAAGTTCCATCGAATACAGATTCAAATGGGTTTGTTCTGTGGTATTCCCTGCCCACTCACAGTAATTGTCCATATGCTTAAGTTAAGCTTCCTGTAAATTTCCCCTGCCCTGTTTCAGTCGGGGACTCTGGTTAAAATTTCCTTGTCTCCTGAGGTTCCTGAATTTGTCATTCTCAAACGCCCAGTTCTGCCCTGGGTTACAAATCCTAAATGAGGAGGACTGAAATGGTTTCTATTTCTCTATGGTATGTCCTGACCTCCCATAATGTCTATAAATACCCCCAATTTAGTGTTCATGCACAATTTCCTTCAATGCTTCACCAGGGGATCCTGCCTGAACCTTCCCTCACGCTAGTGTTTCCCAAGTTTGTTGCCTTATGATGGATGCCTGGTGGTGCCTAGGTTCTGAACCCCTTCTGTGGAGAACTAAAATGGATCCTGTCTCTGGAATAACTTGAATTCCGTGCAGTTCATTTCCTATATTTAAAACTGCAATCCCTAGGAGTTATAAATTACGTTAAATAGAGCAGGAAAAGATTAAAAGGTAAAATTAAAAAAAAAACCCTACCTGATTACCATATTCTCACCAACAACCAAGAAATTTAAGATATGATGAAATGATCCAAAATACTTTATTCATGGGCCAGGGATGGTGCTCAAGTGGTAGAACACGTGGCCTAGTCACTGCATGACCCACAGAGCAATAATACTGGGTGCCCACCCCATCAAATGACTTAATTCACAAAATACTCTCTATTGTTCATCAAAATGAGCTTTCCTAAGTAGGCATGTGAATATATCTTAACCAAAGAATCACAAACTTTCTAACAAGGAGAGTAAAAGGAATGAGCAGAGGTCTCACAGTTCACAAAAAGAGAACCTAGTGCTTTTTAGAGCAAGATATTGTGAGTAAGCAAGTAGAACTTCTTTCTAAATTCAGTTTATCCCATCGTTCCCTGCACTACCCCCATTTATACAACCTGTTATTCCAGCACAGTAGTTCTTAACTGGGGATTATTTTATAACATGACAAAGACTATCTAATACATAGTATCAGGGATATTAAGTACAGGAGTTTAGCAGGTGTTGGAGCAGGAGAGAATCCTTCAGTTGTTATAATGGTGGTTGGTGAAGGCCTCTCTGAGCAGACTCTTGAAGGTAGAGTTGAGGACAGTGTGCCTGTGTACTGGACACTGTCTGAGGATGTATTTTCCAAGAAGAGGGAATGAGTATGAATGCCTGAGTCAGAGATGGGATGGAAATGTTCAATTCTACCAACTATTAGCCTAAACCAATTTAGAACTCTGACTTACATAGGGAAGGCAAGCAGGGACCTTCCACTTCTGCCCAAACTAGTTCTTTCTGTAAGTGGATAGTGTCTGACTTGCTGAGTTTGAACTAAACAGTCTTTTCCTGGCAGAATTTGATTTTTATCAGATTTAGACAAGAGTAAGTAAAAATTGCTTATTACCTGGAACCCAATTTAGCAGAGAAGGCAAAAAATCAGTGTTTCATTGAAACTATCAACCATATAATTATAGATAATGTTGGATATAACAGCCATGCATAGTAATTTGTAATTATGCTTAAAATTTAAGAAATACTGAGTAAGGGGGAAAGAGTTTTGCTACTCCAATGTCTGGGTGGGCTCGAGCGATAGCACAGCGGTAGGGCGTTTGCCTTGCACACAGCCAACATGGCCGACCAGAGTTCGATTCCTCCACCCCTCTCGGAGAGCCCGGCAAGCTACCGAGAGTATCTCGCCCGCACGGCAGAGCCTGGCAAGCTCCCTGTGACGTATTCGATATGCCAGACACAGTAACAACAAAGTCTCCAATGGAGATGTTACTGGGCCTGCTTGAGCAAATCGACGAACAACGGAAGGCCCTTTTATTTTTAATGTCTGGGTAGGCCTTTGAGATAACTAATAAGTCCCATGGCGAATGGAAGTGGATAAAAATTTCTCAGCCGTTCCTAGTTGCCTATATAGATTAGTATGTTCTGTTTTAATTAAATATTAGCACCATCATAATATCTGTGACTATTTTTAAGAGTTTTGTTCAACATGAGAAGCTCTAGGTTTGAATTTCAATCTTGCTCCAATTGAATCATGCTTATATTGTTATTTTAAACAGTTGTTGAGAAAAAGAATCATTTATTTCTTCTCTTCATTGAAGTTCTGTCATGAGATGTTATGTCTCGGACTCATTTCATAAGACACTGTTATAATGAACTGTAATATATTCACATGGATGCATTGTATTTTTCTTGCAATCATTCCTCTATGTGTCCCTGACTTCTAAGAGCAGAAAATACCCTATAGATCTACAGTTATATCCATGTCTATAGCTATCACTCTATCCACATCTACAGTATAAAGTCCCTCTGTTACTATCAAACTGCTTGGCATATAGTAGGTTTTCGCTAAATGTCCATATAAAGAATGAATTTAAAATAAGTTCCTACTTTATGTTCCCCAGGTGAATGCAATCTTTCTATGTCTATCCCTCTCTTTGTGACTCATTTCGCTTAACATGATACTTTTCATGTAGTACCACTTCTATGTAAATTTCATGACTTCATCTTTTCTAACAGCTACATAGTACTCCATTGTGTAGATGTACCAAAGTTTCTTTAACCAGTCATCTGTTCTTGGGCATTCAGGTTTCTTCCAGTTTCTGGCTATTGTAAAGAGTGCTGCAATGAACAAACAAGTGCAGATGTCACTTCGACGATACATTTTTGCCTCTCTGGGATATATTCCCAGGAGTGGTATTGCTGGGTCTAATGGGAATAACAAAATAGGAGACTAACACCCAAGAGTGGCCGAGATTAGTACCAGGAATTTTGCTCCATGGCTTGGAGGTGAGCCACACATGCTAGGGGAAAAAGGGAGCTCAGATAGAGAAGGGAGCACCAAATAAAGAGTGTTGGGAGGATCCTCCCAGGATGGGAGAAGCGTGCTAAAAGTAGACTATAGACCGAACATGATTGCCACTCAATGCCTCTTTTGCAAACCACAACACCCAAAAGGAGGGAGAGAACAGAGGGGAATGCCCTGCGACAGAGGCAGGGTGGGATGTGGGGTGAGAGGGATATTGGGATCCGTGGCGGTGGGAAATGGGTACTGGTGGAGGGACTAGTATTTGATCATTGTATAATTGAAACCAAAGTACAAAATTTGTAAGCCTACAACTGTACCTCATGGTGTCTCATTAATAAAAAAAATAAATGGGAAAAACATATGTTCCTAGTAGCCAAAATGGAAAGCAACTTGAATATGATGCTTCAGATGCAATTTAATTAGTTATTCGCGAATAATATTTAATTTCTTTATACAGTTCAGGCTGAAGCGATAGCATAGCAGGTAGGGCATTTGCCTTGCACGTGGCCAACCCAGGTTCAATTCCTCCGTCCCTCTTGGAGAGCCCGGCAAGCTACCGAGCGTATCTCGCCCACACAGCAGAGCTCCCTGTGGCATATTCGATATGCCAAAAACAGTAACAAGTCTCACAATGGAGACGTTACTGGTGCCCGCTCAAGTAAATTGATGAACAACGGGAGGACGGTGCCAAAGTGACAGTGCTATACAGTTCGACTGAAACTACTCCTCTGAATCCAGTGTGTTAAAGGTTTAGGTGAGAAAAATATTTCCAGATATATTTTTTTCTGGAAAACCAATTGCAGCAGTTAAAAGCTTGAGAGAAGGTTCTTGATATAAAATAAAACCTTCAATAATATAATTTTCCCATACAAATTTATATATTAAATGTTATAATTGTTATTAGATGTTACTGGGCCCGCTCGAGCAAATCGATGAACAATGGGAGGACCGTGACCGTGACAAATGTTATAAAATAATTTTTAATTTGGGTTTTGGTCCTCACCCAGGGACGACTCCCAGCTTTATTCTCAGGAATCTCTCCTGGTGGTGCTTAGGGTATGTAATATTGGGGATGGAACCTGGGTCAGCTGAGTTCAAGGCAAGTGTCTTACCTGTTGTACTTTTATTTTATTTTTTTTTCCATTTATTTTATTTTATTTTTTTAAAGTTGTAGATTTACAAATTTTTGTGCTTTGGTTTCAATTATACAATGATCAGATACCCATCCCTCCACCAGTGCCCATTTTCCACCACCATGGATAATATCCCTCCCCCATCCCCCCATCCCCCCTGTCTCTGTGGCAGGGCAATCCCCTGTGTTCTCTCTCTCCTTTTGGGTGTTGTGGTCTGCAAAAGAGGCATTGAGTGGCAAACATGTTCAGTCCATAATCTACTTTCGACATGCATCTCCCCTCCTGGGAGGATCCTCCAAACATCCTTTATTTGGTGCTCCCTTCTCTATCTGAACTGCCCTTTCCTCTAGGATACCCGGCTGGCCTCTAAGTTATGGAGAAATCCTCCTGGTGCTGATCTCAGCTATTCTTGGGTATTAATCTCATACTTTGTTACTTTATATCCCCCAGATGAATGCAATCTTTCTATGTCTATCCCTCTCTTTCTGACTCATTTCACTTAGCATGATACTTTCCATATTGTACCACTTGTATGTAAATTTCATGACTTCATCTTTTCTAACAGCTACATAGTACTCCATTGTGTAGATGTACCAAAGTTTCTTTAACCAGTCATCTGTTCTTGGGCATTCAGGTTTCTTCCAGTTTCTGGCTATTGTAAAGAGTGCTGCAATGAACAAACAAGTGCAGATGTCACTTCGACTATACATTTTTGCCTCTCTGGGATATATTCCCAGGAGTGGTATTTCTGGGTCAAATGGGAGCTCAATTTCTAATTTTTTGAGAATCATCCATACTGTTTTCCAGAAGGGCTGAACCAGTGGACATTCCCACCAACAGTGAAGGAGTGTCCCTTTCTCGCCACATCCGCGCCAGCATCGGTTGCTTTTGTTCTTTTGAATGTGGGCCAGTCTCTGAGGTATGAGATGGTATCTCATTGTGATTTTGATGTGCATCTCCCTGATGATTAATGATGTAGAGCATTTTCTCATGTGCTTTTTTGCCATTCGGATTTCTTCTTTGAGAAAGTTTCTGTTCATTTCATTGCCCCATTTTTGGATGGGGTTGGATGTTTTCTTCTTGTGGAGTTTAACCAGTATTTTGTATATCCTGGATATCAACCCCTTGTCAGATGTGTATTCGGTGAATATCCTTTCCCATTCTGTAGACTGTCTTTGTATTTTGGTCACTGTTTCTTTGGAGGTGCAGAAGCTTCTCAGTTTAAGATAGTCCCATTTATCTATCTCTGTTTTCACTTGCTCAGCCAGTGGCGTGGCATCTTTGAAGATACCATTAGCTTCAATGTCATGGAGGGTTTTGCCAACTTTATCTTCAATGTACCTTATGGTTTCTGGTCTGATGTTGAGGTCTTTAATCCATTTTGATCTTACTTTTGTACATGGTGTTAGGCAAAGTTCTGAGCCTATTTTTTTGCATGTAGCCGTCCAGTGATGCCAACACAATTTATTAAAGAGGCTTTCCTTACTCCACTTCACATTACTTGCACCTTTATCAAAGATTAGATGAGCATATGATTGAGGAGAGATGTCAGTGTATTCAACCCTGTTCCATTGGTCTGCAGTTCTGCCTTTGTTCCAGTACCATGCTGTTTTAATTATTACTGCTTTGTAGTACAGTTTGAAGTTCGGGAATACTTTTATTTAAGAGACATTTATCTCTTGACCTTCAGAAAATATTAATAAAATTAAAGATGAAAAAGAAAAGTGGAACATAAGCAGATTAACTACAAAATAACACGAAACAATGATGTGAAACAGAAAGGACAATTTATTAATCAGAGAGAGTTCAGCAAACAACTAATTTTTCCACCTTGTCACTTTGAAGATCAATTTCCAACTGATGATGTAGTTGGTCTTGACACCAAAAGAAGCAAGAAACAGATGTATTAAGATAACAGTTGTCTTTTGTCTATTAGAGGATGATAACCACCTGCTCGCCCCCCCCAACCCCCAATTCATCATTCATCTCTTCATGGATTAAATATTAATTGAGCATCTGCAAAGAATGCTACTGTGATGAAAGGCTCGTCAATAAAACCCATGATATTGTTTTAGTGGGGAATAACAAATAGCCAAAGGCAACAGAAACAATGGGCAAGAGAACTGGTTTCCAGTAGGAAGCTTGCAACTGAGAGTGGGAGCGGGGAATATAGGTCAGGGATTGGACATTGATGGGCGGAAGTGGTCACGCTGAAGGAGGCAGAAAGCTGAAAGTAGGCCTAAAGAGACTGTCATAGAGGCAGGCTTGAGAGAGGAAGGGAAACTGGGGACATTGGTGGAGCGAAGTGGACACTGGTGAAGGGATTGGGGTGGGAACGTTGTATGACTGAAACTAAATCACAAATAAACTTGTAATTTTGAAATTCAGGGTGATAGAATTAAAAAAAACTTTAGAAAAGAAAACTAAAACCTATGATATTCTCTCAAGACATTTCCATCTGGTTTTGGGGGTGAATGATGTGTGAACAAATGCACCAGTAGTATTATTAAGGAGGCAGGATTAACTGCCAAAGTTGATATCACGTAGGAGAGCAAATGTGGAAGACAATTATTTTTTTCCTCAACGTCACATTCACTATGGAGTTTTGTAGAGTTGTGAAAGTATACAACAAATGTTAGGGGATGGCAAACAATCTTATATAGAAACAATACAGATGAATTAAAATGAAATTATGGGAAACCATAAGAAGCCTTAGTTTTATTGCATTTCTCTTCCGTAATTTATATCTATAGAGCAGGTACAAGAAAAATCAATGTAAGAGTCACAGCATGAAAAAAAAATCAAAGTAATAATACTTTAAGATGGCAAAGAAAACTGATGTTAAATAGAAATGGCAAGAATAGGCAGCTTTGTCTTATATATCCCCTTGGGAGAAAAATTAAATCATTTACTACTAAAAAAAGATGGCAGAGAAATGATGCTATACCAAATAATTCTGAAAATTCTGCAAAATCAATAAACAGAAACATAGGACTGTCTCCCATCAACTTTGTTTTTTTTTTAATTTTTAAATTTTTATTAGTGAGATACCATGAGGTACAGTTGTAGACTTACAAATTTTTGTGCTTGGGTTTCAATTATACAATGATCAAATACCCATCCCTCCACCAGTGCCCATTTCCCACCACCACGGATCCCAGTATCCCTCCCACCCCCATCCCCCCATCCCACCCTGCCTCTGTCGCAGGGCTTTCCCCTTTGTTCTCTCTCTCCTTTCGGGTGTTGTGGTTTGCAAAAGAGTCATTGAGTCGCAAACATGTTCAGTCCATAGTCTACTTTCAGCATGCTTCTCCTATCCTGTCTCCCATCAACTTTGGAGCAAAATCATTCCAGAATAAAGAAATCATCTAAAAGAAGGCCAAATGAATTTAGCAGATAGGAAAAAGGGTTAAAGATAAGTACTTCAGTTGAAGGAGGGGGAGAGGTATGGCGCTAATGGTAGAAGCAAGTGTAATTATATCTTCAGAATCTTGAAGTGTGTTTTTTAATCACCTCGAGAGACACAGTTACAAAGTTGTTCATGATTGGGTTTCAGTCATACAATGTTCCAACACTGGTGCCTTCACCAGTGTACATTTCCCACCACCAATGTCCTGTTTCCCTCCAGTCACGCTGCCCCCAGACCGTCTCTATGGCAGATATTCTCTTTCTCTCCCTCTTTCTCTCTCCCTCTTTCTCTCTCTCTCTCTCCTCTCTCCCTCCCTCCCTATTTTGGGCCTTATGGTTTCAACACAAGAATCCTGAAAAGTTTTAGGAATGAGAGGGACAAACTGAATCAGGAAAAGTCGAGGCAGAAAAGTGGAAAGAAGAAACTTGATGATGAATAGGAATTTATTCAGCTGCACCTGCGCCTCACAGTGTGCAGTCAAATAACCATTCTTTAACCAATACTGATGGGTTTTTTTGTTTTGCTTTTTGTGTTTTTTTTTTTGCTTTTTGGGTCACATCCAGCAATGCACAGGGTTACTCCTGGTTCATGCACTCATGAATTACTCCTGGCCGTGCTTGGGGTACCATATGGGATGCTGGAAATCAAACCCGGGTCGACCACATGCAAAGCAAACGCCCTACCCGCTGTGCTATTGCTCCAGCCCCAATACTGATGTTTTTGCTATGGAAGAAAACAAAACTGAAGTAGCGAGATGTAGACCCCTGAATTTGAGGAAGAGATGTTACAGACCTTTGAGAAAAGTAGACTCATGTAGGAGTCTACATTGGCAAGTTCTCAGTGCCCTTCCTTGCCCAGTTTTAGAAGGTTGTTAGTTATCTAAAAGGCATCAGATGGGGGGGGCGATCCTTCCCTAGATGAACAAACATTCAGAGGAAAGACCACCTAGTAACAATGGAGCCAATAATCTACTTGCTAGCAGTTAAATTTATCATACCACATGGCCTAATCTTGCACTTGGAGCTCACAACCAGTTTTTTATTACTTCATTTTCAATGTGCACAGACAGCCAAGGCCCATAAAACATTTGAGGAAGAACTCCAAATTTAAAGACAGAGATCAGCTAAGATCAGCTAAACACACACACACACCACCACCACCACCACCACCATGACCAGAACTACCACTGAAATGTAAAAATTAAGAAAAAGAAGTGAGATGATAAATCAGAAGAAATCAAGACCAGGGAGCAGAAGATCATCCCATCGATATTAAATCCTTAGAGACATAAGAGATGATATCATAGCCATCCACTCTCTCTTTGAGAATTGCAGGAGGATATGCCTTTACCCCAAGTAGAGAGAAAGCTCAGCAGAAATGACAAAGGCTTCAGGTACAACAGAAGTTCTCTTAGCACTGAAGGAAATGAAGGACTCTATTAGGATATTGGCTCAATGAATGCTTCAGCACAAGCCCAAAGAAGGGGCATGCAAAACTAGAGGCTGGAGGAAGTTAGGAAAAATGTTGAACAGTGGTCTGACATGCTGGACTCTGGAGAAATTTGTGTTCAGAGGTACTTTTGGGAAATACCAGGGCTACCTAGAGACTTTTGCTAATGGCCACAGACAAACAAACAAAACCAGGAGTTTGAGAATGAAAAATTAATTATAATAGGATGCCTAATTTAGAGATATTCAAACCACTATATATGGATTTAACAAAAATTAAAATGTGAGCTGGAGCGATAGCACAGCGGGTAGGGCATTCGCCTTACAAGCGGCCAACATGGCCGACCCGAGTTCGATTCCTCCGCCCCTCTCGGAGAGCCCGGCAAGCTACCGAGAGTACTCGATATGCCAGACACAGTAACAACAAAGTCTCCAATGGAGACGTTACTGGGCCCGCTCGAGCAAATCGACGATCAACGGGAGGGCCTTTACCTTTACCTTTTACCTAAAATGTGATGATCATCTGTCAAGACATAATCAATAGTTTCTAAAATTAGATGGATAAAAGGAAATCAATTATTCATTTACATTAAAGATATTTTAAATAACAATACATGAGTCATATGTTTTTGCTTTTGGGAACAGGGAAGAAACAGGAAAGGTGTTAACTCACTTTAGTTTTAAAAGCCTTCATCACAATCCAACATTTTGGGGGGAGGCACACTGGGCAGTGTTCAGGGCTTACTTTTGACTCTGTGCTGAGGAATCATTCTTTGTGGTGCTCAGGGAACCCTATGGGGTGACGGGGATTGAACCTGGGTTGGCCATATGCAAGGCAAATGCCCTCCCCATTGTACTATCATTCCAGCTCCACAATCCCACTTTTTAAATCATTTACAAGTAAAGTAAATATGTTTTTCCAAGATAGAGACAAAAACAAGTATGCCTTTTTGGCTTGGTGCTCAGACAGGCTAGATGGATATGTAGTGGGTCTACTCTGTGAGGTAGAAATGGCATTGCCTTTGTCCAGGACACTGACATAATCACTTCCTGTCTGATTACTTATAACTACTTCAGAGTTTCAAAAAGACAAACCCACACCTTGATTCCTATTATTCTCGCACTGTTCCTTTCCAAGCTTTATTTACCCCTGTATTACGGTCCACATTTACTATCTTGGTCCTTGAACTTGAGGTGACTATGTAGTACTGGTGTATCCAAGGAGACCTATCTATCTATCTATCAATCATCTATCTATCTATCTATCTGAATTTTAATTTAAGCTAGCAAAATTATAATGACTTGATTTGTGTGTTTGATTTTTCCACCTGAGATGCCTGAAGATGATACTAAAACAGGAAGAAGATGAACTCATTATGAATATGAAATTTCAGACTAAGGAAGGAACATTTTAAAATATGCCATGACAAAGTAGTGGAAGAGGCCTTTTAGTAACCAATTAATTATCCTTTGCATCAAAACAAAATTAAGTTCAAAAGTATCTATAAGTGACTTTGTATATACAACATAATTATAGCTGATGTTTGTGTGGTGTTTATAATATGTCAAACATTGTCTTAAGCACTTTACATACATGACTTCATCTCCTTTTTACAATAAAAACACATTTTCATACCTCGAGTGATAGCCAGGAGTCTAATACAGTTAAGAAACACTAAACTCTAAATCTAGGCACCAGAAGAAATAGAGATGATTAAGAACATTTTATTTCCAGTCCACACTCAAATCTATGCTAAGAGCAGAGTTTGAGAGAGGACTCCCGGAGGAGGTGAAATTAATAGTTGATTGAAATAAGGCTTCGACATGCACAAGTCTGTGATTAAGGAAAGGCCCCAGCCTACCGCTCTTTTCACTTCCCTTCTTTTTTTCTTTTTCTTTTCTACTTTTTGGATCTCACCCGGTGATGCACAGGGGTTACTCCTAGCTTTATTTTTTTTTGGCTTTTTGGGTCACATCCGGCATTGCACAGGGGTTACTCTTCACTCATACACTCAGGAATTACTCCTGGTGATGCTTAAGGGACCATATGGAATGCTGGGAATCAAACCCGGGTCCACTGCGTGCAAGGCAAATGCCCTACCCACTGTGCTATTGCTCCAGCCCCATTACTCCTAGCTTTGCACCCAGGAATTACTCCTGGAAGTGCTCAGGGGACCCTATGGGATACTAGGAATCAAACCCGGGTCGGCCACATGCAAAGCAAATGCCCTACCCGCTGTGCTATCACTCCAGCCCCTCACTTCCCTTCTTTTCTGGTCTTTTTGTATTGGTTTTGTTGGGGCTGGAATGGCATCAGTTTATTTTCACTGGTCAGTTTATTCTCCTAAAGTCTATGAAAGTCAGAGAAAGGTAGGTGACCCCCTGAGGTCCCTCTTAGGGCCAACAGTGCTGATGAGAAAGAATAAAAAGGCCTTATGCAAAACAAAGCTGTTCCTCTTAGCTTCAACTAGGTCAATGATTTCAGGGCTCAGCCTTTTCTTTGTATAAGCTCTTTCCACTAGCCGTAGATAATCTGTAGCCACTATCAATACTCCTGTCTAAGGACAGGGCTAGTCCCAACTATCTCTCAGGCCCGCTTAGCTTGGCAGTCAAAGATTCCAGGACACTGTGATGGTGGTCAGTCAGCTAATCCATGGGCCATCAGGACCAACCATTCAAAAGGAGCTAGTTGTGTCTTTGTTACTCTCTCTGACACAGGAGAATACTTTGAAAACTTAACTCCATATTCCTTCTGGAAATAGCTCCACTACCCACAGTGTAGAGACACTAGTATTTATCAAAGGCAAGCTCCTGCCAAAATGTTTCTCCAGTATTGTTCAGAAGTTAGGATGGAGCTCAGCCGTAGAATGCATGCTTCACCGAATTATTGGGACCCCTGGCTTGATCCTCAACACCACTCTTCAATATTTGCAAAAGCAAGCATTCTTTTCTTTAAAAAAATTTTATTAGTGAGACACCATGAGGTACAGTTGTCGACTTATATATTTTGCGCTTGGGTTTCAATTATACAATGATCAAACACCCATCCCTCCACCAGTGCCCATTTCCCACCACCACGGATCCCAGTATCCCTCCCACCCCCCATCCCCCCATCCCACCCTGCCTCTGTGGCAGGGCATTTCCCTCTGCTCTCTCTCCTTTTGGGTGTTGTGGTTAAAAGCAAGCATTCTTAAAAGACTCATAAGTTTCCACAACTTGAAAACTAACTTGTAAACATTTTAATAGTCGAGTATGTACATAAAATCACCTGCTGCTGAGAAAATTAAAAAATGACCTGTCATAAAAAAATGTCAACTCTTCAAAAGGAATCCAATTTAATTGTCAAAGAATATATACGTACTTTCATTACTTTAGTAGAAATTACAAAGCTAACACTCTCATGCATCATATTAAAATAAAGTCTTGTGAAATGTAATGGCAAGGATAGAGTATAAGTACCACTCAAGTGGGCAAGTCTGTATCCAGTAACAGTAGGCCATTATTTCTCACCCTTATCATTCTTGATTTTTGGGTCAGTTAATTCTATGCTATTGGTCAGGTGCTAACAATATTAAACATCTGACCTACAGGATACCAGTGGCCCCGACCCATCCTTATTCATGGAAACCAAAATGTCATCAGCGTTGTTAAGTGTCTACAGAAACCAAAATGTCAGCAGCGTTGCTAAGTGCCTCTAGCAATGCCCAAAATTGCCCTCAAGTGAGAACCATTTCAGGAGACATAAAGAATATATGAGTTGTTCTTTTATCAGGGTATTCTATCTTTATTCATATTTATTATGTTTTGGTCATACCTGGCAATGTGACTCCCTAATCTGTGCTCTGTGCTCATTCCCTGAAGTGCTGGGGTACTAAGTACTAAATCCAGACT
This sequence comes from Sorex fumeus, assembly GCF_029834395.1. Lineage (NCBI taxonomy): Eukaryota > Metazoa > Chordata > Mammalia > Eulipotyphla > Soricidae > Sorex > Sorex fumeus. Next base: position 39,852,668 of record NW_026606143.1, read on the forward strand.
TCCTACATGGAAAACATGTGCTCAGTCCATTGAGCTATCATTCTTGCTCTTAAATTGCACTTTTAATTTGAATAGACTTATATAATATAATAATATAATAACCCTGAAAGGGCCTTGAATATGGCACTTTTTAAAAAATCTCAGGGCTAGAACGAAGGAGATGTTACTGGGGCCTGCTCGAGGCAATCGATGAACAACAGGATGGTCGTGATCGTGATATAATATTAACATGTAAACAGATTATACATTATATAATTAATATATGAATACACTAATTGTATAGAAATACAGTATATAATTCAAATTAAATAATATTAAGAATGTATTAATTATAATTATAATATACAAATATATTAATATATAATTACTGTATGATGTGATGATCAATAGATATTTTTGGCAGTGAACAGAGAAAGGGGGTTAGCAGGTACAAAGGTCTGGGAATCCCAAGAAAGAGCTCCTTTTAACAGTTATTATTATTATTATTATTTTGCTTTTTGGGTCACACCTGGTGATGCACAGGGTTTACTCCTGGCTCTGCACTCAGGAATTACTCCTGGCAGTGCTTAGGGGACCATATGGGATGCTGGGAATCAAACCCAGGTCGGCTGCATGCAAGACAAATATCCTACACATTGTGTTATCGCTCCAGCCCCTTAATAGTTAATTTTCATTAGTTTTCTTTTCACTGATGATGAAGAGAAAAAAGAAATACCTCTTTGGTTGACTGACAACCCCTGTAACTGTCAAGATTGCTCTGATAGACATTGTGGAAAGCAAAGCAAAAAGAATAGAGAGGAGGAAAATTTATTTAAGGAATGTGGTTTGCCTAACCAAATAAAGGCATAAAAAGTAAGTACAAACACAAGCTCAGTAGCTATTCTGTCTGGAAGAGAAGACAGACTCTAGTTGATTTTTTATTTATTTTGTCTTTTTTGAATCATGGCAGAACAAGTGACTAATTAGCTACAAATGGAGTACCACATTAAAGTTATTTTGAATTCCTCTTTCAAGAAGAGGGACTTCACAAATTCAACCTATGAAAACCATTTCTCTGCTATAACAAAATACCAAAGACTGGACAGTTAAAAAAAACTAGACATTTATTTCTCACAACTCTGGAGACTGGGAAGTTCTAGGTAAGGGCACCAGAAAATTCAGCTCTTGGTATGAACTGTCTTTCTGTCTTGGATTTCCACATCATACTGTGTCGTCACACAGTGTGAGAGAACTAGAGGGTGCGTGCATGCCAGCTTTTCTTCCTTTCTATGGGTATTAATTCTGACATGGGTACTCCACCCTAATGATCTCATCTTAAACTAAGCAGAGGTCCCACCTCATCAGACCATCACTTTCGGTGGTTAGGGCTTCAACATACAAATGTTGAGGGACACAAACATTCAGGACATAACACCTGGGGAAATCAAACTGACTTACAGAAATATGAAAGCAAGTCTTGTATATTTAAGAGAGCAAAAACATAAATGGAAAACTATCTTTACAGAGGAATCTCAAATATAATCTTTATTTGTAATTCATGTAGCATTTGCAATCAGAGACGCTCAGAAAAATTTCAGGTAATTAAAAAAATGTCAGGAGCTTTAATGTTTTTATAGTGTGACAAATAACGTAATTATTTTCCAGATGGAAAGGCTGAAGCTTTGGGTGGGTAGACAATCAGTTGTCCTGAAAGCAGTAATCTGACTTAGCGTCTGAACTTCAGAAGAGGCCTGGGGTCTTATTACCTAGGGTGTGGTCTAAGGACAGGTACCCCTGTCATCAAGTCACTGGAGATCTCCTGAGAACTACACATGCTCTGGCCCTGCCCCAGAGTTATTTTAACTAGATACCCAGATAATAATTATGCTCAATAATTTTGAGAAATACTGCTCTGGAGAGTCCAATTTTCTCATCGAAGACAATATGGTACATAGGCTTCTGTAAGATTTGTAACCAATAGAGTATTTTTAAATCCTTTTAGCGGTTTTTAGGAAATATGGAGAAAACAATCTCTTAAATTGAACCTCTGATATTCTAGAAATAGCAGACCAAGAGTGAGAACAGAGGAGTAGGGTACATATAATAGCGACTAAGTTAAACCTTCACTGCAGATGCTCTTCAAAGGAAGGTATTTTTGCATGGATATTTAACATGAGGCATTTCCTCAAAAGAAATGACAAGGTCTATCCTGAAAATTTAAAGAAGACTGCTCTTTGACCAGGGTCTGTACTGAAGACAGAAAGTGACAGTGATGATTACTTCTCCTCATTGCCATTTTTCAGTTCTTTCACAGAAACTTACAAATGCCAGTATTAGCAACAAGTAATTAATATATACCATATCTTCCTAAGTAGTTCTAGAAAGAACAAAATCATGCAAGCACATCATGTTGAGTGCAGTCAGTAAGAAAGAAAGGAAATTATCTCTCTCCTATATGGGACTGGAACGATAGCACAGTGGTAGGGTGTTTGCCTTGCATGCAGCCATTCCACTCAAGCTGGGTTTGATTCTTCTGCCCCTCTCGAAGAGCCCGGCAAGCTACCAAGAGTATCTCGTTCGCATGGCAAAGCCTTGCAAGCTCCCCGTGACGTATTTGATATGCCAAACACAAGTAACAACAAGTCTCACAATGGAAACGTTACTGGGCCCACTCGAGCAAATCGATGAACAATGGGAGGACAGTGCTTACAGTGACAGTGCTATATGGGGCTTACAGATACATAGTAACATAGCAACAGAGGGTCAAAGGCAACACAACAGGAGAACTGACCCACATTATGGAGTTTTGGGGGTTGAGAGGAAGGAGAGGGTCATTGGGAAACTTGGAAGTGACTGATAATGGTGTTGGAACTATGTACATGGGAATCCCTCATTAACAATATTGTAAATCACAGTACCTCAAATTTTCTTATTAAAAAATTAACCCAATACTACATGGAAAGTATCATGTTAAGCGAAATGAGTCAGAAAGAGCGGGATATTCGCCCTCTCCTCTCTGGAAAGAAAGATGGCGGCCGCATGGGAGCCTTGTGGAGAGCAGCTCTGAGCCGGGGGTGGGGGCGCGACGGATACCTCATGGGACGGGGGGCGTTCTGGCCCATCCTTCACGCCCTACTGAGGTCACCAGTTGCCCCCCACGAGCGGCTCTCTGGCACGGCCACGGCCCCAGAAGCACAGAAACCAATCTCTTAATTATCTGACTCTCAGTAGAAATAGTTCCAGGGTTAATAAATAAAATAGCAGAAATCCAAAACCGCGCGGCCGTGCGCGACATCATTTAATTCTTGAACCCAGCTGTAGAAAGCAAATCATTTCACAATGCTTTTTCAGCATGGCTGATTGGGGGGGGGGGGGGTAAAGTCTAAATAATAATGGTGCAACTTTTATTGAAACAATGAAGCTAGTCAAAGGAGACAGAGTGTTAACTAGAATTCATCTGTCCCACAGACATTGGAGGGGTGGGGGTGGGGGTTTATTGGGGTTCTTCGTGGTGAAAAATAAGTATTGGTAAAGGGAAATGTGATTGATATTTGCATGACCGAGACCTAAACCGGAAAGCTTTGTAACTTTTCCCACAGCGATTCAATAAATAAATTTAAAAAAAAAAAAAAAGAAAGAGCGGAATAGACACAGAAAGATTGCATTCATCTGGGGAACATAAAGCAACAAAATGGGAGACTAACACTCAGGAGTGGCTGAGATTAGTACCAGGAATTTTGCTCCATGACTTGGAGGCCAGCCACACGTTATAGGTGAAAAGGAAGCTCAGATAGAGAAGAGAGCACCAAATAAAGGGTGTTGGGAGGATCCTCCCAGGGTGGGAGAAGCATGCTGAAAGTAGACTATAGACCAAACATGATTGCCACTCAATGCCTCTCTTGCAAACCACAGGACCCAAAAGGAGAGAGAGAGAACAAGGGGGAATGCCCTGCCACAGAGGCAGGGTGAGAAGGGGGGATGGGGGGGTAGGAGGGATGCTGGGACCTTTGGTGGTGGAGGATGGGTGCTGGTGGAGGGACGGGTACTTGATCATTGTGTGACTGAAACCCAAGCACAAAAATTTGTAAGTCTACAACTGTACCTCATGGCGTTTCACTAATAAAAAAATAAAAAAATAAATAAATAAATAAATTAACCCAAGAAATTAGATAAAGAATCAGAGGAGGGGAATAACAAATGCGCAAAGGTGACAGAAACTGAGCATTATTCAGCAGGAAACTTTTGGGGTGTGGGAGTGAGGATGTCTGGGAAGCAAGTACAAAGGTCGAGGGTCTGGTAGTGGGATGTTTCGGTATCAAATCCTACAACACTATTAATAATAGTTTTGTAAACCACAGTGCCTGAAACAAAATAAAAAGCAAATAATTGCACTAGCAATGAACCAATAATTAACACTAAATGGCTTCTTTTCCTAGTACCCCCTTTCTTCTCCATGCCTTGCTTTCCCCTTTCTCTCCTTCTTTTCCTTTTTTGCTTAAGAGTTTAGGAGAATGTGGGATTATTTGTCATGATCTGCTGACCAACCTACGGTGGTCCAGACTTACATTTGAGACCACTGGGACATAAGTTGTTGGCTTGTCAGTGATCTCCACATACCAACTCCATTGGCTGAGATTTCTTTTATTTTAAAATGCTGAATTAAAGTTCAGTGTTAAAGGTAAAGAGCATTAGTAATTAGTGGACAGTTAGAATTATGAGTTTAAAAAATGTTATGTGATTAAAGGAAATGGTAAAAATCTTTTAAAAACACAAAAGAACAAAACGGGTCACTGAATTATAGAGAAAGATATTCTAGTTACATCGATGGGGTTATTTTTCCCTCCGGAGCCTTTTCTCCACTATTCAGGCAACAATAATACAGTAACAGGAAATATACCAAAAAGGTGGAAGATTAGAAGCTTACAGCCCATAATCCTCGTGGTAGCAGCCAAAAACATAATTAAGGAAAAACAGTCATTTAAGTTTCCCTTCCCTTCAAAACCTAATCTCATATTTCTTCTAAGACCCTGGGGAGGAATGTCAATTTGGGGTCGACTTTTGAGCAATGTTAGATGACTGCGAAGTGGACCTCATGACCTTATTCAAAATGAAATCATGTACCAATAGATTTCAGAGGGAAGGATTTTTTAAAATGGTGTTTTTCTCTCTTGAAGCCAGAAAATAATCTTTTCACACAAGAATGCCAGGAACACGACGTTATTGCCTCTAGACTTTGCTTTTGGAGACCTACTGGGTTTCCACAGGCATGCTATAAAATCACCCAGCTGTCAATAAATGACTTCTCTCTCAAAAGCTCAGCTCAGTTTGAATAAACACAATATAACATAGACCTATCAACCTCCTTTCCTGCACAAAAAGTCACCGCCTTCCCATTTCTGGGTCTATTTTGTATTTAAAAGGTACAAGAACAATGGAAAAATGGTAAAAGTTGTTCAGATCTCTGTTCTATTCACCTCCATCAAGAACATATCAAACTATATAGCATGAGAGTTGCTTCCACAATGAAATACACATGACAATCTCTGGATTTTAGAATGTATGTTCCTCGAGTGAATCTCAATTACCTTTATATTCCACTTCTGACAAAATGTAGCACCTCTTTCTAGTTTACTTGGGAATTCTAGAGACTCTTTCCTGTCTTTTGTAGTCTAGCTCTGGTAGTAACTTCCTAAGATTTTATTGAATGATTTTCCCCCTATACTCCAGGCACAGAGCACAGTACTCCATTTGCATTATTTAACTTAATTTATATAAAAGCTCTGAAAAGTAGGTATTACTTGTTTCCTTATTTTTTTTTCCGATGAGGAATCTAGGACTGAGGGAAGGAAATAGAATCAGAAGGAAAAGGTTTTCTACTCCAAAGATCAAAGCCTATATATTTATCCCTAATATCCCACACCAAATCTGTTTCAGGAGATGTAAATACCCATTCAGATGAACTTATTTCTCCACCTTGATCCTCTTTGGTCTGATAACAAGCTCTGTCCTTTATGGACAATGCCCCAGAAAGGAAATATAGTCACTGGTAGTAGTGTGACTTTTCTTTTCAAAAGAAGAAAAACCCCAATCCCTAATTAATTCCAAAACCCATGATGAGTTGCCTTTAATTACAACACAGAAAAGGAAACACCTTACTTACATACCCCTAATTTCAAGGAGTCAAACAACTTGGACATTAACTTCCTATATGTTATGTGTTTAAGGATATGAAGGTCTAGTGTGCTAGCCATGGCACTGAGCAGGATAGAAAGGTAGTGAGAAAGTATAGCAAGCTGCACAGAGCAGGACCCGGAAGACGGCTTGTTGCCTGTTAAGTCTCCTGAGGTGATGAAATGCCATCCTGTTATGAAAAAAAGAAAAAAATAACCACTTGACCTTCATTGCTAATATTTTACTTTTTGAGAAATCCAAAGTCAACATGGAAGTCTTTCCCTTTGTACTGCCCAACTGACCAGATAATATTTGCTTAGAGCTCATAACCTCTGATCAATTCTATATTTCACTTTTTCATCCCTGCGACAAAACAGTTGCACAAAAGGACCATTTCTGTAGACAGATTTTGTAATGAAAAGCCATTTTTGAAGAGAGGAAGCAGTGGAACTATTTGTGGTGTCAGGCTCATCTGAGGACAATGTTTTAATGAGGCCCCATGCCCCAAATCTCACTCCTTCCATTTCTGTATAAGTTTTTTACCCAGTTCACATACTGCCAAGCCCACCTCTAGGTGACACACAGGGATTTCATCTGATGTCTCTCTCCTGGGCAGGACATGAATTACATGCAGGGTTTAGGACAACAAAAAAAAGTGACATTCGGTAAACACTCAAATCACTGCTTTGCTGTGCTTGAGCCATGCTGTGATGGCCTGACAAAGAAAGATCAGTGAAATCTCTTCATCTTTACAGCAAAAGATAAATTTAAAAACACGAAATTTCTCCGTCACCAGATAGGTACTGTGAGATTCTGTGAGTAACAGAGCTAACAGATGCTGTGAGGATTCCATGACAAATAAGAAGAATGAGACTGCCACCATGCTGAAGGTCATGGCAAACAAGTAATTACATGTGTGGCAGACAAATGTCATCCCGGAGCACACTGGGGCACTCCAGAATCTCAGAAATGGGTGGGAGTAGGTGAGATAGAGCATGTGTTTAGGAAAAGCTTCCAAGGTGGGGAAGAGAAGTTCAGTGTGGAATAGAATCACCGAATGAGAGTCAGTCATGTGGCAGATTGCCTTAGGATGAAAGGCCAGCACAGGCAAGGGACTGGTGGAGACAGCACCACTTCCTGGAAGTTATTTGAGTGACCGGAGGGACAAGAAATACCACAGAAGCAAGCAGGGGTCCGGAAACATGGACTTGAGGAAACAATGAAAGATTTGGGGCCTTGGAAGCCTAACTGGTGGCCCTAGGGTGAAAAGTCAGTTGGGAGAATCTGCAGTCATATGGAAGAGACACTGAGGACCCCGCAGGGCCGAGTGAGAAGGGAGAGGAGAGCAATTTGTTTCAGGGAACTTAGGAAATGGCAATAGGGGGATTGAGGATTATGAGGGACAGTGGGGGATGAAGAAAAATGAACAAGTTGCAAATCATTTTGACACTGTGGCTCGAGATGGATAGAGAATGGGCTGGGAGAGTTGATGATCAGGGCAGCCGGGAGAGCAGTTTGGTTTAGGATGTGCTACGGTGTAAGTACCCGCGGACAGCCAAGTACAGGTATTCCGGCTGCTCTCTGGTCAGCATCCAATTGGGGGGCGGGGAGACAGTGTCAGTCACACAATGAAGCAGCAAAGGAGGATTCGAGGGAAGATGTAAGCAGGACAGACGGAAAGGAGCAACAGAAATAGCTTGCATGGTGCTCCTCTCTCTTACTTCCCTAAGCAAGTGGGGGAAAAGCCCATCCAGGACAGTCTAGAAGGGTCTGGTGGCTGTTGAATTTGGTGATCTTTTAATGTACCTGGTGAGGACAGATTCTGACTAGATTACAGAGTGAAAGGGGGAAGAAGCGTCTTCTGTAAGAATCATCAAGCGGTTCTGATATTGTGCGTTTTGGTGCATCTTTATATTCTCAAACATCGTGTTTTTAGTAATAGTACTTATATCTATGATATCTAATGTGCTAAAAATCAAAACTGAATATTCATACTTGTATTAATTTGTCTAAAACAAACAGTATTTTTTGGCTTTTGAGCCAAACCAGACTGTGCTCAGGTCTTCCTCCTGGATCTGTGCTCAAGGATCAATCCTGGCGGGTTTGGGGGATCATATGGGGTGCCAGGGATTAAACCTGAGTTGGCCATGTGCAAGGCAAGTACTCTCCTTGCTGTTCTAGCTCTCTGGTACTAAACACTCACTCTTTTATATAAGGAATATATCCTTATAAAGTGTAATGATATTTTCCAAAAGAATTAGATGAGAAGAATAATTTATTTTTTGCACATTTTTCTGAAATCTCTCTGTAATGTGTAGGTTGATAGATGACAATGGGTTGCTCCTGTCTAGGGCTAACTTCCAGGAGACAGGATGCAATTCAGTGAGTCTGCTTTCTTCAAGTCAGAAAAACAAAGTCCTTTCCATTGTCACAAGAACAAGGAAATGATGTTGCTTGTGGATGAGAGCAAATGAGGCAGAAGGCAAGAGGTTCAGGGACTTCTCATCCAAGAAAATGAAAAGTCTTTCATTTTCAAAAGCTACTTTCCCCGAGAAATAAAATCATGAGGCAGGAGGACAGAGGGGTCAGAAATTAAAAAGCACAGGGAATATCTGGGCAGAAGTAATCAAGTCATCTTTTCTTATTAAGGAATCCAATAAATGATATCTCCTCTGATAAATATACATGAAATATCAAGAAAGATTATCCGCAGTCGTTGGAGGAATGGTAAAGCCTTCTGGAAAACTGAAATTCATGCTGAAAGGCTTCTTAAAAAAACAACAAAACAAATGGACCTCTTTGGGCTTTCTAGAGAAAAACCAAGACAGTGGTGGTGATTTCTGGCTATTTGCTAGTTAACTGTACCTGTCTTATCACAGGCTGCAGGGGAGAGTAACAAGATTATGTCTGCTTCCACAGCAGTTTTCCTTTGTGTATATTTCGACCTTGCCACATAGAAATAAATATCGTTTACAAATAGAAACACTGATGGATGCTCAAATCCATGAGTCATGAGTTACATTAGCCCACAGCTACCAAACTCTACTCCATTGTCCCTGCACAAAGCCCACAAGCTTTGTGGTGATGATCATAGTCAATGACTAGAAGGAGCCATGGCAAGAGGGGTGTGAATGGTGTGAGACTCTGAGTTTGGGACATGTTATTCTTGCAGTGACACTTAACCTTTCCATGCTAGGAGTCCTTTTGGTGTTTTGTTTTGCTGAAGCCTCTGTACTCCTTCTCAGAACAACTGCTGGAATGAAATAGAATAAACCATGTAGTATTGCGAAAGAAGTCAATATAGCTCACTGCGTATTTTTGTCAAACTGCATTTGGAATATAGAAATTGGCATGGTGTTTAGTTAATACTCCATTCAGAAAAATGTGCCACTTTTCTGAAGTCCTAGTTAGTATGTCAAACATGTCAAGCATGGTGGTGACTGTTGACAACCTAAAAATGGTTAACAGGCGAAAGAGAAAGCAAAGAGAGAAATGAAATAGACAGCAGAGAACAGAGTGGGAGTGTCTGAGCATAGAAACGTTCAGATGAGAATCTATTGAGCTGAGGTCCAAGTTCTGAAGGTGCTACCCTTATTTATAACAAAGGCAATCACTTCAGTGAAGTAGGGATGGTCTCTGGCTGACCAAGAAAAGAGTTTACGAAAAATGAATGAAAAACCTGAAAAAATTCATTAATCAAAGTATTTTTAAAAAGAGAGAGATCAAATATATGGTGTCAGCAACTTTTATTGTAAAGAAGCTAAAGAAGAAGTCTGAGATCACAATATATTTTGTTAACATGTCCAATGTGCTTGGAATGTTTTCCTTTGCCTACAAAAGAGATGCACCAGCTTTTTGAATACCTTCCATCTCCAAGAGGAAAAAACGTGTAAATAAGGGCAGATCATAAGACACTAATTAAAAACTCCTGCCATCATATGCATCCTGTTCTGAAAATCATCATGTAGAATTAAGTTCAATACAAATTTATCTTGAAAGAATGCCAAAATCCTGAAGGTACAAAGAATTTATACAATGGGCCGAAGCAATAGTACAGTGGGTAAGGTTGTTGCCTTGCAACTGGTTAGGCTGGGTTCAATCCCCAGCACCGCATATGGTCCTCTGAGTCTGCCAGGAGTGATCCCGAAGTGCAGAGTCGGGAGCAAGCCCTGAGCACAGCTGGGTGTGGCTCAAAAGTAAACAGAGGGGTTTTTATGAATGCAAAAGGAACTGATTTTCAATGCTATGATAGAGAGGCATTGGGGCTGCTTAGGAAGCAACTATAACTTTCATCATTGTGAATGAGTGCTTCTGAGAAGCTCTCCCACGACTGGTAAGGAAGGAGAAATTGGGAGTCCAGAAGGAAGGTCAGGCAAGTAAGAACAAACCCACTAGGAAATGCGTCATCACCCCTCTAAGAACATAACCTTCTCTAAGAAGTTTCAGGAGGGAGTTGTACTGCTGTAAAATCACCACTTCTGTCCAGAAAACAAAGAGGGGCCGAGAGAGAGAGAAATAAAGAGAGAGAAAGAGAGAGGATAGGGAGAGAAAAGGAGTTAGGAGGAGATGCAGAAAGAGGGAGGAAGAAGAAACAGAAATACAGGGAAAATCTAGAAAGAAAAAAGAGCAGAAAGTAGGGGGAAGAAGTCATGAGAAAGGAGGGAAAGGAAGGGAAGGAAAACATTCAAAATAGAATAGACGTTCAGTAAATGTTACCCTTTCCTAATAGTCAGCTCTTCGGCTCTTGGCATTTAGGCAGTACACAGAAGATGGACTAGTTCTTTCCCTTTCAAATAACATATGTGCTGCCCAAAGGTCTATACATTTTCTCACATCTTTATAAAGAATTCTAAATAATAGCCTATGTCCTGAAAGCTCAGCTGCTACAGACATTTGTGACTAAATATTATGTGCCTTGACCTTGAAATGACCAAACCCTAGCATTAGAAAACATATTTCAAAGGGAAAGATTAAAAGGTAAAGGTAAAGGCCCTCCTGTTGTTCATCGATTTGCTCGAGAGGGCCCAGTAACGTCTCCACTGGAGACTTTGTTGTTACTGTATCTGGCATATCGAATACGTCATGGGGAGCTTGGAGGCTCTGCCGTGCGGGCGAGATACTCTCGGTAGCTTGCTGGGCTCTCCGAGAGAGGGGTGGAGGAATCGAACTCGGGTCGGCCATGTTGGCTGTGTGCAAGGCAAACTCCCTACCGCTGTGCTATTTTTTTTGGAGTTAATGATCCTTATTCTTCCAGATGATGACCACTATAAGCAGTCAGTTTTGCTACAAGAGTAATTAACCAGGAAGGCTTCGGACAGATCTACATACAACATAGAGTCAAACTCAACCTATCATAGTATTTATAGTCATAATATGCAAATGGAAACTGGGTACTAGTCACAAAAGTTTAGTAATGTTTGGCATCTTGGTGATTCATCTCATCCCCTTTGAATCGCACTCAGAACTAAAAGCCACAAAAGAACTAGAAATATCTTAAAGTCACATTTCACCTTCTTCATAATTTTGCTTTCTGAAGAGCTTAACTACTTTAATTTTATTCCAATTCCCAGGGGGAAAATCTGTAGCTACTATTGTCTGGTAGCCAATTATTCTCTCTAAGGGCACCATGCATATCCCTCCTTTTGTCTAATTTGCAGTGTTGATAATTTGAGCTGAATGAGAGCGATAAAGAGCAAGTTTCTTGTTAAAATACCACCTGGAAATATATAAAATATCATTCAAGTTAAATAGAAAATTGAGTTGATAAGGGTCAAAAGGGTGTTAGGAGAGGAATTCTGGTCAAAATCCTTTAATCAGATTTTCTCCAAATACATTAACTTAATCAGATTGGTTTGTTCACACTAAGAACTAAAGAAATGAGAGTTTTTAATAGAAGAGGAGAGGGTAGCTGGAGAAGGTGAAGGATGCGGGGCTCAGAACTATCTCTTAGTAACCAACATAAATAATCTGGTTCTATAATTGAACCAGAGAAACTTCAGCCATCCCCAGAGATGCTCAAAGGGGCTATACTTATCAGGAGGAACTCTTATTCTTCTGTGGATTCATATGTGTCCAGAATTATTCCAATGGGAGATATATCACCTGAGCCTATTGTTAAAATGGAACAGGGGTAACCTAAGGGTCAAAGGTGTCATCTGAAAAACTGGAGACCATCAATGTATTTAGAATGATTTCACCAGGCCCTCAACACCCTCTACGTTTATCTTGAGATAGAGTCTGATAGAATCCTGAAATGTAGACATTTTTCTTAATGATGTCATCATAAACAGAAAGACTACTCACACCCATCCTTTCAGAAAACAAAACTCTACCTTTATCACGGAGACTTTCAGTATAATCTGGTATACATGAATGGAAAAAGAACTATGAAGTGTGACGTACCTGTTAGAAAAACTCTGAAGTGTTTCTAGTTGTATAATCAACCTGAGAAAATTACTTTATTTAGGGGAAGGGGAAGGCGGAGTGGTATGTAAAGCAATGCTACAGGTTCAGAAGTCAATGAGTTCTGAATAAATGTTAGTTCTTCTCCATTTGAGTCATGCCATTATTTTTGGCTGGTTGTTCTCTGAAATCTCACTCTATAATGAAGATTTCCAGGATCCAAATATACTGACAGTTTTCCAGTGCCTAAGATAAATGGAACCCTGGATTCCATAATTCCCTAGTCCTTCATATAACAGGAAAATATAATGATGTATCCCATGGTGTGTTGACACAAATCATCTTCAGAATCATATCATCAAATCACATAACAAAATTAATCAATTGAGACTAAGAAAGAACTCTTCCATTCCATAAAAAGCCTTTCAAATAATTTTAAAATAAATCTTTTTCTTGGGCTGAGGTGATAACACAACAGGTAAGTCACTTGCCTTTAAGCAGCTGACCTAGCTTCTATCCCTGGAACCATATATGGTCCCTCGAGTACTATCAGGAGTGATCTCTCAGCGCAGAGGCAGGAGTAATCCCTGAGCACAGTCAGGTGTGGCCCCCAAACCAAAAATATTGTGAAAATAAATCTTCGTGTCAAATAAAATTTCCTACTCTATCATAGACAGGCTCTTTGAACTATGATCTGTCAGAAAGTAGACTGTACAAGCCCAAAATTGAAAACAGGCACAGAAAAGTTACATGGATATGAACTGTAATGAATCATGGTATTTTCTGGGGGAAGGATTAACAAGGACCTATCTGATTTATAGCATGGGGATATTAAGTAGAAGGTAGTAGCAGTGCATATTAAATTATCACTAAGTGTTTCATTGAAAGGTTCTTTGTAGCAATAACTTTTTAATTCCTATTCACTTAGCCAAGATATACTCATATAAAACTATTGAGACCCTTATTTATCGTCACACTGACCAATGTTTCTTTAACAGGGAAAGCCAACATCTCAGAAATAGTAAATCCATAGCCTCATAGGCTTTAATTAAAAGATATTCATCATCTGGACACTAAATGAATTTGAAGGAAATAGAAGACAAAAATATCACCTTTTACATTGCTTGTGATTCTGGAGGACTGTTGGCTGGAAGAGCGGAACATCCTCAAAATAGTACCAGATTTAAAAACAGCCCTTCAAGTGGCTTAATTGGTGGGCACACCAGGTCCTCAAAAAGTAAGAGTTGGCACATTTAAAGTCTGGCATGCGATGTTCCAGGGACCAACTCACAAATGCAATAGTCTGCACAACACATTCTCCACATTTCAGCAGATATTTTTGTATTGGAAAAGTAGCCAAATCTATAGACCACTAGGCAACGTTTTCTCTAACAGATCAGAGATAGGACAGGAAGTGGACAGCAAAACTCTCTCCCCAGACTCCTGGTAGAAGTTAAAATCTCAGAGAAAAGGGAACTTCAGACACTGAATGTCTACGCGGTTGCTCCCTAAGGCTTCGAAAGAAAGATGACATCAAGTTTATATATGGAGAATTCATTGTCTGTAAACTAATTCAGACTATGGGCAAAAGGGCATATGAGACATGAGAAGATAGAGAAGCCTATTCTGCTCCAAAGAATCTGTATTTTTAAGGAAAACTGACTTAGCTACATTAAATACTAATTATTACAGGCTCATGCTTACTTTTGAATCATACTTAATTGATAAGAACAAAATGTTAAGATTTGTCACAGAGCATTACACATTGAATTGCCATATGATTTGAATCAGGCTAAAGTGGGCTGGGAATTAGGCTGATGGAAGTAAAGCCTTTCACAATAATGTGAGGAGACCCCTAATGAATTACTCATCATCTACTTGCCTTTTCCCTAAAAAACAACATCTGTTAATATGTTTCTAAGGACAAATTTGCCAGGGGATAAGACTGGAGTTCCTAACTAGCCTCTCAAGTTACATATGATCAATGAGTTGTAGATTATTTGTTGCCATTTTACCCTTTTGACATATTCCCTTCTGGTTGAACATGACATATAGATTTGACTAGGTCATCCTGGATACTCCAGTGACCTTGGCAACAAAAGTCACATGGTAAGGATTCAGCATGAAGAGAAGCAGCGCAGGCCTAAGGTAAACTACGTAGCCACCGAATGAATCTTGAGTACCAACCTATGAATTTGTCTTATACAAGATTCACATTTCCCTCAATCCAACATCTCAAAAAATTGGGGTATCTTTAAATTGACAGGGTTTTAAATTGCTGTCCACCAAGCACCAGTGATTAGGCCTGCGGCTGTATAAACAATGCACCCATTGTTATTTATATGGTCTCACCTCAGCTGAGTTATGTCTAGTGGTAATACCACACATATCAAGCTTAAATCCTATTAAAAATTTCGTCCAAAAGATTATGCCATGTTTTAATATTGAAATAGAAAGTTACTGGTATGGAGAAAGGCAAGGAAACAGAGCAGCATGTCATGAATGTAATATTAGGAAAGTAAATGTTATTAAAAAAATGAACCTCTTTTCCAGCACAGCAACAAATGCTTTCAGGGCCTAACACAGGAAACTATGCCCACAAGTACATGAATTTTAATGCTTGCTTATACTAAGGTATGGACAGAAGTATTACCTAGACTGGGCAAGCAAGATAAACCAGAACATCAAAGTTTGTAGGGTGGGTGTCAGGAGTTTGGAAGAGAATGTCAGAAAAAATTGCAGAGATTCCCGAGAAATGCTACATCACCAACACTCTTGATGGCAACACTCTTGATGGATGATGCTATATGAACAAAAATAGGCATCAGTGATTTTCATCCAAAAAGGCATTCAGAAGAGGTTCTGAAAACAAACAAGTTTTAAGAATAGTTTGATCAATGTATTTGGTTACATATCTCTTTTATATATGTTCAATAACAGTACGTTAAAAGAAAATTCTAAAAGAATTGAAGATGTAAAGAACACAGGAAATAGGACAATTCGGAGACCATTTCTGTAAGTCAGTAATAAAATGGAAGAGACTAATAAAAGTAATCAGGGTTGGGGAAAGAACTTAAACCTTAATATTTAAGTGGCATCTGGTGAAAGGGACTGTCTTCATGGAGCATATGCTAAATAAACCTTTAGAAAGAGCTGGGCACTCTGGAATGTTTTCTTGGTGCAGAGAGATAGTACAGGGATTAAGGTGCATGCCTTGTACACAGCTGACCCTGGTTCAATCTCCAGCACTGAAAATGGACCTCTGAGCATGACAGGAGCCAATCCTGAACAGAGAGCCTGGGATAAGCCCTGAGAATAGCAAGGTTTGGCCCCCAAACAAAACATTTTTTTCTTTCACCAGAGCTAAAAGTAAGAGCATTTTAGAGGATTGCGTGCAGGATCAGTATGGAGGGACCCGAAGCGGACATTTTAGCTATTATTCAGTTAGTAGCTTTTTCTTTCATTACACTTTTATGACTCAATCATAAAAGGGGGAAAGACACAATTACAAGTTACTGGTGGAAAGTGGTTAAACTGTGAACACCAAGTTTGCTGCACACCAAGGAGCATTATGTGACAGTTAAAACCCAAACAAAAACAAATTAGAAGCACATAGGGCAACATGAATGGGTCTTAAAACCCCAGATCTCAGAGAAAACAGACACAATAAAATATCTAATATCGAATCTAATAAAATGGATTCAAATTTCAATCAATGTATGGAAAGTAATGATACTCATAATCAAAAGCAAACGTATACAGAATGATTCACACCAAACTCAGCAGAATAATGAACTGGGTATGTAAAAGGTACTGTCTTTAGGGTTAAACAAATGAATGAGTCATTCATTCAACCACCTGAAGTCTAATTACTAGTGCTACTAATGTGTCTGAAACAGATAATAAAATTATTACCTGTCTGATGCCCCCCATGAAAGTTTCAGCTAAAATGTTCAAATTGGAAGTGACACAAATAAAGCTTCAATAAAATATTTTAAAGCACCTTTTCTAAAATGTAGGAGACATAAAATGCTATATACATCTTGTAGAACTATTAATGAGAGGAGTAAAAATGTTTAGGGAACACATATTAATACATACCTTCCCGACTCATAAAAATTTACCATTTTTCAAAGTAGTACTATTATTCTAAGTAGTAGAGATACTACTTAAGACCTTCCTCTCCACAAAGTAGCAATTAAATGTGGTTTATAGTTTATAAAATTATTATTTTGGTGATACTGAAAATCATTTAAACATATATTCATTGAATTTAATTTAATATCACTTTATATTTGATTAAAATATTCCCTGGCATTTCAGCAGCACATGTTACTCAAATTTTACTTATTTTTCTCATTTCCTTTTATAGTGAGTTGGATTCTGGGGTGGCCTCATGGTGTAAGCTTTGAAAATGTGTTCCACATTTCCTATTTCCCTGAAGTTCCTTTGTTCTAATTGCAAATAGGAACCTTCACAAAGTTCTGTTGTCTTCAATGAATGATAAGACTCATATTCACCTCATCGAGCTTAATCTCTGAAGTAGGGAAAAAATAGCTTAGCCATTGACAAAAGCCCAAAACTTCAGGAATATCTCAGTGGTCAGGGGTGCATGCCTTGCATGTGCAGAGAAGTGAGTTCCATCCTCACATACATGCTTCTGGAACACCGCTGGTATGAGTACTGAGCTAATCAGCCTGGTTGGTGGAGTACTACTAAGGATAGCCTTCATGTCTGCTGAGCACTGCTTGGGAGCTGTCCCCTCCTCATCTCCCCCCAAAGGAAATTTGTACGAACACCAAAACACTCATGCAGTTTACTATAGAACAAGAATTCTTAATCTCTAATCTGTTGCATTTGGGGGGGGGGTCTGGGAGCTGTCCTGTGCATAGTTGGATGTTTCGCAGCATCCTTTGCCTCTACCTATTAGATTCCGGAAGCAACCTGTTCCTCCAGTCTTTCAAGGGATGAGGGCAAAACCAGCAAGTTAAGAACGACTGCTCTCTGAATAGAAAAACTAAACTGAAATCCAGTGGGGAGCAAGGATTGTGACTTACTGGTTTTATCAATGTTCAATAAAGGCTCATAAGTGGTTGAGCACTGTACTTTGGGGGAATGCTTTTTATGCAATCTCATTACAGGGGTGTTTAATAAGAACATCAATAATAATGGCAACAACTAGCTATCTCTGGCTTATTTCATTGCCTCCTACCTCTTCTTCTAGTAAGAGCTCCTCAGTTCCTGCCATGGTAACAAACTCTGCTTGCATCAACCAGAAAGAGCTGAACCTTGCCTGTCTGTGTCCCTCTCTCTACTAGCTAAAGAGTGGCTATTTTCTCCATGGAGCAAAATAAAGAAAGGAGAAAGACAGGTCATTCATCCTCCTGGAGTACCTTAAAAAGCCTTTCTGATTGCTGCTCTCAGATCTTTCAAGCTGTCCTCATTCTTGTACTTTCTGATACTTTCAATTCTTTAAATGTCTTCGTATCTCTGAGTGACTACTATTTGGCTTAATTGGCAGTTGGGGCTTTTGTTTGCAGTGAAATGACCTAAAAATGAGGTACTACCCAAAGTAGGCTCCTGTATGTTCTGGTGCAGTCCCAGAGCCAGGTCCGTGTTTCCTTACTCATGCTCGGAACACAGGGGCCTAACACTTGACCCCAAAGACCCTCTTCCTGGCATGGGATCGGCAGCCAGCCTCAGGAGCACATGCTCTACTTGCAGTCTTTCATGGGAATTATCTGCAGCGTTTTTAACCTAAAAAAATGTCTGGGGTCTGGCTCCCAGGGATAGTAATTCAATCGGATTGAGATGGGGCCTGGAAATCAACATTAATTTTACAAGATGTGTTATTAAAAACTTACTAGGTAGATGGCAGTGTCCTTGAGAAATCTGAGTGTTTGAGAGAAAAAATAAGGAGATTTTTATTTCCCAAAACTAATAATTAGTTTGAACACCATTATCATTATTTAGTTTTCCTTTTTTAATTTATAGAGGCCACTCCACATGGTACTCTGGAAGTAATGCAGTGCCAGGGATCAAATTCAGTGCCTTGCACATGCTAGGCGTGTCCTCTACAACTTGAGAGCACCTATCTCCCCAGCCCCTATATCACTCTTGTTATGAATGCATTCTGTAAGAATATACCAGTATCTAACCCGTCTTCTGTGCCACCATCTATTGTCGGGATTGGTGAATAGGGGACATACATGCCAAGTGTTGTGGGCTGCCTGCAAGTATGTATAAAGCTGTATTGAAATGCAGTCATATCCACTCATATATTTACTTTCTGTAACCATTGTCACCTGCAGCAAAAATGGAGTAGTTGTAACAGACTGCAAAGATTCTGCAAAGCCAACAGTATTTACTATGTGGCTTCTGAGAGAAAATGTATGCCAGCCTGTGCATTCCCAGGTTTAATCCTTACTGTTCTGTAGGTGATACTATTAATAGTGAATGTGCATCAAACACTCATGTGGGCCAGGCATTACATTCACTGCTGAAAACCATGATTTCGTGTATTGCCCTCAACTTCCCCCCACTAGAGAAGAATAACTGAAATGTCCATTTTACAGATAAGTCAACTGAGGCAAGGTGAAGAAACTTTCCAAGAGTCACACTAATCACAGTAGGTAGAGCCCAGACTGGAACTCAGAAACATTGTCTCCATCATGGATGTTCTGTGGGGAGATGGATGCTTCACTGTGTAATATAAAGCATGTGGGCAGTTCCAGGGTCAGGCTCAGGTGATAGTATGAGCACTTTCTACCTATGAGAGGCAGAATAATGCCCCCCCTCCCAAAGATACCCACATCTTCATCTCCAGATATGTAAATATTTCACCTTGCATGATGCAAAGGACTTTGCAAATGCAATTACTTAAGGATCTTGTGATGAAGAAATAGTCCTGGAATATTCAAGCAGGACGAATATTATTCTAAGATTCTGACAAATGAAAGAAAATGGATTCTCCCAGAGTGCCAGTGGGAGGAATCCAACAGCAGAAATTCAACATCTTGGTGCCGCAGTGATAGTACAGCAGGGAGTGTTCTTGCCTGACACGTGGCTGACCTGGGTTCAATCCCTGGCACCCTATGGAGTCTCCTAACCACTGCCAGGAGTGAATCCTGAGTGAAGAGCCAGGAGTAACCCCTGAGCACTGCTGGGGTGTGGCCCAAAAATTTAAAAATAAAGAAAAAGAAAAAAATTCAACATCTTGATTTTGCGCAGTTTGGGGGCCACGTCTGGTAGCGTTCAGGGCTTACTCCTGGCTCTGTATGCAGGGATCACTCCTGGCAGTGCTCAGGGGACCATACGTGGTTTCAGGGATCGAACCCAGGTCAGCTGCATGTAGGCCAAGCACCCTACCTGCTCTGCTATTTCACTTGCTCAACACCTTGATTTTATCTCTGTTAAATCCTCCTTGGACACGTGTACTCATTGTAGCTGAACTGCCAGCTACAATGGTACAAAAACCAGTATGTTTATGGCTTATGGACCCGGGCAAATAGCTATTGGAATCTCATACTTAGGCCTCACTTTCACTTATTCAGGTCACTCAGTCCACAAAATAGCAGCAACAAAGGCACTTACAGCAATTCCAACTAGTATTTGAAGCTTCGTGGAGCAAAATAAAGAAGTTAGATGGAGTCTGCATTGAGAAACAGCCTCTAAGCTCAGTACCTATCTGCAGCCCAGAAAGCAGGCATTCTCATACTGGTGGCTCCTGCAGACATTGGTGGCTTCTGCATCTCTTCCCTGAGGCAGGCCATCTCCTGTCCTGCTGGGACAGAGGAAGAGCTGCACTGCCCCGAGGACAAGAAGCTTTAATGAAGATTTTCTACGGAACATGCAGGGCCCCTGATCTCACCCACTCTAGATTCCAAAAGCTAATTTTCAGATTGCCAGATATGTTAGTGCCACCGCCTGTATCTTTGGTTACAGATACTTTTGTGACATCTGAGATTATTAAAAATTTGACCTCTGGGGATCTTGAAATACCATACAGAAATTTCCCTGAAAAGCTGTGTCTGAAGGCATTAATATAATCTTGGATTTCTCAGTTTCCGCCCTATTGACATTGGGGACCAGATAGTACTTTGTTGTGGGGGCTTCCTGTGTATCATATATTGTGTGTGCAGGGGCAGCCCTGGTGCCTACCCACTATTTTTTTTTCAACAGTAGCAAATAAAAATGTCTACAGATATTGCCAAACAGCCCTAGAGAAGCAAAATTGTCCGTGGTTGAGAACCACTAGTACAAGCAAAGACAAATCTTATTTTTTTTAGTTCCCTTCTTTTATCATGCTGTTATGTATTTCTAATCCTACCACCACCACCCAGAATCTGCCCACCACAATCAAAAGTAAAGCAAAAATCAGTGGCACTGGGGAAATAACAGTGTCTGGGCTTCTGGGCAAGTATAGAGACTCATGCTGTTATTTTTGCATTGTTTTTTTTTTGGTTTCAGATTTCAGCTTTTTATTTCCAGTTCCTTACAGAACCTTACATTTAAGTAAATAAATTTAATTAGCCACTTGCCTTTAGTCACTGTTACATTTAATTCTGAAGAGTAAGATAATGACAAAATGCAAACAAATAAAGGCTCCTGGGTACAGATTTTAATTCTTCATTACACTCTTAATTTCACATCAGTGATGGAGACAGGCCTTGGCAGACATTTAGCCAAAGATGTAGGATGTTTCAGGGAATGCCCTGCCACAAAGGCAGGGTGGGATGGGGGAGATGGGGGGTGGGAGGGATACTGGGACCTGTGGTGGTGGAAAATGGGCACTGGTGGAGGGATGGGTACTTGGTCATTGTATAACTGAAACCCAAGCACAAAAATTTGTAAGTCTATAACTGTACCTCATGGTGTTTCACTAATAAAAATAAAAAAAAGATGTAGGATGTTTCTGCACCATTCAGAACAGGTTCAGAATTCAAGACTGGCTTCATTGTCACTCTGAAAGGAAACTTTCCTGATGCCTTCCTTCTACTTATGGACTTCTCTATGGACTAGATTTTAGGGTTATGCATTTTATTTTATTTCATTTATTGTACAGAATGTCCCTAAAATGCTAGCTTTGTCTTTGATATGTAGTTATTCACTTGCCCATCTACTTGACCTTAGGAACTTTTTGGTTCCTAGTGGGAATAATGCCCCTTTAAATTAGTAGTTCGCAGGCATAGCTTCTCCTCAGAATCACCTGGAGAGCTTTTCAAAATACCGGTGCAACATTCGGAACTCTCATTCATTACTGATGAGAGTGCAAAAATAGCACAACCACTTGGGAAAACAGTTTGGCAGCATTTTACAAGATTAAACATACTCTTACCATATGATCCAGCAATCATGCCTCTTGGTTTTTACACAAAGGAGTTGAAGACTTATAAAAACATGCACATGGATGTTTATAGCAGCTTCATTCATAATTACCCAAAATTGGAAGGTACCAAGATGCCTTTCAGTAAGTAAATGGATCCACTCTTATATCCAGATAAAGGAATAATGTTCAGTGCTAAAGAGAAAATGATGTAGTAAGACACACTAAGACATGGAGAACCCCTAAATGCATATTACTGTGTGGTTAAAGTCAATCTGAAAAGGCTGCATACTAAATGATTTCATGACATGACATTCTGGAAAAGGAGAAACTGGAGGCAGTAAAAACGATCAGTGGTTGCCAGGGTCTAGGAAGGAGGGATGAATATGCAAAGCAGAGAATTGTTGGGGCAGTAAAAACATTCTGTATGATACTATAGTTGGGTATGTGTCATTGTAGATTCATCCAAACACACAGTATAGACAGCACCCGGAGTGAACCCTATTGGTCTAATGTAAATTCTGCACTCAGGGTGGTAATGCTAATCTCACAATAGGTTTATCAGCTGTAACAAATGTTTATGTTCTGGTGGGGATGGGAAAAGAGGTGAGGCCAAGAGAGCAAGAGGATATCTCTCTATATTCCCCTGACTTTTGCTATAAGGCTTAAAACTACTGAACATTTTTAAGCATTTGTTTCCAACAGTATTAGAGCCTCACTCCCAAAGAAGAGGATTTAATTGGTTTTGAATGCAGCCTGAGAGTCAATATTTTGAAAACTCCCAAGAAACGTCAGTCTTCTGGGTTAAGCACAATGACTGTAACTGGGGGGTCAGCATTTACAGCCCGCTATCAAACCCCATGGTCTCCCATCTCAGCAAATCCCCACTGGAACACAGCCACACGCATTGTTTTTCCACTTCATCTGTAGCTGGCTCGTAAAGTCGGGCTTCTTTTCTATCTGGCACTTCAAAACCCGGGAGCAGCCAGTGAAGCAAACACAGGGCTGTGCTAAGAAAAACAGGGGAGGGACTTCTCACAGCCGCCACCATTGTCACTCACTAGCTGGCCCTGCTCTCCAGATTTACCACTAAATCTCCAAGGAGATGCAAACCAAGCTGCTACAACTAATGGATATATGGTCTTCTGGATGATCCCTCTAAGGCATCCTTGGGAGGGGTCAGATCGAGCCCTCTTCCTCCCGAAGACCTGGCAATGACACCCACAACCCACAGCTGCTGCTACATCAATGGCTCAATTCCATCTTGTCATGAATAATCTCTGCAGAGACACCAAATCAAGAACATTCCAGGTACACATGGGTTTTTAGGCTGAGAAATCTGGGGTATTCTTGGAGTGGTGCTGGGTGTCCTTCTCCTACTCCCCCCACTGCCACTATACTTCTGGAAGCCCCAAGAGCCACACACACTTCCTGCAGCTACCTCCTTGTCAACTCAAGGCCCAGTTCTAGAGATCCTGAAGTTACAGATGGCACAGCCATGTAATTCCCAAATACTGGCATCCCAGGAGGAACACAGCAACTTAGATGGGAAAGTAAATAGAAGCCAACTAAACTCAATGCTCAAAAACAATAAGAGAGGGCTCAACTAGTGACAAATAGCTTATTCAAATGCCAGACAAGAATTTAATGATATCGTGATGAGACCGAACAATTTTCACAAATTTTCTTTTCCTGAAGTATTTTTCATAAGTCCATTAGTCATTTAGTTGCAACAAGCAATATAAAATAAATTATTGTGTGCCTAATGGGCAGGCTGGTAGGGGGTGGTTGGGAAAATGGGGAAAAAAATCCCACTCTCACGATGGAACTGTTGTAGGAACATTGAAAACTCATAATAGCGATATTATGAACAACTTAGCAAAACCATGGTGTTTAAAGAAAAAAATTAAAAAAGAAAAACAGTGAAGGAAATGGAAAAATGTGGAAAAACAAATAAGACAATGTACCAGGACTAGAAATGAATGGGAAGCATGACCCTCAGGTAGGCAGGGACCAGGCTGCCAGGAGGTTTGCAAGTTGGTTCTCAGTGTCATGGGAAATCAAAAGCAAAGCAGTGACAAGTGACTCAGTCTTTGTCAAGCAAGTCAAGCCAAGTTCCTTTTCTCCCCTGTGTCCATCCCAGGAATCTGCCCTCTCGTTCCCCCAACACAGGCTAGGGAAGCACGCACTGGCTCTCCACATAAGCTCCAGCTCCCGGCAGAGAGGTCAGGACCTTCAGCACACTCGAGCCCAGGGCAGCCACCTCCTCATCCTCCAGGGCCAGGACCGCCTGGAGCATGCCTTGACCTTGTGGACCAAACTGTGCTTCTGATACTCTCGACGCTTGCCCTTCAGTGACCTGAGGACAACACTGTGTGACTCACTTGTCTCTCCCTAATATTAAGTGCATGACTTTGTAAATAAAGAAATACCATCTTGTGCTACTTGGCAAATGGACTACTGTGGAATGGAGGAATCTGTAAGTATCGGAGCCATCAACCATCAGATTTATTCTCGTATAACATAAATCATGATCATACCTAAGACACACCAATATGATAATATCTCCAAAGCCCGACCGAAACCAATATTCTCTAATCATCATCTGTCCCAATTTAACGAACATAGCCGGCTTATGTTAGCTATTTACTCCTCTCTTCTTGTTTCCACATTTATCTCTGGCACATTTGGTCCTCCCAAAGACAGGGAGAGTGCTGGGGGATAAGAATAACAAGGAAAATCTGGAACATAATGAAGATCTGAAATGGGGAGCAACATAAGCCAAAAACAATGAGAAGCAACTGTCCTCAAGACTGTCCTTACTCAACCTGCCAGGAACTGCTGAGAGAAGCTAGCAACCTCCTGATCACTCCCATTTGCTCAGATGGAGAAGGGTCTTCAGAGCAGAACAAAGGGAAGGACGGGACGGAGGGGGTAATGGGTAGCCCTAGGCTCAAGTCTCATCAAGATTCAAGATTAGAGGGCACAATAAACTAACTGCACTTATGCTGAAGTTGTTCACTTCGTCTAGAATAAGAAGTTACAGGCAACTTGAACATTAGGCTTCCTTCTACAGCCAGATTTTCTTCAGCTAAGATCTGGCTTGTGCTAAGGAACATGTGATTTACTTATCTTCTTCATATTATGTGCCTCTAACAAAATTTGAAAAGTAACCATTTTGGTGAGCCTTGCTCAAAATGAAATTATAAGACTTTCAGTTTCACAATTCTGTAGAAATGTGTTTTTTAACTGTTGGTCATAACATTACTTTCAAGTATTCTCTTCAAATCAGTGTCGCCATAAAATCTTTCATGACCTTAAACAATCAAAACAGAAGCAGTAGTAAAACAAACTCTAATTAAGCCAAATGAAACTCTTTTGTGATCTTGATATTTGGCCTTAACTTGTTTTAAAGCCAAACTGAAAATCAAATTGAAGGGGTATAAAAGTCATATAAATTAAAGTGGCAGTTTGGCAACCCTCCTAGTTGGAGATAGAAAATGCAAGAAAGCAATGCTCCCAGCACTCCCTGCTTTGTTGTTGTCGGGGTGACAGTTGTCAATGTCAGTTTCCTTTACACCGGATAAACTTGATTCACATGTGTCACGGTGCTTGTGACACTCAAGCATATAGTGACACCCCAGGGGGGACCGTTAGAACTATATTCTCTAATCATTTGAGGCCTTGAACCCTGCCAGTTGGCATGTTCACTCTGCTTTAGGCAGATTTCCCAAAAGGACACAGTAGTTGCCCATTTTCTAATCAAAAAGCCATCCTGATAAATTAAAAATGACAAATATGAAGAAGCAGGTGGTTCAACTTACTTGCTAAATATCTCATCGGAGTTGAATGTTAATAAATTCTTTTGCCTGGACTTCATTTCACTTCAACAAGGGGGCAGGGTACTGCTATGCAGGCCTCTCGAGAAACTGGGCTTATTACGCAACTAAGTACGAGAGTAAGCCTGAGTCATTTTCCTCATCTGAGGACTCTGAAGCAAGAGCAAACATTCGGCAGAGTTCCTTCTAAGGTATTGGCCAAAGAATACCTTTCAGATGAGGACTTTAGAAACCCAAGTGGAACAAGTTCAATATCCCCAAGGTGTTCCCAAGACAGCATGTGGTCAAGTACAGAAAGGAAGCCAATTACCATGCACCTAACACCACCTCTTTCCATGGAAGTGGAATTCTGGAGCAAACTGGGGATCAGAGGGAGGAGGTCCATAATGCTTCACTCTATGTAGCCTTGGTGAACCCGTGCAACATTTTTACTGAAAAATATTTATGCTGAGTATCCAATATCTCCTATTACCTCTCTGTCTCCCCACCACTACTTTCTGTGCCATAGACATTTACAGGTATCTGGAAGCTACTGAGGGCTGGAACTGACAGATGGAGCATACTGCTGATCCTTAGACATGGGGCACCGCCCGGTGAACAATACAACACACATGCAGTTGAAAAGTGCTCAAATGTGGACACGAACAGGAAGCCTGAGACTCGCCTAACAGCAGCCTCTAAGGCAGGCTCTGGGGTAAGAAAAGAGGGAGCTGAGGCAGGACGCCAAGGCACATGGAACTGCAAAGACTGTGAAGCAGCTGGGCCAGTGAAAGGAGCTGGGTTAAGGCTTGGGCCTTGCTCCCCTAGGGACTACCTTGTGGAACAAAACCATTCCTGGGACAATTTTGAAGCAGGTTGACAGGCTGTCAGTGAAATGAAGCACACAGAACATAACAGCTTCGTCTTCCTACACAAGTGCAGCCATTACTGCTCCAGCTTTAAAGCAATCCTGAGTTAGAGGTGGACGTTTAGGAAAAGATGAACCACTCAAGGCAAAGAAAAGGCCTTCAATGTACTCTCAGGGAAAATGCGTCAAAGAAAAGCAAGGGCATGTGTAGATATTTTTAGGACAGGGCACTGTGGCTCAGTCAGCGGTAGAGTGCTTGCCTGGGTTGGAACCCCAGCACTGCAAAAACAAATTGCTATTTTCCAGGGAAGGTGAATGAAAGGCCCACTAATAACATCTGTATAATTATTTTTTAATTAATTAAATTCTTCCTTAGGTGAATAACTGCAAGCAAATTCACCCATGACTGCTGTGCAAGCCTTTGGAGTATTGGGACAATTAACTAGTATAATGAACAGTTATCATCATCTTTGCAGGAAGCAGAGAACATATGCAAGAGGCCAATGTAATGACTTTTGTATCCTCAAAGAAACTTCTGTTCCTTCTCAAAGTCATGTCAGCCCATTGGGAAGATCTGGTCAGAGACCTACCTGCTTCATAGTACGCAACCCCCCAGCTCCCCAGAGAAGTCGCTCAGGCTAATTAGCCTGCTGTCACACTTGTCAATAGAGCTTAACTCATTGTGCATCATGGCTCACACTAGAGGCTATACTGGCTATTGGTAAGTGCCCAATATACACACACCAACAGATGCCCCTTAGTGAAATCTGTCAACACAGTCAAAGAAGTAGGGACTTTCAAGCTTCCGATGTGGCAAGCTGGATCCAGTATTCTGTGAATCCTGGCAATGTTAATCTACCATCCACTGGAAGCACATGAACTGCACCACATTTCAGTCATCTCTGTCCTAGGGCTTATAAAACAGACAAATCCTGCACGCGAAACACTGCTGGAATCCTTGCAGAAGAGGCATGTTGTTTCAGGTCTATGCCACGGGTCAGCACTTACTTTGTTCAGAACACAAAGAAATCTAAACTTGTAGATGAAACAGCAAATTTACTGTAAAGCTTCCTCACTGATCCAAATTGAACTGGATCGATGAAATCAGTGGATTTTCACTGCCATGCCAGAGGAAGGAAGAAGAGTGTGTGTGTGTGTGTGTGTGTATGTGGGGGGGGCAGAGGTGTAGCAAGATGGAAGAAGATAGTAAAAGAGAGGGTGCAGGAGCAATAACATGGTTGGATCCATGGCATTCCATAGGGTCCCCAGCACCACCAGGAGTGATTCCTGAGTGCAGAGTCAGGAGTAACCCCCAACCACCTCTGGGTGAGACCCAAAAAGCAAAATAAATAAATGCATAAGTAAAAGAGAAAGAGACTGACACCGAGTGTTTTTCCTTCAGTTTTAAGAAGGCCAACATGAAAGCTAAATGATCTCCCGAAAGATCAAGAACAACTAATACCTTTTTAGAAAAATTCATTAGGCGTGACACTTTTTAAAATTTGAAATGCAATTTAGGGAATACCGAAATGAGAGGGGGAAATCTCATGAGGGGGGAAAGGATTATCAGGTGAAGGCCAAAACAAATTATTTTTGCCATCTGGCTTTGGAAAAGAATCACCAATCTACTCCATCAGCACAAAGCCTTCTTGGAAATACCCTCATTTCACCATCTCTCAGCTTCAAAATGGACCATGGGGAGCCACGGCACATTCACGTCCAAAACTTGCAAGTTGTGTACTGTAACTCTTTCCTCTTTAAATGGGTTTTACTTTTAGTTGTGACAGGCATCACTCAGTGATGGTAAAATGAATTAAGTCATGACATTTCCATACTGGTGTCAACATTAATGCCTATTCTTATCACACACAGTGATTTCGCTTAGGTTTATAGAATGGTTATAGGTTTCTAATGTTCATTAGGAGGAAAATAACAAACACTTCCATTAAAAGCACTGATTTTATAAGAAAACATCTGGTATGTCTGTAGGGAAATATTTCATTACTTTGTATTACCTCTGTGTGAAAATACATTACTTGAGAAAAAAGTATGCAACTTCCCAATCCTTTTGTGGTTTTTTGTTTTGTTTTGGGGCCACCTGCTCTGTGCTCAGGAATCAGTTGTGGCAATGCTCGTGAGACCATATAGGATTCTGGGGATCAAATCAAGATCAGTCACATGCAAGGCAAATGCCTATCCTCTATAGTATATCTCCAGCCCACAAATTTCCAATCCTTTAAGAGACAGACACTAAATCAAATGGCAATGCCATCTTCTGTAACCTCCCTAAAACTCAGTGTATGTTCGAAAAAGAGCAACAACAAATGCTCTTACTTTACAAAGAATAACAGACCAATAGCTTAGTTATTTAAAATAAGGCCTCTGTAGATATGGTCAGTTAGAATGAACATTAAGGGAATATAACAGTTCATTAGAAATTCAGTTTTTACTACTTTAGTTCAGTATCTTGTTTTCCAGCTTAGAGGACATTGAGTCAAACAAGCACCTTAACTTACATAAACCATGTGTCTTTTAGAAGCTAAACTTTATGGTCCTCACAATATTAGGAAAATATAACTTTTCAAATTATGACATACAATGATGGTTGGAGGGATCGCTCGGGGTGGGAGATGTGTGCTGAAAGTAGATAAAGGACCAAACATGATGATCTCTCATTATCTGTACTGCAAACCAAAATACCCGTAAGTAGAGAGTAAGAGGAAAATTGTCTATCATAAGGCAGGGGGAGGGGTGGGAAGGGGGGTAGGTGAAGGGATACTGGGGACATTGGTGGTGGAAAATGTGCACTGTTGGAGGAAAGGCTGTTCAATCATTGTATGACTGAAATTCAAACATGAAAGTTTTGTAACTGTAGCTCATGTGATTCAATAAAAGATTAAAAATAAGAAAAATTAAAAAAATAAAATTATGACAAATAAAATTGTTCCATTTTTTATTTCTTTCATTTTCAATTAGCAAAAACAATAGGAGGCAAAATGGATATCTTAGATAAAGTGATTAATAAGTTGGCCAGACTAAACCAGAATTTCCAGTTACATTTGAGTTATAGATAGATGTGAAACACTTCTTGGATTTTTATTTAGGGAACCTGGAAATTCTACTAGTCATTTTTTGTTTATGCTTAAAATCTGGGGAAATCAAGATAAAAAAATGATAGACATAGAAGCCACAAAGAAAATACTTCTGGAGTTCCAAATTAGTCTGAGACTACTCTACAGATCACCAATGCAAATTGTTCACATTTTATCTATGAACTTCTAAATCTGTAACTTTAAAAAATGACATATGAGCAGAAAGACAAGGAATCAAAAGTAATTATCTCAGAGATTTTACTTCAACTTAGTTCAGACTAAATTTAATGGTCTTAGTTTTAATATATTGAAAGGAAAAATAAAATAATGCAGACAACAAGTTAATAGTGAAAGAAAGGAAAGGATAAAAAAGAAAAGACTTTGTCACAAATAGAAGCCATGCAGTTCCTTAAACTTGATTAAACAAAACTTGAAAATGTGTGGTTGTTTCTTTAGTTATGTAGCTCTATGGATTTTAGGCACTTGACAACCAGAGGCATCTAATGATTCCTTTCCATCATTGCAACAATTTTTCTGTGGATAAGGCTGGCCTGAGACTACTAAGACAATATTTGGCACAAAGCTGTGTGATTGTCACAGGGGCAGTGGTATAAGACTCAGTAACAGGATTTCAAGTCTCCTGATAGTACTCCTTTTAACAGGACTGCCATTTCTGCAGTTCAATTGTATGTTGGCCCCTGTGCTCCTAATTCTTCCAGAAATTCTATAGCCCTGAAGAACTCATTAAGGAGGGTCTCACTAATTTCCCCAAAGTGGGAGATAATCTAGGGGGAAAGTTTAGATTCATGTGAAATTTGGGGTCACTTTCTGTTGGTTCACTTAAAGGTGGATTTCCAGGAAAGTGCTCAGTAACATTTTCTCTGACACAGGTAAGGTAGGCCAAATAAATTCTGGTACCTCTTTAACTTGGGCTGAAGCAACAGCACAATGGGTAGGGCGTTTGCCTTCCATGTGGTTGACCCGGTCAACCTGAGTTCGATTCCTCGCCCCTCTCGGAGAGTACGGCAAGCTACTGAGAGTATCTCACCCACATGGCAGAGCCTGGAAAGCTGACTGTGATGTATTTGATATGCCAAACACAGTAACAGCAAGTCTCACAATGTTACTGGGCCCACTAGAGCAAATCAATGAACAATGGGAGGACAGTGACAGTGACCTCTCTAACTTGGACATTCTTAACATGTAAAGGTAAAGGTAAAGGCCCTCCCGTTGATCGTCGATTTGCTCGAGCGGGCCCAGTAACGTCTCCATTGGAGACTTTGTTGTTACTGTGTCTGGCATATCGAATACTCTCGGTAGCTTGCCGGGCTCTCCGAGAGGGGCGGAGGAATCGAACTCGGGTCGGCCATGTTGGCCGCGTGTAAGGCGAACGCCCTACCCGCTGTGCTATCGCTCCAGATGTAATATCATGTATACATTCCTGGTGCAGAAGTTTGAAATCCTGAACTTCCAGTAAGCTCTCTTACCTCTCTTTGTAGATTTTTCCTTTATTCAAAAATGACAACCAGATATCAATCAATTTACAAAGGCTTCACCAATTCCAAAATGCTCTTATTTCAAAGTATACAGTGAGCAACATTGAAAGACTATAGTTCCAGGGAGTATAAGAAAATATATATGGTGACTAGAAATGCTGTTTTCCTAATTTGTTTCTAACATTACAGACATCTGATGAGTTTTGGAAGGACAGTTTGTAGTGCTGATGCTGCTTGTACATAGATTTCTGTAGGTAGCAATGACTTCTATACTTCCTGAAAAACAGTTTCTCTCTTTCTCTTTTGACAATAAAGGGACCTTGAGTATTAGGAGTTTAGTTTATGTTATATTTCTCTTCCCTTCCCTATTTCAATCATGAATAAAGAGGCACATAGGAAACAATGAGTCTACAGTATCATTCTCATTTGAGATATTTCCTTATAAAAAAATTAAGAACTTTTCTCATAAGGAGAAATCTGTGAGGCGCTTGCAATTCTAAGTATATTGGGGGCCTCAGTTTAAGATAAGGGGATTATATAGAGCTTCTCTTACAGTTCTTCAATTCTAAAGCACTGGTCCCATGAGCCATCTATACTTCTTCCTAGACTGATCTGGAAACCTGCAATTACCTAATCCCAGTGAAATCCTTGAGCTATAAGGAAGAAAAATTATTTATTTTTATTTAAAAATAAATAATGGCTGGAGTGATAGCACAGTGGGTAAGGTGTTTGCCTTGCACACGGCCAACATGGCCGACCTGGGTTCAATTCCTTCAGCCCTCTCAGAGAGCCCGGCAAGCTACCGAGAGTATCTCGCCCACACAACAAAGCCTGGCAAGCTCCCCGTGGCATATTCTATATGCCAAAAACAGTAACAACAAGTCTCACAATTTGTTGTGAGATGTTACTACTGGTGCCCGATTGAGCAAATCAATGAACAATGGGAGGACAGTGTGCTACAGTGTGCTATTTAAAAATATTTTAGTTACCACTGTTTACAAAAGAAGAAAAATGATGTTATTTATCAATTTTTGGTTTTGGATGACACCGAGTAGTTCTCAGGGCTCTGCGTTCATAGATCACTCCTGGTGAGACTTCGGGGAGCATGCAGTGCTACAGACCAAATCTGGGTTGGCTGAGTGCAAGTTAAGTGCCCTACCCACTATACCATCTCTTCAGCCCCATGGAAGAATGAGTTTAATAGATGTTTTCTAGCAATATTCTCCTAATTATAATTTAAAGTCACTCTTGAGACATTATTTTGAAATATTAAATGTGAAGAAATAAATTAAGAGAGAATTTCTTCAAGATATAAGGGGCTGAGTTATTTGCCCCTAGAAATTCACCATAGTTCGGAATGACTCATTGTAGATCCAGGAAATGGTGATAAACATCACAAGAAAATTCACTTTAAATCAGCTTGATTACTCCTGAGCAACACAGCCACGGACAAAGTACTGTGTCTTGAGAAGCACTGATTTTCAGCCTTCTCTAAAATAAGAAGTGCCTTGTGTGATTGCCAAGGACCTATAGTCTCATTCAGCTATTCTACCATCTTAGGACAGGATGATTCTTAAAGTGAAATAGACCCATTTAGTTACATTATCTAAGTAGAGAAACTATCATATTGAGACGGTAATCAGGATTACAAGCTGAGAAAAATATCTATAGTTTTGTTAAAGTCCAAAGAACTGAGAGTAGACGTGATCGTTTCACAAAGTATAAACTAAAGCTTTTGAAAAACCCACTGAGGCAATAAGTTGTCATGACTAATTAAAGAGAAAATCATTTCTTGAATATTTATAACTGATCAAATTTCTATTTAACGGGATTTTCCTTCTTATTTTAATTAAATTCTCTTCCATGCCTTTGAGAGTTCTGTTCTCAAACTGGAAAAAAAACCTGCAAAGACCCTAACTTATCCTTTATTCCCCATATGACCTTATTTTTCCTTTTCAAAACTGAAGTTTAATATAGTATTTAACATTGTACTTAATGTCAACATAGTACAACCAAAGCTGGTAATTCACTAGACTCCATTTTTAATTTTACTTTTACAGCAGTAACAATTTCTTTTTCTCCTTCAATGGACTTGGAGCAGATGAATCTGGGATGAATGAAATATTGGCAAAGTCACATCAGTAGCTGCAGGATAGAATATAATCAATTATTTGTGGTGGCAATCTATATAATGGGAATAAGAATAAGGAATATCCTGTAAGGCCTCACAAAAAATGAGGTATTTGCTCCTGTTCATTACATAATTACATATTTAAAATTCACAGATCCTTAAGAAATAAACTTCCGTACATTCAGTAGAGTGTAAGTTGTGTTTAAAGAACAGCCTTTTGTAAAAAAAAAAAAACTTTTTAAATTGAAGCCTAACATGCAGTAAAGTACTAACATTGTCGGGATGTAGCTCAGTGGCAGCTTTCATGTTTTGCATGTAACAAGGCCAAGGATTTATTCCCAGCACAACTGGAACAAAAGTATTTCCATTCTTTATACTACTTTTGTTGGGGAGGGGAGGGATCCTTCCACTCCAGGGGTAATGTAAAGCCAGCAAAGGAAGATTTATCACAATGGCAACTAAAGACTAATTGTAACCACAGACAGAGATCACAGTTATCAGATGTACTGAGATGATGACCACGACAGATCATATGCACAGGCAAACGGGGAAGAAAGGGAAGGCACAATGTGTCTTGGAATTTCAAACTGCTCATTTAGGCCTCAGAGAATTGTATTATAGGGAAAATAAATACAATTCCTGAAATTATACAAGCTCATTGAATTAGGAACAGTAGCACTATTAATACGATTTTTATTAAATCTCATAAACAAGAGGGATTTCCAGCAAGATGTTGATCCATGATTAATTTGTTTTAATTATCTTTTTCTTATTTACTTGATTCACACTCCTCGCTTCAATCATGACACCTTATTAAAAACCTCTCTTCACACACATAACTTTCTTTCCACAATCTCCCTGCCTCTTGGTGAGATTCATTTCACTTTATAATCAATAAACCTCATGTTCCTTTGTGCATCTTTCAGCTGGTCGCTTTCGCATTATTTAATGTCTTAGAATTTCCTAGAGGCTTAGATTTAATGCCATAAAGTAGAAATGAACAGCTTTTAATCACCACGTTTGCCCGAAATGGTGTTAACCTGAGTTTAATGTACCTGGGCCCCAGGGAGGTTCATGAGATCTGGAACAGTGGAAAACATTTATCAAGGTTTCATTTGTGAATTTTGTTAGTAAAATGCTTGCTGATACCATTACACAGTCATCTCACACAGAGACAAAGGATGGCCTTTCTATTATTGTATGATGTTCTTACCCTGGTAATTAAAAGACTAGTGCAACCCCATGAGCACATAGTTAAAACTAAATACGGTACAAAAAATGGCCTTCCATAAAATATGGAATTATTTCCTTTATGTCACATTTGCCAGTGACGGTGTGTTTTGATTCCTTTCTAGTATAACAGTTAAATGTTAGGCAAATGTTTTTTTTTCTCCTGATAGGGATAATCAGCAGAAAATACAAATTGTTCATTATGGTTCTTTAGGGTGAGCCTCTCCCCATAAGAATAGCTATATCTCTGTAGTACAATTTCCTCTTCTGATGAGCCCTGTCATTCATTTATCCCATCTCCAGGTACCGCTCTTGATGAAACAAGTCTTTGTCCCTTGTGTTTCACTTCTTCAACCTCCACTGATAGTCCCTTTGTAGCTTGGGGCATAAGAGGTCAAATATACAAGAGATGCTGAGGCATTTTCACGACAAAAAAAATAGTTGACTACAGAAGAACAGAGAAGCAGATCATTCACTCAGATTCACTTTGGTTCATATGAACAAGCACTCAGCCATGATACACAAGTTTGGCGAGGACTAGGCAAACCCCAGAATCTTACAGAAACCAGACTAATAAACTCAAGGTTGAACCACGAGAATTAGAAAGGTCCCTACTGATCAATCCATTCACACACTTTTCTCCTTGGCTGCTCGTTAATGCTTCTCTGATCACTTCTGCATAAATCATTTGCTCTCTATTTGGGTGCCAATTCTCCCCCAGTTTACCCCTCCTCATGTTCCTTTCCACAGAAATGGATGTTGTGTACTTCATTGTTCAAACAGTAATTTCACTTGGTGGCAATTTCAGCAGCACTGAGCTGTTTCCAGGTGTTATGAGATTAGGTGTGACAATATGATTTCACTCTGAAGGGTTGAGATTTGTTACCAATGAACAAGCAGATACCTGTGTTCTTTCTATGATTCCCTTGTTCTTTCTCTGATTTCCTAAGTGGGGTTTTAGATCCCTGTGAACTTGAAAGTCATCGAGTTCAATGAAGAGGAGCAAGAGGCATGTAAGTGTAAAACTCACCTGAAAGCAAGAACTCACTCTTCTTCCTCCTTTTTCTTTTAAAAAAATATCCCGGGGGTATGGTGCTGCCAGCAGGTCACTCTGTATCTGTGAGGGGAGTGCATCAGAGCCTGATGGCACCTTCAGGCTTTCAGATACCCCAAAATTGCTGCTGTGCCTTTGGCCAGACCCCAAAACTTGGGGCAAAGTTTACCAAGAAAGTAAACGGCCAAAAATTAGGTAGTTGTGGAAATCATCTTTCCCACAGGTAGGGTAGGTGGAGAGTGTGGGACAGGGGTATACTGGGGTTTTTTGGAGTAGAGAATGGGCACTGGTGAAGGTGTAGGTGTTTCATTGTATGACAGAGACTTAAACCCGAAAGCTTTGTAACTGCTCTCACGGTGATCCAATAAATAAAATTATAAAAAATGGAAAAAATGTAAGGTGGAGTTCATGCCCAATTCAATCAGCTAATCAGTGGCTGAATAAATAGCAGTACTCCTACATTAAAAAATATATTCCATGCTTGGGATCAAACCTAAAGTCTCATACATGCCAAGTAAAAGCTATTCTAATGTGCCACTCACCATGTTGATGGTTTTTTCATATTTCACCTGTGCATGTTGCAGATTTCTGAATGATCTGCTAATGAAGATTCAGTATTTGCAGTAAGAGGAATCTTTTTGTAAAATAGCCAGAGCATCATTTAAAACTCCTTTGGACAACTTTTTCAAATAAAGTTCCTCTTTCTCTTCACATCTTCTCTTGTAGGTTATGAGGCCGATTTTGTTATTGAGTTCAATGGTAATCTGGATTAATTCTCCTTTTTCATTGTTTATTAATGCTAATAGGCTTTCTTTAAGGTTCACCTTGGTCTCTGGTATCAAGCAACATATACAAATTATACAGTCCGGTTCCCTCTGTAAGAATGTAAAGGGGAACATCTTTCTTATGTGATATCCCACTAATCTTTTATTGGAACTTCAAGTCAATTTAAATATTCTTCTCGGGACCACTATGTGAAGTAATTGAAGGCTTGAGGTCCTTGGGACTATGGAACAGTGGCTATGCTCTTAGAAGCACTGAATCCTAGGCCAACAGGTGGAAAAGTGAACTGACCTTGCTAATCTCAAGTTTCACTGTACAGACTAGATGGAAGAGGTGAAATTTATTTTTATTTTTGGTTTGGGAGCTACACCCGGTGGTGTTCTCTGTATTCTCTGTGCTCAGGGGTAAATTCTGGCAGGCCCACAGCACCATATGGGATTTTAGGGATCGAACCCGGGTCAGCCATATGCAAGGCAAACAGCCTAGCCACTGTACTATTGCTCCCGCCCCTACGTGCTATTTCTTCATGTTCTTTAAGCTAACTAGTCCTATTCTCTTCCCGGATCACAATGAAACTCTGCATATAAGACAAGGAAATCATGTCTGATTTCACTGATAACCAAGACATATTAGCTGACTTGCCAAGGCAACATCCTCTGACCCCAAGCCCAGGGTTTTGTCCACTTTCAGACACTTCAATAACTATTTCTAGGAGCAACTCTTTCAGAAACCTTGGTTTGCAATTGGGAAATTGTGAGGAACAGAAAAACAAAATCCTTGTGAGAGTCTCTTTGAAAAGGAGGGATGGGGCACTGCAGGGGAGCATGTGAACCCTCAAAAGTCTACCTAAAAGCCCCTGTGAGTCCTAAGTGGTCCTGCGGCTCCTCTAACAATTCCATAGATGGGAAGAGGTGGCAGAGCATTTTCAAATGATACACTGAGAAACGCCAGTGGGGAATGGAAATTACCTCTCAATTAATAAGCTTCAGAGCAGTCCTGGATTACAGCTCCCTCTTGGAAAGACGCGATTGCATAGGAAAAACTCTTGAGATGTCCTTCTGCAAACACACCTGCTTATTTTTGTTTACTCTTGCATTTGCTAAATTTATCTGATTGTGTAACTCTGGATCACTCGCAACTAATAATCCATTTTAGGAAATTCTTCTAAAATGAAAAAGGGCAGAGACAAGAGCGTGTCAGGACCCCCCTGTGATGCCTTTAGAGAAAAGCCCAGCTAGCTGCGATCCTCATTTGCACTCCTTTCCCAGAATCCAGGGCCTCTGCAGGTGGTGATCAAGATTCCAACCCAGGACTTCACTTCCAACCCATGAATCTGTAAGGATAACGATAATGCCTAGCATATTAGCTTAAGGTCAAATTCTACAATATGGGAAAAGAGAGAATTTCTATGTGTCACATTAATACTACATTGGGGATGGCGCCCCGTGAAATCATTATGAGCACTCTGCGGTGCCAGTTCTCGTCAGGCTGGTATAATGGAGACAGCTTAGCAGAGCGAACACATGCCAAGACTCAGTCAGAAATGTTTCTGCTCCCGGCTCTGCCATTTGCCCATGATACCTTAGGGGAGTCATTTACCCTCCTGGGTTTTTATTGCTTCACCTATAATTAAAGGGGGTTGATGGGAATGACCTCTCATCCCCTTCATTGCTAATATTATGTGACACGTGGCCCAGTGGCCTTAAATACAAGCAAGAATGTAGGGCTGCCATCTCTGCTTTCACAGCCTGACATTGACCCTAATGTCGAGGCCTTGATTACAAATGCAGTTGCTAATTTTGATGCAGCTCCAAAGAGGATACTGGAGCACCTTTTTGGGCATCATTAATATTCATTCATTCATCAATTCAGTCGTCATTTATTAAAAGGCTAATCTATGTCAGGTGTTATGCTGAACCTGGGGGACATGAACACGAGTAAGACAACCCACTGCCAGAACACTGAGTTTAATGGAGCACTGTAACACTGTCCTCCTGTTGTTCGTCGATTTGCTCAAGTGGGCACCAGTAATGTCTCCATCGGCAGATTTGTTGTTATGGTTTTTGGCATATCAAATATGCCACGGGGAGCTTGCCAGGCTCTGCCGTGCAGGTGAGATACCCTCAGTAGCTTGCCAGGCTCTCTGAGAGGGATGGAGGAATCAGAATCAGGTCAAACACATGCAAGGCAAATGCCCTACCCACTGTGCTATCGCTCCAGCCAATGGGAAGTATAGACAAATATTAAAACTGCACTCAAACTATGTAGCTGTTAGAAAAGATGAAGTCATGAAATTTACATACAAGTGGTACTACATGGAAAGTATCATGCTAAGCGAAATGAGTAAGAAAGAGAGGGATAGACATAAAAAGATTGCATTCATCTGGGGGACATAAAGTAACAAAATAGGAGATTAATACCCAAGAATAGCCGAGATCAGTACCAGCCGGGCATTCTAGGGGAAAGGACAGCTCAGATAGAGAAGGGAGCACCAAATAAAGGGTGTTTGGAGGATCCTCCCAGGATGGGAGATGCATGTTGAAAGTAGACTATGGACTGAACATGATTGCCACTCAATGCCTCTTTTGCAGACCACAACACCCAAAAGGAGAGAGAGAACAAAAGGGGATGCCCTGCCACAGAGGCAGGGTGGGATGGGGGGGATGGGGGTGGGAGGGATACTGGGATCCATGGTGGTGGAAAATGGGCACTGGTGGAGGGATGGGCATTTGATCATTGTATAATAGAAACCCAAGCACAGAAATTTGTAAGTCTACATCTTTACCTCATGGAATTTCACTAATAAAAATTAATAAAATTTTTAAAAAACTGCACTCAAAATAATGTGGTGCTTTCAAATCGGAGTTCCTCAACTTCTATACTAATGACATTTGGGGGTGATTAATTCTCTCCTGGAGGTGTTTCCTGTGCACTGCAGAATACTTAGTACTGAAAATATCCAGCACTGTCCATTCCCACAGGATGTGACCACAAATATGCCCCTAGATACTTCAAGTATCTGCTGGGGAAGAGGTGGGCTAACCACCATGTTTGAGAACTGAGAATTCAAGTCCATTTTTATAATTAGAGAACTTTTCTGTTTCCTTGTTATGCCCTAAATGAGTTTTTACAAATGTGTATGTTATATTTAGGGGCTATACTTTCAGGTTTACAAATATTAATTAAGTACCTCCACACGTTTGAGGTGCTATTCTATTTCATGAGTGTTTTGTTTTAAAAGTATGGCATAATGCATGGCCCTCAAAGGCTTACTCTTGTTTGGGGAGCATAGGATGTAAGTTTCTACCATGGTCAGGTAGAAGGAGTTCCAGAAAGGGGATATAAAAAAGATGAGCTAGCATCAAGTCATTCATTCACCAAATGTTTCCTGTAGGATAACATTGGTTTGTCTTTTCTGCCTTACAGCAGGGAGCTTAGGTTTATTTGGGTTATTCCCATCACAGTGCTCCTATTCCTCTGTGTTTATTTGTAACTTCTTTCTTTGTGCTCTGTTGACTTGTAAATATTGTTTTTCTCTTCTCCTTAAGTCTTTTGCATTTCAGAGAAATGTCCTTTTTGTATGGGCACAGGAAGACAGTAAATGGTATGCTTTTGTAATGTAGGTGTCAATTGACTCTAAATGATATTTTCCTCCTGGGCATCTGTTCTCTTGACCTAAGCCTCAGCTGCCCTTATTTCCTAGAACCCCCTGGCATTGAGATGGGTCTGGCCAATTGAGATGTTAGGACTACCTCTATTGCAAACCAGAACACCCTAAAGGAAAGAAAGAGCAAAAGGGAATGCCCTGCCATAGAGGTGTGGGGGAGGGGGGAAGAGGGTAACTGGGTTCATTGGTGGTGAAGAATGGGCACTGGTGGAGGGATGGGTACTTGATCATTGTATAACTGAAACCCAAGCACGAAAGTTTGTAAGTCTAAAACTGTACCTCATGGTGTTTCACTAATTAAAAAAAAAATAAAGTTATAAAATATAAAAAAATTAAAAATAATGGACACAAATATAATATAGAATCAAGCTTTGAATATATCACTGAATGCTGATTATTTTAATTTTATTGCAAATATTAACTGATATATCACTTTTTATCACTGATAATTAAAATTGATATAAAAGCAGTATTAACTACTAAAAAAAAGATGTTAGGAGAAGAGGAATACCCCTAGGTGGTGTTTCCACCCTTGAGCCTGAGGCAGTCAGAAAGGGTTTTCTTATGTTGATTTTGCTATCAGACTGGGTGCAGCCTGGGCCCAGAGGGTGAGGACGAGGGGTAGAGAGACAGTGGGGGAGAGGCAGAATCAGGAGAGCTGGAATTGAGGGATGAGGGGCTAGAAAGGAAGAGTGTGTGAGACGGGAGAAATGAGAGATTCAATAAATGGAAACTAATCAACAACCAGCTTGGTCCTTGTTCTTCCTTCGCCTGCCCATCACCAACAGCCATCCCGATCCAATCCATACACAGCGACTCAAGAGCACCAAACACAGGCAGTGAGAGAGGGTCGACCGGAGAGCCCACGAACACACATTCTTCTGCGTTGCTTATTCTTTACAGTTTCCCAAATGCCTAGTATGCTAATAGGTAGCCTATCTATTTGAGTGATTGACAAATAATGAAAACACAAAGTCATGTGCTACAATGACAAGATAGACCTGAAAAAATGTGTCCTTGGGTGATTTTATCCTTGTATGGCTGTCTAAGGGTAAAAATTACACGAGTCCACAGAGGCAGGGTAGGAGGAGGGGTATGGGGGGTGGGAGGGATACTGGGATCAGTGGTGGTAGAGAATGGGCATTGGTGGAGGGATGGGTACTAAATCATTGTATAACTGAAACCCAAGCACAAAAATTTGTAAGTCTACAACTATACCTCATGGTGTTTCACTAATAAAAAATTTTTAAAAATTACATGAATGCAGCCACAGAGCCTGTGACACACCTAGGCTGGATGGAATAGGGTGCTGGGACCACTGTCAAATACGTGCTTCTTCATCCTTGAGTGATGTCTGATTATAGTCTTGTCCCATGGTACAAAGTTCCTCTGATTAAAAGAAAGTACGTGGAGGGATAGGGAATGCCAGGGCTGTGTGGCAGAAACAATTTTAAAATCGGGGATGAGGGTAGAGTCATTGCTCACATTTGCCAGTAATCCGGTAGGCAGGCTGACGGGGGGGGGGGGGGGGAGGGGGGAGGGGTGGGAATAGGATGGATGCAACAGCAAGCACCAACTTGTGCTTTTGTTCAGCAAACAATAATCCTGTACTCCCCTGTGCTTGGAAAGTGTCTGATGCAGAGGAGAAATGCCCCTACAACCCCAGGGGAGGCACCATCCTCCACTTTCCACACGCCCGGCATCACTGGTCTGCTAGGCTGTCTCTGTGGTTGTCTGTCCTCTGCTTCTGGCTACCGCTTCTTGTGTACCCAGTGTACACCCAGTGTGTACCCAGTGTACACAATCACAGGAAAAGAGCGTCCTTTCTCTCTTTCCCACATTCCACAACTCCTCATCAGCCGATTTTGGCTACCTTGCAAGCTAACAGAGACCCTTGTGTTCTGCTCTCAGAAATCTCCCTGCTTCTGATCCTTTTTTTCCATGGGGGTTGAAATAGCCCCATATAGATTCTCTGGGATCATTCAGTCTCCACCAGACCTGGTTCCTCAGGTCTTTAGTGTCTCCTACAAGATCCCACAGTACAGGACAACTGACTTCCCCAGTGACTTTGGTTCTAGCTGCTTCCTGCTTGGTTAAGATTTCATGTGAGACAGAGCACCACTGGGTGCCAGGTCATGCACCAAGACCTTTTGATTGATTATGTTAATCAAGTCCTTGAAAAATGTAACTGTAGTTTCTTTCCTTCCACCTTCCTCTTAGGACCCAATTGCCTCAACTATACCTCAAAATTATCACTGTCACTCTCACTGTCCTCCCGTTGTTTATCAATTTACTTGAGTGGACCCAGTAATGTCTCATTGTGAGACTTGTTGTTACTGTGTTCGGCCTATCGAGTATGTCACGGAGAGCTTATCAGGCTTTGCCATGCGGGCAAAATATACTCAATAGCCTGCT
The DNA here is from genome assembly GCF_029834395.1 of Sorex fumeus. Taxonomy (NCBI): domain Eukaryota; kingdom Metazoa; phylum Chordata; class Mammalia; order Eulipotyphla; family Soricidae; genus Sorex; species Sorex fumeus. Next base: position 39,895,099 of record NW_026606143.1, read on the forward strand.
GGGCTCTCCGGGAGGGGTCGAGGAATCGAACCCAGGTTGCCTGGGTTAGCCGCATGCAAGGCAAATGCCTTACCCACTGTGCTATTGCTCCAGCCCCCTCAAAATTATAAACAGTAATTTTCGATCTGATCAGAGCCAGGACACTCTCAACCTAAACCGAGCTTCTGGAAGGTCTTCACCTTGTGATTCAACTACTTGTGAATACAAAACTTTAAATAATGTTCTAATCACAAGTGATTTCTTGTCTATTTCAAAACTGAAATTATGCCCCCTCCCACCAATATGAGACGTATGGAACTTCTAGTAAGTGAAAGCATTTTCTTGCAGATGGGAAACAATTTTTTTTTCAAAAATAAGCACTTAACTGGGGAAAGTCAATAAATATGTCCTCATGAGTGTAAGACAACACTTTGCTCGAAGCTTTTAATTTTAATTCAACTTGAATAAGCTTAGCCTATCTTTATGCGTAGAAGCTGAAACGCAGAAAGAAGTTTTCTCTATCAGAGAAGGGAATGCAGCCTACTTTCCTCCACCGTAGTGCGCAGCTCTGGGAGGGCTCACATGCTTGTCAAGGGCAAACATGGGAAAGTCATGTGGCATTCTGCCTTCTGCAGGGTTGCAAACACCTCCAGGACCAGCTGCTAATGCAAGGAGCCAGCATCACAGTCCTCAAGTCTGTGCCACATCACTTTCACTCCAAGGCATCTGCCCCCATGTCAAACAGGCCACTGAAATCTGAGAGCCACAAACATATGGAATGGGCCCACCTGTTCCTCTTGAGCGAAGAGTTCCCAGGGGCTGACAGAGAGACCACAGAATTCTAGAACTCTCCAGATCCATCCACAGAGCTCACCTTGGTCACTTCCTCATTATGTGTCAGAGTGTTTCCAAATCACCTTGCATGAATTGCTTTACCTCTCTACCCTGTGTCAATTCTACTTCCGGGTGAGATAGTATGAACTCTCTAGTTCCTTGTGGTGTTCTGCGAATTAGATAATGTCCAAAAAATACTCAGAGCTCTTTAAAAAAAAGACTGCTCTATAAATAGAAGATAATCACAATTGCTTCGATAAATCAGTCCCAGACATAAATCAAACTCACACATTCCTGACTTGCAGCTTCATGAAGCTCTTCTTGAATGTTATAGTAAGCAGGGTCAAGTTGGACCCTCAAATAAATGGTTATTGCAGCAACTTGTAGACACCAGGAGTTGGGTCTGCAAACGTGTCAATTGCTTTAGTTCAAGCTAAATAATTCACATAACACAAATTTAATTGATTGTACAAATTAACTGAAATATTCTGAAGTACAGATTTAGCTTTTTTCCCTACTTGAGACTCGGAGGCAGCTCTGTATACACTAATTAAAGGTATTGAGCTAATAAAATTGAAATTTCACTTGAAAATGAAGGACAACTTATATGAATCCCGTTAGGCTCTGCTATTTCAGCTTGCCCTTTTCTAAACTCAGTCTGCATTACTCAAACCATATTTCTAAAAGGTTCTTAATATCTCTTACAACTCATTTGCTTTCCGTTGGATATTTTATTACCAAATAGTTCATGAAATATATTTATAACTTTTTTTTATTTGGGGGGTGAGTCATACCCAGTTGTGCTCAGGGACTACTGGCTCAGTGATCAGTGCTGAGCTCAGTGCTCCCAAGCTTGGTGCTCAGGAGGCTATATGCAGTTCCAGAGTCAGAGCCAGGTTTGGCCGCATGCAAGGAAAGCGCCTCAATCCTTGTACTCTCTCTCCAACTCTGAACTTGCACCTTTGAAAACTCACTAAAAAAAAAAAATGTACTCCTCCGAAAAACCTAACTGGTCCCACAAGTAAAAAGTGAGGCAGAGAATCAGGGAAGGTGGAAAACATCTAAGTACAAGCTCAGAATAATGAAAAGTTAGCCATCAGTTAAACTTGTTTTGCCTGCCCAGTTACCGTGAATTGATTCCCGTGCCAGCACAGATTCCAATTTCAATGTCGGTCTCTCCCCAAGAGTGAACCCTCGCTAAGGCTTTGTCTCCAGTCCTGCCTCTCATTCTCAGATCAGACACAGTTTCTGGCACAGAAGCAGCAATCTACACACCCTGCTGGGATGCATCTGCAGGTAATCACCAGCATTGTTGCTGAAAAGAAGTACCACTGGATGATACACACACAGGCATTTCTCTTCTTTCTCAGAACACATATTTTTGTGCCAGGAAAGCTGTACGCTATTCTATGTTCCATTCCTTCTGCTGATGACAGATCCAAACTTCACCTCTCATCGATTGCTTTCAATCTAACTGTTCAAATGAAATCTCCTGGAATATACATACATACAGACAGAAGTATAAAAAATAATGTATAGAAATGCACATGTAATGAGTATATATATATGTCGCAAACTATCATAATGTGTTTACTCAATTCTAGTGGCAATTGAAACAGATATTCAGCTGTATAGGATCCACCATGGAAAAGATGCCGAAGATTTAAAGAGCCACAGACTTATTTTAAAATCACAACTTAACATGAGACTTTTAGAATCAAGGGGCACACGCTGTCCACGAGCCCACGGAACTGCAGTTTCTCTTCCTGCAGGCAACTCTGGCTGCCTAATTGAATTGAAAACCCATCCTTCTATTTTTAATGCAGAGGGTTGAAAGAGCAGGACCGGAGATTTATTAAGCAAAAGCTATGTTCCCAGTCACAAACTGCACTAATAACTTGCATACAACACACTTTGCCAAGCGACTCTGCTCACTTCAGAGGGTCTTAATATAAACCCAACCCAGGTAAAAATCATTTACATAGATGGCACTCCATTTCATTAAGCAGATGACATGATTCAGCTTGGAACTTCACCTCTTATCAAGATGCTCCCCAAAGGGACGGCAGTGACGCATGCCTTTACCAAGGATGTTAAAGAAAATGTCACATTTCCCAGTATTTTTGTGCCTCTGAAAGCCGTTTCTGATTCAATATCAGAATTGAATTCGAAAACATTAAAAAGCAGAACCACCCATGACCGGAAAACACCGAATAAATTTTCAAGATGAGATCTCACCAGAAAGATACCAGACAACAATGTGTACTACTGCATCTCTGCGTTCAAAACTTTTCCTTGCATCCAGATTCCAGGAGAATATTCCCACTCTGGCAGTGCAAGTACCACTCTGCTTTGAGAACTGTGGGATGAGAGTCATTATCACGTATCAAGTATAAAAGTAACTTCTGCACTAGAGTCCTCTCTAAGCAGCAAGTCCAAATCTCTCCCGTTCTTCTGATCCACTGGCCAAGAAAAACCTAAGGAGCACACTGGTCCAAATGACACGAAATCTAAGTCTCTCTTCCCTGTGCTATGTCCCCTCAGCCCACATCCTCCTCCACACAGCACACACTTCATGGTTTACCTTTTAATTACTGGATTCTGTCAAGGGTCCTTCCTACTATATCCAGCAGGAATGCAAGATGATGCGAGTTCTTCAGTCCCGAGTGGCATTTGACTCCACTGCATGCAATCACTCAATGCAGTATGGATGAACGGGCCAAGTTCAGGTTCACTGCCCTACACTGTCTTTATTCCTGACAGCACATGACTAGTGAGCTAGCGAGCGTGGCTGCTGGTGATTAGTTCCTGGTATAACGAATGGGCAAAGCCTGTTGCCAAAAGCTCTTTACGGGCGCTTGGCTCACTCTCGCTGTGACAAAGTTAAAGCAGTAGCATTGATAAAGAACAAAAGAAAAACACAATACGAACTGCCTCTCTGGAGGAGCGTTCTCTTCCAGCGAAACATTCTCCCCGGAGGCTGGGGTACAACAGGTGAAGCCACTTACGAAGCCTTGGCATTTACTCCCCAGGAGAGCCCAGGAAAACCTGCATGGGTGCCTGCTTGATGCCTCTTTGCAAGGAGCTTTGGTGCTGCTTGAGGCCAGCAAATAAACAAACATCTAAGAAGCAGAGAACGCAGCCGCCAGCTTAACCTTGCTCCTGCCTTCGGAGATGCCAGACTGTTCTGTTTGCTCAGGACTCTCCTTTTACCAACATTCAATTTGAATGAGCCAGGGCAAACGCCCTGCTCGCCCCCGCCTGAGAACAGGATGCATTTATGTGAAACACGAGGAGAAAGCCTAATGCCCAGGCATCCTCTGCATTCCCAGGAGCTTTTATTACACAGCGAGCTTACATTTCATTGTCTGAGCCATTGCCAGAAGCCACTGCACTTCGGAGCACTGTGACTTGCAGTTCAAGTCCCACCCACATGGTCAAACCCGCCTGCAAGACCTCTGGACTCTGTGCTAAGCAAAGCCTGCTCTGACAAGCTCCCATCTGCACCCGGGATGCAGAAGGATCAGTGATATAGAATCAGCTGACTTTGCCAGGCTCCTCTTTTCCCTTTCAATCAGCAATTTTCAGGATGGGAAAAAATGAGCACCAGGTGTGTTGTGGTGTGTCAGCTTTATGCTGAGAAATAAGCGCTCCACGGTCCTTTATTAGAAATGGATTCATTCTAAATGGGCCACCAAAGCTTTTCCTTCACTGTTGGAGTAGTACATTGAGTACAGCTTAGTAAAAGGCCACTGGCCAAATGCGTGATGTTATGTAGCCTAATACATGCCAGCATTCATTCCACCTGATTAAAAGAACCTGCTCTCAGAAGCGAGGGAAAGTAGGTCTCTTGGTACTTTGACTTTTACACTTCCCCTCCCAGGCAGTGCACAGCTGATTGAGCTGCAAAGCCAATATGTTCCAGGGTTTATTTTTTTTTCTGTGGAATTGGCCCCGCTCTCTAGCAAGGTTTGGGAATTAAAGCCGCGTGGCTAACTCTCGCTATGCGCCTTTGTTCAGGCTTTTAGAACAGAATCCTGGCACAGCACCGATGACTTTTCTTAATCTTCTGCAACCTTTGAATTTGGATAACATGTAGTCAGGGGCAGCAGAAACAAATTTTGGGGACTTTTACATGGCGAGGTGAGGAGTTGTCACAGGTGCTGTGAGTTTAGCGAACATCACATCGGGGATGAAACCTGGAGAAGCGAGAGCAGTGTTTCCTTGAGAGCAGAATATTGTCACTGGGGTCTGACAATATTCTGCTTACTCTGCGGGCCCATAAAGGCAGGTTCCTGTACCCAGAGTTTGTGAGGATCCCAGGGAACTCATGCTAAACACACTCACCAGGGTATCTTGTATAAACCAAATTACAATTTATAATTTGTAAGTCAACCAAAACTTGATATATGACAGAGAAAATGTCAACACCCAGAATTTTATATCTACCTTTGATTCCCCTGTGCTGAGAAGCCTTTGGCAAGCCCCCATCCGCACCCAGGATGCAAAGGGAAAAGTGACATAGAATCATCTGACTCTGCTCATTATCCCCTATTTTTTGTGTTAGGCTTAGGTACTCAGCGGGTCGCTTACTATCACTGTGCTTTTTTTTAGAGTTCAGGTTTATAAAATAGCATCTTGGAAAAGAACAAATAGATATACCTCATCAAAAGCCAAATGCTAACATTGCAGGGTTACATTGCCTTTTCTGAAATTCTCCTAGAAACCATAGCCAATATGCCCTTTACACACTAAGATACTCTATGTGCAGGTGAACTTGCACATATGGATGTGTTCTATATATGTTGAAAGTATGGGAATAAATACCAAGTTATAAAGGTAAGTTATTCACATTCCATAACTCAATGGGAAATGCAAAGGATGCTTAAGATACTGTACAAAGAGTTGACAGTTCCGCTGTGCTATCGCTCCAGTCCTTCAAAAGTTAGAATAAAATAAAATGTAGTAGAGTCTGGGCTGGAGACATAGCACAGCGGGTAGGGCGTTTTGCCTTGCACGTGGCCGACCCAGGTTTGGTTCCTCCGTCCCTCTAGGAGAGCCTGGCAAGCTACCTAGTGTATTCTGCCTGCACGGCAGAGCCTGGCAAGCTACTCGTGACGTATTTGGTATGGCAAAAATAGTAACAACAAGTCCCCCAATGGAGACATTACTGGTGCCCGCTCGAGCAAATCGAAGAACAATGGGAAGACAGTGCTACTGTGCAGACAGTGCATAGTAGAGTCTTAAACAAGAGAGCACAAATTCAATGAAGTCCACGAATTCAATGTCTAATCTCAGTGTAAAGTTTGAAGAAGTATTGGAGGAAGGGAAAGCATCAGCAGTGATGGGGAGGAGAAGCAGATGCATATCTAAGCATCAATGATTAGGAAGGAAATTTTTTAGGCAAATGCCCCATGCTGCTCTCTCAGAAATTATTTCTAATTATGACTTCTCACAGCCTGGACAATTGAGGATGGCTTCCAACATTTCGGGGGGATATGGAAACAGCTGGTAGGAAACAGTGATTATAATTATTAGTTTAAAAACTCCTAATGGAAGACATTTAGCACGGATCAACCCATTTCTATATTCACTTATTCAGATAAGCATTTCCATGAGCTCTGCTCTGTGCTGTTAGTGAAGGGACACGGAAAGGAGTAATAGACCATGCCCCCTGGCCAGACGTGGCTCAGGGCATTAGCACTCGAGATGCCTTTCCCCATTTCTCAAAGAAATACTTCAGCCCGATCTCAAGAAAAGGTTAAACAGGATTCCAGACCTACCAGGAATATAGCTATGGTTCTATGCAGATGGCCCAAACTTCCCAAATAACTTGAGGAGAAAAGAAGGCAGCAAGTTTGCTTAATCACATATGTACCAATAGGAACACATTCAGAGTTGTCAGCTGTAGCAATCACAATTTCTAACCCCATGACCTTGGCCTTCTCGTGTTAGCAAAAATAGGGAGGTCTGCGTATATGCTGCCTAAGCCCATGTGCGGCTTGTGCCCACATGGCCAAGGACATGTGGCACCCGCATCTCCCCTCTTGAGATGTGGACTTTCACGCTTCCATATCTAATTCTGGGGTGTGTGTAGGGGCTCTCTCCACCTTTGGAGAAGCCTACGTTCTCTCTTGGGTATTTTACTCTCTCTCTCTTTCTCTCTCTCTCTTTCATTTTGCCTCCCTCCTCCCTTCCAAAACCTCCAATAAATTCTGTTTTACTTGAATAAATAAATAAAATGGGGGGGATCATTGGATCATCTAAGTGGGCCCAATGGAATCATCTGAACCCCAAAATGCAATAAAGTAAACAGAGAAAGGAAGTCAGAACGCCTTGAAGCCTGAGGAGGACTCACTGTGTCTTGTTTTATTGAAGGTAAAGGGACACACGTCAAATTCATTCCTACAACTGCAAAGAACTGAGTTTCCCCAACAAGCTTCGAAGAGCACTCAGGCTCCAGAAGCTGAGATCCACAGCCCTGGCCGTTACCTTGTTTCAGCCTCCTAAAACCCTAAGTAAGCAGAGTCCAGAAATGCCAAGCCAGACTTCTGATTTACAAACTTGTGAAAGAATTCGGGGACTGATGAAGTCACTGAGCTAGAGGTAGCTTGTTTCCAGCAATACAACATGATGCTTAAGGCCAAGGAACAAACTTCCTGTTTTAAAAACTGTCTCGATTCCTTTAGCTCATCCATGGGAAGGATAATACCTTCTGGTGCCAACGATGCCACTGGATGAACCAGTCAAGTCTAGAAAGGCCGTCCGTCAGGATAGGCTCACCCAGAGCCTGGAATGATGATTCTCAGATGGAGGGAGAAAGGGGCAACTATATTACAGGTCAGCAACATCGTGCAAGAGGCTGGGGATTCAGAGAGAAGGAAGGCAGTCTTCAAGGCTGATAACAAGGACAGCGGAGACTGGAAAACTGACTGGAAGCCAAAGCAGAATGAAGTGTGATTCTGGGAGAGGGGATCAAGTCATTCTTTCCATTTGGAGGCACAGTGGGGAGGCTTGGAGCCACAGGTGGTGTGAATACCTAAACTGCCAGCCCTGTTCTTGCCATTGCCCCAGGAAAACAATTAACTGCTATCAAGAGATCAACATTCTGTTTAAAGACCTGCACCCATCCTGTACTTACATAACTCTGCTAGCTCACTGCTCTCAATTCTCCCCCTTGCCTTTGTCATACCTGATCTTTGTTCATTTTGACGTTTTTTTGGGCAGTCGTTTGAAATTAAAAAAATTATTTACCTTTTGGTTTTTTTTTTTTTGCTTTTTGGGCCACATCCAGTGATGCTCAGGGGTTATTCCTGGTTATGCACTCAGGAATTACTCCTGGCGGTGCTTGGGGGACCATATGGGATGCAGGGATCAAACCCAGGTGGGCCATATGCAAGGTAAATGCCCTACCTGCTGTAGTATCACTCTGGCCCAAAATATTATTTATCTTGATGACACTTTTTTTACATGCTCTGAGCTCCTGCTTCTCCAGGGAATGCCTCACTTGCTTGTCTTCAGAGAATAACAGAGTTGGCAGGAGAAGGAGGTCATTCTAGCTCCACATGGATGAGTCTGGCATTGAACACTAGTAGAAACATTTCCCACTTGAACTTAGGCCTTTTCTTTTTTGGGATTTCTCTCTCACTGTTTTCTAGTCTTGAGATTCAGTCTAAGGTTCTGTAGATAACACAACATCTTTATGAGAGGGCAGTCTCCCTCTTCGAGTGATTAGTGGCCCCTAAGATGCATGCTCAGCCTTCTTTGCTTTAAGTCCGTTCAAAGTATTAATCTACTTTACTGTTAAATTAGACCATTTCTCTCTAGAAAATCTGCAGTGCTTCCATTCAAGACATCTAATACGCCTATTTAAAAAAAAGGGCGAATGGAATGAAAGGCTTTGTTGAAATTCACGGAGAGCTAAGTCAGAGTTAGAAGGTTTTCTATATTCTTAGTATGAGGTCAAACTACTTCTTCAACCGCATGCGGGTGGCAGTGCAGCTTGCTGGACCCCCAACTGGCCTGTGTGGTGCAGGTCACCCAGCAATCACAGAACCCTCTATTCCTCCTTTGAAAAGCTGCCACCTTTGTAGGCTTCATTTTTTGCTTTAATGAAAGGAACACTGGTCTCCAAAAATGGTGCTCAAAGGAAACGCTGAGTTTCCCAATGGCCGACTTCATATTTAATTGGATCATTTTTACAATAAGGAAACGTCTTGCCCCCTCGTGTTCTAAAAATAGCAGGAGACCACACAGTTTTGGTTTGGGACCGTCGACAGAACAATCTGTCCCATTGGCTTTCGGGCTTTGTTTGGCTGGGAGATAATATTAATCTATTGTCAAGTTGATGCGGGTTTCTTCTAGCTGTGAGTGGGCTTCATACAAAAGGTGTTCTCAGGGCCAATTTAAACCAGCAGGTAGAAATTGTTACACAGTTGAATCAAAATCGAGAGGCAAAGTATATGCCGCTTGCTTTGATAAACTCCCACCATTTATTATCTGTGGCTGAGGTTTCTAACTGCAAACATTTTGTAGACTTTAAGCAATCAGCATCTGATTATTACTAAATGACTGAACTTTCTTAAAGGTTCTATAATAATTAAAATGCAAAAACAGCAACACAATGGCATATGAGAATTTGAATTTTTAAACACCCAGTTTAGCATGGGAACCATAACAGTTTCTGCAAAATGAATAATTTCCTTTCCACTAAGCAGTTATTAGATTCACAAGAATTCTGTGGAACACACGGAGGAGGTGAGGAGTCAACCTGCCCATGAGAACATTAAGCCATGCAGACTGTGACTATACACCTGACTTTACAAATCCAGGGCTAATTACGCAAGGTCACTACACTTTCAACCCGAGGAAGCCTGAGCTATCTCACTTTGCTGTAACTCTAAAATTACCAGGAAATTAGAATTCAGCCAGGCTGTTCCACAAAGTCTTTGCAGATTCCCCCAACTCAGGAGATTGGTCTTTTGACTCTATCTCTCCCGTGGACCCATCCTTGAAATGGGTATCAGGTCTTCTGGGTCTTCCTGCCTGACTGAACCTAATGAGGCATGCCATTTGTCATTTCTTGACTTGCTCAGCACTACCTTCTTTCTCTGAGGAAGTGCCTCAAACCCTATAGAAAGGGAGGCAGCTCTATCAGTATATGGCAAAGGAGACAAGGTCATATCATACTCCTAGGACTCTGAGTATTGTTTTTGACCATTTCCAGGAAGAAGTGACAGAACTCCAAGAAAAAACCACCATAGTTCAGCCTACCCACATTGCTTTGAGAACTCAAGACACCTAGACTTTGCAGCTTTATCACAAACCTAATTTGACTACTTGGAAGATGGAGGGATGCTGCAACATAGAAACAGGATATCCAAGTCAACTCAATAGACTTTGATGAAGAATTGATTTGTCCGCTCTGAATAATCAACAGAATTCTGAGTAGGCAAAATCTTTGCAGAGGAGCAGGGATTGGTTCTGGAGGATTCACAGCATGTAACATAAGTCACCGTATCATGTTTATTCTTAATTTGCACTGCTTGATAAAACACAAAGTGTTCACTATATATCACTATATCATTGGGCCTTCTCCACCTAGACCCTCCATCTTCCAGTAGGTAGGTGTCACACCCACCAGCTGCCGCCAGCGCCAGGTTGGTCCCATCAACGGCCAAGAAGCAGAGACTATAAAACCCAGCTCCCGGAAGCGCGCGGCCGCATTTGCGGCCACACAACATCTTATTATCTTATTTTTCCTTTGGAGAACCTGGCAGGCTACCAAAAGTATCCTGCCCGCACGGCAGAATCTGGCAAACTTCCCGTGTCGTATTCAATATGCCAAATACCAATAACAATGATGGGTCTCATTCTCCTAATCCTGAAAGAGCATTGAAATGGCTCTTTTTAAATCTCAGGGCTAGGAAGAAGGAGACGTTACTGGTGCCTGCTCGAGGAAATCGATGAAAAATAGGATGATTGTGATCGTGATATCACTTCCAGGGAAACTTTTTATTATAAATATAATTTATATATTCCAAAGGATAATACTCTTTAGTATAATATCCTACCGGGCTGGAGCGATAGCACAGCGGTAGGGAGTTTGCCTTGCACGCAGCCAACATGGCCGACCCGAGTTCGATTCTTCCGCCCCTCTTGGAGAGCCCAGCAAGCTACCGAGAGGATCTTGCCCACACAGCAGAGCCTGGCAAGCCACCCGTGATGTATTCAATATGCCAAACACAGTAACAACAAAATCTCCAATGGAGACATTACTGGGCCCGCTCGAGCAAATTGATGAACAACAGGAGGGCCTTTACCTTTACCTTTATAATATCCTAAGTATTGTATGGACTATACAATTACTTACTGTTTTTCAAAGTTTTATTTGACTGCATAGGCTGTATTTTTGTTAACTATATCTGCAACTTTAGTCATACTAAGGTGTCACTCTCATCTGGTGTGTTTCTCATTCCTGTGGAGGCCACTGCATAAGGTATTAGCATCCCCAGGCAGGATCAAGATGCACAGGAATGACCATTGAGGGCCTTTGGCCTGAGAGATTAGCAGCTCTCCTGCTTACACTGGGTATGGTGAGTTTCTGGGGCTTAGATGGACCTGAAGATGCCACTATTTTCAATGGTACTTGTAGCAATTACCTTGTCTTTATTAGCCTCAATTCTCCTGCTCTAGGTTTCTTAGTGCAAATAATGAGAAGTAAGCATAAGAAATAAGTATCTACAGAGCACAAAGTCCAGTATCTGGCATATCCAAAAGCGGTCTTTTAGTGGTATAATTATTATCATCATAACTTTTTGCTCGAGCGGGCCCAGTAACGTCTCCATTGGAGACTTTGTTGTTACTGTGTTTGGCATATCGAATACGTCACAGGGAGCTTGCCAGGCTCTGCTGTGCGGGCGAGATACTCTCGGTAGATTGCTGGGCTCTCCAAGAGGGGCGGAAGAATCGAACTCGGGTCGGCCATGTTGGCTGCGTGCAAGGCAAACGCCCTACCGCTGTGCTATCGCTCCAGCCCGGTAGGATATTATACTAAAGAGTATTATCCTTTGGAATATATGAATTATATTTATAATAAAAAGTTTCCCTGGAAGTGATATCACGATCACAATCATCCTATTTTTCATCGATTTCCTCGAGCAGGCACCAGTAACGTCTCCTTCTTCCTAGCCTGAGATTTTAAAAGAGCCATTTCAAGCTTTTTAACATGATGATGTCAATGAGGTGTTCAAAATATATTAAAATGAAACTAAAACAGGGGGCTGGAGTGAAAGCACAGAGGGTAGGGTGTTTGCCTTGCACGCGGCTGACCCGGGTTCAATTTCCAGCATCCCATACGGTCCCCTGAGCACCGCCAGGGAGTAATTCCTGAGTGCGTGAGCCACGAGTAACCCCTATGCAACACTTGGTGTAACCCAAAAAGCAAAAAAAAAAAAAGAAAGAAAGAAAAAGAAAAAGAAAGAAAAATAAAGAAACTAAAATAAAATAAAGTTAAATATCATTAAGATGGAACTCAGCACCAGGCTGTTTTCACTTAGGGCACCCCAAACTGAGGCGGGTGAAAGCTCTCCCCATCCAAAGAGACCCAGTCCTGGTAGCCGACCTCCACTACCCAACCGCTGCCACACTCCAGGTTGCTTTCCGGACCACGCGGCTGCAAAGTGGCTGTGAAACACATTATAAAACACTTTCTACCCACTTTCCATAATTATCATACCATATTTGATGGGGTTCAGACAGTAGGCAACAAATAATAGAGAGAAATATATAAATACATGCCTCTTGGAGAGCCCAGCAAGCTACCGAGAGTATCCCGCCTGCACAGGCAGAGCCTGTCAAGCTACCCGTGGCATATTCGATATGCTAAAAACAGTAATGATAGGTCTCATTCCCCTGACCCTGAATGAGCCTCCAGTTGTTGGTAAAGAAGAGTAAGGAAAGGCTGCTAAAATATCTGCTCTGGGAGGAATAGAGAAGTTACTGGTGACTGCTTGAGTAAATTGACGAACAAAGGGATGACAGTGATACATGATCATTAAGATACATGTATTTAGGAAGGAATATTATGTATTAATAGATACATGTATTTATTAAGGAAAACACCTTATACATTATTGCAATATTAATTTTGGATATTTCTCCTTTTACCTTCTCTCTCATCATTCTACATGGTTCGCAAACACCCTGGCTCACCTTAATTGTCAAGTGTAGTCCTAGCCAGAGGACATGGTGGAGACAGGAACTGTCTATCAGACTGTAGCTAATTCCTTACCAAACTCATGAAAAATATATGCATATTATTTGGATAACATACACTAGGAAACAGAATAGAAGCCACAAAAACAGGTATGAAAAGCACAAGATTCAAGGAGTAAGTGAAGGCGATGAGACAGCTTTGTAGGAAAACAGAGCTATCTTCAGATAACTCTGGAGATTTACTGTAAAAGTTACCACAGGTTTCTCAGCAATCAAGGCAGAAAGGAAAGCAAAATATATTATTGGAAATAACATTTTATCAGGAGAGAGGAATTTTCCCATGTCAATAAAATCAATGTGTTCTCATCCATAGAGTGCTTGTCTCATATTATATGCAGACTGGGGTACATTTCCAGAACCCTAAAATGAATAGATAAATCAATTAATGAAATGAATGTATTTCCCAGCTTCCCAGCTAACACAGTATTTTATACTTTATTAAAGGCAGGAGTATGTGTGCTACCAAGGGCAGTGCCCCTAGACATGCAGAAAGGTATTTTGAAGATGTTTTCAAAATGCTTCAAGACAAAGCCATTGTGTGAGCATAAGGCAAGGTTCTGACACACCTGAGGCTGCCATTGTAATTCTTCACATTTCGCCTAGGTCGAGAAATCAACATGAAGAATGACCTGGCACCTGAATTACGCAGGAGGAAGAGAGCGGCTTGGAATGCCTTCAAGAGTGTTGAAGAAATAACTAAGAGGAAAAAGAACCTCCAACTCCGAACACATCTCTTCGATTCCACTGTTCTTCCTGCATTAACATATGCCTCAGAGACCTGGGCCCTACGAAAACAGGATCAGAACGCTATTCGGGTTTCTCAAAGAGGAATCGAAAGAGCTATGCTTGGAGTATCAAGCTTCACTCAAATGAGAGATAGAATCCAGAGTTCCGATCTCCGTCAACACTCAAGAATCAGGGACGCTGTCTCATTTGCCAAGGCATCAAAAATAAGATGGGCTGGACACGTAATGAGGTTTACAGATGACCGCTGGACTAGAGCCAATACTGACTGGATTCCACGGGATGTCAAAAGATCGTGTGGACACCCACCTACAAGATGGTCAGACTTCTTCGTCAAGACCCTGTATGATCGGTTTAAGGGTCTGCATGTTCCTAGAACAAGCAGATGCCATTGGGCTATGCTAGCATGCAACAGGGATGAATAGAGACGTTACTGGCACTCGCTCAAGTAAATCGATGAATAACGGGGTATCAAGTGATTAAAGACAGTTAAACATTGTAGGTTCTGAATATCCTTGTTTGTGGGTACTTTTTGTTTTGAGAGCTGTGCCTGACAGTGTTTGGAGTCTACTTCCCAACTCTGTGCTTGGGGGTTGTTCCCAGCAGTGCCGGGGATCAAACCTGGGTCTCCTGTATGTAAAGCATATACTCAATGCTTTCTGCCATATCTACAGCCCTAGTAAAAGTAAAGTAAAGTAAAGGCCCTCCCATTGTTCATCGATTTGCTCGAGTGGGCCCAGTAACGTCTCCATTGGAGACTTTGTTGTTACTGTGTCTGGCATATCGAATACGTCACGGGGAGCTTGCCAGGCTCTGCCGTGCGGGCGAGATACTCTCGGTAGCTTGCCGGGCTCTCCGAGAGGGGAGGAGGAATCGAACTCGGGTCGGCCATGTTGGCTGCGTGCAAGGCAAACGCCCTACCGCTGTGCTATTGCTACAGCCCTGGTTCTGAATATTCGTAAGAATAAAATCCCCCAACTACAAAGCAATCAAGAAATAAATATTAAAACGTGTTTAAGGAAGCAGGTTTGGATTCTAGCAATTTTACAAAAGACCAGGTGTCAGAGCTGGCTGAAATGTGAAGAATTACAATGGCAGCCTCAGGTGTGTCAGAACCTTGCCTTATGCTCACACAATGGCTTTATCTCGAAGCATTTTGAAAACATCTTCAAAATACCTTTCTGCGTGACTAGAGGCACTGCCCTTGGTAGCACACATACTCCTGCCCCTAGCAAGATCTCCTAGTGCCAGATGGGTGAGCCTAAGGGCAGGGGTTGCTCTCTCCCCTGAGAGGATGCATACAAGCCTCCTGGGGAAGAACAACTCAAAACACTCTCAACCCACTTGGCTTTCAAAAGCTCAAAAAATTCTCAGCCCACTTGGCTTTTTGCTTGTCGTTACTTCTCTTCATCTGCTTTTCCAGTTGGAAACTTTTGACTGAAGCAACCAATTTGAAGCCAATTTCCTGTGGACATTCTCTTTGTGAATTATGTTCGTTACTGAACAGCACAGATTTTCTTTCTCTTTTTTTTTAATAGGAACATGCCAAGGAGGGAAAGAGCATTTGCTCAATATTAGGAAACTCTTGCACAATCAAAAGTTCAAGCCAATCAAGATAGAACCATTAAATCTTGGAGAATAGGCCAAAATTATATATGAACATACATATATACAAATGCACATGTCATACATAAGATATCATATAAATATGGATATTCTAAGGGAGAATCAGTGATATAAAAATAAATGTACATACAACATAGAGGAAGAAAATTGCTATGCTAATTTGATGATCTCAGTTACTATGACCAAGTTCAAACTTTCCAGCATAGGAAGAAAAGGCCTTTTATGAACTTAGTCTCACCCTCAATCACTGATCTACAATTGTACTAAATCAGACTGAGTTCCTTGACTCCATCATGCATTTGCTAGGGTTTATTTTAAGACAGTGGTTCCTACTGACCATGGCACTCAGTATTTGTATCTTTCTTATTTTTATTTTTTGGTTTGGGGGCCACCCCCAGCTGTACTGAGAGCTTACTCTTGGCTTTGCACTGAGGAATCACTCCTGGCAGGCTCTGGAGACCTGGGGAGGGAATTGGGTTGGCCACATGCAAGGCAAGTGCCCTATTAGTTTGATGATGGCTCCAGGTTAAACACCACCTCCTCCAGAAAGCCTTCCCAGAATGAACCAGGTATGTTAGTCATTATGACTTATTTTTGAAGACTATTACATGTTCATAGTGTATGTCTATTTATGCATCTGAATCTGCTTCTATTATTTGACACCACAATTCCATTTCTGATTTATTCAACTTCGTAACTCCAGTGTTGAAGTAATATTATGGGCAGGTAGAGATGTACTGAATTAAATTGGAAACAATGCACACAAGGTATAAGACAGTATTTTTCTTTTTGTAAGTAGAGATGATATCTAGTAGTTCTAGGAGGCTCATAAGTACTCGCATGATACAGAACCAGTGCTATGCCCAACAAAACTGAAAGCAGGATATCCAAACTGCAAGAACCAAACCTAAAATTGTGCCTGTCAAGGAGGCAGACTGGGGGTGGGAGGGAACCTGGAGACCCCAGGGGATTTGGACACTGGTGATGGGATTGTTGGAAAAAATAGGATACCTGAAACGCAACTATAAATAACTTTGTAAATAATGATACATAAATTTAAAAATATGGGCTGGAGCAATGGCACAGTAGGTAGGGCATTTGCCTTGCACATATACGATCTGGGTTCGATTCCTCTGCCCCTCTCGGAGAGCCCGGCAAGCTACCGAGAGTATCCCACCCGCATGGCAGAGGCTGGCAAGCTCCCATGGCCTATTTGATATGCCCAAAACATTAACAACAAGTCTCACAACGGAGACACTGCTGGTGCCCACTTGAACAAATCGAAGAACAATGGGAGGACAGTACTACAGTGCTGAATTTAAAGTAAAGTAAAGTAAAGGCCCTCCCATTGATCATCGATTTGCTCGAGCAGGCCCAGTAACGTCTCCATTGGAGACTTTGTTGTTACTGTGTCTGGCATATCGAATACTCTCGGTAGCTTGCCGGGCTCTCCGAGAGGGGTGGAGGAATCGAACTCGGGTCGGCCATGTTGGCTGCATGCAAGGCAAATGCCCTACCACTGTGCTATCGCTCAATTTAAAAAAAAACCTAAGTCAAAAATGGAGCTTTCCTGTCTGCCGAGCCATTTCCCAACCCATTGCCTGTCTGATAGGGGTCACTGTTACCCACATTTCAGTGCTACAGGACCATGACCAAGAGGGCTGTCTTGCCCAAGGCCAAGAGAAGGGAATTGGAGGCTAAAATACGGGTCACAATCTTTTGTCTCAAATTATAACCTTTCTTTTACCCCATTCAATACTTAAAATGTCCCAATGTCTGGGCTGGAGAGATAGTATGGTGGGTAGGGCCGACTCAGTTTCAAGCTCTGTCATCCAGTATGGTCTCCTGCGCACTGCCGAGTGATTCCTGAGTGTAGAGCCAGGATAACCCCTGAGCATCATTGATGTGAATCCAAAAGTTACACACACATCGTTATAGATCACCATCATGAAGCTGCAGAGAGGGGCTGGAGTGATAGTAGAGAGGAGGGTGGTGTGGTTGCATGCTGCCAATCCCGGTTAGATTCCTGGCACCACATAGGATCCCCTGAGCCCCACCTGAAGTGACCCCTGAACAAAGGATCAGGTGTAAGATCTGAGCATGGCTGGGTGAGACCCCCAAAACAAACAAAAAACTTTGTTTAAAAAAAAAGCTGCAAAGGCCAAGAGTCCTTGACTCTGCGAAGTGGATTCTGAGATTTCTATTTCCTGTTGAGTCTCCTGCCTGAGTCTCGGTGAAGAAGTCCCAGAGGTGTTCCTGAACAGGGAGGATGGTCTTTGGCAAAGCTTCAGCATCACCATGGGGAGTGTGGGCTGCGCCTCAGCAGTCCACCAGCTGGGAACACCAGTTGCTGGTCCAGGACAAGTACACAGCACAGTTTCCCTGCCTGGCAAGTGCTTCCGTTTCCAAGCAAGAAAGGAAACAGGTCACCAGGGAGCACCTTCCTCTTTCAGTCATTTTTCAAGCCTGAGGAAGTTGCCAAACCTTGGGAAGCCAGTTTCGGTGACTCCCTACTGGGCAGCAAGCTTCCAAACCCGCTGCTTGCTTTCAGAGGAGGCCTGCCCAGCACTAGGAGAGGCCACTGTCCTTACTGCTTACACCTGCTGTCTTCATGTCTGTCCTGCATACATTTGCTGGATGCTCCTTGAGTGGACGACTAGCTCCGTGGCTCTATCACCTTGTCTTCCTCAACTCCAGTCCTCTTTTCCAAATGCAGAGCAGCCAAGTCAGAACCCACATGCAGAACCATGTCTCGTGTCTCTTACACCCATGAATTGGATTATCTCACAAAGACAGTTGCAGGGACCTGGCATCATTGGAACAGGAAATAATTCCCACACTGGAGTTAGAGTTACTGTGAAGTGTTCCTCTGTGTGTGTGTGTTTAAAGATTGTGACATTCTCCTTAGGGAATACAGTGACAAGCTGTCAGCATGACAACTTAAGGTGGCATTTTGAGAATTGAGAGGAAAGCCATGGCCCCATAGCACATTTGCACCATGTGCTGAGAAGCAGAAGCGCCGAAGAGGTACATTGGAATGAGGACAACTGAGTCGCATTCAAACTTTCCCACACAAGTTCACTGCAACACATCCCCCCTAAAAAACCAATGGATTCGGTTTATAGTCTAGTAAGTGATGAAAAATTTCATGTTTTCACATCATACAAAAGCAAAAGATTCATTTTCTCTAAAGATAACTGGAGAATTCAATCTTTTACCCAGTAATCACCCTCACTAGTACATGTATACAACAGAGTTCTAGTGAATTGAGAGAAAATTAGAGGCAGAGTAAAGCAGTGGAGTAAAGCAGCTGTGCTAAAGCCTTTACTGTGTATTTTGTGGGAAGGAACTAGTGAGGAAGGAGACACATTAGTAGGATTGGCCAATCTGAGTCACTTTTACATGAGTCACTTTTTCACTGGATTCTCAAACATGTGGTTGTCCCAAGTGGTATTTAGCGTTGGTGATGAGGGCAGGGCAACGCTAAAGGCTGAGGAGATATATTGGACTTAGATTGTCTGAGCTGTGACCACTATTGATTTCTATGCCCCCATATCCCAGGACTCCAAAAGAAATGAAAACGCTCT
Organism: Sorex fumeus; assembly: GCF_029834395.1. NCBI lineage: Eukaryota > Metazoa > Chordata > Mammalia > Eulipotyphla > Soricidae > Sorex > Sorex fumeus. Next base: position 39,914,145 of record NW_026606143.1, read on the forward strand.
GCTAACCCATGAAATATTGCCTGTAGAATTGTATCAGTCCAACCAAGCAAGTGTTTTGAGATATTCTACTAGTTGGAATGTAACCTAGAATTTAGAGTGAGAAGCAGAGACGGGAACCATTGCCAGAAGGGGCCACCAGAATTTGGAAAAGGTACAGAAAGACTCCCTTACGGCTGGAGGGGGAACATGCCAACATCCCAGTTTGGGAATTCTGACTTCTATTAACGAAAAAGAGTCCCTTGGTGTCCTCTCACTAGTTGCTGTGAGTGCCTTCATTTGAGCTGTCCCCATTCAACACTTTAAACATTCCTGCAAATTTCTGGATCCTCTCTGAGATTGAGAAAACTTACTGTTTCTCAAGGCTGTAAATTCTGCCCTAGCCTTGGGATCACAGGGAACTCAAGGAGCGCCATACCTGGGTAGGTGGTGAAACACAGAAACCTAAAGAACTTAACTAGACAGACAGTCCCCACCAGCTTCAGTGGGAAGGAAAGTTGTTCATTTTAGCAATACAAATGGCCCCCACATTAACACATGGGAGTCCTTTGAGACTTTGATAAGAAATGTAATCACCCAGTTTTCTTATTTAAAAAAACACAAAATGAGGGGCTGGAGTGATAGTACAGAGGGTAGGACAGTACCCCAAGAACTGCCAGGAGTGATTTCTGAATGCAGAGTCAGGAGTAATCCCTGAGCACCACGGGGTGTGGCCCCCCAAATAAATAAACAAACCACACAAATGAACCATCCTTAGTCTTATACTAATTTCTTCTCTGGCTGGGGAGATTTGTTTTAATTTTTACTTTTCCATAAACTTTTCTGTCTTTCCAACTCTGAATCTGAGTATCTTGATTACTCAAAACCTTCATTCTTGGAAATATTGAAGAAGCTGGGAACTGCTGACCAACACAGGATTCCACTGTTGCTGCTTTGCATCAATACTATGAAAGAATACCTTTCTGTTGTTTTAAAACAAAGAGTATATGAAGCAAGAAGAAATATACCATCGTAGGCACCAAGTCCAAAGGCTGTCACTGCCACTGTCCTCTGGTTGTTCATCGATTTTCTCGAGCGGGCCCAGTAACATCTCCATTGTGAGACTTTGTTGTTACTGTGTTTGGCATATCAAATACGTCACGGGGAGCTTGCCAGGCTTTGCCCTGCGGGTGAGATACTCTCAGTAGCTTGCCATGCTTTCTGAGAGGGATGGCGGAATCGAAACAGGGTCGGCCATGTTGGTTGCGTGCAAGGCAAACACCCTACCTACTGTGCTAGCGCTCCAGCCCAAGCCCAAAGGCATAAACAATTTTTTTAAAAGGTCTCCTTGTCACAAAACATTTTAAAATCACTATAAAGAACAATTGCATTCAGTTCTTCCCCCTATGAGCAGAAAAAGCAAATGATCAAATCTTATGCAACACGAAATTAAAAGATAGGCCCTGATGGTCCTAGCAAAGCCTCATCTGCTTGTGCAGCTGCATGAAGGTAGCCAGCCAGCCTGTAGAGTTTAATCAGAGGTAATGTCAACACTGGCAGAGAATCTCCCCTCTGTCCGTAAACCTGTTATTCCCTTGACAATTTTTTTAATTTTTTTATTTTTTATTAGTGAGACACCATGAGGTACAGTTGTAGACTTACAAATTTTGTGCTTGGGTTTCAATTATACAATGATCAAACACCCATCCCTCCATCAGTGCCCATTTCCCACCACCAGGGATCCCAGTATTCCTCCCACCCCCCATCCCCCCATCCCACCCTGCCTCTGTGGCAGGGCATTCCCCTCTGTTCTCTCTCTCCTTTTGGGTGTTGCGGTTTGCAAAAGAGGTATTGAGTGGCAATCATGTTTGGTCTATAGTCTACTTTCAGCATGCATCTCCCATCCTGGGAGGATCCTCCTGACACCTTTTATTTGGTGCTCCCTTCTCTATCTGAGCTGCCTTTTCCCCTAGCGTGTGTGACTGACCTCCAAGCCATGGAGCAAAATTCCTGGTACTAATCTCGGCCATTCTTGGGTGTTAGTCTCCTATTTTGTTACTTTATGTTCCCCAGATGAATGCAATCTTTCTATGCCTTGACAATTTTTTAAAAAATATTTTTTCCTGCATTCTACAGTGATTTCCTCGATATTCCAATTGGTCTTTCATTGTTCTGGCCATTTGTAAAGACCAACTCTTAACTAAAGCATACATATTGCTCAAAAGGTAATATTTGCAAAAATGAATCATCAGAATTTCATGGGGTGATAGTTCAAGAGTGTGCTGATTTGCATTACTGTGTTGTAATGCAAGGTCTTTAACCATGATTCCATTGCACCAACTCCTACTTTTTCCAGAGAAACTCCATTGTCCCCTGAATCAATCCAAACTTACAGGAGTAATTCTAAATGACTTCTGTGATCATTTCCCAAAGACGTGGCACTTTGTTGGGTCTGTAGAGTTCAAAATACAAACTGATTTTTCCTTGGTACCTGACTAGAGATTTGATCAAAAGATCCACAAAACACAAGAAGCCACAGATATTTCGGAGTTTTCCTCAAATGATTAGAAGTAAAGATGATAGAAAAGGGAAATGAGACTATCAGTGTCTCTGTGCGGTGAGGTGGGTGGGGTGGATTTTACTGTTTGACCATTACAGGGTCCTAGAGATAGGAGGTAATGTATGTTAAATATTATCTGGAACCTAAACTAATCCAGAACTTTGAGACAATGAAAACCTTTGAGATGCAGAATTCCAGGAGCACAAATGGCTGGAAGGAGAGGTTCCACTTCTGGAACAAAGGGCACAGGAAGAATATCAAAGTACCATTGACACCTCCAAGCACTACCCTTTAGCAACCACCCTAGAAATATACTTTGGCAGAAGTTGGGGAGACATATATAAGGTGACTCGGTAGCGTAAAAGGGGCCTCTTTGGTCTCCCTCTGGCTGAGATGTAGATTTATTTACCTGAGGGAGCATTTCTCCATTCTGGGGAAATGGCTGTACATCCTTGTTTGGGATGTAGACTCTGGGTTCTTTCCACTCTGGAGAAGCTGTCTTGAGCACCTGCCTTTCTCTTTCCCTCCCTTTATTTCCTGGATAAATTTATCTTACTTCACTGTTGTCTCTTCCTGAAATTCTTTTATGTGAGGCTAGGGGACAGATCTGGAAAACCTGGGTGAGATTTAGGACTGACTTTCTTTTCCTGCAAAGAATTCCTCACTCCAGCCAGGGTTCCATTTCTCCTGGAGAAATCAGGTGTTGGGGATCAGCTCCTAAGTCATGCAGAATAAGTGAAACTAAGCTGCAGTATGATGACCACTTCATGGAGCTGGAGAGACATCGTGTAAGAGCTGAGAGTAGACTCTCACCAGTCCTAGATTTCCCAGGTACTTCCCAGTATAAGGGAGGTGGTGAGAGAAGGAAGCAGGAGGTGAGCCCTTATCTTGAGTCTTCTGCTTCTCTCCTCCCTATGTAAGGTCCCTTGTGACCCCGAGGGAAATTCCAGAGCTAAACTCTGCTAATTAGTAACTCTTCCTTACTTGCCCCCTCCCTAGTAAAGCCTTGAGTTGTAAATCCTGCCCCCTTCCTAGTAAAGCCTTGATTTACTAGGGAAATTATGTCTCCATTTGTTGACTCTTCCTAATTGGGATGTAAATCTTGCCTCCTCTGTTGACTCTTCCTTATTTGCCCCTCAGTTAGTGACTCTCCCCTCATCCCCCTCCACCGGAATGCAGGTGTCCTGAGCTGTAAATCACGGGGAGCTGAGTGGACATGGAAGATAACCAGATGTTTGAGTTATGAGATACCCACTAGCCACAATGCCTATGTATGTAAATGCTGATCTATGAATCTATAGGCTAAGGAGTGATGTACTTTTAAATGAATTGGTTAAGAAAGTATATGTTGTTACAAATCTATTGGCTATGAAATGTGCGGGCTTTGCTGTAACGGCCAGTGAAGGTCTATATAAGATCGCCTTTGAAAAATTTCGGGGTCTTGCCTAACCTATCAGGCCTGCGTGTCTGTGTAGGCGGCTCAACCTAGCCAGTCTTACAATAAACCTTGCTTGCTGTTTGTAGTCTCTGGAGTCTCTTTGTCTTTAAAGGAAGATCATGATCCGCGCCCTAACACCTACTTCACAGAAGTCACTGAGGAATCCTGCTCCTCCTCTCTGCTGTTAGAGAGGTCACATCTCCCAAGGTCAATGTGAGCACAAACTAATTCTTAAGTATATTTCTTTCTTTTATTTTTTTTGGGTCACACCAGGTGATGCCCAGGGGTTACTCCTGGCTCTGCACTCAAGAATTATTCCTGGTGGTGCTCAGGAGACCATATGGGATGCCGGGAATCGAACGCAGGTCGGCCACGTGCAAGGCAAATGCCCTACCTCTGTGCTATCACTCCAGCCCTGTATTTATTTCTTTAAATCATTTTCCAAAGATAAATTCTTCTTTTCTATGAAGGAACATAACTTTTTAAACAAAGAAACAAACCAACCTTTGGGGGAGTCGTTTTTAAAGCAGTCAAGTCATGCCAGAATAAGATAAGACTAGTACTTGTTTAGCTTTGGGAGGATGAAAAGGAGTTTTTACAAGTTGGCTTGCAGGACTGCTCTTAACCAATCAGAATACTGGTGATGCTAGTGACTAAGGCTTTTCAGAACTGGATCTTGGATTGAAGCGAGATGGTGCAGAAATGCATTTTTCTCTTCCCATGATTCACACAGGCTTGGATTTATTAAAGAGAATGAATCTGAAATATGAGGGATGCAAATATACATATATGGACAATGGCCTTTCATTGAAACATCCCATAAAGTTAGCTTAACTTATGGATTAGGCTCTGTTGATAAAATTTTTCAGTTATAATTATGCCTCATTTCCACTTCATCTCAATTATATCTGGAATAGAATCACATGAACAAGAACTCATTTCATACTTCAGACATAAAATGAGTGATACATTTTAAATGGGTTTATATAATAAAATATCCAATTCTTTTACAGACCAAGAACTAGTGATATGGCATACACTTTGACTGTGGGTTTTTTTTCATGTAATTGTCATCCTGATAAGCCATCCAAAATAATGTAAGCAAAAGGAAACTGTAGAGGGTGGAGCAATAGCACAGTGGGTAGGGTGTTTGCCTTGCATGCAACTGACCCGGGTTCAATTCCCAGCATCCCATATGATCCCCTGAGCACTGCCAGGAATAATTCCTGAGTGCACTGCCAGGAGTAACTCCTGAGCATTGCCGGATGTGACCTCCCCCCCAAAAAAAAGAAAAAAAGGAAACTGTAAACAATTAAACTACATTATTGAAATGTAGAGTAGAGGTAGTAAGTACAAATTTAAATCTCAGAAGGGGCAGTTTCAATAGAATCTATCAAGTCCCTGGCCCCAAACACCTAATCTGGTCACCAAATGTAGTGAAGACACTGAAATCTCCAGGCTTATCCCCCAACAGACGGACTATTGCCATTTACTCGTGTATAACAGGAAGAAAATTTCCTTCATCTATTCTTTGGCCTCCAATAGGACAGTGGTACTTTATTAAGAAGAATGCAATGTTTCCTTGTAAGTAAAACAAACAAGTGACAATAAAAAGATGGAAACAAGGGCAGTGAGCTCTATAAGAATTTATTATTTCTGATGAGATTAACTTGAAAGTAATATTTATAGTCCATAATTATTTATACAGAAATACTAATTATACATTCATATTTGTACCTTCTTTGTACACAATATGCTACAGATTCATTAGAAAAATTATTAGGTAGGGAATATGCCCAAGGTTTCCTCCAGGTCATTTGACTCATTTCTACTTTCATAAACTCTTTAATTTAATAAATCCAAGGTCAAAAGTCAGAGCTTGGCTATTAATAGATCTACCAGCAATCACATTTGCAGCATCATGGAAACAACCATCGTATTCTCTCTGTCTAGCATTGATGATAGCTCCCAGCATTTGGTACCCTTGTTTAAATAAAAATAATTGAAAAAAGGTATCAGATCCCTTCAGGGCAAGCTTTGCAGCATATTTTACAATGCTGTTGAAGTCAGAGAAGTAATGTCTATCTGAAAATCTAGTTAAGTCATTAGGAATGACACATTGGGTGAGGCAAAAATCAAATTATAGAGGAAGCAAGGGATCTCTACAGTCTGAACATTTTTAGTACTTTCCCCAGACTCATCCTTATAGATAGCCAGCACTGAATTTTTGAAACCACCCTTTTTCTACTTGAGAACGATAATTGAATTCTCTTTCTCTATGCTTCATATTTTTTCTCCTTAAATTTGAATTATGGTAAGTAAAGACTTTTCTCAAAGGCACTCAGTGATTCTAAAATTAATTAGCCAAAGAAGGGATTTAGAGAGAATGAGTAAAATCCCACCTTAAACACTGAGATTTGGTGGGATTTCAGACAGAATTATAAGGTACAAGTAAATGACAAGTCACCAAGCTGTCAATGAGTAACTACCATGTTATCTTCTAAAATGGAAAGATGAAGCCACCAACATAGGAACCACTAACTTTTTTCTACAACCAAATAGCAAAGAACAATATGCAATAGAAGATAGTAATTGTTTAAAATTCCCAAGTCCTTTGATGTTAGCATCTAAAAGTCGTGGTCTCTATATATTATTTTTCCCAGGCAGTAGATGTTTCTGCTGGCCTCGAGGTTTCAACTTATCCCTTGTCTTTACATAGAATATTAGGGACAGAGAGAGGCTTGTGAGAGAAAAAAGGAGTGATGGCTAAGTTATATAAACTTAGAAAACATTAGTAAGCTCGATTAGTAAATAATCACGATAATGTAATTAGTCCTAATAGCACACAATTGGAATGAACACACATATCCATAAATTAGAAAATGGGTCAACAGTGGTGTACCCATCCAATGGAATACAACTCAACCTTAGAAAGCACAAAACATCTGGGGATGTAAGTCAGCAGCAAAACTCAGATGCTGCATGTGTGAGGGCCTTGTTCAGTCTGTGTGTGGGGAGGGAGGGAGGGAAGGAGGGAGGAAGGAAGGAAAAGAGGAAAGGAAGGAGGGAGGGAGGAAGGAAGGAAGGAAGGAAGGAAGGGAGGGAGGGAGGGAGGGAGGGAGGGAAGGAGGGAAGGAGGGAAGGGGGATGAAGGACAAAAACTACTGGAATTTGCTGTAGCATGGATGAACCTTGAAAACACCATGCTATGATGAAAGACAGCAACTTGTATGGTTTCACTTATATGAAGCATTCAGAGAAAGGCTAAATAAAAGAGTAGTGATTGCCGGGGCTAGAGATGAGAAAAGGGATTAACCATAAATGAACACCAGGAAGACTTGTAACACCCAGTCACAGTCACGGTCACCGTCCTCCCGTTGTTCATCGATTTGCTCGAGCGGGCCCAGTAATGTCTCCATCATGAGACTTGTTACTGTGTTTGGTACATCGAATACGTCACGGGGAGCTTGCCAGGCTCTGCCGTGCGGGTGAGATACTCTCGGTAGCTTGCCAGGCTCTCCGAGAGGGGCAGAGGAATCGAACTCGGGTCAGCCATGTTGGCCGCTTGTAAGGCAAATGCCCTACCGCTGTGCTACCGAACACCCAGTAAATTTACTAAAAGAATGGTTTTGAAGGCTAAACCAAATTTTAGTAAAGTCATTTAAACAATGAAGTCAAGGAGAAAGTTTCCCTATACTTATAACAACCTAAATGTACCTTTAACGTCGGTTTCCCTCACATCTGGTACAAAGAACAGATTTCATCCTATGCTCCCAGTACAACTGTCTTCTGAGAGAACATTTTAAGACCCTGCTTTTGGCCATGGAGAAATCCCAGGAAACTACATTAAGCTGCCCAAGATGTGGGTAATGGACTTACATCGGATTTGACAACATTTGATGTTTATACCACAGCTGAAAATGATTATGCTCCAGTTATATATTTGCCTGTAAGATAGAAAGACTACTGCCTGCATGAGAGTTATGCGAACTGAAGTCCTTAGCAAGACCACAGACCACATTCACTAATTTATGTTCATTGCTGCTGAATTTATGTTCATGGCCCTTAGAGAAGAACCAAAATAATTTTTTGCCAATGACATAGTTGACAGTTTCCTAAAAATGGATTAGTGGGTTTATCTGGAAGTCCAATAGAAATAAATTAGGGAAAAACTGGGAAAATAAAATCCCACATTTACTTAACAATTATATGGCACTAAATTAAATAGGAAAAACTGTACAGTCAATTACAATGTGTTAAAATTCGATAATTACATGAGTGAGGTTTAAAAATTAGTGGACTTTATTGACAAGAAAATTGAAATTAAAGCATGAAGTTCTTATATAACTCCTCAATGCCTCTGCAAATAAGTAGCTTTCCATCAACATCCTGCTCCAGAGTGGGCAACTTATTACAGTCTATTCCATGCAGCAACACTGACATCTCATTATCAAACAACAATGTGAGTTCAAATCAACACTACTGTTTGCGCTGTCTCGCACAATCTAAGGGCCCGGGAAATGTATATTGACATATATCTAGCAGTACAGTATCAGACACAAGAATGAAAAACTATGTACACAGGACCTGGAGTGTACAGTGGGAGGGTGCTTACCTTGCACGCGTTGAACCCAAGCTTGATCCGTGGCACCCCATATGGTTCCCCGTACCCCACCAGAAGTGATGCCTGAGTACAGAGTCAGAAGTAAGCTATGAGCATCGCCCAGCGTGCTCCCTCGCCAAAAAAAAAGTTTTCTGCACCCCCTCACCATTTATCAAGCCCTGCTCACATATCACTGGTCAACACTGATTGTTTTGTTTATCTCCGTAGTTTTGTGCAGTCCAGAACAGAGTGTAACTCAAATAATGTACTGTGTAGCTTTGAACTTCTCTGACTTCAGGGCTCATCGAGGCAACCAAGTTAAGAATTTTGTTACTTCTTTGAAATATCCCACAGAAAAGTAGCTAGGAATGAATATTAAGATGGGCACGTCAATCTCTCTCTTTTGTACTGTGAGTACATATACATATGAGTGTATATATGGATATACATAGTCAGCGTGATAGTACAAAGGGGAAGGTGCTTGCCTTGCAAACGGCTGACCTAGATTCAATCTCCAGCACCCCATATGGTCTCCTGAGCACTGCCAGGAGTGAACCTTTAGCACAGAGCCAGGAAGAAGTTCTGAGCACAGCTAGGTGTGGCCCCAAACAAATACACACATAATATATATACACACACAGCACAGAATGTGAGCCATGTTAAGTGTACATTTCTGTGGCATTATTTTTGTTGTGCAACTACAATAATACCAACAGTCATTTGCAGAACTTTTTCATCTTCCTAAACTGGAACTCTACCAAGAAAACAGTAATGTTTCACTTCTTTCCCCAATATTTGTCTTGAGACTGACTTTTACGTAGCTTAACATCATCAAGGTTTGCCAATATTATAGCATGTGATAGACTTTCCTTCCTTTTCAAGCCTGAATAATATTCCTTCCATTATAAATGTGTACACACATCATACTGGATTTATTCATTCATCTGTTAATCCATACTTGGGATGTTTCCAATTGTGCCTGCTGTGCAAGAGTGTGCAAGAATCTGTTTGATTCCCTACTTCCAGTTCCTTGGGGTATACACCTGGAAATGGAATTGCTGGAGCAGAAGGCAATTCTCTGCATACCTTTTTGATAAAAATAAAACAAAATGGTCTCATCACCATGCGATTTTCCCTACATTGCATCATTCTACACTGCTCCTAGTAATGCACAAGTGGTCTGATTGCTCCATGTCCTCATCAATAGTTGTTACTTTGCATTTTTTAATAAAAGCCATCTTAATGGGTGTGAAGGAGGATCTCATTTTTTTTGGTTTGAATTTCTCTAATTTTAGGGATGTTGAACATCTTACCACATGCATTTTGGCCATTTGAAGGAACTGTCTATTCCCACTCTTCCCTCATGTTTTAATCAGGTTGTTTGGTAGTTTGCTGTTGAATTGCAAGAGTCCTTTATATGTCTGGATTTCACTTTCTTCACTTTCTCATTAGATGTACAAAATTACATCTTTTGATGTACAAGTATTTTATTCTGATGAAGTCTAATTTTATCTTTTTTCTTTTGTTGTCTGTCAATCTTTTTTTCCAGGAAAGAGAATTGAATTACCTTTTTTCTTTGAAGTTAAAATATAACTAATCATCATGAATATAACAGTAGGTAATACTACCTTTGATTTGTATAGCAATTCAGACTTTCTTAAGGTCTAATGGTTTTCATTTAGGGCAAATATTGCTAGCTTTATTTTGCTTGAAGATGTGAAAAGGCCTAAGTGATGCAAGTTATAGCACACATATGTAGCTCACACTCAAATGTCATTATTCGCATGCCAATAGTAATTTCCCCTATGCCACTTTGTTTCCTTAGTAGAATTATTTTTACTACCTACTATGTAAAACACATAAAACTAACATGAAAATCATAAATCCAGATTTTATGAAAGAAAACTGAGACAAAGAGTCAAATATTACATCTCCCCATACTGACTGAAAATATGCCTCTCAACCTGAAGGAAGAAAATTCACATATTTATTCCACTTTGCCCAGGTTCCTAATTTAGTAAGTTTCTCATGTATCACAATTTTATTAAAACTTTTCTGCCACTTTAAGAGAGGTAAAATGTGTTTTAATCCTAAATAGAAGTGTTCACTTGCATGTATATTAAAAGTAGTTCCTCAGGGACCCTCCTTCACTGCTGGTGGGAATGCCGACTGGTTCAGCCCTTTTGGAAAACAGTATGGACAATTCTCCAAAAATTAGAAATTAAGCTCCCATTTGACCCAGTAAAACCACTCCTGGGAATATATCCCAGAGAGGCAAAAATGTATAGTCGAAGTGACATCTGCACTTGTCTGTTCATTGCAGCACTCTTTACAATAGCCAGAATCTGGAAAAAACCTGAGTGCCCAAGAACAGATGACTGCTTAAAGAAACTTTGGTACATCTACACAATGGAGTACTATGTATCTGCTAGAAAAGATGAAGTCATGAAATTTACATACAAATGGTACTACATGGAAAGTATCATGCTAAGTGAAATGAGTCAGAAAGAGAGGGACAGACATAAAAAGACTGCATTTATCTGGGGAACATAAAGTAACAAAATAGGAGATTAATGCCCAAGAATAGCCGAGATACTCCATGGCTTAGAGGCCAGCTGGGCATGCTGGGGGAAAAGGCAGCTCAGATAGAGAATGGAGCACCAAATAAAGGGTGTTTGGAGGATTCTCCCAGGATGGGAGATGTATGCTGAAAATAGACTATAGACCAAACATGATTGCCACTCAATGCCTCTTTTGCAGACCACAACACCCAAAAGGAGAGCGAGAACAAAAGGGAATGCCCTGCCACAGAGACAGGGTGGGATGGGGGGTGGGGGTAGGAGTGGGATGGATAGTGGGATCCGTGGTGATGGAGAGTGGGCACTGGTGGAGGGGTGGGTATTTGATCATTGTATAACTGAAACCCAAGCACAAAAATTTGTAAGTCTACAACTGTAGCTCATGGGGTTTCACTAATTAAAAAAAAGTAGTTTCTCTACTTTTTTCAGAGTAGTACTAGAACATTTGACCTCAGTGCAGGTAACACACACACACACACACACACACACACATATATATATTGTCCTAAGAACGCTCGCTCAGACAAGCCTCACCCATGAAGAAACTGACAGAGGAACCCAGATTTGCAGGACCCACGGCTGAGATCTTTAAGCCTGCTCGGATCAAGACTGGGCCTCCTCTACCCAGATCCCTCATCTTCCAGTAGGTAGGCAGTTACACCCACCAACTGCCCCCAGCTCCATGTAATCCCATCAACGACCAAGAGTCTATAAGACCAAGCTCCCCAAAGCACATTTGCAGCTGCGCGACATTTTATTGTCTATTTCTGGCTTTCGGCGAATCTGACAGGATACCGAGAGTATACTACCCTCACATCAGGATCTACCAAGCTCCCCATGGAGCATTCGATATGCCAAAACCCAGTAACGATGATGGGTCTCATTTCCCTGACCTTGAAAGAGCCTCTAATGTCGCACTTGGTAAAATCTCAGGACTATGACGAATGGAGACGTTACTGGTCCCTGCTCAAGGAAATTGATGAACAATGGGATGACACTGATACAGTGATACAGTCCTAAGAAGATACTAATTACCAAGAAAGGAAATTCTTCAAATTCCAATGAAACACCCATCAAATAACATTACCATTCAAGTACAGTAAACCTATGTATACCCTATGCATGCAATAAATCAAGGAAAAGCCAATGTCTTTCATATTTATAAGATGCACACTTTTAGTGTGGGATCTGTTAATATTTTCTGCACCATTTTTTAAATAATTTATTTCTTTATTGAATCACTGTGGGAAAAGTTACAGAGCTTTCGGGTTTAGGTCTCAGTCATGTAAATATCAGACACATTTCCCTTTACCAATACTTACTTTTAACCGCGAAACCCAATAGAACCCCACCTCCCACCCCTCCCAATTCCTGTGAGGCAGATGAGTTCTAGTTAATACTCTATCTACTTTGACTAGATACATTGTTTCGATAGAAGATGCACAATTATTGTTTACAGTTTACGACCCCCCCCCCCAATCAGATATGCTGTAACGGCGTTGTGAAATGATTTGCTTTCTACAGCTGGGTTTAAGAATAAAATGATGTCGCAGGGCCGCTATCGCGGCCGCACAGTTTTGGATTTCTGCTATTTTACTTATTGACCCTGGAAGTATTTCTATTAAAAGTTAGATAGTTAAGAGATTGGTTTCTGTGCTCTGGAGTTGTGGCCGTGCCGAAGAGCCGTTCGTGGGGGGCAGCTGGTGACCTCGGTCGGGCGTGAAGGATGGCCCAGAACGCCCCCCTTCCCATGAGGCCCCTGCAGCCCCCCACCCCCGGCTCAAACCTGCTGTCCACAAGGCTCCCGTGCGGCCGCCATCTTTCTTTCCAGAGAGGATTGGGCGAATCTCTGCACCATTTTAAATCTCACTATATTTTCAAATGTCTTCCTTTAGTGGAGGGAGGAAAAGGCAATAGCATCAATAGGGGGAGTTTCCAGCTCCAATTGAATTTTTCCCCTCTCTTAACATAAATTTCAGCAGAAAGTTGATATTAAGTATCACACAAATACCTTTGAAAGAGCACAATATGCCACATTTCCTAAAGTCCTACATGACCAGGAGTAGTTTGATTCGTACCTAAAACGAAGGAAAGTTTTTCATTAAGTAGGAAAGGAATAACACAATGGTCCCAAAACCCAAATTGAAACAAACTTTCTACTGTTAATAGACATAAAATCTTTATTAAAACAAAATTAAGTGGGAAAGACAACTGAAACCACACAAATTACTTCACCTTGGTTCAGGCTATGGAATAGTCAGTTTCCTGATTTCTGTGTTGTCCCTATACTCTGTTCAACCAATTACTGCATCAAACTGCAAGCCAATCTCCTACTCATCAAATGGGTACTAGGAATAACTACTCAGATACCATGATGGACAGGTAATTTGGTATAGCTGGGTTTATGGGAGGGGCAAAGGAGTGCCCAGAAAGTTCAGGGGGTCCCTCACAGTGATTCATGTTCAATCTGGAAGTTCAAAGTGAGGGCCTAAGGATGCAGTGATCCACAGCTGTAGCAGTATCAGGGATTATAAAGGGCCACCCTGGTGATACTCGGGGTTTTTCAGGGATGCATCAGCAGGTGATGACAGGGACCAAATCTGGGTCAGTCACATGCAATGTATGCCCCTTAACCCCTGTACTATCTCTCCAGTCCTTACAGCTTATTTAGATTTTGTTTTTCTGAACCACCCCTGTTGTTCTCAGAGCTTACTCCCGGCTCTGAGCTCAAGGATTACTTCTAACAGGCTCAGGGGACTATCTGGGGTGCCAGGGATTGAACATAGGTTGGTCATGTGCAAGGCAAACACCCAGCATTTACTATAATACTATTGCTCCGGCCCAATTCATTTGTTTTTCACACGAGAATGACTAGCGTTTACAAGAGAACCAGTAACCTTTCTGGGAAGTCTAACCAAAAAGCATGGCCTGTATGAGATGAGCTTAAGTTAGACACAATTCTTTCCTTAATAAAATCACACCTAGCCAGCAAGTTAATTTAGGTGATATTTGTGAATTCATGCTATGTTTTCAATGTGTCTGAGAAAGGAAGCCACAGAACTATTTCGGTAGTTAATTATTAGTTAAAAGTCAAGTGTCCTGACAATATCACTTTCTCGAAACACAACTTGTACAAATGGCTTCAACCACTTTGAGGTTGAGGCTGAACTCTTTGCCATGAAAGGGGAGGATAATCATGTGTTTGTTCCTAGGAGTGTCCTGAACCCTGAACATTCATTGAAATCCTGTGATGGTCAGTGCCTCAGCATGAAATGAGAACTCAATGCATAGCATCCACAATTCTCATTAACCAAAGAACACTTCACAACTAATTATAGTTTTCCATTGCTAAGAGCTTTTAGTCTATTTGATTACCCAATTCTTATCCAAAGGCAAAATAAATAAAACAAGATGCTAAACATCTGCAACCAGGTAGCTATTCAGGTTTTATGAAACCTAAAATTTATACATTTGCAGTTAGGCCAATTTTAAGAGCAAGAATACAAAATTATGAATATGAAATTAGGACTATGGTCTTAAAGGGAGCCTGTGCAAGTGAAAAGCTATAAAGTGGAAGTCATTAACTGCAGGTATATTTGTCCCTGCTTCCCAGGGAGCAAGCCACAGATTTTGAGATTCAACTGGTGAGTCCAACACGATGGGTGTCTAGCCTTCCACAACGCAGAAGTCATTCTTCTGGGATGAATATATAAGGGATGCATAAAAATGGGACATCAAAGAGGTTGTTTAATGATATGCCAAAATGCAGTAACCCTGTGCAGATAGAGTAGGGGATTTGAGTGGTGAAAACCTGGCCTCCCGAAATAGCTAGAAACACTGTGAGTAAAAGCTCTGTGGTCAATTGCAGACATGTTAATTTCTCTGATCCTAACTAGACAGTGGACCTAGACTTCCTGGCTCTGCAGGCTCAGGCACATGGGTTGTTATTCTCTGCTTCTCTTAGCTTAGCTGGAATATTTTAGATCTAGTGAATAAGTATATAAATATTAATTCCGCATCTACTATTAATGTAATGACAATGCCATATAGAAAACAAATTGAGTACCCAGACTCTACTGCCTGGGTCTCTACTGGACTAGCTAACAACCAACCCAACCCCAGTTCAACACAAGTAAGTCAAGAATATAATGAAGATCCACTTAATATTTGGTAAGGTAAAATTTTATGGTGTCATTTTTTCACCATCATTGTTTTCATATGTAGGATTGAAAATGTAGAGGTCAATGACACTTGCTCAACATTGATCTGCAGATGCGGCTCCAATAGGTAAAGATTATGCGTCCCCCAAAGCTAGATCCCTAACACAGCATGCCCCCCTCAGGATAGCCCGGGTGGACCTCAAGCACCACCGAGCCTGACCACTGAATTATCAGGCCCGCAAAACAGGGCAGAGTATTGCCAGAAGTGCCCCCTAGGACTCCAGCACTGTTGGTTGTGGCCCCTATAAAAACTATCAATTCGGGAAAGGACGGTGTCTACTTATGCAATTATGTTCTATGAAGTTGCTTTTTAAAAATGCCCTTTGGGGGTCCTAGAGATGATACTGTGGGCAGGGCACTTGCTTTGCTGAACCAGGTTTGCATCCTGGCACCACATATGGCCCTCTGAGTCCACTAGGAGTTAACCAGAGCATGAAAGCATGAGTAAACCCTGAACACAGCTGGGTGTGGCCCTCAAACAAAACAAAATAAATACGCCCTTTCATTGGGACTGCTATACCAAATTCCAATGAAACACCCATCAAAGTAACTACAATGGGGCTGGAGAAAATGTTCCGAATACCAAGGAGCTTGACTTGCATATAACCAATCTCAGTTCCAATCACGGCATCACATACTACCCAAGCACCCAAAACAAAAAACCAGAAAGGCTGCAATTAAAAATTTAGACAATAACAAGAATTGGTGAAAGGTGGGAAAACAACTGAAACTCACATTTGGGGTTGATGTTAAGATGGGAAGTTAGCATCAAACTTAGATGTGCAAAAACACCTTTGAGGACAATACTTATCTACATCTGAATTCAATATAAATAGGATATAGTAACCAAATGGCACATAATGAAATAGTTACATCAATACTCTTTGGAATAACTCATAATAAAATTATTAAATTTCCTAATAGCAATTAAATGATGAAGTTATTAGTGGCAAACTGAATTAATAGAATAGGAAGTATTGAGAATGGACAAATCACAACGATAAACCTCTAGATAAAAGAAACCCACAAAAGAACACATACTTGGGGCTGGAGTGATAGCACAGCGGGTAGGGCGTTTGCCTTGCACGTGGCCGACCCGGGTTCGATTCCCAGCATCCCATATGGTCCACCACGCTCAGCCAGGAGTAATTCCTGAGTGCATGAACCAGGAGTAACCCCTGTGCATTGCTGGGTGTGACCCAAAAAAGCAAAAAAAAAAAAAAAGAACGCAAAAAGAACGCATACTGTCTGATTCCTTTAACATAAAGTTGAAGATCAGGCAGGCAACAACAATCTGCAGTATTTGAAGTCAGAAGAAGAAGAAAACACCTGGCCCGGGTAGTGGTTAAAATAGGGAGAGTTAAGGTGGACTGGAATATTCTTTCTTTGTTCTGGGTTCCTGCAGTATTTGTGTGCGTCATTTGAGATAATTCTTTGAGTTGCTCACTTAGGACTTAAGCATTTTATGTGTGCATGTTACTTTAACAAAAAAGTTTACTTTGAAATCACCATTCTTTTTAAAGTGGAGACTATTAACATAGTACTTCCTCAATAAAGAGTATATAACACCAGTACATCTCAAATCTAGAACTTGCTGAGAAATACAAACATAAAGAATTAAGACCACAGAACTCTATTTGGGGGGTGGGGATTTTGAATCACACCTGGAGACGCTCAGGAATTATGCCTGGCAATGCTCAGGGAACCATATGGGATTCCGGGAATCAAACCTGGTTCAGCTGTGTGCAAGGCAATTACTCTACCTGCTGTACTATGTACTTGCACTCCTCCCTGCCATGATTTTCTATTTTTTAATGATACAATAAAAAAGTCACCATAAATTAAAAAAACCTTCAGAAGTAGTAACAACAGTGACATAATTCTGAATGCTCTCCAGAAAGAACTATAATGAAATTACACATTGTTGGCAATCATGCTTTCTTCAAATGCTCTAATTTGGGGGGACATGCATATCTTGCTTGCTTGTGATGTACCAAGGTTTTAATCAATTTGTTAAGAATACTCATTACAAAAGAACCTTTCACAAACCTTTTTCTAGTCAGATTCTCCTTACACACCTTCAGTTTTCATTTCCTGTCTCTTGACCTGTTTTTAACTTATTGCAAAGTTATTCTGAAACATCTAACTTGTTTCAACATGTTGTTCTTATCAGGTTAGTTTTAATCAAAAACAGTTTGAAAATTTAATTAAATGAGACACTTTATCTCTGTCCACTATTGTAGTTTCAAAACAACTTTCCTTTTCAATAAAGATCAGGTCACAATGACTAAGGCAGATGTTGGATTCTGCAAACAATTCACACACATGAATCTGGTAGTTCAGCTTCTGAAATCTGGCAAGCAAATCTGACCAGAAATTTTTCATGCATAGAACAATACAAACATTAAGGCCAATCTGGAATTTGAAGACTGGAAAAAATTCACCCTCATTTTAAAAATTATGCAAATGCAACAGGCCCATGATATAAAAAGTAAAATGAAAAATTAAACTCAACAAAACATCAGGGATCGAAGATAAGAAAAAAATTCTGCTTCATATACCCTGGTCCCATACCTCACATGCAAAGCAGTTAAGGTATCTAGCTAGATGGGTGTTTTTCTTTGTTCTACTCCTGACAATTTTGACATATTAAAATAATTTTTAGAAACACTCTAACAGTTATCTTAATGAATGTATTTCATATTGCAAACATGTTTCATGGATTACTAATTTTGTACAGGGACTATTAACTATTGACTGTAAGAGAAATAAAAGCACATAAACTTCCTCCTAAATTTCCTCTTTGTTCCTCTCAGAATATATCAGTTTGTTATATTATGTTTTACATCCCTCTACTGGTTATCTCTGTACTTTCAAACAAGATATTTATACTATAATTTAAGATCTCTATTGCTCATTGTATTATTTCGGGCTGGAGTGACAGCACAGCAGGTAGGGTGTTTGCTTTGCATGCAGCCAACCTGGCCGACCCTGGTTCGATTCCTCCACTCCTCTCAGACAGCCCAGCAAGCTACTGACAGTAGCTCGTCCGTACGGCAAAGCCTGGCAAGCTACCCGTGATGTATTTGATATGTCAAACACAGTAACAACAAGTCTCACAATAGAGATGTTATTGGGCCCACTTGAGCAAATCGATGAACAATGGGAGGACAGTGCTACAGTGCTACCTTCTTACTTGTGACCATGAAACATGATTATATACACACCTCTTGACTTCTCCCACACGCTCTCTTGCTAGAAAATTTGGTTAATTACGTTATAGGAATTATATTATTGATATTTCATTAGGATGATGTCAAGTATTTACACTGCTTTCTGCAAACCTTCATTCCCACAATTGTGAGGACAATATTTAGAAATGGGACTGAATTATCATCTAGGTTTCTCTATTAATTTCTAGTTAAAGGAATTCCAACATCAAGTCTTTTGTATTAATCACAAATGTCACTCAACTGCATATTTAAAATGTATCTCTTCAGCTTTTTCTAATTGGAAGAATACTTGGCTGGTTAGACATTGCCGTGATGATCAGTGCCTGCTGTTTTCTGTTTAATTGCAGGCTACTGCAGTACCAGCTTAGCTCTGGAGAATTCTGGAGCTGCCTTACACAGGATCCCCCTTCTTCACTTCAACACACGTGACTTGAGTTTGATTGCAGGAGAACACCAGAAGTCTTTCTTCTCTCATTTTTGAATTTTTATTAGTGAAACACCATGAGGTACAGTTGTAGACTTACAAATTTTTATGCTTGGATTTCAGTTATACAATGATCAAATACCCATCCATCCACCAGTGCCCATTTTCCACCACCACGGGTCCCAGTACTTTATTCTCTTTGCTATTTTTCATATAAACAGAGGTTCTACCTATGGCTTAAGGGGATACCCTGAAATCTGCACCATTTGCATCTACTTATGATTGAAATAAGCTGTCGTGTGTGTGCGCATGGTAGTGGAGGCTGACAGTGAATTTTAAGAAATAAGAAAACTGCTCTTGGGGCTGCAGGAAGCATGGAGTCTATCGTGAGAGACACCGCCAGCACCGCATAAGGGCAGGGAAGGGGACTGTCCACGCATTTCAATAAAGTTGCTGGTGCTGAGACAAAAAGAAATAAGAAAACCGAGAGGTGATGGAAAAAAGTTTAGAGTCACCAACCACAACCCTGGAGCGATAGCACAGCGGGTAGGGCATTTGCCTTGCATTCAGCCAACATGGCCAACCCAAGTTCGATTCCTCTGCCCCTCTTGGAGAGCCCGGCAAGCTACCGAGAGTATCTACCCCGTATGGCAAAGCCTGGCAAGCTCCCTGTGGCGTATTTGATATGCCAAGCACAGTAACAACAAAGTCTCCAATGGAGACGTTACTGAGCCCGCTCAAGCAAATTGATGAACAATGGGAGTACAGTGACAGTGACAACCACAACCCTAGACTTGGGATACCCACTCAAACCTGAGGGCTTGACGAAGCTTACCAAAGTGGGGGAGAAATAAGACAGGGGCCACTGAGACAATGATGGAGGGAAGTGGACACTGGTAGACTGTGCAGTGGTGATTGTGTTATTCACGAGACCCTGCCATCAACAGTATTGTCAACCACAGTGTGTCAAATTTAAAAGAAAAGGGAGTTAGGAAAGATTCCCTAACCCATTTCCAAGTAAAGGACAAGAGCTGGACAAGCTGGGGTAACATGAAGATAACATGTTTATAACCCTTCCCCAAAGCCAGCGGGGATATTTGTTTACTCTAAAGAAGACTTATTCTCGGGGCTGGAGAGATAGCACAGCGGGTAGGGCGATTGCCTTGCATGCGACCGACTCGGGTTCGATTCCCAGCATCCATATGGTCTCCTGAGCACCGCCAGGAGTAACTCTTGAGTGCAGAGCCAGGAGTAACCCCTGTGCATCACCGGGTGTGACCCAAAAAGCAGGAAAAAAAGAAGAGTTATTCTCTCTCGGATGGATTCCTTTTTTTCTCCTTGCTCTCTTACATTTCCTAAGTTAAGCTTATTGTCCTCTCCAGAAATTCTCTGCTCCATTGTAAAGACAAGAGCCTGAATCCAGGTAGAGACTGGAACTTTTATCAGCCCGGATCTTCCCACTCACCCCACCAGAAACATGTCAACACTGTTTTTGAAAAATTATTTATGGGGCAAGAGAGAGAGTACAGAGGTTAAGGTGTCTGCCTAGCATGGAGCTAACCCAGTTTTGATTCCAGGAACTGCCTATGGTGCCCTGAGCACCACTAGGAATGCTCTTCTATCTTGAGCACAAAGCTAGGAGAAAGCCCTGAACACCACTAGGCATGTCCGCCAAACCCCCAATCTCCCATTTATTTGTCTTCTGCTAAATTTTACTGCATCTTAGTCCCCTGCTCCACTGTCTTTCTTCATGCGGGACTCTGCAGTCATGCCATGTCCAGTGACTTCTCCATCAGGCCTACAATGTTAGGGAAAGAAATCTACACCTTGAGTAGATTTCTACACTCAATGGCTCTTTCCACCGCAGGAGAGATCTTTTACTTTATGTTAATCTTTAATTCAGCTCCCCCCTTAATTCCAGTTAAATGTCATTGATTGTAGCAATTCCTTGTCAAGTTGGTGGTTTGTGATTAGCTGTTGGACTAACTTTCATAGTTTTATCAAAAAGAAACTGAGTTTTCTTCTTAGTTTTAAATTCTCTGTGTTAATTTTCCTTCAATAGTTGAGAGGGGAGTTAGAAAATGGAAACTCTAATGCCTTTAAGTAAACCTCTTCCTAAGTCCATTTAGAAAAGTATTTGGTTCATTAAAGTGGGACCCAGCATTAGGCTACAGTTTACTTAATTCTCCAATTTAGCGTATGATCTAAGTTTATTTTAGAAATGCCTTTGGAGGGGGCTTTCCACAGAACAAATATGCATTCAAGGTCATTTCTTTCCCAGAAGGATTTTCTTCAGCACTCACTTATTGGTCACAGCACCCAAGGAAAGTATCTTAGTATTTTCTGTTCTCAATCCAGAAACTGATGGAAACCACTTGGGAGTTCTTCTCTGACTTTGAGAATGGTCTTGAATTCCTGGAGAACTCTAACTTCATCTGTTCCTCATTGTTGGATATTAACCCCAAGTGTTTTTTCATCAATGAATTGCCCCTTTTGTCTCCCCTCAGAGAAGCTTACAGTGCTCTTGCAATCACCTCTATTCCCCTGAGTTTATCGTTAATCTTTTCATTGTGCTTTAAAATTCCCCAGTTAGGTTTGGTTACTTAGGTGATTTTGGATTTTGCATTTGTAGTGAATTATTTGCTTTTGTATTTCCCCTATAACTTTTCATATTTTTCTATAGAGCAATGTTCTTTGCTTAAACACATAAAGAGGAGCTGGATCCATAGCACAGCGGGTAGGGCGTTTGCCTTGCAAGGAGCCGACCCGGGTTTGATTCCCAGCATCCCATATGGTCCCCTGAGCACCGCCAGGAGTAAATCCTGAGTGCAGAGCCAGGAGTAACCCATGTGCATTGCCGGGTGTGACCCCAAAAGAAAAAACATAGAAATACCATTAATGCTCCTAATATTTGGGAGTTGATTGACTCTGAGATATATCTACTCCTGGGCATTCATCATAATTACTTGACTCGGGCTTCAGTTGCCATAGTTTCAAACACCTCAAAAAGGAGGTCCCTCCATGGGACTGGGATGGACCCTCATGTCTAAATGAAACAATCTAGAAAGCATAAAAGCATGGTCTTCATTCAAGCTGTTATGACTTAAGAGACAGGGTTCTCTTGGGGAAGGAAGAACTAAAGCTGCCTGAGGAGCTAGTCTGGGATTTACAGTAAAAGGCTTGCTTGCCCTCAGAGCCCAGAAAACTCAGCTTTGGACTCTATATATCTTAACGTGTTTATCCAATTAACTGCAAGTATTAATAAGAATGACGGGCCTCATGCATAAAAGAACTGGCAGAGGAACCCAGGTAAGTGGGTCCTGGGGCTGAGGTCTCCAAGCCTACTTGGATTGGGACTGGGCCTTCTCCAACCATCTTCCAGTAGGTAGGTGTCACACCCACCAGCTGCCACCAGCGCCAGGCTGGGCCCATCAATGGCCAAGACACAGAGACTATAAAACCCAGCTCCCGGAAGTGCGTGGCCGCATTTGCGGCCACACGACATCTTATTATCTAGTTTTTCCTTTGGAGAACCTGGCAGGTTACCAAAAGTATCCTTCCCTCACAGCAGAGTCTGGCAAACTTCCCATGTTATGCTCAATATGCCAAATACCAGTAACAATGATGGGTCTCATTCTCCTAATCTTGAAAGAGCATTGAAATGGCTCCTATAAAATCTCAGGGCTAGGAAGAAGGAAACGTTACTGGTGCCTGCTAGAGGAAATCGACAAACAACAGGATGATCATGATCATTATTAATAAGAAGTAAACTTAATTGTTTAATATGTACAACTAAAGGGAAAGAGAAAAGCAATATAGATGTCTCTGGGATACAGAGGGTCTCCTTAAGTTAATCCCCCACTAGAGAATTGTCTCCACCAAAACGCTTTACCCCTGTAAATGATCAATCACACCTATGTGCAGTCCTATACCTCGAACCCCCCTAGATGTTCTATAAGTATGCTGGCAGCTCTGCATTAAAGGAACCATTTTGACCATCAACCCATCTCTTTGTTCCTCTGATGGGAAGGCCAAAGAGACGGTTCTCCACTACTGAACACACCATTGCGCACCCACACTTTTTGAACTCACAATCGTCACTTCAGAAAGGAGACTAAAACACACCTTCCTCCCTCTTTTATGGACTAGGTCAGATTAGAAATACATCTCACATATTTTTCTTTATATGGCTAAAAAATCTCAGTCAATTCTATTGGCCCATCAAAATAGGGTCATTAGAGGCTTAAAGTAAGATTTCATCAACATAAAATCTATCATTTCATTTTAAACCTAGGTTTATTGCTAAAACAATTTGCTATTCAAACAGCATAAAAGTTTGTAAATATTTTATATGACTATAAATAACTGCTTATCCTAGTAGTCCTCATGCATCTAGCCTAATAAAAACTATCCTTGGTACTTTAAGTGTTCCCTCTAAACAATTATTAATAAATTATATTGCTCTAGCAGCAAAGAGGAGCCAATATACATATAATTACTTATGAGATAATTATTCAAACAAAAATTAATAGTATTAATTTAAATTACATAACATGCTTGGAAAAATGGCAGTAACTATAAAGTATCTGTACATAAATACAACAACATATTTAAATATGTTGAAAAGAAAAAATGTCACATTTCTTTGTATTTTAAAATAACTGTTTCTATTTTGATTATAACTTTAAATAATGACAGTCACAGTTTAAATAAATCAATACTACTTAATATTCCAAAGTGAAATTTAAGCTTAAGACCATATTTTAGATTTTATTTCAAAATTTCCCCATTTTTACTGAAACAGCATGATTCACAATACTGCTGATGTAATTTCCTATAAAATAATTGGGAAGACAAAGAATCTAAATATTATATACTGTTCGTATTCCTTAAAAATAATTATCTAGGGGCTGGAGCAATAGAACAGCAGGTAGGGCATTTGCCTTGCATGCGGCCAACCCAGGTTCAATTCCCAGCATCCCATATGGTCCCCTGAGCACCGCAAGGGATAATTCCTGAGTGCAGAGCCAGGAGTAACCCCTATGCATCGCCGGGTGTGACCCAAAAAAACAAAAAAAATTATCTACATTTTGCATGAATAATTAAAATAATGGTGGGTGAATTTTGTATTAATTTTATTATGATAGTTAATATTTTAGAAGATGTCAAATACAACCAAAATTTTTATGACATGTCCAAGATTAAATATATGAAATAGTATAAGTATATTTTCAAGAGTATTTTCAGGTATTATGTCCTACCAGAAATATAAGATTTTTCTGACTTGCATTTGTGTGTCTAAATCCAGAAAAATCAGGCTTTCTTAATTCCTAATATATGATTAAACAAAATATTTCTTATACATTTAATTATCATATGACAACCACCCTCAATTAATTACAATAAAAAGAAATTATGTAATCACTGTTGATGTAGTGAAAATTATTATGTTCACTACTTGTCTGAGAACATTAGATAATAGACACTACATAATTTCACATCTTATTGGCAAATGTCAATTCTACTAGTATTATTAATGAAAAAGTCTTTTAAGATTTAAGAGGACTGACAAGACACTTACAGAGGTTAAGACCAACCCATGGTCAATCTTCACACTGCATGTGAGCATAGCCAGCTTTAAGCACAAAGCCAGGAAGATCCCATAAATACCACTGAATGTGGTCTTGTACCCTAACCCCCCCACCCAAAGATTTAAGCAGATACTTAGATGGGTGTTGGACCATATCTGACAGTACTCTGCCTGGGGTGACTACTAGTGGTGCTTGGAGACCATATGTGGTGCTAGTAATTAACCACACCCCTGAACTATCTCTAACGCTGAACAAACTTTTTAAATATAGATTTGATATATTCATAGAAAATAATGAAAGAACTAATCTGAATCACTAAATGTGTTTTTTCTTAAAGAAAAATCCCTAACTCTGAGGGGAAAATGAAGGAATCTGTACTCTCTCAACAAAACAAGGGTAATACAATGGGTAGATGGAGAAAAAAATTCATAGTACATTTTAAAATTCACATTATCATGTTAAGTGAAATGACTCAGAAAGAGAGGGATAGACATAGAAAGATTGCATTCATCTGGGGAACATAAAGTAACAAAATAGGAGACTAACACCCAAGAATAGCCGAGATTAGTACCAGGAATTTTGCTCCATGGCTTGGAGGCCAGCCACACATGCTAGGGGAAAAGGGAACTCAGATAGAGAAGGGAGTACCAAATAAAGGGTGCTGGGAGGATCCTCCCAGGGTGGGAGAAGCATGCTGAAAGTAGACTATAGACCAAACATGATTGCCACTCATTGCCTCTTTTGCAAACTACAACACCCAATAGGAGAGAGAGAACAAAAGGGAATGCCCTGCCACAGAGGCAGGGTGGGATGGGGGGGACGGGGGGTGGGAGGGATACTGGGATCCGTGGTGGTGGGAAATGGGCACTGGTGGAGGGATGGATATTTGATCACTGTATAATTGAAACCCAAGCACAAAAATTTGTAAGTCTACAACTGTACCTCATGGTGTCTCACTAATAAAAATTTAAAAAAATTATAAAATTCACATTATAAAAATGCCAATATAGGCTCTGCCCTACCACAAGTGGTGTAACTTTGCCAAGGTTTCAACAGAAATGAGTGGGACTTAGTGAATTCAGGTCTGAACTCTAAAGCCTAGTCTAGATTGGATACTTCCAAATGTGGCACATTCTCCTTGACAAGAATGCAGACTATGATCTCATGTAAATTTTTTTTGCAGTTTTCCCTGATCTTTCTTTAACACATCATATTTCTATTATACACTGCCTTGTTATTCTATCAATATCCAAACATCCTTTCTTCCTTGCTTCCTTTTCCTCAAGTAGCTTCTTAATTTTGAGTAATTAATTAGCCTACTCTTGATTAAGCATCTGCTTTTACTAACAGTTTCAAATAGGTATTTTAAAGATTCACATGGAACATACTTCAAAGAAAAGTCATATTCTGAAGTTTAAGAGAAACAGTAAAGAGTAAAGTCTTCATTTTCATTTTCTGTATTGATTTCCTGTTCATAAAGTAGCTTAACTAATGTTTTTTGTAAATTCAATATTCCTGAGTTCTTTATCAAGTTTCTAAAATTTAAGCACTTCATACATTATTGTATTTTTAAAGAACTAGAGAGATTAATATCAATTTATAAATGTTAGTAGATGTAGTGTTCAATAAAGTACAGAACTAACAGAATTGAATTAAACTGGCTAAGTTACTGACAAATTATATTTGCTACCACCCCTCAGAGTCTTCCAACATGCCACAAATCATGAATTCATATTACAAAGTATAGGCTTCTCCACTGGGAATTGGAGAGGGGGCAATAAAAATCATCAACATGAGAAACTGCAAAGGTGCCCAAATTCTCCAAGCATTCACCATCATTAGCTGAACATCACCAGCCAACCTGATTTTGTGGATGAGAAGTTCAGGTCCACTACCAATTGGGACTGGGTCACTGGGAAAGTTGCCAAGTGTTCCTGAATTTGTTGTGAATTTTTTGAACATTTACTAGAAGAAAATGAAGAGACTATTTGAACTGATGCTAAAGAAATCTGAAGTACGAGCTCGAAAACATCTATAAGGATCCACTCATTCATTTCACTGTCATACATTAAAGGATGAGGAGAGCATATTTTGTCCACTGCTTCTTCTATACTTCCATGAATCCATCGTAACATTCATCCAAGCATCCATCCATTCATTCACTCATCCATCCATCCTCCCACCATCATCCATCCACCCATCATCCATCCATCCATCCATCATCCATCCATCCATCCATCCATCCATCCATCCATCCATCCATCCACTGAAAGTTCACTTGGATTCCTGGAAATCCTTGAGTTTGTTTTCAAACAAACAAATGAATTCTGAAGGAATTTCTCTATTTTTTTCCTGCTTGATGCGTACTGAGGAGGGGTTGGGGAAAGGGGCATGAGAGAATTTCAGAGTCAGCTATATCACTCTCTGTACTGTGATGAGTCTGGCAAGATCCACTTAGATGAACTGAGTGCTGGCAATGTACTGAATCCTAGAAAAAAGTAAAATCGGATATGGGACAACAAAGAAAGGCAGCCCTGCCCATCTGGAAAGGTCAGTGCTGTTTACTCAAGTATAAAACAACAAATACTTTTGGGCTAATAAATTGCTGAAAGGACTGGAGAAATAATATTGCGGGTTGGATGCTTGCTTTGTGTGTGGCTGTGCAGAGCCCTGGACACTGCTGGGTGTGGCCCCAAATCAGAAAATAAATAAATACAAACAAAAAAAACACCAAAATCAAAAATACCTGTTGAAAAATTGTTAAACTGATGTTTAAAGCTGGACTTTAAAAAAATTTTGCACATAATTTTATAAATGGGGTTCAGTTCTATCTCAATAATTAGTATACCAAAATTAATATTTGCACGATGGGATAAAGCATGGCAATTCTCCCCATCCCCCACCTACTAATGATGACAAACAATAAGGAAAGTGTATTGGTTTGACAAGGACTGTAAGTGGGAATGTAAGTGAGAGAACAAGACGTGGTGAGGTGTGATCTCCAGTGATTAAAACACTGGGGAAGGGTGTGCAGTTGGGAAAGAGGGAAAGGGAGAGGGAGGAGAGGGTGAGGCAGAGGGGAGGAGTGTAAGGAGGAGGGATGTGGGAGGAAGCAAAGAAATGTGAACAGTTTCTGACAGAAAAGGCATTTCATGAAGGCTTGTGGGAAGCTATGCAGTGAGATGGGAGACTCCAATCCTGCACCCTGTCCCACCCCTTCATCAAGGACCACATTACTTTTGCAAGGCTTCTCGGCCTTGGGTTTCTTTGGGTTTTACTTGAACTGTGCAGCCTGCTGACGTAAGCCTCAAACCAGAGCATGCAACCTGGATAGACTGGACACTAGAGTGAAAAACAAAATGGCAACAACCAAAAAAAGAATTCAAAGTCTACTGTGGAACGGTGCTATTTTCGGACTTCTCCTTCAATCAACTTTAATCCCATACTCCATTTCAAATTCCAAATTAAATTGAGAGAATGAGTACATTAAGAAAACATAAAATAACAAAACAGCAATTTCCCTGGAAACATATGATGCCCATAAAAGAAAATAACTTTGGGACATCAGGAATAGATGGAAACTCAGACTCTCTAATTGAAGTACTAATCGCAATGGACGAAATATGGGAACAACCCAAATGTCCAAGAACAGAGGACTGGGTAAAGAAACCATGGCACATAGACGCAGTGGAATACTACTTAGCTGTAAGAAAAAATGAAATCGTGGGGGCTGGAGTGATAGCACAGCGCGTAGGGCATTTGCCCTGCACACGGCCACCCCGCGTTTCGATTCCCAGCATTCCATATGGTCCCCTGAGCACTGCCAGGAGTAATACCTGAGTGCGTGAACCAGGAGTAACCTCTGTGCATCACCGGGTGTGACCCAAAAAGAAAAAAAAAGATGAAATCATGTGATTTGCTGCTATGTGGATCGATCTGGAGAGTATCATGCTAAGTCAGTCAAGAGCGACAGACATGAATGATTTGTCTCATAAGTGGGATATAAAGAAACAGCGGTGATATTAACAAATGCCGAAAGACAACAGAAACTGAGAACCGGTCTTCAGTAGGAAGCTTACCACTGTGGGGAACTTGAGGTGGGGAGGCGATACTGGACAATGGCAAAGGGCAGTGGACACTCTGATGGAGCATGTGGTGCTGTATGTTTTATGTATGAAACCCAACCAACAACACTTTTGTAAACCATGATGCTTAACATCAAATTTCTAAGAATGGGAAAAAAACTGTCAGGGGCCAGAGCGATAATACAGCGAAAGGGGTGCTTGCCTTGAGAAAGTTGACCCAGGTCAATCCCCAGCACCACATATGGTTAACCCTGCACAAATCCCTGTCAGGAGTGATCTCTGAACGGAGAGGCAAGAGTAAACCCTGACAGGCTAAATAAGCCCTGAGCACCAGATGTTAACCTCTTCCAACCAAACCAAACCAAACCAAACCAAACCAAACCATAAAACTTAGGCTCTACTTCTGTGCATGATTTTTAGGGACTACAGGGCTACTGTTTTGGTCAGGAAGCTAAACTGACTAAACCCAAGAAACTGATTGTAAAGACCAAGCAATTGTCATAAGTGCTCACAACCTTTATGTCTTTGTCACCACGCTCAGCAGTTCTTGGAGGCTACCTTGGGCGCAGAGCCTGGGAGTCACTTTTGGAAGTGCTCAGAGGACCAGGCAGTGCTGGGGATTGAAGCCAGGGCTCCAGCATGACGTGAGCTCCAGCCCTTTGAGCTAGATCCCAGACCCCACACCCTCAATCTTGAGATGACTCATGAGCAGATGAAAAACACCAATGTGAGCAAAGCGGCAGTGACGGCGTCATGTATCAAGAACCATATTTGCTATGGAACAGCAGATTTAGAGTAGTGTAATTGCTTCCAGTTATCTTATTATCAATGCTGACCGCTCGCCAGCAGGAGGCAGGTGCTTTCCATCGGCCCTCCCCCCCTCAGCCCTCTTTCCCTTAGGTATCCTCCTTCAGCAATCTCAACTCTTACATCCCTGGAGATGACTCCCAAGTCTCCAATTCAAGCCCTGACCTCATTCCTGAGCTACAGACACAGATTTCCAGCTGACCTGCTGGGCACGGCCAGATGGATGGCCTGCTGATACCTTGCAATCTGCAAGGCCAAAATAGAATGAACTCTCCTGGCTCTGCTGTTTTCCCTTTTGTGAATGAGCAAGTCAAAGCTCAGGAGGCTCATTCACTCTCCCAAGGTCACAGAGCATCCAGTAAAGGATGGAGTCGGAACTCCAACTCTGAGATGCTACTTCCAAGCCCAACATGATTTCTTGTTGTCTTTCTTGCCTGTATTCTTTCTCACTGCTACCATCCTGCCGGACATAGACTGGTGACCTTTCCCATGGAGTCTATGGTAAAACTCCGCTGACCTCTCCCAAACGCTAGACTTTCTTGTTCATCCTGTGCTATCCAAGCTCCTGATCTTAGGGTCCACCTACAGCAAGATAGCACAATCACGTGCCCCTTAACCACAGGGGTGCTTTCTGAGAATGTAATGGTACTCTGTCATTGTTTTGTGAATGTTACTGGGTCTAATTACAAAAATCTAGATAGTTCAGTCACCTGCACTTCAAGGCTGGATGTTTGAGCATATTGAAATCACCACGGCAGATGTGATTCATCCTGGAAAATGCCTCCAGAGACTCCTGACAAGTTAAGAGCATGGCCTCTGGAAGCACACTTCCTCAAGTGGAATTCCAGCTCTTCCTGTTACTAGTTACGTGAAGCTGGACTAGTTCATCTCAGTGTCCTTAATGTCCCAATCAGTGAACAGGGAATGCTTATTATAACACATGACCTCTTTATCAGGAATAGATGAATTTGCATGGGTCAAGCTGACACAGAACTATGTGTATGCTAAATTAAATAAGCAGCTTGCTCACTTGGACTTGTGCAGTTTTTCTCTCTCTCACTCCGAGCTGATCCTCATCTATTTTTCAGATATATCGCTTCACAATACAAGGCATTCCTACCCGCTGACCCTTCACTGCTCTATAAACATTTTTTTCATACTTTCCTGCCTATTATTTTTCCAAATGTTATATCAACTCAGATGGCTATCCTACCTCAAGACTCCCAGGGTCTCATGTCCTCTCCTGCATCAGGCAGCTGCATAAGCCACAGGCCTTCACTCAGGGCACTGGCTCTGGACCATGTTGCCTGCTGCTCTTCTACCAACAGTTGTGAGTGCCAAGGCAAGCCATTTCACGTGCCAATGCCTCAATTTCTATCTCAAAGATAAAATGGGGATTAAAATAGCACCTTCTATGGAGGGGCTTGCCTACCAAATGAGACATTTTGTATATTAGGACAAAGCACAGTACCTGAATCAGAGAAAACCTTGGGTACTAGTAATGGTTCTGGAAATCTGTCTACTGACTTTCATATATCTACCTCTTGGAGATTCTGGAATCCTGGGAAACAAAATTGTTTCATTGCTTTTGCAATGTATTATACTATATCTACATCCAAGTAGGTACTCTCCAAACCTAAGCGCCTGTTAAATAAAACGAACGTCAGTCAACTCAACTGCCTTCATAGTTTCAACATAACAAGTGTGGCTTCGTTCACAAATCTGAATTCTATTCTATTTTATATCAATTTAAAATGATACGGGAGAGGTGGTAAAATCCAGAGGCAAAAATTATTTCATTAATTCATTATTTTCTTTCCAATTAGCCTTTAATTTTGTCCCCGTGTAGGACCAGGGGAAAATGCAATTCTCTGTGTGCCTCCAGTTCTGATTAATTATAGTGCTTCTGAATTTTAATTCCAAGAGTCATTACAATATCTGAAAAGGAATAGTGTTCTGAAGTTCCTTCTGTCAAGGATTGTGCACTCACTGTTAGGAGATAAGAAATAACAGAGAATTATGTGGAAGAGACCCTAATAGGCAACAAGTAAGAATCAATTGTGCTAAGAAGTCAAGGTTGGAATCAGTGTTAAACTCTTTCCTTTGTCAGCAGCCAGCTGTGTTACCTCGACCCACCCAGCCTGTCTCCATTCCCTTAACTGTAAGTGAAGATGCGAGCACAGCAGTAAATGGCGTGGGCTGACAATGACAATTACACAATCACCAAATTGGGGGAAACAAATTTGACCTCCCTCTTTGAGTCAGGAATCAAGATACGAAAGTCCCAATAAATTAGGGTGCAATCAGAGTTTGGGTTCCAGGAGATGCAGTCACTTAAGCCATAAAGAAAAAGACAAATGGTGCAGAATGGCAATATTTCAAAGTGTGCCCAGCTCTGCATCATTCCCCTCTGATCAATGTTCGAGATTCATTTCCTGAAATGATACTATTCTGAGTGATTATTTCATGCCTTTCAGGTCAAGGGGAATGTGTCGGGGGGGGGGGGGGGGGACAAGTCTTCCTGAAGGATAGTCTTAGAAGCAGAAGTTAAGGCTCTATCACAGCCTCAAACCCAGCAGTTTCACAAACCAGTTTGAAAATCAAAACTCACACAATTTTTTTTAAAAAAAAGCCCACAAACCATAATGCCCCAAAGTACAAAGAGAGTATGGGGGAAATTGTCTGCCATGGAGGCATGGGATGGGTTGGGAAGAGGGAGGATACTGGGGACATTGGTGGTGGAAAATATGCACTGGTAGAGGGATGGGTGTTCAATCACTGTATGACTGAAACTCAAACATGAAAGCTTTGTAACTGTTTCTCACTGTGATTCAGTAAAAGAAAAAAACTGTGTATACAAATGTCAACATCTTATTTATGTATCACTCTTATTTCTACCTGCCTTATTTTCCATTTACAACACCTTTTAATTGCAAATATAGGACAATAGAATATACCCTTGGTTGACATATGTCTTAAAAAAAAAAGAAAGTTTGACTTCTTGAAATAAAACTACCATATTTATCAAAAAAAACCCCACAAAATGAAAAGAAGTGGAGGGCTTGGGACATGAAATTTAAATAAATGAGAGTTTGGCATTTTTCGGAGGCTAAGAGTCAGTCAGAGCAGCAGTAGAGTGGGCAGCTCACCTAGTGAGAGCTGAATATCATTTACCTTTCAGGGTTGTGATGGAAAAGTGAGGGGTGGAAGGCAGCTCTTAAGGAGGGCAATTAGGAGGACTCCTGGCAAAGAGAAAGGACAGCAATGACACTAGCAGGGGAGGTTTGGTGCCCACTGAAAAATCAATGTTCTCATCCAAGTGTCTAAAATAAGCTAAAATAAAGGCGCCACAAACTAGATACGGCTTAATACACAAGCAACTAGTCATGAGTGCTTCTTAAGCCCCAAGTTTTCCTGAGAATCTACAAGAACCCAGAGAGCTTTGCTGATAACCTCAGTTGACCTACTAAAGGACAAAATATGTACTGTGACCTCTTTGCTCGTGGCTTATCAACTTTGCAGGGGGAAAATGCCAACCAACACTGCTATTTTTCCTCTCCCCAGTGTCATACAAAGAATCTTGGTCTTCATTCTTCAATAGCAGTCTATAAACCATGTTTCTTCTAAGTAAATGTGAATACAATATTTGTATTGTAGAAATCTGATTGAATTCTCCGGCATTGATATATTTTCATCACTTTCCTGGGGAAAATTTGCAGGATGATTAACAACATCCATGATACAATCAACATAGGTTTGATGCAACATGATTGTCACTAGCTTAAGCAATACTTTGCAGTATAAGAACCTGATCCCTGAGTACCAGTAACAGGACGCCTGATATAGTATAGGAAATGCTGGAAAACAAGTTCATTCAAGGGAAATTGGAATGAACTCTTAGAATTAATGGAGGGAAATCCTATTTGCCATTGAGTGTCTTCATTACTACCCAAATTTGTTAAGTAATCTCATTAAACCTTTCCCAGTGAAACGGTGGGACCAGCCAGAAGTTGGTCAGGCTATGCCTGATTTCTTCACATATTCCTAGAAATGTTGAGAAAATGAAACATAAAAGACATCAATAAAATTGCAAATCATGGATGCATACACATATATAAGCTTAACAAGCTCTCCCTGGCCCAAAGTATTAATTAATTAGTTAAGTAAAACAACACAAATGAAAAAGACAAATGAAGGCTCTCTTTTGTATACTGTGCAATCCTATTCTTTTATCTGGAGATTATGGAAAGGGCTATGATCCCTTCTGCCCTTTTCAGTGTGCAATGTTACTAATGGATCATTAGTGTCTGTCTTACATTGGAAAATAAGTTTGATAGCAAACTTTCTCCTCTACTTTTTGTCTTGTATTCTTATTTCTAGGAGAAAACCAGTCCTGCATTAGGCTGGTTTAAATATATGAGTTAAGTAGTGTCAGCCTAGTTATTCAATTTACATGCAAATTAAATTGCCTCCAGCCTGCCTTTTCTTTTTCATTCCTTTCTTTTCTTTTTCTTGTTGGTTTTATTTCAGTACCAGACTTCCTGGTACAGAAAATCTACTCCCTCTTTAAGGATCTGTACCAGGGGCTACTATCTTGTTCTCTGCTATTGTAAGTCAAGGGCAAGGGCAAGACATAAGAGCCATACAAGTGTCGGCTAAATGTGCACTCTATATAAAGACGTACATTACTGAGAAATGAAGCAAGTTCTGCATTGTCTGAATCATTAAATGTCTTTCTGCTCCTCTATATTAGTAGGTATGGTTTTCATAAAAGTCTATATGTAGGAAAATAAGTCAATATAGATCGATAGATAGGTAGCTAAAAGAGGTATTTTTCCCTTGTGATTTAGCCTGACGGATATAATTCTTTCAGTTCAATTCAACAATTATTTCTAGTGCACCTGTATGTTCTCGATGATTGACTCTTTGCCTAGTGGGGTTTTCAATGCAAAGCCTTTTTATCTCATTCTGTAATTTGAAAATGTTTCCATATGAGTGATTCAGATTAAGAAAATGAATTTCACATCGTCATGATTTTTCTTTGGTCATAAAAGATGACACTTCTCTTCTCATAAGAAAAATATGGCATAGACCAAGATGCATGTCCCATTTTAATCTCAGGGCAGAGGTCATCCCAAAGTTTAAAGATGTTTAAATAAGTATGTGCTTTCTTTATATCTTGTTTTAGGATGCTATGATGACTGTGACAAAATTCAACATTTACAACCACCCACTTAGATGTGCACAAACTGTTTTAGTCTCTGATATCAATCAGACAATTCTTAGAGCTTCGCAGAATCTTTATATGCAATAGTTGACATTGTATATTTCGGCATTAGCAATGACCCTTGGCAAAGCTCAACACGGTAGCTCTGGGCTACTCCTCTAGCATAGTGCGGTATGATGCATAGTGCAAAGTGCCTTTGCTGAGGCTGGAGTGATAGTACAGTGGGTAAGGTGTTTGCCTTGCACGTGGCCAACCCTGGGTTCAATTCCCGGCATCCCTTATGATCCCCCAAGCACTGCCAGGAGTAGATCCTGAGTGCAGAGCCAGGAGTTACCCCTGAGCATCTCCGGGTGTGACCCCAAAAACAGAAAAAAATGTGCCTTTGCTGCCCTAGACACTGGACAAATAATACGAGGAAGTAATTTCATAGTCCACAAAACAGGGAATCTTTTTTGATACTGGCTGATTCCTGTTTGGACTCCCAGGAGGGAACACCAGAAATCCTGTGCAGGGAACTACGACCATGCACACAGGAAAACTTATGTCGGGAGAAAGGCCAAAAGGATCTTTCCCCAGAACATCTCCTACGGACTTTGAAAAACTAACTATGCTTTGGATTTAGCTGAACAAATTAATCCCATGCTGAGCCTGAAAGGTCACACAGCTGGGCCAGGAAAAATGTCCAACTTCAAAAAATCAAGCTTTTGGCTTGGGCTGCAAGGACAGGAAAAAAGGCATTCGAGGAGGTTAGCAGTGTTCTTGAGGGCGCTGCGCTTGGACTGGGAAATGGCAAATGAGTGAACCAAGAGGGGAGCTGATCCTGTGGAGAGGCAGGTCTTAGGGCACGGCACTGGGAAGTGTGGCAGCTTGAGTCGCAGTCCACAAAAGTCAAGGCTGAAAAATGTCACGGGCATATTTCTTAGACTGGGCAGGTGGGCAGCGCAGAGGAAGGAGAGTTTCAAGAGTCTAAATGTGCAGTGAAAGCTAACAATATAAATTCTGATACTCGTTGACCAACAAGGAAGCAATTAGAGCAATTCAAACACAAATAACCCAACATTATCGTTAAATCTGCATAATATGTACTCCTGGGTTTACAATTCATGTTGAAATGAAAGATTATCTTTTCGAAGTCAAGTGTTCATTAAAAGACTTTATTATGCTTATGACTTCTGTATCTTTTCACTTGCAAAAGCAAGATAAGAAATTACCATTACTGCCATTGTCCAAGGGCATGAGGTTATTTAGAACTGCTAAACTGAAGAGCCAAAAATTGCATGCTCCTAACTATAGAAAAACAGTGAGGGTCTATAAAGAATGCACACATAGGCTAGCATGATGCTGTGTATATTTTTAGTATTCGACTTATAAAAATTTGTTTGGTATATGTGTTTGAGGTGTTTATGTACAATCTAGGGCCTCCCTCTGTTGGAAAGTGTTCCTAATCTTTTGAAGAAGCAAAGTAAAACACCATTAGAAGCAATCACCATTAATTTATATGAAAAAGGTTTTTTTTTTGTGTGTGTGTGTGTGTGTGTGTGTGTTTCCAAATCCCCAAATATCTGTCTAATTCATATCAAAAGAAATAAAATTTCAAATACCACACACATCTAATAAATGCAGACATACTATGCTCCACACCCAGCCTACAGTCAGTAGTTCCTCAGACAGAGATGGGCGGGGTCACTCTGCTCATATGCATTTTTCTCTCCTTTAGCACAAAAAGCAAATGAAAACAGGGACTTCTGCAGATTTTTCTTTTGGGAGCAGGGGTTTGGACCACAGCTGGTGGTGCTCAGAGCTCACTTCTGGCAGTGCTCAGGAACTATTCCTGCTTCTGTACTCAGGAGTGACCCCTGGCGGTGCTCAGAGAACCATATGTGGTGACAGAAATCAAACTGAAATTGGCCATAAGCAAGACAAGCAGGGCCAGAGCTTGATAGTACACTGGGTAGGACGTTTGCCTTGCACATAGCTGACCTGAGTTCAATCCTGGCATCCCATTGGGTCCCCCAAACACTTCCAGGAGTAATTCCTGAATGCAGAACCAGGAATAACCCCTGAGCATAGCTCGGTGTAATCCAAAAAGCAAAAACCAAAAAAGCAAAAAAAAAAAAAAAAAGCAAGACAAACAGCTTACCCACTATACTATATCCCCCTCTCACATTTGTTTTGCTTCTTAAAAACAGAGAAATTGTGTAATCTAAACTTTGGGGGGAAAGGGGGAGATACCTATATTGTGAAACATCTCTATGATTTGTAATGAAAGGAAACTGTCAAGGGCTGCATTTTTCTTCTTTAATGGGCAACTGATAACTAAATCTGCTTTGAACTTAATGATAGTGTACAATGTTTTGCAGCAATGATTTATACTCTTCAGCCATAGTGGCTATTGAGCTTCACAGAATCAACTTTGAGGAAGACTGATTACTTGCAAGAGTAATTGCTGAAATTACTGCTTCGTATGGTTATATTGCTTTACTGTTCAATTCTGAAATTACGTCCTACTTTCTTGAGAAAGAAAGTATAAAGAATAATATTTTGGGCCAAGGAGATTGCTCCGACCAGGGCTCCGGCAGCCGAAGACCTCTAGAACCAGCCACCACCATTCTGAGACCACTCTCCACACGCATGAAGGTACCGGCAGTGGAACAAAAGCATGCGGGTCCAGGGGCTGAGATCTCCAATGCTGCTCGGATTGGGGCTGAGCATCCTCCACCCAGATCCTCCATATTCCAGTAGGCAGGGGTCACACCCACCAACTGGCCCCCTGGCACGTGTAATCCCATCAACGGCCAAGACCCAGAGGCTATAAAACTCAGTTCCCGGAAACACAGGGCTGCATTCATGGCTGCGCGACATCTTCTTATCTTATTCTTACTTTGGACAAACTGGCAGGCTACCGAATGTAACCTGCCCACATGACAGAGTCTGGCAAACTCCCCGTGGAGTACCCAATATGCCAAATACCAGTAACAATGATGAGTCTCATTCTCCTAACCCTGAAAGAGCTTTGATATGGCACTTTTGAAAAAATCTCAGGGCTAGGACGAAGGAGACGTTACTGGGGCCTGCTCGAGGCAATCGACGAACAACAGTATGTTCATGATCGTGAAGGAGATTGCTCTGGGCTCAGGGGTTCATACCCTGCATAAGCAAAGAGCCAAGTTATATCTCCTGTATGGTCCCCAGTTAAATAATTGTTTTTAAATTTTCACTTTTATTGAGAAGGTCCTCCCCAAGAGTACTCAAGGACCTAAAAGCTACTCCCTGTTCTCCTCAACCCAGCAGTACGGGCCTGGAGGTTCAGTGCTAAGACCTGGTGATGCAGTGCTGGTGATGCAGGCTCAGGTGCCGAAGACCCCCAGGACTGCTCAGGCATTACTCTAGGCTCAGTACCAGGGGCTGCTCCCATGCTCAGTGTACGATGTGGTTCTGAGGACAGAACCCAAGGCTCCTGCATGCAAAGCATGCTCTCAGCTCTTTGAATTATCTCGTGGAGCTTCATTTTAATGTTTTCCAACAAACAAAACCCACTACCTGTTTTGATACTTTCCCCCCCATCAATCCCCATACTACGGTAACCTTAGCTACCTGGGCATTCATTATCAATGCCCAGGAGTTTATTGTTTGATTTCATTTTGTTATCAATTTGTTTTATCTCCTCATATTGCTTTCAGGGGAGAATCATTGTTATTTGCCTTTCTCCTTCTGATTTATTTGGCTTTGAATAATCCCCTCAAGGACCTTCTATTTTTGTTTGTTTTCTGTTCCACACCTGGCAGTGCTCAAGGGCTTACTCTGCACTCAGGATCACTCCTTGTTGAACTTGGGAGACTATATGGGGTTCCAGAGATCAAACCCAGGTAGGTTGTGTGCAACACAAACACCCTACACACTGTATTATTACTCCAGCCTCCCTTCTATTTAAAAAAAAGTTTAATTAATTAACATTTTCTTTCTGATGCTAGGAGCAATCCCAGGCCAC
The DNA here is from genome assembly GCF_029834395.1 of Sorex fumeus. Lineage (NCBI taxonomy): Eukaryota > Metazoa > Chordata > Mammalia > Eulipotyphla > Soricidae > Sorex > Sorex fumeus. The sequence continues at coordinate 39,952,876 of NW_026606143.1, forward strand.
TTCAGTTGCTCACATATCTTACAAGAGTTAATAAGGTGGGAATAAACCTCAGGTGAACAAAGGGATAGTTCAAAGGGGAAAATAACAAAAATAACAGATTATGGTTGTATCTTACGCACATTCCCCACTTTTATCCATCAGCTGAGAACCTAGAGAAACACATTCATCATCTATATCTGATGCATCTACATGCCTAAGCATCACTATTACTATGTTTGCTATCCCAAACTAAAAACCATTTAGAGAAAACTACAATCAAAAGTACATGTTCTTTCCAGTCACTGCATCTATACCTTCTACATAAATTCTGTGGAACATGCGAAAATGAGTCAATTTTCATGAAATCTTACCCCCCAGACAAATTTCACTTGGTTGGACTGTAAAAGAAGAATCCTGAGTCTAATTTTTCCTTAAAGAAGTTACACTTGGCAGCTGGGTATTTAGTAAAGTGTGCACCCAAACCAGGTCAGGCACTGCACAGCCCACTGTAGTCCTGGAGGACTCAAGCATCTCTCTCTGGGCTGAAATAAGTAGACTAGGCAACGCTGAGCTCAAGTAGTGCCACAGTCTTGGGCCCTAGCACTGACCCACCAGTAGGTTGGTCGACTACTGCCAGGAAGGGTCCCCTGAGCATGATTTGGGAGGCCCTCCACCCCGAAAAGAAGTTAAACTGCGGGCCTGGAGAAATATCTCAGTGGTTTACAGTGTCTGCCCTTGATTCTAAGAGAGGTCTCAGTTTCCATCTTCAGTGCCACCACATACTCCTGGCAGCTCTGCTTTCTGTGATCCCTAGAGGCACATGACAGCCAGGCTTGAGTGAGCTCCACAACAAATGGGTGAAACCCTTGGCAAGCACAGCAACTAAAAAGGCAGGCATACATCCACCAAGGCTTTGAGGGAATGCTACTCCTGGTGAGGCACAGGTCTAGCACAAGTAAGGAGAATATGACCCTCGGTGAGCACCTTGGCCGAGTGTGTGAGCATTCTGACATTGAGCAACCAGCACAGCTAAAGTCTTTGAGTCCCCCAGTCTCTGAATATAGCTCACTGCACTCGCTCATGGCCCACAGTGTGGGCCCTTGGCCAAGGCAACAACAATGAAGGGAGGGAGGAAGGAATTTTAAAAAGTTACAAATTTGGGGGCTGGAGCAATAGCACAGAGGGTAGGGCATTTGCCTTGCATGTGGCCGACCCAGGTTCGATTCCCAGGATCCCATATGGTCCCCCGAGCACCGCCAGGAGTGACTCCTGAGTGCAAAGCCAGGAGTAACCCCTGAGCATCGCCAGGTGTGACCCAAAAAGCAAAATAAATAACTAAAGTTACAAATTTCTCCAGAAATTCTAAAGTTGGACCGTAATCATTTGTTGCTCAGAGTTTTGAGTCAAAACAACTCAGGCAACACCATGTCATTCTGCACATGTCTTTTCCTGGATATGAGAATGAGGATTAAAGGAATGATGAGTCCTTGTTTCGGCATGATTATTACAGTCTCCAAAGGAGTATCATATCTTTTGCATAAACTTAGACTAATTTCTTTGATTTTTTTGGAGGGGGTACACAATGGCAGTGCACATGATTTACTTCTGGGTGTGGATTCAGGAATCACTCATGGTGGTGCTTGGGGAATGATATGGGATGCCAGGGATTAAACCTGGGTTGGCTGTGTACAAGGCTTACCCACTGTACGAAACTTCCAGCCCTGAAACGTAGGCTGATTTCAATCATCTTTTATCATGGCCACACTTCTGTCACAAGAGTCCAAAAAGAAATATAGCCTAAGGGGTTCATTTTTATAAAAATGATTCTACATACAGAAAATGCCCGAATGTGGTTTGGATAATGAATCATATATGCTTGCAAAAATTTCAAGGACATAATTGCCTGTTGATAGTAATTTTTGAAAATTAGCACATTTCTTGAGTTTGTACATATGGTTCATAAAATGTGTCACTTTTTTATGATTCATAGACATTATTCCAATTTTAAAGCAAACAGATGTTTATCTGTAAATGGGGTAGAAAAATATAATGCTTTAAAAAATTCTGGTACATTTATAATGAATAAAAATGGCAAACATACTGTTTCAGTCCTGTGGGAAACCACAAATTAAGGGTTGACAAGCTGCAGGTATTTAAAATGTCTGCCTATATTGCTATTCCACAGAAAACAGGGAGCCTAATCGGGATTAGACTTACTCTGTCCAGATGTTGTGTGAGAATTCAAGGGCACCTTCTCTATTGATGCAGTATTTTGAGCGTGAACTCTTACAGTGGAAAAAGGAAACAATATAGTGGGCTCATATTTTGATATCATTTTTACTTTACAAAGATTAAATTATGCTGTTAAGCAATTTTAAAAGTGCATTTTTTCCAAAAGGTATAAATTCGGGATAAAAACCCTACTCAGGATTCTCAATTAAATCATGAACCCAAGAGTCCAAGTTTAATACTAGCTCAATTCAAGTTTGGGTGTAATGAGTAAATTATAACCTAATTATTGGTTTATTAAAGGAAAATTAATTGTGATATAAATAGTAAAGTAATCTACAAAACACCACAGTTGCTTATATTTTTTCAGCATTTGCATTTTATCTATTTTGAGGAGTACTCAACGATCATTTATTTTCTTAGACTCACTGAGAGTATCTCGCCCGCACAGCAGGGCCTGGCAAGCTCCCGTGACGAATTCCATATGCCAGACACAGTAACAACAAAGTCTCCAATGGAGACGTTACTGGGCCCGCTCGAGCAAATCGATGATCAACGGGAGAGCCTTTACTTTACTTTACTTTACACCAAGGCTACTGCTATTTCTATAAGTTAGCCGCTTTAAACACAAGGAAAAGAAAAGTTTATCATAATGTATTTAAAGGTTTTCCCTGTAAACTTTTAATTCAATATCAAAATTTCAACTGTCTGAAGTCTTTCTTTCTTTTAATGTACTATTTAATGTACTATTCTGTTTATTTATTGTTTTGTTTTGGCCACACCCCATGGTGCTCCAGAATCACTCTTAGCAGGACTAGGGAGACCCAGTAGAGTACAGGGAATGGGATTCAGGTCAGCTATGTGCAAAGGAAGCATTTTCCCCACGGTATTACCACTCTCGTCACCCAATACTGCATTTCTTATATGGCCATCATTACCTTGAGTTCACTGATTTGCTTGTTTGTTTTTTGTGCCACACCTAGTGATGTTCAAGGATTACTTCTGGCTCGTCACTGAAGAGTCATTACTGGTGGTTCTCAGGGGACCCTATCTATGGAAGGCTGGGGATCAAACCTGGGTCAGCCGCGTGCAAAGCAAGCCCCTTTCCTGCTCTGCCATCTCTCCAGCCCTTTTGATGATTCTTTAAAATTTCTTTTGAAAAATAAAACTGGCTGAATGCCCTGCCACAGAGGCAGGGTGGGGTGGGGGGGAGATGGGGGTGGAAGGGATACTGGGATCCACGGTGGTGGAAAAAGGGCTCTGGTGGAGGGATGGGTATTTGATCATTGTATAATCGAAACCCAAGCACAAAAATTTGTAAGTCTACAACTGTACCTCACGGTGTTTCACTAATAAAAATATAAAAAAATTTAAAAAAAACTGGCTGAGACTAGTGTCATTTCTGTTTCTAATTCAAGTAATCTGTTCACCCCAGTGTTAAGCTTCCCAAAGTGGGTAATATCATGCTCCTCTGGGGACAATGGAATGCTATTGGGGTCACTTTCTCTTTGCTTAAAGAAGGCAGGTTTCTAAGAGTTGCAAAGGGATTTTTTTTCTGAAAAGGAAGCCAAATAAGTCTAGGAACCTGCAGGCTGATGCCCAAGAACTCAGGCTCCCACTTGCAGAGTCTTCAGCAATAGTTCAGACCCTGTGGCTACAAATCCCAGGCCTGGTCACCTGCTGACATGGGGAGCAGACCTCCTGCCTGAGAATGAAGAGCATGCCCTCCATTGGATATTGCCAAGGGGTACACCCACTATCTCTGCTGGGACCGAGTGGTAGATCCTAGAAGGCCAGCCTGTAAAGATTGGAAGAGTTGCTTCCTCAAACACACAGAAACCCACCCAAGACCACAGGAACCATGAATATCCAAGGAAAGGACACCATCAAAGGAAGCTAGTAAGAGGCCCAATAACTAATCCCGCTGAAGTGAGATCTTTGAACCACCTAACAAAGACTCCACAATTGTCCTCCAAAGAAAATCAGTGAAATACTAAACACTAAGAAATCACAAAGAAAATGCAATACAAAATGCAAAAGTTAAGAAAGCAACATATGGACAAAATGAGAAGTCTAACAAAGAAATAGAAAGAGGATGCTCTGGTCAGAGGTGTGGTGCTGGAGTGTGTTATGAAAGAAACCCTACCTTTAACAGTATTGTAAACCATGGTGCCTCAAATAGAGAAAAAAAACCCAGAAAACACAAACAGCATTGGGGGATAGTTCAAGTGGCAAAACACATGCCTAGCATGTGTGAGGCCCTAAATTGGGTCCCACGCATTGTCAGCTGTGGCCCTGAGTATTTCCTCCCCACTGGCCAAGCATCACTTGAACTGTTACTCGCCACCCTCAGCACTTTTGGGTGCATCCTCTATAAATAACATAAACCTTAGAGCAGAAAAACTCAATAGCATATTTTTCTATACATAAAAGTTCATGAGACTAGCAGATCATCTCAAAGTCTCAACCTCAAATATTCTTTCTCCAGAATAAATGAAAATGAATAAAGGAAGGGTTCCTCAATGAATGGTGCTGGGAAACTGGATATTCACATATGAGAGAATAAAACTGTATACATATACGTGTATATATTATATTTATATTATAGTTATATATATCCCACATGCAAAGCATGCTCATCAGTCTTTTTGAGCAATCTCTCTATCCTCTCCTACGTTACCTGATTGGGAAAGTTAAGTCAAACTGGAATGAAATAATTTAAATAAAAGTCTAAACAAAAACTATATTAAAATGAAAAGCTCTTGCATAGCACAAGATACCATCAACAAAATAAAAAGTAAAAAATTCCAAAGTATTGCTGATAGGATCTCATAGTGGACACTGGTGAAGGGAACTGTTCTGAAACACTGTATGCCTGAAACCCAATCATAAATAATTTTGTAATTTGTCATTACACCAGGACTAAATAAAAAATTACAACTGTTATTTAATAAAAGGTAAAGGCTCTCCCGTTGTTCATTGATTTGCTTAAGCAGGCCCAGTAACGTCTCCATTGGAGACTTTGTTGTTACTGTGTCTGGCATATCGAATACGTCACGGGGAGCTTGCCAGGCTCTGCCGTGCGGGCGAGATACTCTCGGTAGCTTGCCGGGCTCTCCGAGAGGGGCAGAGGAATCGAACTCGGGTCAGCCATGTTGGCTGCGTGCAAGGCAAATGCCCTACCGCTGTGCTATCGCTCCAGCCCTTGCATTAATATCCACAATATGTAAGTAACTCAGAACTCAACACAAAAGCATCCAAATAGTCTGGCTCAAGAATGGGAGGAGGGGCTGGAGCGGTAGCACAGTGGGTAGGGCATTTGCCTTGCATGCGGTTGACCCAGGTTCAGTTCCCAGCATCCCATATGGTCCCCTGAGCACCTCCAGAAGTAATTCCTGATTGCAGAACCAGGAGTAATCCCTGTGCATCACTGGATGTGACCCAAAAAGCAAAAATAAATAAATAAATAAATAATAATGGGAGGAGTAACTGAATAGGTATTGCACTTTGAATAAAGAAAATGCCACCAAAGATATGAAGAGATGCTCATTATCACCAATCACCAAAGAAATAAAAGCCCAAACCACAGTGGAAAGGAAACTCAAGCACAATTTTGTAGAAACATATAGCCGCTATGGAAAACAGTAAATAGTTTCATCAACAAAATGAAATACCTTAAAGCACCAAAACTACACATAAATCTACTAATAAGATCCTGCAGTCATATTTATGACAAATCTAGGAAGGAATAATCACTAAGCCATAGAGACATTTGCACCCCTAGGTTCACTGCAGTATTATTAACGGTGATCAAAACATGAATGCAACCTATGCTTCTACCAATCTATGAAGAAATAAAAATATATAATGAATATACCTACATATATAAAGATGTGACTCACCCATAATAAAGAAGGGAATCCTTTCGCAACAATATGAATGAACAATTTGTGAAGTCAAAGACAAATACTGCAAGATCTTCTATCTGGACTATGATAACTACTCGTAGAACCAGATAAGAATAATTGTTATTAGGAACAGGGGATGTGGATGATGCAGACATTAGTACTGTCTTAAATTTCTGGTTAAACAACAAATAAGTCCTGTGTATACAATATACAACATGAGGACTATAGATAGCAATAATAGATATTTGGAAGTGGCTAAAAAAAGGAGATCTTGAGGTGGGCTGGAGGGATAGCACAGTGGTAGGGCATTCGCCTTACAAGAGGCCAACATGGCCGACCCGAGTTCGGTTCCTCCGCCCCTCTCAGAGAGCCCGGCAAGCTACCGAGAGTATTCGATATGCCAGACACAGTAACAACAAAGTCTCCAATGGAGACGTTACTGGGCCCGCTCGAGCAAATCGACGATCAACGGGAGGGCCTTTACCTTTACCTTTTACCTTGAGGTTAGAGCGATAGTACAGCTGGTAGGGCATTTGCCTTGCACGTGGCAGACCCGGTTTCATTCCCCGGGATTTCATAGGGTCCCCCAAGCACTGCTAGGAGTAATTCCTGAGTTCATGAGCCAGGAGTAACCCTTGAGAATCGCTGTGTGTGACCCAAAAAGAAAAAAAAAGGTAGATCTTAAATGCTCTCTCTATAGTAACACTGAGAGGTGATGGAGGTGTTAACTAACCTCTATGTGGCAAACATTTCACGACAGATATTTGCATCAAGTCATCATACTCTATTCTTTAAGCTCACACAATATTACATGTCAATTATAAAGTTCAAAAATCATCAAGTACCCTGGAATTTGAAGATGCTTCTATAGTACTCAAGTTTCAGAAATATCTTTCATGTGTCCTTCAATTGCTCAAGTTCTAAAGATCATTCTTAGAAAAACAAGAGTTTAATTTACTGTTTTCCACCTCAAAGATCTAATTCTGATGTGAGGCATCACTTTCATTTTCAATATCCTCGTTTTGAGAGCTTCACTAACTTTCTACAGAGAATGGACATAATCTGCAATATGTTGGGAAGTTACTCATGAAACTATTGGCATTTTCTAAAATTAGTCTCTATGGTGCTACTCTGCTGAGGATTAACCTCTACATCTTTACACTGTGTACTTTGTCATTTCCAAGTGCAAAATGATCAAGATTTTCCTTTGATTTACCTGATTTACTGGAGAAGGTAAATCCTGGGAAAACTGTCTTCCAGATTTTTCCAACATTTGAAATTTTGTTTCTGTGAACCTAGGGGTGAACAAACTATCTGGTTCAAGGGTCAAACCCAATTGGTTGTCTCTCACCTCATAAAGTATTATTAGAATGTAGCCATGCTTGTTACTGTATATAATGTTTACGACGGTTTTTGTGCTAGAAATGGCAGAGCTGAATGCTCGTGATAGAAACCAGATTAACCTGCAAAGTAAAAAACACTTAGTATCCAAGCCTTGACATAAATATTTGGCACTCCCTGATACGAATAATTGCTTCTGTTAGATTTCTGCAGTGATTCTTCAGCTCTTGGTGATAGCTCCTGTCTTATCTACCCCCCAGTGATTATGGCGGAAAAGCAGGAAGAAAGATCAGGAAATATAAGAACAGGAAGGAGGAAAACACATCTTAAGTGCACAATGATGTGTGCTAAGCCTTAGGGAGCATACCAAGGGCACTAGTATTTCTATAGTGGTGAAATTCAGTGTTAGCTAAAAAAGATATTATGATAAAGAAAGCTTTTCAGTTATCCCTTTATTCTCATTTCATGTCTTCATGAGTGCTGAGAACGCAGCATCATTGCATCATGTCTCCATCCGTCCACAACTGCTAGCGAAAACCTGCTGATTGCTAATGATTCGTGGGCTACCATGGAGATCAAAGATCTAAATCACTCTCTGTGATGCACAAACTTTCAGAACCTGGTTTCCAAAACCTCTTCTCAATAGCCTTCTTTAAATCCTAATCTTCTTTACCTGATTTCTGGAGTTTGCTTACAGGATTACCTAAGGAATTAATCACTCTCCCTCAGAATTAGCAAAAGTTTCCTTGATTTACCACAAATTAGATTCTGCCCTATTAACAGAAAAGGTCATTTATAATGTGTTTATGAATACATATATATTTATCATATATTTATATATTTATAATGTACACCAAGACCCAAATAATGAAAGTTAAGCAATAGAAATATTCTAATTTGGATTTGGCCATGAGTTCAAATGAAAGTGCTCATGACATAGTCATAGGATAGGACCAATCTGATCAAGATTTCCCTACTTTTATGAGCGGAAACTCAGGGTGCAGGGAAGGACCTCTTAAGGACTAGGTTCAGAGTAGATGTCACCGAGAACAAGAAGCAGGAGAAGATGATTCCAACTAAGGATGCAAGAAGCTGAAAAACTATGGACAAATCAAGAATGGAAAAACAGAACCAAATCTGTAATCCATCTAGAATATTCACAAAGGCACAGTATGTACTAGCAGAGCAGTGCTCCAGATGTAATCCTTTTCTCTTTGGAAAATGATGAAATTTCCAAATTAATCTGTAAATTAGATCAGCTGTGCAGTGTTTTCATCTCTAGAGGTAGATTACAGAGTCGATTCTCTGGCTGACCCAGACTTACTCTCTCTGGAAACCCTATTAGAGTCAATTCAATCAACTGTATATTTGCATACCACAAGTTCAGGAAATAACCAAATGGAATAAAGTTCAATATCTGAAAACTTAGTATTTTAATCACTGTATAATACAAAGGGAATTTTTTTACAGGCAAAACATGTTAGGAGGCTCAGAATGGGATGATTTTAGAGGGTCATTGTTACTGAGGCAAAAGTCAGCAAATGCCAGCTGGTGGCTTCCAAAGACAATCATGTCACCAGCCTGACTTGGAATGGGCCAGTCAAGAAAATTGGTCGCAGCAAGTTATTTGGTAATAATTTTAAGAAATATCCCAGGACCGAAATAATGAAAACTAAGCAATAGGAATATTCTATTTTGAAAGAAGATTTTTTAGACTATAAAATCAATATGTTTCCCAGTCCTCAGTAAATTACTTTAGAGAACATTATGATGGAGATTTTAGTTACAATTGCCAGACAGATAATCCATATTTATTTCTTCTCCCAATTGAGATTATTTAAGGTGAATATAAAAAATAATCCGAACGGATGCCAACAGAGATAACAGGAGTAAGGAGAGATCAGAATCTTCAAAAGAGCAACAAGTCTTAGACAGATGAAGAGCTGAAGGTGGGACAAGTACCCAAGTAGGGCAGAATTGCTGCAATTTTTTTTCTTTGTGGCCCAAACCTTTCATTTAGTGATTCACATGGAAAAGAACATTACTATGGCTCACTGGATGAACAGGCAGAATGCTCATGACTGGAGGCCAATGTCCTAGGCCTCTAGCTGTCCTGAGAGCACCCAGGAAGGCATTACCTAGCATCTTTGTGATTCAATACTTTTCATTCCAGCTCAAGCTGCACCCCCTGCCCCCCTGCCACAACTCCCCAGAAGACCATTAACAGTCTTTGGAGACTTTTTCTACGTCACAATTTCAGGGGACACCAGGGATAAATTATTGGTATTGAAAAAGAGTGGCACTGGGTAATGACAAAAACCATAAAATACACAGGATAGGTCCTATCTCGGCCCCTTGCCCCATCTGCAGAAAATGACCTGGTTCCAAATGCCAATAAGGCAAAGTCTGAGAAATTCTGTTGAACTCTGTCTGTTGTTCCATCCCAGCCGAGGCTGGGAATCTGAGATAGGCTTGGAGGGATGTACAAGGGGGGTACTTACTTATTAGGAAAATAACAAAAGGATTAGCCCTCAAAATGCCAGGCACATCCAAGAATGGCTGAGATTAGTACCAGGAATTTTACTCCATGGCTTGAAGGCCAACCACACATGCTAGGGGAAAAGGCAGCTCAGATAGAGAAGGGAGCACCAAATAAAGGTGTTGGGAGGATCCTCCCAGGATGGGAGAAGCATGCTGAAAGTAGACTATAGACCGAACATGATTGTCACCCATTGCCTCTTTTGCAAACCACAACACCCAATAGGAGAGAGAGAACAAGGGGGAATGCCCTGCCACAGAGGCAGGGTGGGATGGGGGGATGGGGGGTTGGAGGGATACTGGGATCCGTGGTGGTGGGAAATGGGCACTGGTGGAGGAATGGGTATTTGATCATTGTATAATTGAAACCCAAGCACAAAAATTTGTAAGTCTACAACTGTACCTCATGATGTCACACTAATAAAAAATTTTAAAAAATAAAAAATATATAAAAATTAAAAATTAAATAAAAAAATTTTAAAAATGCCAGGCACAAAACTGGGTGGAACAATTCCTAAGCAGAACATGGAAGGACAGTCAACCATGGATATGTGAAATAATTCCCTCTAGCATAAGAGGCTGTAATCAACATCTCCAGTGCAAAATATTGGAACTTCTTCTGTTAAGGAATGGAATAAAACCATCTGAGAACATAGGGCAGAAGGTGGAACTCAAATAAATATTCTAGCATTTACCAGTTCAAATTGTGACAGCTTGCTCCCTACCCACTCAGTCTCAAGCCACTCAAAATACTGATTTCACTGCACAGAGCTTCCTTAATGGCTATTTGTCACTTCTCCTGGACAAGCAGTTTAGGTCAGTGTGCCCTAACTTGCAGGAACTTAGAAAACTTACGAAACTTCTAGGATTTCACAGAAGTGTAGATTGTGCTTCCAGAGGTCTGAAGTGGGGTCTAATACTTTGTATTTTTAAAGAGTACCAAGGAGACTGACTAGTCGTAGCCATGTAGCTCTCCTTCTTAGAGGGGTTACAAGGGGTTCACTGTGTTTTTGTGAGTAAAATTTTTACTGGGTCACGGTGACATCTGCTTGGTTATCTATTGTCTTGTGGTTACTTTTGTGCTACAAGGCTGAGTGGTACAAAAGTGGTGATACCAAGTACTCCAGTTTCAGTGTAGGTATGCCAAACTTACAGTATTAAACACCAATTTCCATGAATGCAATAAGTACCTGAACAAATCTACTAATACATCTTAATTACACTTTCTGCACAAGACCGGATCACAAATATCTTTCGTTTTTTGTGCCACCTGATCTCTATTAATGTTCACTTCTGCATGTGCAAAATTGAGTTACTCAGTTTAGATAGGTTCCAATCCCTGGGAATTAGAAAATTTAGATTCTATATCTTCAATAGTCATTCAGCAACAGTTTTGGAACAGGTACACGTGAGCACAATATAAAGCGTACTAAACAATCTAGGAATCTGTTATGGAATTTTTTTGCAACAAATAATTTTTTGAAGAATAGGAAAGACAAAAAACAGATTGGATTTGTTTATAATCCTTTCCTTCTTTGGAATATTTTCATTTTAGTTTTTTGGTAAGGAAAACTAGATGGAAATAAAAACCAAAGCCAATGGAAATTACACTGAGAAGTCCATAGCTTTGACAAAGCAGCCTATCTTTTTCTGTTCTCAAAGAATTTTATTGACTCTGTAGAAGTTTTTTTCCCCATACACATATAAAAATACTCAAATCTCTGGGCTTTGTTTGGTCAAAGACTATTACAAATCCACAGCCATTATCTTTTCTCCTTGGCTTTTGAGCCATACTCAGTGGTGCTCAGGGCTTTCTCCTGGATCTGCACTCAGGGATTACTCCTGGCAGGTCTGGCAAAACCATAAGGAGTGCCAGGGATTGAACCTGGGGTGGCCATATGCAAGACAAGCGCCCTAGTGCTATATTGTGACTCTGGCTCCCACAGCTATCATCTTAATTACAAAGTTTATTAATGATAGCAATTGCTTTCTAAATATATTGAGGGGGTATGAGGTTGCAGGTTGATACCTTGCACCACCCACATGCTGTGTATGATACTGGTGGCACCACTCTTTGGGATCCCCAGATGTGCAGCAAAGTATGTCCAGGCCACCACAGTGAAGTGTATACAAGCGATGAAGCC